>NW_027439072.1:0-1369852 GCF_033958435.1 Carettochelys insculpta
GGTACACGCCCGTGCTCACCGCTCCATGGAGGATTCTCCAGCTGATGTCCCCGGTGGGCCGCGGGACCAGGGTGGAATAGAGGCTGGCCCACCGGGGCTCCCCACCCTCCGATGGCGGCAAGAGGTCCCGCCACTTGTGGTCGGGGCGGGACACGAGGGTGGGGAAGTGGAGCGTGTGAAGCACGAGCGCGTACAAAAGGTGTCTAGGCGCGGTTCGGAAGGGGACCGGCTGCAAGGTATGCAGCCGGCTGGGGTGGTGGAGGGGAGGGGGGCGGGCAGGATCGCGAAGCCGGGGGCCCACGGAGAGGTCCGGAGGGCTAGGAGTAAGAGGGGGGCGGGGCGCACCCTCTCGCAGGACCCGGGCGAGGTAGACGTGAGCAGTGGGCGGCAGGGCGGCCTTCACCTCCTCGAGTACGCGACGGGGAGAGCGTAGGCAGGAGAGCCCCATGCGCTGGGCGAGCGCCGGGGCCTCCATCCAGTCTCCCCGGTCGTAGTCCAGGAGGTCTCCGACCCTGGTGATTCCACCTAGGACCAACCTCCGGCGCACCACGGGAGACTCCGCCGCCTGCACACGAAGGTGGGGGTTGTGTAGCAGGGGCTCCGCGAGGAGGTCCTCCCCCGTGGTGGCCCCTAAAGACCTGGAGGCTGCGAGCAGCCGCCAAGTGCGGAGGAGGTCCTGGTAGAAGGCCGGCAGCTCCGAGAGGCCTCGCGGACGGTCTCTCCAAGATAAATAAAGGAGCTGCCGGTCGTATCGGAGCCCTCGGTGACGGCGGAGGAAAGCATGCGCCAGCGTACTCCATGCCGGACTATCTGCACTGTTGGTGTTGGCGTTGAGAAGTCCCTGCAGGGCCCGGAGGCGGAGGACATGGACCTGAGTGCGCATGCAAGTCAGGCCCTGTCCTCCCTCCTCCGGGGGGAGGTGGAGTACCCCTGCAGAGACCCAGTGCAGTCCTGGCCAGAAAAACTCCAGGATTAACTTCTGGAGCTGGTCCAGGAACTTCGGGGGTGGGACCAGGGTGCTGAGGCGGTACCAGAGCATGGACAGGACGAGTTGGTTCAGCACCAGTGCTCTCCCCCGCAGGGAGAGGCACTGGAGCAGCCCTGTCCACCTCCGTAACCGCTCAGCGACCCTGCCCTCTAAACCCTGCCAGTTTTCCGGCGGAGAGGGATGCGTGGCGGATAGAAAGACGCCTAGATAGAGCAGCGGACCCGCGCTCCACCGGATGGCCTGAAGCGCGGGCGGGAGGCGGCTCGTCTGCCATCCAGTCCCGACCACCAGGCCAGAGCTCTTGACCCAGTTGACCCGGGCGGAGGAGGCCGCCGAGTAGATAGCTTGGCAAGCCTCCAGACGCGCCAGGTCTCCCGGGTCCTGAACCACGAGGAGCACGTCGTCGGCGTACGCCGACAGGACTAGCCGCAGCCCTGCCTCTGGAAGCACCATCCCCATCAACCGTCGACGAAGGAGACAGAGGAAGGGCTCGATGGCCAGAGCGTACAGCTGTCCTGAGAGCGGGCAGCCTTGTCGTACTCCCCGTCCGAAGCTGACCGGAGCGGTCAGGGTCCAGTTGAGCTTGACCATGCACTCCGAGGCAGCGTACAGCACCCGGAGAAACCCGACGAAGCGGGGTCCGAAGCCGAAGGCCTGCAGGGTGCCCAGGAGATACCCGTGGTCCACCCTGTCGAACGCCTTCTCCTGATCCAAGGACAGGAGGGCGAACGACAGGCCGTCCCTACACCCAAGCTCTAAGAGATCCCGGACCAAGGACAGATTATGGAGGATGGTACGGCCCGGGACGGTGTAGGTCTGGTCGGGGTGGACCACGTCCTGCAGCACGGACCCCAAGCGACGGGAGATGGCTTTAGCGATGATCTTGTAGTCCGTGCTGAGGAGCGAGATGGGACGCCAGTTCCTGAGGTCGCGGGGGTCCCCCTTCTTGGGCAGCAGGGCGAGGACGGCACGCCTGCATGACAGGGGGAGGACCCCGCTTTGCAAGGCCTCGGCCCAGACGCTGAGCAGGTCTGGGCCGAGGACGTCCCAAAACACGCGGTAAAACTCCACGGTCAGCCCGTCCATGCCCGGGGATTTGTTGGTGGGCATGAGGCGGAGGGCTTCCGAGAGCTCGGCCAGAGTGAGAGGAAGCTCTAGCCGGTCCCGGTCGCCCGTGCTGACCGACGGCAGTTGGTCCCAGAGCACCCTGCAGGCGTCGGCGTCGGTCGGATCCGGGGAGAAAAGGGTGGCGTAGAAGGCGCGGGCCCTCTCGCGCATCTCCACCGGATCCGTAAGAGGGGTGCCGTCCTCCGCAAGAAGGCAGAGGATGTATTTTTCGGCACCCCTCTTTTTCTCCAGGGCGTAGAAGAAGCGGGAGCCGCGGTCCATCTCCCGGAGGAGTTGGATTCGCGACCTCACCAAGGCCCCCTGTGCCCGGAGGGCGTCGAGGGCCCTGAGCTCGTCCCTCTTCTCCTGGTACGTGCCGCAGAGGGATGGATCGCTGGGGCTGGCGGCTAGACGCCTCTCCAGCTCAAGAACCTCCCGTTCCAGCTGCCCTATCAGCGCATCCCGCCGCCGGCTGGCCCCCCGAGTATAGTCGCGGCAGAAAAGCCGCGCGCGCACCTTTCCCAGATCCCACCACCGCCGCGCCGAGGGAAAGGCACGCCGTTGCTCGCGCCAGGCCAGCCAGAACTCCCGGAAGGACGCCTCGAAGCCCACGTCCTCCAGCAGGCTGTTATTGAAGTGCCAGTAGGCCGACCCCCGCTTCCCCAGCGAGAGGGAAGCCTTCACGGCCACCAGGTGGTGGTCCGAGAAGGGGGCCGGCCGCACGCTGGAGGTGTGGGCCCGGAAGAGATGGTGCCGTGAGATGTAAATGCGGTCCAACCGGGAGTGTACAGATGTATGGCCCACCACTCGGACGCAGGTGAAACCAGCGTCGTCGTCCGAGTGGTGGCTGCGCCAGACGTCCACCAGGGAGCGATGGATGAGAAGCTCCCTGAGGACGCCCGCAGCGGCCTGGCCATGCTCGGTCCCCGTGCGGTCCCGCTCCTCGAGGGTGCAGTTGAAATCCCCGCCGAGGACCAGGCACTCGCGAGGATCGATGGTGTCGAGGAAGGCCGCCGCCTGCCGGAAGAAGGGGGTTCTCTCCGGGTGGCGTGTCGGGGCATAGACATTAACGAGATGGAGAGGCAGCCCCTCCACCCGCACCCGGAGATACAGCAGGCGGCCGGGCACAACCTCGACGCTCCCCAGCACCTCGGGCCGCAGGTCTGGGGAGAACAGGGTCGCCACCCCGGCCCGGTGGGCCGAGAGGTGACTGAAGTGGACCCCGTCTCCCCACTCCAGCCGCCACTTCGCTTCGGCGGCTGGGGTAGTGTAGGTCTCCTGTAGGAAGGTGACCGAGTACCCCCCCTCCCGAAGGAAGGAGAGCACTCGGCACCTACGGAGACCCGACCCGCAGCCCCTGGCATTTAAAGTGGCAAAGATGATCGGCGCCATTTGGAGGGCTGGGGAGGATCCTCGCCGGAGGGAGTACCGACGGCTCCGGTGGGGCCACGCAGCAAACCGTGACCAACCCCGAAGGCGACGAGGGCGTCACGGAAGCTGCGGGCCCGTTGGTAAGCCGAGGCATCCCTCCTCCCGGTCCCCTTGCCCTCCTTAAGAAGGGCCCTCACGGATTTCAGGATGGTGTGGAAGTCCCCCCAGCGCTGGAGGGCGAGAGCAACCTTGTTCTTGGAGCCACGAATGTCCTCCAAGAACCGGCGCATCTCTCCCACCAGCGCATGGGGTGCCGAGGCCTCGGGGTCTCCAGTACCCATCGGCCTCGTGTACCCTTGGGCCCCACGGCCAGAGAAAGGATTGGGGTGGGGACTGGGGTCTGGTTTTGGGGGGGATGAGGGCGGCGGAGGGAGAGCAGCCCCGGAAGTGCTGGGAGAGGGCGATGTAGGGGGGGCCTCCCGAAGAATTACGGTTTCGGGGGCAGGTATGAGTGGGCAGGGGTCGAGGGGAGGGGTAGGAGGAGGGGGGGTGGGGGGGAGGGCAGGGGGGATGGGACTCATCAAGGGAGGGGAAGGTTCATGAGGGGGAGGGAGGGGGGGCAGTGGGGGAGGGGGAGGAGGAAGTGGAGGGGGAGGAGGGTCTGGAGGGGGTAGGATTGCAGGTTCGGGGGCGGGGTGTTGGCTGGGAGAAGGTGCGGGGATAATGGCGGGTGGTGGGGCTAAGATGGGAGCAGGAGCGGGGATATGGAGAGAAGGTGTCTCGGGAGGAGGGGCTTCCTCGGATGGTGGGGCGGGGGAGGGGGATAGGGGCGAGGTGCCGACATACTCGGCAGGAAGTGCCAACTGGTCGAGGGGGTGGGTGTTGGGGTCCTCGGTTTCGGGGCCAAAAGTGGGGGGCATGGGGAACTCTGCTTCCCCCAGGGTGCCCAGGGGCTGGCCAACTCCCGTGGGGAGGTCATCTCTGATTAAGGGGGGGGTCGCCTCCTGCGACGTCCCAAGGCAGAGGGAGGCGGTGGTTGAGGGATCACTGGTAGACGGTGAGGGGGAGAATGGAGGGGGTGGGGGTGAGTGGATGGACGGCCCACAGGCCTCCAGTAGGAGGCTGTCCACGTCCAGGGCCACCGGGGTGAGGCCTAGGGCCTCGACCTCCTGCGAGAGGAGGGCGAGGCCGGGGCTCACCTCCTCCGGACGCTCCACAGCAGTAGTCTGGGTCGCGGCCGGAGGGGTGTCAGGGGAGGGCGCGGGTGTGCAAAAAACCCTCTCAGCTTCCTGAGGCTCTGGCTCCGGGGCGGAGGGGGTGTTGCCGTTCTCAGCCGCCACCGCGGCAGCCCCCGTCGCCCCCGGCAGATGATCGGCAGCCGGGGGTTCGGCAGGTGGGTCTGGGCTGGCGGCTCTTTTTAGCGCTTTGCGCGGCGCCTCCACCCCGTCCTCCGACAGGGTGGGGTGCCGGGTGCGCGCACTTCTTTTCTTTCGTTTCCCCCCCACCAGCACCCAGCCCTCCGAGGAGGCGGGCTGGGCAGTAGAGGAGGAGGGGCCAGGGGACAGGGCCGACGAGGAGGAAGGGAGGTAAGAAGGGGGCGGGGCGGCAAGGGGGGGGGACGACCCGCCCCGGGACGGGCCCTCTTCTGGTCCTGCCGCCGGCCCCTCCTCCCTCTCCTCCGCAGGCCCGGCTCTTGTGCCCGCTCGGGCGCCAGCGCCTGCTTCTTCTTGCCCGGCACCATGCAGCCGGGCATCCTCCGACGCCCGAGCGGCGATGGATCCGTCCGGGACGAGAGGAGGAGGGTCGGTCCCGGGGCCTGTCGCGGTCGGGGCGCCGCCGATCTCGTGGCTGACGCCCCCCGGGTCGGAGGAGGTCCCGGGCTCCCCTTCGTGCCGGGCCAGGGGGCAATCCCTCCGGACGTGCCCCGCCGCCCGGCACATAAAGCACCGGGCCTCCCCCAGGGTGTAAAAGACCCGGTACTGGGCCCCTTGATGGGGCACCAGTATAGTCCCCTCCTGGGCCACCCCGCCCCGTGCTGCCGCCGGCGGCAGTTGGACCCGGGCCTGCCGGCGGAAGGAGAGCACGTGCCGGAGGGCGGGGTCTTTACAGCCTAGGGGGAGGGGACTCAGGACCGTCAAAGGCCGGCCCAGGGCAGTGAGGAAAGGCAGAAGGGCAGAGTTGGGAAGGAAGGGTGGGACAGAAGAGAAAACCACCCGCACGCCCAGGTCCTCCAGCGGCTCCAGGGGCACGTGCACGCCCCCAACCGCCAGGCCCCTCTCCACCGCCTCCTGGGCGGCGGCCTCCGAAGCCAGGAAGAACACGATCTTCCCGAACATCCGGGAGGCCGCCACCACGGCCGCGGGCCCCACCACCCGTGCCAACGCCCGCACGTAGGTCTCCACGTGGGGCGAGGCAGCCACCAGGAGGCAACGGACTCCGTGCCTCCTGGTGAGCGCGGGGAAGGGGCCGCGACCGTTGGGGATGGTAGTCCCGGCGGAGGCGGCAGGAGTAGGGTGCGAGGCGGCGGCCGCCGCCTGGGCGTACGACCTGGGGGCCGAGAGGTCGGGGCCCCCAGGAGCGGTGGAGGGAACAGGGGGAAGGGGAGAAGGGGAGGCTGCACTAGATGTTTGGGCAGCCTGGGGGAGAGTCCCCGCCACGGGAGGTTTGGCCTTCCGGGCGGGGCTCTTGCCCTTTCTTTTCCCCTGGCCCCTCCTGCCCTTTTGGGGGGGGGGGTTTGGGGCTGGGTCGCCAGGGGGCGCCGCGGCGGAGGCAGTAGGAGCCCCGGAGCCTGCGCCCGCGCCCTCAGCCGACGTGGTTGTGATGTTCTGGGCAGCCCTGGACGAGTGGGCCGCCATTTCGGGGATAGGAGGGGTGACAGTGGAGGGGAGAGGGAGGGAGGGGTCACCAGATGACCCTCCAGTGGGCGTGGGGGCCATATTGGTGGGTTTGAGGGGGAAAAGGTTCATTGGGGGTGGGGGCCTTTAAGAGAAAGCGGGGGAGGGGGAGGAGAGTGGAAGGGAAGGAAGGAGTGAGGCGTGGCTGCCCCTCCCCCACCGGCTGGGCTGAGGACCCAGTCAGATGGGGGAAGGGCAGGGCAAGGGGAGTGAGGGCAGGGAAAAGGAGACACAGAAGAGAGACCACAACTCCCAGCACAAGAGGGTAAGATGGCTCCTGTTTCTGCACTGGGGTGTGGAGGGAGTCAAAGTTTGTGTGTGTGTGTGTGGGTTGTGGGGGGGCCTCAGGCGCTTGAGTAAACAGAAAAAGGGGGGGGGAAGGGGCGTGGGCACGTGGGGGGGCAGGGAGGAGGCACAGCCCACTTAAGGGGGATGGCGGGGTTAATGAGGGGAAGGGTGTGCCCACGTGCGCCTGAGGGGTGGGCCCGTAGCAGCTGCTGCTGCAGAGCCTCGAGATGGCAGGGGAGAAGGCAGGGGCAGCTGATTGGAGGGGCCCAGGTGGAGGGGCCCCAGCGGCAGCTGGGTGTGGGGGGGGCAGTAGGAGGGGGGGGGGGGTGGCTGCAGGGGTGGGGCAGGGGCCACGCCCTAACACCCCACCCCTGGCTATGCAGCTCCCCCCCGGAGCCCCGGTGGGGAGGGGCCCTGCCCAGGCTCACCCCTCCCCAAGCCACTCCACAGGAGGCTGTGTGGAGGGAGCCCAACCGCCGCTTTAAGAGAGCCCCCTACCTTCTCCAGGTGGTGAGGATGCAGCAGCTGCTGGATGGAAGGTGGGCCCAAATGGGGGCCAGCAGTGTCTCCCCCAAAAGATGGAAGAAGGGGGGGGGGCCCCCTGCTGTAGGGCAGGGGGCAAGAGGCCCCCACCCTCCACCCACTCAGCAGTTCCTAAAAGGACTGGGTGAGGGTTGGGGGGAGAAGATAGACCCTGCCTGCCCGAGGCAGGAGGGAGGCTGACCCCAGAAAGGGGGGGGGGGGGGGGGAAGGCAGCCCTGTGGGGGCTTCAGCCAGCCAAGGCCCGCCAGCCCCCAGATGCTCGCCTTCCAGCCGTGGGAGAGGGTCCCACGGCGGCGGCGGCGGCGGCGGCGGCGGCGGCGGCGGCAGCAGCAGCAGCAGCAGCCCTGCAGGAGCACCTGCAGCTGGCCTCCTGCACCTATTGGTGTTCCTGGGGGGAGAGGTGTGGGCAGGCATGTCCTGCCCACGGCTAAAAGGCCCCTCTCACAGTGAGGGGGGGCCCACTAAAAACCCAGTCACCAAATAAATACGGGGGACAACAAAGGAAAAAAACAGGGATGGGAGTGAGGGTCAAAGGTTTAGAACGAGGGAGCCGGAAGGGGATACCGAGCAGAGGGCCCCGGACAGCGCCCACCGCTCCTCGAAGGTGTCCAGGGAGTTGGTGGACGCCGCCCAGAGGAACTCCGCTCGGATTCGTGAGCGAAGGGAGGAACGGAAGTAGGCCCCACAGTCGCAGGTCGCCCCCTCTGCCAGCCTCCTCTCCCTGGTTTTGTAGATGGCCATTTTGGCCGTGGCCAGGAGGAGGCAGACGAGGAGGTCCCGCGACTTTGTGGGGCCGCGGATAGGGTGTGACAGGATAAGGAGGTGCGGGGAGAAGTGCAGCCAGAACCTCAAGAGGAGGTTCTGGAGGAGCCGGAAGAGGGGCTGCAGCCTGGCGCACTCAACGTAGATGTGCGCCAGGTTCTCCCTCATGCCGCAGAAGGTGCAGGTGTCTGGGATGGGGGTGAACCGCGCCAGGTACACGCCCGTGCTCACCGCTCCATGGAGGATTCTCCAGCTGATGTCCCCGGTGGGCCGCGGGACCAGGGTGGAATAGAGGCTGGCCCACCGGGGCTCCCCACCCTCCGATGGCGGCAAGAGGTCCCGCCACTTGTGGTCGGGGCGGGACACGAGGGTGGGGAAGTGGAGCGTGTGAAGCACGAGCGCGTACAAAAGGTGTCTAGGCGCGGTTCGGAAGGGGACCGGCTGCAAGGTATGCAGCCGGCTGGGGTGGTGGAGGGGAGGGGGGCGGGCAGGATCGCGAAGCCGGGGGCCCACGGAGAGGTCCGGAGGGCTAGGAGTAAGAGGGGGGCGGGGCGCACCCTCTCGCAGGACCCGGCCGAGGTAGACGTGAGCAGTGGGCGGCAGGGCGGCCTTCACCTCCTCGAGTACGCGACGGGGAGAGCGTAGGCAGGAGAGCCCCATGCGCTGGGCGAGCGCCGGGGCCTCCATCCAGTCTCCCCGGTCGTAGTCCAGGAGGTCTCCGACCCTGGTGATTCCACCTAGGACCAACCTCCGGCGCACCACGGGAGACTCCGCCGCCTGCACACGAAGGTGGGGGTTGTGTAGCAGGGGCTCCGCGAGGAGGTCCTCCCCCGTGGTGGCCCCTAAAGACCTGGAGGCTGCGAGCAGCCGCCAAGTGCGGAGGAGGTCCTGGTAGAAGGCCGGCAGCTCCGAGAGGCCTCGCGGACGGTCTCTCCAAGATAAATAAAGGAGCTGCCGGTCGTATCGGAGCCCTCGGTGACGGCGGAGGAAAGCATGCGCCAGCGTACTCCATGCCGGACTATCTGCACTGTTGGTGTTGGCGTTGAGAAGTCCCTGCAGGGCCCGGAGGCGGAGGACATGGACCTGAGTGCGCATGCAAGTCAGGCCCTGTCCTCCCTCCTCCGGGGGGAGGTGGAGTACCCCTGCAGAGACCCAGTGCAGTCCTGGCCAGAAAAACTCCAGGATTAACTTCTGGAGCTGGTCCAGGAACTTCGGGGGTGGGACCAGGGTGCTGAGGCGGTACCAGAGCATGGACAGGACGAGTTGGTTCAGCACCAGTGCTCTCCCCCGCAGGGAGAGGCACTGGAGCAGCCCTGTCCACCTCCGTAACCGCTCAGCGACCCTGCCCTCTAAACCCTGCCAGTTTTCCGGCGGAGAGGGATGCGTGGCGGATAGAAAGACGCCTAGATAGAGCAGCGGACCCGCGCTCCACCGGATGGCCTGAAGCGCGGGCGGGAGGCGGCTCGTCTGCCATCCAGTCCCGACCACCAGGCCAGAGCTCTTGACCCAGTTGACCCGGGCGGAGGAGGCCGCCGAATAGATAGCTTGGCAAGCCTCCAGACGCGCCAGGTCTCCCGGGTCCTGAACCACGAGGAGCACGTCGTCGGCGTACGCCGACAGGACTAGCCGCAGCCCTGCCTCTGGAAGCACCATCCCCATCAACCGTCGACGAAGGAGACAGAGGAAGGGCTCGATGGCCAGAGCGTACAGCTGTCCTGAGAGCGGGCAGCCTTGTCGTACTCCCCGTCCGAAGCTGACCGGAGCGGTCAGGGTCCAGTTGAGCTTGACCATGCACTCCGAGGCAGCGTACAGCACCCGGAGAAACCCGACGAAGCGGGGTCCGAAGCCGAAGGCCTGCAGGGTGCCCAGGAGATACCCGTGGTCCACCCTGTCGAACGCCTTCTCCTGATCCAAGGACAGGAGGGCGAACGACAGGCCGTCCCTACACCCAAGCTCTAAGAGATCCCGGACCAAGGACAGATTATGGAGGATGGTACGGCCCGGGACGGTGTAGGTCTGGTCGGGGTGGACCACGTCCTGCAGCACGGACCCCAAGCGACGGGAGATGGCTTTAGCGATGATCTTGTAGTCCGTGCTGAGGAGCGAGATGGGACGCCAGTTCCTGAGGTCGCGGGGGTCCCCCTTCTTGGGCAGCAGGGCGAGGACGGCACGCCTGCATGACAGGGGGAGGACCCCGCTTTGCAAGGCCTCGGCCCAGACGCTGAGCAGGTCTGGGCCGAGGACGTCCCAAAACACGCGGTAAAACTCCACGGTCAGCCCGTCCATGCCCGGGGATTTGTTGGTGGGCATGAGGCGGAGGGCTTCCGAGAGCTCGGCCAGAGTGAGAGGAAGCTCTAGCCGGTCCCGGTCGCCCGTGCTGACCGACGGCAGTTGGTCCCAGAGCACCCTGCAGGCGTCGGCGTCGGTCGGATCCGGGGAGAAAAGGGTGGCGTAGAAGGCGCGGGCCCTCTCGCGCATCTCCACCGGATCCGTAAGAGGGGTGCCGTCCTCCGCAAGAAGGCAGAGGATGTATTTTTCGGCACCCCTCTTTTTCTCCAAGGCGTAGAAGAAGCGGGAGCCGCGGTCCATCTCCCGGAGGAGTTGGATTCGCGACCTCACCAAGGCCCCCTGTGCCCGGAGGGCGTCGAGGGCCCTGAGCTCGTCCCTCTTCTCCTGGTACGTGCCGCAGAGGGATGGATCGTTGGGGCTGGCGGCTAGACGCCTCTCCAGCTCAAGAACCTCCCGTTCCAGCTGCCCTATCAACGCATCCCGCCGCCGGCTGGCCCCCCGAGTATAGTCGCGGCAGAAGAGCCGCGCGCGCACCTTTCCCAGATCCCACCACCGCCGCGCCGAGGGAAAGGCACGCCGTTGCTCGCGCCAGGCCAGCCAGAACTCCCGGAAGGACGCCACGAAGCCCACGTCCTCCAGCAGGCTGTTATTGAAGTGCCAGTAGGCCGACCCCCGCTTCCCCAGCGAGAGGGAAGCCTTCACGGCCACCAGGTGGTGGTCCGAGAAGGGGGCCGGCCGCACGCTGGAGGCGTGGGCCCGGAAGAGATGGTGCCGTGAGATGTAAATGCGGTCCAACCGGGAGTGTACAGATGTATGGCCCACCACTCGGACGCAGGTGAAACCAGCGTCGTCGTCCGAGTGGTGGCTGCGCCAGACGTCCACCAGGGAGCGATGGATGAGAAGCTCCCTGAGGACGCCCGCAGCGGCCTGGCCATGCTCGGTCCCCGTGCGGTCCCGCTCCTCGAGGGTGCAGTTGAAATCCCCGCCGAGGACCAGGCACTCGCGAGGATCGATGGTGTCGAGGAAGGCTGCCGCCTGCCGGAAGAAGGGAGTTCTCTCCGGGTGGCGTGTCGGGGCATAGACATTGACGAGATGGAGAGGCAGCCCCTCCACCCGCACCCGGAGATACAGCAGGCGGCCGGGCACAACCTCGACGCTCCCCAGCACCTCGGGCCGCAGGTCTGGGGAGAACAGGGTCGCCACCCCGGCCCGATGGGCCGAGAGGTGACTGAAGTGGACCCCGTCTCCCCACTCCAGCCGCCACTTCGCTTCGGCGGCTGGGGTAGTGTAGGTCTCCTGTAGGAAGGTGACCGAGTACCCCCCCTCCCGAAGGAAGGAGAGCACTCGGCACCTACGGAGACCCGACCCGCAGCCCCTGGCATTTAAAGTGGCAAAGATGATCGGCGCCATTTGGAGGGCTGGGGAGGATCCTCGCCGGAGGGAGTACCGACGGCTCCGGTGGGGCCACGCAGCAAACCGTGACCAACCCCGAAGGCGACGAGGGCGTCACGGAAGCTGCGGGCCCGTTGGTAAGCCGAGGCATCCCTCCTCCCGGTCCCCTTGCCCTCCTTAAGAAGGGCCCTCACGGATTTCAGGATGGTGTGGAAGTCCCCCCAGCGCTGGAGGGCGAGAGCAACCTTGTTCTTGGAGCCACGAATGTCCTCCAAGAACCGGCGCATCTCTCCCACCAGCGCATGGGGTGCCGAGGCCTCGGGGTCTCCAGTACCCATCGGCCTCGTGTACCCTTGGGCCCCACGGCCAGAGAAAGGATTGGGGTGGGGACTGGGGTCTGGTTTTAGGGGGGATGAGGGCGGCGGAGGGAGAGCAGCCCCGGAAGTGCTGGGAGAGGGCGATGTAGGGGGGGCCTCCCGAAGGATTACGGTTTCGGGGGCAGGTATGAGTGGGCAGGGGTCGAGGGGAGGGGTAGGAGGAGGGGGGGTGGGGGGGAGGGCAGGGGGGATGGGACTCATCAAGGGAGGGGAAGGTTCATGAGGGGGAGGGAGGGGGGGCAGTGGGGGAGGGGGAGGAGGAAGTGGAGGGGGAGGAGGGTCTGGAGGGGGTAGGATTGCAGGTTCTGGGGCGGGGTGTTGGCTGGGAGAAGGTGCGGGGATAATGGCGGGTGGTGGGGCTAAGATGGGAGCAGGAGCGGGGATATGGAGAGAAGGTGTCTCGGGAGGAGGGGCTTCCTCGGATGGTGGGGCGAGGGAGGGGGATAGGGGCGAGGTGCCGACATACTCGGCAGGAAGTGCCAACTGGTCGAGGGGGTGGGTGTTGGGGTCCTCGGTTTCGGGGCCAAAAGTGGGGGGCATGGGGAACTCTGCTTCCCCCAGGGTGCCCAGGGGCTGGCCAACTCCCGTGGGGAGGTCATCTCTGATTAAGGGGGGGGTCGCCTCCTGCGACGTCCCAAGGCAGAGGGAGGCATTGGTGGATGAGGGATCACTGGTAGACGGTGAGGGGGAGAATGGAGGGGGTGGGGGTGAGTGGATGGACGGCCCACAGGCCTCCAGTAGGAGGCTGTCCACGTCCAGGGCCACCGGGGTGAGGCCTAGGGCCTCGACCTCCTGCGAGAGGAGGGCGAGGCCGGGGCTCACCTCCTCCGGACGCTCCACAGCAGTAGTCTGGGTCGCGGCCGGAGGGGTGTCAGGGGAGGGCGCGGGTGTGCAAAAAACCCTCTCAGCTTCCTGAGGCTCTGGCTCCGGGGCGGAGGGGGTGTTGCCGTTCTCAGCCGCCACCGCGGCAGCCCCCGTCGCCCCCGGCAGATGATCGGCAGCCGGGGGTTCGGCAGGTGGGTCTGGGCTGGCGGCTCTTTTTAGCGCTTTGCGCGGCGCCTCCACCCCGTCCTCCGACAGGGTGGGGGTGCCGGGTGCGCGCACTTTTTTCTTTCGTTTCCCCCCCACCAGCACCCAGCCCTCCGAGGAGGCGGGCTGGGCAGTAGAGGAGGAGGGGCCAGGGGACAGGGCCGACGAGGAGGAAGGGAGGTAAGAAGGGGGCGGGGCGGCAAGGGGGGGGGACGACCCGCCCCGGGACGGGCCCTCTTCTGGTCCTGCCGCCGGCCCCTCCTCCCTCTCCTCCGCAGGCCCGGCTCTTGTGCCCGCTCGGGCGCCAGCGCCTGCTTCTTCTTGCCCGGCACCATGCGGCCGGGCATCCTCCGACGCCCGAGCGGCGATGGATCCGTCCGGGACGAGAGGAGGAGGGTCGGTCCCGGGGCCTGTCGCGGTCGGGGCGCCGCCGATCTCGTGGCTGACGCCCCCCGGGTCGGAGGAGGTCCCGGGCTCCCCTTCGTGCCGGGCCAGGGGGCAATCCCTCCGGACGTGCCCCGCCGCCCGGCACATAAAGCACCGGGCCTCCCCCAGGGTGTAAAAGACCCGGTACTGGGCCCCTTGATGGGGCACCAGTATAGTCCCCTCCTGGGCCACCCCGCCCCGTGCTGCCGCCGGCGGCAGTTGGACCCGGGCCTGCCGGCGGAAGGAGAGCACGTGCCGGAGGGCGGGGTCTTTACAGCCTAGGGGGAGGGGACTCAGGACCGTCAAAGGCCGGCCCAGGGCAGTGAGGAAAGGCAGAAGGGCAGAGTTGGGAAGGAAGGGTGGGACAGAGGAAAAAACCACCCGCACGCCCAGGTCTTCCAGCGGCTCCAGGGGCACGTGCACGCCCCCAACCGCCAGGCCCCTCTCCACCGCCTCCTGGGCGGCGGCCTCCGAAGCCAGGAAGAACACGATCTTCCCGAACATCCGGGAGGCCGCCACCACGGCCGCGGGCCCCACCACCCGTGCCAACGCCCGCACGTAGGTCTCCACGTGGGGCGAGGCAGCCACCAGGAGGCAGCGGACTCCGTGCCTCCTGGTGAGCGCGGGGAAGGGGCCGCGACCGTTGGGGATGGTAGTCCCGGCGGAGGCGGCAGGAGTAGGGTGCGAGGCGGCGGCCGCCGCCTGGGCGTACGACCTGGGGGCCGAGAGGTCGGGGCCCCCAGGAGCGGTGGAGGGAACAGGGGGAAGGGGAGAAGGGGAGGCTGCACTGGATGTTTGGGCAGCCTGGGGGAGAGTCCCCGCCACGGGAGGTTTGGCCTTCCGGGCGGGGCTCTTGCCCTTTCTTTTCCCCTGGCCCCTCCTGCCCTTTTGGGGGGGGGGGTTTGGGGCTGGGTCGCCAGGGGGCGCCGCGGCGGAGGCAGTAGGAGCCCCGGAGCCTGCGCCCGCGCCCTCAGCCGACGTGGTTGTGATGTTCTGGGCAGCCCTGGACGAGTGGGCCGCCATTTCGGGGATAGGAGGGGTGACAGTGGAGGGGAGAGGGAGGGAGGGGTCACCAGATGACCCTCCAGTGGGCGTGGGGGCCATATTGGTGGGTTTGAGGGGGAAAAGGTTCATTGGGGGTGGGGGCCTTTAAGAGAAAGCGGGGGAGGGGGAGGAGAGTGGAAGGGAAGGAAGGAGTGAGGCGTGGCTGCCCCTCCCCCACCGGCTGGGCTGAGGACCCAGTCAGATGGGGGAAGGGCAGGGCAAGGGGAGTGAGGGCAGGGAAAAGGAGACACAGAAGAGAGACCACAACTCCCAGCACAAGAGGGTAAGATGGCTCCTGTTTCTGCACTGGGGTGTGGAGGGAGTCAAAGTTTGTGTGTGTGTGTGTGGGTTGTGGGGGGGCCTCAGGCGCTTGAGTAAACAGAAAAAGGGGGGGGGAAGGGGCGTGGGCACGTGGGGGGGCAGGGAGGAGGCACAGCCCACTTAAGGGGGATGGCGGGGTTAATGAGGGGAAGGGTGTGCCCACGTGCGCCTGAGGGGTGGGCCCGTAGCAGCTGCTGCTGCAGAGCCTCGAGATGGCAGGGGAGAAGGCAGGGGCAGCTGATTGGAGGGGCCCAGGTGGAGGGGCCCCAGCGGCAGCTGGGTGTGGGGGGGGCAGTAGGAGGGGGGGGGGGTGGCTGCAGGGGTGGGGCAGGGGCCACGCCCTAACACCCCACCCCTGGCTATGCAGCTCCCCCCCGGAGCCCCGGTGGGGAGGGGCCCTGCCCAGGCTCACCCCTCCCCAAGCCACTCCACAGGAGGCTGTGTGGAGGGAGCCCAACCGCCGCTTTAAGAGAGCCCCCTACCTTCTCCAGGTGGTGAGGATGCAGCAGCTGCTGGATGGAAGGTGGGCCCAAATGGGGGCCAGCAGTGTCTCCCCCAAAAGATGGAAGAAGGGGGGGGGGCCCCCTGCTGTAGGGCAGGGGGCAAGAGGCCCCCACCCTCCACCCACTCAGCAGTTCCTAAAAGGACTGGGTGAGGGTTGGGGGGAGAAGATAGACCCTGCCTGCCCGAGGCAGGAGGGAGGCTGACCCCAGAAAGGGGGGGGGGGGGGGGGAAGGCAGCCCTGTGGGGGCTTCAGCCAGCCAAGGCCCGCCAGCCCCCAGATGCTCGCCTTCCAGCCGTGGGAGAGGGTCCCACGGCGGCGGCGGCGGCGGCGGCGGCGGTGGCAGCAGCAGCAGCAGCAGCCCTGCAGGAGCACCTGCAGCTGGCCTCCTGCAGACCCGGAGGCCGGGGAAGTTATGCCGAGGCCCTGGTGGGCGGGGCCGGAGTCAGGAGACCAGAGGCCCGCCCCTCAGAGGGCGGGGCCAAGGGCTAGAAGAGCCAAAGGCGGGACGCGGGAACCATTCGGGGCTGGGCCTCCGGGCAGGGAGGACGTGCCTGCACGAGCTCCCCGGGGCCAAAGGGAGAGGGCCTGCGGCCGCCCGGCCAGGCCAGAGGAGCAGGCCCCCAGAGGCTCCACGCAACCCCGGGTCCGTATGCCCCAAGGAGACTACCCGGACTTACCAGACCTACCAGGACCTTCCCGCCGGTGGAGACCCCCTGCCGTGGAAGAGGCCCCGGGAGCGGGTTGCCCCCAAGCCCCGGCGGACCCCTACAACGCTGAGACCCAGGACCGCCCTGCGTCTCCTGTATTGCCGCCGCCTGACTACCCTAACGACGTGGTCATGGACGATTGGCCGGGGCCCCCACAGGTGGATGACCCAGAGGAGACCGACCTAGGAGGACCCCTCGACCAGATGGACTGGGACCTGCCGCCAACAGAGGGTGAGGTAGGAAGTGGCCCGGGGAACGTCGCTCACGAACCAATGGCAGTGTGTTGCGGTCTGGATCCCCACTGCCGGGGTTGCATGTGAGCGACCCCTCAGGGCCCCGGGCCGGGTCGCAGTGGAGTGGGAGGGCCTGCGACCCCCTACCCCCCTCCCTGACAGGGCCAGCCCCCGCTGAGCCTGTCTATAGTTCCTTGTGTTGCTGCCCCGCCCCAAACTGAGGGCTGGGCTGGTGTTTTCCCTTGTGTTGCTGCCCCGCCCCAAACTGAGGGCTGGGCTGGTGTTTTCCCTTGTGTTGCTGCCCCGCCCCAAACTGAGGGCTGGGCCCAGAACTATAGAAAGCTTGGGAACTGCTGCCCCGCCCTGGACTGAGGGCTGGGCCCAGAACTATATAACTCTGGTGAACTGCCGCCCGCCCTAGACCCAGGGGCTGGGCGTCCCGTGACGTGTTACAAGGAGACAGTAAGGTGTGTTCTGGGGCACTCAGAAATCCCAATGTCAGACTGTCAGGGTTTAAATGAGTAACAACCCTCCAGACCACCCTCTGGCAAGCAGGTAATGAAGCCAAGGTCTCTGATGAGGCAACTCCCTGCAGCCCTATTGACAGTCCCAGAGCAGCTGACTGGCTGTCTGGCCCTACTTTAGCCAGCACAGGAATGAAAAGCTGTGTAAACAACCAGGGAGAACTTACAAATGTTACAGCTTCTTTCCAAGGCCCTTGATGACCTCTGTCCCTACACAACTTGCAGGGGAAAGAAGAACCAGGCAGCAGTTCTCTGTCTGTGCTGGAGTTCACAGAAGCAATGAATGATGGTTTCCCTTCCCTGGGGCTCAGCGGGTACAGTTACAGACCCCTCTATCTGGCACCCGATTCTCACTCTGATAATCTCTTGGTTGATCTGGAGCTGCTGAACTTGTTGAGGGTATTTCATGTCCTCCAGAAGTTACTTTCTTTCCCATTCCCAGAGTCTGGGCTGGGCTGAATGGGTGGGGAACCAGCCAGAGGGGAATTTTAACCCAAACTTGGCTCTTCTGAGCATCTCGAGCACAATGGTTCTCAACTTGTTCACTACTGTAGGCTGCATATGAAACCACAGTGCATAATGTGGGCTGTGTCCAATACTACCTGTGTGTTTGTGAGGATGTCACAAGTGGGTGCTGAATGAGCTGCAAACAGGTCACGGATTGTGAACCACTGCTGTGGTGCGGAGCTACTGGAGCTGATGTGGAGGCAGACAGAGGAGGCAAGTGTCCTTTTGCACACAAAGAGGGCAGAGCAGGAACAAGGGAACTCAGCTTTTCAATCTTCTAAGCTGAGTGTGACGCTCCTCAGGGACACCCAGGATTGTGAGGGACCTGCTCCCACCAGCCTGTGGTACCGTACAAGCAAGGCACTAACACACATCCACACACTTTATTTCCAAAAGTGAGACCTCTTGACAAAGCTGCTGCACCATTTTGTAGCTCTCTGTAAGGCCCCTGCGAATCTTCTAACTTCTTCTTCATGTTTTCTGTGTTTCCAGGCTGCCAGCAGCCTGGATTCACAGTTCTAGTAGTTACAAGCAGTCTTACACCTAAAGCACCACATTCCCTCCCCTCTTGAGAAGCCTCTTCATTTTAAAATAAAACTGATTCTAACTACAGCAACAAATATGGAATAAGCCACTGTACTGTTGGCAGAAATCCTACATCGAAAGCACTGGAAATACGACATAACATGGTCTCTAGTCTCGACAGGTGGTCGTTTGGATCTGGCAGACCTTCTCTCAAATCCAGTTCCTGATGCAATATCTTCTTGTGTTGGCAACTACGGTGAAGTCATCCAGTGGGGTTGGGTGTTGGCATCATCTCCTTTTGGTGCACAGGCAGGTTTCCAAAGGACCCCGCAGACTTTGAAATCCCCCTATTCCAATCAGCAGAGTAGCTGGCCATTAGCATGGCTATTTTGAGGTTTTGGCCAAATGTGGACACAGCCCATTTGTCCTTATTGATCCTTATCACATTTCTTTTGACCCCACCCTGTAATTTATCCAAGTCACTCAGGAGCCTATCCCTACCCTCCAGCAGATCTACCTATTCCACTAGTTTATGGTCATCTGCAAATTTGCTAAGGGTGTAGTATTCCCCCTCATCCAGCTTTTCAATAAAGATGTTGAACCTTGCAAGACAGAGAACTGATCATGAGGACATTATACTTGAAACCCATCTCCAAACAGAGATGTCAGTTCCAACAGTTGGGGTCTGGCCATCAATGCAGCTTTCTATCCATCTTCCAGTTGATAAAGAGACGGCAGTGGTGGGATTTGAACCCACGCCTCCAATGAGACTGGAGCCTAAATCCAGCGCCTTAGACCACTCGGCCACACTACCTACAAAAGGTACCTTTTGCGAGCATCAACCTCTCTTGACAGTTCCTCAGTTTCAGAACAGTTTACACCAAGAGTACATAGGAAGTTTTAAAACACCTCATATGTCATACCTAGTGAAAATGTCAGCATGTTTTCAATAAAAGGGGGCTGTGACACAGTATTCCAAAAAGATGGCTTTTAGCACATCCTAACCTTCCCCTGCCGTCTCTCTTGGCTGCTTTATATCTCAGATCACACTGACACACAGAGGAAGGTGATGGGGATTACTGGTCATGATACTCTTAAAGCTGGAGTCACAGTTCCTGGGTGCAGCTGCCATCCTCTGCTCTAGCAGCTCAGCCTTTGAAGGGCTCCCCACGTGGGCCAGGGTAAGCAGTGACTTGTGGATGGACGTGATGGGAGGGGAACCCAACCCAGATAGAACTTCTGTAGCTTTGTGGCTGTTACATTTGCTTTACACGTGCAATGTACTTGTTTAAAGCCCCATGAAAACACCAGTGCTTTGGTTGCTTTGCTCCCCTTTGGGCCTGAGAAGAGCTGGTCTCATTCTGTCTCCGGAGTGAACCCAACTGCTGTGTGAAAAAGGGTAGATGTATCAGCAGAGCTTATACGTCGCTCTCAGACTGGGGAAGCTACACAAGTTCGGCCGGTCTTTTTCAGGAGGCTTGTGTCTTGGCCTCCTCTGCCCTTGAGGATTGACCTACTGAGGCCGGCTCTCCTGCTGGCCTCCTTTGCGTGACTTGCTAAAGGAAGAAGTGAGGCTGGAACGGGGCAGAAGAAGGAAGTAAAGCTGAGGCAGGCAGGAGAGCAGCTTAGCACCTCAGTGCAGTTAATGGAGCACCACTCTCTCTCCTGCCAAAGCCTGTGCAGGTGAGGCTGGCTGCAGGGAGGCAGAATCCTGTGCCTGTCCAATGGTGCTCCAGGAATGGCCCCTGGTAACCCGGAAGAGAAGTGGGATTCTGGGTGGAAGGAAAACAAGCAAAGCTCTGTCTGAGTGAGGAAGGAGCAGGTCCTGGGTGGACTGGGCAGTGGTGGTCTTGAGGGACTCTCTGTCAGCCTTGGGGCAGCAGGGACCACTGTCCCTTTGTGACTGAGCCAGGCTGGTGGTTCATGGCTTTGGATGTGTCCGGTTGTGAGCAACTGGGACCACAAACCCTCCACCTGCCTGTGTGATGGGCAGATGTGCTTAATATGACATTTGAGGGAAATGGTTTAGCTGTCAAATATCAGAACCTCTTTTCTGTGTGTGAACAGCCTTTGTAGCTGGGTGCAGGATGTGTCTGTCCGTCTGTCTGTCTGTGCTACAGAGCGTGTGGCAGGTTTCTGGGTCACACTCACAGACGATTGGGCAATACGCTGCCTCGCCTGCTTAATGTCCCATCCTGTAGCCCCTGCTGACTTGCTGGCTCATTGGGAAAGCGAGGGGTACAGCTGAAGGCTCAGCAGCTCGGCTTTGCATGAAGTGTGGGCGTCTCAATTATCGGTAGCAGCCGAGGGCAATTTGAGGCCCTGTGGTCAACATCTAGCCTGTTAGCCCCCTTGTCTGTACGCTTCAGTCCAGGGTCATGCTGACACTGCACATCTGTGTTCTGAAGCATCTAAACGCTGGGCTTGAGATAGGCGCGTCTGTGCTTTCAGACGCTCTAAGACTGTGCTGTTCCTTTGTGCTGTGTGCTCAGAGGCACCGAAAAGGGGCAAGATGGAGTAGAGCAGGGGGATTGTGTCTGGTTACAGGACCCCAGGGGCTCCCGGGCGGGACAGTCACACGGACACCTGCCTCAGGCCCTGTGCCTGGTGCTGCAGGCTGATCTATTGCTCTCAGTGTCAGAGAGAGGGGAGTTTGACATTCAACCCCAGAAGCAAGTGTCTGCCCCTTTCCCAGCTGTGCACAGCCCAGCTCATCCCAGCTGCTGGGAGAGAGCAGAGCCCCTGAGCCAGCCTTGGGGACAGGCCCTTCTCTCACAGGCAGCTGCCCATGTCAGTGGCTGCAGCTGAACCAGGGCTTCCCCCACCTCATCCCGATGTTTGGCTGGGGCACTGCACCCCAGCTGTGTTTGGGGCCCTGCTCACCCCAGGAAGCCGCACTGCAGGGGACAGGAGTGAGAGTGGTACTGTTGGGCCAAATCTGCCCATCCTGTGTCCCTGGCCAACCAGCGAGGTGCAGAAAGGTTCCTGGCAGGGTTGACTTTGGGAAGGATGAAAAACTTGCAGCACATGAAGATGAGGGGGTGAAGGTGATTGATTGCTAATCCATTGTGCTCTGCCTGCATGGGTTCAAATCCCATCCTCCCTGCATCTTTCTTTGTTGATTTCCAGCCCCATTGTTTGCAACTTCCAGCACACCTGAGTTTGCCGCCTCCCAGCTCCTGTGTTGGGCAGACTCCAAGCACAGGACACCTCTGTGAGGGTGAGCTGAGCTGTGGCTGCCAGAGGAGGGGGGTGGGATGATTTCATTTGCCCTGAAAGTGCCAAGCCTGACTGAAGTGTCGGCTCCACTCAGCTCTGCCCCCTTCAGGGCTGCTGTGTGGGGCTCACTAGGGCCCCAAACACAGCCAGGGGTGTACTTCCCTGGCAAGGAAGGGGCAGCCCTGACTCAGCTGAGGTCAGGCACAGGTGCAGCTGCCTCTGAGTGAAGAGCTGGTTCCCCAAGGCTTGATGCAGTGCTCTGGTCTCTCCCAGCTCCTGGGCTGGGCAGTGCACATCTGGGAAAAGAGCAGATACTTGCCCAGGGGGAAGGAATGTTTCTCTGCCCCTGACAGCAACAGATCCAGCCACAGGGCCTGGGGCAGGTCTCCATTCCACTGTGCCACCCAGGGCAAGTTCTGAGTTCTTCTGTGCTTCTCAGCAGCTGGGGAAAAGCCTCTTTGGGACATATCTCCTGCTCCACAGCTGAAAGGAGCACACAGGAGCTGCTGGGTTCAGCTCCCAGGGGTGCCAGGCTGCGACCTTCTGCAGCCCCTGGTGTTGGCCCTGACAGGACATGGGGCTGGAGGGACCTTTGTTCTGACCCACAATGGATGTTCTGAAGGTTCACATGCTGGTGACAGGCCAGTGCTCCAGGCCCCCCTGGGACACTCCTGCCCTTGTGGGAAAGGAGCAGCTCTGGGCTTTCAGGTCAAACTGCACATAGCGACTGCCACACTGTGGGGTGGCTCTTGCAGTGCTGCTGAGGGCGGCTTTGTGTGCTGTGTCTGAGACTGGAACCCCCAAGCCCCTTTGGGGTAACGACTGCAGCAGGACAGGTCAGTGTCCTGGCTCCAAAGCAGCCAGACCCACTGAAATGCCAGAGAGTCCAGGGAAACACTTCTCTGCCCCTGGGCTGTTTTCATGGGCTAAACTCCCTTCCAGCATTGACCTGAGTGAGACGCTGACACGGCTACTTCCCAGACCCAGCCCTGGGCACTCACCCACTAGCACTAGTAAATGTTCTACCCCTGGAGCGCATGACCCTCGGAATAAGCAAATGTCCTGACCCGCACAGCTCATTCCAGAGACCACAAACTCTCTGCAGCTGCCCATGGCTCCTTTCCACCGAGGCTGGCGAGATGAACTGGTTATTGTGAGTCTCCTAATGCTCCGATGATGGGTTCAAGTCCTGCAGTACCTTTTAGCTCACCTTTGCTTGGTGTCCTGGCTGCAATGGACAAATAGGCTCTACGATGCCCAGAGGGCTGTGCAGGGGTCAGCCTGGAGGGTGGGGGGTTGCTGGGTGTCACTGTTGGTATCACCAAAAGAATTCCAAATGCCTCTGTCCAGGGGTGCTGGTGACTGGCAGTAACCTGCTGTTACTGTTCTTGGCATCCTCTGTGTTTCTGTGCCTGTCACCTGCCTGGTCACACAGATTTGCTGAGCTACTTGGGCAGGTGAGATACATGCAACAGGGCTGGTTGTGTCAACCGCACAAGTCTGCCACTTGCGAGCATTTTGGTGGATGCTCCATTTTCTGGGAGCAGCCGCAGTGGAGATGTCGTTGTCTCTGGCAATAAGAGTTCAAACTGGGGCTCGTGGGGTAGATTTTTGTGCTTCCTTTCATGCTTACTAAACTGTGCTGTGCAGGGGCTGTGCCCCAAGGGGTCTGTTCCCTCTGGGTGCCCAGAGGTAAACTCACAAATGAGCCTTTTGGGGGAAGGTGTCACTCCCGGGACCTCTCTCCCCTTCAGTCTCAGGGTGAATTGCTGACCCATGGCTGTGGGACTGGCATGAGCCTGGCTCACTCGTATCTTGCTTCGGTAGCTCTGAGCCAATGTGTGAGACTCGGCAGTTATGTCTCTTTGTGTGCTTTTCTCTGCTGCATTGGTCCCTTCTGCAGCTCCCTCTGTGGGAGGGCTGTGCCTGGCCCTGTGCCCAGCTCTGCCCCCTGCCTGGTGACTATTTACTGCTCAGAGCCACACGCTTGTTCCTGGGCCTGGGTCAGTCCCTGCTGCTGCTGGTTGAGTGTGACACGGCCTAGGTGTGTCAGCCTGCACCCAGGGCATTTCTGTGTCACGCTCCTGAGCTCCCTGGCTGTGGGTCCGGTTCTTCTGCCCAGTGCAGCCCATGGAAGCAGAGCCTTGCACATGTGCATCGTACTGCACCTTTGTGTGATGGATGGGAACAGAAACCTGAGCCTCAGAGGCTGGGAACTGAGGCAGCTGAGGGACGGGTTTGCTCGGTTTTCGTACGTTTGTAGAGGAAAGTGTGAAGTGTTTAAATCCATGTCAAGCATCCAGTGCAACCCCAAAACATACTGGAGCCAGAGGTGACAATGGATTTCCATTAAGAAAACCATCGAAACAGGGGCACCTGGGAGAGCTTCATCTGCAGTCAAGTGTTCCACCACTGAGCCAGGCTCTCTATCACTGGAATATGGGGAGAGGTTTGTTATTGTGCAGAGGATGCTCCACCTTTCCTAGGAGCAACGTGCCTCTGACAATATGACTGGGAAAGGGACTGTTGGAAATTGTGCTGCCAGACCAGTTTAAAAGGTGTGTGACGTTGTGAAAGTGTTGAACCCCAAACTCTACATGGATTAAATGTCACTGGTACGGGCATGTTCAATGCATCCCAGCACCTTCTTACTGAAAACAGTGCGCTCATATTGTCACGAGGGCTGACGTGTTAGCACTGCAAAAGATCTGCTGTCCAGCACCTCAGTGAAGCAGGTTGCTGGGTCACCACCTGTGCCAGGTAGAGAAGTTACTGACACTGACTGCATACCCAACTATATCTGATTGATTGGTGGGTGTCCTGCAGTAGGTTTTTTCCTCGTTCTTTGTAACCACTGATGTTGCTCCAAGTGGCTGGGAGAGAACTGTCCCACGTATGCCGGTAATCTGTCTCCCTGAGGGGCTGTAACTGTGAGTAGGAGAAGCCAGGTCAGCGGGGCACAAGCTGTAACATGCACAGGGAGAAATAAAGTTTAATCAAACCCCGTCTGTCCGTTTGTCAAACCACTCTGGGTTCAGGGAGGGAAAGGAGCTGGGAAAACAGTATTTGATCTGTAGGAGACTCAAGATCAATGACTCAAAAGGTTTTTTGGGTGAGGGAGTGTAGCTCAGTGGTAGAGCATTTGACTGTAGATCAAGAGGCCCTTGGTTCAAATCCAAGCACTCCCTTTCAAAGACAGTTACTGACCTCCCTGTTTCCAACACACTCTGGCTTTCTCTTCTAGGGGGATTCTTTCCACAGAGCTGAAGCCTCAACAATTGCTCCTGCTAACACACAAACCTGTCCCTTAGCTGGCAGTAGATAGTGACATGAGCAATTTTGGGCCTCATACCTATAAAGAGGTTCTTGTCCCTGGTTAATGAAATGTATCATGTTCAGGCCTGTGTATCTGTGAAGCTTTAAGTGCATGTAGAGAGGTTGTTGATCACTCTGTGAGTTCACAGCCAGGGCTGTGGTGTCCTCCCCCACCCACATCCTCCTCTACAATCACCACCAGCCTTTCCAGTCTCTCCTTCTCCACCAGTTCTCTCCAGGCT
Organism: Carettochelys insculpta; assembly: GCF_033958435.1. Taxonomy (NCBI): domain Eukaryota; kingdom Metazoa; phylum Chordata; order Testudines; family Carettochelyidae; genus Carettochelys; species Carettochelys insculpta. The sequence continues at coordinate 24,609 of NW_027439072.1, forward strand.
GGTCACTTTCAGAGAAAAATGAACCTGCCTCCTCACTCTGGAGTTGCAGCGAGAGGGGCGGAGATGGACGTGTGGTGAGGAGAGCAGGGGAAGTGGAGCAGGAAGCAGTGTCCTGAGAGGTGAAAGAGCTGGAGGGGGGCAAGGAGGGCAGGGGAGCAGCCTGCCAAGAGTCAGAGGTGCTCAGAAAGGGCTTAAACTGCAGGTTCCATGGTGCAATGATTGGCACTCAGCACTCTGAGCTCAGCTCTCAGGGGGACCTGCGTGTGGTTTATGATACATCTCTGTCAGGGCTGGGCTTCTTTCTCCCCAGCTGCCCCTGCGTGAGGGCTTCTCCCTCCTGCCTGCTGAATTGGTTCCCCTGCAGCTGGGTCTCTGCTTGGGCTGGTTCACCAACGTTTCTGTGATACGTTGGGGCCCCAGCAATGTCCTGTCTGGTTGGAGATACAGGAGGTCCTGTGGCTGGTGCTGCAGACTGACCTGTTGCTGTCAGAGGCAGAGTGGGGAGTGTGACATTCACTCCCTCAGGGCAATGATCTGCCCCTTCCCCAGCTCTGCACAGCCCAGCCCAGCCCAGCAGCTGGGAGAGACCACAGCCCCTGAGTCAGCTGTGGGGACAGACCCTTCCCTTACAAGCAACTGGCCATGTCCCTGTCTGCAGCTGAGTCACAACCGCCCTTTTGCCTGTGCCTGGTTGAAGCACCATATCCCCCCGGTGTGTTTGAGTCCCTACTCAGCTGGGGTGAGTGTGGTACTGTGGGGCTGACACAGGGGACAGGCTGGGCTCTATGGGGGATAATTAAACCATCCCACCCCACCCTTACGCCGTTAGGTTGTGCTTGGAGTCTGCCCAGCAGAGGAGCTGGAACCCAGCAGGGCCAGGCATGGGGTGCGTAGGTGTATAGGCTGGTCTGGAACCAGAGGTTGGTGAGCCTGAGTGCTGCGTGTGCAATACAGCACCTCATTGCAATTCACAGATCTGACTCATTTCCATGCCCCTTTTCCAGCAGGTGGCTAGTGTAGGTGAGCCTCAGCTGTGGCCTCACCAGTTCTGAATCAAGAGGGGGATAACAAAGTCTCTGGTTCTGCAAGAAACTCTCCTGCCAAGGCCCCCCAAGATGCTTTTAGCTTCGCTGGCTCCAAGGGCACAATCTTGACTCACCTACCTCCACTGTTGCTGAACCCCTCAGCCAAAACAAGGCTAAAGAGAGAGTATGTGTCAGGAGTGGGATTTGAACCCACGTCTCTCTACAGAGACCAGATCACTGAGAAGATATCATCTTAAGTCTGGCGCCTTAGACCACTCGGCCATCCTGACAAAGACAGAAGAGAAACCCCTGTGATTCACATACAAGTTTCTCTTTGAACCTGGTGACCGTCTGGTGCTGGCTGTTCCATAGCACCCACCCAGGGGCTGGTCACCTCCCCTGTCTGGCTGTGTCTACACTTGCCCAAAACTTTGAAATGTCTATGCAAATGGCCATTTCGAAGTTCCCCAATGAAGTCATGAAATATGTATTCAGCACCCCATGAGAATGCTGGCAGCCGTGGAACTTCGAAATTGGCACAGCTCACCGCCACACGCCTCATCCAGACAGGGCTTCTTTTCAAGAGGACCCCGGCTACTTCGAAATCCCCTGATTCCAAACAGCAGATGAGAATAAGGGGATATTGAACTGGCCGGGGTCCTTTTGAAAAGGAGCCCCATTTGGACGAGCCCCATGGCAGGGAGCCGTGTCAATTTTGAAGTGTCGCAGCTGTTGGCATTCTAATGAGGCGCTGAATATGTATTTCAGCACTTCCTTAGTAAACTTTGAAATGGCCATTTGCATGGCTATTTCAAAGTTTTGGGCTCATGTCGACATGGCCTCTTTGTCTCTTCAGAGCCCTGAAACTTGCTGACTCAGTGAAAGTTGAACTTTCTGCCTCCTGGCCCAGCCCGCTCAACACAAACGTTTTCCTGTGCCACCAGCCAACCACCCCGATGACAAATGCATTTTGTTTTTTGCTTCCAAATACCTCAAATACTAAATTATTCACATTACAGTATTAGGTCTCTAAGAGAAGGGGGGGTTGTAATAATTCATATGAAAGGAGTTATTAGTAATAAAAACAAAAATAATTAAACAGATTAAGAGGTTTAACTTTTTACTAAACTTCCTTACAAATAAAGCAAAACATGAATTTATGTCCAAAAGGGGGGTGAGGGTGGGGGGTTCCTTTGCCCCTTGCCCCCCATGGCACTAAAGGGAAGGAGGAGCAGGGCCAGAATCCAAAGTCAGGGAAAGTGGGAGGAAGGAAGGTCCCCAGGCTGGAGCCCAGTCGCCTTCCCTCCTCTAGGCACCTGGTGCAGGGAGCAGCTGGTGCTCACAGCTCCAAGGAGAGACTTAAAAGCCATGGAGCAGCTGAGAGTCAGGCAAGAGGAGGGGAGGACCATGCCCATGCCTGGACTGCAGACAGCCATACAGACCATACCAGGGCACACGTGTATCCTCATCCATATATATGTATATATATATATATATATATATAAACTCTGTAGTGTCGACACACCCTAAATAATCCCACACTGTGACTGGTTATAATAAGGAATTTGTCTTTACACATTGCCAGTTCACCACCGCTGTTATTCCCCAGGGCAGAGGTTTTCCAGCTTTGCCTGCACTACAGAGTTATTTCAGAATAGCTTATTTCAGAATTATTCCTCCCAAATAAGCCATTTGATAATAACCCCTTCACGCGCCAAGGAAGCCCCGGCATAAACAAAACCTATTGGAAAACAGCACGTCCCCACACCGTGTTGGGCGCTATTTCGAAGTTGAAATCGACGTTAGGCGCTAACCCCATGAGGGGATGGGAATAGCGCCCTACTTCGACGTTCAACATCGAAGTAGGGACGTGTAGACGATCCGCGTCCCGCAACATCGAAATAGTGGGGTCCTCCATGGCGGCCATCAGCTGGGGGGTTGAGAGATACTCTCTCTCCAGCCCTTGCGGGGCTCTGTGGTCACCGTGGGCAGCAGCCCTTAGCCCAGGGCTTCTGGCTGCTGCTGCTGCAGCTGGGGGTCCGTGCTGCATATACAGGGTCTGCAACTAGTTGTTGGCTCTGTGTATCTTGCACTGTTTAATGAAAGTGTGTCTGGGAGGGGCCCTTTAAGGGAGCGGCTTGCTGTTGAGTCCGCCCCGTGACCCTGTCTGCAGCTGTGCCTGGCTCCCTTATTTCGATGTGTGCTACTTTGCCGTGTAGACGTTCCCTCGCTGTGCCTATTTCGATGTTGGGCTGAGCAACGTCGAAGTTGAACATCGACGTTGCCAGCCCTGGAGGACGTGTAGACGTTATTCATCGAAATAGCCTATTTCGATGTCGCAACATCGAAATAAGCTATTTCGAAGTTGGGTGCACGTGTAGACGTAGCCCTTGTGTGTGCCCTGCCCTGCTGTAGGGGCTGAGCCTGACAAATGAACTGCGGCCCAGACCTTACCTAGGGCTGGGGCTTACACCTTGACTGCCTATGTGAGATGTGGCCAATCCTGCCTCAGGGCCAGTGCCCATATTCTGCCCACCTGTAACCCAGTTAAGGAGGACTGGGCCCTTGGGGGACTGCTGCCTGCCCAGAACCAGGCAGGGCCGAGAGTTGGAGAGGTCCTGTGGCCTGCTCCACCCCCGTTGGGGCACACCCTGGCCCACACCTGGACACACTGAGTTAGCAATTTGCCCTGGTTTGGCTTTCTCAGCTGTGCCCAGAGAATCCTCCTGTATGACAGACTGATGAAGAGAGACACCCAGTGTATCCAGAGGCTCCTGGCTTCCACCTCCCAGTGCCCCCTGGGCTGCCTCGGGGGCAGGGGCTTCTTGGCGCAGGTTAGGTAGCATTGGCCAAGATAACTCAGGGTGGCTAATTCAATATACTGCACAAGTGCGGGAGAAGGGGTGTCATTACCTGTGAGCTCACCCTGGGCCTCTTCCGTGAAGCAGTGAGGTCCTGGGTGTTTTCCTCACTCTCAGCCACCCCCTCCCAGCTGGACACCCAAAGCTCCTGCCTCACAGACCAGCTCTAAGCTTTGGCTTTGGAGGGAGGAACCAATGGTCACGTGGCAGCTCCACCTAGGCACAGCCGGTGGCTTCCAGGACAGGACAGACCAGGCCAGGCTCAATCAGGGCTCCTGCGTTAGCTCAGTGGGTTTATTGAGACCAGAGGTACAGCTGACAGCACGGTCACTGGAAAAGCCTGGCCCAGGGCTCTTGGCGCAGGGCTGGGAACATCTCACCAGGGAAGAACTTTCCCTTCCCAGTTCACAAAGCCTCCATTGTCCTTCTCGCAGAGCGTGGAGAGCACGTGCAGCATCCCTCTGACACTCGCCTCCACCGTCACTGGGGCCTGCCGGGGCTGGGTGGGAAGCAGAGTGAGGTGAGGGAGCTGGCTCTGGGAGCATCCCAGGGGCCCAGAGACAGGATCAAGTTGAGCCCTTGGCCCAGCTGGAGTTCCCTTGAACTGTCCCTCCCCTGAGTGGCATGAATTTTCTTGTGTGTCCCAAGGCAGCGGGGTGTGCAAAACACAGCTGTGTTGTGATGCATGACCTTCACCCTGATTAGTTAGTTAGTTAGTGTAAGGATATCTGCAGGGAAATAACTCTGCTGCGATCAGGTGACTAGAAAGGAATAGAAGGAATAAGCCAGACCTTATTTGTCTCTAAGTTACCCCTCCTGTCTTGGTGAGCAGGTGGGTTGGTTTGGTTGCTAGTTACTAAAATTTTGGTGCAGAACCATTCAAGTGTTGGCTGCCTTACTGTGCAGGAGGGCAGCACCCTTGTACTGATCATCCCCTGAGCGAGGAGTCACTGCAATCATGATCCCCATTCCACAGCTGTCAGTGGTGCTGTATGAAGAGGAGGAAGAAAATGGGAGTGGGTGAAAGATTGGAGCAGCGAGTGGTTGGAGGTCAGGATTTTGCTGTAGAGTTCTATGGCTTGTTAATTTTGGCACCAAAGTAGAGGGCAAGCCTCTGAATGGCTAAGGATGTAGATGTGCATTTGTAGAGGTGATGACAATCAGTTAGGTGCCTGTACCCAGTCCTGCTAGAGCTGGAGTAGATCTTACACTGTTGCACGAGGCAAGGTCGGGTTCTCGGCAAGGGGTCTTTTCCAAAATCCAAGGCAGCACTTTCCTTAGAGTGACCATATTTCCATTTGCTGAATACGGGACACCTTGTAAAATTTCTCAAGTTTGAGCAAGTTCAGTTGGATTCCAGCAGAACGCAGCCTGCAGGGTCACACGCCCACCCCAGATTTCTGTCAGGGTTCCCATCAGAATATGCCCAGCAGCAATTTTTGTAATGTGTGTGGGAGGAGAGGGACAGGAGCTGCTTCCAGCCACAGCATATGGGGTGGGTGGGAGGGATGACTTGGCCCATGTCTTTGCAAAGCTCTTCTTTTCTCCCCACCCTCCTCTGTGGCTGAAACAAGTTGTCCTTTCTCACCTGCACAGAGTCAAAAGGCAGCAAAGAGCTCCAGGCTGCTGCTGTCCACCGACATAAGCCAGCCAGCTCACGTCCCCAGCTCCAGTGTGGACAGGCATTCTGTCTGCACTGTCCGTGCGCCTGGATCATTTCTGTGTTTCCAGTTTCCATACGCTGCTTTCCAGGTTGGGTCTATCATAGAGGCGGCATATTGCCTTCTGCCCTGGAAATGATCCCGTGTGCTGATTCTCAGCCAGTCATTCCCAGGCTGTTCTGTGGAGCACTGGTGCTCCATGCAATGGGAATGGCCGTTCTGGGAAAGAATTTCAATGCTCGTGATATTTTTCCTCCTGAAATATTAACTAAGAAGTGACGTGTCTCTAAAAACCCTGATGGGTTTGAATCGTATTTCGGAGGGCCGGGACCAGCAGCTTTCTGCCCTGCGTGGGCTTGTTTTGGTGGGGGGCTACCAAGTGGGAAGAGGAAGGAGGCACTAGAAGCACTTAGCCCCTGGCCTGACACTGCCTTGGAGAAGAGGGAATAAAAACACACCTCCCCCTGGAGAACGTGGGCATCAGTGCTACTGTCTCTCTCGTGCTGAGCAAGCGCTCTGCCACTTGAGCCAATTCCCCTCGGGCTGAATGAGCTCTTCTGACCCACTGAACTCATTCCAGAGGCGACAGCGTTCCTGCAGCTGCCTCATGGCTGGGGCTCAGGCACACAAAGTTACATCTGCACAGTGGTAGTCCTGAAGTTTGACATAGGACTTATCAGTAGGACTGATGAAACCCACGGAAGCATCTGCTCCTAAATAGCTGCTCGTCTGTGAGGCGCCAAAGGACTTCTTGTTGTTTTTATCAGCTACTGGCTCTTTGCTGAAACGTGGTCCTGAAGAGCCCCCAGAGCTTCTTTTCTGAGGGTGGTCTCAGGGTGCGCTTCTTGCTCAGGATGAGAAAGCTCCAGGGTTCCCAAGCCCAAACTAGCCCTTCTTCTGCCTTTCTCTGACAGTGTGTCAGGCCAAGTGGGGGCTGGTGTCCTTGTGTGTGTTTTTCTTCCCTTCAGTTGCTCAAGATGTGGCCCCTGCTGTGACGACACCTGTCCCGTTTGCTGTGGCAGCACCTCTCACTGGCAGAAGCTGCAAAGGTCCAGCTTTTGACTCAGCACTTGTCTGGATAACTTGGCATTTCCCCCCTCCTGGGACCAAGTCCTTCAATTCTCTGTCTCTCCCACAGTGGCCCTGCAGTCTTCTCATTCCCTGCCACAGGCCTGGTCTACACCATGACCTCAGTGGCTGGTGGGGGAAGCTAGGCCCATCCTCCTTCTGGTTCCAGCCCCGGAGGGACCCTACTCCCAGCACAACTGGGCTTTCCCCTCCCAGCTCTCACAGCTCCTCCCTGGACTCCTTCCTACACCTCCCGCTTCAGTTGGCTGCACTGGCTCTGAACCCTCAGCCTCTCAAGTGTCACTCTGTGAATGTCTTGTCTCTTTACTCACAAGGCCACCTTCTGACCCATGGCAGTGGTGCTGGTGTTAGCCTGCCTCACTCATGGCTTGATTAAGGGGGCTCTGGGCCAATGCATTCAGCCAAGGCAAGCCCAGCTTCCCCGACACACTCACTGCCATGTGGTGTGTGTGCGCCCAGGGACAGGATTGGAGTCTGGGGTGTCAATGATATTACTGGAAATGGTTGTAGAGGGATAGTGGAGCTGCACAGGCCAGAGCCCAGATGAGGCCAATTCTCTCTCCCTGTTGTCGGTTGCCCTACAGCACCCGAGGCAGAGGCCCAGGCCAGGCAGCTGCAGGGACATTAGCTCAGCACAGGTGCCCACTGAGTGTGTGTCTGCGGGACAAGGTGAGCCCAGGGGAGGAGCAAACAAGTGCACAATAGCACAGGGGGGCTCTTTAAACAGCCACACCTGCCCCTCGGGTGTCCCCAGCCAGCCTGGGAGTGGCAGAAAGGTTCCTGGCAGTGCTCACCTTGGGATGTTTCAAAAGCCCAGGCACCACTCAGGTGAGGTGGCTGAGGGGAAAAGGAAAAGGATTGCTAATGTGTTGTACTCTGCACACTGCATTCAAATCCCGTTATTGTTTAGCCTCTCTGCTTCCTTTCCTACTGAAGTCTCTTCTGTGGCTCCTGCTTTGTGCACACCCCGTCCCCGACCCTGGTCGGTTCCAGCTCCTCTGCTGGGCAGACTCCAAGCACAAGGTAACTGCATGAGGCTGGAGGGGGAAGCTTTAATTTTCCATGGCAGGGGCCAACCTACCTCTGATGTCAGCTCAAAAGTGCCGCACTCCCCCCTGCTAAGCAGGGCCCCAAACACACCTGGGGAGTGTGATGTCTCAGCCAGGCAGAGGGGAAAGGACAGCTGTGACTCAGCTGCAGACAGGGGCACAGGAATCTGCCTGGGAGGGAAGGTCCTTTCCCCAAGGCTGCCTCAGGGGCTCTGGTTTCTCCCAGCTGCTGGGCTGGGCTGTGCAGTGCAGAGCTGGGGAAGGTGCAGACATTTGCCGCCCTGGGGAAATGAATGTGGCACTCCCCTCTCTCTGGCCTTGACAGCAATGCATCTATTTGCAGCACCAGCCACAGGTCCTCCTGAATTCCTAGAAGGGCTGCTGTGTTCTTGAGGCTGAACTTATTGCAGGTATATTAGTGAACCAGCCCAACAAGAGACCCAGCTCCAGGGGGCCTCATTCATCAACCAGGAGGAAGAAATCATCACTCACATGCATGAAGAGTCCCCCTTGATTTACAGATCCAGAAGAGATTTACACTGAACAAACAGAAGGTCCCACTGAGATTTAAACTCAGATCACAGGATTCAGAGTCCTGAGTGCTGCCCATTACACCATAGGACCTGTCTTTTGGTTTTTTTCTCAGCTCCTGTAACTCTTTTTAGGCTGGCACCCTGCAGCGCTTGCCACCCTCCAACTCTTTCTCCTCTCAGGACACTGCTTCCTGCCCCATCTCTGCTGCTGTCCTCCCCCAGACATCAATCCCTGCCCTTCTTTCTGCTAAGCCCAGAGACACTAGACAGGTTCATTACTCCTTTAAAGTAACCAGCCTGGAGAGAAGTAAGGGAGAAGCAGAGACTGGAAAGGCTGGAGGTGATTGTCGAGGAATATCTGGGTGAGGGAGGGTACAATAACCCTGGCTCGGAATTCACACACATTTAAAAGTGCGCAGATACATGTGGCTGAATGGGATACATTTTATAGACTCTCAGTGAGCACCTCTTTGTTCATATCACTCTCTCTTGTCAGCTGAGGGAAGGGCTTGCTGGGGTTATATGCATTGGCAGTAGCAAATGTTGAGGGCTCATCTCCATATGACAAACACACATAGAATAGAAATGCAGAATGTGATGGGAAAGGGAGGTCTTTAGATTTGAACAAAAATCTCTTAAACTGTATTTAGACAGTCTACCTCTGAACTATACCACCACACAAAGAGTGCCCCTTGGATTCATTCATCTTCACCCTCCTGCAGGACAAACACTGTTTTCCCCAGCTCATGAGCTCATGGGAATAAGGGGACTTTGAAGAAGGTGGCATCCTTTCGAAAAGGAGCCTCGTCTGGACGCGCCGCGCGGCGGCAAGGCTCGTCAATTTCGAAGCGCCGCTGCCGCCCGCATGCTAATGAAGCGCTGAATATACATTTCAGCGCTTCATTAGTAAACTTCGAAATGGCCATTTGCATGGCCATTTCGAAGTTTGGGGCACGTGTAGACACAGCCTAACAGAGCTACAGCCACTTAGGGAGACAGATTACCAGCATGTGTGGGGCACCTCTCTCTCATCTGCTTGGAGCATCATCAATCACTGCAAAAAGAACCTGCTGAAGGACACCCACCAATCAATCAGATGCTGCTGAGTTTGCAGTCAGTGGCAGTAATTTTTCTATCTGGCACTTTTGATGATCCTGCAGCTTGCTTCCTTGAGATGGTTAGACTGCAGCTGCTATTTAGGGCCACAGAGGTACAGACATTTCAGTGCTCTACTCTGGTTCTGCTCCCCCTCCTGCAGAGAGGGCGAATGGAACCTTTGCAATTGGCCCACATTTCAAATAAGGTATTTCCAGATGAACCATGCAATTGGCAATGCACAAATTGTGCCAGTTACTTTGAGATACACCTGCAGTCTAACCATAGGTGGTCAGTGTATTTCCTCTTCCTTTTTGGCTGCCACCCCCAAAAAAGCCATGCAGCGGTGAGGGCCTATGAGCTGTTGATCCAGCCTTGGCAGTGACTGAGCTGAGCTCTGAGGTGTACAAAGCGGTGAGCTGCTCGTCTTTCAGTAGTGCAATGGCTTGGGGCCAATATTGCAAAGAAACGTTCTGAGTTCAAGCTTCCTCTGCTGTACGAGTTGCTGTTTGGGAAGAAGGGGCTTTTGAAATCCAGGGGAGTGTTTTGAAGGGTCCCCTATTACACTCACAGTGTGTATTCTGAAACCAGCACTTTCAAAGCAAGAGCGGCTGCCATTCTGTTAATGAGGTGCTGCATGTTCACGGCAGTGCCTCATTAGCATCTGGCGACGTGGCTCATTACCACAGCCCCTCTCAAACAAGAGGCTAGTGTGGCCAGAGCCTCTGTGACCTCCCAGCCAAGGCTGTTGTGGCCTCCCTCAGCCAGATATTCCCACCCAATCACCACCAAGCTTGCCAATCTTTGCATCTCCATGACTTCTTTCCAGACTGGTAACTGGAAAAGCAAAGAAAAGAAAAATGAGCTCTGGGGGCTTCAGACAAATGTGCCCCTCTGGCCAGTTGGCGCGAGTAGCAACAAGGGTTGGGAGCGATGTCTGGGAGTGGGCAGGGGGAGATGGGGCAGGAAGGAGCACTCAAGGAAAGTGACTCCCCTGGCATTTTACAGCCCTGCAGCACAAGCCAAACCCAGCTGCCCCAGCTCTGAGAGCGGCACCTGGGTGTGCTAGTGGCTGAGTGCCCTGGCTGGGGCTGAGAAGTGGCCCTATCAGCGTCTCACTCAGGTCAATTCTGGAAGGGAGTTAAGCCGGTGAAAACAGCCCAGAGGTAGGGAAGTGTTTCCCTGGACTCTCCGGCATTTCAGTGGGTCTGGCTGCTTTGGGGCCCGGACACTGACCTGTCCTGCTGCAGTCATTACCCCAAAGGGACTTGGGGGTTCCAGTCTCAGACACAGCACACAAAGCCGCCCTCAGCAGCACTGCAAGACCCACCCCACAGTGTGGCAGCCGCCATGTGCAGTTTGACCTGAAAGCCCAGAGCTGCTCCTTTCCCACAAGGACAGGAGTGTCCAGGAGGGCCTGGAGCACTGGCCTGTCACCAGCATGTGAACCTTCAGAACATCCATTGTGAGTCAGAACAAAGGTCCCTCCAGCCCCATGTCCTGTCAGGGCCAACACCAGGTGCTCCAGAAGGTAGCAGCCGGGCACCCCTGGGAGCTGAACTCAGCAGCTCCTTTGCACTCCTTTCAGCTGTGGGGCAGGAGATATGTCCCAAAGAGGCTTTTCCCCAGCTGCTGAGAAGCACAGAAGAACTCAGGGCTGGCTCAGGGGGGGACAGTTGAATGGAGACCTGCCCCAGGCCCTGTGGCTGGATCTATTGCTGTCAGGGGCAGAGAAACATTCTGCCCCCGGGCAAGTATCTGCTCTTTTCCCAGATGTGCACTGCCCAGCCAAGGAGCTGGGAGAGACCAGAGCACTGCATCAAGCCTTGGGGAACCAGCAATTAACTCAGAGGCAGCTGCACCTGTGCCTGACCTCAGCTGAGTCAGGGCTGCCCCCTCCTTGCCAGGGAACTACACCCCTGGTTGTGTTTGGGGCCCTGCTTAACTCCAGGCAGCAGCACTGCAGGGGGCAGAGGTGAGTGGAGCTGACACTGGAGTCAGGCTTGGCACTTTCAGGGCAAATGAAATTATGCCACCCCCACCTCTGCCAGCCAGAGCTCAGCTCAGCCTCACAGAGGCGTCCTGTGCTTGGAGGCAGCAGGCTCAGCTGTGGTGGAAGTAGCATCCCAATATAAGGCTGGAAATCAACAAAGAAAGATGCGATGAGGATGGGATTTGAACCCATGCGTGCAGAGCACAATGGATTAGCAGTCTATCACCTTAACCACTCGGCCACCTCATCTTCTCCTGTTGCATGTTTTTCATATGTCCCAAAGTCAACCCTGCCAGGAACCTTTCTGCAACTCACTGGTGTGCCAGGGACACAGGACGGGCAGATTTGGCCCGGCAGTGCTACTCTCACTCCTGTTCCCTGCACTGTGGCTTCCTGGGGTGAGCAGGGCTCCAAACACAGCCGGGGTGCAGCACCCCAGCCAGACATGGGGACAAGGTTGGGGGCAGCCCTGGCTCAGCTGCAGCCACTCACGTGGGCAGCTACCTCTGAGAGAAGGGCCTGTCCCTCAGGCTGGCTCAGGGGCTGTGGTCTCTCCCAGCAGCTGGGATGAGCTGGGCTGTGCACAGCTGGCAAAGGGGCAGACACTTGCCTGTGGGGTTGAATGTCACACTCCCTTCTCTCTGACACTGAGAGCAATAGATCAGTCTGCAGCACCAGCCACAGGGCCTGAGGCAGGTGTCCATGTGGCTGACCCACCCTGGAGACCCTGGGGTCCCTGCTCAGCAGTGCCCACAGAAAGGCTGTTAAGAAATAACATAAGAACATAGCTGCCCTTACCCAGTCTATAAGGTGAACATAAGAACGGCCATACTGGGTCAGAGCAAAGGTCCATCTCGCCCAGTATCCTGTCTGCCGAAAGTAGCCAGTGCCGGGTGCCCCAGAGGAGGTGAACTGAAGACAATGGTCAAGCGATTTGTCTCCTGCCATGGGTCTCCCGCCTTCGACAAAAGGCCAGGGGCACCATCCCTTACCCCTTGCTAATAGCCATCTATGGACCTAACCTCCAAATATTTATCAAGCTCTTTTTTAAATTGTGTTCAAGTCCTGGCCTTCACAGCCTCCTCTGGAAAGGAGTCCACAGGTTGACTGTGCTCTGTGTGAAGAAAAACTTTCTTCTATTAGTTTTGAACCTGCTACCCATTAATTTCATTTGGTGTCCTCTCCTTCTTTTAGTATGGGAACAAGTAAATAACTTTTCTGTGTCCACTTTCTCCACTCCATTCATGATTGTATCTTCCTCTATCATATCGCCCCTCACTCTCCTCTTTTGTAGACTGAAAAGTCCCAGTCTCTGTTGCCTCTCCTCATGTGGGACCCCTTCCAAACCCTTTATCATTTTAGTTGCCTTTTTCTGAACCTTTTCTAATGCCAATATATCTTTTGTGAGGTGAGGAGACCACATCTGCACACAGTACTCAAGATGTGGGGATACCATAGCTTTATAAAGGGGAAGTATGATAGTCTTATTTCACCCACTGCCATTTTCTCCCTCCCCTGCGTACAACACCACTTACAGCCGTGGAAGCTCACATCTTTATATCAGAGCTCCCATCCGGTGAGGAACTTTCTGTTGTGCCTGTCTCCCGCCAGAGAAATCCCCATGCAGTGATGGGCTGGGTGCAGCTCAGCGCCAGTCGAGCCAGTGTTAGCTCAGGGAAGGGTCACTGAGGAGCTTTTAAATCTACCCCTTTCTAAGGGTGGACATACCCCATTTAGAGACCATCCCCAGTTCAACTGAAGGGGGGCCTGATCCTCACTGCATCTGGAAAAGTTATGGGAAAACCAAAAGGCGCATCAATGTCACATTGCCACTTTTCCCTAACCGACCAGACCCTGCATAACTGAGAGCAGCCTCAGCACGGCTCTCAGGTGTGCTCACCTGTCACAGCTCACTGGAGGCCTCAGCATCAGTGGCTTATCAAAGGGCAGCTATACCCGCATTTCTGTGGGTTGCTGTCATCACTGAGAGCATGAGAGAGTGCAGCCCACAGGAGTGTTTTGTTCTCACGAGTGCTTCCCATAAGCTGAGTGCTGGAGTGGCCATCCAGGAGTAAGTCAAATGCTGCTCAGCTGATTAGCAGAGCACACACAGCCGGCAGCATGTGTTTTTATTGGCGGTGCCCCTCCACACATGTCTCAGTGGACATAACATTTGTTCTGCACGTGGAAAGACAAAATTAAAATTAATGCCACCTCACTTCCTTGTCAGCCTTTCCCGTCCCTCCCCTCGGAAGGGCAAGTCATTTCCTACAGGGCTCATTCCCTCCCCCACACTCTGCTGTCTCTGCTCATGGCATCTCGCCCACAGGCTGCTCTGAACATGCTCACCAAGTGCCAGGCCTTGGGGTACGGCGGAGACGGGATCCTGATTGTCGCTATCCACCCTGGTGCTGTGCAGACACACATGGGGAATTCCGGCTCTGACCAGTTAGCGATCTCACTGGGAGAGGCCAGTGGTTGCCACATGTTGTGGCAGATGTTCATTGTATGGTTAATGGTTGCGCTGGAACCCATCCTGCCCTCCACCTCTGCCCTGCACGGAGGGATCGTGTCCCACTCAGATGCCCTCAGGGATTCAGTGCTGTGCCCTGGGCTTCCAACCTCCTGCTGCCGCTTGCTTGGTTCCTCAAGCTGCTGGCATCCCAGAGTGAAGGTGAGCAGAGCTGCTGCTGTGAGGAGCCGGAGAGGGGGAGCTGGTCGTCATGCGCACCAGCTCGCAGGTACTTCCATGGGGGTGATATCTGTGATCTCCACCCAGTATCCTCATGTACCCAAAAGCCCAACTCCCAGCCATGACCCTGGACCCCTTCTACAGCCCACTCCCAACCCACAGCCTAAACCCACTCCAGCACCCCACCTCAGAGCCTGGACCCCCATCCTCACACCCACCCCCAGTCCTGAGCATCTTCCACACTCAGAGCTCCCTTCCGGCAGCCCAAATCTCTAATGTCTGGCATCTCCCTAAAGCCCAAATTCCCAGCCAGAGCCCTCACACTTCTGTACCCCAACCCTCTGTCCCAGCCCAGAGCCCATCCCCCACTCAGACCCCTTGGCCGCACTCCCACCACATGAATTGTGTTATGTGCACCAGGGTGAAGGGGAGGAGTCACACGTCAGCTGCGTGTTGCACCCCCTCACCTCGACACACATGAGAAAATTCATGCCACTCGGGTGTGGGACAATTCAAGGGAATGCCAGCTGGACCCTGCCTGTGGGCCCCTGGTGTCCTGAGTCAGTCCCAGGGCAGGCTCCCCCCTAACTCTGCTTTCCCCCCGCAGGCTCTACTGACGGCGGAGGCGAGTGTCCGAGGGATGCTGCACGTGCTCTCCACGCTCTGCGAGAAGGACAATGGGGCCTTTGGGAACTGGGAAGGGGAAGTTCTTCCCTGGTGAGACGCTCCCAGCCCTGCACCAGGAGCTCTGGGCCAGGCTGTTCCAGTGACCCTGCTGTCAGCTGTGCCTGTGTCCTCAATAAACCCACTGACCTAACGCAGCAGCACTGCCTGAGCCGGGCCTGCTCTGTCCTGTCCTGGGAGACACTGGCTGCGCCTGGGTGGAGCTGCCATGTGACCTTTGGTTCCTCCCCGCAGAGCCAAAGCGCAGAGCTGGCCTGTGAAGGAGGAGCTTTGGGTGGGTGGCTGTCTGGGAGGGGGTGGCTGAGGGTGGCAGCCGGGGTGAGGAGGACACCCAGGACCTCACTGTTGCAGAGAAGAGGGCCCAGGGAGAGCCCACGTGCAATGATACCACCTTTCCTGGACTCATGCAGTGTGTTGAATTCGCTGTGCCGAGATTTCCCAGCCGACACTCCCTAACCTGGGCCGAGAAGCCCCTGTCCCCAAGGCAGGCAGGGGTCACTGGGATAGGGTGGCCAGGAACCTCTCCATACACTGGATCTCTCTCTCTCTTCATGTGTCTGGAAGAGAGGAGGATACTCTGGGTACAACTGAGAGAGCCTAACCAGGGCAAATTGCTTCAAACTGGGTGTAGAGGTTGGGTCAGGCATGTGCCCCCCTCTGGGGTGGAGCAGGCCACAAGACCTCTCCAAATCAAGGCACTGCCTGGTTCTGGGCAGACAACAGTCTCCATGGGCCCCAGTCCCATTTAACAGGGCTGCAGGTGGGCAGTCAAGGTAGAAGCCCCAGCCCTAGGGCAGTCCCTTAGTCAGACTCAGCCTCTACACACCCAGTCTGTGTAGAAGCCCTGGGCCTGGGGCAGGGCTGGGCGGCGTTTAATCAGCCTCAGCAGCTTGTTCGCAGGGCGGGGCAGTCCAAACAATATAAGAGCCCTGGGCCAGGGGCAGGGCGGAGCGGTTCAAACAGTTTGCCAGTGGGTTTTCCCTGAGGCAGGGTACAGCCCCAAGCACACCACCAAGGCACTCTGGGTTGGGAGAGGCAAAGGAGATGGGGAGGGGGCACAGGCACACCAGCTCTGGTCAGTGGGGATCCCCCAAAACACATCGACATGGGCTCTGATGGGGCGTTCCCCCGGCTGCTTCCTACCTCCACCTCCCTTGTCTCAAGGTCCCACGCCGTGTTATCTGGGAGGTTGGGCAGTTCTATGTCGTCTGGGTAAGTCGCCGCCATCAGGTCTGGAAAGTCGGGCATGCCTACGTCATTGGGCTAGTGCAGTGACAGCAGAGCTGTAGGCTCAGGCCGGTCCTGGACCCCTGGGTCGGTCTGGGATGCACAGGTAGCTGGCAGCCAGCAGATCAGGACCTTCCCTGGAGTGATTTCATAGAGGGGCAGAGAGCTCAGGTCAGTCCAGGACCTCTGAGTAGCAGGTAAGCAGGAGGGTCATCTCCACCTCTGGGGTCATGTCAAAGCAGCAGGTGGGCCCTTCTGGCCAATCAGCCACCTGGGTGTATGGTCTTTGTCTCCTGATTCCAGGACCTCAGCCAGGCTCCTCTGCTTGGCGTAGAGGCCACCCTTTTAATGAGCCCTGGGTCCTGCCATGAGCATGTCCTGTCTCCTGTGTCAGTCTCTGTGGGCTGGGCACAGGTGTTCTGGGCTCACCCACTGAGGCCTCCAGCAGGCGTCCCCTTCTTCTGGGGATGGGGGTGCAACACCCCTTTGCTACACAGGGCTGCTTACAGCCCAGCACTGGGTGTTCTCCCCACATGGCACCAAATCAGTCACAAAGAGCACATCTGTTGCCAGCGTGGCCAGCAAGAAGTCACACAAGCAGTTTTCTTGCACACCCCAGCTTCCCTTGTGCCACAGCCCGTATCCTCCTTACACAGATGTAAACCAATCTCACCAAATCCACCCAGGTTCTTCCAGTTCCAAAGGACCTGCCACAGCCCCAGGTCAAGGTACCCAGAAGATCTTACCCAAAAGAGCCCACTGGGCCAATCCTTTTGCATTTATTAATTAAAAGAAAGACGAGGTGGAGGGTAAAATTGCCAAAACAATCAAATTGCACACCCCAGTCAAAGTTTTTGATGCAGACTTGCAGCAGAAGTGGGCCAGGCTGGTATCTTCAAAGTCTCTACAGCTGGCAGAGAACCATTTTCATCCGTTGACCACTGGGTTATGGGCACAGCACACTTCTGCTACTCCACACCACTCAGCTGTGAAGGCTTTACCCAGCATGCAGTCTGGTGAGTATCCTGCACTGATGCTGGCAGAGGGCAAGTGTCCTACTGGCGAGTGGCTTTGCAGCCATGTGCTAATCCTGTAGCTATTATCCGGAAAGGTGGTGATTCAAGCCCACACAGGGATGGTGCTGTTAAGAGTCTGCTACTGACTACCTTTGTGTGAGTTTCCTTGTTACTGGAAGCAGCCTTCCCTCTCAGCTTCTTACCCAAAAGGGCAGACTGTGCCAATACCGTATAATCTAAATTCGAAAGCTTTCTTCAGAAATAAGAAAGGGAGAAAATGTTGACAGTCAAATGGTGAGAGCCATCAAATTACTGACCCCAATTGCAAAGATTTGGTGCAGGCTTGAAGAGCTGTAGAGTAAACTGCCAGCTGGCTAAAACAAGACTCTAACCACCTCCTCCTCCTCTCTGAGCGTGGCTCAGAAGGCCTTTTGGGCTCACTTCTTAGCAGAGAGGTTCCACAAGAGAGGAGTTGGAATGAAGACCAAAGTGGAGGCGCCCACCTGCACTCTGGGGGCTCTTGTTCCCACAGGGGAGTGCATCAGGCTGAATAAATCAGTTTCCTAAACTTGGCCAGAAAAATCACATGAATATCTGAGAGGCGTCAAGCAAAAGGAGTAGCATTGTCCCCTTCAGTGGTGTAACATCAAACAGTCCACACCTTCCTCCCCCCATTCAATTCCAGGGCAGGGAGGAAAAGGTTTCTGCAGAAGTATCCAGAATAACAGCTTCTGTACTGCATCCGTTCAGTGGTCTGGCCACTGGGGGAGGGCAGCAGCTCACGAGCCTCAACCTGTGCAGCCCTCATCCCTTCCTTTGTCAGCCACCAGAGAACCAAGGCCACATCTGTGTTCCCTTGGACATTGCCCATCCTCGGGCTGGTGGAATTTCCTTTGGGGCGGAAAGAATTTTTTATGGGTAACGCCAATGCTGGGCTCATGTGTAGATTTGCCTCATGGGTACAGATAAACATCCTTGCCATAAATACATATATGGAACAGCTCATAGGTAGGGAAGACAATCAGATTTAAGCAGCTGATAACTGACAAGGAGCGATGCTTCTGATGATTATTTCATATGATGTCATTCTAAAAAGAACATTAACGCCCCATTTCAGAACCTCTATTTGATCACCCATTCTACCAGTTCCAGCTGTTAAACACACCCAGATGGGACACTCTGAAAAAGGCTTGAGAAATAAATCACAGACATGGTTATTCAGTAAAAGCTTAAAAATATACCCCAGTGGAAACCCCTCCTCCCACAGACCACTAACTCTCCACTGCAGCTGCTCTCAGAAATGAAGCATCTGCCAAAGCACCGCATACTACAGACGCCTACAGTTCACACAGTCACCTGTTACATGTATATCACCTGCCCATGGACCTTAATCAAGCTGAGTCCAGGGAGGGCACACAGCCCCCAGAACCTGTGCAGAGGACACCAGGCACTACAAAGCCACAGGAACCTCCCTGTCCAGAGCAGCCAGGCCACTAAGTCAAGATGCCTCAAGGGCTCACCTAGACCTGGAAACTGTCATTTTGGCATTATTAGCAGCACTGTCTGAACAGCTCAGCCAGCCAGCTGGTAGGAACGGGTCTTACAAGTGTCATCTTAGAAAAGGAGCCAGGGAGCTTCAGGGACATAGGGACTCAACAGTGAGGGGGCTGGGGCACAAATTTGGCATATAGTCAGGGGAATTAGCTCAAATGGTAGAGCGCTTGCTTCGCATGCGAGAGGTAGTGGGATCGATACCCACATTCTCCAATGACTACTCCATTTTCCACACTTTTCTTCCAAGGCAGTGTGAGAGCAGTGCCTCCTTCCTCCTCCTTCTCGGTGACCCCCCAGAAAGCTCTCAATGTACAGGGGGGGGGATCTGTAGCTTGCTGAGCTGAGCTGTGTGCAAGGGCTCAAGAGAGCACTTTGAGCATCTCCTCTCCCACCTGGTGGGAACAGACACACATTTGATGTGGAGGCTGGATATGAAAGAGGAGGCCGTGGCCATGGACTGCCTCTGCTGAGAGAAAGTTGTGATGCACACGTGAGCCATTTACCTCATAGGGAGATACCCCTGCAGTTGGTAGGAACAAGTTGCAGGTGTGTCATTTGGTGGGCAGGCTGAATGCTGCATACACAGAGGTTCTGGAGTTGGGGTGGCAGCTGTGGGATCTGCTCCTGTGGGCTCTGTGTCTGTGGTAGGAGAGCAGACAGGGCAGCTGCTGGTCTAGGGCCCTGTGCTCTGGGTGAGCTGGGAGCAGCTGAGCTCAGCAGCAGGCAGCAGGCTGGGTCCCTCCGTTGGAAGCACTTTGCAGCAGGTGGTGATGCTGTGACCCCTCTGGCAGGGAACATGGGCCTTGTTAGTGTCGTTCTCAGGGCAGTGGGGGTAGGGGATAGGCAGGGTCTGAGGAAACACCCGGCAGGGGCCTAGGACAGGGGGTGAGGGGCAGCAGGGTCTGAGGGAATTCCTAGCCAGGGCTCAGGGCAGTGGGGAATGGGAGACACAGACTGGGGCAGGGCGGGGCGGGGGAGCCAGGTTGGGGCTCAGGATGGTGGGGGAGGGGGTTTGGGAATGCGCAGGTGGGATGCTGAGCTGTGGGGGATGGACAGCGATCTCACTGCAGGGGTAATACTGTCCTTGCAACTGCCAGTTGCTCCTTTCTGAAAGCACCTCGGAGAAGCCTGGTCCTCTGTGGGTTGGCTGGCTTGTTTGGTTAACACTGAGCCCTTTGCTACCTCGGAGACAGCTTCAGGGTGCTGGTCTGCTCCCCTTTGCTTGACTGCTCGAGACAGCAAGGGCCAAAGATCAAGGAAAGGCGTTGAGTGGCTTGTAGGGAGCAGGCCAGAGTCCTGCTGAGAGGAGGTGGCAGGATGCAGATGCTTTACTGGGTGTGGGGGAGGCTCTGCCCTTTACTCCCCTCACTCATTTACCATTCCAAATCTCCTGTCCCTGGGATGCTGGTGAGTGACAACGTGACTTGCAGTGCTGGGTGTCTTCTGAGCAGCTGCTGCTGTGCCTGTCACAGCCCTGTGTTCATAAGGGGGTTCTACTCAGCAAAGCTATTTCAAAATAACTATCCCAGCATCTGCACAAGGCAACCGCTGCTTTGAAATAATTCAGAAATAAATCGGGGTTGGCTTATTTTGAAAGGCGTAAACCTCCTTGTACGAGTAAGAGCAGCTCTTGGGAACAGGGGCTGCTAAGATAGGGACTGGAGCCCATTTTGAAATCAACCATAGCGTGTCCAATGGCTGCATCTGAAATAGGCTTCCTGTGTGTAGACGCGGTATTTGGACATCTTGATCTTGCCACTCACTGGTGCTGCAGCTGTCCCCAACACTTCCTACACCTCCCGCAATATCGACACAACAAATTAACGCTGACAAAATTGACCTCAGCGCTGAGCCAGTGCAGTCGGTAGAACAGGTCTCTTTTTCATGTACAGCTGCACTGCACATTACAAGAGAGTTTTCTGTGGCAGATGGCCTGGTAGCCCTGCTCCAGAGAAAAAGGCATTAGTGGCTCCCAGACTGTTGCGCTTTCCAGCTCTGGGCCAAGGGAGCTGGAAGGAGAATCCTGATTCATTTACTGTGCGGTTCCATTGGGGATTTCAGAACCTTAAGCTGTTGTTTTCCTGCCCTCAATTTGCCCAGTACCAGCTGGATCAGACTCGACCTTCCCCACAGGGACGTCTGCCATCCAGCGCAGTTAGTGGTGGGGAAGGAGAACACGTCAAAGAGGCTTCTCCTCACGCTCGTCTTCCTCACCCTGAATTCTCTCCCCAGACTCCAGGGCAGAGCTCTCAAGAAATAGACTCCCTGCAGCAAAGCCCTGGGGCGGACTCTGAGATGGCCCCTGTCCTGCAGCCTGTCCCACCTGGCCATTGTTCTGCACTGTCTGTGAGGTCATCACCTCCCCACCTCCTTTAACCAATCAGTGACTGCTCTGCAAAAGGTCCTTGTGATGTCACTGCCACACCCACCCCTGCTCTGCAGGGCTCATGTCCTGACCCCAGCAGCCCCTTGGGTGAACACACCCGAAGGCTCTGGAACAAAAGAGGTACATAAAAAAGAACCCAAATAATCTGTCTGTCTCTCTGTCTGTCTGACTGTCCGTCTGTGTCTCTCTTCAAAATGTTCTGCCCTGCAGGGATCTTTCTCATAGTTCTGGAATTGTTCCCTTGAATTCTGGGGCCCAGAGGTGTGTCACTGTGGAGTGAAGGGCACAGCTCTGTCCCAGTACATAAAGGGAGAGGGACATGGATGGTCCTTAGCCAGGAGAGTGAGAGAGGGGAGCTCATACGCTGGGTGTCCCTCGTCTCTGTGTGCCAGAGATGTGTGGTGCAATGGAAAGCGGTCTGGCCTTCTAAGCTATGTCCAGAGGTTGGTGTCTGGTGTTTGCCACAAAGCAGAGTGGTTACCCTCGACTTCCTTTTCTGCAATGTCCCAGTTTCCCTGTGCTACATCTCTGGGGACTCCATACTGCCCACCATTAGATGCAACGCACTTCTGCTTAACACCAACTTCCACATCCTGAGATCTTTAATCTGTCTCAAGGTCACATCCCTTAGTGCCAGGTCGCAACCCTCACACACCAGGGTGGAAGCACCTGCTCCTGATGGAAGGCTCCATGTCACAGCACTACTGCTTTGGGATTTCCCAGACACTTCTTCCATCCAGCTCCCAAAGATCTCAGTTCAGCTCCGGTCGTGTCATTGACATGTCTTTTTTTGCCAACGTTCACACAGGCCCGTGTTTCCCAGCTGGTGTTCCGAAAAGTGACTGCCCTTCCGCAGGAGCCTCTGTGTTACCAGCTTCCATCTCTGACTTATAGGTCCACCTGCTCCTGCTAGCAATGAATCTCTCCTCCCTGCCTTTTCCTGCAGGTACAGCCAGAGCAATGGTGGGCGGATACCCTGGCACAGTTACCTTTTGGTTTCATTCATTCTGAGGATTGTAATTTGTTCCGGTCTCTGAATGTGTTTTGTGGCTCTGAGTGTTCAGTTCTTGATCTTCGATCTTTTTCATGGCCAATCTGAGCAGCAGGAAACATGTCAGGCTGCTGTTCCAGGTAAGAAACCCCTCATCCTCCAGACTCTGGCCTCTCTGGGAGTCCCAGGGTTAACTCATAAATGAGCCTTTTGGGGCAGAAGTCACTCCAGGGACCTCTCATCCTTTCATTCTCAAGGCAAGTTGTCACGATCATGAGGGTTAGCCAGCAGCCTGGAAGTAAAAGGATTACCCTCCTGAGCCAGGTGGGGTTGGCCTATAGGAATGGAGGTAAGAATTGAATTTTGGCTCCTCCCTCTTCTCTTCTCTGTCTTTTTCCTCCTTCTTCTTTCCAGCCATGAGGGAGAGAGACACAGAATATCTCCCTCCAAGAACAGACCCTCCAATCTTCTGTGAGTCGGGTAAAGTTTACATAGATCCATTAGGCTTCATTGCTCTATGGTTTGGGAAGTGGGGTCTGATGTCTGTGCACTTTTTAGAAATGTTCTTTTACTCTCCTTGTAACTAAGTTCTAGGCCCATGGTGGAGACTCCCCATGTGT
The DNA here is from genome assembly GCF_033958435.1 of Carettochelys insculpta. Taxonomy (NCBI): domain Eukaryota; kingdom Metazoa; phylum Chordata; order Testudines; family Carettochelyidae; genus Carettochelys; species Carettochelys insculpta. The sequence goes on from NW_027439072.1 coordinate 47,085, forward strand.
TTTACTTTGTGACTCTTCCATCTCGTCATGAGGCTTGCAGCACAAATATTGTTGTAATAACAAAAGTTCTTCCTTTTTCTTTTTATTAACCTGGTTTTGGTTAATGTTTTTTGTGTCCTGGTTCTTACTTTTGGGGCTGAGATTTCCCACGTCGTCTCTCCCCAGTTTCCTTATTATTACTTGGCTGGTGGCAGTGAATTTTATCCCCAAAGTCTAAGGTTTTTGGATTTTTGAAGGGAAGTTTATACCAAAACCTGGTAGATAAGGTCTTGGAGGTACTTTTGCTGGGCCCCACTTCTGCATTTCTCTTGCTAGAGTGGGGAAGGAGCCATGACAGAAGTTTCTAACCCCTGGCTGTGGGGTTCGTGTTAGCGTGGCTCACTCATGTCTCACTTTGGGGGCTTTGGGCCAAGGCCTGGGGCTCTGCAGCTGGGAACTGTCAGTGACTTTTCTGAGATGTTTTGGCCCTTTCTGCAGCCCCCACTGTGGGAGGGTTTTGCCTGGTCCTGGGCTGGGTTCTTTTCTGGGGCTTCCAGCAGCTCTGCCCCTGCCATTTGAATGTTTCTTGGTCAAAGACACAGGCTTCTTCCTGTGCCTGGGGTGGGCCCTGACACTGCTGGACGAGTGTGATGAAGCCAAAGTGCTGTGAGCTCAGTCTGAACCAAGTGGCCTTTGTGTGTTAGATTCCTGAGCCCCCTGGCTTTGGGCCTGGTTCTCCTGCCCAGCACAGGCCACTGTGAGCAGGGCCCTGCATATCTGTGATGTACAGTACCCTCGTGTGTTCAATGGAACAGAACCCTGAGCTTTGCAGGCTGGGAACTGATCTCCGCTGAAGGATAGGTTTGCTCAGTGCTGGTACATTGGCAGAGGAAAATGATAAGTGTTTAAATCTATTTCAAACATCCAGGGAAAACCCCAAATGGACTGGAGATGAAGATCTATTTCCCTTAAGACAACCATCTGTGAAGGAGCACCTGGGACTTTTTCAGCTGCAGTCAAATGCTCCACCACGAAGCTGTACTCTATACCAGTGGAAAATGGTGAAAGTTTGGTTATGCTGTAGAGGCAAGTGTGATGGAGTGGGAGGAGTGCATGTGTGAGACTCAGGCTGGATGTGTGTGAGAGAAGCAGAGCAACTCCCAGCAGCTAAGGATGACCCTGGGGCTATAACCTAGGCTGGCAGGTAACACCTCTGCCCTGAACAAAGAGGACGGAAGAGCTGATCTGGCTTTGAATCGGAGGGGGCAGTTAGAAGCTGGAGGGGAGAGGGAGCTTGAAGCCAGCCAGCCGGGCAAGGGGAAGCTACACCTCAGAGAGGAACCCCTCAGGCTTCTTTCCCTAGGATGAGATGGAATGACTTTCTCTGATTGTTGCACTGACTCTTCTGTGAGAAACTGGACCTTTGTCACCTAACAAACTTCCTACTCTACCTGCTGAGTGAGAGTCACTCCTGCCTACGGCCAGGGTGCAGTGCATGGGGACCCCTGAACCCCACCACAGCAACTCTACCTTTCTCAGAAGGAATGCATGTATGCCAGTATCAATAGCCAAGGTAAGCAGGGTGCCAACCTCCAAAGAATCACAGGTGCCCAGAAATTGTTTATCTGCAGGTCCCATGGCGTAATGGCAGTGTTCAGAGCTCCGCATTCTGCAATCTGATTTCAAATCTGTGGGGTTTGCTATAAATCTCTGTCTCTCCAAGGCCTTTCTTCTCCACAGGTACACCTGAGTTGGAGCTTTTTCCTCCTAGTGGATGAGTGAGGCCCTCTGGAGCTCCATCAACAGTATTTTAACTTTAGGGGAACCTCCCAGAAAATGGCCTACATTCCCTAACTGCTTCAAAGCCCTCCCTGTGGACCAAGCACAAATCTCGTGCTGCATTTTGTTGGCTGGAAAAATATGCAAGGGGTTGTGGACTTTGTTGTCACTCCACCATTTCCTGTTTGTCAGACCTCTTTCCCTTTTTCAGCCACCCACTTGCCCAGCCACTCTTTCCTCATCCAGCAGCTTAAAGCTGGAAACTAAGAAAAGCGAGTCCTTAAAGGCTTCTCGGCCCACCACCTCAAAGGGTGTCTCAAGTGGGGAGAGGCAATCTCACATCTCAGGGAAGATGGGCGAGCTCAGCACCTTCTGAGTTGGCTGCTTCTTATTGCTTCAAAGAGAAGAAATCAACAGCATACAGGCACCTAAGTGCAGCAAAGGGAACAACTACTGTTGGTGGATGTTTTTTGTTTCACTAATTACAAAAGTGTTCCCATGTCTCATTGAAAGGTACCGCAGGCTGTCTGATTGCTGGCACTCACGGGGCAGGGAATGCCCGGCTCCAGGCCAGCCATAGAAGCAGGAACACATGCCAGGACACAAATGACATACTGTGTTTTTTGCTGATTTCAGCTTGGAGAGTTCTGTGATTACCAGTGCACCACAGAATCTCGGCTGTGTTCCTCTGACCCTCCCCTGCAATGCCATCCACCAGTGTGGCATTTGCTGTGACACCTGGATGGGCCAACCTGGAGAAAGTGGTGGTGAGAGGGCCTCAGAGCTGCCTTTCACTCGCTCAGCGGGTTGAGCAGTGGACTTTTGGGAACACTCAGCAAGATCTGTGAAGTTGGCTGGATCATACTGGGCACAATGGGGTCTTTTTTCCTCCCCTTGCTGCGGAAGAGCAAGAGAAGAAAGGAAGAGCACGCTAGCCCCTTGGTGTCCCAGAAGGGCTGACAACATCCTTTGCAGGAGCATTTGCCAGCAGTAAGGCACCAAGCAGTCACTAATTGCTCTCTGGCCAAAGTTCAGAAAAGCTCTGCTGAAGCTTGGGATTGAACCAAGGACCTTTAGATCTTCAGTCTAACGCTCTCCCAACTGAGCTACTTCAGCAGCTGTTTATGAGGCTTTCAGGTCATCACCTCAATATTGGAGATGTTTTTCTCAGCTATTGCTGTGATAGCAAGTGTCCTTGGGAGGCAGGAGGAACGTTGGCAGCTTCCTGAGTCAGAAGATTCTGCAGGTGTTTGTCTCTGTCGGAGGGGTTGGAGCAAATGCGGTTATATCTTAATGCTTGGCTGTAGACAATGGATCGTGTGGTGTGTCTGGGATGGAAGCTGGAGGTATGAAGGTAGGCGTATTGGAGATGTTTTTCTCCAATCACAAGGCCTTTTACAGAAGATACTTTACCTACAGCCTGAGTCTCACACATGCACCCACACGCCTCCCCCCCACACTATCACAATCTGTTTCATTTTTTCACCCCCCATGTGTTACCTGTGGGGGCGGTGAGTGGGTGGTGGGGGCAATGTGTGTGTGTGATGGGAGGCAAGGTCAGGAGCATGGACTTGAAGGCTTTGCCCTCACTGATGTCGCTGGCTGGGAATCACAGAGCTATCTTTGCCCCTCAGCCAAAAGAAGCTGTGCCAGGCAAGTGCCCCTGCCCTATCCCACATGTTCAGTCCCAGCCAGACCCAGCCAACGCCTGCTCCTGAACCTGCCTCCCATCGGCCCCTCACAGACTGACCTGGCAGAGAAGGGGCCAATCCAGCTGGAGCTGCTGTGCTAACAGAGCAGCTGGAAAGGAGCAGAGCGTGACAGGAGGAGACGCAAAGGCTGCAGTCCCTGCCCATGGCCCTGCTCTGGACCCACCCAGCAGGGACACATGGGCTGAGCTGTGCTGCTCCCAGGGCAGGGCACCACAGTCCCCTGCTCACCCCAGGAAGCAGCTCTGCAGGGGACATGAGTGATCACAGCCCTGTTGGGCCAAACCTGCCCTTCCCGTGTCCCCGGCCAGCCAGTGAGTGGCAGAAAGGTTCCAGGCAGGGTTGAAGTTGGGACATATGGAAAAGTTCCAGGTATGTTGGGTGAAGTGGCCGAGTGGTGAAGGTGATGGACGGCTAATCCATTGTGCTCTGCAGGGCTTGAATCCCATCCTCACTGAGCCTTTATAGGCACCACCCTGCTGAGCTTTGTTGAGTTCCAGTCCTATTGTGTGATGCTACTTCTAGCACAGCTGAGCCTGCTGCCCCCCCAGCTCCTGTGCTGGGCAGACTCCAAGCACAGGCCAACTCTGTCGCTCACTAGTGTGGGGGGTGTCTCTGCAGAGGCAGGTCTGGGGCAGGAGAGGGCCAGGAGGCAATACACACTGTGAATGGGATTCCCCAGTGCTCAGTGGCCCAGGCCTTAATGCTGAGCCCTTGGCTGCATAGACCTGTTGGTGAATAACAAGAATCAAGGGCATCACCTCCCTGCCTTAGTAACAGACAAAGGGCTTTGGGGTTCCTCCCATGCTCCCCAGGCCCACTCTGCAGCCACCTCAGCTGTCCACCTGTCAGTGTCTGTTACTTCTTCCTCCAGAAGGACGGCAGCCGCCTCCTGCAGCTCTCTGAACTCTCCAGCACAGCCCAGAGGTGCTGCAAAGCAGGTGAGAGGCAGCCAGAAAGATTTGTCCAGTCACCACTGGGTGCTGCTTTCCAAATCTCCCCTTACCTGGGAGGTCCATGGGCAGGGGAGCCACAGAGCCTCTGGGACTTTTCTCCTAACTCGTTTGGGTTTTGTCAGTGACAAACAAAGGGATGTGAGAGGAGAGTAACTCTCCCTCTCCTGCCCAGCTGAGATTGCGCTGTCAGCAGCTGTGCACAGGCAGTGCCAGAGAGCCACAGGGCTGGGAGGATCAGTCTCTGTTCTTGTAGCCAGAGGAGCCACCTTCCCAACAGCAGTTACAGCTGCCTTTGCCTGAGATCTTGTCTGTGCCTGGATTCTTCCCAATGCTCCTCTCCCATCAGCCTTTGCCTCCCCCAGCCATGACTGGGATTGCCAAGGGAGGGGTTTTTGGTTCCCCAGACACCTGCAGGAAAATGTTGCTCGCAATCCACAACAAGGCACCACTGGGAGTTGAACGCAGGATCTCCTGGTTACAAAGCAGGTGCTTTTACCAGTTAAGCCTCGGTGCCCCCCTTGCTTGAGCTGTGGGTCCTGACAGGGAGGTATCTGTGTTCGTCTGTGTCTTCAGCCAAAAAGCCGTCCTGCAGCACTTTAACGACAACCAAACGAATTTATCAAGTGACGAGCTTTTGTGGGGGCCGACCCACTCTGATGGATGCCCACAACAACCCCTTCCCGTTCCCCAGCACAGACATTGTGCCCGACGGAAGCTGGAGTTGCTGCCGAGAGGACATTGCGGATGAGAGGAACGAAAAACCCCCTTTCACTTCCTGTCCCCTCTGCCGTGTGCAGATCAGACTCCACCAATCTACCCTCCTCCCACCCCACCTGCCCCAGTGCCAGGATCCCACCAGCAGAGCCTGGAGTCCTGCCCCCCTTTGCTCCCTCAGCCTGACTTTCACTCTGTGCTCCCCAAACCCTCCTTTCTCCCTCTTCACACCCCAGGGGTGGGGCGAGGAGGGCCCAGCTGTGGGGCAGAGTTATCTCCTGTCTCTCACGGAGTGGGGGATGGGCTGTGCCGCCCCGGCTGGAGCTTTTCAGGGTGAGCATTTGCTGCGGTGTAACTAGCAGAACATTTTGCCTTTCTGTCTCCTTCTGCCCTTCAGTCCCACTTGTGACCCTCCACACAACCCCTTTGGTTTATTACCAGCCCAGTGCAAATCACTGTGCCCTGGGGGTGGGGCTGACTTCCCCGCTTTCCCTGTGTGAAACCTTTGAGCAGGGCCTGGGGCTGTTACTGTGCAGTTGCAGGTCGGGGTCCGCTGGGGGTGTGGGGCTCCCAGTCATGTCTGGTGCCCTCGCCCCATGTCACAGAGGTGTGTGCCGTGTGGGGTACATACCTGACCGTCCACTGCCGCAGGTGGGGGTACCCTTGCGTGGGCAAATCCTCCTTGCTGAACAGCTGCAGGTGGGCCATGGCAAGACCCATGTAGGCATCAGTGGGGAGCCACAGACCCCCCCCCCCATCTGCCTTGCGCGAAGACTGTTAATGCAGGGACATGAGTTGGGGATCATTGTTGGCCTCTACAGGGTATGAGTAGGATCCATGGCTCCGCACACCTTCCTGGGTGAGGCTCCTGCTTCTGGGCTGGCTGGGGGCTGGGCATTAGTGGGAAGAGCAGAGACCCCCCCCCATTCTGGTTCCCGGCCTCACGAGCAGAACTCTGGTTCCTTTTCTGACCCCAAGCCTGCTCTGCTCTCCCCTCTGCCCAGGCCTTCCTACCCTTGCTGAAACAGGCTGCCCAGGGAAGCCCCCAGAGAGGGCTGAGCTGCAGCAAGGTGGCCATGGTCAACATATCCAGCGAGTCTGGCTCCATCCAGAATGTCTGTGGCTGGGAAATGGTCCAAATCATCTCCTATCACTGCAGCAAGGTACAGGGCAAACCCAGCAGGGCCTGAGTGCTGCCTGGGTTTGCTACTTGCACAAATCCCTGTCACTCGCTGTGTTCCCCTTGTTCCCCATCCTACTGCCACCACTCCAGCCTCCAGCGCTGTGCTGGGCAGGGCCGGCAGATTTTGTCTGCCTGCAATTCACTTGGGCTTTAGATCAGAGTTCCCATCCGGTGAGGAACTTTCTGTTGTGCCTGTATCCCGCCGGAGAAATCCCCACGCTGAGATGGGGTGGTGACAGCTCAGCCCCAGTCTAGCCAGTCTCAGCTAAGGGAAGCGCCACTGAAGAGCTCTTCATCCCACCCACTTGTAGTGGGGGACATACCCCTTTTGGAGACTATCCCCAGCTCAACTCCAGGAGGCCAGATCCTAACTGTGCCGAGTAAAATTATGGGAGAACCGAAAGGAGCAACAATGTCATATTCTCACTTTTCCATATCGGCCCAGATCCTGCATAACCGAGAGCAGCCTCAGCACGGCTCTCAGGTGTGCTCACCTGTCACACCTTATTGGAAGCATCTCAGGATCCGTGTCTCATCAAAGTGCAGCTCCACCCACATCTCTGTGGGTTGCTGTCATCACTGAGAGCATGAGAGAGTGCAGCTCCCAGGAGCGTTTTCTTCTCACGAGTGCTTCTGATAAGCAGAGTGCTTTAGTGGTCATGGAGCAGACACCTCAAATGCTGCCCAGCTGATTAGCAGAGCACCCACAGCTGGCAGCGAGTGTTTTTTATTGGTGGTGTCCATCCGCACATGCTTTGGTGCACATACAATTCATTCTGCACATGGAAAGATGGAATTAAAAGGAACGCTGTTCTCACCCCTTTGTCTGTCTGTCCCATCCCTCCCTTCAGGAGTGTGGGTCATTTCCTGCAGGGCTCATTCCCTCCCCCACACTCTGCTGTCTCTGCTCATGGCATCTCACCCGCAGTTCCCCCATCCCCATGTGCCCAGGCAGAGAGGTGCAAGGGATGGGATGGGTGGCTCTCAGCAAAGCCCAGGTGGTGCGTGAGGGAACTCCTTGAAGAAGTGCAGTGAGACTGGAGCATTTAAGTACCAAGAGGGTAATAACAAGACAACCTGGGGCTTTGTTTGGTAACAAACCTGCTCAGCACCCAAGTGGTGGCCACCAGGCAAACAGCATTTCTGTAGCTGGCAGGATATGAATCCACACAGGGCAATCCCCCCGGTGTCTTTGTCCCTCAAACTCACCCCAAACCCCTTGCTTGCAGTGCCAGGCTTCTGCTCTCAGCCCTTGGTCCTTGCCAGAGGTTTGCTGGGAACTTCCAGCACATTGGGAAGCCCAGATCACACGTCTCATGCCACGTGGCAGTGGTGACTCTGGGTGGTGCTTGGAGCACAGTGTGCCACCCCAGGGCACTCACGCTGCAATGGAGACAGGCACCTCTATGGTCAGTGCCTGTCAGCATCATGTAAAGCATCCAAATGTCCATTGTGGGTCAGGCCAAAGGTCTGTCTGGCCCAGTGTCCTGTCCTCTGGGAGGGGCAACACCACATGTTCCTGAAGCCAGCAGGCAGGTACCACTGGGAGTTGAACAAAGGATCTCCCCTTTACTTGGCAGGTTCTTTACCAACCAGGCCATGGTGCCTGCTCTAGTTAAGCTCTGCCCTCTGCCCACACCTGACTCCTGCCAGCCCACACCAGGGCCTGCCTGGCTTCAGTGGTGTTTGGATCCTGTCAGGAAGAGGCTGGAGCAGTTTTACTCCCAAAGGGGGGTGACTCATTGCACAGACTAGAGAACCAGGTCAGTGTCACTGTGTGAGTCAGGGCTGTAAAACCCACACCCCCTCCTGAGTAAGAGGGACACTGACCTACCCCGGTGCAGATAGTGCCCTGCCAACCAGACAGCTTTTCCCAGGGCACTGCTGGCAGTGGTGGTGGTTGGGCAGTGCAGACTCAGCACACAGGTGGCCTGTGACAGCTGCAAAGGGGAGGGTTTGAGAATTGTTAGGCAGGCTGAGAACATGAGTGCAAGAAAGGAAGTGCCCAGCATGGGGCTTGAACCCATGAGCGTGAGGTGGCAGCGAATTTTATCCCCCAAATCTAAGGTTTTTAGGATTTTTGGGGGGAAGTTTATACCAAAACCTAGTGGATAAGGTTTTGGAGGTACTTCTGCTGGCCCCCACTTCTGCATTTATCTTGTTAGATGGGGAAGGAGCTATGACAGGGTGGCAGTGGTGTTAAGAACCCAGGACTGTTTTCTGATTGTTAAGATACAGACTAACACACCTACTTCCCTGACACCAAAGAGAGCTTTTCTAAGAGAAACACTGTGTCTTAGCTGCTTTAACACACCTGCTAGCTCACAGGAGATCTGGGGTTCAACTCCCAGGGGTGCCTTGCCCTACGTCTCTCTTAAAGTTTTCCTGTGTCTGCCTGTGGAACAGAGGGGACCTTCCTTGGCGAGGCCAGTCATTGGTGTGGAAGGAAAAGGATGATGGGAGAGGAGTGTTGGAAAGAATCCAACCACAACCTGGAGTTTGGAGAAAGGCAGCTGTGACAGGCCTTGGGAACGTGGCAACCTCTGCGGGTGGGGCAAGGCAGGACAAGAAGAGATACTCTCCCCTCATGTCCCTTTGTCATTGACAAAACCCACATAAGTTAGGAGAAACATCCCAGCAGGGCACTGTGGCTCCCCTGGCCCTGTGCCTGCCAGGGAAATGGAGGTTAGGGAAGCAGCAGCCCTTGGTGACCGGCCAAATATTTCTGGCAGCCTCTCACCTGCTTTGCAGAACCACTGGGCTGTGCTGGAGAGTTCAGAGAGGGGGAGCTGTTCCAGTCATTCCCAGGGGTGGGGCACACAGGGACAGGGCTGTCTCTGAAACCCCTTCATCCATTGCCTCTGCACAGTCGAAAGGAAAAACCTGAGCCACAGCCCTGGGGTAAGGCCTGGAGCAAAGCTCCCTCTTCCCCTGCCTCTGCTTAGATCACAACCCTGTAACAGAGAGACATGAGTGCCACATCTCACCCAACACTGGCTCAGAATGAAGGGAACTGCCTCTTCTCTGACCCACCCCGGGTAACCCCCCTACCAGCCTCTTTCTCCTGGCCACAGCCTTCTGTCTGGCCCAGCCAAGTGCCACCTCCCAAACCCTCACCCATCCAGGAGGTGACTGTGATGAGCATTCTCCTGGCCTGCTGCTCACACAGTTCCCCTGTCTTTGTAGCCTCCACAGGCTCCCACTTCTCCACCTCCTCAAACACAGGCTGCAGCTTTGATGGATAGAGAAGGTCAACAATGAGGTATTTGATTGGCAGATACAGCCACAGAGAACCTGCTCCAGAAGGTTCCACAAGCTATTCGGGCTTATTTCCCAAAGGAACAATGAATTGAAAATCAAGACCCTGATATTCGGCATAACGGTCAGTTCAAATAGGAGTGGCAGAGCCCAGAGAAAATGGGTAGATGATATAGTAGATTGGTGTGGAGCTCATCTACCGAAACCAAGGCGCACGCACTGGACAGGGAAAGATGGAAGGAAATCGTGATGGAGTCATTGGACACCAATGGTCGCTGAGCCCATGATTGACGATGATGATGATGGTGATGAAGATGATGATGATGCCAAAAGCCTGGCTGTTGTGTTCCCTCAGCAGTCGCATGACAAAATCATCTCCAACTGATAAGGAATGGCCTCAGAATTGTTGAAGCTGGTGCTGAAGTAGCTCAGTAGGGCATGTGGGACAGTAAAAATCTAAAGGCCCCTGCTTCAAACCCAGGTTTCAGCAAAACTCCAAGTAGAAGGGGCTGTAAAACTACAGGTGCCAAGTCTTTCTGGTGCTCTGTAGAAAAACCTCCTAAAAGACATCCTAATGTCCAGCTGGCCCGGCAGATTCTGGCGTGGATTTCTTTGTCAAGAGAGCTGTCATTGGCTTTCACGCTGCCAAGGTACTTAAACTCTTCTACTGTTCTTAACTTTGTTCCTTTAGTTAAGGTTGAAGTGGGGAAGAGCAACAGATCCTGGAGCTGGTTGAAACAGTACCTGAGTCTTTCCCAGGCTGATGGACAAACCAAAGAAGCCAGGGGCATCAGCAAACTTGTTGGCAATGAGCTGGAGATCAGATTCCCTGTGTGCCATCAGCGCAGAGTCATCAGCAAAAAGGGTTTCAAGGATGAGCCTCTCAAGCATCTTGATTTTAACATTCAGAGGACAAAGGTTGAAAAGTGACCCATCCAGTCTGTATTTTATGCAGACTCCACACCTCACACTGACGCATTCCCTCACCGTACCTGAGCCAATGCCAGCTTTGCCCTGTTACAGCATTGAGTTTGCTCCCTCTCAGCTGCCCCACCCATCCACTGCTGGTGCTAATAACCAACTGCTAGTCATTGTATTTGCTGAAGATTTTCTCTAAAACCAAGTCCTATGATTGTAGCTCTTGGGCTACGTCGACAGTAGCCCCAAACTTCGAAATAGCCACGCAAATGGCCATTTCGAAGTTTACTAATGAAGCGCTGAAATGCATATCCAGCGCTTAATGAGCATGCAGGCAGCTGCGGCACTTCGAAATTGACACGCCTAGCCGCCGTGCAGCTCGTCCCGATGGGGCTACTTTTTGAAAGGACCCCGCCTACTTCGAAGCCAACTTCCCAGCTGATGGGAAGAAGGGGACTTTGAAGCAGGCGGGGTCCTTTCTAAAAGGAGCCCTGTCAGGACGAGTCATGCGGCGGCGAGGCGTGTCAATTTCAAAGTGCCGCAGCCACCCACATGCTAACAAAGTGCTGAATATGCATTTCAGCACTTCATAAGTAAACTTCAAAATGGCCTATTGCGTGGTCATTTCAAAGTCTGGGGCTAGTGTAGGTACAGCCTCAGTGATCTTAATTACCATTAAAACACTAGTTTTCACTATTATCTTTATCAGGTGCAGAAAAGTAGTAAAACCAGATCCAAAATAATAAGCTATCCACAGTCAGATAACTAACTCAAGCTGTACTTCTCTATCTTTTGTTTTACAATGTTTTAAAGCAGGGGAGCCCTGTGCAATCCATGTCTTGTGCACTTGTGATGACTGCCCTGTCCCCCACAACAGCTTGGAGCATTGGTGAGATTTCACAATTGTTATGCTGAGTGTGAACATAAATTGTGATTTTACAACGTCTTGAAAATAAACAATCTCATTGCTTCCTTGCTACCCATCAGGCTTTGTTTGCAAGGTACCACATATGCACCCCATTGCACTCTCATGCAAATGATCTCTGGGAGACACATTCCTTCCAGCCTTCAGCAGCATTGAGTTCCTGCTGGCACGTTGCTTACACTGGAATGGCTGAGGGTTCATAGCCAGTGCAGAGCAGTGAAGTGGGAGTTATAGGAAGCAGTCCAGGAAGGAGCAGGGAGAGGTGGGAGGAAAAAGCCCAGAAGTGCTCAGTGTAGGGTCCCTGCTGGGCTGCAACCAGAGGGAGGGAGCACCTGGGTTCCACCAACTCCATTGAGGGCATAGATCAGGCTTGTGGCAGGGACTGAGAGAATTGTCTGGGTCACGGAGAGTGACAGAGAAATGAAGGACTGTAGCTCAGAAGGGAGAACAGCCAAGTCATCCAGACAAAAGGGGGAGTCAGAAGCTGGACAGTGGCAGCTTCTACCAGCAAGAGGGGCTGCCACAGTGAACAGGAGAGGTGTAGTCACTGGCAGGAGCATATCTTGACAGAGCTGATGCTTGAGCTGAGCCATCCAGTAGCAAGTGGCTGTTCCATTAAACAGAGCAAATGAAGAGAGGAAAATCATGTAAGAGGACATGAGCCCCAAAACCATGTGGATCAGGTATTAGACAATGGTAGAACAAGGGCTTGTCTGGGATTTGAACACAGGACCTCACCCACCCTAAGGGAGAATCATACCCCTAGACCAACAAGCCCCTCTTACAAAGCATGAACTGGGCGTTCCACAGAATCAGGTTTCAATAAACCCCCAGTGCTCTGATAAATCCTACACTTAACTTCACCTTTCCAAGGTCATTTCCAAGCTCCCCTCACAGCTTTGAAGCAAGAAACCAACTACACACTCAGGTCAGTTCAGAAACCACACTGTGTGTGAGAAAAATGTAGGCAACGCAAGGTCAGGGACAACAACAAACACATTCTTTGGGGGGAGCATCAGCGAGTTCAACTCAAGACTTCCTGCTCCCTGAGCAACACCTGGTTTTGCAAAACAAACCCGGCTTCTGACAAAAAGCGAACCTCACTTCTAACAAAGTTAGACAAAAGTAAAACCAAACAGCCCCACACACCAGCTGCACCTGACTTCACCTTGTCAAGGACTTCCCCACACTGCCTCCTGGTTACAGTGAGATTCACAAGCTCAGGGGGCTGGTGCGGCTGGGCTCAGTCCTTCACAACTCTTTACCTGCCTGGTCCATGTGACTCCACCCAGAACAAGCTCAGCTTGCTCCCACGCATTACAAGATCCAAACTCCATCAAAGCTGGGCAGGCCCAGGAGTTGGGGCTGGCAGGGAGTCAGGTGTGTGCACATAGCAGAGCTTCATCTGGTGTTTAGAAGGAGGAAGCAGAAAGAGCAGAGAGATGACTAAAGAAAAACAAAAGCCCTGGAAATGATAAGCTCATGGGAGAGATGATAAAATACAGCAGGGGCTTCTGGAGGGAGCGTTTCCTTCTGTAAGATCCCCGTGGGCCGCACGTCTGAACGTGTGTTTTGGAGTTTGGAAGAGCTTCTTCTGGGCTCCCAATCATGCGCCCATGTGCTAATGAGGTACAGAACATTTCCATCCATGCCCCATTCGCATCTCCTGGACAGCTCATTATTACGCCACTTCTGGAAGCAGCGGCACATGAAGACACAGCTGCAGGATGCCCAGGCAGGGGCTGCACCCACGGGCTGTCTCTGTTCTGACACAGCCTGTGGCAGGGCCCAAGACCTCAGTGGGTGACAAACAGTGCAGAGGGAGGGGGAGGCCGGGTGCCAGGGGGGACGGGTGGTAGGTGTGAAGGGGAACCCGGGCAGGGCTTGTGGCTGAGGGAGGAGGGGAAAAGGGCAGTGGGGGGGTTGGCAGGGTCTCAGGGGACAAGGGGATCAGAGCACTGGGGAGGGGTGGGAGAGACAGGATCTGAGGGGACCCACTGCAGGGCCCAGGACAGCTGGCAAGGGGCAGCCGGGGCTGCGGGAACCCCCAGCTGGGCTCAGAGCAGTGGGGGATGGGTGAGAGAGTCTGAAAGGGGAGGCCAGGCTGGTGGGGGAGGGGAGGAAATCTCATTCAGTGGCCAGGGGCCCTGCAGCTGCCTGTTGCTCATTTCCAAAAAGGCCCCTTGGGAGGTCCTGCTCTGCAGGCCGGCGAGCTCAGTGCTTTGAGCATTGGCCTGTTCAACCCAGGGGGGTGAGCTCAGCCCTTGAGGGGAGCCATTTAGGAGTCTGGGGCAAATGGGTCTGTCTCCAGTACTGCCCTCCTTCAAAGGGAGGCTGGTGAGCAGGGCGTGAGGACGTCATCAATGAAGTGCTGTGCTGCATGAGCAGCACTTCATTCAGCTAATTCTCCCCCGGCCCCGGCAACTTCAAAGTGTTCAACTCCTCCAAACTTTGAGGACTCAGGGGACTTTGGAGTACCCCAGGCAGTGCAAAGGACGGGCAGGTGAGCCACAGCTACACACAAGCCGACACTAAAGAGTTGCTGGTGGGGGGGAATTAGCTTAACGAAGCGCTGCCTGAGCAGCACAGCACTTCATTAACAATCTCCTTACACCCTACGTAACATGCTCCCTTCCAAGTAGGGAGGTAGAGGTAGTGTAGACAAGCCCTATATAGAGATAAAAAAAAATAATGCCTGTCAGGGAAGGTGTTAGGTCCTGCCAGGAGGGCAGAGGACTGGATTTAATGACCTCCTGAGGTCCCTTCCACTTCCGTGACATGTGTATCCTCATATGTATATGTATATATATATATATATATATATAAACTCTGTAGTGTCGACACACCCAAAATAATCCCACACTGTGACGGGTTGTAATCAGGAATTTGTCTTTACACATTGCCAGTTCACCACCGCTGTTGTTCCCCAGGGCAGAGATTTTCCAGGTTTGTCTGCACTACAGAGTTATTTCAGAATAGCTTATTTCAGAATTATTCCTCCCAAATAAGCCATTTGATAATGAAGCCTTCACGCACCAAGGAAGGCCCAGAATAAACAAAACCTATTGGAAAACAGCACGTCCCCACACAAGAGAGCCTAGTTCAGATTAGAGCCCTTGAAGCACCCTGGCGCTATGGCGACACAGCAGCATTATTTCGGAATAAACTATACTTTGAAAGAGCCCCAGTTATCTGTCCGTACAGCCCCCATTCTCTCTTTTGGAATAGGCACTATTCCTAGTAGGATGAGGCTTAAAGACCTCGAAAAAAGCCATCCACTATTTCTAATTAGTTCAGTAAGCTGCCCGGCTGTCTCAGGCTGTGTTTGCACTGGCTCCCATCTTGGAAGGGAGCATGGGAAATAGGGTGTTGTGAGATTACTAACGAAGTGCTGTGATGCAAAAGCAGCACTTCATTAAGCTAATTCTCGATTCCCGCGGGCGCCCCCCCCGGGCAACTTTGAAGCAACAAACTTGGAAGTGCCAGCTTGTCTCTCACAGTGACTAACCCGCCGGTACTTCAAAGTGCCTGGGCTACTTCAAAGCAAAGGCAGGTTAGCCGTGGCTGCTCACAAGCTGCTAACAAGGTGCTGAGCCTGATTAAAGACGGCCCAGCCCTGCCCCAGATCCAGGGCTGCTACACAGACTGTGTGTGCCCTGCCCTGCTGTAGGGGTTTGTGGGAGCACGAGCACCTGGTGGCCGGGCCTCACTCGCAAGGCAGAATGACCATACACTCCATCTTGGAATGCTATCATACAGCGGCGGGAAGGTCTGAAGTCAGGCCAGGAGAAAGAAATCAGAAAGTTGACAAGTAGTTGGAGAGTCCCCAAAGAGAACATCCTGACAAGCAGATAGTAAGCCCCCAAAGAGAACAGCTGGGGCTAGTAGCTGGAAGCCCCCCAAAGAGAACATCTTGGTTGTACAACATCAGAGGGTCTCAGGGGAGGTTCAGAAAAAGACCAAGGACAGAGGAAATCTTGTAACATGTTCTAACAGGCCGGGAGGATAGAAAGCCCAAATTAGGTAACAAACGCTTTAATTGGCCAGGTATCGAACCCCCAAGTAAGAAACAGTATGAAAGGTGATTTAGCAGGAATAAGGGGGTGGGCTCCTGGACACAAGGCGGAGGCTAGCAACTTCCAGTCCAGACAGCAGACCCCGGCCTGATCACCCGGACGTCACCACCACGAAAGGTCCCAACCAAGCCGTATCTCTGACTTGAAGGGCCGCTGTAACGTAGTTATTGGTGAGATGTGGGAGCATTGGATGTTATTGGTAAGTCACATGTAATTATATATAGTTATATGTAACCTAGTATTTAGCTTATGCCAAATAAATAACTATCTATATATATATATATAACAAGTGTTAAGTAATTGTAGTTACAAATAAATGAATAAATCACTATTGGTAAATACCACTAGCTGGTCTAGCTGGGTCTGTATAGAGAATTATTGGGACTTAGAACAGCCACAGGGCATTGTGGTGTTCACAATCGGAGTGTTATTGTTTCTGGTACTCATAATACTGTGGAAACCTAGGTTTTAAAGTGAATACACTGAATCACATATTGTTGCTACACTATATCAGGCTGCTATAAAGGTGGGGTGGTTGGTCCTGGGCCACCCGACTCCCCCCGCTGTATCACACCCCACGCGCACCCACGGGACCCGGAGTAGGTCGGCACATCGTCAGGGTTGAGCCTGACTAATCAGCTGTGGCCCTGCCCTGACCTAGGGCTGGGGCTTACATCTTGACTGCCTAAGTGGGATGTGGCCAATCCTGCCCCACGGACAGGGCCTATATGCTGCCCACCTGCAGCCCAGATAAGGAGGACTGGGCCCTATGGGGACTGCTGCCTGCCCAGAACGAGGCAGGGCTGAGAGTTGGGGAGGTCTTGTGGCCTGCTCCACCCCAGTTGGGGCACACCCTGGCCCACACCGGGACACACTGTGTTAGCATTTTGCCCTGGTTTGGCTTTCTCAGCTGTGCCCAGACAATCCTCCTGTATGACAGACTGATGAAGAGAGACACCCAGTGTATCCAGAGGCTCCTGGCCTCCCCCTCCCAGTGCCCCCTGGGCTGCCTCGGGGGCAGGGGCTTCTTGGCCCAGGTTAGGTAGCATTGGCCAAGATAACTCAGGGTGGCTAATTCAATATACTGCACAAGTGCGGGAGAAGGGGTGTCATTGCCTGTGAGCTCTCCCTGGGCCTCTTCCCTGCAGCAGTGAGGTCCTGGGTGTTTTCCTCACTCTCAGCCACCCTCTCCCAGCTGGACACCCAAAGCTCCTGTCTCACAGACCAGCTCTGGGATTTGGCTGTGGAGGGAGGTACCAGTGGTCACATGGCAGCTCCACCCAGGTGCAGCCGGTGGCTTCCAGGACAGGAGAGACCAGGCCAGGCTCAGTCAGGGCCCCTGCGTTAGCTCAGTGGGTTTATTGAGGCCAGAGGCACAGCTGACAGCACGGTCACTGGAAAAGCCTGGCCCAGGGCTCTTGGCGCAGGGCTGGGAACATCTCACCAAGGAAGAACTTTCCCTTCCCAGTTCACAAAGACTCCATTGTCCTTCTCGCAGAGCGTGGAGAGCACGTGCAGCATCCCTCTGACACTCGCCTCCACCGTCACTGGGGCCTGTGGGTGGGGGAAGCAGAGTGAGGTGGGGGAGCTGACTTTGGGAGCATCCCAGGACCCCAGGGGCCCAGAGACAGGACCAAGTTGAGCCCTTGGCCCAGCTGGAGTTCCCTTGAACTGTCCCTCCCCTGAGTGGCATGAATTTTCTTGTGTGTCCCAAGGCAGGGGGTGTGCAAAACACAGCTGTGTTGTGATGCATGACCTTCACCCTGGTGCACGTAACACAATTCATGCTGTGGGAGTGGGGCCAAGGGGTGTGAGTGGGGGAGGGGTTCTGGACTGGGACAGAGGGTTGGGATGCAGGAGTGTGAGGGCTCTGCCTGGGAGTTTGGGCTTTAGGGAAATGCTGGAAATTAGTGATTTGGGCTACCAGAAGATGTGGAAGGTGCTCAGGACTGGGGGGTGGGTGTGAGGATGGGGGTCCAGGATCTGGGCTGGGGAGCTGGAGTGGGTTTCAGCTCTTGGCTAGAGAGTGGTAAGTTGAAGTTGTCCAGAGTCCAGGATGGGATTTGGGCTTTGGGGGTACATGAAGATACTAGGTGGAGAGCACAGACATGACTGCATGAAAGTACCTGTGAGCTGGTGCCCATAAAAACCCCAGAGCAGCAGCAGCAGCAGCTCTGCTCACCTTCACTTGGGGATGCCAGCAGCTTGAGGAACCAAGCAAGCGGCAGCAGGAGGTTGGAAGCCCAGAGCACAGCATGGAATCCCTGAGGGCCTCTGAGTGGGACACAATCCCTCCACGCAGGGCAGAGGCGGAGGGCAGGATGGGTTCCAGCACAGCCATTACCCCTACAATAAACATCTGCTCCTAACACTTGGCAGTCACTGTCCTCTCCGAGCGAGGCACCTACCTGGATGGAGTCAGAATTCCCCATGTCTGTCTGCACCCAGCCAGGATGGACAGCGACACTCAGGATCCCGTCTCCACCATACCCCAAGGCCTGGCACTTGGTGAGCATGTTCAGAGCAGCCTGCGGGTGAGACACCATGAGCAGAGACAGCAGAGTGTGTGGGAGGGAATGAGCCTTGTAGGAAACGACCCACCCTCCCGAAGGGAGGGATGGGAGAGACAGAGAGACAAAGGGGTGAGATCAGAGCTCCTTTTGTTTTTGTCCTTCTATGTGCAGAATAAACTTTATGTGCACTGAAGCATGTGTGGATGGCACCCACCAATGAAAACACACGCTGCCGGCTGTGCGTGCTCTGCTGATCAGCTGGGTGGCATGTGAGTTTTTCCAGGATGGCTGCCCAAGCACTCAGCCTGTCGGAAACACTAGTGAGAAGAAAACACTCGTGTGAGCTGCAGTCTCTGATGGGCTCAATGAGGACAGCAAGCCACCGAGATGCAGGTGTGGCTGCACTCTGATGAGCCACTGATGCTGACAGGCCTGCAGTGAGCCGTGACAGGTGAGCACACATGAGAGCTGTGCTGAGGCTGCTCTCTGTTACGCAGGATCTGGGCAGTTAGAGGAAAGTGGAAATGTGACATCGATGCTCCTTTGGGGTACCCGACATTTGAGCCAGACGCAGCAAGGATCTGACCCCCTTGAGTTGAACTGGGGATGGTCTCAAAATGGGGTATGTCCACCCCAGGGGGGATACAATTCACAGCTCTGCAGTGACCTTCCCTCAGCTGAGACTGGCTGGACGGGGGCTGAGCTGCCCTGGCCCCTCAGAGTGTGAGGATTTCTCCAGCGGGATACAGGCACAACAGAAAGTTCCTCACCGGATGGGAACTCTGATCTGAAGCCCAAGTGAATTGCAGGCAGACAAAAATCTGCCAGCCCTGCCCAGCACAGCGCTGGAGGCTGGAGTGGTGGCAGTAGGATGGGGAACAAGGGGAAGACACCGACTGACCGGGGTTTGTGCAAGTAGCAGACCCAGGCAGCAGTCAGGCCCTGCTGGGTGTGCCCTGTACCTTGCTGCAGCGATAGGAGATGACTTGTCCCAGATGCCAGAGGTAGAGATTCCGGATGGAGCCAGCCTCGCTGGACATGTTGACGATGGCCGCCTTGCTGCAGCTCAGCCCTGTCTGGGGGCTTCCCTGGGCAGCCTGCTTCAGCAAGGGCAGGAAGGCCTGGGCAGTGGGGAGAGCAGAGCAGCCGTGAGGTCAGAAAAGGAACCAGCCTCGTGCTCGTGAGACAGGCCACCAGAATGCGGTGGGTCTCTGCTCTTTCCCCTGAAACCCAGCCCCCGGCCAGGCCAGAAGTAGGAGCCCCACACAGGCAGGTGTGGGGAGCTGTGGACCCTGCTCATGCCCAGGTAGGAGCCCAGAATGACCCAACTCATGTTCCCGCCTTCAGAGTCCCCATCCAGGGCAGATAGATGGGGGTCTGCGGCTCCCCAGAGCTCCCCACATGGCTCTGAGCATGGCCCAGCTGCAGCTCCTCAGCTGTGAGTCTTTGCTGGGCAAGGATGCAAGCCAGAGCCAGGGCAGGGGAAGAGTCATGTGGACACCTGTGGGAACCCCCCCTATATCCTGAGCAGGAGGCCCTGGGATCAGGGACTCAGGCTGGATGTTGCTCCCCCACCTGCCTACCCTGGGCAGGTAAATGGTTTGAGTTGCCCAGCCAGGCTACAGCTTGTGGCTTGGCCAGGAGCCAGGGTGTGTGGGGAGAGGAGAGGAAGGATGAGGACCAGGGAGGGCACAGAGCCTCCCCACAGCCCTGCCGGGGTTGGAAGAATCTCTTTCCCCTGCTCTGAGGCATCTCCCCACCAGCTGCCCTTGGCGTGAAGCTAACTGGTCTGTGCCGGCTCCGCAGCAGGTGCCTGAACCCCCCGGCCTCTGGCCACACAAGCCCTGCCTCCCCGGCCTGTGCCAGACTCGGTCTCTGTACACAGGGCAGTGACAGACCCACCCAGCGTGGAGCCCTCCGAGCCTGTCCTGCTCCCCCCCAGCCCCTTGTGCGCTGCCACTTGCAGCTCGTATGGCACCTGGAGTGAGCCCACTTGGGGCCATCAGTCTGCTGAGCACCAGCAGAGATGGGTTTGTAGTGAACACACGGGGAAGCTCATTTTTTGGGCTGTCGAGTTTGTGCCAGTTCCTGCCGCCACTCAGACCCAGGTGCCCATTTGTGAGTCTCATGGGCTGACCAGGGGGTCCAGGGGCTTTATAGAGATGCTCACAAGCACTCGGTGCCTTTGGTAAAAGAGGGAACCAGCCCTGATAGCCCCTTCCTGCTGCTTATCCCACTGGGGACTATTTGTCAAGGAGAAAGGACACGTTTCTGTCCTCACAGTTCGAAGGGCCGTAGTTCCTGGCTGTGGACCTACGTCCATGAGCCCCAGCCCGGCCAGCCAGAGACCATCTCGCAGCTCCGTGCTGCAGTCACCCTCAGCCCTGGAGCAGACAGATGCCCCTCTGCCGGCTGGGCCCCATCTGAGGGGATGGGGAGAGAGTCCTCTTAAGGCCACACATAGTGGTGGGACTGGGGAGACAGAGGTCTCTCAAGTAAGGGAACTGGGGCTTCATGAATGAGGCTGTCCTTGCACTGATGCTCTGGGTGTGAAAAGTGAGGGATTGAAGCAGTGTGTGTGCAGAGCCAGGGCCATGCAGGGATCTGGGGTGAGGTTTCATTTCTGAGAGGTTCAAGTCCCTCAATACACTTGCAGCCTTTGTGTTCCCAGCCAAGGCCCCATATTGACCCAGTGACCCAAACCCAGGGAAGGGAGGACTCCTGGCCCAAGCACTGTCAAACCCTGGTGCATCTGGCCACGTGCTCTCTGTCAGGGCCCTTACCTGGCTCACCAGCAACGGCCCCGTCACGTTGGTCGCGTACACCAGGGCCATGTCCTCTATTGTCTCTGACTCCAGTGTGTTCAACTTCACTATCCCAGCGTTGTTTATCAGCAGATTAAGCCCGGAGCCTTTCAGGTGTGTCTCAACTCTGACTGCTGCCGCCTTGATGCTGGCTGGGTCTGTGACATCTACAGCGACAGAGCAGGGGGTCAAGAGCATGATTCCTGCTCTCCGATGTCACCCCCACCAGAGCACAGCCCCCTGGGCCAGAGGGCTTCTTCCATTGGGCTCAGAGGTGGGAGGGGGGTTGGGGAAAGGAGGTGGGGGTTGGGGACTGCTGCTGGGTCCAGGCACGGGGAGCTGTGCTGGAGCAACAAGAGGAAAAGCTAATTCAGAGAGACAATTATGATCATTTCCTTGGACAATCTGAGTAGCCAAGAAAATGGAAATGTGCTGGAGTTAGTGGTTAGTTCATACGCGCGGAGTTGATCTCACTTAGACAAAGGAAGTGGATGATTTAGAATTGCTTGTGATGCATTGTAGGTGAGAGAAGTCCCCAGCTGGACATTCAGGGCTCCATCCCAGAGGTGGGAATGCCAGACAGAGCTGCCCATGTGTGACTCTCACAGGAGGAACCTGCCACATGGTGGTCCTGGGGCTTTCCAGCCTCTCCAGAGCCAACCAACCCTGCCAGAATTTCCACTCACACCTGCCTCCTCTGGGGCTGGTGAAGGTATCAATGAGCTCTCAGCGATTATTGACTCTGGTCCTGTTCTCCTCACTGGGACTGGGTGAACCTGGGAGGGGGGATGCAGAGGGGGATAGGAACAGGAAGAACATGCTGCAGGGAGATGGAACCTCAGCTCTGGGCCTGGGGCCGGGCACCCACCCAGCGCAATGATCACCAGGTTCGGATGTTTGGCCTCCAGCTTCCGCAATTCCTGAAAAAGAATGAAGTAAATGGTTATTGACATTGGGCCCATGCCCAGGGCCATGCTGGGCAGGATCCAGATCCCCACTGACCCTGGGAACCAAGTCAATGTCTTAACTGCTTTTCTCCACCAAGCCTCCTTGTACAACAACCTGCCCTGGTTTCTGTACCAGTAGGAGGCTTCTAATTGCCCCTGAGCATTTCCAGTGCCATTGTCTAACTCAGTGTGATGGAGTCTGGGACACAAATCACTTCCCCATCATTCATGGGGACTGGGAGGAGGCTTTTGGAGGTCAGTTCCCCCAGGGGAGGTAAGGGGGGTTCCCCCCAGCCGCTGGGATCTGGCAGTGTCTCAAGTTCTCAGGAGTTGGTTGTGAGTGGGGATTTTGTCAGCTGTGGAAGGAGCTGGTGCCATGACCCAGAAGTTACTCAGAATCTGCAGTTCTCCAGGCTGGGTGTGGGAGCAGAGCTGAGAAGACAGAGGACCTGAGGTAGTGGCAGACAAGGGAGGTGTCAGACTCATGAATTAGGCTCACTGGAGGCTGGTGGGACTGGGTATTGCTGTGCTATAGTCATTATTCACCTATGCTGGGCAAGACGATCCACAGCCCCTGGGTCGGTGCCCCAGGCTCACCAAATGCTGCCACATCCTCACTGCTCTGGGACCTGAGCTGCCAGGTGTAGAGGGTTTGGGGTGCAACTGTGCACCTTCGAGCTGGAGCAGGGTCTGCAGTCATTGCCTGCTCCAGTGTGTGGGTCTCAGCCCCAAGTGCTGCAACACTGGAAGCCCCTTGCGCAGCTTCTGCTTCCCCCTCCAGCTACTGCTAACTCCACCCCCCTTGCCCCGTTCTCACCTGCATTTGCTCCCCTGCTGGGTCCTGGCAGGTGGCAAAGACCCACTCTGGTGGGTTGGAGTTCCCCAGAAGCTGCTTGATCAGTTCCAGGCCGATTCCTTGATTGGCCCCTGTCACCAGAACACTGCGGAGATTTAAACCAGCCATGGCACCTCCCTGCCTCTACTCAGTGAGAGCTGCACTAGTCAGAGCCCTGAGTTCCCTGCCTGCTCACAGCTGGGGTTATGGAATGATACATCCAGGGAAATAACTCTGCTGCTATCAGGTGACAAAACAGAAAGTGCTCCAATACGCCAGACCTTATTTGTCTATTTGTTACTCCTCCTCTCAGGTGAGCGGGTTGGTCGGTTTGGTTTGGTTTGCTACTTACTCATGTTTTGGTGCAGGGCCAATCAACTTCTGGCTGCCTTCCTGTGCAGAAGGGCAACACCACTGCGGTGACCGTGCTGTGACCGAGGAGTCACTGCAATGAAGATCCATTTTCCACAGCTGTCAGAGGTGCCGTACGCAGAAGAGGGAGAAAGTGGGACTGGGTGAAGGACTGTAAGATTATGTAGATGGAGGCCAGGATTTTGCAGTAGAGTTCTGTGGCTTGTTGATTTTGGCTCCAAAGCGGAGGGCAAGGCTGTGCACGGCTAAGGATGTAGACGTGTATTTGTAGAGGCAATGACAATGGGTCAGGTGCCTGTACCCAGCCCCGCTAGAGCTGGAGAAGATCTTACACTGTTGCAAGAGACAAGGTCGGGTTCTTCTCAAGGAGTCTCTTCCACAATCCAAGGCAGCACTTTTCCGAGAGTGACCATGTTTCCGTTTGCTGAATATGGGACACCTGTAAAATTCCTCAAGTTTGAGCAAGTTCAGTTGGATTCCAGCAGAACGCAGCCTGCAGGGTCACACGCCCAGCCCAGATTTTTGTCAGGGTTCCCATCAGAATGTGCCCAGCAGCAATTTTTGTAATGTGTGTGGGAGGAAAGGGACAGGAGCTGCTTCCAGCCACAGCATATGGGGTGGGTGGGAGGGATAACTTGGCCCTTGTCTTTGCAGAGCTCTTCTTTTCTCCCCACCCTCCGCTGAGGCTGGAAACAAGTTGTCCTTTCTCGTCTGCACAGAGTCAAAAGGCAGTAAACAGCTCCAGGTTGCTGCTGTCCACCGACATAAGCCAGCCAGCTCCTGTCCCCAGCTCCAGCGTGGACAGGCATTCTGTCTGTACTGTCCGTGCGCCCCGATCATTTCTGTGTTTCCAGTTTCCATAGGCTGCTTTCCAGGTTGGGTCTATCACAGAGGCGGCATATTGCCTTCTGCCCTGGAAATGATCCCGTGTGCTGATTCTCAGCCAGTCATTCCCAGGCTGCTCTGTGGAGCACTGGTGCTCCATGCAATGGGAATGGTTGTTCTGGGAAAGAATTTCCATGCTCGTGATGAACTCTTTCATATTCAAATTCGACACATTAACATGTGGTTTCACTCAGGATGCAAATTTTCTGAGATACTGTAGGGGCTCTTTTGCATACTTGGCTTCATCTAATTCTTGACTCCCCCCCCCTCCGTTCCGCCCCTCTTCTCTCTGATTTACCGACGTTGATAATGATTTTTTTCTGATTTTTCAACCTTGATGACTATTTTTGGTTCTCTGTGCCTTAAATATTGAGTGTGTTCTGCTATGGCTCTGGTCTGAAGAAGTGAGTCTGTCCCACGAAAGCTCACCTAATAAATTATTTTGTTAGTCTTTAAAGTGCTACTTTACTGCTTTTTTTGTTCCAGAGAGAGAAAGTTTAATTAAACTCCATTTGTAAAACCACTCTGGACGTGGGGAGGAAAAGGAGCTGGGGAAGCCGGGTTTGTCCTGCAGGGGTCTGAAGATCAATGACTCAAAAGAGAGTGTTTGTCACTTGCATGCAGAGGAACGGCAAAGCCCAGGGCAGGAACAGGAGAGTGCTTGTGCTGCCAGCAGGAGAGAGCTCACTCCATCCGTCTCCTCAGGCTGAAGGCAGGTGGTAACAGGAGCCTTTTGGGTACCCACAGCTTTGAGTCTCTTCCTTTCCCACAGTGGCCTATTTTCAGGATCTGCTTCTTCTCAAGCAACCCCTTTCTCCTTCTCCACAGACCAACTTCTGTCTGATACATGCAGGATGTGGGGCCACTTTAGCCTCTCTTTTGCAGGGGCTATGGGAGTGTGCCACTTCAGAAGATGCTGTGATGTGTGGGGTATGTGTGTGTGTTTATGTGAGTGGCTCACAGAGGGTGTGGGGCTCCTGCTGGAGGTAAGTTGGCAACCAGGTAACACCTTTGTACTGCAGACAAAGGGGGAGGTCGGGCCCAAGGAGTTTAAATTGAAACTGGGAGGTGGGAAGCAGTTCGTCTGGGCTGGGAGGGAGAGAGACAAAGGAGGGGGGAAGGACCCAGCTCTGGGGGCCCTCAGGGCCTCCTCTCACCAGCATGGATTGGACTGGCTGCCTCTGCCTGCTGTACTGACTCTTCTGTAAGATGCTGTGTCCTGTCAGCTAATAAACCTGCTGTTCTCCTGCTGAGTAAGAGTCACTCCTGCCTGTAGATGGGGTGCAGAGTTTGGGGAAGCCTGAACCCCATGACAGATACAAATGAGGCAGTGATATGAATATGCAGCAACTCATTCACATGAAGCCAACCTCAGGCACTTCAAGAGCACCAGTGATGCACAATTGCTGAAGTGACCCTGTCTGATTTTAAAAGCCCACATTTTCATTTATCTTGAGATTGACAGTCAGGAAAAAGGGCTTTACCCCAGCTAGGATTTGCGCCCAGAATCCTTGGCTTCAGAGGCCCACGCCTTATCCATTAGGCCACTCAGGTAGGTAGAAGCAATAAGGGATAAATTTCTCTCTCAAAAACGTACGCTTCTTACCTTGGAAGACAAAACATTTGCTCTTTCTTTGTGTTTGTTCTTTCTTTGTTCAGAATCTGAGAAATGCCCAGAGATTAACTCTGCAGTAGCAACAAAGCAGTGACCCACACCCAGCTAGATGTTAAGTTACCATCCCTGGCCATTCACCAGGAAGGGACATGTAGGGAACAGGTTCACAATGGCCATGAAAGGCAGCTGCTCAATGGGCTGGACACCATGAGCTGCTTGGCTCTGAGACACACCGAGGATCTTTCTGGCACCCAGAGGAGCGTGTAAAGTAAGGGACATTGACATGATCATTTCTCCTCTCCTCCTGTACCTACACTGAAGGCAGCAACAATATTGGAAAGACAAAGAAGCCTTTGACGTGGCCTAATCGGAAAAGCATCCCAGGAAGCACAAACTGCTAGAAGTTATGAGGAAGGGAAACCTTCCAATCTGGCTCAGCGTGAGCACATTTAGGAATTAGACTGGAATTTCTCTTTTCGTTCTCTTGTCACAGTTCTGGAGTCCTGCACCAATACCACCTCGAAACACATGCAACTGATCTTTTTGTGGGGAATAAATCTCAGCTACTGGAGTTTTGATTGACATTTGGGGAGTCTGTGCAAGGAAACGTGCAGGGAACTGGGCTTGTTGACCTCGTGAGGTCCCTTCCACTTCCAGTACTCTATGAAAAAGACTGGAGGATAGTCACCCCTTTGATTTACTGAGGGACTCATGAAGGAGCTCGGTCTGATAAGAGGGTCTACAGCTGTGTAGTGTAAGCCTTTTGTCAGAATGAGTTGGGAGCAACCAGGGTCTGTTTCAACATCGAGAGGTCCCTTTTCATCCATTTCACATATAACCGGCTGCAGCCCCCACCCAGAAACCTGGGAAATTTGCACAGCCCTGGGTGCCTCGCGGGGGCAATGCTTCCCCACTCACAAGCACAGAGTCTGAGTGTAGAAAATGTACTTTTAATGAAAGAGGCAGAAAAGTCATATGACATAAGCTGGGGAAAATACCACACCCAAGCTGTGTCTACACGTGCATGCTACTTCGAAGTAGCGGCACTAACTGCGAAATAGCGCCCGTCGTGGCTACACGCGTTGGGCGCTATTTCGAAGTTAACTTCGACGTTAGGCGGCGAGACGTCAAAGTCGCTAACCTCATGAGGGGATCGGAATAGTGCCCTACTTCGACGTTCAACGTCGAAGTAGGGACCGTGTAGACGATCCGCCTCCCGCAACGTCGAAATTGTGGGGTCCTCCATGGCAGCCATCAGCTGGGGGGTTGAGAGACGCTGTCTCTCCAGCCCGTGAGGGGCTCTATAGTCACCGTGTGCAGCAGCCCTTAGCCCAGGGCTTCTGGCTGCTGCTGCTGCAGCAGGGGATTCATGCTGCATGCACAGGGTCTGCAACTCGTTGTTGGCTCTGTGGATCTTGTGGTGTTTAGTGCAAGTGTGTCTGGGAGGGGCCCTTTAAGGGAGTAGCTGGCTGTTGAGTCTGCCATGTGACCCTGTCTGCAGCTGTGCCTGGCACCCTTATTTCGATGTGTGCTACTGTGGCGTGTAGACGTTCCCTCGCTGCGCCTATTTCGATGTGGTGCCGTGCAACGTCGATGTTGAACATCGACGTTGCCAGCCCTGGAGGACGTGTAGACGTTATTCATCGAAATAGCCTATTTCGATATCGCCACATCGAAATAGGCTACTTCGATGTAGGCTTCACGTGTAGACGTAGCCCCAGAGTTCACAACCAAGCCTCAAGTAAGTATCCCTGCTCAAGTAGATGGAGCTGTGCCTTTTGCCTCTCAGGCTCAGCAGTCCTATACTGGAAAGAGCCAATCCACACACCCAAACTTTCTCCCTACCCACTTCAAATGCCCCACTTCCAAGTCTTCCCAGTCCCTGCACTCCCTGACACATCACTTTCGACTTGTCTACACTCGCCCCTTCATAAAACTAAACAGGAAGAAGGGACATTTGAATAATAGGTGGTCCTTTCGACAGGCCCCGCCCCCCTACACAGATGGTACAAGATTCAAAAGTGGCACTTTTCAATCTCCTTGTGCTCCATTATGCTTATGAGGCACTGCATGTTGATGGCAGCACCTCATTATCATCTTCCGACCTCACTCATTACCATGCCCCTTCCGAAAGGAACAGGCTAGTGTAGACATGGCCCTTGCTGCATTCCCTCTCTGAACTGGAGGTAATGCAACCTTTGTGCTGCACTGGCGTTCCGCTTCCCCTGCCAGCTGCCCACCCGCTGCTCACACCTGCTGGCTGCTTCTCACACCAGATGTCCCTCTCCTGTCTTGTGGGTTTTGCAATAGACAGAACCCTGTGTTTGAAGCACTCCAGGGCTTCAGCTACCAGCTCATAGGGGATTTCAGTTCATACTGGTATTCAGCTCTGCATCGAGGTACAGCATCTCCGTATTCACCAGGATGAATTCTAGCAGAATAGTTATTGACCCATTTTTAGGTCCACCTTCTAACAGCGGGGGGAAGAAATAGTCAAACCAGTTTTACCGCTGTATAGCCCAAAGGCTTTCAGCAAGCTGAATCAACCACTAGTCCTACCCTTTTTCACTTCATAATGTTTCCATGAAGGGATCCCTCTGTAATCCATATCTGACACAGCAGTCATGAGTGCCCTGTAGCCCACAACAACTTCAAGCACTGGTGAGACTCCACAATTCTTACACTGGGGAAAGTCATAAAATGTGACTTTCCAACAACAAGCTATTTACAAGAGATGAAAACGCTTTGCTTCACTTGCTCCCATCAGGCTTTGTTTTCAAGGCATTACATGGGCGCACCTTTACATTTGAGGACACATTCCCCAAATCCTTCAGCAGTACAAAGCTCCTGTTGGCACATTCTTTACAGGAAGAAGAAAATTTCTGAGAAGCAGGAGATTAGCTGGTGTCTCCCTGCAGAGAGTTCATGAGCAGGGCGGGGGACCGTACATGCACTTCACCTCGGTGTGCCTCTTCACACTGACAGCCATGTGACAAAAAAGCAAAAAGGGGCTACTTGCTAGTGAAGAGGAGACAGTAAGGTGTGTTCTGGGGCACTCAGAAATCCCAATGTCAGACTGTCAGGGTTTAAAGGAGTAACAACCCTCCAGACCACCGTCTGGCAAGCAAGTGATGAAGCCTAGGTCTCTGATGATGCAGCTCCCTGCAGCCCTAATGACAGTCCCAGAGCAGCTGATTGGCTGGCTGGCCCCACTTTAGCCAGCACAGGGATGAAAAGCTGTGTAAACAACCAGTGAGAACTCACAAATGTTACAGCTTCTTACCAAGGCCATTGATGACCTCTGTCCCTACACAACTTGCAGGGGAAAGAAGAACCAGGCAGCAGTTCTCTGTCTGTGCTGGAGTTCACAGAAGCAACGAATGCTGGTTTCCCTCCCCTGGGACTCAGCAGGTACAGTTACAGTCCCCTCTATCTGGCACCCAATTCTCAGTCTGATAATCTCTTGGTTGATCTGGAGCTGCTGGACTTTTTGAGGGTATTTCATGTCCTCCAGAAGTTACTTTCTTTCCCATTCCCAGAGTCTGGGCCGGGCTGAATGGGTGGTGAACCAGCCAGAGGGGAATTTTAACCCAAACTTGGCTCTTCTGAGCATCTCGAGCACAATGGTTCTCAACTTGTTCACTACTGTAGGCTGCATATGAAACCACAGTGCATAATGTGGGCTGTGTCCAATACTACCTGTGTGTTTGTGAGGATGTCACAAGTGGGTGCTGAATGAGCTGCAAACAGGTCACGGATTGTGAACCACTGCTGTGGTGTGGAGCTACTGGAGCTGATGTGGAGGCAGACAGAGGAGGCAAGTGTCCTTTTGCACACAAACAGGGCAGAGCAGGAACAAGGGAACTCAGCTTTTCAATCTTCTAAGCTGAGTGTGACGCTCCTCAGGGACACCCAGGATTGTGAGGGACCTGCTCCCACCAGCCTGTGGTACCGTACAAGCAAGGCGCTAACAAACTTCCACACACTTTATTTCCAAAAGTGAGACCTCTTGACAAAGCTGCTGCACCATTTTGTAGCTCTCTGTAAGGCCCCTGCGAATCTTCTAACTTCTTCTTCATGTTTTCTGTGTTTCCAGACTGCCAGCAGCCTGGATTCACAGTTCTAGTAGTTACAAGCAGTCTTACACCTAAAGCACCACATTCCCTCCCCTCTTGAGAAGCCCTCTTCATTTTAAAATAAAACTGATTCTAACTACAGCAACAAATATGGAATAAGCCACTGTACTGTTGGCAGAAATCCTACATCAAAAGCACTGTAAATACGACATAACATGGTCTCTAGTCTCGACAGGCGGTCGCTTGGATCTGGCAGACCTTCTCTCAAATCCGGTTCCTGATGCAATATCTTGTTGTGTTGGCAACTACGGTGAAGTCATCCAATGGGGTTGGGTGTTGGCATCATCTCCTTTTGGTGCACAGGCAGGTTTCCAAAGGACCCCGCAGACTTTGAAATCCCCCTATTCCTATCAGCAGAGCAGCTGGCCATTAGCATGGCTATTTTGAGGTTTTGGCCAAATGTGGACACAGCCCATTTGTCCTTATTGATCCTCATGACATTTCTTTTGACCCCACCCTGTAATTTATCCAAGTCACTCAGGAGCCTATCCCTACCCTCCAGCAGATCTACCTATTCCACTAGTTTATGGTCATCTGCAAATTTGCTAAGGGTGTAGTCCTGCCCCTCATCCAGCTTTTCAATAAAGATGTTGAACCTTGCAAGACAGAGAACTGATCATGAGGACATTATACTTGAAACCCATCTCCAAACAGAGATGTCAGTTCCAACAGTTGGGGTGTGGCCATCAATGCAGCTTTCTATCCATCTTCCAGTTCATAAAAAGATGGCAGTGGTGGGATTTGAACCCACGCCTCCAATGAGACTGGAGCCTAAATCCAGCGCCTTAGACCACTCGGCCACACTACCTACAAAAGGCACCTCCCACGAGCATCAACCTCTCTTGACATTTCCTCAGTTTCAGAACAGTTTACACCAAGAGGACATAGGAAGTTTTAAAACGCCTCCTATGTCATACCTAGTGAAAATGTCAGCATGTTTTCAATAAAAGGGGGCTGTGACACAGTATTCCAAAAAGATGGCTTTTAGCACATCCTAACCTTCCCCTGCCGTCTCTCTCGGCTGCTTTTTATCCCAGATCACACTGACACACAGAGGAAGGTGATAGGGATTACTGGTCATGATACTCTTAAAGCTGGAGTCACAGTTCCTGGGTGCAGCTGCCATCCTCTGCTCTAGCAGCTGAGCCTTTGAAGGGCTCCCCACGTGGGCCAGGGTAAGCAGTGACTTGTGGATGGACGTGATGGGAGGGGAACCCAACCCAGATAGAACTTCTGTAGCTTTGTGGCTGTTACATTTGCTTTACACGTGCAATGTACTTGTTTAAAGCCCCATGAAAACACCAGCGCTTTGGTTGCTTTGCTCCCCTTTGGGGCTGAGAAGAGCTGGTCTCATTCTGTCTCCGGGTTAAACCCAACTGCTGTGTGAAAAAGGGTAGAGGTATCAGCAGAGCATATACGTCGCTCTCAGACTGGGGAAGCTACACAAGTTCGGCCGGTCTTTTTCAGGAGGCTTGTGTCTTGGCCTCCTCTGCCCTTGAGGATTGACTGACTGAGGCCGGCTCTCCTGCTGGCCTCCTTTGCGTGACTTGCTAAAGGAAGAAGTGAGGCTGGAACGGGGCAGAAGAAGGAAGTAAAGCTGAGGCAGGCAGGAGAGCAGCTTAGCACCTCAGTGCAGTTAATGGAGCACCACTCTTTCTCCTGCCAAAGCCTGTGCAGGTGAGGCTGGCTGCAGGGAGGCAGAATCCTGTGCCTGTCCAATGGTGCTCCAGGAGTGGCTCCTGGTACCCCAGGAAGAGAAGTGGGATTCTGGGTGGAAGGAAAACAAGCAAAGCTCTGTCTGAGTGAGTAAGGAGCAGGTCCTGGGTGGACTGGGCAGTGGTGGTCTTGAGGGACTCTCTGTCAGCCTTGGGGCAGCAGGGACCACTGTCCCTTTGTGACTGAGCCAGGCTGGTGGTTCATGGCTTTGGATGTGTCTGGTTGTGAGCAACTGGGACCACAAACCCTCCACCTGCCTGTGTGATGGGCAGATGTGCTTAATATGACATTTGAGGGAAATGGTTTAGCTGTCAAATATCAGAACCTCTTTTCTGTGTGTGAACAGCCTTTGTAGCTGGGTGCAGGATGTGTCTGTCCGTCTGTCTGTCTGTGCTACAGAGCGTGTGGCAGGCTTGTGGGTCACACTCACAGACGATTGGGCAATATGCTGCCTCGCCTGCTTCATGGCCCATCCTGTGCCACCTGCTGTCTTGTTGGCTCATTGGGAAAGCGAGGGGTACAGCTGAAGGCTCAGCAGCTCGGCTTTGCATGAAGTGTGGGCGTCTCAATTATCGGTAGCAGCCGAGGGCAATTTGAGGCCCTGTGGTCAACATCTAGCCTGTTAGCCCCCTTGTCTGTACGCTTCAGTCCAGGGTCATGCTGACACTGCACATCTGTGTTCTGAAGCATCTAAACGCTGGGCTTGAGATAGGCGCGTCTGTGCTTTCCAACGCTCTAAGACTGTGCTGTTCCTTTGTGCTGTGTGCTCAGCGGCACCGAAAAGGGGCAAGATGGAGTAGAGCAGGGGGATTGTGTCTGGTTACAGGACCCCAGGGGCTCCCGGGCGGGACAGTCACACGGACACCTGCCTGAGGCCCTGTGGCTGGTGCTGCAGGCTGATCTATTGCTCTCAGTGTCAGAGAGAGGGGAGTTTGACATTCAACCCCAGAAGCAAGTGTCTGCCCCTTTCCCAGCTGTGCACAGCCCAGCTCATCCCAGCTGCTGGGAGAGACCAGAGCCCCTGAGCCAGCCTTGGGGACAGGCCCTTCTCTCACAGGCAGCTGCCCATGTCAGTGGCTGCAGCTGAACCAGGGCTTCCCCCACCTCATCCCCATGTCTGGCCGGGGCACTGCACCCCAGCTGTGTTTGGGGCCCTGCTCACCCCAGGAAGCCGCACTGCAGGGGACAGGAGTGAGAGTAGAACTGTTGGGCCAAATCTGCCCATCCTGTTTCCCTGGCCAACCAGCGAGGTGCAGAAAGGTTCCTGGCAGGATTGACTTTGGGAAGAATGAAAAACTTGCAGCACATGAAGATGAGGTGGTGAAAGTAATTGATTACTAATCCATTGTGCTCTGCCTGCCTGGGTTCAAATCCCATCCTCATTGCATTTTTCTTTGTTGATTTCCAGCCCCATTGTTTGCAACTTCCAGCACACCTGAGTTTGCTGCCTCCCAGCTCCTGTGTTGGGCAGACTCCAAGCACAGGACACCTCTGTGAGGCTGAGCTGAGCTCTGGCTGCCAGAGGTGGGGGGTGGGATGATTTCATTTGCCCGGAAAGTGCCAAGCCTGACTGAAGTGTCAGTTCCACTCACCTCTGCCCCCTGCAGTGCTGCTGTGTGGGGCTAAGTAGGGCCCCAAACACAGCCAGGGGTGTAGTTCCCTGGCAAGGAAGGGGCAGCCCTGACTCAGCTGAGGCCAGGCACAGGTGCAGCTGCCTCTGAGTGAAGGGCTGGTTCCCCAAGGCTTGATGCAGTGCTCTGGTCTCTCCCAGCTCCTGGGCTGGGCAGTGCACATCTGGGAAAAGAGCAGATACTTGCCCGGGGGAAGGAATGTTTCTCTGCCCCTGACAGCAATAGATCCAGCCACAGGGCCTGGGGCAGGTCTCCATTCAACTGTCTCACCCTGGGCAAGTCCTGAGTTCTTCTGTGTTTCTCAGCAGCTGGGGAAAAGCCTCTTTGGGACATATCTCCTGCTCCACAGCTGAAAGGAGCACACAGGAGCTGCTGGGTTCAGCTCCCAGGGGTGCCAGGCTGCGACCTTCTGCAGCACCTGGTGTTGGCCCTGACAGGACATGGGGCTGGAGGGACCTTTGTTCTGACCCACAATGGATGTTGTGAAGGTTCACATGCTGGTGACAGGCCAGTGCTTCAGGCCCCCTGGACACTCCTGTCCTTGTGGGAAAGGATCAGCTCTGGGCTTTCAGGTCAAACCGCACATGACGGCTGCCACACTGTGGGGTGGCTCTTGCAGTGCTGCTGAGCCCAGCTTTGTGTGCTGTGTCTGAGACTGGAACCCCCAAGCCCCTTTGGGGTAACGACTGCAGCAGGACAGGTCAGTGTCCTGGCTCCAAAGCAGCCAGACCCACTGAAATGCCGGAGAGTCCAGGGAAACACTTCCCTGCCCCGGGCTGTTTTCATGGGCCAAACGCCCGTCCAGCGTTGACCTGAGTGAGACACTGACACGGCCACTTCCCAGCCCCAGCCCTGGGCACTCAGCCACTAGCACTAGTAAATGTTCTACCCCTGGAGCTCATGACCCTCGGAATAAGCAAATGTCCTGACCCGCACAGCTCATTCCAGAGACCACAAACTCTCTGCAGCTGCCCATGGCTCCTTTCCACCGGGGCTGGCGAGATGAACTGGTTATTGGGAGTCTCCTAATGCTCCCATGAGGGGTTCAAGTCCTGCGGTACCTTTTATCTCACCTTTGCTTGTTGTCCTGGCTGCAATGGACAAATAGGCTCTACGATGCCCAGGGGGCTGTGCAGGGGTCAGCCTGGAGGGTGGGGGGTTGCTGGGTGTCACTGTTGGCATCACCAAAAGAATTCCAAATGCCTCTGTCCAGGTGTGCTGGTGACTGGCAGTAACCTGCTGTTACTGTTCTTGGCATCCTCTGTGTTTCTGTGCCTGTCACCTGCCTGGTCACACAGATTTGCTGAGCTACTTGGGCAGGTGAGGTACATGCAACAGGGCTGGTTGTGTCAATCGCACAAGTCTGCCACTTGCGAGCATTTTGGTGGATGCTCCATGTTCTGAGAGCAGCCGCAGTGGAGATGTCGTTGTCTCTGGCAATAAGAGTTCAAACTGGGGCTCGTGGGGTAGATTTTTGTGCTTCCTTTCATGCTTACTAAACTGTGCTGTGCATGGGCTGTGCCCCAAGGGGTCTGTTCCCTCTGGGTGCCCAGAGGTAAACTCACAAATGAGCCTTTTGGGGGAAGGAGTCACTCCCGGGACCTCTCTCCCCTTCAGTCTCAGGGCGAATTACTGACCCATGGCTGTGGGGCTGGCATCAGCCCGGCTCACTCGTCTCTTGCTTCGGTAGCTCTGAGCCAATGTGTGAGACTCGGCAGTTATGTCTCTTTGTTTCTCTGCTGCATTGGTCCTTTCTGCAGCTCCCTCTGTGGGAGGGCTCTGCCTGGCCCTCTGCCCAGCTCTGCCCCCTGCCCGGTGACTATTTACTGCTCAGAGCCACAGGCTTGTTCCTGGGCCTACGTCAGTCTCTGTTGCTGCTGGCTGAGTGTGACACGGCCTAGGTGTGTCAGCCTGCACCAAGGGCATTTCTGTGTCACACTCCTGAGCCCCCCGCCTGTGGGTCCGGTTCTCCTGCCCAGTGCAGCCCATGGCAAGCAGAGCCCTGCGCATGTGCATCCTACTGCACCTTTGTGTGATCGATGGGAACAGAAACCTGAGCCTCAGAGGCTGGGAACTGAGGCAGCTGAGGGACGGGTTCGCTCAGTTTTTGTACGTTTGTAGAGGAAAGTGTGAAGTGTTTAAATCCATGTCAAGCATCCAGTGCAACCCCAAAACATACTGGAGCCAGAGGTGAAAATGGATTTCCATGAAGAAAACCATCCAAACAGGGGCATCTGGTATAGCTTCATCTGCACTCAAGTGTTCCACCACTGAGCCAGGCTCTCTATCACTGGAAAATGGTGAGAGGTTTGTCCCCAGCCCATCTCAGCGTGGGGATTTCTCCGGCGGGATACAGGCACAACAGGAAGTTCCTCACCGGATGGGAACTCTGATCTAAAGCCCAAGTGAATTGCAGGCAGACAAAATCTGCCGGCCCTGCCCAGAACAGCGCTGGAGGCTGGAATGATGACAGCAGGATGGGGAACAAGGGGAATACACCGAGTGACAGCGATTTGTGCAAGTAGCAAGCCCAGGCAGCAGTCAGGCCCTGCTGGGTGTGCCCTGTACCTTGCTGCAGCGATAGGAGATGATTTGGACCATTTCCCAGCCACAGACATTCTGGATGGAGCCAGCCATGCTGCACATGTTGACGATGGCCGCCTTGCTGCAGCTCAGCCCTGTCTGGGGGCTTCCCTGGGCAGCCTGCTTCAGCAAGGGTAGGAAGGCCTGGGCAGAGGGGAGAGCAGAGCAGGCGTGGGGTCAGACAAGGAACCAGAGTTCTGCTCGTGAGGCTGGGCACCAGAATGGAGAGTGGGTCTCTGCTCTTCCCACTGATGCCCAGCCCCCAGCCACCCCAGAAGCAGGAGCCTCAACCAGGAAGGTGTGCGGAGCCATGGATCCTACTCATACCCTGTAGAGGCCAACAATGATCCCCAACTCATGTCCCTGCATTCACAGTCTTCATCCAGGGCAGATTGGGGGGGTCTGTGGCTCCCCACTGATGCCCACTTGGGTCTTGCCATGGTCCACCTGCAGCTGTTCAGCAAGGAGGATTTGCCCACGCAAGGGTACCCCCACCTGAGGCAGTGGACGGTCAGGTACGTACCCCACACGACACACACACCTCTGTGACATGGGGCGGGGGCACCAGACATGACTGGGAGCCCCACACCCCCAGCGGACCCCGACCTGAAACTGCACAGTAACAGCCCCAGGCCCTGCTCAAAGGTTTCACACAGGGAAAGCTGGGAAGTCAGCCCCACCCCCAGGGCACAGTGATTTGCACTGGGCTGGTAATAAAGCAAAGGGGTTGTGTGGAGGGTCACAAGTGGGACTGAAGGGCAGAAGGAGACAGAAAGGCAAAATGTTCTTCTCGTTACACCGCAGCAAATGCTCACCCTGAAAAGCTGCAGCCGGGGCAGCACAGCCCATCCCCCACTCCGTGAGAGACAGGAGATAACTCTGCCCCACAGCTGGGCCGTTCCTCATTCCACCCCTGGGGTGTGAAGAGGGAGAAAGGAGGGTGTGGGGAGCACAGAGTGAAAGTCAGGCTGAGGGAGCAAAGGGGGGCAGGACTCCAGGCTCTGCTGGTGGGATCCTGGCACTGGGGCAGGTGGGGTGGGAGGAGGGTAGATTGGTGGAGTCTGATCTGCACACGGCAGAGGTGACAGGAAGTGAAAGGGGGTTTTTCCTTCCTCTCATCCGCAATGTCCTCTCGGCGGCAACTCCAGCTTCCGTCGGGCACAATGTCTGTGCTGGGCAATGGGAAGGGGTTGTTGTGGGGAGCCCACCAGAGTGGGTCGGCCCCACAAAAGCTCATCACTTGATAAATTCGTTTGGTTGTCGTTAAAGTGCTGCAGGACGGCTTTTTGGCTGAAGACACAGACGAACACAGATACCTCCCTGTCAGGACCCACAGCTCAAGCAAGGGGGGCACCGAGGCTTAACTGGTAAAAGTGCCTGCTTTGTAAACAGGAGATCCTGGGTTCAACTCCCAGTGGTGCCTTCAACCCTGCCCGGAACCTTTCTGCCACTCACTGGCTGGCCGGGGACACAGGAAGGGCAGGTTTGGCCCAACAGAGCTATGATCACTCATGTCCCCTGCAGAGCTGCTTCCTGGGGTGAGCAGGGGACTGTGGTGCCCTGCCCTGGGAGCAGCACAGCTCAGCCCATGTGTCCCTGCTGGGTGGGTCCAGAGCAGGGCCATGGGCAGGGTCTGCAGCCTTTGTGTCTCCTCCTGTCAAGCTCTGTTCCTTTCCAGCTGCTCTGTTAGCACAGCAGCTCCAGCTGGATTGGCCCCTTCTCTGCCAGGTCAGTCTGTGAGGGGCCGATGGGAGGCAGAGGCAGGTTCTGGAGCAGGCTTTGGCTGGGACTGAGCATGTGGGATCAGGCAGGGGCACTTGCCTGGCACAGCCTCTTTTGGCTGAGGGGCAGGCAGACAGCTCTGTGATTCCCAGCCAGTGACATCAGTGAGGGAAAAGCCTTCAAGTACATGCTGGGACAGAGTTTCTGTGCACGAGCAGCAACGCATCTGCTGGGCTGTCCTGCTGTACAACAGGGTCTGGTTCAACATCTTCTGTCACATGGGTGCTGGGCTTATCTGTAAGAGAGGTTAGAGGAGAAAGAGATGAGCCCTTCTGGGCATAAGAGTGAGCCCCACAAACAGAGGCATTCATGCTTCTGCCTCATTTTGAACCAGAGACCTTTTGCATGTTAGGCACATGTGATAACCACTACACTACAGAAGCTCTACCTTCTCACGTCTTGCCCTCCCCTACATTGCATCCTCAAGCCACTGCTTGCCCTGCCACATGTGGATGGGGGACCTTCTAGAAATTGAGGGAAGTATTTTACTGGCTCAGCTGCTCAAGGAGAGGGAAGCAGCTGCACTCACAACTGGGACTTTCAATATCAACTCTTCCAGAATTCAGGTCCTGACCGGTTATGCAAATAGGACATGGAATATTTAAGTCTGCACCTCATTTGCATTTCCTATCGGCCACATTTCCACGCCTCTTCCAAAAGGGCTGGGCACTGTAGCCACAGCCTTGCTGTGTAGCTGCTCCATGGGACTTTTTGAAAGATCTGTGGCTTTTCTGAAATAAAACTCTCTAGTGCAGACATAGCCATGGGGAAAGAAGTAGTAAAGTAGATCCAGGCTGCAGCCAAAACAATTGCAACAGCTTATAACAAAGAAATGTGTGTGTGCATAACAGAACACAACAATTCTTTTAACAACTACAGAACAAACAAATGTTTAAACACCAGTTTTACTCTGAATTTGTGGTATTCACTTACAGAAGGACAAGGGTTTGAGTGCTCTGCCACTTGAACTAACACCTCTACCTAGGAGCAACTCTTAACACACTCACCTTGTTCCTGAACCCCTAATGGGCCTTTCTCTGCCCTCTGAATCATTTCTGAAAGGGCCACTTCCAAGGCATTTTTCAGGTGGGCTGGCTAGCTTAGCTGTTTGGCTTCTTATTGTAATAACAACAAGTTGGTGGGTTTAAGTTTACTTGGTAGCCAGGAGTTCTATGTTCTTACTTAGCTCACAGGTGTAAGTGGGGAAGAGAAGCTGGTGGGAAAATCCATTTCAAAGTTTTGTGTAAGTGTAGACACGGCCCATTAGAGCTCCCATCAACCACCTGTTTAGCAAATATTTGCATAGAAGAATTCCAGCCCTGAGTTCTGCAAGACGGCAGTTCCCACTTTGTCCAAAACTTTTTAGCTAATGACAAAGCACCTCCAAATGTTAGGTGAGGGTGGTTCTTTATGAAAACCAGCTGTGCTGGACAACACCAGTTTGGTGTTGAAAAAGACGTGCTACTGTGGTGTGCCTGAGCAATTCATCAAACATTAAAGATAGCTAGCACTGAGAGTTCCCCTTTTCACCACTGCTCAATTGGTCTATGATTCCAAACTCAAGGTTTTGTCTGTCCCTTATTTTGGTATTCTGGTCTCCAAAGGGGGGTGTGGGTTCAAATCCCACTCCTAACATCAATTCTATTCTCTACATGCTCAGCTGGCCTCCTTTCAATGTCTCTGCTAACATTGCGCCAGCCCTTGCTATGGGTTTCTGTTAGACGAGTGGCACGACTGAGGCACAATTCAGACAGGAACTTCATGGGAAATTAATGGAGAAACTCGCACTGCAGCCGCACAGTTATGAAGCCAGCACCTGTACCAGTCACCTATTTTCTGCTCTGAGAATTACAAGAATGCCAGGTTTGTAATACGCCAAAGGAGATTTTGCCCCTGTAGGTCACTTCCCCACCTTGTGGTGGTCCCCTGTGATAGCTGTTTAGTCTCAGCCTGTGGCCAGAATGATGCCATGAGAGAGGGAGGGAGCCCCACACCTGTCTGTGGTGCTTGTGGTGCTCTCGTGGGAGAAAGGGAAAGATGCTCAGTCATCCTCCACACCACTCACACAGGGGATGGGAACTGTGGTGGGAGTGGCAATAGCCTCAAGGGGCTCAGAAAGAGCTACAGGTGGTAACCTGACCCTGTGACTGTCTAACATGAATCAGGGTAAACAGGGCTGCCGGGCTGGTCCAGGGTTGGTCTGAGACTGCCCAGAACCCAGCAAGGGTTTCCTACAAATTTCCTATACCTCATTAGCATCAGGTCACGTGATTTGGAGTCCAGAAGATGCTCTTCCAGACTCCTGAACATCATGTAGAAGCTGGGCCCCTGAAAATTTTTGGGAAGAAGGGGCTTCTGGAACGGCCCCCTGGGCCACGCTTCTACATGGCATTTTGGAGTCCGGAAGGTGATGTAATGCTAATGAGGCACAGGGAATTTGTATCCATACCTCGTTAGCATCTTTCGCTCCGTGTATTAGCATGCCACTTCCAAAGGAAGTGACCTGTGTAGAAACAGCCTATCAGTCACACTTTCTAGTAACTCAGGAACATTCGGGGGGAAAAAAGCCCCAAGTTTAACCCAAACTGAAAAGTTTCAAGGATTCCTAGTTTTTCTACCATACTTCTGAACACGCAATTGCTGTTAAAATTAACAAATATTACAAACATAGAGGTATTTGTACAATGCACCCTATGCTTGCAATAGATTTATTCCAAAATATGAAAGAAGCATCTTTTTAAAAAAAAAACTTTGATATTTGCAAAGGGTCCTCATTCCAGACAAGGTCACATTGACATCAAGGATTGTTGTGCATGGTGATTTACTGTTAAATATGCTAAGAAAGTCCTACAAGGCTCTGGTTCCCACTGAAACACAGAAAACAGAATGGATTTTAAACTAAGAGGGGCTAAAACCGCAAAACCAGCTCAGATATGGACACAACATTATAAGGATTGTTAAGTGTCGTGATTTACTTTATAATCCTATAAGAAGGTCATTCAGGGCTCTAATTTCCAATGAAACAGGAAAAAAATGGACTTTAAGCCAAAAGGAAAAAATAGCCCAAAGAAAAAAGCCCAGTTGTGCAGGCATCTTAACTACCCCCACGCCCCACTCCCCTTCCCTTCAGAAAAGGAGAACAATAGGGAGGGGTGGTGGGTTAATCAACCTGATAATTACAGACTTTTTTTTGAACAAAGGGTTAAAATGGTATAAAAACTTCAGGGTTGTGGAGCCAGTTCTCTTTTCAAGAGAAACTCTCTTGAGCTGAGGTGCTGTTGGAGCTCAAGACCAGGTCTGTGGCTTGTTTTTAAATAGTTTTTTAACTCTCTCCCAACTCCCCTTATATAGTGACACAATAAGGTCATAGAAACATAGAATCTTCTCTTTTTTAAGTCATCGCATCTCAGCCTAGCACTGTGTGTGCCCAGAACAGAATCCCATGGTTGAAGAAAACATAGCTCTCTGCAAAACCACACATTTATCTCCAATGGTGTTGGACCTTTTCCTTCAACATGGAGTACGGCCGAGAGCACCCGAGGACCTCTAGATGTTTCCTCATTCGGGGTCACTTCTTCAAAGACTGTTCCTGGGGTTGCTTTGTCTTTGTAACTCTTGGCCTTTACAAACGAGTGGCCCTGCCTACTTCTTGCCCCTCACCAAAAGCTTGGACACCATCCGGTTACACAATGATCCTGGGGCCAAGTGGCTAGGATGTGGAAAGAGACTCTTGTGGCAAAAGAGTCAAATCCCATCTCCTTCCTTGCCATCAGTATCCTGCAGTCCCCTGCGGTCCCTGGGTGAACCCAGGAAGTAAAGCAGAAATGGGGCAAAAGAGGAACTCAAGCTGAAGGAAGCTGCCAACATTGCTCCTGCCTCCCAAGGACACTTGTGATCAGAGCAATAGCTGAGAAAAACATCTCCAATATTGAGGCGATGACCTGAAAACCACTTAAACAGCAGCTGAAGTAGCTCAGTAGGGAGAGCGTTAGACTGAAGATCTAACAGTCCTTGGTTCAATCCCAGGCTTCAGCAGAGTTTTTTCCGAACTTTGGCCACAGAGCAAATAGTGACTGCATTGGGCATTGCGGCTGGCAAATGTTCCTGGAAAGGATATTGTCGGCACTAGTGCGACACCAAGGCGCTAGCATGCTCCTCCTTTCTTCTTTTATGCTTCCTCAGCAAGGGGATGAAAAAAAAGACCCCATTGTGCCCACTATGATCCAGCCAACTTCACGAATCTTGCTGAGTGTTCCCAAAAGTCCACTGCTCAACCCGCCGAGCAAGTGAAAGGCAGCTCTTAGGCCCTCTCACCACCACTTTCTCCAAGTTGGCCCATCCAGGTGTCACGGCAAATGCCACACAGGTGGATGGCATTGCAGGGGAGGGTCAGAGGAACACAGCCGAGATTCTGTGGTGCACTGGTAATCACAAAACTTTCCAAGCTGAAATCAGCAAAAAACACAATATGTCATTTGTGTCCTGGCCTGTTTTCCTGCTTCTATGGCTGGCCTGGAGCCGGGCATTCCCTGCCCCTATGAGTGCCAGCAATCAGACAGCCTGCGGTACCTTTCAATGAGACATGGGAACACTTTTGTAATTAGTGAAACAAAAAACATCCACAAACAGTAGTTGTCCCCTTTGCTGCACTTAGGTGCCTGTATGCTGTTGATTTCTTCTCTTTGAGGCAATAAGAAGCAGCCAACTCAGAAGGTGCTGAGCTCGCCCATCTTCCTTGAGATGTGAGATTGCCTCTCCCCACTTGAGACACCCTTTGAGCTGGTGGGCCGAGAAGCTTTTAAGGACTCGCTTTGCTTAGTTTCCAGCTTTAAGCTGCTGGACGAGGAAAGAGTGGCCAGGCAAGTGGGTGGCTGAAAAAGGGACGGAGGTCTGACAAACAGGAAATGGTGGAGTGACAACAAAGTCCACAACCCCTTGCATATTTTTCCAGCCAACAAAATGCAGCACCAGATTTGTGCTTGGTCCACAGGGAGGGATTTGAAGCAGTAGGGAACATAGGCCATTTTCTGTGAGGTTCCCCTCAAGGTAAAATACTGTTGATGGAGATCCAGAGCGCCTCACTCATCCACTAGGAGGAAAAAGCCCCAACTCAGGTGCACCTATGGAGAAGAAAGGCCTTGGAGCGACAGAGATTTATAGCAAAACCCACAGATTTGAAATCAGATTGCAGAATGCAGAGCTCTGAATACTGCCATTACGCCATGGGACCTGCAGATAAACAATTTCTGGGCACCTGTGACTCTTTGGAGGTTGGCACCCTGCTTACCTTGGCTACTGATACTGGCATACATGCATTCCTCCTGAGAAAGGTAGAGTTGCTGTGGTGGGGTTCAGGGGTCCCCATGCACTGCACACTGGCTGTGGGCAGGAGTGACTCTCACTCAGCAGGTTGAATAGGAAATTTATCAGGCGACAGAGGCCCAGTTTCTCACAGAAGAGTCAGTGCAGCAATCAGAGAAAGTCATTCCATCTCGTCCTGGGGAGAGGAGCCCAAGGGGTGCCCCTCTGAGGTGTAGCTTTCCCCTTGCAAGGCTGGCTGGCTTCAAGCTCCCTCTCCCCTCCAGCTTCTAACTGCCCCTTCTGATTCAAAGCCAGATCAGCTCCTCCCTCCTCTTTGTTCAGGGCAGAGGTGTTACCTGCCAGCCTAGGTTATAGCCCCAGGGTCATCCTTAGCTGCTGAGAGTTGCTCTGCTTGTCTCACACACATCCAGCCTGCGTCTCACACATGCACTCCTCCCACTCCATCACAGTTGCCTCCACAGCATAACCAAACTTTCACCATTTGCCGCTGGTAAAGAGTACAGCTTCGTGGTGGAGCATTTGACTGCAGCTGAAAAAGTCCCAGGTGCTCCTTCACATATGGTTGTCTTAAGGGAAATAGATCTTCATCGCCAGTACATTTGGGGTTTTCCCTGGATGTTTGAAATAGATTTAAACACTTATCATTTTCCTCTGCCAATGTACCAGCACTGAGCAAACCTATCCTTCAGCTGAGATCAGTTCCCAGCCTGCAAAGCTCAGGGTTCTCTTCCATTGAACACACGAGGGTACTGTACATCACAGATATGCAGGGCCCTGCTCACAGTGGCCTGTGCTGGGCAGGAGAACCAGGCCCAAAGACAGGGGGCTCAGGAATCTAACACACAAAGGCCACTTGGTTCAGACTGAGCTCACAGCACTTTGGCTTCATCACACTCGTCCAGCAGCGTCAGGGCCCACCCCAGGCACAGGAAGAAGCCTGTGTCTCTGACCAAGAAACATTCAGCTGGCAGGGGCAGAGCTTCCGGAAGCCCCAGAAAAGAACCCAACCCAGTAACAGGCAAAGCCCTCCCACATTGGGGGATGCAGAAAGGACCAACACATCTCAGAAAAGTCACTGACAGTTCCCAGCGGCAGAGCCCCATGCATTGGCCCAAAGCCCCCAAAGTGAGACATGAGTGAGCCACGCTAACACCAACCCCACAGCCAGGGGTTAGAAACTTGTTTCATGGCTCCTTCCCCACTCTAGCAAGATAAATGCAGAAGTGGGGCCCAGCAAAAGTACCTCCAAGACCTTATCTACCACGTTTTGGTATAAACTTCCCCCCAAAAATTCTAAAAACCTTAAATTTTGGGGATAAAATTCACTGCCACCAGCCAAGTAATAATAAGGAAACTAGGGAGAGACTACGTGGGAAATCTCAGCCCCAAAAGTAAGAACCAGGACACAAACATTAACCATTACCAGGTTAATAAAAAGAAAAAGAAAGAACTTTTATTATTACAACAATATTTGTGTTGCAAGCCTCATGACGAGATGGAAGAGTCACAAAGTAAAACACATAGGGAGTCTCCACCATGGGCCTAGAACTTAGTTACAAGGAGAAGAAAAGAACATTTCTAAAAAGTGCACAGATATCAGATCCCACTTCCCAAACCATAAAACAGTAAAGCCTCACAAATCTATCTAAACTTTACCTGACTTACAGAAGATTGGAGGGTCTGTTCTTGGAGGGAAATATTCTGTGTCTCTCTCCCTCATGGCTGGAAAGAAGAAGAAGGAAAAAGACAGAGAAGGGAAGAGGGAGGAGCCAAAATTCAATTCTTACCTCCATTCCTATAGGCCAACCCCACCTGGCTCAGGAGGTTAATCCTTTGACTCCCAGGCTGCTGGCTGACCCTCATGATCGTGACAACTTGCCTTGAGAATGAAAGGATGAGAGGTCCCTGGAGTGACTTCTGCCCCAAAAGGCTCATTTATGAGTTAACCCTGGGGCTCCCAGAGAGGCCAGAGTCTGGAGGATGAGGGGTTTCTTACCTGGAACAGAGGCCTGACATGTTTCCTGCTGCTCAGATTGGCCATGAAAAAGATCGAAGATCAAGAACTGAACACTCAGAGCCACAAAACACATTCAGAGACCGGAACAAATTACAATCCTCAGAATGAATGGAACCGAAAGGTAACTGTGCCAGGGTATCCGCCCACCCTTGCTCCGGCTGTACCTGCAGGAAAAGGCAGGGAGGAGAGATTCATTGCTAGCAGGAGCAGATGGAGCTATAAGTCAGAGATGGAAGCTGGTAACA
The DNA here is from genome assembly GCF_033958435.1 of Carettochelys insculpta. NCBI lineage: Eukaryota > Metazoa > Chordata > Testudines > Carettochelyidae > Carettochelys > Carettochelys insculpta. The sequence continues at coordinate 91,985 of NW_027439072.1, forward strand.
CAGAGGCTCCTGGGGAAGGGCAGTCACTTTGCGGAACACCAGCTGGGAAACATGGGCCTGTGTGAACGCTGGCAAAAAAAGACATGTCAATGACACGACTGGAGCTGAACTGAGATCTTTGGGAGTTGGGTGGAAGAAGTGTCTGGGAAATCCCAAAGCAGTAGTGCTGTGACATGGAGCCTCTCATCAGGAGCAGGTGCTTCCACCCTGGTGTGTGAGGGTTGCGACCTGGCACTAAGGGATGTGACCCTGAGACAGATTAAAGATCTCAGGATGTGGAAGTTGGTGTTAAGCAGAAGTGCATTGCATCTAATGGTGGGCAGTATGGAGTCCCCAGAGATGTAGCACAGGGAAACTGGGACATTGCAGAAAAGGAAGTCGAGGGTAACCACTCTGCTTTGTGGCAAACACCAGACACCAACCTCTGGACATAGCTTAGAAGGCCAGACCGCTTTCCATTGCACCACACACCTCTGGCACACAGAGACTAGGGACACCCAGCATATGAGCTCCCCTCTCTCACTCTCCTGGCTAAGGACCATCCATGTCCCTCTCCCTTTATGTACTGGGACAGAGTTGTGCCCTTCACTCCACAGTGACACACCTCTGGGCCCCAGAATTCAAGGAAACAATTCCAGAACTATGAGAAAGATCCCTGCAGGGCAGAACATTTAGAAGAGAGACACAGACGGACAGTCAGACAGACAGAGAGACAGACAGATTATTTGGGTTCTTTTTTATGTACCTCTTTTGTTCCAGAGCCTTCGGGTGTGTTCACCCAAGGGGCTGCCGGGGTCAGGACATGAGCCCTGCAGAGCAGGGGTGGGTGCGGCAGTGACATCACAAGGGCCTTTTGCAGAGCAGTCACTGATTGGTTAAAGGAGGTGGGGAGGTGGTGACCTCACAGACAGTACAGAACAATGGCCAGGTGGGACAGGCTGCGGGACAGGGGCCTTCTCAGAGTCCCCCCCAGGGCTTTGCTGCAGGGAGTCTTTTTCTTGAGAGCTCTGCCCTGGAGGCTGGGGAGAGAATTCAGGGTGAGGAAGATGAGCGTGAGGAGAAGCCTCTTTGGTGTGTTCTCCTTCCCCACCACTAACTGCGCTGGACGGCAGACGTCCCTGTGGGGAAGGTCGAGTCTGATCCAGCTGGTACTGGGCAAATTGAAGGCAGGAAAACAACAGCTTAAGGTTCTGCAATCCCCAATGGAACCGCACAGTAAATGAATCAGGATTCTCCTTCCAGCTCCCTTGGCCCAGAGCTGGAAAGCGCAACAGTCTGGGAGCCACTAATGCCTTTTTCTCTGGCGCAGGGCTACCAGGCCATCTGCCACAGAAAAATCTCTTGAAATGTGCAGTGCAGCTGTACATGAAAAAGAGACCTGTTCTACCGACTGCACTGGCTCCGCGCTGAGGTCAATTTTGTCAGCCTTAATTTGTTGTGTCGATATTGTGGGAGGTGTAGGAAGTGTTGGGGAGAGCTGCAGCACCAGTGAGTGGCAAGATCAAGATTTCCAAATACAGCATCTACACACAGGAAGCCTATTTCAGATGCAGCCATTGGACACGCTATGGTTGATTTCAAAATAGGCTCCAGTCCCTGTCTTAGCAGCCCCTGTTCCCAAGAGCTGCTCTTACTCGTACAAGGAGGTTTACGCCTTTCAAAATAAGCCAACCCCGATATATTTCTGAATTATTTCAAAGCAGCGGTTGCCTTGTGTAGACGCTGAGATAGTTATTTTGAAATAGCTTTGCTGTGCAGAACCCCCTTATGAACCCAGGGCTGTGACAGGCACAGCAGCAGCTGCTCAGAAGACACCCAGCACTGCAAGTCAGGTTGTCACTCACCAGCATCCCAGGGACAGGAGATCTGGAATGGTAACTGAGTGAGGGGAATACAGGGCAGAGCCTCCCCCCAACCCAGCAAAGCATCTGCATCCTGCCACCTCCTCTCAGGTGGACTCTGGCCTGCTCCCTACAAGCCACTCAACGCCTTTCCTTGATCTTTGGCCCTTGATGTCTCTAGCAGTTAAGCAAAGGGGAACAGACCAGCACCCTGAAGCTGTCTCCGAGGTAGCAAAGGGCTCAGTGTTAACCAAACAAGCCAGCCAACCCACAGAGGACCAGGCTTCTCCGAGGTGCTTTCAGAAAGGAGCAACTGGCAGTTGCAAGGACAGTATTACCCCTGCAGTGAGATCGCTGTCCCTCCCCCACAGCTCAGCATCCCACCGGCGCATTCCCAAACCCCCTCCCCCCACCATCCTGAGCCCCAACCTGGCTCCTCCCCCCCTGCCCCAAACTGTGTCTCCCATTCCCCACTGCCCTGAGCCCTGGCTAGAAATTCCCTCAAACCCTGCTGCCCCTCACCCGCTGTCCTAGGCCCCTGCCGGGTGTTGCCTCAGACCCTGCCTATCCCAACTCCCACTGCCCTGAGAACAACACTAACATGGCCCATGTTCCCTGCCAGAGGGGTAACACCATCACCACCTGCTGCAACGTGCTTCCAACGGGGGTACCCCAGTCTGCTGCCTGCTCCTGAGCGCAGCTGCTCCCAGCTCACCCAGAGCACAGGGCCTTAGACCAGCAGCTGCCCTGGCTGCTCTCCTACCACAGACACAGAGCCCACAGGAGCAGAGCCCACAGCTGTCACCCCAACCCCAGAACCTCTGCGTATGCAGCACTAAACCTGCCCACCAAAATGATTCACCTGCAACTCACTCACACCTGCTCCCGAGGTATCTCCACATGAGGTAAATGGCTCACTTGTGCATCACCACTTTCTCTCAGCCGAGGCAGTCCATGGCCACGGCCTCCTCTTTCAAATCCAGCCTCCACATCAAACGTGTGTCTGTTCCCACCAGGTGGGAGAGGAGATATTCAAAGGGCTCTCATGAGCCCTTGCACACAGCTCCGCACAGGGACCTACAGATCCCCCCTGTACATTGAGAGCTTTCTGGGGGGTAACTGTGAAGGAGGCACTGCTCTCACATTACCTTGGAAGAAAAGTGTGGGAAATAAAGTTGCCATTGGAGAATGTGAGCATTGATCCCACTACCTCTTGCATGCGAAGCAAGCGCTCTACCATTTGAGCTAATTCCCCTGGCTGTAGGCAAGGCTTGTGCCCCAGCCACTTCACTGTTGAGTCCACATGTCCCTGCAGCTCCCCAGCTCCTTTCCGAAGATGACACTTGTAAGACCCGTTCCTACCAGCTGGCTGGCTGAGCTGTTCAGACAGTGCTGCTAATAATGCCAAAATGACGGTTTCCAGCTCTACATGAGCCCTTGGGGCATCTTGACTAAGTGGCCTGGCTGCTCTAGACAGGGAGGTTCCTGTGGCTTTGCAGTGCCTGGTGTCCTCTGCACAGGTTCTACTAGCTGTGTCAACTCCCTGGACTCAGCTTGATTAAGCTCCGTGGGCAGTTGAGGTACATGTAACGGGTGGCTCTGTGAACTGCAGAGGTCTGTAGCATGCGGTGCTTTGGCAGATGCTTCATTTCTGAGAGCAGCTGCAGTGGAGAGTTAGTGGTCTGTGGGAGGAGGGGTTTCCTCTGGAGCATATTTTTAACCTTTTACTGAATAGCCATGTCTGTGATTTATTTCTCAAGCCATTTTCAGAGTGTCCCATCTGGGTGTGTTTAACAGCTGGAGCAGGTAGAATGGGTGATTAAACAGAGGTTCTGAAATGGGGCATTAATATTCTTTTTAGAATGACGTCATATGAAATAATCATCAGACTCATTGCTCCTTGTCAGTTATCAGCTGCTTAAATCTGATTGTCTTCCCTACCTATGAGCTGTTCCAAACATGTATTTACAACAAAGATATTTATTTGTACCCATGAGGCAAATCTACACGACACCAGCATTGGTGTCACCCATGAAAAATTCTGTCCACCCCAAAGGAAATTCCTCCATCCCAAGGATGGGCAATGTCTGAGGGAACACGGATGTGGCCTTGGTTCTCTGGTGGCTGACAAAGGAAGGGATGAGGGCTGCAGAGGTTGAGCCTCATTGGCTGCTGCCCTCCCACAATGGCCAGACCACTGGATGGAAGCAGTACAGAAGCTGTTATTCTGGATAGTTCTGCAGAAACCTTTTCTCCGTGCCCTGGAATTGAATGGGGGGAGGAAGGTGAGGAATCTTCCATGTTACACCACTGAGGGGACAATGCTACTCCTTTTGCCTGACACCTCTCAGATATTCATGTGATTTTTCTGGCCAAGGTTGGGAAACTTATTTATTCAGCCTAGTGCACTCCCCTGTGGGAACAAGAGCCCCCAGAGTGCAGGTGGGCGCCTCCACTTTGGTCTTCATTCCAACTCCTCTGTTGTGGAACCTCTCTGCTAAGAAGTGAGTCCAAAAGGCCTTCTGAGCCACGCTCAGAGAGGAGGAGGTGGTGGTAAGAGTCTTGTTTTAGCCAGCTGGCAGTTTACTCTGCTGCTCTACAAGCCTGCACCAAATCTTTGCAATTGCGGTCAGTAATTTGATGGCTCTCACCATTTGACTGTCAACATTTTCTCCCTTTCTTATTTCTGAAGAAAGCTTTTGAATTTAGATTGTGCAGTATTGGCACAGTCTGCTCTTTTGGGTAAGAAGCTGAGAGGGAAGGCTGCTTCCAGTAATAAAGAAACTCACACAAAGGTCGTCAGTAGCAGACTCTTAACAGCACCATCCCTGTGTGGGCTTGAATCACCATCTTTCCGGTTAATAGCTACAGGATTAGCACATGGCTGCAAAGCCACTCGCCAGCAGGACACTCGCCCTCTGCCAGTCTCAGTGCAGGATACTCACCAGACTGCATGCTGGGTAAAGCCTTCACAGCTGAGTGGCGTGGAGTAGCAGAAGTGTGCTATGCTCAAAACCCAGTGGTCAACTGATGAAAATGGTTCTCTGCCAGCTGTAGACGCTTTGAAGATACCAGCCTGCCCCACTTCTGCTGCAAGTCTGCGTCAAAAACTTTGCGACTGGGGTCTGCAATTTGATTGTTTTGGCAATTTTACCCTCCACCTCGTCTTTCTTCTTATTAATAAACGCAAAAGGATTGGCCCAGTGGGCTCTTTTGGGTAAGACCTTCTGGGTACCTTGACCTGGGGCTGCGGCAGGTCCTTTGGAACTGGAAGAACCTGGGTGGATTTGGTGAGATTGGTTTACGTCTGTGTGAGGAGGATACAGGCTGTGGCACAAGGGAAGTTGGGGTGTGCAAGAAACCTGCTTGTGTGACTTCTTGCTGGCCAGGCTGGCAACAGATGTGCTCTTTGTGACTGGTTTGGTGCCATGTGGGGAGAACACCCAGTGCTGGGCTGTAAGCAGCCCTGTGTAGCAAAGGGGTGTTGCACCCCCATCCCCAGAAGAAGGGGACGCCTGCTGGAGGCCTCAGTGGGTGAGCCCAGAACACCTGTGCCCAGCCCCACAGAGACTGACACAGGAGACAGGACATGCTCATGGCAGGACCCAGGGCTCACTAAAAGGGTGGCCTCTACACAAAGCAGAGGAGCCTGGCTGAGGTCCTGGAATCAGGAGTCGAAGACCATACACCCAGGTGGCTGATTGGCCAGAAGGGCCCACCTGCTGCTTTGACATGACCCCAGAGGTGGAGATGACCCTCCTGCTTACCTGCTACTCAGAGATCCTGGACTGACCTGAGCTCTCTGCCCCTCTATGAAGTCACTCCAGGGAAGGTTCTGATCAGCTGGCTGCCAGCTACCTGTGCATCCCAGACCGACCCAGGGGTCCAGTACCGGCCTGAGCCTACAGCTCTGCTGTCACTGCACTAGCCCAATGACGTAGGCATGCCCGACTTTCCAGACCCGATGGCGGCGACTTACCCAGACGACATAGAACTGCCCAACCTCCCAGATAACACGGCGTGGGACCTTGAGACAAGGGAGGTGGAGGTAGGAAGCAGCCGGGGGAACGCCCCATCAGAGCCCATGTCGATGTGTTTTGGGGGATCCCCACTGACCAGAGCTGGTGTGCCTGTGCCCCCTCCCCATCTCCTTTGCCTCTCCCAACCCAGAGTGCCTTGGTGGTGTGCTTGGTGCTGTACCCTGCTTCAGGGAAAACCCACTGGCAAACTGTTTGAACCGCTCCGCCCTGCCCCTGGCCCAGGGCTCTTATATTGTTTGGACTGCCCCGCCCTGCGAACAAGCTGCTGAGGCTGATTAAACGCTGCCCAGCCCTGCCCCAGGCCCAGGGCTTCTACACAGACTGGCTGTGTAGAGGCTGAGTCTGACTAAGGGACTGCCCTAGGGCTGGGGCTTCTACCTTGACTGCCCACCTGCAGCCCTGTTAAATGGGACTGGGTCCCATGGAGACTGCTGTCTGCCCAGAACCAGGCAGTGCCTTGATTTGGAGAGGTCTTGTGGCCTGCTCCACCCCAGAGGGGGTGCACATGCCTGACCCAACCTCTACACCCAGTCTGAAGCAATTTGCCCTGGTTTGGCTCTCTCAGTTGTACCCAGAGTATCCTCCTCTCTTCCAGACACATGAAGAGAGAGAGAGATCCAGTGTATGGAGAGGTTCCTGGCCACCCTATCCCAGTGACCCCTGCCTGCCTTGGGGACAGGGGCTTCTCGGCCCAGGTTAGGGAGTGTCGGCTGGGATATCTCGGCACAGCTAATTCAACACACTGCGTGAGTCCAGGAAAGGTGGTATCATTGCACGTGGGCTCTGCCTGGGCCCTCTTCTCTGCAACAGTGAGGTCCTGGGTGTCCTCCTCACCCCGGCTGCCACCCTCAGCCACCCCCTCCCAGACAGCCACCCACCCAAAGCTCCTCCTTCACAGGCCAGCTCTGCGCCTTGGCTGTGCGGGGAGGAACCAATGGTCACATGGCAGCTCCACCCAGGCGCAGCCAGTGTCTCCCAGGACAGGACAGAGCAGGCCCGGCTCAGGCAGTGCTGCTGCGTTAGCTCAGTGGGTTTATTGAGGACACAGGCACAGCTGACAGCAGGGTCACTGGAACGGCCTGGCCCAGAGCTCCTGGTGCAGGGCTGGGAGCGTCTCACCAGGGAAGAACTTCCCCTTCCCAGTTCCCAAAGGCCCCATTGTCCTTCTCGCAGAGCGTGGAGAGCACGTGCAGCATCCCTCGGACACTCGCCTCCACCGTCAGTAGAGCCTGCGGGGGGGAAGCAGAGTTAGGGGGGAGCCTGCCCTGGGACTGACTCAGGACACCAGGGGCCCACAGGCAGGGTCCAGCTGGCATTCCCTTGAATTGTCCCACACCTGAGTGGCATGAATTTTCTTATGTGTGTCGAGGTGAGGGGGGGTGCAACGCGCAGCTGACGTGTGACTCCTCCCCTTCACCCTGGTGCACATAACACAATTCATGTGGTGGGAGTGCGGCCAAGGGGTCTGAGTGGGGGATGGGCTCCGGGCTGGGACAGAGGTTTGGGGTACAGAAGTGTGAGGGCTCTGGCTGGGAGCTCGGGCTTTAGGGAGGTGCCAGACATTAGGGATTTGGGCTGCCGGAAGGGAGCTCTGGGTGTGGAAGGATCTCAGGACTGTGGGTGGGTGTGAGGATGGGGGTCCAGGCTCTGAGCTGGGGTGCTGGAGTGGGTTTAGGCTCTGGGTAGGGAGTGGGGTGTAGAAGGGATCCAGGGTCCTGGCTGAGACTTGGGTTTTGGGGTACATGAGGACACTGGATGGAGATCACAGATATGACCCCCATGGAAGTACCTGCGAGCTGGTGCGCATGACGACCAGCTCCCCCTCTCCTGCTCCTCACAGCAGCAGCTCTGCTCACCTTCACTCTGGGATGCCAGCAGCTTGAGGAACCAAGCAAGTGGCAGCAGGAGGTTGGAAGCCCAGGGCACAGCACTGAATCTCTGAGGGCATCTGAGTGGGACACGATCCCTCCGTGCAGGGCGGAGGTGGAGGGAAGGACGGGTTCCAGCATGGCCATTACCCCCAACAATGAACATCTGCTCCTAACACTTGGCTACCACTGGCCTCTCCCAGCGAGGCACCATCCTGGATGGAGCCGGAACTCCCCATGTCTGTCTGCACCCAGCCAGGAAGGACAGCGACACTCAGGATCCCATCTCCACCATGCCCTAAGGCCTGGCACTTGGGGAGCATGTTGAGAGCAGCCTGCGGGTGAGAAGCCATGAGCAGAGACAGCAGAATGTGGGGGATGGAATGAGCCCTCTAAGAAATGACCCACCCTCCCACAGGTGTACAAGGGTCTGAGAGCAGCGTTCCTTTTAATATCATCTTTCCATGTGCAGAATAAATTGAACGTACACCAAGGCATGTGCGTGTGGGCACCACCAGTAAAAACACACCCTGCCAGCTGCGGGTGCTCTGTTTATCAGCTGGGCAGCATTTGAATTTCTCATGGATGGCCCCCCAAGCACTCAGCTTCTAGAAAACACTTGTGAAAAGAAAACAATAATGTGAGCTGCAATCTCTCAAGAAGGGCAGCAAGACACAGAGATGCAGAGGTAGCTGCACTTTGACTAGCCACTGATGCTGAGAGGCTTCCAGTGGGCTGTGACAGGTGAACACACCTGACAGCCGTGCTGAGGCAATTCTTGGTTATGCAGGATCAGGGTGGGTAGGGGAAAGTGGAAATGTGACATTGATTCTCCTTTGGATTCCGTTTTACCAGGCCCCCTTGATTTGAACTGGGGATGGTCTCGAAGTGGGGTATGTCCAACCCTAGGAGGGGTAAAATTAACAGCTCTGCCCTGGCCCTTCCCTGTGCCAAGACTGGCTGGACTGGGGCTGAGCCATCCCTGGCCCATCTCTGCATGGGGAGTTCTCTGGCAGGATATGGGCACTGTGCCTTGAGTGAGGAGCCACTGCAATCATGATCCATATTCCACTGCTCTCAGTAGTGCTGTGTGTACAGGATGGAGAAAGTGCATGAAAGGCTGGAAGAGCGTGTGCTTGGAGGTCAGGATTTTCCTGTAGAATTCTATGGCTTGTTAATTTTGGCACCAAAGCGGAGGGCAAAACTCTGCACAGCTAAGGATGTAGATGTGCGGTTGTCGAGGTAGTGAGAATCAGTCAGGTGCCTGTACCCAGCCCTGCTACAGCTGGAGAGGTTCCTACACTGTTAGAAGACACAAGGTCGAGTTCTCCACAAGGGGTCTCTTACACAATGCAAGGCAGCACTTTCCCTTGCATGACCTTATTTCCATTTGCTGCATGCAGGACACATGGTAAAATTACTCAGGTTTGAGCAAGCTCACGAGCAATCCAGCAGACCACAGGCTGCAGGGTCCCACGCCCGCCCCAGATTTCTGTCAGGGTTCCCATCAGAATGTGCCCAGCAGCAATTTTTGTAATTTGTGTGGGAGGAAATGACGGGAGCTGCTTCAGGCCACAGCATATGGGGTGGGTTGGAGGGATGACTTGGCCTATGTCTTTGCAGAGCTTTTCATAGAATCATAGAATCATAGAACGCTAGGACCGGAAGGGGCCTCGAGAGGCCATGGAGTCCAGTTCCCTGCCCCGACGGCAGGACCGACCACTATCTACACCATCCCTGATAGACATCTATCTAATCTGTTCTTAAATATCTCCAGCGAGGGAGATTCCACAACCTCCCTTGGCAACTTATTCCAGTACTTGACCACCCTGACAGTTAGGAACTTTTTCCTAATGTCCAACCTAAACTTCCCTTGCTGCAGCTTAAGTCCATTGCCTCTTGTTCTCTCCTCAGAGGCCAAGAAGAACAAGTTTTCTCCCTCCTCTTTATGACATCCTTTAAGATATCTGAAAACCGCTATCATGTCCCCCCTCAATCTTCTTTTTTCCAAGCTAAACAAGCCCAATTCTTTCAGCCTTTCTTCAAAAGTCATGTTCTCCAGACCTTTCATCATTCTAGTTGCTCTTCTCTGGACCTTCTCTAATTGCTCCACATCTTTCTTGAATTGGGGTGCCCAGAACTGGACACAATATTCCAGCTGAGGTCTAACCAGCACAGAGTAGAGCGGTAGAATGACCTTGGAAAGGTAAAGTTAAGTGTAGGATTTACCAGAGCACTGGGGGTTTATTGAAACCTGATTCTGTGGAAAGCCCAGTGCTTCCTTCTCAAGAAGGGCTTGTTGGTCTAGGGGTATGATTCTCCTTTTGGGTGGGAGAGGTCCTGGGTTCAAATCCCAGACAAGCCCTTGTTCTACCATTGTCTAATAGCTGATCCTGATGGTTTTGGGGCTCATGTCCTCTTTCATGATTTCTCATGCCTTGTTCACAACACACCTGCTAATGCATCCCAGAATCATGTTTGCTTTTTTTGCAGCTCAACTTGGGCAGGAAGTTACAACAACATCAGTTTCATTGGAAAATGTGGGTATCGATCCCACAACCCTTTATATGCGAAGGAAGTGCTTTACCATTTGAGGGAATTCCCCTCTGGAAAAAAAAGTGTTCTGCCCCAGCCACCTCATTGCTGACTCCTTATGTCCCTCTCACTCCCCTGGCTCCTTTCCTAAGATGATCCTTGTTAGCCCAGTTCCTACCAGCTGGCTGGCTGAGCTGTTCAGACAGTGCTGCTAATAATGCCAAGGAGATGGTTTCAAGCTCTATGTGACACCTTGGGCCATCTTGACGAAGTGGCCTGGCTACTGTGGACAGGGAGGTTCCATCACGCACAGGGAGCTGTGCAGTGCCAGCCTTGTGGGAGGGCTGTGTGGGGATCCCTGCCTGCATCACAATGCCACTGCCTGGGGCTGCTGGTGCCTGGCAGCGTGGCTTTGCAGTGCCTGGTGTCCTCTGAACAGGTTCCACTGGCTGTGTCACCTCCCTGGGCTCAGAGTTTCACTGATCTACATGGGCAGGTGATATACATGCAACATGGGTGGCTCTGTGAGCTGCAGAGGTCTGTAGCATGTGGTGCTTTGGCAGATGCTTCATTTCTGAGAGCAGCTGCAGAGGAGATCATGGACAGTCAGTGTCTGTTGGAGGAGGGGTTCACATTGGGGCTCTGGGGCATATTTTTATGCTTTTCATTACTGGCCATGTGAGTGATTTATTTCTAGAGCTGTTTTTGGAGTGCCCGATCTGGGTGTGTTTACTAGCCAGAGCTGTTAGAAAGCACCACCAGCACCCCCAGGCAGTGGCATTGTGATGCAGGCAGGGATTCCCATAGAGCCCTCCCACAAGGCTGGACCTGCACAACTCCCTGTGCATGATGGAACCTCCCCATCCAGAGCAGCCAGGCCACTTAGTCAAGATGCCCCAAAGGCTCACCTGGAGCTTGAAACCGTCATGATGATGTTATTATCACCAATGTTGAAACCGCTCAGCCAGCTGGTTGGAACTGGTTTTACAAGTGTCATCTTAGGAAAGGAGTCAGGGGAGCCGCAGGGACATATGGACTCAACAATGAGGTGGCTGGGGCAGAACATTACCTTGCCCAGAGGGGATTTAGCTCAAATGTTAGAGCGCTTGCTTAGCATGCAAGAGGTAGTGGGATTGATACCCTCATTCTCCAGTGCAGGCCTTCCCCCCAAGGCAACAGGAAACCACTTCCTTCTTCTTGGCTGCTCCCCAGGAAGCTCTCCATGGAGAGGGGCCATTTGGAGGTGTCTGTGCTCAGCTGTGTGCAAGGGCACAAAAGAGCACTTGGAACATTTTCTCTCCCCCCTGCTTTGGGGATTCTGAGCAGTGGGGGAGGGGTAGCAAGCTAATTCCAGAGGCCCCAGGGACCCTGCAGCTGCTTCTTGCTCCTTTCTGAAAGGGCCCTTGTGAGCTGTCACTGTGCAGGCTGGCTAGCTCAGTTGGTGTGAGTATGATTCTCCTAACACTAAAGCTGCGTCTACACGTGCACGCTACTTTGAAGTAGTGGCACCAACTTCGAAATAGCGCCCGTCGCGTCTACATGCGTCGGGCGCTATTTCGAAGTTAACTTCGACGTTAGGCGGCGAGACGTCGAAGTCGCTAACCTCATGAGGAGGTAGGAATAGTGCCCTACTTCGACGTTCAACGTCGAAGTAGGGACCGTGTAGACGATCCGCGTCCCGCAACGTCGAAATTGCTGGGTCCTCCATGGCAGCCATCAGCTGGGGGGTTGAGAGATGCTCTCACTCCAGCCCCTGTGGGGCTCTATGGTCACCGTGGGCAGCAGCCCTTAGCCCAGGGCTTCTGGCTGCTTCTGCGGCAGCTGGGGATCTATGCTGCAGGCACAGGGTCTGCAACCAGTTGTCAGCTCTGTGTATCTTGTGTTGTTTAGTGCAACTGTGTCTGGGAGGGGCCCTTTAAGGGAGCGGCTGGCTGTTGAGTCCGCCCTGTGACCCTGTCTGCAGCTGTGCCTGGCATCCCTATTTCGATGTGTGCTACTTTGACGTGTAGATGTTCCCTCGCTGCGCCTATTTCGATGTTGGGCTGAGCAACGTCGAAGTTGAACATCGACGTTGCTGGCCCTTGAGGACGTGTAGACGTTATTCATCGAAATAGACTATTTCGATGTTGGCTGCACGTGTAGACGTAGCCTAAGAGTGGGGTCCCAGTAAGAGGGAGGGCCAGAGCTGACAAGGTCTATTCTGTCTGGGTGGAAATGGCCCATGATCAGTAGTTTGGATCAAAAGAGGAAAAAGTAAGTCAGATCACACAGGGGGATGTGGCCCATTGTCAGAGTCTAATGTGGAGCTGTTAACACCCAGGGCAGAGAAGCTGCTTTTGGAAGGAGCCAGCTACTCCCAGTCTCTGTTTAATCCTTGGTTGATGGAGTTAAATTTGCAAATAAATTGCAGCTCAGAGATTTCTCTCTCAATTTGATGGCATGTATTATATTAGGAGATGTGCAGGTAAAGGAGCCCCTGATGGTATGGTTGCTGTTAGGTCCTGTGAGGATATTCGTGGTGTAGATATGCGAGAAGAACTGGCAGCAAGGTTTGTTGCAGGGCTTGGTTCCCTATTTAGTGTAACTATGTTGTGATCTTTAGTTGGTGGTGAGGAGTTGTTTTAGGTTGGCAGGCTGTCTGTAGGCGAGGACAGGCCTGCCTCTCAAGGGCTGTGAGAGTGAAGAGTCATTGTCCAGGATGGTTTGCAGATCATGGATGATGCGTTGGAGAGGTCTAAAGTAGTGGCTGTTAGTGAGATGGCCAGTGGTGTTCTCTTGTTTTCCTTGTGAGACCACTTGCAGCAGGTGGCTTCTGGGTACCTGTCTGGCTCTGTCAATCTGTTTCCTCACTTCCTTCAGTGGATATTTTAGTTTGAGGAAAGCTTGGTAAAGGTCTTGTAGATGTTTGTCTCTGATGGAGCAGAGCAAATATGGTTGTTCCTTAGTGCCTTGCTGTATACAATGGATCATGTAGTCTCCTCTGGATGGAATCTGGAGGCATATAGATAAGCAAAGAGGTCTGTGGGTTTTCCGTATAGGGTGATATTTAAGTGACCATCGCTTATCTGCACAGTTGCAGTAGTGTGCAGGAAGTGGATCACTTTTGTGGACTGGTCCAGACTAAGGTTGATGGTGGGGTAGAAAATTGAAATTCTGGTGGAATTCTTCAAGAGCCTCCTTCCCAATCAATGAAGCAGTTGCAGATGTTCTTTCAGCGAGCTTTCTCTATTATTAATCTTAGCGTCTATATTTGCTGTATGGTCCTTTTATCTTTCCCAAATCCCACCTGCTTGCCTGTTAGATGTTCTTTTATTTTTGATCTCAATCTCTCCATCAGCATCATCAGCAGTAGCTTGCCTAGAGGACTTGTTAGGACAAACCTTCTGTGCACTGCCTTTCTTGTGTATTGTCGCCAGCGCGGTTGTTGTCCATTCCTCAGTGGACTTTCCTTCCTTCCATGCAATCTTATATAGTCGGTGTATTTCCTGACACGTACTTTCTCTGCTGTTTTTGATCATCTAGCGCATGATCTTATTTCTCGAGCATTTGTTTTTCTATAGTCGTACCATTACTCTTTCAAATTCTTTCCTTGAAATATGAGATAAAGCTCTGCTATGTGCCCACACCTGACTCCCTGCCAGCCCCAACACTTGCGGCTGCCCAGCTTTGATGCTGTTTGGATCTTATAAGGCACTGGAGGAAGCTCAACTTGTGCTAAGTGGGGTCACACAGACCAGGCAGAGCTGTGAATGACTGAGCCCAGCAGCACCAGCTGAATCTCCCTCCAGGCAGGAGGAAGTGTGGGGAAGGCTTTGGCAAGGAGAAGTCAAGTGCAGCTGGGGTTTGTGTGGCGGGGGTTGGTTGGTTTTGTTTTTGTCTAAAACTCTGATATGTGATGGTTGCCTTTCCTCCAAAGATGAGTTTTGCAAGGCCGAGTGTTGCTCAGGGAGCAAGAAGTCTTGAGTTGAACTCCCTGATGCTCCCGCCACAGAGTGTGTTTGCTGCTCTCCCTGACTTTGTGTTCCCTGCGTTTCTCTTACCATCATGTGCCAACAATGCCCAGATGCTTTGTGTATTGGACAGACTTCTAATTCCCTTCAACAAAGGGTTAATGGGCACAAAACAGGCATCAAAACACTCCAGATCCACAAACCAGTTTGTCAACATTTTAATGGAGTGACCATTCTATTAATGACTTAAGAGTATGCATGTTACTGAAAAAAAAAAATTCCCACCATTATTCAAAGGGAAACAGCTGAGCTGTCTTTTCTACTCAAATTCGGCACACTAACACATTGTTAGAACTGGGATGGGGATTTTCTGATTCAATAAAGGGGCTTATTTGCATACTTGGCTTAATCTAATTCTTTACCTCCCCTCCACCCCCAGCTTCCACCCCTCTGCTCTGTGATTTGCAAACCTTGATCATTTTTTTCTGAATTGCCCTCCTTGATTACTGTTGTAGGTTCTCCGTGCCTTTAATATCGAGTCTGTTTTGTATGGCTGTGGTCTGCAGAAGTGGGTCTGTCCCATCAAAGTTTGCCTCCTAAATTGTTTTCCTTGTCCTTAAAGCGCTACTTGACTGATTTTTGTTTTGACAGAGTGGTTTGTGACCTGTTCCAAGTGGGAAGTTGGTTTCTTCCTTCAGGACTGTGAAGAGAGCTTGGAAATGACCTTGGAAAGGTGAAGTTAGGTGCAGTACTTCTCAGAGCACTGGCTGTGTGTTCCAGGCTGGTTCTGGAGTATGCCCAGTGCCTCCATTCTGATGGTGGCTTGTTGCTCAAGGGGTGGGAGAGCTCCGGGGCTCAAGTCCCAGACAAGCCCTTCTTCTGCCTTTCTCTGATATCTTACCTAGACATTTGGGGGGACCGATGTCTTTTTGCATTTTTTCCCTCTGTTCATTGCTCAGTATGATGAAGCAGCCTTTTGCTACTGGATGGCTCAGCTCAGGCATTAGCTCTATTAAGATGTTGTCCTCCCAGCGTTTATGTCCCTCCTTGTCACTGGGGCAGCACCACTTGCTGGCGAAAGCCGCATATGTCCAGCTTCCGGCTTTGCCTTTTTCCTGGATAAATTGGCATTTCCCCCTTTCTAGGCTAGAGTCCTTTAATTCATTGTCACTCCCACAGTGACCCAGGCAGTCCTCTTGTTCCCTGCCACAAGCCACATCTATGCCACACCCTCAGTGGCTGTTGGAGGAATCCCTCCTTCTGGTTGCAGCTCAGCATGGACTCCACATGCAGCACTTCTCGGCTTTCGCTTCTCAGCTTCCACTTCTCCTTCCCTGGACTGCTTCCTACAACTCCCCTTCATTTGGCTGTGCTGGCTATGAACCCTCATCCCTACAAGGGGCTGCCCTTTACCTGAAGCCTTTGTCTTTCCAGCTTCCATCCATGATTTCTAGCCCCATCTGCTCCTGCTGACAATCTCTGCTGCCAGCCTCTTCCTGCAGCTGCAGCCTGGGCAGTGATTCAGCCAGACACTTAGACACTTGAATGTCACTGAAGAGGATTTCCAGAGTTCCACAACAACCTCTGCAGAAGTGCTGGGGACCATGGCTGGCTGGGGCAGTGGTCTCCTGTGTTTATCAGTTCCCTGATTCCTGGAGCTTTGAGGCCAGCAGAACTGGGGAGGAAACGGAGATTAAAGAAAACCACTGGAACTGCTGTGGAGGGCAGGTGCCACTGGCAGGGTGATCCTGCTGCACCTCACTGTGGGAGGTGTGTGGTGCAGTGCGAGCTTCTGGGGGGCTGGCTTTGTGCTTTGGGAGTCTGGGCAAGCCCCAGCCTCACCTGGTCCAGACCCACTAGGAAGCCTGTCCCTTATGTAGAGGTAGTGACCATTAAGCCTTCCTCTGCCACAGGGACTGGAGACCTGGGCTCTGGTTGGGTGTTCTTGGACAGCAAGAATTTTGGTGGTCAGGTCAACAGAGTGGGGACAGGACAAGACCCCTGTGATGAACAACATCTCCTGGGATGGGGAAAGGCTGGCCAGGCTGTGTCCAGGGCCCTAGTCCTTCTCAGTCAGGTGAAGTAAGTAGCCAAGAGAGAGGAGGGATGGAGATGGGCAAAGCCCCTTTCCAACAGGCTGGCTAGTCTCACCCCATGTGCATGCTGGAATCTCCTCCTATCAGGGCTCTAGATTGCTCCCTGCCAGCGAAGTACACGGTGGCAGGGCCGTCCTTATCCATATGCTGACTGCACAGCTGCATAGGGCACCTCAGCATTTCCCATTTCATTCCATTCATTGCAATGGGAGCTGGGCACCTGAGTCCCCAGTCCCAGCCCTGTCTTCCTTCTGTGCTGTGTGGGCCAGGCTGCCAGGGAACAGAGAGGCCCTGGGGATGCCAGACCTGATATACAGGCTCGGGGACTCTGCGTAGACAGTCCTGTGCCGCCAGCAAATCCTCCGGGGGCTGCAGGGCATTGGGTCGCAGCAGTATCCCTTGTGCAGCAGCGTAGATTGGGGGCATATCAAACTCTGGTGCAGCAATGGGGTGGTGCAGTGGGGTAAAGCAGGTTCACCTCCCACAAACAGCAGCTCCTGCGGGCGAGAGGAAAGTGGCTCCATGCACTCCCTGCCACTCGTAGGCACCACCCACCACTTCCTATTGGCTGTGTTTCCCCCTTCCTGGCCAATGGGAAACGCAGGGGCGATTCCTGCAGTTGTGATTTCCCCCTTCCCTACCTCCCCCAGGGGCTGCAGGGGACGTGTCAGACACTAAAGAGAAGAGTTGAGACTCCACGGCCAAGCAGCAGGGCACAGAATTTCCAAAGTCTGGAGAAGTGAAGCAGGACCAGCGTCAGTGGGAGCCACAGACTCAGAGGGCTCAAAAATTGGAAAGGACCTGAAGTGCCCATCGAGTCTAGTCCCATTTCCTCACGACAGGACCAAACACCATCTCTAGTGGGGTGAGCAAACCTCAGGGGGCCTGAAATTCCATAAGGGGGGCACAGCCCAGTGAGCTGCTGGGTCTCAGGCTCATCCGCCTCATTAAACATGACAAAATCTGTGACTGTTTCGTTGTCTGCGTCATCATATTTATACACCGATGAATGAAGTTTTTCCGTTCTACAGACTTGTTTTCTTACACGCGCCCAAATGGGCTTTTATACATGTGAACATCACTGACATTTCTGTAGGTTCCGATGACATGAGACAGGTTCTGGGGTTGCTGCTCATTTCAGGGAAGAAAAGTGGGGACCAACGTAAAAAGTTTCCTTCTTTATATTTATCCAACTTCTAAAATATCTCCAAAGATGGAGATTTTGCCCTTACCCGAGGCAATTTATTCCAGCGCTTAACTGCCCTGACAGGAAATATCTCCGAATCTCCAACCTCCCTTGCTGCAATTAAAGGGGAATTCAAGTTAACAAAAAAATTAAAGGGAAGGAATTTTATGATTTGTAGCTGTATTCCCAATTGGATAGATTGATTGATTGATGTTTGGTGTCTATCTATCTATCAATCTATTCGTCATTACTCTGGCCAGATTAGGGATTGGAGAACTCACTGCTCAAAGAATTAAATTTAAGCTTGAGAGAGAAATAAAATTGTGCAATGTGCAGACCTGAGCACAGAGTTGTTCTGCATGTGAATTATGATACAGACCCACAAGTGTGGACTTTGGGTCCTTTCCCTTCCAGTCACTGTATTAATGTCCTCCAAACACCCCAGGGGCGTGGGGCTTTCTCTAGCCCTGGGCGCCTTCCAGTGCAGACCAAGTGCCTGTCTGGTGTGCGCTTTGGTGCCACACTCCCGACTGCACCATACAGGAGGCCTGTGATCTGCAGGGGCGTCAGATGAGACGATCTCTGCAAAGAGCCTGTGGCACAGAGCAGCCTCTGGTGTTCCCATGTGCAGCCGGCTAGAGCCCCAGAATGTCCCTGAGAGAGTGGGGGTGACACAGGGGTAGCAGCTCAGCCATGCAAAGGGGCTGCCAGGGGCAGGACATGAGCCCTGCTGGCCAGGGGCAGGTGTGGGAGTGACATCACAAGGGCCTTTTACAGCACCTCAGCTGATTGGTTAAAAGAAGTTGGAAGGTGATGACCTCATAGAGAGTCCCTGACACCAGCCATGTGGGACAGGCTGCAGGGCTGGGGCCATCTCAGACACCCCCGGGGCTTCCCCACAGGGAGTCTCCTTCCTCCGCTCTGCCCATGAGGCTGGAGAGGAACCAGGGTGAGGAAAACGAGCATGAGAAGGAGCCTCTTTGTCCCGTTCTCCTTCCCTCTTGACTAACTGCGCTGGATGACGGACGTTCACCTGGGGCAGGTCAGAGCCTGACCCAGCTGATGCTGGGCAAATTGAAGGCAGGGAAAACACTCGGTTAAGGTGCTGCCCTCCCCAGTGGAACTGAAGAGTGAATGAATCAGGGTCCTGCTTTCTCGTCCCATCGCCCATTGTTGTGAAGCACAACAGTCTGTGAGCCACGAATGCCCCTTGCTCTGGAGAGTCACTAACAGGCAATTTCCCACAGAAAACTCTCTGCAAATGTGTGTTCAGTCTGTATGAAAAAGAAACGTTTTCTACTGACTGCACCGGCTCTGCGCTGAGATCAATGGTGTCAGCATTCATTTGTTGTGCAGAAATTGCCGTAGGTGTGTGAGGTGTTCGGGAGAGCTCGCAGCACCAGTGAGAGGCTTGGCCAAGATTCACTCCAACAGCCTGTTTTCTTTGCATCTCACCTCCTGCAGCCCAGATAACAAAGACTGGAGTCCGGCCCTTGTGAGCACTTTGCCCCACACGTTTGACTTTTGCCCAGCTGACAGGCACATTTGACTCTTTCTACTCTGTGATAGGCTGTATGGAGTGTTTTATTTGTGGCCTGGCTAGCTCAGTTGGCAGAGCATGAGACTCTTAATCTCAGGGTCATGGGTTCAAGCCCCATGCTGGGTGCTTCCTTTCTTGCACTAATGTTCTCAGCCTAACAAACAGTTTTCACTGTTGTCCTGGCCTCTGGCAGGAAATGTGTGTTCTTCTCCTTGGCTCTAGTACAAACAAAGACAGCACGAGGAGGAGTTGTGTAGACATTCTGCAGCCCTCGACTTGAAGTAGTGGGGTCTGCCATGGCAGGAATCAGCTCTTAAAGCTGCAAGGACCTGGAAACCCTGAATCAGGAAGCTGAGACCATGCAGGCAGCAGCCACACCATGAGGTGCTCCTCCAGAGACCAGATGTAAGCCAGCCCCCTGAGTGCCCCCAGGACTCCCCCACCAGGCCATCCCATGGCTCTCAGGCCTCCAGCCATTGGAAGAGGAAGTGGGGCCCGTCCTGCACTGAGTCTGAGCTCTGTGACCTCTGGAGTGAGGAGGAGGTGCTCCACGTAATGGGAAGCAAACAATGGAATGCAGAAGTGTTCAACCAGCTGGCCAAGGGCCTGACCACTTGGGGTCACCCTTCCTGCCCACCTCACCATATCAGGCGTAAGGTCAAGGAGTTACAGCAGGGTTATGCCCGGGTGCAGGACTCAGCCATCTGGTCTGGGGGTTGTCCCCAACACTTGCCCTTATTACCGGGAGCTCAAAGCCATCCTAGGCCCCAGGGACACCTACTCTCTCCTGGTCTTCCTTGACGCCATGGCTGAGGAGCCCCAGCAGAAAGTGAAGCCTGAGTGAGGACCAGAGCCCAGCTGCAAACCCCCAGGGCCAGAGCAAGGACCATCTGGCCCAGCACCCAAGTGACCAATCGAGGAGGTTGAGCTTTTGCTGGACATCCCATCCCACAGCTCCAGCCGGACATCTGCCCAATGGTCATTCCCAGACCATGGCGATGGACTGTCAGGCACGTACCCCCACAGGGCACACGCCCCCAGGGCATGACCCTGGCATGCTAGGGCCCGAGCACACCGCAGCCCATGGATAAGGCTACGGCCACCAGCACCCTCACCCTCGGAAAGTCCCATGTGCCCCCTGTCTCCCCGCATGTAAATAGTTAGTGTATATAGTTATCCCCCCATTGTACATAGTTAGTTCTGATGGTGTTTGTTATGTTCCATGCTCAGAGGCGAGAATTTAGGATGTTTAATGAGGAATCATTTTCATTTTTCACAACCCCCGCATGTGCTATGTGTGGGGGGCAGTGAGCGGGTGGTGGGGGTAATGTGTGGGTGTTGGGGGCAGTGAGTGAGTGGTGGTGGGGGTGGTATGCTGGTGGTGGTGGGAGTGTGCAGGGGAGGCCTGGATGGTGCTCACTTGATCCCCCAATCAAAGTACTCCCATAGGGCCTCCCAGACATGGACCCATTCTTTGGGGGCGTGAAGGCTACGGGCAGCAGCCCAGCTCACCTGTCCTCCTTTGGGCACCCGGAGGTGCAGCTGCTGGTACTGACACATCCATGGAATGGCTCTAATGCCACAGAGCACCTCAGCACAGCCTAAGAACAAGGGAGGACAATGACTACATGTGGCCAGATGGCTCCCATAAAGAGCCTCCCCCGGCCTGGCTTCTCCCCTTCACCAAACCCACCCCCAAAGCAGCAGGCATGCTGAGGCCAGCATCACACGGTGGTACAAAATTGGACAATCCCCAAGTGGGGCCTCTTAACTGTGGGGCTCCTTTTAGCTGTGGGACAGGAGCTGTGGCCCAAAGACGCATTCCCCAGCTGCTGAGAAGCACAGAAGAACTCAAGTCTTGTCCAGGGTGGCACAGTCGAATGGAGACCTGCCTCAGGGCCTCTAGCTGGTGCTGTGGAAGAATCTATTGCAGTCGGGGCAGAGAAACATTCATTCCCCTCTGGCAAGTATCTGCTCTTTTCCCAGCTGTGCACTGCCCAGCCCAGGAGCTGGGAGGGACCAGAGCCCCTGATTCAGCCTTGGGAACAGGACTTTCCTTCGAGACAGCTGCCCATGTCACTGGGTGCAGCTCAGCCAGGGCTGCCCCCACCTTGCCACACTGTCTGGCTCGGGCACTGAACCCCTGCACCCTGGCGACAGGGTACTGAGGTGAGTGTAGCACTGTTGGTCTGACACTGGAGGTGGGCTGGGTCCTGTCAGGCAAATTAAATCATCCCACCCCCACCCCCCACACCTGTGGCAGCCAGAGCTCAGGTCGGCCTCACAGAGTTGGCCTGTGCTTGGAGTCTGCCCAGCACAGGCGCTGGGAGGCAGCAGGCTCAGCCGTGCTAGAAGTAGCATCACACAAGAGGACTGGAACTCAACAAAGCTCAGCAGGATGGTGCCTATAAAGGCTCAGTGAGGATGGGATTCAAACCCTGCAGAGCACAATGGATTAGCCGTCCGTCCCCTTCACCACTCGGCCACCTCACCCAACGTGCCTGGAACTTTTTCATATGTCCCAACTTCAGCCCTGCCAGGAAGTCTGGCCGGGGACACAGGATGGGCAGGTTTGGCCCAACAGGGCTACGCTCACTCCTGTCCCCTGCAGTGCTGCTTCCTGGGGTGAGCAGGGCCCTGTGGTGCCCTGGCCTGGGAGCAGCACAGCCCGGCCATGACCATTCTCTACTCTGGGGCTGGGCCCTGCCCCAGCTCTGTGTGTGTGTCCCTGCTGGGTGGGTACAGAGCAGGGCCATGGGCAGGGTCTGCAGCCTTTGTGTCTCCTCCTGACATGCTCTGCTCCTTTCCAGCTGCTCTGTTAGCACAGCAGCTCCAGCTGGATTGGCCCCTTCTCTGCCAGGCCTGTCTGTGAGGTAGGGGGCTGATGGGAGGCAGGTTCAGGAGCAGGCTGTGGCTGGGAGGGAACATGTGGGATAGGGCAGGGGCACTTGCCTGCAACAGCTTCTGTTAGAGGAGGGGCAAAGATAGTTCTGGGATTCCCAGCCAGTGACATCAGTGAGGGAAAACCCTTCAAGTACATGCCAGGAGAGAGCTTCTGTGCACCAGCAGCAATGCATCTGCTGGGCTCCCCTACTGGACAACAGGGTCTGGTTTAACTTCTTCTGTCACATGGGTGTTGGGCTTATCAGAGAGAGAGGCTACAGGAGAAACAGATGAGCCCTCAGGGGCAAAAGAGAAAGCAAGAGAAGCAGAGGAATGCAGGCTCCTGCCTGGTTTTGAAACAGGGACCTTTTGCGGGTGAGGTAAATGTGATAACCACTACACTACAGAAGATGTACTGGGTTTTGGGTGCTACCTTGCCCTCTGGTAAATTGCATCCTGAAGCCACGGCTTGCCCTGCCACATGCGGATGGGGGACCTTATGGAAATTGAGGGGAGTCCTTTACCGGCTCAGCTGCTAGAGGAGAGGGAAGCAGCTGCACTCACAACTGGGACTTTCAATATCAGCTCTTCCAGAATTGAGGTCCCAAGTGGTTATGCAAATGAGACATGCAATATTTAAGTCTGCACCTCATTTGTATTTCTCATTGGCCACATTTCCATGCCACTTCCAAAAGGGCTGGGCAGTGGAGCCACAGCCTTCCTTTGTAGATGCTCAACAGGACTTTTTGAAAGAGCTGCGGCTTTTTTGAAAAAAGAGCTCTCTGGTGCAGACATAGCCGTGGGGAAAAAAGTAGAAAAGCAGAGCCAGGCTCCAGCCGAAACATTTGCAACAGCTGATAACAAAGAAATGTGTGTGTGCAAAACAGAACACGAGAATTCTTTTAACAACTACAGAACATACAAATGTTTAAACTCCGGTTTTCTTCTCTCTCTTCACACTTGCTTCAAAAAAAGTAATTCTCAGCACACTGAAATGTCTATCAAAAGGCTCCCCTAAGAACCATGGCTTCACTTTTGAAAGGGAAATGCTGATGAGGCTCTGCCATTCCACACAGAGGAGCCAGGAGCACTGAGCTTTTAGCAGCCCTCCCCACATAAAGGGGATCATCAATGTGTATTTTGCCAGGTCATAGCTAACTTGCCCAGTGCCACATCCTGTCCACAAACAGGGGACCCCATGAAGGCACCACTGGGAGTTGAACCCAGGATCCTCTGCTTACAAGGGAGGTGCTTTAACCAGCTAAGCCATGGTGCCTGCATCTAGGCAAGCTCTCCTGTCTGCCTGCACCTGACTCCCACCAGCCCCACCTGGACCTGCTTCGCTCTGCTGGAGTTTCAATCCTGTCAGGCAGAGGAGCTGGGGAAGTTTAACTCACAAGGGGGGGGTGACTCTTTGCACAGGTCTGTGCTCAAGAATTAGGTGGTGTCACTCAGGGGTATAAGAAACTGTCCCCCACCTCCGGAAGAAAACAGACCTACTCCTGTGCTCAGACTGCCATGGCAACCACAGGGCCTTCATGGTCCACATTGGTTGGGGAAGGTCCTTGGCCAGTGAAGACCCAGAGGACAGGTGTCCTGTGACTGCTGTACTGGGGAGACTGTGGTCAGCGCTGGAAGCTCCCTAGAAATGGGGAACTGGCGACATCTGAAAGACTAGGTAATCATAGCCCATGACCCAGGTTAATCTTTGTTTTAAACAGAAATGTTTAAGGCCAAGGAGGCCGGGGTCCAGCAGCTTTCGAACCCAAATGGGCTGTTTCTTTGCAGGGGCAAATGTAGGAAATGGAAGGGGACACTGGAGAAGCTTCGCTCCTGGCTTGACACTGCCTTGGAAAAGAAGGAAAAAAGACCCCACTTCTGTTGGAGAATGTGGGCATTTATCCCAAAGCCTCTCGCATGCTTAGTGAGCGCTCTACCAATTCAGCAAATTCCCGTGTCTGAGCATAATTTCTGACTCACCGATCTTATTCCAGAGGCCAAAACATCCCTGTGGCCGCCCATGACTGCGGCTAAGGGTCGCAAAGGCTGTGTTTGCACAGCAGTGTTGTTCCTGAATAAGCGGTTCCAGAAGAGGGATTCCAGAGTTGTTGATTCCGATGTAGCGCAGCTGCACACAACGTGGAGTTTGAAATACTGCTCTGCTATTTTGACATTCAGCATCTACAAAAAATGGAGCCAGTTTTGAAGCTCCTGTTTCAAAATAGCTATTTGAACTAGCTCCAATCATTATCCCAGGAGATGCCCAGCCAAGACTCTGCTCTCTCTCTCTCTCTTGCTCTGTCTCCTTTGAGCTCCTGGCCTTAGGCAGGAAAAGTCTCTTCTTGTCCTCAGTTCTAGAGGGGAAAAATTGGGATCTCTGTCACCCTCAGAGAGCAGAAGAGGATTTTCTTCTCTTCAGTTCGATCCCCACATGCCCCGAGAGGGCAGAAAACAACCCTTCGCCAGCTCACTGTCCTCCTCAGCACTCTGTCGTGTTTTGTCTTTCCACATCAGCTCCATTTGTGACCTGGACCTATATATGATCTTCACATAGCCAGGAAAGGAGGAGATCTGAATTTGAGCTATTCACTTACACAAGGACAAGGGTTCGAGCACTCTGCCACTTGAGCGAACTCCTCTGCCTGGGAGCCCCAAAACAATTTGGGAGGCCAGGCTGGCAAAACCCACGATGGCAGCATCTGGGTTCCCAAGCCGCACAAGCCTCTGGAGGAGCAAGGCATTGATTGCATGGACGACCTGCAGGGGAAGGACATGAGAGAGCACTGGTGAGGGGTGTGCGGGGTGTGCCTGGCCCTCACCCCCGGGCTTCTGACTGCTGCTACGCTGCCTGTCAGTGCTTCAAAGTCAGCAGCTTTGAAGTTCCCAAGGTGGCCATTACGATTATGAAGTGCTACATATGCATCACAGCACCTCATTAGCCTCCTCCAGCATGCCTGCTTAGCACGCCCCATTGGAAGGAGGGGGCTTGTATGGAAGCACCCAGAGAGGAGTTACTGACACTGAACGCAAACCCAGCAATACCTGTTGGATGACATGGTATACGTCACTAGGTTCTCCCCTTCTTCTTTGTAATCACTGCTGAGGCTCCAGGCAGATGGGAGAAAGCTGCCCTTCATGCACAAATCATCTGCCTCCCTTAGCAGCGGTAGCTCTGTGGGTGGGAGAAGCCAGGTCTGTGGGAGGCAGCTGTAGGGTGCACCTGGAGAGAGAAAGTAACAGAGAGAAAGCCGTGCTAGTCTGTATACTATCCCAACAAAAAAGCAGTGAAGTAGAACTTTAAAGATTAACAAAATAATTTATCAGGTGAGCTTTCATGGGACAGACCCACTTCTTGAGACCACAGCCAGACTGGAACAGACTCAATATTTCAGGTATAGGGAACCAAAAACAGCAGTTAAAGTTGACAACTTCAAACTCTCTCAGACAAAGAGTTAAGGGGCACAAAACAGACATCAAAACATTCCTGATTCACAAACCAGTTAGTGTACATTTTAATGGAGTGGGCCATTCTGTTAATGACTTAAGAGTTTGCATCTTGAAGAAAAATTTTCAGTTTGCTTTGGAAAACGAGACTGCTGAACTCTCTTTCGTATTCAAATTCGACACATTAACATGTGGTTTGAACTGGGATGCAAATTTTCTGAGATACTATAGGGGCTCTTTTGTATCTTTGGCTTCATGTAACTCTTGACTCCCACGCCCCCATTACTCTCTGATTTGCTGACCTAGATAATAATTTTTTTCTGATTTGTCAACCTTGATGTCTATTTTTGGTTCTTCGTGCCTTAAATATCAAGTGTGTTCTGCTATGGCTCTGGTCTGAAGAAGTGGGTCTGTCCCACAAAAGCTCACCTAATAAATTATTTTGTTCGTCTTTAAAGTGCTACTTTACTGCTTTTTTGTTCAAGAGAGAGAAAGTTTAATTAAACTCCATTTGTAAAACCACTCTGGACATGGGGAGGAAAAGGAGCTGGGGAAGCCGGGTTTGTCCTGCAGGGGCCTGAAGATCAATGACTCAAATGAGAGTGTCTGTCACTTGCATACAGAGGAAAGGCAAAGCCGAGGGCAGGAAGAGGAGAGTGCTTGTGCTGCCAGCGGAAGAGAGCTCACTCCATCCGTCTCCTCAGGCTGAAGGCAGGTGGTAACAAGAGTCTCTTGGGTACCCACAGCTTTGAGTCTCTTCCTTTCCCAGAGTGGCCTATTTTCATGATCTGCCTCTTCTCAAGCAACCCCTTTCTCCTTCTCCACAGCCCAACTTCTGTCTGATACCCACAGGATGTGGCCACACGAGCCTCTCTTTTGCAGGGGCTATGGGAGTGCGCCACTTCAGAAGATGCTGTGATGTGGAGGGGTGTGTGTGTGTGTGTGTGTGTGTGTATGTGAGTGGCTCACAGAGGGTGTGGGGCTCCTGTTGAGGGTAACCTGGTGACCAGGTAACACCTTTGAACTGCAGACAAAGGGGGAGGTGCAGCCCAAGGATTTTAAATTGAAACTGGGAGTTGGGAAGCAGTTAAGTCTGGGCTGGAAGGGAGAGAGACAAAGGAGGGAGCAAGGCCCCAGCTCTGGGGGCCCTCAGGGCCTCCTCTCCCCAGCATGGATTGGACTGGCTGTCTCTGCCTGCTGTACTGACTCTTCTGTAAGAGGCTGTGTCCTGTCAGCTAATAAATGTGCTCTTCTCCTGCTGAGTAAGAGTCACTCCTGCCTGCAGAGCTTCAGGAAGCCTAAACCCCATCACAGATTTGAATGAGGTCATGATATGAACATGCAACAACTCATTGGCATAAATGGAACCTCCTGCCCTTCAGAAAGCACCCCTGGCACAGAACTGCTCAAGTGACCCTGTCTGGTTTTGAAAGCTCACATTATTCCTTACCTTGAGGCTGACAGGTGGGAAAGAGGGCTTCACCCCAGGTGGGATTTGAACCCACAACCCTTGGCTTAAAAGGCCAATGCCTTATCCATTAGGCCACTGGAGTACACAAGTAAGGAGAAGTAATGAGGGATAAAATTCTCTCAAAAATGTACCTTTCTTACCTTGGAAGACAAAAAAATTGCTCTTTCTTTGTGTTAGTTCTTTCTTTGCTGTGAATCTGAGAAACGTCCAGGGACTAACTCTGCAGTAGCAACAAAGGAGTGACCCACACCCAGCTAGATGTTAAGTTACCATCCCTGGCCATTCACCAGGAAGGGACATGTAGGAGACAGGTTCACAATTGCCATGAAAGGCAGCTGCTCAATGGGCTGGACGCCCTGAGGTGCCTGGCTCTGAGACACACTGAGGATCTTCCTGGCACCCAGAGGAGCGTGTAAAGTAAGGGACATTGACAGGATCATTTCTCCTCTCTTCCTGTACCTACACTGAAGGCAGCAACAATGTTGGAAAGACAAAGAACCCTTTGACGTGGCCTAATTGGAAAAGCATCCCAGGAAGCACAAACTGCTGGAAGTTATGCGGAAGGGAAACCTTCCAATCTGGCTCAGCGTGAGCACTTTTAGGAATTAGACTGGAATTTCTCTTTTCTTTCTCTTGTCACAGTTCTGGACTCCTGAACCAATATCACCTCGAAACAAACGCAACTGATATTTTTGTGGGGAATAAATCTCAGCTACTGGAGTTTTGATTGACATTTGGGGAGCCCGTGTGAGGAAACATGCAGGGAACTGGGCTTTTTCACCTCGTGAGATCCCTTCCACTTCTAGTACTCTATGAAAGAGACTGGAGGATAGTCACCCCTTTGATTTACTGAGGGACTCATGAAGGAGCTCAGTCTGATAAGAGGGTCTACAGCTGTGTAATGTAAGTCTTTTGTCAGAATGAGTCGGGAGCAACCAGGGTCTGTTTCAACAATGAGGGGTCCCTTTTCATCCATCTCACATAGAACCAGCTGGAGTCCCCACCCAGAAGCCTGGGAAATTTGCACAGCCCTGGGTGCCTCGCAGGGGCAATGCTTCCCCACTCACAAGCACAGAGTCTGAGTGTAGAAAATGAGCTTTTAATGAAAGAGGCAGAAAAGTCATATGGCATAAGCTTGGGAAAATACCACACCCAGAGTTCACAACCAAGCCTCAAGTAAGTATCCCAGCTCAAGCAGATGGAGCAGTGCCCTTTGCCTCTCAGGCTCAGCCGTCCTATACTGGAAAGAGCCAATCCACACACCCAAACTTTCTCCCTACCCACTTCAAATGCCCCACTTGCAAGTCTTCCCAGTCCCTGCACTCCCTGACACATCACTTTCAACTTGTCTACACTCGCCCCTTCATAAAACGAAACAGTAAGAAGGGACATTTGAATAATAGGCGGTTCTTTCGACAGCGCCCCCCTCCCCCCACAGATGGTACAAGATTCGAAAGTGGCACTTTTCAATCGCCTTGTGCTCCATTATGCTTATGAGGCACTGCACGTTGATGGCAGCACCTCATTATCATCTTCCGACCTCACTCATTACCATGCCCCTTCCGAAAGGAACAGGCTAGTGTGGACATGGCCCTTGCTGCATTCCCTCTCTGAACTGGAGGTAACGCAACCTTTGTGCTGGACCGGCGTTCCGCTTCCCCTGCCAGCTGCCCACCCGCCGCTCACACCTGCTGGCTGCTTCTCACACCAGATGTCCCTCTCCTGTCTTGTGGGTTTTGCAATAGACAGAACCCTGTGTTTGAAGCACTCCAGGGCTTCAGCTACCAGCTCATAGGGGATTTCAGTTCACAGTGGTATTCAGCTCTGCATCGAGGTGCAGCATCTCGGTATTCACCAGGATGAATTCTAGCAGAATAGTTATTGACCCATTTTTAGGTCCACCTTCTAACAGCAGGGGGAAGAAAGAGTCAAACCAGTTTTACCGCTGTATAGCCCAAAGGCTTCCAGCAAGCTGAATCAACCACTATTCCAACCCTTTTTCACTTCATAATGTTTCCATGAAGGGATCCCTCTGTAATCCATATCTGACACCGCAGTCATGAGTGCCCTGTAGCCCACAACAACTTCAAGCACTGATGAGATTCCACAATTCTTACATTGGGTAAAGTCATAAAATGTGACTTTCCAACAACAAGCTATTTACAAGAGATGAAAACGCTTTGCTTCACTTGCTCCCATCAGGCTTTGTTTTCAAGGCATTACATGGGCCCACCTTTACATTTTCATGCCAATGATCTCTGAAGAACACATTCCCCAAATCCTTCAGCACTATGAAGCTCCTGTTGGCACATTCTTTACAGTAAGAAGAAAATCTCTGAGAAGCAGGAGATTAGCTGGTGTCTCCCTGCAGAGAGTTCATGAGCAGGTCGGGGGACCATACATGCAATTCACCTGGCTGTGCCCCTTTGCACTGACAGCCGTGTGACAAAAAAGCAAAAAGGGGCTACTTGCTAGTGCAGGGAATGGGGCAGAAGGAGAACGCAATGCTGCTGAAGGCTGGGAGGAATGTGTCTCCCAGAGGTCATCTGCATCAGAATGTGAAGGGCGGCAGGTGTGATACTGAGGCTGGGAGGAATGTGTCTCCCAGTGATCATTTGCATGAGAATGCAAAGGTGTGCATGTGTGATACCTTTCAGGCAAAGCCTAATGGGTAGCAAGTCAGCCATGAGATTTGGTCTATTGTAAACATGTAGTTGTAAAATCACAATTTAAGCTGACACTTAACGTGGGAGTTGTGAGATCTCACCAATGCTCTGGGTTGCTGTGGGGGACAGGGCAGTCGCCTTAGCTGTGTAAGACATTGATTACACAGGGCTCCCTGGTTTAAAGTGTTGTGAGAAAGAAGGGGAGGGGCACTGGTTGAACCAGCTTGCTGAGTGCCATGGCCCTGCCTGTGCCTTGGCCATATAGCTCTTAGCCTGGCTTGTCTAACCCTCCCCACCTGTTGAAAGGTAGAGCTGGATACTGGGGTGTTTGTGAAACCCTAAATGAGCCATACCAGGAGCTAAAATGACAGAGCAGAAATCACAGGGTTCTGTCTTGGAGTGATCCAAAGCAGTTGGGTTGGGAATGACGATGGCGGGTAGCCGGTAGGAGCGGCGGCAGATGATGGCGACCGGCGGGTGGCCAGTAGGAGGAATGGATGATGGTGACTGGTGGGCGGCCGGTAGGAGCAGTGGCAGACGACAGCTGGTGGCAGAAAGGGGAGGCTGCAGACAAGTGGACAGCTCGTACTGCCCTGGTGATGTATATGCGGGCTTTGGGTTTGGGACTGCACCGCAGAAGGTACACCCTGTAACTGTGTGTGGGGTAAAGGGCCAAGAGCCCCAGCAAGAGACTGGGTTCTACCGCATATGGGGGTGGTATCTGGGTGAAGGGGGTTTGTCTCTTCTTTGCTTAGATATACTGCATCTGTCGCTGTAACCTTGGGGTAGGTAATGGTCATTAAACGAGCCATTTCTATCTCAGACTCTGTGCTTGCGAGCGGGGGAGAGAACCGCCTTACAGGCACCCAGCACAATTGTCCCAGGCCACTGGGTGGGGGCTCGAGCAGGTTGGTTGTATCCTTGACAGAAAAACCCCACAAGAGTTGAACCCGGCCCTTCTGGCAGGCATCTGGCATTAATAGAAGGGTTACATAAGTGGGGGCTCGTCCGGTATCTCTTTTGCTGGGTGGTACCCCTCGCAAGCACCCATATATATGTAACATTGTAAGAAGCAGTTCTGTTGTTGCAGGCTAAGTTAGGGTTGATACCATGGCTGGCCGTATGCTAGAAGACTGGTGTGAGGAGTTGAGTATTGATCCTAGAAATTGTCTATTAGTTTTAGGGATACCTGAGGATATGGAAGATGGCCCCATTGAGGCCCTTCTAACAAAAGCCATTGATTCTCTAATGAGGTGTCGCATACGGGGGCGTAGACCTCAAGGAGACGACAAAGCATTTGCGGTGCTATGTGAATTGCCAGTAGCTGTGGACTCTTTACAGATCCCAAGTGAGATAAAGATTCCCACTGGCACCTTGAAAGTTGTGATCGCCAAGGCCTTTGCAACAGGCCCTGCCTCACACGCAGTATTTGAGGAGAAGATGACAGCCTTCTTGGCACAGGAAGGAAAGACTATGGCAGACATGTCGAGTCTACTGGGTGCTGAACCATTGGCCCCTGGCCCTTCTATGGATGTATGGGCCAAAGCTTTGGGACAAGCATTGGAGAAGGTCCTGCGACCTCATCATGAGTCTAGTTCATACTGTAAGTTACGCTTATTTTCTGGTGGTGCGGTCCCAATACCAGGGGAAGAAGCGTTTGAACCCTGGTTAGAACATACCACTGAAATGCTCCAAGAGTGGGCAGTACCTGAAGCCAAGAAGAGAAGGCGACTGATAGAGAGTCTCCGGGGTCCCGCGCTGCATGTCATTCGCACGGTGAAGCAGTGTAATCCGGAGGCTAGTGCAAATGACTGCTTAGAAGCTCTCAGTCATGCTTTTGGGAGGATTGAAGATTCGGAGGAAGTTTATTGCAAGTTCCTGAGTACCAGACAACAGAGGGGCAAAAAGTTGTCAACCTATGTTCAGAGGCTGGAGAAACTACTGCAGAGAGTTGTTTTGCATGGAGCCGTCACAGCGGAGCAAATGGATCGAACTCAAGTGTCCCAAATTGTGAGGGGAGCGCAATGCCAGCACCCAATCCTATTCTACCTTCGGTTAAGGGAACGACTGGTGGCCCCACCCAGCTATTGGCGATTGATTAGAGAGATCCGAGAAGAGGAAGAAAGGCAGGCTACTAGTGAGTGTTGGGGCCCTTAACCGTCCAAACATGGCAGTACAGCCTTCTCGCAACCCTCCATAACATTGATGGTGAACAGTGGCGAGGAGCTCGCCCAGAAGGTGCAAGACCTGATGGTGCAGGTGGACGAACTGAGGGGCGCTGTAGGTCCAGCCCGCTCACCAGAGAGTGGTGAACAGCTAGCAGCAGTGGTCCATAAGACTGGGCTCAGGACCACTACTTCTACAGGTCGGCCAAGTATAGGATCATTCTTCTGCTACACTAGTGAAGAGGAGACAGTAAGGTGTGTTCTGGGGCACTCAGAAATCCCAAAGTCAGAGTGTCAGGCTTTAAAGGAGTAACAGCCCTCCAGACCACCCTCTGGCAAGCAAGTAATGAAGCCTCGGTCTCTGATGAGACAGCTCCCTGCAGCCCTATTGACAGTCCCAGAGCAGCTGACTGGCTGTCTGGCCCTACTTTAGCCAGCACAGGAATAAAAAGCTGTGTAAACAACCAGGGAGAACTTACAAATGTTACAGCTTCTTACCAAGGCCATTGATGACCTCTGTCCCTACACAACTTGCAGGGGAAAGAAGAACCAGGCAGCAGTTCTCTGTCTGTGCTGGAGTTCACAGAAGCAATGAATGATGGTTTCCCTCCCCTGGCAGACCTTCTCTCAAATCCAGTTCCTGATGCAATATCTTGTTGTGTTGGCAACTACGGTGAAGTCATCCAATGGGGTTGGGTGTTGGCATCATCTCCTTTTGGTGCACAGGCAGGTTTCCAAAGGACCCCGCAGACTTTGAAATCCCCCTATTCCTATCAGCAGAGTAGCTGGCCATTAGCATGGCTATTTTGAGGTTTTGGCCAAATGTGGCCACAGCCCATTTGTCCTTATTGATCCTCATGACATTTCTTTTGACCCCACCCTGCGATTTATCCAAGTCACTCAGGACCTTATGCCTACCCTCCAGCAGATCTACCTCTTCCCCTAGTTTAGGGTCATCTGCAAATTTGCTAACGGTGTAGTACTCCCCCTCATCCAGCTTTTCAATAAAGATGTTGAACCTTGCAAGACAGAGAATTCATCATGAGGACATTATACTTGAAACCCATCTCCAAACAGAGATGTCAGTTTCAACTGTTGGGGTCTGGCCATCAATGCAGCTTTCCATCCATCTTCCCGTTCATAAAGAGATGGCAGTGGTGGGATTTGAACCCACGCCTCCAATGAGACTGGAGCCTAAATCCAGTGCCTTAGACCACTTAGCCACACTACCTACAAAAGTCACCTCCCGCGAGCATCAACCTCTCTTGACATTTCCTGAGTTTCAGAACAGTTTACACCAAGAGTACATACAAAGTTTTAAAAAGCCTCATATGTCATACCTAGTGAAAATGTCAGCATGTTTTCAATAAAAGGGGGCTGTGACACAGTATTCCAAAAAGATGGCTTTTAGCACATCCTAACCTTCCGCTGCCGTCTCTCTCGGCTGCTTTTTATCCCAGATCACACTGACACACAGAGGAAGGTGATGGGGATTACTGGTCATGATACTCTTAAAGCTGGAGTCACAGTTCCTGAGTGCAGCTGCCATCCTCTGCTCTGGCAGCTGAGCCTTTGAAGGGCTCCCCACGTGGGCCAGGGTAAGCAGTGACTTGTGGATGGACGTGATGGGAGGGGAACCCAACCCAGATAGAACTTCTGTAGCTTTGTGGCTGTTACATTTGCTTTACATGTGCAATGTACTTGTTTAAAGCCCCATGAAAACAGCAGTGCTTTGGTTGCTTTTCTCCCCTTTGGGGCTGAGAAGAGCTGGTCTCATTCTGTCTCCGGGGTAAACCCAACTGCTGTGTGAAAAAGGGTAGAGGTATCAGCAGAGCTTATACGACGCTCTCAGACTGGGGAAGCTACACAAGTTCGGCCGGTCTTTTTCAGGAGGCTTGTGTCTTGGCCTCCTCTGCCCTTGAGGATTGACCTACTGAGGCCGGCTCTCCTGCTGGCCTCCTTTGCGTGACTTGCTAAAGGAAGAAGTGAGGCTGGAACGGGGCAGAAGAAGGAAGTAAAGCTGAGGCAGGCAGGAGAGCAGCTTAGCACCTCAGTGCAGTTAATGGAGCACCACTCTTTCTCCTGCCAAAGCCTGTGCAGGTGAGGCTGGCTGCAGGGAGGCAGAATCCTGTGCCTGTCCAATGGTGCTCCAGGAATGGCTCCTGGTAACCCAGGAAGAGAAGTGGGATTCTGGGTGGAAGGAAAACAAGCAAAGCTCTGTCTGAGTGAGTAAGGAGCAGGTCCTGGGTGCATTGGGCAGTGGTGGTCTTGAGGAGCTCTCTGTCAGCCTTGGGGCAGCAGGGACCACTGTCCCTTTGTGACTGAGCCAGGCTGGTGGTTCATGGCTTTGGATGTGTCCGGTTGTGAGCAACTGGGACCACAAACCCTCCACCTGCCTGTGTGATGGGCAGATGTGCTTAATATGACATTTGAGGGAAATGGTTTAGCTGTCAAATATCAGAACCTCTTTTCTGTGTGTGAACAGCCTTTGTAGCTGGGTGCAGGATGTGTCTGTCTGTCTTTCTGTCTGTGCTACAGAGCGTGTGGCAGGCTTGTGGGTCACACTCACAGACGATTGGGCAATACGCTGCCTCGCCTGCTTAATGGCCCATCCTGTAGCCCCTGCTGTCTTGTTGGCTCATTGGGAAAGCGAGGGGTACAGCTGAAGGCTCAGCAGCTCGGCTTTGCATGAAGTGTGGGCGTCTCAATTATCGGTAGCAGCCGAGGGGAATTTGAGGCCCTGTGGTCAACATCTAGCCTGTTAGCCCCCTTGTCTGTACGCTTCAGTCCAGGGTCATGCTGACACTGCACATCTGTGTTCTGAAGCATCTAAACGCTGGGCTTGAGATAGGCGCGTCTGTGCTTTCAAACGCTCTAAGACTGTGCTGTTCCTTTGTGCTGTGTGCTCAGAGGCACCGAAAAGGGGCAAGATGGAGTAGAGCAGGGGGATTGTGTCTGGTTACAGGACCCCAGGGGCTCCAGGGCGGGACAGTCACACGGACACCTGCCTCAGGCCCTGTGGCTGGTGCTGCAGGCTGATCTATTGCTCTCAGTGTCAGAGAGAGGGGAGTTTGACATTCAACCCCACAGGCAAGTGTCTGCCCCTTTCCCAGCTGTGCACAGCCCAGCTCATCCCAGCTGCTGGGAGAGACCAGAGCCCCTGAGCCAGCCTTGGGGACAGGCCCTTCTCTCACAGGCAGCTGCCCATGTCAGTGGCTGAAGCTGAACCAGGGATTCCCACACCTCGTCCCCATGTCTGGCCGGGGCACTGCACCCCAGCTGTGTTTGGGGCCCTGCTCACCCCAGGAAGCCGCACTGCAGGGGACAGGAGTGAGAGTAGAACTGTTGGGCTAAATCTGCCCATCCTGTGTCCCTGGCCAACCAGCGAGGTGCAGAAAGGTTCCTGGCAGGGTTGACTTTGGGAAGGATGAAAAACTTGCAGCACATGAAGATGAGGGGGTGAAGGTGATTGATTGCTAATCAATTGTGCTCTGCCTACAGGGGTTCAAATCCCATCCTCATTGCATCTTTCTTTGTTGATTTCCAGCCCCATTGTTTGCAACTTCCAGCACACCTGAGTTTGTTGCCTCCCAGCTCCTGTGTTGGGCAGACTCCAAGCACAGGACACCTCTGTGAGGCTGAGCTGAGCTCTGGCTGCCGGGGGTGGGATGATTTCATTTGCCCTGAAAGTGCCAAGTCTGACTGAAGTGTCAGCTCCACTCACCTCTGCCCCCTTCAGGGCTGCTGTGTGGGGCTAAGCAGGGCCCCAAACACAGCCAGGGGTGTAGTTCCCTGGCAAGGAGGGGGCAGCCCTGACTCAGCTGGGGTCAGGCACAGGTGCAGCTGCCTCTGAGTGAATTGCTGGTTCCCCAAGGCTTGATGCAGTGCTCTGGTCTCTCCCAGCTCCTGGGCTGGGCAGTGCACATCTGGGAAAAGAGCAGATACTTGCCCAGGGGGAAGGAATGTTTCTCTGCCCCTGACAGCAATAGATCCAGCCACAGGGCCTGAGGCAGGTCTCCATTCCACTGTGCCATCCTGGGCAAGCCCTGAGTTCTTCTGTGCTTCTCAGCAGCTGAGGAAAAGCCTCTTTGGGACATATCTGCTGCACATGTGCATCGTACTGCACCTTTGTGTAATCGATGGGAACAGAAACCTGAGCCTCGGAGGCTGGGAACTGAGGCAGCTGAGGGATGGGTTTGCTCAGTTTTCATACGTTTGTAGAGGAAAATGTGAAGTGTTTAAATCCATGTCAAGCATCCAGTGCAACCACAAAACATAGTGGAGCCAGAGGTGACAATGGATTTCCATTAAGAAAACCATCCAAACAGGGGCACCTGGGAGAGCTTCATCTGCAATCAAGTGTTCCACCACTGAGCCAGGCTCTCTATCACTGGAAAATGGTGAGAGGTTTGTTATTGTGTAGAGGCCGCTCCAGCTTTCCTAGCAGCAACGTGCCTCTGACTATATGACTGGGAAAGGGATTGTTGGAAATTGTGCTGCCAGAGCAGTTTAAAAGGTGTGTGACGTTGTGAAAGTATTGAACCCCAAACTCTACATGGATTAAATGTCACTGGTACGGGCATGTTCAATGCATCCCAGCACCTTCTTACTGAAAACAGTGCGCTCATATTGTCACGAGGGCTGACGTGTTAGCACTGCAAAAGCTCTGCTGTCCAGCACCTCAGGGAACCAGGCTGCTGGGTCACCACCTGTGCCAGGTAGAGAAGTTACTGACACTGACCGCAAACCCAACTATATCTGATTGATTGGTGGGTGTCCTGCAGTAGGTTTTTTCCTCGTTCTTTGTAACCACTGATGTTGCTCCAAGTGGCTGGGAGAGAACTGTCCCATGTATGCCGGTAATCTGCCCCCCTGAGGGGCTGTAACTCTGAGTAGGAGAAGCCAGGTCAGCAGGGGACAAGCTGTAACATGCACAGGGAGAAATAAAGTTTCATCAAACCCCGTCTGCGCGTTTGTGAAACCACTCTGGGTTCAGGGAGGGACAGGAGCTGGGAAAACAGTGTTTGATCTGAAGGAGACTCAAGATCAATGACTCCAAAGGGGGTGGGTAAGGGAGTGTAGCTCAGTGGTAGAGCATTTGACTACAGATCAACAGGCCCTTGGTTCAAATCCAAGCACTCCCTTTGAAAGATGGTTACTGACCTCCCTGTTTCCAACACACTCTGCTTTCCCATTCTATGGGAATTCTTTAAACAGAGCTGAAGCCTCAACAATTGCTGCTGCTAACACACATAAACCTGGCAGTAGATAGTGACATGAGCAATGTTGGGCCTCATACCTATAAAGAGGTCAATGATGCATTCAGGCCTGTGTATCTGTGAAGCTTTAAGTGCATGTAGAGAGGTTGTTGATCACTCTGTGAGTTCACAGCCAGGGCTATGGTGTCCTCCCCCACCCACATCCTCCTCCTCTACAATCACCACCAGCCTTTCCAGTCTCTCCTTCTCCACCAGTTCTCTCCAGGCTGGTCACTTTCAGAGACAAATGAACCTGCCTCCTCACTCTGGAGTTGCAGCGAGAGGGGCGGAGATGGACAGTGTGGTGAGGAGAGCAGGGGAAGTGGAGCAGGAAGCAGTGTCCTGAGAGGTGAAAGAGCTGGAGGGGGGCAAGGAGTGCAGGGGAGCAGCCTGCCAAGAGTCAGAGGTGCTCAGAAAGGGCTTAAACTGCAGGTTCCATGGTGCAATGATTGGCACTCAGGACTCTGAGCTCAGCTCTCAGTGG
Organism: Carettochelys insculpta; assembly: GCF_033958435.1. Taxonomy (NCBI): domain Eukaryota; kingdom Metazoa; phylum Chordata; order Testudines; family Carettochelyidae; genus Carettochelys; species Carettochelys insculpta. The sequence goes on from NW_027439072.1 coordinate 129,412, forward strand.
GACCTGTGTGTGGTTAATGATACATCTCTGTCAGGGCTGGGCTTCTTTCTCCCCAGCTGCCCCTGCGTGAGGGCTTCTCCCTCCTGCCTGCTGAATGGGTTCCCCTGCAGCTGGGTCTCTGCTTGGGCTGGTTCACCAAGGTTTCTGTGATGCATTGGGGCCCCAGAAATGTCCTGTCTGGTTGGAGATACAGGAGGTCCTGTGGCTGGTGCTGCAGGCTGACCTGTTGCTGTCAGAGGCAGAGTGGGGAGTGTGACATTCACTCTCCTACGGCAATTATCTGCCCCTTCCCCAGCTCTGCACTGCCCAGCCCAGCCCAGCAGCTGGGAGAGACCACAGCCCCTGAGTCAGCTGTGGGGACGGACCCTTCCCTTACAAGCAACTGGCCATCTCCCTGTCTGCAGCTGAGTCACAGCCGCCCTTTTGCCTGTGCCTGGTTGAAGCACCATATCCCCCAGGTGTGTTTGAGTCCCTACTCAGCTGGGGTGAGTGTGGTACTGTGGGGCTGACACAGGGGACAGGCTGGGCTCTATGGGGGATAATTAAACCATCCCACCCCACCCTTACGCCGTTAAGTTGTGCTTGGAGTCTGCCCAGCAGAGGAGCTGGAACCCAGCAGGGCCAGGCATGGGGTGCGTAGGTGTATAGGCTGGCCTGGAACCAGAGGTTGGTGAGCCTGAGTGCTGCGTGTGCAATACAGCACCTCATTGCAATTCACAGATCTGACTCATTTCCATGCCCCTTTTCCAGCAGGTGGCTAGTGTAGGTGAGCCTCAGCTGTGGCCTCACCAGTTCTGAATCAAGAGGGGGATAACAAAGTCTCTGGTTCTGCAAGAAACTCTCCTGCCAAGGCCCCCCAAGATGCTTTTAGCTTCGCTGGCTCCAAGGGCACAACGTTGACTCACCTACCTCCACTGTTGCTGAACCCCTCAGCCAAAACAAGGCTAAAGAGAGAGTATGTGTCAGGAGTGGGATTTGAACACACGTCTCTCTACAGAGACCAGATTACTGAGAAGATATCATCTTAAGTCTGGCGCCTTAGACCACTCGACCATCCTGACAAAGACAGAAGAGAAAGCCCTGTGATTCACATACAAGTTTCTCTTTGAACCTGGTGACTGTCTGGTGCTGGCTGTTCCACAGCACCCACCCAGGGGCTGGTCACCTCCCCTGTCTGGCTGTGTCTACACTGGCCCAAAACTTTGAAATGTCTATGCAAATGGCCATTTCGAAGTTCCCCAATGAAGTCATGAAATATGTATTCAGCACCTCATTAGAATGCTGGCAGCCGTGGAACTTCGAAATTGGCACAGCTCACCGCCACACGGCTCATCCAGACAGGGCTTCTTTTCAAGAGGACCCCGGCTACTTCGAAATCCCCTGATTCCAAACAGCAGATGAGAATAAGGGGATATTGAACTGGCCGGGGTCCTTTTGAAAAGGAGCCCCATTTGGACGAGCCCCATGGCGGGGAGCCGTGTCAATTTTGAAGTGTCGCAGCTGTTGGCATTCTAATGAGGCGCTGAATATGTATTTCAGCACTCCTTAGTAAACTTTGAAATGGCTATTTGCATGGCTATTTCAAAGTTTTGGGCTCATGTCGACATGGCCTCTTTGTCTCTTCAGAGCCCTGAAACTTGCTGACTCAGTGAAAGTTGAACTTTCTGACTCCTGGCCCAGCCCGCTCAACACAAACCTTTTCCTGGGCCACCAGCCAACCACCCCGATGACAAATGCATTTTGTTTTTTGCTTCCAAATACCTCAAACACTAAATTATTCACATTACAGTATTAGGTCTCTAAGAGAAGGGGGGGTTGTAATAATTCATATGAAAGGAGTTATTAGTAATAAAAACAAAAATAATTAAACAGATTAAGAGGTTTAACTTTTTACCAAACTTCCTTACAAATAAAGCAAAACATGAATTTATGTCCAAAAGGGGGGTGAGGGTGGGGGGTTCCTTTGCCCCTTGCCCCCCATGGCACTAAAGGGAAGGAGGAGCAGGGCCAGAATCCAAAGTCAGGGAAAGTGGGAGGAAGGAAGGTCCCCAGGCTGGAGCCCAGTCGCCTTCCCTCCTCTAGGCACCTGGTGCAGGGAGCAGCTGGTGCTCACAGCTCCAAGGAGAGACTTAAAAGCCATGGAGCAGCTGAGAGTCAGGCAAGAGGAGGGGAGGACCATGCCCATGCCTGGACTGCAGACAGCCATACAGACCATACCAGGGCACACGTGTATCCTCATCCATATATATTTATATATATATATATATATAAACTCTGTAGTTTCGACACACCCTAAATAATCCCACACTGTGACTGGTTGTAATCAGGAATTTGTCTTTACACATTGCCAGTTCACCACCGCTGTTATTCCCCAGGGCAGAGGTTTTCCAGCTTTGCCTGCACTACAGAGTTATTTCAGAATAGCTTATTTCAGAATTATTCCTCCCAAATAAGCCATTTGATAAGAACCCCTTCACACGCCAAGGAAGCCCCGGCATAAACAAAACCTATTGGAAAACAACAAGTCCACACACAAGACAGCCTAGTTCAGATTAGAGCCCTTGAAGCACACTGGCGCTATGGCGATACAGCAGCATTATTTTGGAATAAACTATTCTTTGAAAGAGCCCCACTTACCTGTCCATACAGCCCCTATTCTCTCTCTTGGAATAGGCACTATTTCTCGTAGAATGAGGTTTAAAGACCTCAAAAAAAGCCATCCACTATTTCTAAATTAGTTCAGTAACCTGCCCGGCTGTCTCAGGCTGTGTCTGCACTGGCTCCCATCTTGGAAGGGAGCATGGGAAATAGGGTGTTGGGAGATTACTAACGAAGCGCTGTGATGCATATGCAGCACTTCATTAAGATAATTCTCTCCCCCCAGCCCCACGGACAACTTTTAAGCTGCAAACTTGGAAGTGCCAGCTTGTCTCTCGCAGTGGCTAACCTGCCGGTACTTCAAAGTGCCTGGGCTACTTCAAAGCAATGGCAGCTTAGCCGTGGCTGCACACAAGCTGCTAACAAGGTGCTGAGCCTGATTAAAGATGGCCCAGCCCTGCCCCAGAGCCAGGGCTGCTACACAGACTGTGTGTGCCCTCCCCTGATGTAGGGGTTGAGCCTGACTAATGAACTGTGGCCCTGCCCTTACACCTTGACTGCCTATGTGGGATGTGGCCAATCCTGTCCCAGGGCCAGGGTCCATATTCTGCCCACCTGCAGCCCCGTTAAGGAGGACTGGGCCCTTTGGAGACAGCTGCCTGCCCAGAACCAGGCAGGCCTGCTCCACCCCAGATGGGGCACACCCCTGGCCCACACCTCTGCAATCAGTTTTAAGCAATTTGCCCTGCTTTGGCTCTCTCAGCTGTGCCCAGAGAATCCTCCTGTATGACAGACTCATGAAGAGAGAGCCCCAGTGTATCCAGAGGCTCCTGGCCTCCCCATCCTCGTGCCCTGTGGGCTGCCCTGGGGGCAGGGGATTCTCAGCCCAGGTTAGGTTGCATTGGCCGGGATAGCTCGGGGTGGCTGATTCAATACACTTCATGAGAGCGTGTGATGGGGTTCAGGGGTCCCCCTGCACTGCACCCCGTCCACTGGCAGGAGTGACACTCACTCAGCAGGTACAACAGGAGGTTTATTAGGCAACAGATGCCCAGCTTCTCACAGAAGCGACAGTACAGCAGCCAGAGACAGTCCTTCCAGCCCATCCTGGGGAGAAGACCCCGAGGGGTCTCATCCAGACAAAAGGGGAGTCAGAAGCCAGACAGTGGCAGTTTCTACCACCCAGAGGGGCTGCCACAGTGAACAGGAGGGGTGTAGTCACTGGCAGGACCATCTCTTGACAGAGCTGATGCTCGAGCTGAGCCATCCAGAAACAAGTGGCTGTTGCATTACACTGAGCAAATGAACAGAGGAAAATCACACAAGAGGACAAGAACCCTGAAACTGTCTGGATCAGCTATTACACAACAATAGAACAAGGGCTTGTCTGGGAGTTGAACCCAGGACCTCTCCCACCCGAAGGGAGAATCATACCCCTAGACCAACAAGCCCTGCTTGAAAAATTAAGCACTGGGCTTTCCACAGAATCAGGTTTCAATAAACCCCAAGTGCTCTGATAAATCCTACACTTAACTTCACCTTTCCAAGGTCATTTCCAAGCTCTCCTCACAGCTTTGGAGCAAGAAACCAACTACACACTCAGGACAGATCACAAACCACACTGTGTGTAAGAAAAATATAGGCAACGCAAGGTCAGGGACAGCAACAAACACACTCTTTGGGGGGGAGCATCAGGGAGTTCAACTCAAGACTTCTTGCTCCCTGAGCAACACTTGGCCTTGCAAAACAAATCCGGCTTCTGACAAAAAGCGAACGTCACTTCTCACAATTTTAGACAAAATTAAAACCAAACAGCCCCACACACCAGCTGCACCTGGCTTCACCTTGCCCAGGACTTCCCCACACTCCCTCCTGGTTAGAGTGAGATTCACCAGCTCAGGGGGCTGGTGCGGCTGGGCTCAGTCCTTCACCACTCTTTACCTGCCTGGTCCATGTGACTCCACCCAGAACAAGCTCAGCTTGCTCCCATGCATTACAAGATCCAAACTCCATCAAAGCTGGGCAGGCCCAGGAGTTGGGGCTGGCAGGGAGTCAGGTGTGTGCAGATAGCTGAGCTTCATCTGGTGTTTAAAAGGAGGAAGCAGAAAGAGCAGTGAGACGACTAAAGAAAAACAAAAGCCCTGGAAATGATAAGCTCGTGGGAGAGATGATCAAATACAGCAGGGGCTTCTGGAGGGAGCGTTTCCTTCTGTAAGATCCCCGTGGGCCGCGCGTCTGAACGTGTGTTTTGGAGTTTGGAAGAGCTTCTTCTGGGCTCCCAATCATGCGCCCATGTGCTAATGAGGTACAGAACATTTCCATTCATGCCCCATTCGCATCTCCTGGACAGCTCATTATTACGCCACTTCTGGAAGCAGCGGCACGTGAAGACAGAGACGCAGGATCCCCCCAGGCAGGGGCTGCACCCACGGGCTGTCTCTGTTCTGACACAGCCTGTGGCAGGGCCCAAGACCTCAGTGGGTGACAAACAGTGCAGAGGGAGGGGGAGGCCGGGTGCCAGGGGGGACGGGTGGCAGGTGTGAGGGGGAACCCGACCAGGGCTTGTGGCTGAGGGAGGAGGGGAAAAGGGCAGTGGGGGGGGTCGGCAGGGTCTGAGGGGACAAGGGGATCAGAGCACTGGGGAGGGGTGGGAGAGACAGGATCTGAGGGACACACTGCAGGGCCCAGGACAGCTGGCAAGGGGCAGCCGGGGCTGCGGGAACCCCCAGCTGGGCTCAGAGCAGTGGGGGATGGGTGAGAGAGTCTGAAAGGGGAGGCCAGGCTGGTGGGGGAGGGGAGGAAATCTCATTCAGTGGCCAGGGGCCCTGCAGCTGCCTGTTGCTCATTTCCAAGGTCCTGCTCTGCAGGCCGGCGAGCTCAGTGCTTTGAGCATTGGCCTGTTCAACCCAGGGGGGTGAGCTCAGCCCTTGAGGGGAGCCATTTAGGAGTCTGGGGCAAATGGGTCTGTCTACAACCCTGCCCTCCTTCAAAGGGAGGCTGGTGAGCAGGGCGTGAGGACGTCATCAATGAAGTGCTGTGCTGCATACGCAGCACCTCATTCAGCTAATTCTCCCCCGGCCCCGGCAACTCCAAAGTGTTAAACTCCTCCAAACTTTGAGGACTCAGGGGACTTTGGGGTACCCCAGGCAGTGCAAAGTACGGGCAGGTGAGCCCCAGCTACACACCAGCCGACACTAAAGAGTTGCTGGTGGGGGGGAATTAGCTTAACGAAGCGCTGCCTGTGCAGCACAGCACTTCATTAACAATCTCCCTACACCCTACGTAACATGCTCCCTTCCAAGTAGGGAGGGAGAGGTAGTGTAGACAAGCCCTATATAGAGATAAAAAAAAATAATGCCTGTCAGGGAAGGTGTTAGGTCCTGCCAGGAGGGCAGAGGACTGGATTTAATGACCTCCTGAGGTCCCTTACACTTCCGTGACATGTGTATCCTCATACGTATATATATATATATATATATATATATAAACTCTGTAGTGTCCACACACCCAAAATAATCCCACACTGTGACTGGTTGTAATCAGGAATTTGTCTTTACACATTGCCAGTTCACCACCGCTGTTATTCCCCAGGGCAGAGGTTTTCCAGGTTTGTCTGCACTACAGAGTTATTTCAGAACAGCTTATTTCAGAATTATTCCTCCCAAATAAGCCATTTGATAATAACGCCTTCACGCACCAAGGAAGGCCCAGAATAAACAAAACCTATTGGAAAACAGCACGTCCCCACACAAGACAGCCTAGTTCAGATTAGAGCCCTTGAAGCACACTGGCGCTATGGCGATACAGCAGCATTATTTCGGAATAAACTATTCTTTGAAAGAGCCCCAGTTACCTGTCCATACAGCCCCATTCTCTCTTTTGGAATAGGCACTATTCCTAGTAGAATGAGGTTTAAAGACCTCAAAAAAAGCCATCCACTATTTCTAAATTCGTTCAGTAACCTGCCCGGGTATCTCAGGCTGTGTCTGCACTGGCTCCCATCTTGGAAGGGAGCATGGGAAATAGGGTGTTGGGAGATTACTAATGAAGTGCTGTAATGCAAATGCAGCACTTCATTAAGCTAATTCTCTCTCCTCCCCGCACCCCCCCGCGCAACTTTGAAGCTACAAACTTGGAAGTGCCAGCTTGTCTGTCACAGTGAGTAACCCGCCGGTACTTCAAAGTGCCTGGGCTACTTCAAAGCAAAGGCAGGTTAGCCGTGGCTGCTCACAAGCTGCTAACAAGGTGCTGAGCCTGATTAAAGGTGGCCCAGCCCTGCCCCAGATCCAGGGCTGCTACACAGACTGTGTGTGCCCTGCCCTGCTGAAGGGGTTGAGCCTGACTAATCAACTGTGACCCTGCCCTGACCTAGGGCTGGGGCTTACATCTTGACTGCCTAAGTGGGATGTGGCCAATCCTGCCTCAGGGCCAGGGCCCATATTCTGCCCACCTGCAGCCCAGATAAGGAGGACTGGGCCCTATGGGGACTGCTGCCTGCCCAGAACAAGGCAGGGCTGAGAGTTGGGGAGGTCTTGTGGCCTGCTCCACCCCAGTTGGGGCACACCCTGGCCCACACCGGGACACACTGTGTTAGCATTTTGCCCTGGTTTGGCTTTCTCAGCTGTGCCCAGACAATCCTCCTGTATGACAGACTGATGAAGAGAGACACCCAGTGTATCCAGAGGCTCCTGGCCTCCCCCTCCCAGTGCCCCCTGGGCTGCCTCGGGGGCAGGGGCTTCTTGGCCCAGGTTAGGTAGCATTGGCCAAGATAACTCAGGGTGGCTAATTCAATATACTGCACAAGTGTGGGAGAAGGGGTGTCATTGCCTGTGAGCTCTCCCTGGGCCTCTTCCCTGCAGCAGTGAGGTCCTGGGTGTTTTCCTCACTCTCAGCCACTCTCTCCCAGCTGGACACCCAAAGCTCCTGCCTCACAGACCAGCTCTGGGCTTTGGCTGTGGAGGGAGGAACCAGTCATCACATGGCATCTCCACCCAGGTGCAGCTGGTGGCTTCCAGGACAGGAGAGACCAGGCCAGGCTCAGTCAGGGCCCCTGCGTTAGCTCAGTGGGTTTATTGAGGCCAGAGGCACAGCTGACAGCACGGTCACTGGAAAAGCCTGGCCCAGGGCTCTTGGCGCAGGGCTGGGAGCATCTCACCAAGGAAGAACTTTCCCTTCCCAGTTCACAAAGCCTCCATTGTCCTTCTCGCAGAGCGTGGAGAGCACGTGCAGCATCCCTCTGACACTCGCCTCCACCGTCACTGGGGCCTGTGGGTGGGGGAAGCAGAGTGAGGTGAGGGAGCTGACTTTGGGAGCATCCCAGGACCCCAGGGGCCCAGAGACAGGACCAAGTTGAGCCCTTGGCCCAGTTGGAGTCCCCTTGAACTGTCCCTCCCCTGAGTGGCATGAATTTTCTTGTGTGTCCAAAGGCAGGGGGTGTGCAAAACACAGCTGTGTTGTGATGCATGACCTTCACCCTGGTGCATGTAACACAATTCATGCTGTGGGAATGGGGCCAAGGGGTGTGAGTGGGGGAGGGGCTCTGGGCTGGGACAGAGGGTTGGGATGCAGGAGTGTGAGGGCTCTGCCTGGGAGTTTGGGCTTTAGGGAAATGCTGGAAATTAGTGATTTGGGCTACCAGAAGATGTGGAAGGTGCTCAGGACTGGGGGGTGGGTGTGAGGATGGGGGTCCCCGATCTGGGCTGGGGAGCTGGAGTGGGTTTCAGCTCTTGGCTAGAGAGTGGTAAGTTGAAGTTGTCCAGAGTCCAGGATGGGCTTTGGGCTTTGGGGGTAAATGAAGATACTGGGTGGAGAGCACAGACATGACTGCATGCAAGTACCTGTGAGCTGGTGCCCATAAAAACCCCAGAGCAGCAGCAGCAGCAGCTCTGCTCACCTTCACTCTGGGATGCCAGCAGCTTGAGGAACCAAGCAAGCGGCAGCAGGAGGTTGGAAGCCCAGAGCACAGCATGGAATCCCTGAGGGCCTCTGAGTGGGACACAATCCCTCCACACAGGGCAGAGGCGGAGGGCAGGATGGGTTCCAGCACAGCCATTACCCCTACAATAAACATCTGCTCCTAACACTTGGCAATCACTGTCCTCTCCGAGCGAGGCACCTACCTGGATGGAGTCAGAATTCCCCATGTCTGTCTGCACCCAGCCAGGATGGACAGCGACACTCAGGATCCCGTCTCCACCATACCCCAAGGCCTGGCACTTGGTGAGCATGTTCAGAGCAGCCTGCAGGTGAGACACCATGAGCAGAGACAGCAGAGTGTGTGGGAGGGAATGAGCCTTGTAGGAAACGACCCACCCTCCCGAAGGGAGGGATGGGAGAGACAGAGAGACAAAGGTGTGAGAGCAGAGCTCCTTTTGTTTTTGTCCTTCTATGTGCAGAATAAACTTTATGTGCACTGAAGCATGTGTGGATGGCACCCACCAATGAAAACACACGCTGCCGGCTGTGCGCGCTCTGCTGATCAGCTGGGTGGCATGTGAGTTTTTCCAGGATGACTGCCCAAGTACTCAGCCTGTCAGAAACACTAGTGAGAAGAAAACACTCGTGGGAGCTGCAGTCTCTGATGGGCTCAATGAGGACAGCAAGCCACCGAGATGCAGGTGTGGCTGCACTCTGATGAGCCACTGATGCTGACAGGCCTGCAGTGAGCCGTGACAGGTGAGCACACATGAGAGCCGTGCTGAGGCTGCTCTCTGTTATGCAGGATCTGGGCAGTTAGAGGAAAGTGGAAATGTGACATCGATGCTCCTTTGGGGTACCCGACATTTGAGCCAGACGCAGCAAGGATCTGACCCCCTTGAGTTGAACTGGGGATGGTCTCAAAATGGGGTATGTCCACCCCAGGGGGGATAGAATTCACAGCTCCGCAGTGACCTTCCCTGAGCTGAGACTGGCTGGACGGGGGCTGAGCTGCCCTGGCCCCTCAGAGTGTGAGGATTTCTCCGGCGGGATACAGGCACAACAGAAAGTTCCTCACCGGATGGGAACTCTGATCTGAAGCCCAAGTGAATTGCAGGCAGACAAATATCTGCCGGCCCTGCCCAGCACAGCGCTGGAGGCTGGAGTGGTGGCAGTAGGATGGGGAACAAGGGGAAGACACCGACTGACAGGGGTTTGTGCAAGTAGCAGACCCAGGCAGCAGTCCGGCCCTGCTGGGTGTGCCCTGTACCTTGCTGCAGCGATAGGAGATGACTTGTCCCAGATGCCAGAGGTAGAGATTCCGGATGGAGCCAGCCTCGCTGGACATGTTGACGATGGCCGCCTTGCTGCAGCTCAGCCCTGTCTGGGGGCTTCCCTGGGCAGCCTGCTTCAGCAAGGGCAGGAAGGCCTGGGCAGTGGGGAGAGCAGAGCAGCCGTGAGGTCAGAAAAGGAACCAGCCTCGTGCTCGTGAGACAGGCCACCAGAATGCGGTGGGTCTCTGCTCTTTCCCCTGAAACCCAGCCCCCGGCCAGGCCAGAAGTAGGAGCCCCACACAGGCAGGTGTGGGGAGCTGTGGACCCTGCTCATGCCCAGGTAGGAGCCCAGAATGACCCAACTCATGTTCCCGCCTTCAGAGTCCCCATCCAGGGCAGATAGATGGGGGGTCTGCGGCTCCCCACAGCTGCCCACATGGCTCTGAGCATGGCCCAGCTGCAGCTCCTCAGCTGTGAGTCTTTGCTGGGCAAGGCTGCAAGCCAGAGCCAGGGCAGGGGAAGAGTCATGTGGACACCTCTGGGAACCCCCCCTATATCCTGAGCAGGAGGCCCCGGGATCAGGGACTCAGGCTGGATGTTGCTCCCCCACCTGCCTACCCTGGGCAGGTCAATGGTTTGAGTTGCCCAGCCAGGCTACAGCTTGTGGCTTGGCCAGGAGCCAGGGTGTGTGGGGAGAGGAGAGGAAGGATGAGGACCAGGGAGGGCACAGAGCCTCCCCACAGCCCTGCCGGGGTTGGAAGAATCTCTTTCCTCTGCTCTGAGGCATCTCCCCACCAGCTGCCCTTGGCGTGAAGCTAACTGGTCTGTGCCGTCTCCGCAGCAGGTGCCTGAACCCCCCGGCCTCTGGCCACACAAGCCCTGACTCCCCGGCCTGCGCCACACTCGGTCTCTGTACACAGGCCAGTGACAGACCCACCCAGCGTGGAGCCCTCCGAGCCTGTCCTGCTCCCCCCCAGCCCCTTGTGCGCTGCCACTTGCAGCTCGTATGGCACCTGGAGTGAGCCCACTTGGGGCCATCAGTCTGCTGAGCACCAGCAGAGATGGGTGTGTAGTGAACACACGGGGAAGCTCATTTTTTGGGCTGTCGAGTTTGTGCCAGTTCCTGCCGCCACTCAGACCCAGGTGCCCATTTGTGAGCCTCATGGGCTGCCCAGGGGGTCCAGGGGCTTTACAGAGATGCTCACAAGCACTCGGTGCCTTTGGTAAAAGAGGGAACCAGCCCTGATAGCCCCTTCCTGCTGCTTATCCCACTGGGGACTATATGTCAAGGAGAAAGGACACGTTTCTGTCCTCACAGTTCGAAGGGCCGTAGTTCCTGGCTGTGGACCTACGTCCATGAGCCCCAGCCCGGCCAGCCAGAGACCATCTCGCAGCTCCGTGCTGCAGTCACCCTCAGCCCCGGAGCAGACAGATGCCCCTCTGCCGGCTGGGCCCCATCTGAGGGGACGGGGAGAGAGTCCTCTTAAGGCCACACATAGTGGTGGGACTGGGGAGACAGAGGTCTCTCAAGTAAGGGAACTGGGGCTTCATGAATGACTCTGTCCTTGCACTGATGCTCTGGGTGTGAAAAGTGAGGGATTGAAGCAGTGTGTGTGCAGAGCCAGGACCATGCAGGGATCTGGGGTGAGGTTTCATTTCTGAGAGGTTCAAGTCCCTCAATACACTTGCAGCCTTTGTTTTCCCAGCCAAGGCCCCATATTGACCCAGTCACCCAAACCCAGGGAAGGGAGGACTCCTGGCCCAAGCACTGTCAAACCCTGGTGCATCTGGCCACGTGCTCTCTGTCAGGGCCCTTACCTGGCTCACCAGCAAGGGCCCCGTCACATTGGTCGCGTACACCAGGGCCATGTCCTCTGGTGTCTCTGACTCCAGTGTGTTCAACTTCACTATCCCAGCGTTGTTTATCAGCAGATTAAGCCCGGAGCCTTTCAGGTGTGTCTCAACTCTGGCTGCCGCCGCCTTGATGCTGGCTGGGTCTGTGACATCTACAGCGACAGAGCAGGGGGTCAAGAGCATGATTCCTCCTCTCTGATGTCACCCCCACCAGAGCACAGCCCCCTGGGCCAGAGGGCTTCTTCCATTGGGCTCAGAGGTGGGAGGGGGGTTGGGGAAAGGAGGTGGGGGTTGGGGACTGCTGCTGGGTCCAGGCACGGGGAGCTGTGCTGGAGCAACAAGAGGAAAAGCTAATTCAGAGAGACAATTATGATCAGTTCCTTGGACAATCTGAGTAGCCAAGAAAATGGAAATGTGCTGGAGTTAGTGGTTAGTTCATACGCGCGGAGTTGATCTCACTTAGACAAAGGAAGTGGATGATTTAGAATTGCTTGTGATGCATTGTAGGTGAGAGAAGTCCCCAGCTGGACGTGCAGGGCTCCATCCCAGAGGTGGGAATGCCAGACAGAGCTGCCCATGTGTGACTCTCACAGGAGGAACCTGCCACATGGTGGTCCTGGGGCTTTCCAGCCTCTCCAGAGCCAACCAACCCTGCCAGAATTTCCACTCACACCTGCCTCCTCTGGGGCTGGTGAAGGTATCAATGAGCTCTCAGCGATTATTGACTCTGGTCCTGTTCTCCTCACTGGGACTGGGTGAACCTGGGAGGGGGGATGCAGAGGGGGATAGGAACAGGAAGAACATGCTGCAGGGAGATGGAACCTCAGCTCTGGGCCAGGGGCCGGGCACCCACCCAGCGCAATGATCACCAGGTTCGGATGTTTGGCCTCCAGCTTCCGCAATTCCTGAAAAAGAATGAAGTAAATGGTTATTGACATTGGGCCCATGCCCAGGGCCATGCTGGGCAGGATCCAGATCCCCACTGACCCTGGGAACCAAGTCAATGTCTTAACTGCTTTTCTCCACCAAGCCTCCTTGTACAACAACCTGCCCTGGTTTCTGTACCAGTAGGAGGCTTCTAATTGCCCCTGAGCATTTCCAGTGCCATTGTCTAACTCAGTGTGATGGAGTCTGGGACACAAATCACTTCCCCATCATTCATGGGGACTGGGAGGAGACTTTTGGAGGTCAGTTCCCCCAGGGGAGGTAAGGGGGGTTCCCCCCAGCCGCTGGGATCTGGCAGTGTCTCAAGTTCTCAGGAGTTGGTTGTGAGTGGGGATTTTGTCAGCTGTGGAAGAAGCTGGTGCCATGACCCAGAAGTTACTCAGAATCTGCAGTTCTCCAGGCTGGGTGTGGGAGCAGAGCTGAGAAGACAGAGGACCTGAGGTAGTGGCAGACAAGGGAGGTGTCAGACTCATGAATTAGGCTCACTGGAGGCTGGTGGGACTGGGTATTGCTGTGCTATAGTCATTATTCACCTATGCTGGGCAAGACGATCCACAGCCCCTGGGTCGGTGCCCCAGGCTCACCAAATGCTGCCACATCCTCACTGCTCTGGGACCTGAGCTGCCAGGTGTAGAGGGTTTGGGGTGCAACTGTGCACCTTCGAGCTGGAGCAGGGTCTGCAGTCATTGCCTGCTCCAGTGTGTGGGTCTCAGCCCCAAGTGCTGCAACACTGGAAGCCCCTTGCGCAGCTTCTGCTTCCCCCTCCAGCTACTGCTAACTCCACCCCCCTTGCCCCGTTCTCACCTGCATTTGCTCCCCTGCTGGGTCCTGGCAGGTGGCAAAGACCCACTCTGGTGGGTTGGAGTTCCCCAGAAGCTGCTTGATCAGTTCCAGGCCGATTCCTTGATTGGCCCCTGTCACCAGAACACTGCGGAGATTTAAACCAGCCATGGCACCTCCCTGCCTCTACTCAGTGAGAGCTGCACTTGTCAGAGCCCTGAGTTCCCTGCCTGCTCACAGCTGGGGTTATGGAATGATACATCCAGGGAAATAACTCTGCTGCTATCAGGTGACAAAACAGAAAGTGCTCCAATACGCCAGACCTTATTTGTCTATTTGTTACTCCTCCTCTCAGGTGAGCGGGTTGGTCGGTTTGGTTTGGTTTGCTACTTACTCATGTTTTGGTGCAGGGCCAATCAACTTCTGGCTGCCTTCCTGTGCAGAAGGGCAACACCACTGCGGTGACCGTGCTGTGACCGAGGAGTCACTGCAATGAAGATCCATTTTCCACAGCTGTCAGAGGTGCCGTACGCAGAAGAGGGAGAAAGTGGGACTGGGTGAAGGACTGTAAGATTATGTAGATGGAGGCCAGGATTTTGCAGTACAGTTCTATGGCTTGTTGATTTTGGCTCCAAAGCGGAGGGCAAGGCTGTGCACGGCTAAGGATGAAGATGTGTATTTGCAGAGGTAATGACAATGGGTCAGGTGCCTGTACCCAGCCCCGCTAGAGCTGGAGAAGATCTTACACTGTTGCAAGAGACAAGGTCGGGTTCTTCTCAAGGAGTCTCTTCCACAATCCAAGGCAGCACTTTTCCGAGAGTGACCATGTTTCCGTTTGCTGAATATGGGACACCTGTAAAATTCCTCAAGTTTGAGCAAGTTCAGTTGGATTCCAGCAGAACGCAGCCTGCAGGGTCACACGCCCAGCCCAGATTTCTGTCAGGGTTCCCATCAGAATGTGCCCAGCAGCAATTTTTGTAATGTGTGTGGGAGGAAAGGGACAGGAGCTGCTTCCAGCCACAGCATATGGGGTGGGTGGGAGGGATAACTTGGCCCTTGTCTTTGCAGAGCTCTTCTTTTCTCCCCACCCTCCGCTGAGGCTGGAAACAAGTTGTCCTTTCTCGTCTGCACAGAGTCAAAAGGCAGCAAAGAGCTCCAGGCTGCTGCTGTGCACCGACATAAGCCAGCCAGCTCCTGTCCCCAGCTCCAGTGTGGACAGGCATTCTGTCTGCACTGTCCGTGCGCCTGGATCATTTCTGTGTTTCCAGTTTCCATAGGCTGCTTTCCAGGTTGGGTCTATCACAGAGGCGGCATATTGCCTTCTGCCCTGGAAATGATCCCGTGTGCTGATTCTCAGCCAGTCACTCCCAGGCTGCTCTGTGGAGCACTGGTGCTCCATGCAATGGGAATGGTTGTTCTGGGAAAGAATTTCCATGCTCGTGATGAACTCTTTCATATTCAAATTCAACACATTAACATGTGGTTTCACTCAGGATGCAAATTTTCTGAGATACTGTAGGGGCTCTTTTGCATACTTGGCTTCATCTAATTCTTGACTCCCCCCCCTCCGTTCCGCCCCTCTTCTCTCTGATTTACCGACGTTGATAATGATTTTTTTCTGATTTTTCAACCTTGATGACTATTTTTGGTTCTCTGTGCCTTAAATATTGAGTGTGTTCTGCTATGGCTCTGGTCTGAAGAAGTGAGTCTGTCCCACGAAAGCTCAACTAATAAATTATTTTGTTAGTCTTTAAAGTGCTACTTTACTGCTTTTTTTGTTCCAGAGAGAGAAAGTTTAATTAAACTCCATTTGTAAAACCACTCTGGACGTGGGGAGGAAAAGGAGCTGGGGAAGCCGGGTTTGTCCTGCAGGGGTCTGAAGATCAATGACTCAAAAGAGAGTGTTTGTCACTTGCATGCAGAGGAATGGCAAAGCCCAGGGCAGGAACAGGAGAGTGTTTGTGCTGCCAGCAGGAGAGGTCTCACTCCATCCGTCTCCTCAGGCTGAAGGCAGGTGGTAACAGGAGCCTTTTGGGTACCCACAGCTTTGAGTCTCTTCCTTTCCCACAGTGGCCTATTTTCAGGATCTGCTTCTTCTCAAGCAACCCCTTTCTCCTTCTCCACAGCCCAACTTCTGTCTGATACATGCAGGATGTGGGGCCACTTTAGCCTCTCTTTTGCAGGGGCTATGGGAGTGTGCCACTTCAGAAGATGCTGTGATGTGGGGGGTATGTGTGTGTGTTTATGTGAATGTCTCACAGAGGGTGTGGGGCTCCTGCTGGAGGTAAGTTGGCAACCAGGTAACACCTTTGTACTGCAGACAGAGGGGGAGGTCGAGCCCAAGGAGCTTAAATTGAAACTGGGAGGTGGGAAGCAGTTCGTCTGGGCTGGGAGGGAGAGAGACAAAGGAGGGGGGAAGGACCCAGCTCTGGGGGCCCTCAGGGCCTCCTCTCACCAGCATGGATTGGACTGGCTGCCTCTGCCTGCTGTACTGACTCTTCTGTAAGATGCTGTGTCCTGTCAGCTAATAAACCTGCTGTTCTCCTGCTGAGTAAGAGTCACTCCTGCCTGTAGATGGGGTGCAGAATTTGGGGAAGCCTGAACCCCATGACAGATACAAATGAGGCAGTGATATGAATATGCAGCAACTCATTCACATGAAGCCAACCTCAGGCACTTCAAGAGCACCAGTGATGCACAATTGCTGAAGTGACCCTGTCTGATTTTAAAAGCCCACATTTTCATTTATCTTGAGATTGACAGTCAGGAAAAAGGGCTTTACCCCAGCTAGGATTTGCACCCAGAATCCTTGGCTTCAGAGGCCCACGCCTTATCCATTAGGCCACTCAGGTAGGTAGAAGCAATAAGGGATAAATTTCTCTCTCAAAAACGTACGTTTCTTACCTTGGAAGACAAAACATTTGCTCTTTCTTTGTGTTTGTTCTTTCTTTGTTCAGAATCTGAGAAATGCCCAGAGATTAACTCTGCAGTAGCAACAAAGCAGTGACCCACACCCAGCTAGATGTTAAGTTACCATCCCTGGTCATTCACTAGGAAGGGACATGTAGGTGACAGGTTCACAATGGCCATGAAAGGCAGCTGCTCAATGGGCTGGACACCATGAGCTGCTTGGCTCTGAGACACACCGAGGATCTTTCTGGCACCCAGAGGAGCGTGTAAAGAAAGGGACGTTGTTATGATCATTTCTCCTCTCCTCCTGTACCTACAATGAAGGCAGCAACAATATTGGAAAGACAAAGAAGCCTTTGACGTGGCCTAATCAGAAAAGCATCCCAGGAAGCACAAACTGCTAGAAGTTATGAGGAAGGGAAACCTTCCAATCTGGCTCAGCATGAGCACATTTAGGAATTAGACCGGAATTTCTCTTTTCTTTCTCTTGTAACAGTTCTGGACTCCTGCACCAATATCACCTCGAAACACATGCAAATGATCTTTTTGTGTGGAATAAATCTCAGCTACTGGAGTTTTGATTGACATTTGGGGACTCTGTGCGAGGAAACGTGCAGGGAACTGGGCTTGTTGACCTCGTGAGGTCCCTTCCACTTCTAGTACTCTGTGAAAGAGACTGGAGGATAGTCACCCCTTTGATTTACTGAGGGACTCATGAAGGAGCTCAGTCTGATAAGAGGGTCTAAAGCTGTGTAATGTAAGCCTTTTGTCAGAATGAGTCGGCAGCAACCAGGGTCTGTTTCAACATCGAGGGGTCCCTTTTCATCCATTTCACATAGAACCGGCTGGAGCCCCCACCCAGAAGCCTGGGAAATTTGCACAGCCCTGGGTGCCTCGCAGGGGCAATGCTTCCCCACTCACAAGCACAGAGTCTGAGTGTAGAAAATGAGCTTTTAATGAAAGAGGCAGAAAAGTCATATGGCATAAGCTGGGGAAAATACCACACCCAGAGTTCACAACCAAGCCTCAAGTAAGTATCCCAGCTCAAGCAGATGGAGCAGTGCCCTTTGCCTCTCAGGCTCAGCCGTCCTATACTGGAAAGAGCCAATCCACACACCCAAGCTTTCTCCCTATCCACTTCAAATGCCCCACTTCCAAGTCTCCCCAGTCCCTGCACTCCCTGACACATCACTTTCGACTTGTCTACACTCACCCCTTCATAAAACAAAACAGGAAGAAGGGACATTTGAATAATAGGTGGTCCTTTCGACAGGCCCCCCCAAACAAATGGTACAAGATTCGAAAGTGGCACTTTTCAATCGCCCTGTGCTCCATTATGCCTACGAGGCACTGCACGTTGATGGCAGCACCTCATTATCATCTTCCGACCTCACTCATCACCATGCCCCTTCCGAAAGGAACAGGCTAGTGTGGACATGGCCCTTGCTGCATTCCCTCTCTGAACTGGAGGTAACGCAACCTTCGTGCTGGACCGGCGTTCCGCATCCCCTGCCAGCTGCCCACCCGCTGCCCACCCTGCTGGCTGCATCTCACACCAGACGTCCCTCTCCTGTCTTGTGGGTTTTGCAATAGACAGAACCCTGTGTTTGAAGCACTCCAGGGCTTCAGCTACCAGCTCATAGGGGATTTCGGTTCACACTGGTATTCAGCTCTGCATCGAGGTGCAGCATCTCGGTATTCACCAGGATGAATTCTAGCAGAATAGTTATTGACCCATTTTGAGGTCCACCTTCTAACAGCGGGGGGAAGAAATAGTCAAACCAGTTTTACCGCTGTATAGCCCAAAGGCTTCCAGCAAGCTGAATCAACCACTAGTCCTACCCTTTCTCACTTCATAATGTTTCCATGAAGGGATCCCTCTGTAATCCATATCTGACACAGCAGTCATGAGTGCCCTGTAGCCCACAACAACTTCAAGCACTGGTGAGACTCCACAATTCTTACCCTGGGTAAAGTCATAAAATGTGACTTTCCAACAACAAGCTATTTACAAGAGAGGAAAACGCTTTGCTTCACTTGCTCCCATCAGGCTTTGTTTTCAAGGCATTACATGGGCGCACCTTTACATTTGAGGACACATTCCCCAAATCCTTCAGCAGTACAAAGCTCCTGTTGGCACATTCTTTACAGGAAGAAGAAAATTTCTGAGAAGCAGTAGATTAGCTGGTGTCTCCCTGCAGAGAGTTCATGAGCAGGTCGGGGGACCGTACATGCACTTCACCTAGCTGTGCCTCTTCACACTGACAGCCATGTGACAAAAAAGCAAAAAGGGGCTACTTGCTAGTGAAGAGGAGACAGTAAGGTGTGTTCTGGGGCACTCAGAAATCCCAATGTCAGACTGTCAGGGTTTAAATGAGTAACAACCCTCCAGACCACCCTCTGGCAAGCAGGTAATGAAGCCAAGGTCTCTGATGAGGCAACTCCCTGCAGCCCTATTGACAGTCCCAGAGCAGCTGACTGGCTGGCTGGCCCTACTTTAGCCAGCACAGGAATGAAAAGCTGTGTAAACAACCAGGGAGAACTTACAAATGTTACAGCTTCTTTCCAAGGCCCTTGATGACCTCTGTCCCTACACGACTTGCAGGGGAAAGAAGAACCAGGCAGCAGTTCTCTGTCTGTGCTGGAGTTCACAGAAGCAACGAATGCTGGTTTCCCTCCCCTGCGGCTCAGCGGGTACAGTTACAGACCCCTCTATCTGGCACCCGATTCTCACTCTGATAATCTCTTGGTTGATCTGGAGCTGCTGAACTTGTTGAGGGTATTTCATGTCCTCCAGAAGTTACTTTCTTTCCCATTCCCAGAGTCTGGGCTGGGCTGAATGAGTGGTGAACCAGCCAGAGGGGAATTTTAACCCAAACTTGGCTCTTCTGAGCATCTCGAGCACAATGGTTCTCAACTTGTTCACTACTGTAGGCTGCATATGAAACCACAGTGCATAATGTGGGCTGTGTCCAATACTACCTGTGTGTTTGTGAGGATGTCACAAGTGGGTGCTGAATGAGCTGCAAACAGGTCACGGATTGTGAACCACTGCTGTGGTGCGGAGCTACTGGAGCTGATGTGGAGGCAGACAGAGGAGGCAAGTGTCCTTTTGCACACAAACAGGGCAGAGCAGGAACAAGGGAACTCAGCTTTTCAATCTTCTAAGCTGAGTGTGACGCTCCTCAGGGACACCCAGGATTGTGAGGGACCTGCTCCCACCAGCCTGTGGTACCGTACAAGCAAGGCGCTAACAAACTTCCACACACTTTATTTCCAAAAGTGAGACCTCTTGACAAAGCTGCTGCACCATTTTGTAGCTCTCTGTAAGGCCCCTGCGAATCTTCTAACTTCTTCTTCATGTTTTCTGTGTTTCCAGACTGCCAGCAGCCTGGATTCACAGTTCTAGTAGTTACAAGCAGTCTTACACCTAAAGCACCACATTCCCTCCCCTCTTGAGAAGCCCTCTTCATTTTAAAATAAAACTGATCTAACTACAGCAACAAATATGGAATAAGCCACTATACTGTTGGCAGAAATCCTACATCGAAAACACTGTAAATACGACATAACATGGTCTCTAGTCTCGACAGGTGGTCGTTTGGATCTGGCAGACCTTCTCTCAAATCCAGTTCCTGATGCAATATCTTGTTGTGTTCGCAACTACGGTGAAGTCATCCAATGGGGTTGGGTGTTGGCATCATCTCCTTTTGGTGCACAGGCAGGTTTCCAAAGGACCCCGCAGACTTTGAAATCCCTCTATTCCTATCAGCAGAGTAGCTGGCCATTAGCATGGCTATTTTGAGGTTTTGGCCAAATGTGGCCACAGCCCATTTGTCCTTATTGATCCTCATCACATTTCTTTTGACCCCACCCTGCAATTTATCCAAGTCACTCAGGAGCCTATCCCTACCCTCCAGCAGATCTACCTCTTCCCCTCGTTTAGGGTCATCTGCAAATTTGCTAAGGGTGTAGTCCTGCCCCTCATCCAGCTTTTCAATAAAGATGTTGAACCTTGCAAGACAGAGAACTGATCATGAGGACATGATACTTGAAACCCATCTCCAAACAGAGATGTCAGTTGCAACAGTTGGGGTCTGGCCATCAATGCAGCTTTCTATCCATCTTCCAATGCATAAAGAGATGGCAGTAGTGGGATTTGAACCCACGCCTCCAATGAGACTGGAGCCTAAAGCCAGCGCCTTAGACCGCTCGGCCACACTACCTACAAAAGGTACCTCACGCGAGCATCAACCTCTCTTGACATTTCCTGAGTTTCAGAACAGTTTACGCCAAGAGTACATAGGAAGTTTTAAAACGCCTCATATGTCATACCTAGTGAAAATGTCAGCATGTTTTCAATAAAAGGGGGCTGTGACACAGTATCCCAAAAAGATGGCTTTTAGCACATCCTAACCTTCCCCTGCTGTCTCTCTTGGCTGCTTTTTATCCCAGATCACACTGACACACAGAGGAAGGTGATAGGGATTACTGGTCATGATACTCTTAAAGCTGGAGTCACAGTTCCTGGGTGCAGCTGCCATCCTCTGCTCTGGCAGCTGAGCCTTTGAAGGGCTCCCCACGTGGGCCAGGGTAAGCAGTGACTTGTGGATGGACGTAATGGGAGGGGAACCCAGCCCAGATAGAACTTCTGTAGCTTTGTGGCTGTTATATTTGCTTCACACGTGCAATGTACTTGGTTTAAAGCCCCATGCAGGTGAGATACATGCAACAGGGCTGGTTGTGTCAACTGCACAACTCTGCCACTTGCGAGCATTTTGGTGGATGCTCCATTTTCTGAGAGCAGCCGCAGTGGAGATGTCGTTGTCTCTGGCAATAAGAGTTCAAACTGGGGCTCGTGGGGTAGATTTTTGTGCTTCTTCTCATGCTTACTAAACTGTGCTGTGCATGGGCTGTGCCCCAAGGGGTCTGTTCCCTCTGGGTGCCCAGAGGTAAACTCACAAATGAGCCTTTTGGGGGAAGGAGTCACTCCCGGGACCTCTCTCCCCTTCAGTCTCAGGGCGAATTACTGACCCATGGCTGTGGGGCTGGCATCATCCTGGCTCACTCGTATCTTGCTTCGGTAGCTCTGAGCCAATGTGTGAGACTCGGCAGTTATGTTTCTTTGTTTCTCTGCTGCATTGGTCCTTTCTGCAGCTCCCTCTGTGGTAGGGCTCTGCCTGGCCCTCTGCCCATCTCTGCCCCCTGCCTGGTGACTATTTACTGCTCAGAGCCACAGGCTTGTTCCTGGGCCTGGGTCAGTCTCTGTTGCTGCTGGCTCAGTGTGACACGGCCTAGGTGTGTCAGCCTGCACCAAGGGCATTTCTGTGTCAGACTCCTGAGCCCCCGGGCTCCAACGCAGCCAGACTCACTGATATGCCGGAGAGTCCAGGGAAACACTTCCCTGCCCTTGGGCTGTTTTCATGGGCTAAACTCCCTTCCAGCATAGACCTGAGTGAGACGCTGAGACCGGACCCACAGGTCTATGCAGCCAAGGGCTCAGCATTAGGTCCTGGGCCACTGAGCACTGGGGAATCCCATTCACAGTGTATATTGTCTCCTGGCCCTCTCCTGCCCCAGACCTGCCTCTGCAGAGACACCCCCCACACTAGTGAGCAACAGTGTTGGCCTGTGCTTGGAGTCTGCCCAGCACAGGCGCTGGGGGGCAGCAGGCTCAGCTGTGCTAGAAGTAGCATCACACAATAGGACTGGAACTCAACAAAGCTCAGCAGGTTGGTGCCTATAAAGGCTCAGTGAGGATGGGATTCAAGCCCTGCAGAGCACAATGGATTAGCCGTCCATCCCCTTCACCACTCGGCCGCCTCACCCAACGTGCCTGGAACTTTTTCATATGTCCCAACTTCAACCCTGCGAGGAACCTTTCTGCCACTCACTGGCTGGCCGGGGACACGGGAAGGGCAGTTTTGGCCCAACAGGGCTGTGATCACTCATGTCCCCTGCAGAGCTGCTTCCTGGGGTGAGCAGGGGACTGTGGTGCCCTGCCCTGGGAGCAGCACAGCTCAGCCCATGTGTCCCTGCTGGGTGGGAACAGAGCAGGGCCATGGGCAGGGACTGCAGCCTTTGTACCTCCTCCTGTCACGCTCTGCTCCTTTCCAGCTGCTCTGTTAGCACAGCAGCTCCAGCTGGATTGGCCCCTTCTCTGCCAGGTCAGTCTGTGAGGGGCCGATGGGAGGCAGGTTCAGGAGCAGGCTTTGGCTGGGTCTGGCTGGGACTGAACATGTGGGATAGGGCAGGGGCACTTGCCTGGCACAGCTTCTTTTGGCTGAGGGGCAAAGATACCTCTGTGATTCCCAGCCAGTGACATCAGTGAGGGCAAAGCCTTCAAGTCCATGCTCCTGACCTTGCCTCCCATCACACACACACATTGCCCCCCCCCCCACCCACTCACCGCCCCCACAGGTAACACATGGGGGGTGAAAAAATGAAACAGATTGTGATAGAGTGGGGGGGGCGTGTGGGTGCATGTGTGAGACTCAGGCTGTAGGTAAAGTATCTTCTGTAAAAGGCCTTGTGATTGGAGAAAAACATCTCCAATACGCCTACCTTCATACCTCCAGCTTCCACCCCAGACGCACCACACGATCCATTGTCTACAGCCCAGCATTAAGATATAACCGCATTTGCTCCAACCCCTCCGACAGAGACAAACACCTGCAGAATCTTCTGACTCAGGAAGCTGCCAACGTTCCTCCTGCCTCCCAAGGACACTTGCTATCACAGCAATAGCTGAGAAAAACACCTCCAATATTGAGGTGATGACCTGAAAACCTCAAAAACAGCTGCTGATGTAGCTCAGTTGGGAGAGCGTTAGACTGAAGATTTAAAGGTCCTTGGTTCAATCCCAAGCTTCAGCAGAGCTTTTCTGAACTTTGGCCAGAGAGCAATTAGTGACTGCTTGGTTCCTTACTGCTGGCAAATGCTCCTGGAAAGGATGTTGTCAGCCCTTTTCGGACACCAAGGCACTAGCGTGCTCTTCCTTTCTTCTCTTGCTCTTCCGCAGCAAGGGGAGGAAAAAAGACCCCATTGTGCCCAGTATGATCCAGCCAACTTCACAGATCTTGCTGAGTGTTCCCAAAAGTCCACTGCTCAACCCGCCGAGCGATTGAAAGGCAGCTCTGAGGCCCTCTCACCACCACTTTCTCCAGGTTGGCCCATCCAGGTGTCACAGCAAATGCCACACTGGTGGATGGCATTGCAGGGGAGGCTCAGAGGAACACAGCCGAGATTCTGTGGTGCACTGGTAATCACAGAACTCTCCAAGCTGAAATCAGCAAAAAACACAGTATGTCATTTGTGTCCTGGCATGTGTTCCTGCTTCTATGGCTGGCCTGCAGCCTGGCATTCCCTGCCCCTGTGAGTGCCAGCAATCAGACAGCCTGCGGTACCTTTCAATGAGACATGGGAACACTTTTGTAATTAGTGAAACAAAAACCATCCACCAACAGTATTTGTTCCCTTTGCTGCACTTAGGTGCCTGTATGCTGTTGATTTCTTCTCTTTGAAGCAATAAGAAGCAGCTAACTCAGAAGGTGCTGAGCTCGCCCATCTTCCCTGAGATGTGAGATTGCCTCTCCCCACTTGAGACACCCTTTGAGGTGGTGGGCCGAGAAGCCTTTAAGGACTCGCTTTTCTTAGTTTCCAGCTTTAAGCTGCTGGATGAGGAAAGAGTGGCCAGGCAAGTGGGTGGCTGAAAAAGGGAAGGAGGTCTGACAAACAGGAAATGGTGGAGTGACAACAAAGTCCACAACCCCTTGCATATTTTTCCAGCCAACAAAATGCAGCACGAGATTTGTGCTTGGTCCACAGGGAGGGCTTTGAAGCAGTTAGGGAACGTAGGCCATTTTCTGTGAGGTTCCCCTAAAGTTAAAATACTGTTGATGGAGCTCCAGAGGGCCTCACTCATCCACTAGGAGGAAAAAGCCCCAACTCAGGTGCGCCTGTGGAGAAGAAAGGCCCTGGAGAGACAGAGATTTAGAGCAAACCCCACAGATTTGAAATCAGATTGCAGAATGCAGAGCTCTGAACACTGCCATTACGCCATGGGACCTGCAGATGAACAATTTCTGGGCACCTGTGATTCTTTGGAGGTTGGCACCCTGCTTACCTTGGCTATTGATACTGGCATACATGCATTCCTTCTGAGAAAGGTAGAGTTGCTGTGGTGGGGTTCAGGGGTCCCCATGCACTGCACCCTGGCTGTAGGCAGGAGTGACTCTCACTCAGCAGGTAGAGTAGGAAGTTTATTAGGTGACAGAGGTCCAGTTTCTCTCAGAAGAGTCAGTGCAGCAATCAGAGAAAGTCATTCCATCCCGTCCTGGGGAGAGGAGCCCGAGGGTTTCCTCTCTGAGGTGTAGCTTCCCCCTTGCCCGGCTGGCTGGCTTCAAGCTCCCTCTCCCCTCCAGCTTCTAACTGCCCCCTCCGATTCAAAGCCAGATCAGCTCCTCCCTCCTCTTTGTTCAGGGCAGAGATGTTACCTGCCAGCCTAGGTTATAGCCCCAGGGGCATCCTTAGCTGCTGGGAGTTGCTCTGCTTCTCTCACACACATCCAGCCTGAGTCTCACACATGCACTCCTCCCACTCCATCACACTTGCCTCTACAGCATAACCAAACTTTCACCATTTTCCACTGGTATAGAGTACAGCTTCGTGGTGGAGCATTTGACTGCAGCTGAAAAAGTCCCAGGTGCTCCTTCACAGATGGTTGTCTTAAGGGAAATAGATCTTCATCTCCAGTCCATTTGGGGTTTTCCCTGGATGTTTGAAATAGATTTAAACACTTATCATTTTCCTCTGCCAATGTACCAGCACTGAGCAAACCTATCCTTCAGCTGAGATCAGTTCCCAGCCTGCAAAGCTCAGGGTTCTGATCCATTGAACACACAAGGGTACTGTACATCACAGATATGCAGGGCCCTGCTCACAGTGGCCTGTGCTGGGCAGGAGAACCAGGCCCAAAGCCAGGGGGCTCAGGAATCTAACACACAAAGGCCACTTGGTTCAGACTGAGCTCACAGCACTTTGGCTTCATCACACTCGTCCAGCAGTGTCAGGGCCCACCCCAGGCACAGGAAGAAGCCTGTGTCTTTGACCAAGAAACATTCAAATGGCAGGGGCAGAGCTGCTGGAAGCCCCAGAAAAGAACCCAGCCCAGGACCAGGCAAAGCCCTCCCACAGTGGGGGCTGCAGAAAGGGCCAAAACATTTCAGAAAAGTCACTGACAGTTCCCAGCTGCAGAGCCCCAGGCCTTGGCCCAAAGCCCCCAAAGTGAGACATGAGTGAGCCACGCTAACACCAACCCCACAGCCAGGGGTTAGAAACTTCTGTCATGGCTCCTTCCCCACTCTAGCAAGAGAAATGCAGAAGTGGGGCCCAGCAAAAGTACCTCCAAGACCTTATCTACCAGGTTTTGGTATAAACTTCCCTTAAAAAATCCAAAAACCTTAGACTTTGGGGATAAAATTCACTGCCACCAGCCAAGTAATAATAAGGAAACTGGGGAGAGACGACGTGGGAAATCTCAGCCCCAAAAGTGAGAACCAGGACACAAAAAACATTAACCAAAACCAGGTTAATAAAAAGAAAAAGGAAGAACTTTTGTTATTACAACAATATTTGTGTTGCAAACCTCATGACGAGATGGAAGAGTCACAAAGTAAAACACATGGGGAGTCTCCACCATGGGCCTAGAACTTAGTTACAAGGAGAGGAAAAGAACATTTCTAAAAAGCGCACAGACATCAGACCCCACTTCCCAAACCAGAAAGCAATAAAGCCCAATGGATCTATGTAAACTTTACCCGACTCACAGAAGATTGGAGGGCCTGTTCTTGGAGGGCGACATTCTGTGTCTCTCTCCCTCATGGCTGGAAAGAAGAAGAAGGAAAAAGACAGAGAACAGAGAGGGAGGAGCCAAAATTTAATTCTTACCTCCATTCCTCTTGGCCAACCCCACCTGGCTCAGGAGGTTAACCCTTTCACTCCCAGGCTGCTAGCAAACCCTCATGATCATAACAACTTGCCTTGAGAATGAAAGGATGAGAGGTCCCTGGAGTGACTTCTGCCCCAAAAGGCTCATTTACGAGTTAACCGTGGAGCTCCCACAGAGGCCAGAGTCTGGAGGATGAGGGGTTTCTTACCTGGAACTGAGGCCTGACATGTCCCCGGCTGCTCAGACTGGCCACGAAAAAGATCCTAGATCAAGAGCTGAACACTCAGAGCCACAAAACACACTCAGAGATCAGGAGGTCAGGATTTTCCTGTAGAGTTCTATGGCTTGTTAATTTTGGCACCAAAGCGGAGGGCAAAACTCTGCACAGCTAAGGATGTAGATGTGCGATTGTCAAGGTAGTGAGAATCAGTCAGGTGCCTGTACCCAGCCGTGCTGCAGCTGGAGAGGTTCCTACACTGTTAGAAGACGCAAGGTCAAGTTCTCCACAAGGGGTCTCTTACACAATGCAAAGCAGCACTTTCCCTTGCATGACCTTATTTCCATTTGCTGCATGCAGGACACATGGTAAAATTACTCAGGTTTGAGCAAGCTCACGAGCAATCCAGCAGACCACAGGCAGCAGGGTCACACGCCCACCCCAGATATCTGTCAGGGTTCCCATCAGAATGTGCCCAGAAGCAATTTTTGTAATTTGTGTGGGAGGAAAGGACGGGAGCTGCTTCAGGCCACAGCATATGGGGTGGGTTGGAGGGATGACTTGGCCTATGTCTTTGCAGAGCTTTTCATAGAATCATAGAATCATAGAACACTAGGACCGGAAGGGGCCTCGAGAGGCCATCGAGTCCAGTCCCCTGCCCCGACGGCAGGACCGACCACTATCTACACCATCCCTGATAGACATCTATCTAATCTGTTCTTAAATATCTCCAGCGAGGGAGATTCCACAACCTCCCTTGGCAACTTATTCCAGTACTTGACCACCCTGACAGTTAGGAACTTTTTCCTAATGTCCAACCTAAACTTCCCTTGCTTCAGTTTACGTCCATTGCCTCTTGTTCTCTCCTCAGAGGCCAAGAAGAACAAGTTTTCTCCCTCCTCCTTATGACACCCTTTAAGATATCTGAAAACCGCTATCATGTCCCCCCTCAATCTTCTTTTGTCCAAGCTAAACAAGCCCAATTCTTTCAGACTTTCTTCAAAAGACATGTTCTCCAGACCTTTCATCATTCTAGTTGCTCTTCTCTGGACCTTCTCTAATTTCTCCAGAGAGAAATTATCTCTAGACAGTTCCCACTCAGCAGCACTACGGGCATAAAACAGGCTCCCTGCCTGCTCTAGCTCCACGCTGCCCCTAAGGTCGCGTCTACACTAGCAAGTACATTCGAAATTAGAACTGGAAGACCGAGCTCTTTCGAAAGAACCCGCTGAGCGTCCACACGCACCCTGCGCCCTTTCGAAAGTAAATTTGAAAGAACTCCCGTGTTCTTTTGAAGTTGAACCTCCGTTCCCAGGATGGGAAGAGCGCCCTCCTTCGACAGAGATCAAGTGTAGACGCTCCGCGGCCCGCTCATTCAAAAGGGAGGGTCCTCCACGGCGGCAATCAGCCGGCAGGCGGCAGCACCGCTCACAGCACAGACGGAGCTCTATGGTTCTAGTGTCTGACCACGCTTAAGAGGACGCAGGCTCCCAGAAACCCTCAGGCAGGAAGCTGAGAGCGTGGAGTTAGCAGTGAGGCCACACTGCTCTCCAGCTCACCAGCCACCACGACCGACAGCCAGTCCCCCACACCACCCAGACCTATGGCCAGCCACCCAGATCCCCGCCCACCCCAGGGGCCCTCCAAAGACAGCAGGGAGTTGTCCCAGGAGGCGGCCCAGGCCCTGAAGCATCGAGCCCCTTCCTGGACAGAAGCCAAGATCCTGGACCTCCTCTCCCTCTGGAAGGATGAGGAGGTCCTCTAACAAAGGGGGGTCCTTTGCCGCAATGCAGTCACCTTCCAGCGGCTGGCAAAGGGGCTGCTTGGCCATGGCCACCCCACCTGCACACTGGACCAGGTCCGGTCAAATGTAAAAGAACCGCGGCAGGGGTATTGCAGGGCCTGGGATGCAGCCAGGCGGTCGGGGGCAGCCCCCACAAGCTGCCCCTTATACAAAGAGCTCCACTGCCTCCTGGGGCTGAAGTAGCTGGACTTCCCACCATCTTCCTCAACACATCCGTCAGGGACACTGAGCCAGAGACAGGGACCGAGGGCGAGGAGCACCCGGGGTCGTTCGCCAGCACCAGGCGACCACGGACAGCACAGCCACTCGACCCCACCAGCGATGACAAGGGCTCAAGCAAAGGGGTTCTTGTCATTGATCTCCCATCCAGGCCATCCAGCTGGGTCCTGTCTGACTGCGCCTCACCTGCCTTCCTGGAGGGACCCCTAGGTAGGTGCCATGCACACCAGCCTCCCTAGTGCTCAGGGAGGGAGTCTCAGGTCCCACCCGGGGTGGCCACAGGCATCCCACAGGGCCACCAGTCCAGGTGCATGTGGACCCTGGACAGCTATGTTCCCCGGGCTCTCAGGGGGATGATATGCGGCACTCAGCACCACATAGATGGGACAGCATCAGGGGCTGCCCAGACATGGAGGAAGCAGGGAAACAGCATCCGGGGGGGGTGCGTTCCCCCAGGACTGTCAGCCAACCCCACCTCTGCAGAGACCCACCCTGTCACCTGTACCTCTGTCCACCTCTCCTGAGCTCCCATGGCCAAAGCTGCTCATCATGGACTTCCTCCAGGGCCTGCTCCTTGTGCTTCTGCACCCCACCCCCAAGGGCCCTTCCTCTGCCTTCCCCAGCCCTCTGCCCACCAGAGCAGCAGCTGGGGGACCTGAGTGAAGAAGCAGAACTCAGGCAGGAAGAGGAGCAGGGCAGGCAGGGACTGGCACCACTGGTGAGTTACCTGGGCCTGTGGTGCTGCAGTAGCAGGTGTCCAGGGAGGGAGCCTGTGAGGCCAGAAGTCCTTTGTGGGGAGATGGGGAGCAGAGAAACCCAATGGAGCTGCTGTAGGGGCTGGTGCCTTTGGCAGAGGGCTCCTGCTGCCCCTTCCTGTGGGAGGTGTGTGTTGCAGAGCTGGGAATCTGGGGATCCTCACCTCCCCCAGGACCACTCTGCAGCCCTTCCCTCTGCCTGGGGTGGTGACTCCCACTTGCTCCCTGCCAGCCTCTCACCCTGGTTCCTTCAGCTCTTTGGGCCTCCTGCCCAGAGCAGCCGCAAGAAGGAAAGCGGAAAAGACCTGCCCATGGCCAGCATGGGGCTTGAACCCATGACCTTGGCGTTATTAGCACCACGCTCTGACCAACTGAGCTAGCCGGCCAATTACAGAAGATACCACAAGGGGCCTTTTTGGAAATGAGCAACAGGCAGCTGCAGGGCCACTGAACAGGGATTTTCTCCCCTCCCCCACCAGCCTGGCCTCCCCTTTCAGACTCCCTCACCCATCCCCCACTGCTCTGAGCCCAGCTTAGAGTTCCCCCAGCCCCGGCTGCCCCTTGCCAGCTGTCCTGGGTCCTGCAGTGGGTCCCTCAGATCCTGTCTCTCCCACCCCTTCCCACTGCCCTGATCCCCTTGTCCCCTTAGACCCTGCCGACCCCCCAACTGCCCTTTTCCCCTCCTCCCTCAGCCACAAGCCCTGCCCAGGTTCCCCTTCACATCTGCCACCTCTCCCCCCTGGAAGCCAAACTCCTCCTCCCTCTGCACTGCACAGTCACCAGCTGAAACCTTGGGCCCTGCCCAGGGGCTGTGTCAGAACGTCTCCCACCTGCACAATTCATGTCCACGGCAGGGGGTTTGCTTCCCAGCAAGGTTAGGAAATGTTGGGGAGGAAGCAAAAGGAAGCTACAAGAGGCACGTCGGCCAGGTTTATTGCCATATTGGATACAGTAGTAGTTCCCTGTAGATTTCTTAGTCTAAGTCAGGGCATACTACAAATATGCACCCACGGTCAATGGACTCGGCTCGGTCAGTGGCGGGACTTTCCACTGCCCCCTCGGCCCGACCCAGACCACATCCCACGATTACATTCTTATACACAGGTAGAAACAGCTTACTCATCACTCCTGACGTATTGAGGTACAGCCCTTCTACGTAGTCAGGTGCCGCCTCTCACCTTGTACATGGTGGTTTGAACAAAACTCTATCCATCATATGCCCCTTTTGCCCCTGTCATTGGGATGGGTCAGCCTGTTCTTTCTGATCTGTGGAATGTTCCAGGGTCAGGTGTTCTAGTACCATGTTCCTGTTCCAACACACCAAGTAGACAGGTTTCTGCAACATCAACCCTCTTCTTGCCAACTTCTGAGAGCACTGCATTCCTTTTGCTTACAGATGCACTTTGCTTTCTGTTAGCAGAGTTTTGACCATTACTTTGGTTCAGGCCTAAGGCTGGGCCTGTACTTACTACACATACTTCACCCCAGATGGGATTTGAATCCACAATCCTTGGCTTAGAAGGCCAATGCCTTATCCATTAGGCCACTGGGATACACCAAAAAAAGGAAGCAACGAGGGATAAAATTCTCTCTCAAAAATGTACATTTCTCACCAAGGAAGACAAAACATTTGCTCTTTCTTTGTCTTTGTTCTTTCTTTGTTCTGAATCTGAGAAATGCCCACGCACTAACTCTGCAGTAGCAACAAAGCAGTGACCCGCACCCAGCTAGATGTTCAGTTACCATCCCTGGCCATTCACCAGGAAGGGACATGTGGGCAACAGGTTCACAATGGCCATGAAAGGCAGCTGATCAATGGGCTTGACACCATGAGCTGTTTGGCTCTGACACACACCGAGGATCTTTCTGGCACCCAGATGAGCGTGTAAATAAAGGGACATTGACAGGATCATTTCTCCTCTCCTCCTGTACCTACAATGAAGGCAGCAACAATGTTGGAAAGACAAAGAAACTTTTGATGTGGCCTAACTGGAAAAGCATCCCAGGAAGCACAAACTGCTCGAAGTTATGGGGAAGGGAAACCTTCCAATCTGGCTCAGCGTGAGCACATTTAGGAATTAGACTGGAATTTCTCTTTTCTTTCTCTTGTAACAGTTCTGGACTCCTGCACCAATACCACCTCGAAACACATGCAGCTGATCTTTTTGTGGGGAATAAATGCTTTTTAATGTTTCATCGAAGCTGCTGCAGTTTTGATTGACGTTTGGGGAGTCTATGAAAGGAAACGTGCAGGAAACTGGGCCTGTTGACCTCATCAGGTCCCTTCCACTTCTAGTACTCTATGAAAGAGACTGGAGGATAGTCACCCCTTTGATTTACTGAGGAACTCATGAAGGAGCTCGGTCTGACAAGAGTGTCTACAGATGTGTAATGTAAGCCTTTCATCTGAATGAAACAGCAGCAACCAGGGCCTGTTTCAAAATCTAGTGGTCCCTTTTTCATTTATCTCACATAGAACTGGCTCAAGCCCCCACCCAGAAGCCTGGGAAATTCGCACAGCCCTGGGTGCCTCGCAGGGGCAATGCTTCCCCACTCACAAGCACAGAGTCTGAGTGTAGAAAATGAGCTTTTCATGAAAGAGGCAGAAAAGTCATATGGCATAAGCTTGGGAAAATACCACACCCAGAGTTCACAACCAAGCCTCCCGTAAGTGTCCCAGCTCAAGCAGATGGAGCAGTGCCCTTTGCCTCTCAGGCTCAGCAGTCCTATACTGGAAAGAGCCAATCCACACACCCAAATGTTCTCCCTACCCCCTTCAAAAGCCCCTTCCTACAAGTCTTCCCAGTCTGTGCAGGCCCTGACACATCACGTCAGACTTGTCTACACTCACCCCTTCATAAAACTTGAGCATATGAGCAGACAGGAATAAGGGGACTTCGAAGTAGCCGAGGTCCTTTGGAAAAGGATCCCTGTCTGGATGAGTCGCGCAGCCGCGAGCCTCATCATTGTCGAAGTGCCACAGAAGCCCGCATGCTAATGAGGTGCTGAATATGTAGTTCAAAACAAGACAGGCAGAGCAGCAGCTGCTCAGAAGACACCCAGCACTGCAGGTCAGGCGGTCACTCATCAGCACCGCAGTGAAGGGGTATTAGGAATGGTAATGGAGTGAAGGGAATAAAGGGCAGAGACCCTCCCAGCAAAGCAGAGTGAAGCCTCCTGCTAGGTTTCACCTCAGACCCTGCCTATCCCCTCCCTCTTCAGCCGTGAGCAGGGCACACGGCCCATGTTCCCTGGCAGGGGGTAACACCATCTCCACATTCTGCAACGTGCTTCTGACGGAGGGACCCCAGTCTGCTGCCTGCTCCTGAGCTCAGCTGCTCCCAGCTCACCCAGAGCACATGGCCT
Source organism: Carettochelys insculpta (assembly GCF_033958435.1). Classification (NCBI taxonomy): domain Eukaryota; kingdom Metazoa; phylum Chordata; order Testudines; family Carettochelyidae; genus Carettochelys; species Carettochelys insculpta. The sequence goes on from NW_027439072.1 coordinate 161,999, forward strand.
TGGAGCAGCAGCTGCCCTGTCTGCTCTCCTGCCCACAGACACAGAGCCCACAGGAGTCACCCCAACTCCAGAACCTTCTGCCTGCTAAACCTGCCCACCAAAAGTGATGCAGACACAACTCACCCCGTCCCCTCCAGGGGTGTCTCCCTGTCAGGTGCATGGGTCACATGTGCATCACCACGTTCTCTCACCAGAGGCAGCCCAGCCTTGTGGGAGGGCTCTATGGGCATCACTGCCTGCATCACAATGCCACTGCCTGGTGCTGCTGGGGTCTGGCAGCCTGGCTTTGCAGTGCCTGGTGTCCTCTGAACAGCTGCTGCTGGCTGGGTCACCTCCCTGGACCCAGAGTTTTGCTGAGCTACATGGGCAGTCTCACCAGATCACACCAGCATGAGCCCTCTAGGGATCTCTGGGCACACCGCCTAGTTCTTCAGCACCAACCAATTGCCCCAACCCCTCCAGCCAGCTCAGCCAAAGACCTAGATCCAGCAGGCATCATGAGTCACCTCGCTTTCTCTCTTGCATTGGGTCAGAGAGGGAAGCAGCACAGAGCCCCAACTAAATCATCCCAGCCAGGGTCTGTTCAAGCCAGGACTGGAAAACCTCTAGGGATGAAGATTGCAACACCTGTCTAGGTAAAGCATTGCAGTATTTCACCATCCTCCTGGTGAAATAAAAGCAGCACGACTCAAATACTGGACTATTACTGCTGTGACTTGCATTTGAAACCAGGTTGCTGCAGCCACAATGCAGAGTACGAACCCCTGTTCGATCACAGCAGGCTGCAGAAGGCCAGGATGGTGCTTTCTTTAACTTTCTCAGGTTTCACCTGACAGTCTGGGACCCAGCACGTGGCCCCAGGCATGGGCAGGGTTCTTGGGTTCCTGATGCACAAGGCAAGGTGAATGCAGCTTTCCCAGCCTGGGACTCAAACCCTGAAACCTCCAAATAAGGTCCTAACCCTGAGAGAGCCTGGCAGGTCACTGAAATAATATAGAAATAACAGGCAGCCTTTTTGCAAGGCAGTAAACCTCATTCTCCTCCAACGGTGCCAATTCCAAAACAGAGATTTTGGAATTGGGCTGTATAGGCAGGTAATTGGGGCTATTCAAAAATAAGTTATTCAAGAATAGCATGTTCCAAAACTACTCTGCTGTGCAGTGACAGCACCAGCATGGCCTCCAGGGTCTCTACTCACAGACAGGCTCTGCTGTGCATGGAGGTGCCATTTTGAAATATGTTTTCTTTATTCTGGGGCTGCCTTGTGGCGTGAAGGCGTCATTGTGAACTAGATTATTTTGGAGGAATAATTCTGGAATAAACTCTTCTGAAATAACTCTGCACCTCTCTGGTCACTGCCTGTCAGCATCATGTAAAGCACCAGAATGTCCATTGTGGCCTGTGACAGCTGCACTGGGGATGCTGGTGCCAGTGCTGGAAGCTCCCGAGGAGCGGGAGGGGATCTGGTTTGCTTGGCCTGCTCCCTCTGAGGCCACCTGTGCACCTCCTCCCATTTCATCTCTTCCTATCCCAGCTCTGCCTCTTCCCCTGAGCTCTGCTGCCAGCTGCCTGCTGCTCTCTCCTCCCCTCCCCACAGGCCTCTCCCCGTTCCCCAAGGACTCCCAGCCAACCCCACCTCTGCAGAGACCCCCCCACCCATCCTGTCACCTGTACCTCTCTGCCCCTCTCCTGAGCTCCCATGGCCAAAGCTGCTCATCATGGACTTCCTCCAGGGCCTGCTCCTTGTGCTTCTGCACCCCACCCCCAAGGGCCCTTTCTGTGCCTTCCCCAGCCCTCTGCCCCCCAAAGCAGCAGCCGGGGCACCTGAGTGAAGAAGGAGAACTCATGCGGGAAGAGAAGCAGGGCAGGCAGGGACTGGCACCACTGGTGAGTTACCTGGGCCTGTGGTGCTGCAGTAGCAGGTGTCCAGGGAGGGAGCCTGTGAGGCCAAAGGCTTTTAGGGAGAGATGGGGAGCAGAGAAAGCCAATGGAGCTGCTGTCGGGGCTGGTGCCCTTGGCAGAGGGCTCCTGCTGCCCCTTCCTGTGGGAGGTGTGTGTTGCAGAGTTGGGAATCTGGGGATCCTCACCTCACACAGGCCCACTCTGCAGCCCTTCCCTCTGCCTGGGGTGGTGACTGTGACTTGCTCCCTGCCAACCTGTCAGCCTGGTTCCTTCAGCTCTTTTGGGCTTGTGTCCAGAGCCACCACAAGAAGGAAAGCAGAAAAGACCTGCCCATGGCCAGCATGGGGCTTGAACCCAGAACCTTGGCATTATTCACATCACACTCTGACCAACTGAGCTAAGCGGCTAGTTGCAAAGGGTTTCACACGGGGCCTTTTTGGAAATGAGCAACAGGCAGCTGCTGGGCCACTGGACTGAGATTTCCTCCCCTCCCCCACCAGCGTGGCCTCCGCTTTCAGACTCTCTCACCCATCCCCCACTGCTCGGAGCCCAGCTTGGAGTTCCCCCAGCCCCGGCTGCCCCTTGCCAGCTGTCCTGGGCCCTGCAGTGGGTCCCTCAGATCCTGCCTCTCCCACCCCTCCCCAGTGCCCTGATCCCCTTGTCCCCTCAGACCCTGCCAACCCCCCCGCCACTGCCCTTTTCCCCTCCTCCCTCACCCACAAGCCCTGCCCGGGTTCCCCTTCACACCTGCCACCTCTTCCCGCTGGCACCCAAACTCCTCCTCCCTCTGCACTGCACAGTCACCAGCTGAAACCTTGGGCCCTGCCCAGGGGCTGTGTCAGAACGTCTCCCACCTGCACAATTCATGTCCACTGCAGGAGTTTTGCTTCCCAGCAAGGTTAGGAAATGTTGGTGAGGAAGCAGAAGGAAGATACAAGAGGGATCTCAGGTGCGTCAGGTCAGCACTGGGGACAGCTGGGGTGAGAGGTGAATTACCACTAGGGAGGGGGCAGAGCTGGGTGTGCCTGGGAGTGAGACGCTCCCTGTCACACACTGAGTGATTGGGCAGCAAAATGGCAAATGAAATTTAATGTGGGTAAGTGTAAGGTGATGCATGTTGGAAGAAATAACCCAAATTACACGTACTACATGATGGGGTCAAATTTAGCTACGACAGATCAGGAAAGGGATCTTGGAGTTATAGTGGATAGTTCTCTGAAGACATCCACGCAGTGTGCAGCGGCAGTTAGTAAGGCAAATAGGATGTTAGGAATTATTAAAAAAGGGATCGATAATAAGACAAAAGATATCATACTTCCCCTATATAAAACTATGGTACGCCCACATCTCGAGTACTGCGTGCAGATGTGGTCTCCTCACCTCAAAAAAGATATATTGGCATTAGAAAAGGTTCTGAAAAGGGCGACTAAGATGATTAGGGGCTTGGAAAGGGTCCCATATGGGGAGAGGCTAGAGAGACTGGGACTTTTCAGTTTGGAAAAGAGGCGATTGAGGGGAGATATGATAGAGGTATATAAAATCATGAATGGTGTGGAGAAAGTGAATATAGAAAAATTATTTACCTTTTCCCATAATACAAGAACTAGGGGACACCAAATGAAATTGATGGGTAGTAGGTTCAAAACTAATAAAAGGAAATTTTTCTTCACACAGTGCACAGTCAACCTGTGGAACTCCTTGCCCGAGGAGGCTGTGAAGGCCAGGACTCTATTAGGGTTTAAATAGAGCTTGATAAATTTTTGCAGGTTAGGTCCATAAATGGCTATTAGCCAGGGATAAAGTATGGTGCCCTGGCCTTCAGAACAAGGGCAGGAGATGGATGGCAGGAGATAAATCACTTGATCATTGTCTTCTGTTCTCCTTCTCTGGGGCACCTGGCATTGGCCACCGTTGGCAGATGGGATGCTGGGCTCGATGGACCTTTGGTCTGACCCAGTATGGCCATTATTATGTTCTTATGTTCTTAGTTTGTGCACAGACAGGGCTGGGGGGTGTCTGTGCAGCGGCAGGGCTGGGGCAGGAGCTGCTCCCGCAGACAGGGCAGAACAGAGCTCCTGCCGACAGGGAATTGTGTCTGTGTTACAAACGTGCTGGAGGAGCTGGCTGGCACAGGCCTCCCCAGAACCACAAAGCTGTGAGGCACAGACTCTCTTCTGGCAGCCACAGCAGCACCTTCCCCACACCAATCACAACTGCCTTTTCCCGAGCTCCAGGCTGTGACTAGATTCTTTCCAACGCTCCTTTTCCATCAGCCTTTACCTTCCCCAGCAGGGAGAGCCATTGCCAAAGGAGGACATACAACAGGGCACCACTGGGAGCTGATTGATGAACTCCTGTTTATTAGTCAGGTATGTTAGCCAGCGAAGCCACAATAGTCTCCTTGTTATGTTACTGCTTCCTGATAGGGAGGTAACTGTGTTAGTCTGTGTCTTAAACCAAAAAACAGCCCTGTAGTACTTTAAAGAAATGTGTTTTCGTGGGGCCAACCCACACGGTTGGACTGCCCACAACAACACCTTCCCATTCCCCAGCGCAGACATTGTGCCGGAGGGAAGCTGGAGTTGCTGCCCAGAGGACATTGAGGACAGGAGGAGTTAAAATTCTCCTTTCACATATTGTGCCCTCTGCAGTGTACAGGTCAGAGTCCACCAATCTCCCCTCCTCTCTCCCCACCTGCCCCAGTGCAGGATCCCACAGGACACTGAGGATGGGAGGAGTTCGGGTTTTCGTGTTTTTTATGTGCCTTTTTTGTTGCAGACCCTTGGGGTGCGTTTGCAGAGGGGGCTGCCAGGGGCAGGACATGAGCCCTGCAGGGCACTGGTGGGTGTGTCTGTGACATCACAAGGGCCTTTGGAAGAACCTCAGGTGATTGGTTAAAGGAGGTGGGGAGGTGGTGACCTCACAGACAGTCCAGCACAATGGCCAGGTGGGACCGGCTGCAGGGCCGGGGCCATCTCAGAGACCCCCCCCCCCAGGGCTTTGCCTCAGGGAGTCTCCTTCTTGAGAGCTCTGCCCTGGAGGCTGGGGAGAGAATTCATGGTGAGGAACGTGAGCGCAAGGAGGATCCTCTTTGGCCCATTGCTCTATCCCACGACTAACTGCGCTGGACGGCAGCGTCTGTGTGGGGAGGGTCAGAGTCTGATCCAGCTGGTGGGGGACAAAACAGAGACAGGAAAAACACCAGGTTAAGGTTCTGCCCTCGTCAGTGCTAAATTGTGTCAGCCTTAATGTGTTGTGCCAATATTACTCTGGGTGCATGAAGTGTTTGGGGAGCTGCAGCACCAGTGAGTGGCAAGACCAAGATTTCCTAATACCACATCTACACACAGGAAGCTAATTTCAGATGCAGCCAATGGACACACTATGGCTTATTTCAAATTAGGCTCTAGCCCCTGTCTTAGCAGCCCCTGTTTCCAAATAGCTGCTGTTACTTGTACTTGTACAAGGAGGTTTGCTTATTTCCAAATAAGCCGTCCCCTATTTATTTCTGCATTATTTCAAAGCACCTGTTGCCTTGTGCAGAGGCTGCGATAGTTATTTTGAAATAACTTTGTTGTGTAGAACCTCCTAATAAATCCAGGGCTGTGACAGGCACAGCAGCAGCTGCTCAGAAGATAACAAGCCCTGCAGGTCAGCTCATCAGCATCCCAGCATCCCACTCTTTAGCACTCCAGTGAACAGGCATTAGGAAGGGTAATGGAGTAAAGGGAATAAAGGTCAGGGCTCCTCCCAGCAAAGCAGAGTGAAGCCTCCTGAGCAAGACTCTGGTCAGGTCTCCAGAAGTCACTCAGCTTCCTTCATGTCTTTGGACATTGCTGCCTATAGCAGTCCAGCAAAGGGTAACAGAGGAACACCCTGCACTTGTCTACTGGCTAGCAAGGGCTCGACCCCTTGGTTTTGTGAGAACCGTGCGCAACCCACCTAAACTATCCAAGCTACAGAGAAACAGCTCACAAGGGCCCTTTCAGAAAAGAGCAACAGGCAGCTGTAGGTACAGTGTGGTTCCTGGAGTGAGATTGTTGTCCCTCCCCCACTGCTCAGCATCCCACACAGGCATCACCACAGCCCCTCCCCCACCACCCTGAACCCCAACCTGGAATCCCCCTCTCAGATTCTGTCTCCCTTTCCCCACTGCCCTGAGCCTTGGCTAGGAATTCTCTCAGACCCTGCTGCCCCTCACCTGCTGTCCTAGGCCCTGCCAGGTGTCCCCTCAGACCCTGCCTATCCCCTCCCTCTCTTCCCCTGAGCATGACATTAACATGGCCCATGTTCCCTGGCAGATGGGTAACAACATCAGCCCCTGCTGCAATGTGCTTCCGTTGGAGGGACCCCAGTCTGCTGCCTGCTCCTGAGCTCAGCTGCTCCCAGCTCACTCACAGCACATGGCCTTGGAGCAGCAGCTGCTCTGTCTGCTGTCCCACCCGCAGGGAGCTGTGCAGTGCCAGCCTTGTGGGAGGGGTCTATGGGCATCACAGCCTGCGTCACACTATCACTGCCTCAGGGTGCTGGTGCCTGGCAGCCTGGCTCTGCACTGCCTGGTGTCCTCTGAACAGGTTCCACTGCCTGTGTCGCTTCCCTGGATTCAGAGTTTCACTGATCTTGATGGGCAGGTGATATACACACAACAGGGGTGGCTCTGTGAGCTGCAGAGGTCTGGAGCATGTGGTGCTTTGGCAGATGCTTTATTTCTGAGAGCAGCTGCAGAGCAGATCATGGACAGTCAGTGTCTGTGGGAGGAGGGGTTCACATTGGGGCTCTGGGGCATATTTTTATGCTTCTAATTACTGGCCACGTGTGTGATTTATTTCTAGAGCTGTTTTCAGAGTGCCCCATCTGGGTGTGTTTTCTAGCCAGAACTGTTAGAAAGCACCACCAGCAGCCCAGGCAGTGGCATTGTGATGCAGGCAGGGATTCCCATAGAGCCCTCCCACAAGGCTGGACCTGCACAGCTCCCCGTGCGTGCTGGAACCTCCCCATCCACAGCAGCCAGGCCACTTAGTCAAGAGGCCCCAAGGGCTCACCTAGATCTTGGAACTGTCACCGTGACGTTATTATCACCACTGTCGACACAGCTTGGCCAGCCAGCTGATTGGAACTGGTTTTACAAGTGTCATCTTCGGAAAGGAGTCAGGGGAGCTGCAGGGACATATGGACTCAACAATGAGGTGGCTGGGGCAGAGCATTTCATTGGCCAGAGGGGAATTAGCTCAATTGGTAGAGCGCTTGCTTAGCATACAAGAAGTAGTGGGATCGATACCCACATTCTCCAGGGCAGAGTTTTCTTCCAAGGCAATGGGAGACCCATCCCCACTTCCTTCTTCTTGGCTGCTCCCCAGGAAGCTCTCCATGCAGAGGAGCCATTTGGAGGTGTCTGTGCTCAGCTGTGTGGAAGGGCACAAAAGAGCACTTGGATCATCTTCTCTCCCACCTGCTGTGGGGATTCTGAGCAGTGAGGGAGGGGTAGCAATCTAATTCCAGAGGCCCCAGGGACCCTGCAGCTGCCTCTTGCTCCTTTCTGAAAGGGCCCTTGTGAGCTGTCACTGTGCAGGCTGGCTCGCTCAGTTGGTGTGAGTATGATTCTCCTAACACAAAGAGTGGGGTCCCAGTAAAAGGGAGGGCCAGAGCTGACAAGGTCTATTCTGTCCAGGTGGAAATGGCCGATGATCAGTAGTTTGGATCAAAATAGGAAAAAGCAAGTCAGATCACACAGGGGGATGTGGCCCCTTGTCAGAGTCTAATGTGGAGCTGTTAACACCCAGGGCAGAGAAGCTGCTTTTGGAAGGAGCCAGCAACTCCCAGTCTCTGTTTGAATCCTTGGTTGATGGAGTTAAATTTGCAAATAAATTGCAGCTCAGAGATTTCTCCCTCGATTTGATTTTTAAAATGTCTTTGTTGTAGAACTGCAACTTTCAAATCTGTTACTGAGTGTCCAGGGAGATTGAAGTGCTCTCCCACAGGTTTGTTTCCATTACTCTTTCTGATGTGTGGTTTTTGTCCATTTAGTTTTTCATATAGAGACTGTCCAGTTTGGCCAAAGTAAATACTGCAGTGGGGTATTGCTGGTGTACGATGGCATGTATTATATTAGTAGATGTGCAGGTAAAGGAGCCCCTGTTGGTCTGGTTGCTGTTAGGTCCTGTGAGGATATTCGTGGTGTAGATATGCGAGAAGAACTGGCAGCAAGGTTTGTTGCAGGGCTTGGTTCCCAGTTTAGAGTTACTGTGTTGTGATCTTTAGTTGGTGGTGAGGATTTGTTTTAGGTTGGCAGGCTGTCTGTCGGCGAGGACAGGCCTGCCTCTCCAGGGCTGTGAGAGTGAAGAGTCATTGTCCAGGATGGTTTGCAGATCATGGATGATGCGTTGGAGAGGTCTAAAGTAGTGGCTGTTAGTGAGATGGCCAGTGGTGTTCTCTTGTTTTCCTTGTGAGAGCACTTGCAGCAGGTGGCTTCTGGGTACCCGTCTGGCTCTGTCAATCTGTTTCCTCACTTCCTTCAGTGGCTATTGTAGTTTGAGGAAAGCTTGGTAAAGGTCTTGTAGATGTTTGTCTCTGATGGAGCAGAGCAAATATGGTTGTGCCTTAGTGCCTTGCTGTCTACAATGGATCATGTAGTCTCCTCTGGATGGAATCTGGAGGCCTATAGATAAGCAAAGAGGTCTGTGGGTTTTCAGTATAGGGTGGTATTTAAGTGACCATCGCTTATCTGCACAGCAGATAGTGTGCAGGAAGTGGATCACTTTTGTGGACTGGTCCAGACTAAGGTTGATGGTGGGGTAGAAACTTGAAATTCTGGTGGAATTCTTCAAGAGCCTCCTTCCCAATCAATGAAGCAGTTGCAGATGTTCTTTCATTGAGCTTTCTCTGTTATTAATCTTAGCGTCTATATTTGCTGTATGGTCCTTTTATCTTTCCCAAATCCCACCTGCTTGCCTGTTAGATGTTCTTTTATTTTTTATCTCAATCTCTCCATCAGTATCATCAGCAGTAGCTTGCCTAGATGACTTGTTAGGGCAAACCTGTGCACTGCCTTTCTTGTGTATTGTCGCTAGCACTGTTGTTGTCCATTCCTCAGTGGACTTTCCTTCCTTCTCTGTAATCTTATATTGTCGGTGTATTTCCTGACACGTACTTTCTCTGCTGTATTTGATCATCTCTCGCATGATCTTATTTCTCGAGCATTTGTTTTTCTATAGTCGTACCACTACTCTTTCTACTTCTTTCCTTGAAATATCAGATAAAGCTCTGCTATGTGCCCACACCTGACTCCCTGCCAGCCCCAACACTTGGGGCTGCCCAGCTTTGATGCTGTTTGGATCTTATAAGGCACCGGAGGAAGCTCAACTTGTGCTAAGTGGGGTCACACAGACCAGGCAGAGCTGTGAATGACTGAGCCCAGCAGCACCAGCTGAATCTCCCTCCAGGCAGGAGGAAGTGTGGGGAAGGCTTTGGCAAGGAGAAGTCAAGTGCAGCTGGCGTTTGTGTGGTGGGGGTTGGTTGGTTTTGTTTTTGTCTAAAACTCTGATATGTGATGTTTGTTTTTCCTCCAAAGATGAGTTTTGCAAGGCCGAGTGTTGCTCAGGGAGCAAGAAGGCTTGAGTTGAACTCCCTGATGCTCCCGCCACAGAGTGTGTTTGCTGCTCTCCCTGACTTTGTGTTCCCTACATTTCTCTTACCATCATATGCCAACAATGCCCAGATGTTTTGTATATTGGACAGACTTCTAAGTCCCTTAGACAAAGGGTTAATGGGCACAAAACAGGCATCAAAACACTCCAGATCCACAAACCAGTTTGTCAACATTTTAATGGACTGACCATTCTATTAATGACTTAAGAGTATGCATGTTACTGAAAAAAAAAAATTCCCACCACTATTCAAAGGGAAACAGCTGAGCTGTCTTTTCTACTCATATTCGGCACATTGACACATTGTTTGAACTGGGATGGGGATTTTCTGATTCACTAAAGGGGCTTATTTGCATACTTGGCTTAATCTAATTCTTGACCTCTCCCCCACCCCCAGCTTCCACCCCTCTGCTCTGTGATTTGCAAACCTTGATCATTTTTTTCTGACTTGTCCTCCTTGATTATTATTTTAGGTTCTCCGTGCCTTTAATATCGAGTCTGTTCTGGTATGGCTATGGTCTGCAGAAGTGGGTCTGTCCCATCAAAGTTTGCCTCCTAAATTGTTTTCCTTGTCCTTAAAGCGCTACTTGACTGATTTTTGTTTTGACAGAGTGGTTTGTGACCTGTTCCAAGTGGGAAGTTGGTTTCTTCCTTCAGGACTGTGAAGAGAGCTTGGAAATGACCTTGGAAAGGTGAAGTTAGATGCAGTACTTCTCAGAGCACTGGCTGTGTGTTCCAGGCTGGTTCTGGAGTATGCCCAGTGCCTCCATTCTGATGGTGGCATGTTGCTCAAGGGGTGGGAGAGCTCCGGGGCTCAAGTCCCAGGCATGCCCTTCTTCTGCCTTTCTCTGATATCTTACCTAGACATTTGAGGGGACCGATGTCTTTTTGAATTTTTTCCCTCTGTTCATTGCTCAGCATGATGAAGCAGCCTTTTGCTACTGGATGGCTCAGCTCAGGCATTAGCTCTGTTAAGATGTTGTCCTCCCAGCGTTTATGTCCCTCCTTGTCACTGGGGCAGCACCACTTGCTGGCGGAAGCCGCATATGTCCAGCTTCCGGCTTTTCCTTTTTCCTGGATAAATTGGCATTTCCCCCTTTCTAGGCTACAGTCCTTTAATTCCCTGTCACTCCCACAGTGACCCAGGCAGTCCTCTTGTTCCCTGCCACAAGCCACATCTATGCCACCCCCTCAGTGGCTGTTGGAGGAATCCCTCCTTCTGGTTGCAGCTCAGCATGGACTCCACATGCAGCACTTCTTGGCTTTCCCTTCTCAGCTTCCACTTCTCCTTCCCTGGACTGCTTCCTGCAACTCCCCTTCATTTGTCTGTGCTGGCTATGACCCCTCAGCCCTACAAGGAGCTGCCCTTTACCTGAAGCCTCTGTCTTACCGGCTTCCATCCCTGATTTCTAGTCCCATCTGCTCCTGCTGACAATCTCTGCTCCCAGCCTCTTCCTGCAGGTGCAGCCTGGGCAGTGATTCAGCCAGACACTTAGACACTTGAATGTCACTGAAGGGGATTTCCAGAGTTCCAGAACAACCTCTGCAGAAGTGCTGGGGACCATGGCTGGCTGGGGCAGTGGTCTCCTGTGTTTATCACTTCCCTGATTCCTGGAGCTTTGAGGCCAGCAGAACTGGGGAGGAAACGGAGATTAAAGAAAACCACTGGAACTGCTGTGGAGGGCAGGTGCCCCTGGCAGGGTGCTCCTGCTGCACCTTCCTGTGGGAGGTGTGTAGAGCAGTGTGAGCTCCTGGGTGTCTGGCTTTGTGCTTTGGGAGTCTGGGTCCAGGCAAGCCCCAGCCTCACCTGGTCCAGACCCACTAGGAAGCCTGTCGGTTATGTAGAGGTAGTGACCATTAAGCCTTCCTCTGCCACATGGACTGGAGACCCGGGCTCTGGTTGGGTGTTCTTGGACAGCAAGAATTTTGGCAGTCAGGTCACCAGAGTGGGGACAGAACAAGACCCCTGTGATGAACAACATTTCCTGGGGTGGGGAAAGGCTGGCCAGGCTGTGTCCAGGGCTCAAGTCCTTCTCAGTCAGGAGAAGTAAATAGCCGAGCGAGGGGAAGGATGGAGATGGGCAAAGCCCCTTCCCAACAGGCTGGCCAGCCTCACCACATGTGCATGCTGGAATTTCCTCCCATCAGGGCTCTAGATTGCTCCCTGCCAGTGAAGTACACGGTGGCAGGGCCGTCCTTACCCATATGCTGACTGCACAGCTGCATAGGGCACCTCAGCATTTCCCATTTCATTCCATTCATTGCATGGGAGCTGGGCACCTGAGTCCCCAGTCCCAGCCCTGTGTTCTTCTGTGCTGTGTGGGCCATGCTGCCAGGGAACAGAGAGGCCCTGGGGATGCCAGACCTGATATACAGGCTCAGAGACTCTGCGTAGACAGTCCTGTGCCTCCAGCAAATCCTCCAGGGGCTGCAGGGCTTTGGGTAGCAGCAGTATCCCTTGTGCAGCAGCGTAGATTGGGGGCATATCAAACTCTGGTTAAGCTTTCTGGTTGTGCAGTGGGGTAAAGCAGGTTCACCATCCACTGACAGCAGCTCCTGGGGGCGAGAGGAAAGTGTCTCCATGCACTCCCTGCCACTCGTAGGCACCACCCACCACTTCCTACTGGCTGTGGTTCCCCCTTCCTGGCCAATGGGAAATGCAGGGGCGATTCCTGCATTTGTGATTTCCCCCTTCACTGCCTTCCCCAGGGGCTGCAGGGGATGTGTCAGACACTAAAGAGAACAGCTGAGACTCCAAGGCCAAGCAGCAGGGCACAGAAGATCCAAAGTCTGAAGAAGTGAAGCAGGGCCAGGGTCAGTGGGAGCCACAGACTCAGAGGGCTCAAAAATTGGAAAGCACCTGAAGTGCCCATCGAGTCTAGTCCCATTTCCTCATGGCAGGACGAAGCACCATCTATAGTGGGGTGAGCAAACCTCAGGGGGCCTGAAATTTCATAAGAGGGGCACAGCCCAGTGAGCTGCTGGGTCTCAGGCTCATCCACCTCATTAAAAATGACAAAATCTGTGACTGTTTCGTTGTCTGCGTCATCATATTTATACACCGATGAATGAAGTTTTTCCGTTCTACAGACTTGTTTTCTTACACGCGCCCAAATGGGCTTTTATATATATGAACATCACTGACATTTCTGTAGGTTCCGATGACATGAGACAGGTTGTGGGGTTGCTGCTCATTTCAGGGATGAAAAGTGGGGACCAATGTAAAATGTTTCCTTCTTTATATTTATCCAAATTCTAAAATATCTCCAAAGATGGAGATTTTGCCCTTACCCGAGGCAATTTATTCCAGTGCTGAACTGCCCTGACAGGAAATATCTCCGAATCTCCAACCTCCCTTGCTGCAATTAAAGGGAAATTCAAGTTAACTAAAATTAAAGGGAAGGAATTTTATGATTTGTAGCTGTATTCCCAATTGGATAGATTGATTGATTGATGTTTGGTACCTATCTATCTATCTATCTATCTATTGGTCATTACTCTGGCCAGATTAGGGATTGTAGAACTCACTGCTCAAAGAATTAAATTTAAGCTTGAGAGAGAAATAAAATTGTGAAATGTGCAGACCTGAGCACAGAGATGTTCTGCATGTGAATTATGATACAGACCCACAAGTGTGAACTTTCGGTCCTTTCCCTTCCTGTCACTGCGTTAATGTCCTCCAAACACCCTAGAGGTGTGTGGCTTTCTCTAGCCCTGGGCGCCTCCCAGTTCAGACCAAGTGCCTGTCTGGTGTGCGCTTTGGTGCCACACTCCCGACTGCACCATACAGGAGGCCTGTGATCTGCGGGGGCGTCAGATGAGATGATCTCTGCAAAGAGCCTGTGGCACAGAGCAGCCTCTGGTGTTCCCATGTTCACAGCCCCAGAGTAGAGAATGGTCATGGCCGGGCTGTGCTGTGTTCACAGCCCCACACCCCCAGCGCCAGAACAGCGACCATCCACCCTCACCATCCAAGTGATCCAGCACTGAGTTTGAGCTTGTGCTGGACATCCCCTCCTACAGCTCCAGCCAGACATCTGCCCAATGGTCATTCCCAGACCATGGCGGTGGACTGTCAGGCACGAACCTCACAGGGCACAGCCCCCAGGGCATGACCCCCACATGCCAGGGCCCGGGCACACCGCAGCCCATGGAGAAGACCATGGCCACCAGCGCCCTCACCCTTGGAAAGTCCCATGTGCCCCATGGCCTCCCATGTAAATAGTTAGTGTGTATAGTTATCCCCCCATTGTACATAGTTAGTTATGCTGGTGGTTGTTATGTTCCATGCTCAGATGTGAGCTTTTAGGTTGTTTAACAAGGAATCAGTTTCATTTTTCACACACCCTCCTCAATGTGTTTTGTGTGGGGCTGGTGAGCAGGTGGTGCGGGCAATGTGTGTGTGTGGTGGGGCTGGTGTGCGGGTTATGGGGGCAGTGAGTGCGTGGTGGGTACAGTTTGCAGGTAGTGGTGGGAGTGTGCGGGGGGCGTGCAATGGGTTACCCTGGGTGGTGCTCACTTGATCCCCCCCCCGCCCCCAATTAAAGTACTCCCACAGGGACTCTCAGACATGGACGCAGTCTTGCTGATGGCTACAGGCAGCAGCCCAGCTCACCTGTCCTCCTTTGGGCACCTGGAGGTGCAGCTGCTGGTACTGACACATCCATGGGATGGCTCTAACGCCACAGAGCACCTCAGCACAGCTTAAGAAGATGGGAGGACCATTACTATATGTGGCCAGAGGACTTCCATAAACAGCCCCCTTCCCCCCCCACCAGGCTCCTCCCCTCCACCAAACCCGCCCCCCCACAGCAGCAGGCATGCTGAGGTCAGCATCACAAGGTGGTAGAAAATTGGGCAATCCCCAAATGGGGCCTCTTAACAGTGGGGCTCCTTTTAGCTGTGAGGCAGGAGAGATGTCCCAAAGGGGCATTCCCCAACTTTTGAGATGCACAGAAGAACTCAGGGCTGCCCAGGGTGGCACAGTTGAATGGAGACCTGCCTGAGGGCCTGTTGCTGGTGCTGTGGAAGAATCTATTGCAGTCGGGGCAGAGAAACATTCATTCCCCCTGGGTAAGTATCTGCTCTTTTCCCAGCTGTGCACTGCCCAGCCCAGGAGCTGGGAGAGACCAGAGCCCCTGATTCAGCCTTGGGAACAGGACTTTCCTTAGATGCAGCTGCCCATGTCACTGGGTGCAGCTCAGCCAGGGGTGCCCCCACCTTGCCACGCTGTCTGGCTCGGGCACTGAACCCCTGCACCCTGGCAACAGGGGACTGAGGTGAGTGTAGCACTGTTGGTCTGACACTGGAGATGGGCTGGGCCCTGTCAGGAAAATGAAATTATCTCATCTCCGGGAGCCAGAGCTCAGCTCGGCCTCACAGAGTTGAACTGTGTTTGGAGTCTGCCCAGCACAGGAGCTGGGAGGCAGCCGGCTCAGCCGTGCTAGAAGTAGCATCACACAAGAGGACTGGAACTCAACAAAGCTCAGCAGGATGGTGCCTATAAAGGCTCAGTGAGGATGGGATTCAAACCCTGCGGAGCACAATGGATTAGCCGTCCATCGCCTTCACCACTCGGCACCTCACCCAACGTGCCTGGAACTTTTTCACATGTCCCAACTTCAGCCCTGCCAGGAAGTCTGGCCGGGGACACAGGACGTGCAGGTTTGGCCCAACACGGCTACGCTCACTCCTGTCCCTTGCAGTGCTGCTTCCTGGGGCGAGCAGGGCCCTGGGGTGCCCTGGCCTGGGAGCAGCACAGCCCGGCCATGACCATTCTCTACTCTGGGGCTGGGCCCTGCCCCAGCTCTGTGCATGTGTCCCTGCTGGGTGGGTACAGACCAGGGCCATGGGCAGGGTCTGCAGCCTTTGTGTCTCCTCCTGACACGCTCTGCTCCTTTCCAGCTGCTCTGTTAGCACAGCAGCTCCGGCTGGATTGGCCCCTTCTCTGCCAGGCCTGTCTGTGAGGTAGGGAGCTGATGGGAGGCAGGTTCAGGAGCAGGCTGTGGCTGGGAGGGAACACGTGGGATAGGGCAGGGGCACTTGCCTGGCACAGCTTCGGTTGGCTGAGGGGCAAAGATAACTCTGTGGTTCCCAGCCAGTGAAATCAGTGAGGGAAAACCCTTCAAGTACATGCCAGGAGAGAGCTTCTGTGCAGGAGCAGCAATGCATCTGCTGGGCTCCCCTCCTGGACAACAGGGTCTGGTTCAACTTCTTCTGTCACATGGGTGTTGGGCTTGTCAGAGAGAGAGGCTGCAGCAGAAAGAGATGAGCCCTCAGGGGCATAAGAGAAAGTGAGACAAACAAAGACACTCCTGCTTCTGTCTGGTTTTGAACCGGGGACCTTTTGCGTGTTAGGCAAATGGGATAACCACTACACTACAGAAGGTGCTATCTTGCCCTCTGCTAAATTGCATCCTCAAGCCACTGCTTGCCCTGCCACATGTGGATGGGGGACCTAAGAGAAATTGAGGGGAGTCCTTTACCAGCTCAGCTGCTCGAGGAGAGGGAAGCAGCTGCACTCACAACTGGGAATTTCAATATCAGCTCTTCCAGAATTGAGGTCCCCAGTGGTTATGCAAATGAGACATGCAATATTTAAGTCTGCAACTCATTTGCATTTCTTATTGGCCACATTTCCATGCCACTTCCAAAAGGGCTGGGCAGTGGAGCCACAGCCTTCCTGTGTAGATGCTCCACAGGACTTTTTGAAAGAGCTGCGGCTTTTTTGAAAAAAGAGCTCTCTTGTGCAGACATAGCTGTGGGGAAAAAAGTAGAAAAGCAGAGCCAGGCTCCAGCCGAAACATTTGCAACAGCTTATAACAAAGAAATGTGTGTGTGCGTAACAGAACACGAGAATTCTTTTAACAACTCCAGAACATACAAATGTTTAAACTCCAGTTTTCTTCTCTCTCTTCACACTTGTTTCAAAAAAAGTAATTCTCAGCACACTGAAATGTCTATCGAAAGGTTCCCATAAGAGCTATTTCCTTGGGCCATGGCTTCACTTTTGAAAGGGAAATGCTGATGAGGCTCTGCCATTCCACACAGAGGAGCCAGGAGCACTGAGCTTTTAGCAGCCCTCCCCACATAAGGGAAATCATCAGTATGTCTTTTGGGGGATCATAGCTAACATGCACAAGGCCACAGCCTGTCCACAAACAGGGGACCGCATGAAGGCACCACTGGGAGTTGAATCCAGGATCCTCTGCTTACAAGGCAGGTGCTTTAACCACCTAAGCCATGGTGCCTGCATCTAGCCAAGTTCTCCTGTCTGCCCACACCTGACTCCCACCAGCCCCACCTGGGCCTGCTTCGCTCTGCTGGAGTTTCGATCCTGTCAGACAGAGGAGCTGGGGAAGTTTAACTCCCAAGGGGGGGGTGACTCTTTGCACAGGTCTGCGCTCAAGAATTAGGTGGTGTCACTCAGGGGTGTAAGAAACTGTCCCCCACCTCCGGAAGAATACAGACCTACTCCAGTGCTCAGACTGCCATGGCAACCACAGGGCCTTCATGGTCCACATTGGTTGGGGAAGGGCCTTGGCCAGTGAAGACCCAGAGGACAGGTGTCCTGTGACTGCTGTACTGGGGAGACTGTGGTCAGTGCTGGAAGCTCCCTAGAAATGGGGAACTGGCGACATTTGAAAGATTAGGTAATCATAGCCCATGACCCAGGTTAACCTTTGTTTTAAACGGAAATGTTTAAGGGCAAGGAGGCCGGGGTCCAGCAGCTTTCGAACCCAAATGGGCTGTTTCTTTGCAGGGGGCAAAATGTAGGAAATGGAAGGGGGCACTGGAGAAGCTTCGCTCCTGGCTTGACACTGCCTTGGAAAAGAACGGAAAAAACCACCACTTCTGTTGGAGAATGTGGGCATTTATCCCAAAGCCTCTCGCATGCTTAGTGAGCGCTCTACCAATTCAGCAAATTCCCCTGTGTCTGAGCATAATTTCTGACTCACCCATCTTATTCCAGAGGCCAAAACATCCCTGTGGCCGCCCATGGCTACGGCAAAGGGTCGCAAAGGCTGTGTTTGCACAGCAGTGTTGTTCCTGAATACGCGGTTCCAGAAGAGGTATTACAGAGTTGTTGATTCCGATATAGGAGGTGTGGATTGAAAGGGAGTTGAAATTGGGTTGAAATCCCACTCTTAGCATCAATTCTATTCTCTGCACACTCTGCTGGTCTCATTTCAATGTCTCTGCTAACATTTCACCAGCCCTTGCTATGGGTTTCTGTTAATGAGTGTCACGACTGAGGTACAATTCAGACACGAACTTCATCGAAAAGTGATGGGGATCCTCTCATTTCTGCACTGCAGGCACCCAGTCATGTAGCCAGCACCTGTACCGGGCACCTATTTTCTGCTCTGAGAACTACACTAATGCCAGGTTTGTAGTACACCAAAGGAGATTTTGCCCCAGTGGGTCACTTCCCCACCTTACGGTTGTGCCCTGGGATAGCTGTTTGGTCTCAGCCTGTGGGCAGAACAATTCTATGCAAGGGGGAGGGAGCCCCACACCTGTCTGTGGTGCTTGTGGTACCCGAGTGGGAGAAAGGGAAAGATGCTCAGTCCTGCCCTACACCGCTCACACAGGGGAGGGGAACTGTGGTGGGAGTGGCAATAGCCTCAAGGGGCTCAGAAAGAGCTACAGGTGGTAACTCGACCCTGTGACTGTCTAACATGAATGAGGGTAAATAGGGCTGCCAGGCTGGTCCAGGGTTGCTCTGAGGATGCCCATTGACCGTCTCCTCTCCCACCTGGTGGGCAAGGGAACAGCTGTGCCTAGGGGGCTGCATTTGAAAGAGGAAGTCAGGCCTAGGTACTGCCTTAGCTGAGAGAAAGTGGTGATGCCCATGTGAGCCGTGTCCCGAATAGGCAGACAGCCCTGGAGCAGGTAGGAGTCAGTTGCAGGTGGGTCATTTCAGTGGTAGAGAAATTCTGTTGCTCTATCTCAGTTTTCATTCGTTTTTTTGGAAAGTCCTCGAATCCTTATTGCATCTAAAATAACCTCCAGAATATGAAACTAGTGTAAACGATGCAGCGGTGTCTGAGTTTTCAGAGAGGGGTGAACCTGCTCATTCATCTCAATGAGGTGTTGACTTGGAAACCAAATCACAACTCATGGAATGACAGTATTAGTGATTGAAGTGCTGATTCTCCAGCTAACGTCTGCTTCCATTGATGCTGGATGTAGCGGCAGGTATTCTGGCACAGCACAGTGAGGAGTACAAGCCTATTAACCCAAGTGTTAAGTGTCCCTTGCAAAAAAATGAGGCGAGAGGAAGAAGAAATTCATTCCCTGTTTCATACCAAGATTCTTATCTTCTTCCTGAGCACGAAGCCTTCCTGGCCAGGTTTAGCACTGCACAGGCAGAAGGTTCTGGAGTTGGGGTGATAGCTGTGGGGTCTGTTCCTGCGGGCTCTGTGTCTGTGGGTAGCAGAGCAGAAACAGCAGCTGCTGGTCCAAGGCCATGTGCGTTGGGAGCAGATGAGCTCAGGAGCACGCAGCAGACTGGGGTCTCTCCATCAAAAGCATATTGCAGCAGGTGGTGATTGTGTTCCCCCTATTCCAGGGAACATGGGTCGTGTTAATGTCGTGCTCAGGG
This sequence comes from Carettochelys insculpta, assembly GCF_033958435.1. NCBI lineage: Eukaryota > Metazoa > Chordata > Testudines > Carettochelyidae > Carettochelys > Carettochelys insculpta. Next base: position 181,151 of record NW_027439072.1, read on the forward strand.
CAGTGGAGGTAAGGGGATAGAGAGGGTATGAGGGGACACCCGGCAGAGGTCTAGGACAGTGGGTGAGGCGCAGAAGGGTCTGAGAGTTCTCTGTTTGACCCTTTTTCCCCAAGGGTTGACCTGATGCCTGTAATTCTTCCTGCCTGCATTGTCCACCCAAATGCTCCCTCACAGGGCATGTTTTGCAGCTCAAGCCACAGAGGGAGGTGTAATTGTCACCAGCTCAGGCTAAGGGAGATGCTAAACTGTGGTCCCAAGCCATGTAAGTTTGGGGCTTAGCTGGGTAGTGGCAGTCACTGGAGTAGGGGGTGGAGAGCCATGAGCAGCAGGTGGGCAGGCCTGGGGGGAATACAGGAGAGAACAGCAGAACGGCAGGCTGGTGGGAGGAGAGGTGAGAGCAGGAGGCAGACTGCAGAGGAAGAGGCAGAGCAGGGATGGGAAGAGGTGAGCTGGGAGTGAGGGGAGAGCACAGGTGGGACCTCAGAGGGAGGAGGCTGAGCAATGTATCTGGAGGGGATATGGGCACAGTGAGCAAACCAGTGCCTCCCCCATACTTCTACAGAGCTCCAAGTGCTCACATGAAGCCTCCACTTCTCGGGACCTTCCCACCTTGGCACCAGCCATTTGGGAAGAAGGGGCTTTTGAAGTCCAGGGGTCCTTTAGAAAGGCCCCGTTTACATGGGCAGGGTGCGTTGTGAATGTGGCACTTTTGAATCACTCATGGACACCTCTATGCTAACGGGGAGCTGCACATTCATGGCAGCACCACATTCGCATCTGCCAAAATCCCTCATTACCTTTCCCCTTTTGAAAGGAGGGGCAGTGGAGACAGGCCCTGTTTGTGCCTCTCCTAAGTGCTGTGGGAACAACCTCTGGCACGCAGAGAATCCATTCCTGGTCTTGCAGAATGGTTTCCTGTTTTGCTGAAGGAATCCCAGTTGGTAAGAAGGAAATGTTGAGTGGATGTGAACATTGTTGGTTGGAAGGTTTGGTTGTGTTTTGTCTCCTCAGGAGAAGTGCAAACTGGGGAAGCTATTGCACCATTGCTATTGATGAAGTTTTTAAAAGTTCCTGGTGCCCTTTGCTTTCCCGTTCTTCGAAGGGAAAGTGGCTGATGCACTGGCTTCTGAGAAGACTTTAGAAAAGTATCCAAAATGTCTCAGGAGGGATTTTCTGCAGCTTGACACTTATCACGTTTGCTTAACAAATAAGTCGTCACTTGTTCAAAACCAGACAGAAACCTTCCTCCTTTCTCTTGTTTCTTCTGTGGGGTCAGCTAATTTCTGAAAGAATCCTGAACAGCTCTGTTTTCTTCCTCATTGCTCTTTTTCCTTTCATGAAACTTTAACACTTGAGGGATAGTGGGGAAGAAGAGCCAAAAAGAGGTCTCGTCACTTGAGCGCTTGATAGCCACGTATTTAACAAATATGAGCATGGAAGAATTCCAATCCTCAGACTGCGTCAAAGTAAGCGAGTTCTTCTGAAAGATTTTTTGAATGAAGGGGGCTCTTTCGAAAGAGCCCACGGATTGTCTCCACTCAAAAACCATTCTTTTGAAAGTACATTGAAAGAATGCGTTGCTCCTTCTGCAATCAGTCTTCCTTTCCTGTTTCAGGAACAGCACCTCCTTTCCAAAGCTTCTTTTGAAACAACATGTGCATAAACGCTTTGCAGGGCCCTTCTTTTGAAAGAACCGTCTTCATTTAGGATCCCTGGTCCATTCTTTCAAAAGAGCGGGGGCTGTGTGGATGCTCTCTTTTGAAAGAGCAGATCACTCTTTTGATAGTCTTCTTTGTGTGTGGACGCACTCTTTGAAAGAAGTTCTTTTGGATGAGTTCTTCTGGAGGGCTTCTTTCAAAGGATCTCTGTGGAGTACCCATAGCCTCAGCGTGGCAAACTGGCAGTTCCTCCTTCATCCATTTCTTTTCAGCTAATGGCAAAGTACCTCCCAGCATTAGATCATATTGGGGTGATTACTTATGAAAGCCAGCTGAGCTGGAGAATGGCTCTTTGCTGTTGAAAGATTTGTGCGACAGATGAGTACAGAATGAATTGAGCCTGCCTGGCTCATCAAATATTAAGCAAAACTAGCATAAAGAGAGTACCTCTTTCAGCTGTCTCAGGATGGCCGATTGGTCTAAGGCGCCAGACTCAAGGTACTGTCTTTCCTTCACCTGGGGGTTCTGGTCTCCTGAAGGAGGCATGGGTTCAAATCCCATTCCTGACATCACTTTCATTTTCTACATGCCAAACTGGCCTCCAGAGGCTCCTGGAAAGAACTGACCTGTCAGCATACTTCCCCTGGCTGGAGTCTACCAAGCCTTGCTTTGGATTTCTGTTAGAGCAGTACCAAGACAGGCATAACTCAGACATGAACTTGGTGGGCGAGTGATGGTGAACCGGCAGTGTCGGTTTGACACTTGGAAGTTGCTGTGGGAGGAATGTGTCTATTTGGGAAAGGATCCTGAGTCCTTATCCCAGCCATGTGCCCGGGCACAAAGAGCAATGGCCCCTGCATGAGGTGTGTCATAGGGATAAGAGTTACCCCCACCAAAAGCACCACACTGGTGAAGGAAAAGACTTCTCTGTGTTTAGGCAGCTGACATTCAGCTGTTTTGAATTCAATAAGGCAACAGATGAGCCAAACTGGACACCAGTAAAGCCAGGTCCAGCAAGGCTGCTTGATGCAGCTAACTGGAGTATTTTATACCCTCCCACAAACAAGTCCAGAGCCAGAAGCAATTAGTTCGAGAAACATCAGTTATTTTCAGAGAGAAAACCGTTCTCAGCAAGGAGGAACAGGCACTAGGGAGCAAGAGCCCCAAATGCAAGGAGTTCAGTGAGGCATTCCACTGAGCTCACCCTCCCTGCCAGGCCCAAACAGGTGAGGAAAAGTTCAAGCTCTTGTGCACATGCAGAAATAAGAAACAAGAAACGGCGTCTATCTAAGATGGCTTCCACAACACCTCAGAAAAGAAAACGGCTGTGACGTGACCCAACCAACCCGGCCGCACACCCAGCTCAGCATCCCCAGCTGGCCGCCCCCAAACTCCCAGCGAGGCCCAGCACACAATGAACAGCCCTGCCTTGGCCTGGCTGGACACCCACAGACATTGTTCCCTCCAGCCTTTTCCACCCATGTGCGCAATAAATTTTAGACGCTCTGAACTACGCACCGATGTGCACCACCAACAGAAACAAAAGCCTCAGTGGTGAGCGCTCTGCTAATCAGCTGGGCAACACTCGAGTCTCTCCGAGCAGTCACACAAGGGCACAGATAACAGGGAACCCAGCCACAGCCACAGCACCGCACCCAGCCCTGCCCTGATTTGCCTCACTGCCGGGCACAAGGGCTCAGCTCCCTGGGATGCACTGAGTGAGGCAGCCGACTGGCGGGAGGGGTCCGATGCCCTCACAGCTGCAGGGCAGGTCACCCGCCTGCCCCTGAGCTCAGCCCGTGCGGGAGGCAGCCGGACAGCTTAAGCAGAACACAGTGTCAGATGGGGCGGGGGGGCTCCTGAGTGCTGCTTCCCAGCCGCGTGCGTCAGCCATGGCCCTGACTTCCTCTTATAATCCAGCCTCCCGGTCAGAGCTGTTCCCGTTCCCTCCACGGGGAGGGGAGATGGTCAAGGTGCTCTCCTGTGCCATTGCATATGGCTGAGCACAGAGAGCCCCAGATCCCCACCAGTCCCGTGCGCTGGGAACCGGGTGGTTGTTTGAATTCTTTGTTGCTGAAGACGTCAGGCCTGGGCCCTGTGACTATTTACATGTCTCTGGCTTAACAGCTGGCAGGGCCTTTCAGCTGTGATGGTTGAGTGGTTAAGGTGTTGGACTAGACCTCCAATAGGGTTTTCCCTGGGCAGGTTCCAATCCTGCTCACAGCGAGGCCTGTGTTAGCCACACTCCTACCCTGGCAATGCAGGCAGGCGCTCTGAGCACAGCCTGAGCTTGCCACACAAAGGTGTCTGTGCCTGGGGCAAATGCTGAGGCTGTGATGCAGTTGCTGCTCCAGACACACACTGGCTGCTGCTGTTTGGGGGAGCCTCTCTGCCGTAACGCTTGCTGGAGGACCGAGGTGCAGACAGGTTTGAAGGAGGCGGCTGGGAGCTTTGAGTATCTCTGTGGAAAGCTGGTCCCAGGTGGGAGGGCCTGTGAGGGAGAGAGCAGGAAACGTGTGTGTGGCTGATCCAAGAGGCGATGGAGGCTGGGGTGACGCTGACAGGAGGTGGGACCTGAATGGGGGTAGCAGTAGCGCAGGGCGGTCGCTCACGAAGGGCCAGGTGAGTGCAGAGCTGCCGCCTGTGTTTGAGGAGGTGAGAAGTGGGAGTCAGCAGAGGCTGCAAGGACAGGGGAGCTGTGTGAGCAGCAGGCCAGGAGAAGGCCCATTTTGCAAACGCTGTGCTAACGGAGCAGCTGCAAAGGAGCAGAGAGCGTCCGGGGAGACACAAGAGCTGCAAACCCTGCCCAGGGCCGCCCATAGCCCCCGTCTGTACCCGTCCAGCAGGGACACATGGACAGAGCTGGTGCAGGACCCAGCCCCAGAGCGGAGCCTGCCCATGTCCGGACTGTGCTGCTCCCAGGGCAGGGCACTGCAGCTGGGGTTTTGTTCTCAGTGGAAGCAGGGGAAGAGGGAACTTTGGTCTGGGCCTCGCCCAAGGTCCTTCCATCAGGGTTTTCCTTTCCACTGCACAGAGGCTCTGGGTGCAGTGGGGTGAGTGGCAACTTGGGAAGGGTTGAAACAGCTCCCCTCCGCCCCAAGCCCTGCCCTCGCCTCTGGCTTTACCCCTTTCCTGCACCTGCCCCACCTGCCAGTGGGAACAAGGTTTGGGCTCCAGGCCCTGTGTGTGTCTCTGCGCCCTCAGGACGTTCTCCCACCCTTGGGGTTTGTCCCCTCACTCCCTGTGCACAGCCTCATGTGCTCCCCACTGGCACTTTCTCAGGAGCTCCCCACACTGCATTTAGTGTAGCCAGGGGCCATATTCTGCCTGGGCTGTTGTGCCGGTGGGGAAGTGCCCAGCTCCCAGGGCAGCAGGAGCAAATGGCACTTTCAACAGCCTTTCTCTGGGCACTGCTGAGCAGGGACCCCAGGGGCTCCAGGGAGGGACAGCCACATGGACACCTGCCTCAGGCCCTGTGGCTGGTGCTGCAGACTGATCTATTGCTCTCAGCGTCAGAGAGAGGGGAGTGTGACATTCATCTCTACAGGCAAGTGTCTGCCCCTTTCCCAGCCCAGCCCAGCCCCTGGGAGAGACCAGAGCCCCTGAGCCAGCACTGGGGACAGGCCCTTCTCTTTGAGGCAGCTGCCCATGTGAGTGGCTGAAGCTGAGCCAGGGCTGCCCCCACCTTACCCCCATGTGTGGCTGGGGCACTGCACCCCAGCTGTGTTTGGGGCCGTGCTCACCCCAGGAAGCCGCACTGCAGGGGACAGGAGTGAGTGTAGCCCTGCGGGGCCAAACCTGATGTCCTGTGTCCCCGGCTGACCAGCCAGTGGCAGAAAGGTTCCTGGCAGCATTCACTTTGGTGAATATAAAAGGCTCATAGAGGTACCAGGTGAGGTGGCTGAGTGGTGAAGGTGATAGACTACAAATCCATTGTGCCCTGCATATTATGCAACCCTTCTATTAATGGCAGGTGCTTGCCAGAACAGCCGGGTTCAACTCCTGGGGGGTTTCTTGTCAAGGACACAACCAATCAGCTCAAGCCCCCACCCAGTGGCCTGGGACAATTTCAGCCCACTTGCTGGGTACCTGTAAGGCAGTTCTCCCCCCGGCACCAGCACAGAGTCTGAGATAGAAACAGCTTATTTAATAGCAATGACCATAACGTACCCCAAGGATACAGTGACAGATGCCGTGTGTCTAAGCAAAGAAGAGACAAACCCCTTTACCCAGATCCCATCCCCATACGCTATAGAACCAAGTCTCTTGCTGGGACTCTTGGCCCTTTACCCCACACACAGTTTCAGGGTGTACCTCCTGCGGTGCATCCCGAACCCAGAGCCCATAGATACGTCACAGGGGCAGTACGAGCTGCCCACTTGTCTGCAGCATCCCACTGGCTGCCCCTCCTACAGGCCAGCCACCCACCGGTTGCCGTCATCCGCACTCTTCCTACATGCCATCCACCATCATCCACCGCTACTCCTACCAGCCAGCCACCTGCCAGTCAGCATTGTCCCTCCCTCACCAATCACACTGCTGGGGATTGCCCTGAAGTAGAAACCTGTGATTTTAGCTCCATGTGATCTTAGCTGCTACTTTGCAACTTCAGCTCTTAATACCTCCAGAAGGGCTTCATGAACACCCTAGCACCCAACTCTTTGTTGCCACAGGTAGTAACAGCCAGACCAAACCAGACCTACAGCTTTACAACCAACCAACAGACAGACAAGACCAAATCAGCAAGCAAGCCAACTAACCTAATTAGTACCGCTCCTCAGATGTTTACAATGCTTTAAATCAGGGAGCCCTTCATTATCAATGTCTTTTGCAGCTGTGGCAACTGCTCTGTCCACTACAACAACCCAGAGCATTGGTGAGATCTCACAACTCCCACACTGAGTGTCAGCTTAAATTGTGATTTTACAACAACGTGTTTACAATAGACCGAATCTCATGGCTGACTTGCGACCCATTAGGCTTTGCCTGAAAGGTATCACACACGCGCACCTTTGCACTCTCATGCAGATGACCTCTGGGAGACACGTTCCTCCCAGCCTCAGTAACCTTGTGTTCCTGCTGCCACATTCCCTACACAGAGGTTCAAATCCCATTATCATTGAATCTTTATAGTCACCAGCCTGCTGAGGTTTGTTGAGCTCCAGCCTCAGTGTGTGATGTTGCTTCCTACACACCCCCTCCCTCTGCCTGCTGCCTCCCAGCTTCTCTGCTGGCCACAGGAAAAGCACAGACCAACTCTGGGAGGCTGAGCTGAGCTCTGGCTGCCAGAGGTGGGGGTGGGATGATTTCATTTGCCTGACAAGGCCCAGCTTGTCTCCAATGGCAGCCCAACAGTGCTGTGCTCATCTCAGTCCCCTGCAGTGCTGCTGCCAGGACCTCAGCAGGGCCCCAAACACAACCAGTGGTGCAGTGCTCTGGCAAAGAGGAGGCAGTCCTGGCTCAGGGGCAGCCAATGACAGGGGAAGGGCACCTCCCCAAGGCTTCATATGGTGCTCTGGTCTCTCCTAGCTCCTGGGCTGGGCAGTGCACATGTGGGAAAGGAGCAGATACTTGAGCAGGGGAAATGAATGGTGCTCTGCCATGGACAGTAATAGCTCCATCTACAGCCCAAGTCACAGGGCATGAGGCAGGTCTCCTTTCAACTGTGCCACCCTGTGCAGATCCTGAGTTCTTCTGTGCTTCTCAGCAGCTGGGGAGAAGCCTCTTTGGGACTTATCTCCTGCCCCACAGCTGAAAGGAGCCCCACAGTTACGAGGCCCCTTTTGGGGAGAGCTGATTTTCTATCCCATTTTGATGCTGGCTGCAGAGCACATGCTGCTTTGCGGGTGGGAACAGCCAGGTTCTGTGATCTTTAGGGAAGTCCTCTGGCCAATGCAGTCATGGCCCTCCCCTCCTCTTGTGCTGGCCTTGGGTGCTCTGGAGCATTAGAGCATCCCATGGAGGTGTCAGAACTAGCAGCCCCTGCTCCAAGGGCCCAGAGGGGGACAGATGTGTTGGGCTCTAGCCTGGAACTCTTCCTCTCACCTGCTGTCCCCTGACTTTCTTAGCCTGCTCTGGATGGTCCTTCCTTTAAATGCCACGTGTGCAATAGGAATTGCCTGGCAGCTCCAGGTACTGGCAACAATTGTGTGGCAATCAGGAGAAGCTGTGAAAAACACAACCTCACTCCTCAGGTATCTCTTCACAGACTGGTAAGTTGCAGGGCCTTGACCTATTGCAGCCATGTTGGTGACTCAGCCCAGCCAGAGTCCTATCTAGCTCCAGTGGGCCTCAGTCATCCAGCAGGAGGAAAAAAAACTTCCTCAGGTGCACCAGTGAACAAAGAAGCCCAAGCTTTGGAGAGACAAAGATTTACAGCAACAACACAACCAACCAGCAACCCACTGAGATTTGAACTCAGATTGCAGAGATCAGACTCCTGAGGACTGCTTTTTACACCCCAGGACCAACCAAATGTTACTCTTGGGGGCACCTGTGACTCTTGACAGGCTGGCACCCTGCACTCCATGCCACCCTCCAGCTGTTTCACCTCTCAGGACACTCCTTCCTGCCCCATTTCTACCACTCTTCTCCCCTAGACATTGAGCCCAGCCCGTCTTGCTGCCAGCTCCACCTGGCTGTAAGGTGACATTTCTTAGAAGCCCCCAAAAGGTGAAAAGGGTTAATTTTTCTTTTACAATAAACAGCCTGCAGGGAATTAACAGAAATGCAGAGACTGGGGAGCTTGGTGGTGCGTGTGTATGGATATCTAGCTGCGGGAGGACATAAAGGCCTTGGCTGTGAATTCCCAGAATAATTGACATCCTCTCGACACACACATTTACAAAGTGTGCAGAGACCTTTCCTGCTGGAAGTGATGTATTTGATAGACTCTGAATGAGAATCTCTTTGTGGAAATAAGACCCAAAATTCTTCATGTCAGTCTCAACTGTCAGTTTCGCTGTGTAGCCAGATTTCAACAAAGGGAGGGGTTTGCTAGGTTTATCTGCATTGGCACTGACAAATGTTAAGGGTTCATTTCCATTTTCAGGATCCCCATACGATAGAAATCCAGAGCATGTTGGGAAAGGTGATACAACTATTGTCATACAAGTGGCTGCCTTTGAAAAGGGGAGCATGGATTAGAAAGAAGATCACTTTACCTGGAATCAAACACTCTATCCCTGGCTGACATCCATATTTCACTCTTGCTTGAATCGCTAATCTTCAGGTCCCTGTAAGACAAACTCTTCTTCCCCAGGCTCCTTTTTCTGTCCCAGCCCAGAGTAGTTTTTCAAATGGGTGTTGATTAAACTTTCTCTCCTCACGCGCACACCACAGCTTCCCCACTGACCTACCTTCTCCCACTCACATAGCTACCATCACTCAGGGAGGCAGATTTCCTTTGTGTGTGGGACAGTGTTCTTCTATCTGCTTGGAGACTGTTTAGTAGAAATCAGAGAAAATGCACTGAAGGACATGAGCCGATCTGTGAGGTGTGGCTGGGTTTGCATTCAGGGTAGGTAAGTCTTCTATCTGGCACATTTGATTATCTAGCCCCCCCGGTGCCCTGTGAGTGATAGAGAATAGATCTTCTACAATATCAATATATCAAAGCAAAACCTGGGGTTGAAGACACACGCTCTGTCCTTTATATTCCTGATTTTAGCACAGGCCCTTCCAGAAGGTGTTGGTGGTGTAGTGGTGAGCATGGCTGCCTTCCAAGCAGTTGGTCTGGGTTCAATTCCCAGTCAACACAGGTTAACTTCTTGCTTTTAATTTCTCTGTTGGAAGTGGAGAGAGGACATGTCCTGCTCCTTGGTGAAATGGGAAGTGTCTTGGCTTTTTAAGCTATCATGCTTGGTGTCAGCCAAGTTCTGTCAGCGAAAGGTTGTGGATAGCTTCTGTGCAACCCGCCCCACTGCCTTGTGGGTTATCCTGGTAAGGTGCAAGGCTGAGGGAGTAAACCCAGACAGAAAGTCCGGAGGGGAGTCCTTTGACATTTCTGTGCCAACTTCTGGCATTGACCTGGCAGTCTCTGCAGCTGAGCTGGTACCAGACATAGAGGTTATCCTCTCCTTTGGACGATGTCAGTAAAGTCGAGAGGGGGACACTGGAGTCTGGGAAGCCCAGGGTCCCACAAAATTGCCCAGGCTCGCGCCTGGAGAGGTACTCCAGCATCTGCAGTAGCTTTGTTGATTTTCAAAAGGCATTTGACAGGATAGATCAGAAAGTGACTTGGGTGCTGTTGGAGTCACAGGGAGTGAATAGAAGACTGATCGGTTGTTGACAGGTATCAACAACAATGCTCAGGCAGTGGTAAGAATGTGTGGAGGGATGGGCATTTGGTTATAACAAGTATCTTCATCATGCATCTTGACAAGATGGAGGAAAAAGTAGATGGAGTAGCTGCTCGGGATGATAATCTACAAGCTGAGGTTTGTGGATGATATAGTTCTCATTGAAGATGATGAAAAGAAGGAAACAAGAATGGTGCAGGTGCTAAATGAGGAAGGGAAGTGGTAAAGACGGATTATGAATATTGTCATACAAAAACAATGATATATGTAGATTAGAAAATTAGAAGGGAGATCAGTGCAGATGGGATCGAAGTAGAGAAGATCACATATGTGGGAAGCAACATCATATATGCTCTGGGCTGTGAGAAGGAAATAGCGACTTGAATTGTGAAAGCAAGTGCGTGTCTGAAGGCAATGGATGAGAACTGAAGAAACAAAACAATTATGTTAGGAGCAAAGCTGAGTGTCTTGAACACGTGTGTATTCAGCAGCATGATGTGCGGTTGTGAGACATGGGTGATAAGGAAAGATTCAAAGAGAAGGATATTGGCATTTGAGAGGAGCTGTTATAAAAAGATCCTGATAATGGGAGAGATGCTGAAGCTCACCAACAAGGAATTCTACAGAAAGAAGCAACTGAAAGAAAACCTACTGCAGAAGGTTATGCAATGGAAGTTACAGGAATTTGAGTCTATCTGCAGAATGCAGGAGGAAAGAAAAATCAAGACCCTGGTATTTAACATTATGAATGGTTCAAACAGGAAAGGCAGAGCCCACAGAGAATGGGGAGATGGTGCACTAGATGGGTGCGGAGTTTGTCTACAGAAACTAAGCTGTTTCACACTGGACAGGGAAAGAATGATGGAAATTGTATGAGAGTCATTGGCCACCAGTGAGCACTGAGCCACTGGTCCTTGAGGGTCTGTGGATTAGCTGGTTGAAGCGCGTGTCTTAGAAGCAGAGGAGCCTGGGTCCCATTCCCAGTAGTGCCTGGGTTTTAGCAATGGCGATGGGCTCTGTGGCTTAGCTGATTAATGCATGACCTGGCATCCACCCACCCTCAGGCTCTGTCTCCCATTCCCCACAGCCCTGAGCCCTGGCTAGGAATTGCTTCAGACCCTGCTGCCCCTCACCCGTTGCGCTAGGCCCCTGCCGGGTGTCCCCTCAAACCCTGCCTGTCCCCTCTCTCTGCTGCCCTGAGCACAACATTAACCCGGCCCATGTTCCCTGACAGAGGGGTAACACCATCACCACCTGCTGCAACTTGCTTCCAGCGGAGGGAGCCCAGTCTGCTGCCTGCTCTTGAGCTCAGCTGCTCCCAGCTCACCCAGCACACATGGCCTTGGAGCAGCTGCTCTCCTGCCTGCTCTCCGACCCACAGACACAGAGCCCGCAGGAGCAGACCCCACAGCTGTCACCCCAACTCCAGAACCTTCTGCGAATGCAGCACTAAACCTGCCCACCAAAGTGACCCACATGCAACTCACTCCTACCCGCTCCAAGTGTATTACCATATTAGGTACACGGCTCACATGTGCATCACCACTTTCTCTCACCTGAGGTAGTCCATGGTCCTGACTTCCTCTTTCAAATACTGCCTCCAGAGCAAACGTGTGTGAGTTCCCAGCAGGTGGGAGAGGAGATGTTCAAAGAGCTCTCTTGTACCCTTGCACACAGCTCAGCACAGACGGCCCCAAATCCTGCCTCCACATTGAGAGGTTTGGTGGGGGGAACCCAGCTGTAAGAGGAAGGGGCTCTGGTCTCACTTTGCGTTGGAAGAAAAGGCTGGAGAATGGAATTCTTATTGGAGAACGTGGGCGTCGATCCCACTGCCTTTCACGCGCAAAGCGTGTGTTCTACTTTTCGAGGTAATTCCCCAGGGTATGAGATAAAGCCCTGCCCCAGCCACCTCACTGTTGAGTCCATATGTCCCTGCAGCTCCCCGGCTCCTTTCCTAAGATGACACTTGTAAGACCCGTTCCTACCAGCTGGCTGGCTGAGCTGTTCAGACAGTGCTGCTAATAACGCCAAAATGACAGTTTCCAGCTCAAGGTGAGCCCTTGGGGCATCTTGACTAAGTGGCCTGGCTGCTCTGGACAGGGAGGTTCCTGTGGCTTTGCAGTGCCTGATGTCCTCTGAACAGGTTCTACTGGCTGTGTCAACTCCCTGGACTCAGCTTCATTAAGCGCCGTGGGCAGGTGATATCCATGTAACGGGTGGCTCTGTGAACTGCAGAGGTCTGTAGCATGCGGTGCTTAGGCAGATACTTCATTTCTGAGAGCAGCTGCAGTGGAGATTGTGGAGAGTTAGTGGTCTGTGGGAGGAGGTGTTTCCATTGGGGTTCTGGGGTGGATTTTTATGTTTCACTGAATGGCCATGTCTGTGATTTATTTATAGGGCCATTTTCAGAGTGCTCCATCTGGGTGTGTTTAACAGCTGGAGCTGTAAGAAAGGGTGATCAAATAGAGGTACCGAAACGGGGCATTAATATTCTTTTTAATATGGCGTCATATGAAATAACCATGAGAAGTATTGCACCTTGTGAGTTATCCCCCGGTTAGATGTGTTTGTCTTCCGTACCTTTGATCTGTTCCAAACATGTATTTATAGGTAAGGATGTTTATCTGTACCCATGATGCAAATCTGCACATGACCCCAGCATTGGTGTTGCCCCTAAAAAATTCATCCCACCTCAAAGGAAATTCCACCAGCCCGAGGATGGGCAATGTCAGAGGGAACACGGATGTGGCCTTTGTCCTCTGGTGGCTGAAGAGGACGGTGTGAGGGCTGCAACTGGTGAACCTCGTGGGCTGCCACTCTTCCACCCCCACTGGCCAGCCAGAACTCCCACGAGCAAACCCACAGACTTGTCAGCTGCTATTCCACCCCAGGCCAACAACCCCACATTCAGGTGATTTGGGGGAAGAAAGGGAAACGTGAAACCACACACACCCAAGTGTTGTCTGGCAACACACAGGGCCCTTGAACACATGGCTTGAGTCATGTTAGAACCACCCTCTAACCAACTGTGCTAGGTAGCCTATGGGACAGTAGCAAACAAGGGATCCTTCTGGACATAAAAAGGGCAGTTGCTGGGCTGTTGTGATCTCTGGAATGTGATTGCTGCACCTCCCCTACCACCCTGCACCCCAGTCTGGCCTCCCCTCAGACTGTCACTCTCTACTCATTGTCCTGTGCCCAGCCAGGAGTCCCCTCACACCCTGCTGTCCTGTGCCCACTCTCTTGGGCTCCTGCCTGGTGTCCCCTCAGATCCTACCACTTTTTTCTAGATGACCTATTCCACTCAGAGCAGAAGGGTTTAAGTCAAATGAAGTCACAGCCGAGAAGGAGGTGCTGGCGGGCACAGACTGGGTGGTGCACTGGACTGTATGCTTGTAATCTTACCTGTGGTTATTATGTGGCCCCCAGGCATTCCAATATTGGGAGATCAAATACCACCAGTACAGGCACCGACTCCTCCAGCTCTGCCCTGCTGCTGCTGAAATAATGGAACAATATTTAACAGGTTTAAAGGTGAGAAGGGCCTGACTCCATAACAAGGCCCCCAGAAGTGTCAAAATTCAGATGGGGCAACGTGGCTGGGTTCCCCCGAGGAGCACTTCCAGTAGTTCTTAATAGCAGCAGGTCTTTGGGGATCACGTGGACTGACGGTTGGCTTCCTGGACTTATTTCTATGGACTAAGGGGATTTCAAAGATGGTGGGGTGCTTTTGAAAAGGACCCCCCTCTGGAGGAGCCACGTGGGAGCAGGAAGTGGGAATTGCAAAGTGCTGCAGCCGGCAGCTTTTTAATGAGGTGCTGAATATACATTTCAGTGCCTCACAAGTAATCTTCCAAATGGCCATTAGCGCGGCAATTTCAAAGATTTCTCCAAGTGTAGGCGTAGCCCTTCTGAAAGAGTGGGCTGGGTCAGTCGTTCATCTGTACTCCTAAAGAACCAAGTGTTTCCTTCCCATTCCCCTGGAGATACCATCACGGTTTCAGCTTAGGGACTTGTCCCACTGGGTGTTTTCCCCAGATGGAATAGTTTATAACAGCAGAAAAGCACGAAGGTTTGAGTCACACTGGTAGAATTCAAAACTACAAGGAAGCCCCAGAACATCTCCTCTAAGCCCCTGAACATCCCAGGCCGCCGCACCTCACCGCATGTCTGTTCTCGTGTTCTTTCTCCGCCCTGGCTGGGAAGGTAAAGGGGATTTCTCTGGGGTGTAGAGGGTAATGAGAGCAGCCTGTCTGAGGAGCGTGGAGCTGGATTACCCTGGTTAGGGGTGTGGCTAACGGACACACCTCGCTGTGAGCAGGATTTGAATGTGCACAAGGAAACCCTATGGGATTTTTAGTGCAATGCCTTAACCATTCAGCCATCACAGCCAGGGAAAAATACATCTCCACAGGCCAGAGATCACAGGGTCTAGGCCTGATATCATCTGAAATACAGAATTCCAACAGCTCCATTTCTTCCAGTGCACAGGAGGGTTTGGGGGTGTACAAGAGTCCCTCGAAATGTGTAAGTAACATTAATGTGAGTTAAGCACAACTCAAAATCCCCCTCCCCCGGTACGGGATCACCTCCCCCAGCCTGGCGTAGTCCCAGTTCAAACCTTTGCATGGCCCTGGCTCACCACCCACTGTGCAGCTCTGACTCACCCCAGCCATGTGCAGATCCAGCTCCATCCCCTGCAGGCCTGCACAGCCCTGGCTCATCTACACCATCTACAGCTCTAACCCAGCCCGGCTTCACCCCACTACTCCCCTGTCACGGCCCCAGCTGCCCCCAGAACCCCAGGACTTACCTTTCCAAAGGAGCTCCAGCAGCTCAGATGCTCCTGCTGCTTCCCGGCTGCAGAACGGGCCTTCTTGTGGGAGAAAAGCCGACTCCTGACTTATGCAAAATTCAAGTTATGTGATGGTGCTGGGAACACAATCCTGGCAGAGCTTGAGAGATGGCTGTACCTGCTTAGCCATGTGATTAAACCACAAATCAGCTTCCTGCTGTGGGGGTCCGTGATTGTGACCCCCATACACCCTTCCAAAGCACCGATCCATTACGGGCCTTGCTGTCTTGATTCTGTCCATAAGGCTATGCTGCCCTGCAGAGAGCATTTGGAGTATTGACTGTGGCCGCTAGTTTACACTGCCCTGAGAAACATAAAAGGGGTTCGGAATACACCACCCCAAAAAGACCATAAAGATGAAAACACTATTTACTCCTTACAACATGAGAACTAGCATCACTGAATGAAATTAGTAGGCAACAGATCTACCAGAACCAAAAGGAAGCATTTTTCACACAACTCACACTCAACGAGTGGAACTCCTCAGCAGAGGGTGTTTCTGAAGCTCAAGATTAGTCCAGGATTCAGAAGTGAAGTGGATAAGTTCATGCGCACACTCTCAGTCATTGCTTTTCTCACTGCTTCACCTCAAGCCCACAAGTTTGGCCCTTTCACTTCCACTCAGCTTTGTCCTTTGTCTCCGTGATGCTAAAGGAAAAAGCCGCTCAGGCCAGGCAGACAAGTCAGGTGAAAGCAGGACGGAGGAGGAGTCGCAGGCTTCAGCCCAGCACAGCCCCCCTCCTTGGGACACCTGCAGCAGGAGGCAACTAATGTGGACAACTCCATGTGGAGGCTGAAAAAACACAGAATAGCAAAGGTGGGGAGAGGTCTGGCCTGCAGACAGCCACAAACAGCCTCCCAACCACCAGGCTCCTAACCCCACCAGCATCTGGGTGGCTGGTGACACTCAGGGACCAGCCTGAAGTAATGCAATAACTACTCAGCAACAGACTTGAATCTAGGGTGCCTGAAGCTCCGCATAGGAGCCGGGAGCACTGAGGGGTCAGCAGCTCTGTAACAAATCCCTTTCAGCGTCATGGAAAGCAGGAGAATGCACATTGTGGGTCATATCTCACATCCACATGACCCAATGTCCTATCTGCCGAGACTGGCAAACACCAGGTGCCCCAAAAGCCCCACAGCCAGGTACCACTGGGAGTTGAACCAAGGGTCTCATTTTTACAAGGCAGCTGTTTTAAGAAGCTAAGCCGTGGCGCCTGCCTCTGGGTAAGGTTTGCTGTCTGTCCAGGCCTGACTCCTGCCAGCCCCACCTGGGCCTGCTTAGCTCAGCCGGAATTTAGATCCTGTCAAGCAGAGAAGCCTGTGGAGTTTAACTCCCAAGCGGGGGTTGATTCTTTGGACAGGTCTGGGCTAGAAAATTAGGTGGTGTCACTCCATGACACAAGGGTATAAAAACCATTGTACTGGGGAGGCTGTGGTCAGTACTGGCAGTGCCCGAGAAATGAGGAAACAGTGACATCTGAAACGTTAAGTAATCATAGCACATGCCCCTGGTTAACCTGTCTTTTAAACAGAAATATGTAAGGACAAGGAGGCTGGGGTCCAGCAGCTTTCTAACCCAAATGGGCTTCTCTTTTTACAGGGGGCTATTGGGTAGGAAGAAGAAGGGGACACTGGAGAAGGGCAGCTTCTCATCTGACCCTGTCTTGGAAAAGAAATGCAAGTGCTTTTAAAGAATGTGGGTATTGATCCTGCTTCTTCAAGCACATAAAGCAAGCGCTCTACCATTTGAGCAAATTCCTCTGCGAAAGGAATACTTTCTAATCCACCCATCTCATTCCAGAGGCCACAAAATCCCCATGACTGCTCATGGCTCTTGCTAAGGGACCTAAAGGCTTTGTCTGCACAGCAGCTTTACTCCTGAATAAGCGATTGCAGACGAGGTATTCCACAGTAGCTGATTCCAATATAGCTCAGTAACACACAAAATGGATTTGGAAATACTGCTCTGCTATTTCGACATTCAGCATCTATAAACAAAGGAGCCTGTTCCGAAGCCCCTGCTTCAAAAGAGCGATTTGAACGAGCTAGAATCAGGATGCAAAGAGATGCCCAGCCAAGGCTCTGCTCTCTCTCTCTCTTTCTCTCTCTCCTTTGAACTCCTGGCCTTAGGCAGGAAAAGTGTCTTCTTGTCCTCAGCTCCAGAGAGGAGTAATTCATATTTCTATCACCCTCAGAGTGTGTCTACACTAGCTGGCAACATCAAAGAAACAGGCAAAATGTTAAAATAGCGTGTTGTGTCTACGTGTTGTGATTCTATGCACCATCAGCTATTTTGACGTTGAAATGGAAGTGAAGTGGCGAGACATCAAAAGCACTATTCTCATCCAAAGATGGGAATCGCGCCCTACTTCAATGTTGAACGTCAAAGTCGGTCGTGTGTAGACTATCCACATCCTGTTACTTCGAAATAGCAGGGTCCTCCATGGCAGGAATCAGCTGAGGGGTTGAGATGTGCTGTCCAGCCCCTGCGGTGCTGTATGATTACTGGGCGCAGCAGCCCTTAAAGCACCACGGACCCGGATTTCCTGTGGCAGAAAGCTGAGAGCATGCAGGCAGCAGCACACGCACATGCTAGCCCTGCAAGCCCTCCACCGACCTCGACCCAACCACCCAGCACCATGGCATTGAGCCAGCCCCCTGAGTGCCCCCAGGCTGCCCCCCCGAGAGGACCCAGGGACCCCCAGCAGCCAAACGGGGGACAAAAAGAGGTGGGACACCTCCTGGTTGGAGGTCGAGCTCTGAGACCTGCTGGGGCTCTGGGGTGAGGAGGACGTGCTCCATGTGATGGGGAGCATGGAGCAGAAAGCAGAAGCATTCACCTGACTGGCCGAGGGCCTGGCCACCTGGAGTCACCCTGCCCGCACTCCGGATCATGTCCATAGCAAGGTGAAGCAGTTGTGGAAGGGTTATGCCTGGACCCAGGACTTGGCCAGCCAGTCTGGGGCTGCCCCCACCGCTTACCCCTGTTCCAGGGAGCTCAGGGCCATCCTGGGCCCCAAGACACCTGCTCCCCTCAGGGTACATTGGAAACAGCAGCAGAGGAATCCCAGCAGGTCTTGGAGCTGGAGTCCATCCCAGAGACCAGCCCAGCACCCCAGGGACCACCCGAGGAGCCAGCCCTAAGGACGGCAGAGGAGGGGTCCAGCAACAAGGCAGGGGGAATCCTCATAGACCTCCATTCCCGGAGCACCAGCCGGGCGTCCACCCACCTGTCTGCTGTGCACAAGCTCTTGTGCACCCCCACTCCTGCACCATCAGACTGAGGTGACACCGAAGCACCAGGCGGGTGGGGAAGGGGCAGATATCGCCTCTCCTCGGGGTGAAGGACACTGAAAGACTTGGCCTGAGGGCACTTTCGAGCTGGGCTCCCAATGCCACTTCTATCTACACAGCTCCACACTGCCTGCAGGTGAGGGACTGTCGTGTGGAGGGTCCAAAGGGCAGCTGGTCCCTGTAAGAGGAGTCTGGGACCGGGCTGTAGGTGGGATCTCCTGGAAAAGCCAAGAGCCCAGGGGAGGCCATTGATTGGCTGCCAAACCCCTGGCCCTGCTCAAAGGTTTCACACAGGGAAAGCTGGGAAGTCAGCCCCACCCCCAGGGCACAGTGATTTGCACTGGGCTGGTAATAAACCAAAGGGGTTGTGTGGAGGGTCACAAGCGGGACTGAAGGGCAGAAGGAGACAGAAAGTCAAAATCTTATTCTTCTAGTTACACTGCATCAAACACTCACCCTGAAAAGCTCCAGCTGGGGCAGCACAGCCCATCCCCCACTCCGTGAGAGACAGGAGATAACTCTGCCCCACAGCTGGGCCCTCCTCGCCCCACCCCTGGGGTGTGAACAGTGAGAAAGGAGGGTGTGGGGAGCACAGAATGAAAGTGAGGGGGGGAGTCAGGCTGAGGGAGCAAAGGAGGGGCAGGACTCCAGGCTGTGCTGGTGGGACCCTGGCACTGGGGCAGGTGGGGAGAGAGGAGGGTAGATTGGTGGAGTCCGACCCACACACTGCAGAGGGGACAGTAAGTGAAAGGGGCCTTTTCGTTCCCTCATCCTCACTGTCCTCTCGGTGCAACTCCAGCTTCCGTCGGGCACAATGTCTGTGCTGGGCATTGGGAAGGGGTTGCTGTGAGCATCCATCAGTGTTTCAGCTGCATGAAAGTTCATCACTTGATAAATTAGGTTGGCAACCTTCAAAGTGCTGCAGGGCTGCTTTTTGGTTGAAGACACAGACTAACACAGATACCTCTCTGTCAGGAATCACAACCCTCACAAGGGGGGCACCATGGCTTAGCTGGCTAAAGCATCTGTCTAGTAAACAGGAGATCCTGGGTTCAACTCCCAGTGGTGCCTTATGGAAAGCCTTTGGCAACATTTTCCCACGTGTCTGGGCAACTGAAGAGCCCTCCCCTGGCAATCCCAGCCATTGCTGGGGAAGGTGAAGGCTGATGGTAGAGGAGCACTGGAAAGCATCCAGGTACAGAGCAGAGCTCAGGAAAACACAGCTGTAACTGGTGTTGGGAAGGTGGTGCCTCTGCCTGCAAGAACAGAATCTGATTCTTCCAGCTCTGGGGCTGTCTGTGCACAGAGGGTGACAGTGGGGCAGGGCAGGAGAGGGAGAGTTACTCTCTTCTCACATCCCTTTGTTTGACACTGACAAACTCCAAACAAGTTAGGAGAAAAGTCCCAGAGAGGCACTGTGGGTCCCCTGGCCATGGACCTCCCAGGTACATGGGGATTAGGAAAGCAGCACCCAGTGGTGTCTGGCCAAATATTTCTGGCTGCCTCTCACCTGCTTTGCAGCCCCACTGGGCTGTGCTGGAGATTTCAGAGAGCTGCAGGAGGCAGCTGCCATCATTCTGGAGGAAGAAGTAACAGACACTGACAGGTTCAAGAAGTTGCAGTTAATGTTAACTCTTAATGCTAACATTGTCTTGTTTGGTAGATTTTCCCAGAGGCTTGCTCCTGGTTCATTAGATAAGCGGGTGGGGGGGTGCAGGCTTTACCACCCCTAAACTTTCATGAACAAAGTTCTTCCTCAGTTGATCACTGCAGTATTTAAGTCCAAACTCTGAATGGACTAATGGGTTCCATTTCACTGGAACTCTCCTGGGGACTATCCAACAGGTCACAGCACCCTCCTTCTGAAAACAGATTTACCTTGTCACTAGGTCTGACATTTTAGCACAGTAGAAGCTCCTTTATTCAGCAACCCCAAGCAAGCTACAGGATCATCAAAAGTGCCAGACAGAGAAGTTACTGCCACTGATTGCAAACCCAGCCGCATCTGATTGATTGGTGGGTGTCCTTCAGTAGGTTCTTTTTGTAATCATTGATGATGCTCCAAGCAGATGAGAGAGAGCTGCCCCACACATGCTGGTAATCTGTCTCCCTAAGCGGCTGTAGCTCTGTTAGTGGGAGAAGCCAGAGAAGCAGGGGATGAGCTGTAGTATGTGCATGGACAGACAAAGTTTAATCAAACCCCATTTGTAAAACCACTGTGAGCTGGGGAAGGGGCAGAAGCTGGGGGAAACAGTGTTTGCCCTGCAGGGGGCTGAAGAAGAAGGAATCCAAGGGGCACTCTTTGTGTGGTGGTATAGTTCAGTGGTAGACTGTGTATATACAGTTTAAGAGATTTTTGTTCAAATCTAAAGACCTCCCTTTCCCATCACATTCTGCATTTCTATTCTATGTGTGTTTGTCATATGGAGATGAACCCTCAACATTTGCTACTGCCAATGCATATAACCCTAGCAAGCCCTTCCCTCAGCTGACATTAGAGAGTGATATGAACAAAGAGGTGCTCACTGGGAGTCTATAAAATGTATCACATTCAGTCAGATGTATCTGCGCACTTTTAAATGTGTGTGAATTCAGAGCCAGGCTTATTGTATCCTCCCTCACCCAGATATTCCTCGACAATCACCACCAGCCTTTCCAGTCTCTGCTTCTCCGTTAGTTCTCTCCAGGCTGGTTACTTTAAAAGAATAATGAACCTGTCTAGTCTCTCTGGAATTAGCAGAAAGAAGGGCAGGGATTGATATCTGGGGGAGGACAGCAGCAGAGATGGGGCAGGAAGCAGTGTCCTGAGTGGTGAACAAGCTGCAGGGTGGCAAGTGCTGCAGGGTGCCAGCCTGAAAAGAGTTACAGGAGCTGAGAAAAAAAAAATGGCAGGTCCTATGGTGTAATGGGCAGTACTCAGGACTCTGAATCCTGTGATCTGAGTTCAAATCTCAGTGGGACCTTCTCTCTCTTCAAAGTAAACCTCTTCCCAATCTGTAAATCAAGGGGGACTCTTTATGCATGTGAGTGAGGACGACTTCCTCTTGGTTGATTAATGAGGTCCCCTGGAGCTACGTCTCTTCTTGGGCTGGTTCACGAATATACCTGCAATAAGTTGGGTCTCTGGAACACAGCAGCCCTTTTAGGAATTCAGGACCTGTGGCCAGTGCTGCAAATAGATGGATTGCTGTCAAGGCCAGAGAGAGGGGAGTGCCACATTCATTTCCCCAGGGCAAATGTCTACCCCTTTCCAAGCTCTGCACAGCCCAGCCCAGCAGCTGGGAGAAACCAGAGCCCCCGAGTCAGCCTTGGGGAAAGGGCCTTCCCTCCCAGGCAGATTCCTATGCCCCTGTCTGCAGCTGAGTCACAGCTGTCCTTTCCCCTCTGCCTGACTGAGACATCACATTCCCCAGGTGTGTTTGGGGCCCTGCTTAGCAGGGGGGAGTGTGGCACTTTTGAGCTGACATCAGAGATAGGTTGGGCCCTGCCATGGAAAATTAAAGCATCCCCCTCCAGCCTCATGCAGTTACCTTGTGCTTGGAGTCTGCCCGGCAGAGGAGCTGGAACCCAGCAGGGTCAGGGATGGGGTTTGCACAAAGCAGGAGGCACAGAAGAGACTTCAGTAGGAAAGGAAGCAGAGAGGCCAAACAATAATGGGATTTGAATGCAGTGTGCAGAGTACAACACATTAGCAATCCTTTTCCTTTTCCCCTCAGCCACCTCACCTGAGTGGTGCCTGGGCTTTTGAAACATCCCAAGGTGAGCACTGCCAGGAACCTTTCTGCCACTCCTTGGCTGGCTGGGGACACCCGAGGGGCAGGTGTGGCTGTTTAAAGAGGCCCCCTGTGCTATTGTGCACTTGTTTTCTCCTCCCCTGGGCTCACCTTGTCCCGCAGACACACACTCAGTGGGCACCTGTACTGAGCTAATGTCCCTGCAGCTGCCTGGCCTGGGCCTCTGCCTCGGGTGCTGTAGGGCAACCGACTACAGGGAGAGAGAATTGGCCTCATCTGGGCTCTGGCCTGTGCAGCTCCACTGTCCCTCTACAACCATTTACAGTAATATCATTGACACCCAAGACTCCAATCCTGTCCCTGAGCGCACACACCACAGGGCAGTGAGTGTGCCGGGGAAGCTGGGCTTGCATTGGCTGCATGCATTGGCCCAGAGCCCCCTAAATCAAGACATGAGTGAGGCAGGCTAACACCAGCACCACTGCCATGGGTCAGAAGGTGGCCCTGAGAATAAGGGGATGAGACATTCACAGAGTGACACTGGAGTGGCTGCGGGTTCAGAGCCAGTGCAGCCAACTGAAGGGGGAGGTGTAGGAAGCAGTCCAGGGAGGAGCAGTGAGAGCTGGGAGGGGAAAGCCCAGTTGTGCTGGGTGTAGGGTCCCTCCTGGGCTGGAACGAGAGTGAGAATGGGCCTAGGTTCCCCCAGCTACCACTGAGGTCATGGTAACAGCAACGAAAGGTCCTGTGGCACCTTATAGACTAACAGAAAAGTTTTGAGCATGAGCTTTCATGAGCGCAGACTCACTTCATCAGATGCTGGTCTTGGAAATCTGCAGGGCCAGGTATAAATAAGCCAGAGCAAGGCTGGGGATAACAAGGTTCGCTCAGTCAGCAAGGGTGAGGCTTACGACCAGCAATTGATCTGGAGTTGTGAACACCAAGGGAGGGGAAGCTGCTTCTGTATTTAGCCAGCCATTCGCAGTCTTTGTTTAAGCCAGAGCTGAGGGCGTCGAATTTGCAGATGAATTGTAGCTCAGAAATTTCTGATGGCATCAAGGGAAAGGCTGTGAGCTTTGCACAGAAGGAACACTTCCGGGTAACTTGTGATTCCCCCTGGCACCTAATGCATTGACAATGCCCATCGGAGGCCGGCATAGCTTCGCGGCAGGATTCACACTTTTTGAATCCTGAAGAGGACATCGCGGTGAATCTTTCGAGTTGTTGATAGGGTACTTAGCACTGTCTCTGTGTCTGTTCCTCGCTCACAGACCCCACCCTGCCGCGGCAGGAGGCCTACTGGCCTTCACGTCCCCGCGTTGTCACCGCTCCTCCCTCTCTTTTACTAATCTTTTTACATATATTATTTTTATTATTTTTTTTTTTTTTGCAAGAAAAGAAACCAACAATCTAACTAAAAACTCGAAGTACGCTGACTCTGGCCACAGCCTGGACGGATTCCGTCTGCAGCCGATGGCGGTTAAGAAGGAACTGGAAGGGACCGGATCGCGCACGTGGCCGGGGGTGCGCAAGGGAGCGGCGTGCGCCGGCGCATGCGCGGTCCAGCAGAAACTGCTGGAAAGTTTCCGATCTGCGGCGCTGAGGCGAGCCCGACACCTATCGTGGAGCACCCACGGGGACACTCGAGGAAGAATCATAGAATCCTAGGTCTTGGAGGGACTTCAGGAGGTCATCCAGTCCAGCTCCCAGCCTAAAGCAGGACTAACCCCAACTAAATCATCCCAGTCAGGGCCTGTTCAAGCCAGGACTGGAAAACTTCTAGGGATGAAGATTACACCACCTCTCTAGGTAAAGCATTGCAGTATTTTACCAGCCTCCTGGTGAAATAAAAGCAGCACTACCCAAACACTGGACTATTACTGTTGTAACTTGGATTTGAAACCAGGTTGCTGTAGCCACAATGCAGAGTATGAACCTCTGTATGATCACAGCAAGCTAGAGAGGCCAGTATTGGGCTTTTTTACTTTCTCAGGTTTCACCTGACAGTCTGGGACGCAGCACATGGCCCCAGGCATGGGCAGGGTTCTTGGGTTCCTGATGCACAAGGCAAGGTGAATGCAGCTTTCCCAGCCTGGGACTCCAACCCTGAAACTTCCAAATAAGGTCCTAACCCTGAGAGAGCTGGGCAGGTTCCTGAAATAATTCAGAAATAGCAGACAGATTTTTGCAAGGTGCGAAACCTCATTCTCCTCGCGATAGTGCCGATTCCAAAACAGAGATTTTGGAATGGGGCTGCATAGGCAGGTAATTGGAGTTATTAAAAAATAAGTTATTCAAGAATAGCGTATTCCAAAACTTCTCTGCTGTGCAGTGATATCCCCAGCATGGCCTCCAGGGTCTCTATTCACAGACAGGCTCTGCTATGCATGGAGGTGCCATTTTGAAACATGTTTTGTTTATTTCAGGGCTTCCTTGTAGCGTGAAGGCGTTATTGTGAACTAGATTATTTTGGAGGAATAATTCTGGAATAAACTCTTCTGAAATAACTCTGCACCTCTCTGCTCACTGCCTGTCAGCATCATGTAAAGCACCAGAATGTCCACTGTGGCCTGTGACAGCTGCACTGGGGAGGCTGGTGCCAGTGCTGGAAGCTCCCGAGGAGTGGGAGGGGATCTGGTTTGCTTGGCCTGCTCCCTCTTAGGCCACCTGTGCTCCTGCTCCCATTTCACCTCTTCCTATCCCAGCTCTGCCTCTTCCCCTGAGCTCTGCCCCCAGCTGCCTGCTGCTCTCTCCTCTCCTCCCCACAGGCCTCTCCCCATTCCCCAAGGACCACCAGCCAACCCCACCTCTGCAGAGACCCACCCACCCATCCTGTCACCTGTACCTCTCTGCCCCTCTCCTGAGCTCCCGTGGCCAAAGCTGCTCATCATGGACTTCCTCCAGGGCCTGCTCCTTGTGCTTCTGCACCTTACCAGCTGCAAAAAGTCTCACACGGGGCCTTTTTGGAAATGAGCAACAGGCAGCTGCAGGGCCACTGGACTGGGATTTCCTCCCCTCCCCCACCAGCCTGGCCTCCCCTTTCAGACTCTCTCACCCATCCCCCACTGCTCTGAGCCCAGCTTGGAGTTCCCTCAACCCCGGCTGCCCCTTGCCAGCTGTCCTGGGCCCTGCAGTGGGTCCCTCAGATCCTGTCTCTCCCACCCCTCCCCAGTGCCCTGATCCCCTTGTCCCCTCAGACCCTGCCAACCCCCCCACTGCCCTTTTCCCCTCCTCCCTCAGCCACAAGCCCTGCCCGGGTTCCCCCTCACACCTGCCACCTCTCCCCCCAGCAGATGAACTCCTCCTCCCTCTGCACTGCACAGTCACCAGCTGAAACCTTGGGCCCTGCCCAGGGGCTGTGTCAGAACGTCTCCCACCTGCACAATTCATGTCCACTGCAGGGGGTTTTGCTTCCCAGCAGGGTTAGGAAATGTTGGTGAGGAAGCAAAAGGAAGCTACAAGAGGGATCTCAGGTGTGTCAGCTCAGCACTGGGGACAGCTGGGGTGAGAGGTGAATTACCGCTGGGGTGGGGGCAGAGCTGGGTGGGCCTGGGAGTGAGAAACTTCCTGTCACTCACTCGTGTGTGCACATGGTGTGCAGGGACAGGGCTGGGGGGTGTCTCTGCAGAGGCAGGTCGAGGGCAGGAGCTGCTCCCGCAGACAGGGCAGAAGAGAGCTCCTGCCGACAGGGAATTGTGTCTGTGTTACAAACGTGCTGGAGGAGCTGGCTGGCACAGGCCTCCCCAGAACCACAAAGCTGTGAGGCACAGACTCTCTTCTGGCAGCCACAGCAGCACCTTCCCCACACCAATCACAACTGCCTTTTCCCGAGCTCCAGGCTGTGACTAGATTCTTTCCAACGCTCCTTTTCCATCAGCCTTTACCTTCCCCAGCAGGGAGAGAGATTGCCCACGGAGGTCTTCTCTGCTCCCCAGCCAGACGTAGGAAAACATTAAGAAAGACATACAACAAAGCACCACCGGGAGCTGAATCCATGATCTCCTGTTTATTAGTCAGGTATGTTAGCCAGCTAAGCCACCTTATTACGTCACTGCTTGCTGATAGGGAGGTGACTGTGTTAGTCTGTATCTTAAACCAAAAAAATGGTCTTGTTGCACTTTAAAGAAATGTGTCTTTGTGGGGCCAACCCACACGGTTGGACTGTCCACAACAACGCCTTCCCATTCCCCAGCACAGACATTGTGCCAGAGGAAAGCTGGATTTGCTGCCTAGAGGACATTGAGGACGGGAGGAGTTAAAATGTTCCTTTCACTTATTGTGCCCTCTGCAGTGGACAGGTCAGAATCCACCAGTCTCCCCTCCTCTCTCCCCACCTTCCCCAGCGCCAGGATCCCACAGGACACTGAGGATGGGAGGAGTTCGGGTTTTCGTGTTTGTTATGGGCCTTTTTTGTTGCAGACCCTTGGGGTGCGTTTGCAGAGGGGGCTGCCAGGGGCAGGACATGAGCCCTGCAGGGCACTGGTGGGTGTGTCTGTGACATCACAAGGGCCTTTGGAAGAACCTCAGATGATTGGTTAAAGGAGGTGGGGAGGTGGTGACCTCACAGACACTCCAGCACAATGGCCAGGTGGGACAGGCTGCAGGGCCGGGGCCATCTCAGAGACCCCCCAGGGCTTTGCCTCAGGGAGTCTCCTTCTTCAGAGCTCTGCCCTGGAGGCTGGAGAGAGAATTCATGGTGAGGAACGTGAGCGCAAGGAGGATCCTCTTTGGCCCTTTCTCCTTTCCCACGACTAACTGCGCTGGACGGCAGCGTCTGTGTGGGGAGGGTCAGAGTCTGATCCAGCTGGTGGTGGGAAAAAGAGAGACAGGGAAAACACCAGGTTAAGGTTCTGCCCTCACCAGTGCTAAATTGTGTCAGCCTTAATGTGTTGTGCCAATATTCCTGTGGGTGCATGAAGTGTTTGGGGAGCTGCAGCACCAGTGAGTGGCAAGACCAAGATTTCCTAATACCGCATCGACACACAGGAAGCTAATTTCAGATGCATCCAATGGACACACAATGGCTTATTTCAAAATAGGCTCTAGCCCCATCTCCACAGCCCATTTCCAAATAGCTGCTAGTACTTGTACTTGTACTTGTACAAGGAGGTTTACCGATTTCAAAGTAAGCCGTCCCCTATTTATTTCTGAATTATTTCAAAGCAGCGGTTGCCTTCTGTAGATGCTGGGATGGTTATTTTTAAATAACTTTGTTGTGTAGAACCTCCTTATAAATCCAGGGCTGTGACAGGCACAGCATCAGCTGCTCAGAAGATAACAAGCCCTGCAGGTCAGGTTGTCACTCATCAGCACCCCAGTGAAGGGGCATTAGGAAGGGTAATGGAGTGAAGGGAATAAAGGTCAGGGCTCCTCCCAGCAAAGCAAAGTGAAACCTCCTGAGCAAGACTCTCGTCTGGTCTCCAGAAGCCACTCAACTTCCTCCATGTCTTTGGACATTGCTGCCTATAGCAGTCCAGCAAAGGGTAACAGAGGAACACCCTGCACTTGTCTACTGGCTAGCAAGTGCTCCACCCCTTGGTTTTATGAGAACTGTGCTCTACCCACCTAAACTATCCAAGCTACAGAGAAACAGCTCACAAGGGCCCTTTCAGAAAGGAGCAACAGGCAGCTGTAGGTACAGTGTGGTTCCTGGAGTGAGATTACTGTCCCTCCCCCACTGTTCAGCATCCCACCCAGGCATCCCCTCAGCCCCTCCCCCACCACCCTGAACCCCAACCTGGAATCCCCCCCTCAGACTGTGTCTCCCATTTCCCACTGCCCTGAGTCCTGGCAAGGAATTCCCTCAGACCCTGCTGCCCCTCACCCGCTGTCCTAGGCCCCTGCCAGGTGTCCCCTCAGACCCTGCCTATCCCCTCCCTCTCTTCCCCTGAGCACAACATTAACACAGCCCATGTTCCCTGGCAGAGGGATAACACCATCACCTCCTGCTGCAATGTGCTTCCGATGGAGGGACCCCAGTCTGCTGCCTGCTCCTGAGCTCAGCTGCTCCCAGCTCACCTACAGCACATGGCCTTGGAGCAGCAGCTGCCCTGTCTGCTCTCCTACCCACAGACACAGAGCCCACAGGAGCAGACCCCACAGCTGTCACCCCAACTCCAGAAACTTTTGTATGTGCAGTGTGAAACCTGCCCACCAAAACGACCCACCGGTAACTCGTTCCTACCTGCTCCAGGGGTAACTTCCTCATCAGTACATGGCTCACCTGTGCATCACCACTTTCTCTCACCTGAGGCAGCCCATGGTCCTGACTCCCTCTTTCAAATCCAGCCTCCAGGTCAGAGCACTTCCTCTTCCCACCAGGTGGGAGACAAGATGTTGACAGTGCTCTCTTGTGCCATTGCACATCACTCTACACAGACAGCCCCAAACCCCCATGTACATTGTGAGTTTCCTGGGGGGCAAAAGGTGCCCTGAGGAGCTCATCTTGATTCCTTGGGCAGGTAGTTTCAAGAACATCACTTTTATTGGAGAATGTAGGGATCAATCCCACTATCTCTTGCATGCTAAGAAAGGGCTTTAGCATTTGAACTAATTTCCCTCTAAATGAGAAAAGATTCTGCCCCACCCATCTCATTGCAGACTCCACATGTCCCTGCAGCTCCCCTGGCTCCTTTCCTAAAATGACCCTTGTAAGCCCAATACCTACCAGCTGGCTGGCTGAACTGTTCAGACAGTGCTGCTAATAACATCAAGGAGATAGTTTCAAGCTCCAGGTGAGACCTTGGGGCATCTTGGCCTCTTCAGGGACAATGCTCTTAACAGCTTGGAGTATGATATCTTCATGGGGGATATGGATTTAAAGACCCTCTACATCCATGGTGGCCCGGCTGGTGTTTTCAGGAAGGTCATCGATGGACTGTAGTTTTCTGAGGAAGTTGGTGGGATTTTTGCAATTTGTGGGATTCTTTTGAAAAGGACCCCCATGTAGCCATGTCACATCTGGCAGCATGCTAATGCTAATGAGGCACTGAATATTCAACCCCATTAGTATTCATTTATTTGGCAATTAGCATGGCCATTTCGAAGTTTCCGCCAAGTGTGGCCACAG
Source organism: Carettochelys insculpta (assembly GCF_033958435.1). Lineage (NCBI taxonomy): Eukaryota > Metazoa > Chordata > Testudines > Carettochelyidae > Carettochelys > Carettochelys insculpta. Next base: position 210,061 of record NW_027439072.1, read on the forward strand.
CCCCAGCGATCCATCCCCTTTTTCTAATTCTCCATGAACTTACCCAGCTCTTTTTTAAGTCTATTAGTGTCTTGGGCTTCACAGCATCCTCTGGTGGGCAGTTCCACAGGTTGGCTGTGTACTGAGTGAAGAGATACTTCCTTTTGTTTGTATTTGTTTCAACCCTGCTTCCTTTAATGTCATTGGGTGACTACTAGCTTTTCCATTACGAGAAAGAGGAACTATCACTTGGTTGGGTACCCGAAAGAAGATAATAGGTCAGCCCCATCTTTCTCATGTCCCGAGATGAATGAGGATAAACCAGCACTGCAAACAACAAGGCTCAAAGTCAGTAAAGTTAGAAGGAAGAAGCTCATTTTTCATTCCTTATATTTTCATCTGTATCACTGCTCCAGAGGGCCCTGCATGTGTGGGGGCACAGGTCCTCTGGTGCCTTCTTAGCACAGCTGGTAGTGCATCAGTCTCACAATCTGAAGGTCCTGAGTTCAAGCCTCAGAGAAAGCAATTGGTTTTGCTTCCTGCTTCAGCTTTTCTGAAGGAAATCCCATGGGAAGTAGAGTGCTTTCTGGATCCCCTCTCGCCCACCAAACACACCCACACAGGTTTGACTAAGACATGTACTCTTCCTGTACTTTCCTGACTCTTGACTGCAGCTGGAAAGACCAAGCCCTGACTCCCATTTCCTTTTCCTCCTCTGTATTGTGGGGGACCTGACCTGTCTTTAGTACTTTGTGCCAGAACATTTTTTCATGGGCAGCATTTCCCAGGAGTTGGGGCTGCATTCTGGCACCAAACTGTCACTAGAATTTGATGGGCAAAAGCCTGTGAGACAAGGAGTCCTTTACTGGGGACTGAAATGCCGGGCCCTGTGTAACTGCCCCTCTCCTCCCCCATAGGCGGGGCTGCCCTGCTGTCATTGGCAGCACACTGAGCAGCACAGCTAGCCAGCACTTGACAGACAGGCTCACAAGTGTCCCTTTCGGAGAGGAGCCTCAGGCAGCTGCAGGGACATTGCAGGCTCTGGAACAGGGTGGGTGGGTCAGGGGGGCTGCACCTCAGCAGGGGAACTAGCTCATGTGGCAGAGTGTGAGCTTAGCCTGTGGGAGGCAGTGGGATAAACACCAATGTTATCCAGTCCCGTCCCTCCCCTCCACTGCCTACTCGATCTCCCCCAGTCCTGGAAGGCAGCTCCCAAATGCAAAGTGCTCCCTCTGTGACGGGTGGTGCGATTGCTCCCTCGTCGGTATACAGAGTTGGCCCCTCTGTTGCTCACCTAACCCTTATGTCAGCAACACGCTTCATGCAGGGACCTTTGTGCTGGAGTGTGTGGCCAGAATGCAGGACTCAGACCCTTCCTCAGATATGGGCTGTTTGCCCCCATATGATACTCTTCCGCTTAAGCTGTGTGTCTGCCTCTAGCGTGGGCTTTGCTCAGGGACCACGAGAGTGATCTGCCTACAGCTGGGAGGTCATCAGGCCCCTGCCACCAGTCTGTTCCATCATTCAGTGCGGCCCAGGGAGCTAAGTCACCGTATGCTTGAGTGAAGCCGGGCAGGGCAGGGCAGAGCTGGGTGTGGCCCTGTGTCTGTGGCCATGTTCCCTGTCAGCTGTGCACTTGAGCAGCTGCTCAGGAGAGATTCCAAAGGTGCTCAGACAACTATTTGCTGCTATTGGTGAGGCCCATTTGTACATATCTCAGTGCAAATAGAAATTATCCCACACACGGCTGGAGAACTAAGAGGGAACATAGTCTCTGGGTGCCCCACTAGGCTGAGAAAAGGCTGCTCAACATGTGCTGGGCCAGGGAGGTTGTGTAAGTCCAGATGGGGATCCTGAGCTGGGTGTGCTCCTGAGATTGTCGGGTTCCATAAAATTGATATTCTCTTCTGAGGTGCGGTGCTTGTTCTGGGGGCTAACGTTAATCCCCATGACACACTTCATTCTGGGATCATGGCTGGAGCCAGGACTCTGTGCCCCTTCCCAAAATACAAGGATCCTTCCCTGCGTCTGAAACTCTGGTCTATGGAAGACCCCAGAGCCATACGTTTGCTTGGCTGATGTCTCAGCTCACTCCAAAAGGTGGGGAGCCAGTCGAAATGCTCGTGTTCAATGGGAAAGGTCATGGCATTCATTTCTGAGTTCCCCAAAGAATGCGATGGCATTCCTTCTTCCTACATCAGTGCTCTAGCTCTTCCTTTCTCATCTCCTGGGTGGGCCTCCATCTTGTTAACAGCAGGCAGAAAAGCAAAAGGTGTCCGTCCCTGTGCCTTAGTGGGTCACAATTGAAAATATCAAAATCAGAACTGCTGAGAAATAGGCAGCCTGGACCCCAAAAGCAGTAGTTAGTCTCCCAGAAGTTGTAGGAAACCAGCTGCAAAAGGGAACATAACTCTATCACCACACTAGCTATCAAAAAATCACACAAGCTGTCTCCTTCTGTGTCTTATCCTTATTTCACCCCCCAAAACATGGACTTTTCTGATGAGTGGCTGTTTGAAACCAATTCCACCCTACAAAAGTATTCATCTGATCCTGAGGGAACAGCCACAGACCCAGGTTGATAGACAGCTCAGATCTTTCCATCTATCAGTCTGTGGCCAATCTTTCTTTAGCTAAAGGATCCTTGATGAGGAAAGAGAAAGCTGAGAGTCCAAACTGGCCAATGCACTCAAAAAACCTACACTCCAGAAATGCCATTCAGCCCCATTCCATTGCCTCAGCTTTACTTCACAAGGCTCAAGATGAGGAATAGGCCAGTCTTCGATGGAAAACGCTCTGCTTTCCATCAGCCTTGCAAAGTTGCAAATGCATTTCTATAGGAAAATGCACAAACAAACGTTGATGTATCACTATCAGAGAGGTCATGGTGTTAGCCTGTATCTTTGAGAAATGCATCTGATGAAGCGGGTCTCTGCCCATGAAAGTGAGTGGGAGAAGCCAGGTCAGTGGGGGGAAGCTGTGGTGTGCACCTGGAGAAAGAAAGTTTAATCAAACCCCATTTGTAACACCACTCTGGCTTGGGACAGACAAAGGAACCTGGAAAAGAAGGGTTTGTCCTACAGGGACCTGAAGGTCAGTAACAGAAGCAAGAGTGAAACGTGGGTGTAGGTCAGTGGTAGAGTTTTTGACTTCAGACCAAGTGGTCTTATTTCAAATCCATTCCCTGTCCCCCCAACTTAAAAGGCAACTACTTGAATGACAATAGCTGTGTCACCTTTCTCAATGCACTTTGGGTTTCTATTGTGTGGGGATTCTTAAAATGGAGATGAACCATCAACGTTTGCCAGAGCTGTTGCATATAAACCAAGCAAACCCCTCCCGCAGCTGAAATCTGGCTCCACAGGGAAACTGACAGTTGATACCGATATGAGGAGTTTTGGGTCTCATTTCTATAATGAGGTGCTCATTCATCGTCTATCAAATGTATCACATTCAGCGACAAGGTATCTGCACGCTTTGTAAATGTGTGTATAGAGAGGATGTCAATTACTCTGGGAATTCACACACAGGGCCATTATGTGCTTCCTCAACCAGATATTCATACACAAGTATCACCAAGCTCCCCAGTTTCTGCATTTCTGTTAATTCTTTGGCGGCTGCTTATTGTAAAAGAAAAATGAACCTGTTTCTTCACTCTGGGGGTTTCAGAGAAATGTTGCCCTCCAGCCAGGAGGGGTTGGCAGCAAGAAGGGCTGGGCTCAGTGGCTGTGCCCACACTTGGCCAAAACTTTGAAATGGTCATGGCCATGCAAAGATTGCTAATGAGGCACTCAATTGAATATTCAGCACCTCACTAGCATTAGGACACTTCTGGCTGCGGCGCTTCCAAAGCGCAACTTTTGAACGCTCGCAGCTCAGTGTGGCTACGTGGGGGTCCTTTTCAAAAAGACCCTGCACCTTTCAAAATCCCCTTATTCCTCTCCAAAACAGCTAAAATTTGTAAGTCCCATTGTGTAAATGGCAGCACCCAAGAGGCTGACTTCTGAAATCTGAATTCAAACCTCTGTGGGACCTTCTGATGCTGTCGTGGTTTGTTGTAAATGTCCCTCTCTCCAAGGGCTGGGCTTCTTTGTACACAGGTGTATCTGAGTTAGAGCTCTTTATCCTGCTAGATAAGTGAGGCCCACTGGAGCTAGGCCTCTGGTTGGGCTGACTCACCCACATGCTTGTAACAGATTGGGGTTCTGGAACTCATCAGACTGTGAAGAGATACAGGGGGACTGAGGCTGTGCATTGTGGATGGAATTGAGAGGTGGAAAAACAATGTAGTAAGACCTTCTGTAGTGTAGCAGTTATCCCATTGGCCTACCACCCAAAAGGTCCCTGGCTCAGAATGAGGCAGAGGTGTTAACGTTTTCATTCTTGTGCATCCCCTTTATGCCCAGGATGTCTCGTCTCCTTCTGCCCTGGCCTGTCCCTCTAATGAGTCCAATTCCTGTGGGACAGAAGGTGGTGACATCAGTTGAGCATTCCCTTTGCTGTCCGCGTGCGTAAGCTACACGAGTTAAACCAGTCATTTTTATGAGGCTTGTGGCCTGGATCTCCTGCCCTTGGATATTGGTCCCTGGAGGCCAGGTCTTCCTGCTGACCTCCTTTGCTTGAGTTGCTGAAGGAAGAAGTGAGGCAGGAAGGGGGCAGAAGAAATAAGCCAAGACCAGGAAGACAAGAGGAGACCCAAATGGGAAGAAGGGGTTTTCGAATTGAGGGGGATTGTTTTGAAAGGTCCCCAGCTACATGGGCAGCATACGTTTTGAATGTGGCACTTTTGAAGCACCTGTGGCCACCATTATGCTAAGGTTGAGACAAAGACAGGGGCGGTGACCAACCCCTGGGTGGGTGCTGTGGAACAGTGAGCATCAGATGGTCACCAGGCTCAAGGAGAAACTTGCATATGAATTATACTCAAAACTTAGGGCATTTGTCAGGATGGCCGAGTGGTCTAAGGCGCCAGACTTAAGGTGACGCTTTCTCAGTAATCTGGTCTCTGTAAAGAGGCGTGGGTTCAAATCCCACTCCTGACACACCCTTTCTTTAGCCTTGTTATGACCTTGGGGCTGAGGGGCTCAGCAATGGTGGAGGGAGGTGAGTCAACATTGTGCCCTTGGAGCCAGGGAGGCTAAAAGCATTTTGGGGGGCCTTGGCAGAAGAGTTTCTAGCAGATCTTGACACTTTATTATCTCCCCCTTGATTCAGAATTGGTGAGGCCACAGCTGGGCCTCATCTACACTAGCCACCTCCTGGGAAGGGGACATGTAAATGAGTCAGCTCCGTGAATTGCAATGAGGTGCTGTATTGCACACACAGCACCTCATTTGCGTAATCCTCACAGCCCAAACCTCAAAGTTCCCTTCCTCCCAAAACACGTACTGAGCAGCATGTTGTGCGTATGTGGGACACAGGTGATAATGAAAGATTCAAAGAGAAGGCTACTGGCCTTTGAGAGGAGTTGTAGTAGAAAGCTCCGGAGAATAGGATTGCTGCGGAAACTCGCGGAGGAGGAATTCTACAGGAAGGCACAGCCAAAAGAGAATCTGTACAAGGGAAGATACAGCCGTTCGGGCATATCTGCAGAATGAATGATGAATTGAAAACCAAGAGCCTGGTATTAGGCATAAGGGAAGGTTCAACAAGGAGAGGCAGAGCCCACAGAGAATGGGTAGATGACAAAGCAGATTGGTGCAGAGATGGGCTACAAAAATGAAGCGACTCCTCATTGGACAGGGAAAGATGGAAGGACATAGTGAGACAGGCATGGGACACCAACGGCTGCTGAGCCAATGGTGGTTGTTCATGATGATGATGATCCCAAAAGCATCCCTTGTGTGCTCCCTCAACAGCAGCACAGCCACTCTTCAGAGCAGGAAAAGGGGACCCGAAATCACTGATGGTTCTGGCTGGCAAAGGAGACAGGAGACGTTCACCTCTCCCACACCAGCGCTTGACTTTCCAGCAGGCCGTCACGGGCACCTCTCAGGACAAATGCCACAAAAACGAATGGCATTTCAGAGCTGGGGTGAAAGACCTCACCAGCAGAGGGGCTTGTGATGTGCGCTTGACATGCAAAAGGAGCCCGAATCAAAAACGGGCAGAAACACGGCCTGTGGTTCTCTGCAGTTCCCCCTTCTGCCCTGCCAGCTGCTCCTTCTTCATCTACTGGGACAACCTGGGAAGGAAGGTGGGAATGGGGCAAAGAAGTGGGCCAAGCTGAGGGGAGCAGGCAACATTCAGCTTGCCTGCAAGGGCCACAGGGAAGAGCTTCTTTCTCGTGCACTACGGCTGAGCCCGAGAAGCGGCAGTGGTGGAGGCTGCAGAGCAGCTGGCAAAGTACCTCAGTTGGACAAGTGTTGTGCTGAAGCTCTAAAGGTCTTGGGCCTAATCCCAGACTTCGCCAGAGACCTTTCTCACTCTGGAGAAGCAGCTATTTGGCTGCTTTCGGGAGACGACAGCTGCCTTTTCCTGGACTGTCATTGTCTGCTCGGTCACAGCGTCAGTGTGTGTTTCCTTTCTTCTTTTGTTTGGCAAAGTGGATGAAAAAGGACGTGCTCCTTCGAACTGGAGTTCAACCGGCCACTTGAAGATAACTTGGTGAACATTCCCTATCGTCTTGGGCTCTGCCAGCTGAGCTATTAAAGGGCAGCTAGAAGCTGTCACACTGTCCAGGGAGGCCCCTCTGCATGTGTCAGGTCGAGTGCCTCCCAAGTGGATGGCGTTTCAGGGGAGAAGCCAAAGAGGCCAGTGCAGATTGTGTTGCCCACTGGGCTCTCGTGTTGGCCAGGCATGCAAAACGGCCCCCGGTTGAAAGCGGATGGAAACACTTCATCTCTTTCTTTGCACATCCCCTTTCTGTTCTGTCAGGCGCACCTAGAAATGATGCTGTTCAGACTGTGCTCCTCAACACACGCAAGAGGCAACTTTCCTCGCTGAACACTGCTGTCAGCTCAACTCCCTCATTCTCTCATGCACCTCTTAGGGAAATCCCAGAGTACACACACTCCCTCGGATAGAGTGTGACATCACAAACGAGACAGTCTTCTTCTGTCCGAGCAGCCACCCGTGGGAGCAGGTGTGGCAGGGAGAGGGGCAGTGACTTCAGGGCCAAGGGCTGAGTGATAGCTGGAATTGGGGAGCCAGAAAGCTTCAGTCCTTGAGGTTATCTCCCAGTTATCTGTGTATTGGTGAGACGGACACAGAAGACAGTTGTTGGCAGATCCTCAGTGAGTGCTTGAGAGAGCCCCAGGAAGCCTGTGACATTCAGGCCCCACTGACACTTCCCAAAGAGATTGTTTCGGGGTAGGTGGGTGGCAAGACATCAGGGTCAACAAGTCAACCCATCAGCAAGACAAGAGCCCTGCCAGAAGCTTCTTCAACTGGAGGGAACTTGCTGGGCTCTCCCTACAGTCCACTGCTCTGCTATGTGAGCTATTGAAAGGTAGCCATTAGCCGCTTCCCTGAGTCACTTTCTCCAGGGTGGCCCTTCCAGGGGCACCAGGGTAAGCGCCATCCAGGAGCTTTGCATTTCCGGGGAGGGACAGAAGAACCCAGCTGACATTCTGTGGTGCACTGGTTATCACATTGTCTTGCCTGCAAATGTTCCCCAGCTAAAAGCAGGAAGGAACCCAGTGTCTCCTTTCTATCTTGGCAGGTGTTGCTGGCCTCTAACCTGGCATTCCCTGCCCCTCTCAGTGCTGGCAAGCAGACAGCACGCAGAACCTTTCAATGGGACAGGGACCACTTTTCTAATTAATGAAACAAAAACATCAGGCAACAGCCTTGGCTTGTCATCTCCTCACTTGCTGCTGTGGGCAAAGCCTTGAGAAGAACCTTTGACCACTTCCTTCATTTCCTTTCCTCGGCTACTTCCTTCACCCTTGGACTGAGAAGGACTCAGGCTCTCAACTCAGGTTCTCCCTAACCAGCCCTTCCCCAATGGCCAGAGAGGATGTTGGTCAAAGGGTTCTCATCTTTGCCCCATTGCATTCACCCCATGACCCAAATTCTTGCTGCCCAAGTGCACCCCATGACACACAGGTTCTCCAGCCCATGCACCACATGAAGGATTCATAATCACTCCCTCAACCTGAGGTAGAGGCTTCCTCGTGGACCTGGGCCAGGTGAGGTTCAGACATGCCTGGACCCAACCTCTCAAAGTTCAGAGCCACCTGCCCTAAGCCCACACTGCACAGCACTGCTCCCACAGGAAGGAGCAGCAGGATCACTCTCCCAAGGGCACCAGCCCTCCACAGCAGCCCCATTGGCTTTCTCTGCTCCTCATTTCCTCGCCAGGTCTTCTGGCCTCAAGGACTCCCTCTTTAGGAAGTGGGGAAGTCATAGAAACAGGAATCCAGCACCTCAACCAAAAGTGCACAGCCACAATTTTGCAGAGAGTCTTTTGGCACCCTCAAAACCCCATTCAGCCTGGTTCAAGTGCCTCTGGGTATGTCTGCACTAAAAAATGAGGCTAAATGAGTTCAGGTGAATTTTGTATTGCCTCATTGTAGTAAGAGGGAAGCCAACCTTGGAGAAAAGAGATACATTTGCAGGCTGACAACACAGGGCTCTTGGGAGAGAGGCAAACCAGCAGCGGGAGAATATGGACATGGAACGGACTCTCCTCTCACCAGCTAACACCCCACATATACAAGCAGTTTGAGACACCTGCCAAGCAAAGTGAAGGCTCCAGGGTTTCAAGTGGAAGAGGGTCAGGGGTGTGTGATGAGAGGCGAATATGTATATTGATGGAAAGGATCCTGAGTGCCAGATCCCAGCCACATGCTTTGGCACAAAAAGCAATGGCCCCTGCATCAGGTGTGTCGGGGGATAAGAGTTACCCCCACAAAAAGCACCACACCTCAGAAAAAAAACCACTGTGATGTTACCCAACAAGCCCAGCTGCACACCCAGCTCAGCATCCCCAGCTGGCCTTCCCCAAACGCTCAGTGAGGCCCAGCACACACTGAACAGCCCTCCCTTAGTCAGGCTGGGCACCCACAGACAATGGTCCCTCCAGCCTTTTCCAGCCTCATGTGGAATAAATTTCATAGGCTCTGAACTAGTCACCAATGTGTACCACCACCAATGGAAACCAAAGCCTCAGCGGTGAGCACTCTGCTAATCAGCTGAGTGACATTGGAATCTCTCCTGAGCAGTTGAACAAGCCCACAGCTGACAGGGAACAGGCCCTCAGACACAGCGCCGCACCCAGCCCTGCCCCAAATTGGCCCTGGGATGCACTGAGATGGAGAGCCAAGTGCCCCTGAGCTCAGCCCATGCTGGAGGCAGCCAGACACCTAAAGCAGAACACAGTGTCAGAGCAGGGGTAGACAGATATATTTGGGGAAGGGGTCTGAGATCTGCATCCCAGCCCTGCCCTTGATCCATGGCCCCGACTTCCTCTTTCAAATCCAGCCTCCTGGTCACAGCCTTTCCCTTTCCCTCCCTGGGGGAGGGGAGTTGTTCATGGTGCTCTCTTGTGCCATTGCAAATGGCTACGCATAGACAGTCCCAATCCCCCCCCGTGTGCTGGAAGCCGGGTTGCTGTTTGAATTCTGCAACCCGTCATTGTACCTGAATGCATTTCCCCTTCCACCAGCACAGCCATCCCTGGTGCTTCTGTGCTTCTCGCTGCTGACTCCAACGGGCTGCAGGGCCACATTTCTCTGAAGGCCCCAGAGTGATGAGATAGGGCCATTCTCCTTTTACAATAACCAGCTGGAGACAAATAACGGAGGTGCAGAGATTGGAAAAGTTGGGGGTGATTGGAGAGGACTATCCGGCCGAAGGAAGACATAATAGCCCTGGCTGTGAATTCACAGAGTAACTGACATGCTCTCTGCACACACATTTCCAAAGTGTGCAGACACCATTCGGCTGAATGTGACACATTTGATAGACTCTGAATGATCATCCACCAAAAGAACAGTACAGCAGAAAGGGATCTAGGGGTTATAGTGGACCACAAGCTAAATATGAGTCAACAGTGTGATACTGTTGCAAAAAAAGCAAACATGATTCTAGGATACGTTAACAGGTGTGTTGTGAACAAGACATGAGAAGTTAGTTTCCCGCTCTACTCTGCGCTGCTTAGGCCTCAGCTGGAGTATTGTGTCCAGTTCTGGGCGCCGCAGTTCAGGAAGGATGTGGAGAAATTGGAGAGGGTCCAGAGGAGAACAACGAGAATGATCAAAGGTCTAGAGAACATGACCTAGGAAGAAAGGCTGAAAGAATTGGGCTTGTTTAGTATGGAAAAGAGAAGATTGAGGGGGGACATGATAGCAGTTTTCAGGTATCTCAAAGGGTGTCATAAGGCAGAGGGAGGGAACTTGTTCTTCCTTGCCTCTGAGGATAGAAGAAGAGGCAATGGACTTAAATTGCAGCAGGGGAGGTTCAGGTTGGACATTAGGAAAAAGTTCCCAACTGTCAGGTTGATCAAACACTGGAACGAATTGCCAAGGGAGGTGGTAGAATCTCCATCACTGGAGCTTTTTAAGAAGAGGTTAGACAGATGTCTTTCAGGGATGGTCTAGAAAGTGCTTGGTCCTGCCATTGGGGCAGGGGGCTGGACTCGATGGCCTCTCGAGGTCCCTCCCAGTCCTACTCTTCTATGATTCTATGAAAACGAGCAAGCTGCTGACTTTTGCAGTTCACAAAACCGTCCCTGTTGCATGTGCAGCACCTGGCCATGTAGCTCAGCAAACCTGTGAGAGCAGGTAGGTGACAGGCCCAGCAGCACAGAGGACACCAAGAACCCACACCCCATTCTCTGCCAGCCCCAACACCTGCCCAGCTTTGCTGGTGTTTGCATCCTTAAGGCAGCAGGGAAATCTTGGCTTGTGCTGGGTAGAGTCATACAGAACAGGCACGTAAAGGGGCTGTGAAGGAGTAAGGCCAGCACCACCAGTCCACCCAGTTCAGGGTGTGTGAATCTGACTCTAGGCAGGAGGGTGTGTGGGGAAGGGTTTGGCAAGGTGAAATCAGGTGGAGTTGGTGTGAGAAAGGATGTTTGTTTTTCCTCCACAGCCTGGTTTGTTTTGCAAGGCCGAGTGTTACTCAGAGTGCAAGAAGTCTTGAGTTGAACTCCCTGATGGTCCCCCCCACAAAGAGTGTGTTTGCTGCTCTCCTTGACTGCGTTTCCTGACGTTTTTGTCCCACACAGTGTGGTTTGTGATTTGTTCAGAGTGTGAAGTTGGTTTCTTGCTTCAGCGCTGTGAAGAGACCTTGGAAATGACCTTGGAAAGGTGAAGTTAGGTGTGGTACTTATCAGAGCACTGGCTATTTGTTCAAACCTCGTCATGGCACATATCCAGCACACACTTTCATGAAAGGTGTGTTTGGCCTGGGGGTTAGCTACTCCCTTATGGTGCCATAAGTCCTGTGTTCAAATCCCAGGCAAAGCATTCATCTGCTTCTTCCAGATTGTCTTTGAGGGTTTTTTCTTCTTATTTATGTATTTATTCTTATTCTTTTTCTTATTCTTCTGATTCTCTTTCTAATTTTTCTTCTGTTCATTTTTTCAGTGTGATGGAGCAGTTGCTTCCCACTGCATGGCTCAGCCAAGGCATTAGCTCTGCCAGGATGTGGCTCCTGCCAGTGACTACAGCCCCTCGTGTTCACTGAGGTAGGACCAGTTGCTGGCGGAGGCCACCAATGCCCAGCGTGCGACTCAGCTGTGTTTTGGATAACTTGGCATTTCCCACCTTCTGGGCTAAAGGCCCTTCAATTCTCTGCCACTCCCCCAGTGCACCAGGCAGTCCCCTTTTTCCCTGCCACAAGCCCAGTCTATGCTACTCCATCAGTGGCTGTTGGGGGAACTCAGGCTCACCAACCTCTGATTCCAGGCCATCCTATGCACCTACACGCCCCATGCCTGGCCCTGCTGGGTTCCAGCTCCTCTGCTGGGCAGACTCCAAGCACAACCTAACGGCGTAAGGGTGGGGTGGGATGGTTAAACTATCCCCCATAGAGCCCAGCCTGTCCCCTGTGTCAGCCCCACAGTGCCACACTCACCCCAGCTGAGCAGGGACTCAAACACACCTGGGGGATATGGTGCTTCAACCAGGCACAGGCAAAAGGGCAGCTGTGACTCAGCTGCAGACAGGGACATGGCCAGTTGCTTGTAAGGGAAGGGTCTGTCCCCACAGCTGACTCAGGGGCTGTGGTCTCTCCCAGCTGCTGGGCTGGGCTGGGCTGTGCAGAGCTGGGGAAGGGGCAGATCATTGCCCTGAGAGAGTGAATGTCACACTCCCCACTCTGCCTCTGACAGCAACAGGTCAGTCTGCAGCACCAGCCACAGGTCCTCCTGTATCTCCAACCAGACAGGACATTTCTGGGGCCCCAACGTATTACAGAAAAGTTGGTGAACCAGCCCAAGCAGAGACCCAGCTGCAGGGGGACCAATTCAGCAGGCAGGAGGGAGAAGCCCTCACGCAGGGGCAGCTGGGGAGAAAGAAGCCCAGCCCTGACAGAGATGTATCATAAACCACACACAGGTCCCCCTGAGAGCTGAGCTCAGAGTGCTGAGTGCCAATCATTGCACCATGGAACCTGCAGTTTAAGCCCTTTCTGAGCACCTCTGACTCTTGGCAGGCTGCTCCCCTGCCCTCCTTGCCCCCCTCCAGCTCTTTCACCTCTCAGGACACTGCTTCCTGCTCCACTTCCCCTGCTCTCCTCACCACACGTCCATCTCCGCCCTTCTCGCTGCAACTCCAGAGTGAGGAGGCAGGTTCATTTTTCTCTGAAAGTGACCAGCCTGGAGAGAACTGGTGGAGAAGGAGAGACTGGAAAGGCTGGTGGTGATTGTAGAGGAGGATGTGGGTGGGGGAGGACACCACAGCCCTGGCTGTGAACTCACAGAGTGATCAACATCCTCTCTACATGCACTTAAAGCTTCACAGATACACAGGCCTGAATGCGATACATTTCGTTAACCAGGGACAAGCACCTCTTTATAGGTATGAGGCCCAAAATTGCTCATGTCACTATCTACTGCCAGCTAAGGGACAGGTTTGCAAGATTTATGTGTGTGAGCACTAGCAATTGTTGAGGCTTCAGCTCCGTTTAAAGAATTCCCATAGATTAGAAAACCAGAGTGTGTCAGAAACAAGGAGATCAATAACCATCTTTCAAAGGGAGGGCTTGGATTTGAACCAAGGGCCTCTTGATCTGCAGTCAAATGCTCTACCACTGAGCTACACTCCCTTACCCAAGGCCCCTTTTGAGTCATTGATCTTGAGTATCCTGCAGAACAAACTGTTTTCCCACCTCCTGTCCCTCCCTGAACCCAGAGTGGTTTCACAAACGCGCAGACGGGGTTTGATGAAACTTTATTTCTCCCTGTGCATGTTACAGCTTGTCCCCCGCTCACCTGGCTTCTCCTACTCAGAGTTACAGCCCCTCAGGGGGGCAGATTACCGGCATACATGGGACAGTTCTCTCCCAGCCACTTGAAGCAACATCAGTGGTTACAAAGAACGAGGAAAAAACCTACTGCAGGACACCCACCAATCAATCAGATATAGTTGGGTTTGCAGTCAGTGTCAGTCACTTCTCTACCTGGCACAGGTGGTGACCCCACAGCCTGGTTCCCTGAGGTGCTGGACAACAGAGCTTTTACAGTGCTAACATGTCAGCCCTCGTGACAATATGAGCGCACTGTTTTCAGTAAGAAGGTGCTGGGATGCATTGAACATGCCCGTACCAGTGACATTTAATCCGTTTGGGGTTCAATACTTTCACAGTGTCACACACCTTTTAAACTGCTCTGGCAGCACAATTTCCAATGATCCCTTTCCCAGTCATATAGTCAGAGGCACGTTGCTGCTAGGAAAGCTGGAGCGTCCTCTGCATAATAACAAACCTCTCACCATTTTCCAGTGATAGAGAGCCTGGCTCAGTGGTGGAACACTTGACTGCAGATGAAGCTATCCCAGGTGCCCCTGTTTGGATGGTTTTCTTAATGGAAATCCATTTTCACCTCTGGCTCCAGTATGTTTTGGGGTTGCACTGGATGCTTGACATGGATTTAAACACTTCACACTTTCCTCTGCAAATGTGCGAAAACTGAGCAAACCCGTCCCTCAGCTACCTCAGTTCCCAGCCTCCGAGGCTCAGGTTTCTGTTCCCATCGATCACACAAAGGTGCAGTACGCTGCACATGCACAGGGCTCTGCTTGCCATGGGCTGCACTGGGCAGGAGAACCAGACCCACAGGTGGGGGACTCAGGAGTGTGACACAGAAATGCCCTTGGTGCAGGCTGACACACCTATGCCGTGTCATACTCAGCCAGCAGCAACAGAGACTGACCCAGGCCCAGGAACAAGCCTGTGGCTCTGAGCAGTAAACAGTCACCAGGCAGGGGGCAGAGCTGGGCACAGGGCCAGGCAGAGTCCTCCCACAGAGGGAGCTGCAGAAAGGACCAATGCAGCAGAGAAACAAAGAGACATAACTGCCGAGTCTCACACATTGGCTCAGAGCTACCGAAGCAAGACACGAGTGAGCCAGGCTGATGCCAGCCCCACAGCCATGGGTCAGCAATTCACCCTGAGACTGAAGGGGAGAGAGGTCCAGTGAGTGACTCCTTCCCCCAAAAGGCTCATTTGTGAGGTAACCTCTGGGCACCCAGAGGGAACAGACCCCTTGGGGCACAGCCCATGCACAGCACAGTTTAGTAAGCATGAAAGGAAGCACAAAAATCTACCCCACGAGCCCCAGTTTGAACTCTTATTGCCGGAGACAACGACATCTCCACTGCGGCTGCTCTCAGAAAATGGAGCACCCACCAAAATGCTCGCAAGTGGCAGACTTGTGCGGTTGACACAACCAGCCCTGTTGCATGTATCTCACCTGCCCAAGTAGCTCAGCAAATCTGTGTGACCAGGCAGGTGACAGGCACAGAAACACAGAGGATGCCAAGAACTGTAACAGCAGGTTACTGCCAGTCACCAGCACCCCTGGACAGAGGCATTTGGAATTCTTTTGGTGATGCCAACAGTGATACCCAGCAACCCCCCACCCTCCAGGCTGACCCCTGCACAGCCCCCTGGGCATCGTAGAGCCTATTTGTCCATTGCAGCCAGGACAACAAGCAAAGGTGAGCTAAAAGGTACTGCAGGACTTGAACCCCTCATGGGAGCATTAGGAGACTCATAATAACCAAGTCATCTCGCCAGCCTCGGTGGAAAGGAGCCATGGGCAGCTGCAGAGAGTTTGTGGTCTCTGGAATGAGCTGTGCGGGTCAGGACATTTGCTTATTCTGAGGGTCATGCGCTCCAGGGGTAGAACATTTACTAGTGCTAGTGGGTGAGTGCCCTGGGCTGGGGCTGGGAAGTGGCTGTGTCAGCGTCTCACTCAGGTCAATGCTGGAAGGGAGTTTCACCCATGAAAACAGCCCAGGGGCAGGGAAGTGTTTCCCTGGACTCTCCAGCATTTCAGTGGGTCTGGCTGCTTTGGGGCCAGGACACTGACCTGTCCTGCTGCAGTCGTTACCCCAGAGGGGCTTGGGGTTTCCAGTCTCAGACACAGCACACAAAGCCGCCCTCAGCAGCACTGCAAGAGCCACCCCACAGTGTGGCAGCCGCCATGTGCAGTTTGACCTGAAAGCCCAGAGCTGCTCCTTTCCCACAAGGGCAGGAGTGTCCCAGGGGGGCCTGGAGCACTGGCCTGTCACCAGCATGTGAACCTTCAGAACATCCATTGTGCGTCAGAACAAAGGTCCCTCCAGCCCCATGTCCTGTCAGGGCCAACACCAGGGGCTGCAGAAGGTAGCAGCCCGGCACCCCTGGGAGCTGAACCCAGCAGCTCCTGTGTGCTCCTTTCAGCTGTGGAGCAGGAGATATGTCCCAAAGAGGCTTTTCCCTAGCTGCTGAGAAGCACAGAAGAACTCAGGACTTGCCCAGGATGGCACAGTGGAATGGAGACCTGCCCCAGGCCCTGTGGCTGGATCTATTGCTGTCAGGGGCAGAGAAACATTCCTTCCCCCTGGGCAAGTATCTGCTCTTTTCCCAGATGTGCACTGCCCAGCCCAGGAGCTGGGAGAGACCAGAGCACTGCATCAAGCCTTGGGGAACCAGCCCTTCACTCAGAGGCAGCTGCACCTGTGCCTGACCCCAGCTGAGTCAGGGCTGCCCCCTCCTTGCCAGGGAACTACACCCCTGGCTGTGTTTGGGGCCCTGCTTAGCCCCACACAGCAGCCCTGAAGGGGGCAGAGGTGAGTGGAGCTGACACTTCAGTCAGACTTGGCACTTTCAGGGCAAATGAAATCATCCCACCCCCCACCTCTGGCAGCCAGAGCTCAGCTCAGCCTCACAGAGGTGTCCTGTGCTTGGAGTCTGCCCAATACAGGAGCTGGGAGGGGGCAAACTCAGGTGTGCTGGAAGTTGCAAACAATGGGGCTGGAAATCAACAAAGAAAGATGCAGTGAGGATGGGATTTGAACCCCTGCAGGCAGAGCACAATGGATTAGCAATCAATCACCTTCACCCCCTCATCTTCATGTGCTGCAAGTTTTTCATCCTTCCCAAAGTCAATCCTGCCAGGAACCTTTCTGCACCTTGCTGGTTGGCCAGGGAAACAGGATGGGCAGATTTGGCCCAACAGTTCTACTCTCACTCCTGTTCCCTGCAGTGCGGCTTCCTGGGGTGAGCAGGGCCCCAAACACAGCTGGGGTGCAGTGCCCCGGCCAGACATGGGGATGAGGTGGGGGAAGCCCTGGTTCAGCTGCAGCCACTGACATGGGCAGCTGCCTGTGAGAGAAGGGCCTGTCCCCAAGGCTGGCTCAGGGGCTCTGGTCTCTCCCAGCAGCTGGGATGAGCTGGGCTGTGCACAGCTGGGAAAGGGGCAGACACTTGCTTCTGGGGTTGAATGTCAAACTCCCCTCTCTCTGACACTGAGAGCAATAGATCAGTCTGCAGCACCAGCCACAGGGCCTGAGGCAGGTGTCCGTGTGACTGTCCCGCCCGGGAGCCCCTGGGGTCCTGTAGCCAGACACAATCCCCCAGCTCTACTCCATCTTGCCCCTTTTCGGTGCCTCTGAGCACACAGCACAAAGGAACAGCACAGTCTTAGAGCGTTTGAAAGCACAGACGCGCCTATCTCAAGCCCAGCGTTTAGATGCTTCAGAACACAGATGTGCAGTGTCAGCATGACCCTGGACTGAAGCGTACAGACAAGGGGGCTAACAGGCTAGATGTTGACCACAGGGCCTCAAATTGCCCTCGGCTGCTACCGATAATTGAGACGCCCACACTGCATGCAGAGCCGAGCTGCTGAGCCTTCAGCTGTACCCCTCGCTTTCCCAATGAGCCAACAAGACAGCAGGTGCTACAGGATGGGCCATTAAGCAGGCTAGGCAGCGTATTGCCCAATCGTCTGTGAGTGTGACCCAGAAACCTACCACACGCTCTGTAGCACAGACAGACAGACGGACAGACACATCCTGCACCCAGCTACAAAGGCTGTTCACACACAGAAAAGAGGTTCTGATATTTGACAGCTAAACCATTTCCCTCAAATGTCATATTAAGCACATCTGCCCATCACACAGGCAGGTGGAGGGTTTGTGGTCCCAGTTGCTCACAACCAGACACATCCAAAGCCATGAACCACCAGCCTGGCTCAGTCACAAAGGGACAGTGGTCCCTGCTGCCCCAAGGCTGACAGAGAGCCCCTCAAGACCACCACTGCCCAGTCCACCCAGGACCTGCTCCTTACTCACTCAGACAGAGCTTTGCTGGTTTTCCTTCCACCCAGAATCCCACTTCTCTTCCTGGGGTACCAGGAGCCACTCCTGGAGCACCATTGGACAGGCACCGGATTCTGCCTCCCTGCAGCCAGCCTCACCTGCACAGGCTTTGGCAGGAGAAAGAGTGGTGCTCCATTAACTGCACTGAGGTGCTAAGCTGCTCTCCTGCCTGCCTCAGCTTTACTTCCTTCTTCTGCCCCGTTCCAGCCTCACTTCTTCCTTTAGCAAGTCACGCAAAGGAGGCCAGCAGGAGAGCCGGCCTCAGTCGGTCAATCCTCAAGGGCAGAGGAGGCCAAGACACAAGCCTCCTGAAAAAGACCGGCCGAACTTGTGTAGCTTCCCCAGTCTGAGAGCGACGTATAAGCTCTGCTGATACCTCTACCCTTTTTCACACAGCAGTTGGGTTTACCCCGGAGACAGAATGAGACCAGCTCTTCTCAGCCCCAAAGGGGAGCAAAGCAACCAAAGCACGGCTGTTTTCATGGGGCTTTAAACAAGTACATTGCACATGTAAAGCAAATGTAACAGCCACAAAGCTACAGAAGTTCTATCTGGGTTGGGTTCCCCTCCCATCACGTCCATCCAGAAGTCACTGCTTACCCTGGCCCACGTGGGGAGCCCTTCAAAGGCTCAGCTGCTAGAGCAGAGGATGGCAGCTGCACTCAGGAACTGTGACTCCAGCTTTAAGAGTATCATGACCAGTAATCCCTATCACCTTCCTCTGTGTGTCAGTGTGATCTGGGATAAAAAGCAGCTGAGAGAGACGGCAGGGGAAGGTTAGGATGTGCTAAAAGCCATCTTTTTGGAATACTGTGTCACAGCCCCCTTTTATTGAAAACTTGCTGACATTTTCACTTGGTATGACATAGGAGGCGTTTTAAAACTTCCTATGTACTCTTGGTGTAAACTGTTCTGAAACTGAGGAACTGTCAAGAGAGGTTGATGCTCGTGGGAGGTGCCTTTTGTAGGTAGTGTGGCCGAGTGGTCTAAGGTGCTGGATTTAGGCTCCAGTCTCATTGGAGGCGTGGGTTCAAATCCCACCACTGCCATCTTTTTATGAACTGGAAGATGGATAGAAAGCTGCATTGATGGCCACACCCCAACTGTTGGAACTGACATCTCTGTTTGGAGATGGGTTTCAAGTATCATGTCCTCATGATCAGTTCTCTGTCTTGCAAGGTTCAACATCTTTATTGAAAAGCTGGATGAGGGGCAGGACTACACCCTTAGCAAATTTGCAAATGACCATAAACTAGTGGAATAGGTAGATCTGCTGGAGGGTAGGGATAGGCTCCTGAGTGACTTGGATAAATTACAGGGTGGGGTCAAAAGAAATGTCATGAGGATCAATAAGGACAAATGGGCTGTGGCCACATTTGGCCAAAACCTCAAAATAGCCATGCTAATGGCCAGCTGCTCTGCTGATAGGAATAGGGGGATTTCAAAGTCTGCGGGGTCCTTTGGAAACCTGCCTGTGCACCAAAAGGAGATGATGCCAACACCCAACCCCATTGGATGACTTCACCGTAGTTGCCAACACAACAAGATATTGCATCAGGAACCGGATTTGAGAGAAGGTCTGCCAGATCCAAGCGACCGCCTGTCGAGACTAGAGACCATGTTATGTCGTATTTACAGTGCTTTTGATGTAGGATTTCTGCCAACAGTACAGTGGCTTATTCCATATTTGTTGCTGTAGTTAGAATCAGTTTTATTTTAAAATGAAGAGGGCTTCTCAAGAGGGGAGGGAATGTGGTGCTTTAGGTGTAAGACTGCTTGTAACTACTAGAACTGTGAATCCAGGCTGCTGGCAGTCTGGAAACACAGAAAACATGAAGAAGAAGTTAGAAGATTCGCAGGGGCCTTACAGAGAGCTACAAAATGGTGCAGCAGCTTTGTCAAGAGGTCTCACTTTTGGAAATAAAGTGTGTGGAAGTTTGTTAGCGCCTTGCTTGTACGGTACCACAGGCTGGTGGGAGCAGGTCCCTCACAATCCTGGGTGTCCCTGAGGAGCGTCACACTCAGCTTAGAAGATTGAAAAGCTGAGTTCCCTTGTTCCTGCTCTGCCCTGTTTGTGTGCAAAAGGACACTTGCCTCCTCTGTCTGCCTCCACATCAGCTCCAGTAGCTCCACACCACAGCAGTGGTTCACAATCCGTGACCTGTTTGCAGCTCATTCAGCACCCACTTGTGACATCCTCACAAACACACAGGTAGTATTGGACACAGCCCACATTATGCACTGTGGTTTCATATGCAGCCTACAGTAGTGAACAAGTTGAGAACCATTGTGCTCGAGATGCTCAGAAGAGCCAAGTTTGGGTTAAAATTCCCCTCTGGCTGGTTCACCACCCATTCAGCCCGGCCCAGACTCTGGGAATGGGAAAGAAAGTAACTTCTGGAGGACATGAAATACCCTCAAAAAGTCCAGCAGCTCCAGATCAACCAAGAGATTATCAGACTGAGAATTGGGTGCCAGATAGAGGGGTCTGTAACTGTACCTGCTGAGTCCCAGGGGAGGGAAACCAGCATTCGTTGCTTCTGTGAACTCCAGCACAGACAGAGAACTGCTGCCTGGTTCTTCTTTCCCCTGCAAGTTGTGTAGGGACAGAGGTCATCAATGGCCTTGGTAAGAAGCTGTAACATTTGTGAGTTCTCACTGGTTGTTTACACAGCTTTTCATTCCTGTGCTGGCTAAAGTGGGGCCAGCCAGCCAATCAGCTGCTCTGGGACTGTCATTAGGGCTGCAGGGAGCTGCATCATCAGAGACCTAGGCTTAATCACTTGCTTGCCAGACGGTGGTCTGGAGGCTTGTTACTCCTTTAAACCCTGACAGTCTGACATTGGGATTTCTGAGTGCCCCAGAACACACCTTACTGTCTCCTCTTCACTAGCAAGTAGCCCCTTTTTGCTTTTTTGTCACATGGCTGTCAGTGTGAAGAGGCACAGCTAGGTGAAGTGCAAGTACGGTCCCCCACCCTGCTCATGAACTCTCTGCAGGGAGACACCAGCTAATCTCCTGCTTCTCAGAAATTTTCTTCCTGTAAAGAATGTGCCAACAGGAGCTTTGTACTGCTGAAGGATTTGGGGAATGTGTCCTCAAATGTAAAGGTGCGCCCATGTAATGCCTTGAAAACAAAGCCTGATGGGAGCAAGTGAAGCAAAGCGTTTTCATTTCTTGTAAATAGCTTGTTGTTGGAAAGTCACATTTTATGACTTTACCCAGTGTAAGAATTGTGGAGTCTCACCAGTGCTTGAAGTTGTTGTGGGCTACAGGGCACTCATGACTGCTGTGTCAGATATGGATTACAGAGGGATCCCTTCATGGAAACATTCTGAAGTGAAAAAGGGTAGGACTAGTGGTTGATTCAGCTTGCTGGAAGCCTTTGGGCTATACAGCGGTAAAACTGGTTTGACTATTTCTTCCCCCCGCTGTTAGAAGGTGGACCTAAAAATGGGTCAATAACTATTCTGCTAGAATTCATCCTGGTGAATACGGAGATGCTGTACCTCGATGCAGAGCTGAATACCAGTATGAACTGAAATCCCCTATGAGCTGGTAGCTGAAGCCCTGGAGTGCTTCAAACACAGGGTTCTGTCTATTGCAAAACCCACAAGACAGGAGAGGGACATCTGGTGTGAGAAGCAGCCAGCAGGTGTGAGCGGCGGGTGGGCAGCTGGGAGGGAATGCGGAGCGCCAGTGCAGCACAAAGGTTGCATTACCTCCAGTTCAGAGAGGGAATGCAGCAAGGGCCACGTCTACACTAGCCTGTTCCTTTCGGAAGGGGCATGGTAATGAGTGAGGTCGGAAGATGATAATGAGGTGCTGCCATCAACATGCAGTGCCTCATAAGCATAATGGAGGACAGGGCGATTGAAAAGTGCCACTTTCGAATCTTGTACCATCTGTGTAGGGGGGCGGGGCCTGTCGAAAGGACCACCTATTATTCAAATGTCCCTTCTTCCTGTTTAGTTTTATGAAGGGGCGAGTGTAGACAAGTCGAAAGTGATGTGTCAGGGAGTGCAGGGACTGGGAAGACTTGGAAGTGGGGCATTTGAAGTGGGTAGGGAGAAAGTTTGGGTGTGTGGATTGGCTCTTTCCAGTATAGGACTGCTGAGCCTGAGAGGCAAAAGGCACAGCTCCATCTACTTGAGCAGGGATACTTACTTGAGGCTTGGTTGTGAACTCTGGGGCTACGTCTACACGTGAAGCCTACATCGAAGTAGCCTATTTCGATGTGGCGATATCGAAATAGGCTATTTCGATGAATAACGTCTACACGTCCTCCAGGGCTGGCAACGTCGATGTTCAACATCGACGTTGCACGGCACCACATCGAAATAGGCGCAGCGAGGGAACGTCTACACGCCACAGTAGCACACATCGAAATAAGGGTGCCAGGCACAGCTGCAGACAGGGTCACACGGCGGACTCAACAGCCAGCTACTCCCTTAAAGGGCCCCTCCCAGACACACTTGCACTAAACACCACAAGATCCACAGAGCCAACAACGAGTTGCAGACCCTGTGCATGCAGCATGAATCCCCTGCTGCAGCAGCAGCAGCCAGAAGCCCTGGGCTAAGGGCTGCTGCACACGGTGACTATAGAGCCCCTCACGGGCTGGAGAGACAGCGTCTCTCAACCCCCCAGCTGATGGCTGCCATGGAGGACCCCACAATTTCGACGTTGCGGGAGGCGTTGAACGTCGAAGTAGGGCACTATTCCGATCCCCTCATGAGGTTAGCGACTTTGACGTCTCGCCGCCTAACGTCGAAGTTAACTTCGAAATAGCGCCCGACGCGTGTAGCCACGACGGGCGCTATTTCGCAGTTAGTGCCGCTACTTCGAAGTAGCATGCACGTGTAGACACAGCTTGGGTGTGGTATTTTCCCCAGCTTATGTCATATGACTTTTCTGCCTCTTTCATTAAAAGTACATTTTCTACACTCAGACTCTGTGCTTGTGAGTGGGGAAGCATTGCCCCCGCGAGGCACCCAGGGCTGTGCAAATTTACCAGGTTTCTGGGTGGGGGCTGCAGCCGGTTATATGTGAAATGGATGAAAAGGGACCTCTCGATGTTGAAACAGACCCTGGTTGCTCCCAACTCATTCTGACAAAAGGCTTACACTACACAGCTGTAGACCCTCTTATCAGACCGAGCTCCTTCATGAGTCCCTCAGTAAATCAAAGGGGTGACTATCCTCCAGTCTTTTTCATAGAGTACTGGAAGTGGAAGGGACCTCACGAGGTCAACAAGCCCAGTTCCCTGCACGTTTCCTTGCACAGACTCCCCAAATGTCAATCAAAACTCCAGTAGCTGAGATTTATTCCCCACAAAAAGATCAGTTGCCTGTGTTTCGAGGTGGTATTGGTGCAGGACTCCAGAACTGTGACAAGAGAACGAAAAGAGAAATTCCAGTCTAATTCCTAAATGTGCTCATGCTGAGCCAGATTGGAAGGTTTCCCTTCCTCATAACTTCTAGGAGTTTGTGCTTCCTGGGATGCTTTTCCGATTAGGCCACGTCAAAGGCTTCTTTGTCTTTCCAATATTGTTGCTGCCTTCAGTGTAGGTACAGGAGGAGAGGAGAAATGATCATGTCAATGTCCCTTACTTTACACGCTCCTCTGGGTGTCACAAAGATCCTCGGTGTGTCTCAGAGCCAAGCAGCTCATGGTGTCCAGCCCATTGAGCAGCTGCCTTTCATGGCCATTGTGAACCTGTTCCCTACATGTCCCTTCCTGGTGAATGGCCAGGGATGGTAACTTAACATCTAGCTGGGTGTGGGTCACTCCTTTGTTGCTACTGCAGAGTTAGTCTCTGGGCGTTTCTCAGATTCTGAACAAAGAAAGAACAAACACAAGGAAAGAGCAAATGTTTTGTCTTCCAAGATAAGAAGCGTACGTTTTTGAGAGAGAAATGTATCCCTTATTGCTTCTACCTACCTGAGTGTCCTAATGGATAAGGCGTGGGCCTCTGAAGCCAAGGATTCTGGGTGCAAATCCTAGCTGGGGTAAAGCCCTTTTTCCTGACTGTCAATCTCAAGATAAATGAAAATGTGGGCTTTTAAAATCAGACAGGGTCACTTCAGCAATTGTGCATCACTGGTGCTCTTGAAGTGCCTGAGGTTGACTTCATGTGAATGAGTTGCTGCATATTCATATCACTGCCTCATTTGTATCTGTCATGGGGTTCAGGCTTCCCCAGGCTCTGCACCCCATCTGCAGGCAGGAGTGACTCTTACTCAGCAGGAGAACAGCAGGTTTATTAGCTGACAGGACACAGCATCTTACAGAAGAGTCAGTACAGCAGGCAGAGGCAGCCAGTCCAATCCATGCTGGTGAGAGGAGGCCCTGAGGGCCCCCAGAACTGGGGCCTTGCCCCCTCCTTTGTCTCTCTCCCTCCCAGCCCAGACTAACTGCTTCCCACCTCCCAGTTTCAATTTAAACTCCTTGGGCCCGACCTCCCGCTTTGTCTGCAGTACAAAGGTGTTACCTGGTTGCCAACTTACCCCCAGCAGGAGCCCCACACCCTCTGTGAGCCACTCACATAAACACACACACATACCCGCCACATCACAGCATCTTCTGAAGTGGCACACTCCCATAGCCCCTGCAAAAGAGAGGCTAAAGTGGCCCCACATCCTGCATGTATCAGACAGAAGTTGGGCTGTGGAGAAGGAGAAAGGGGTTGCTTGAGAAGAAGCAGATCCTGAAAATAGGCCACTGTGGGAAAGGAAGAGACTCAAAGCTGTGGGTACCCAAAAGGCTCCTGTTACCACCTGCCTTCAGCCTGAGGAGACGGATGGAGTGAGACCTCTGCTGCTGGCAGCACAAACACTCTCCTGTTCCTGCCCTGGGCTTTGCCGTTCTTCTGCATGCAAGTGACAAACACTCTCTTTTGAGTCATTGATCTTCAGACCCCTGCAGGACAAACCCGGCTTCCCCAGCTCCTTTTCCTCCCCACGTCCAGAGTGGTTTTACAAATGGAGTTTAATTAAACTTTCTCTCTCTGGAACAAAAAAGGCAGTAAAGTAGCACTTTAAAGACTAACAAAATAATTTATTAGGTGAGCTTTCGTGGGACAGACCCACTTCTTCAGACCAGAGCCATAGCAGAACACACTCAATATTTAAGGCACAGAGAACCAAAAATAGTCATCAAGGTTGAAAAATCAGAAAAAAATCATTATCAACGTCGGTAAATCAGAGAGAAGAGGGGCGGAACGGAGGGGGGGGGGAGTCAAGAATTAGATGAAGCCAAGTATGCAAAAGAGCCCCTACAGTATCTCAGAAAATTTGCATCCTGAGTGAAACCACATGTTAATGTGTCGAATTTGAATATGAAAGAGTTCATCACGAGCATGGAAATTCTTTCCCAGAACAACCATTCCCATTGCATGGAGCACCAGTGCTCCACAGAGCAGCCTGGGAATGACTGGCTGAGAATCAGCACACGGGATCATTTCCAGGGCAGAAGGCAATATGCCGCCTCTGTGATAGACCCAACCTGGAAAGCAGCCTATGGAAACTGGAAACACAGAAATGATCCAGGCGCACGGACAGTACAGACAGAATGCCTGTCCACACTGGAGCTGGGGACAGGAGCTGGCTGGCTTATGTCGGTGCACAGCAGCAGCCTGGAGCTCTTTGCTGCCTTTTGACTCTGTGCAGGTGAGAAAGGACAACTTGTTTCCAGCCACAGTGGAGGGTGGGGAGAAAAGAAGAGCTCTGCAAAGACATGGGCCAAGTTATCCCTCCCACCCACCCCATATGCTGTGGCTGGAAGCAGCTCCTGTCCCTTTCCTCCCACACACATTACAAAAATTGCTGCTGGGCACATTCTGATGGGAACCCTGACAGAAATCTGGGCTGGGCGTGTGACCCTGCAGGCTGCGTTCTGCTGGAATCCAACTGAACTTGCTCAAACTTGAGGAATTTTATGGGTGTCCCGTATTCAGCAAACGGAAACATGGTCACTCTCGGAAAAGTGCTGCCTTGGATTGTGGAAGAGACTCCTTGACAAGAACCCAGCCTTGTCTCTTGCAACAGTGTAAGATCTTCTCCAGCTCTAGCGGGGCTGGGTACAGACACCTGACCCATTGTCATTACCTCTGCAAATACACGTCTACATCCTTAGCCGTGCACAGCCTTGCCCTCCGCTTTGGAGCCAAAATCAACAAGCCACAGAACTCTACTGCAAAATCCTGGCCTCCATCTACATAATCTTACAGTCCTTCACCCAGTCCCACTTTCTCCCTCTTCTGCGTACAGCACCTCTGAGAGCTGTGGAAAATGGATCTTCATTGCAGTGACTCCTCGGTCACAGCACGGTCACCGCAGTGGTGTTGCCCTTCTGCACAGGAAGGCAGCCAGAAGTTGATTGGCCCTGCACCAAAACATGAGTAAGTAGCAAACCAAACCAAACCGACCAACCCACTCACCTGAGAGGAGGAGTAACAAATAGACAAATAAGGTCTGGCGTATTGGAGCACTTTCTGTTTTGTCACCTGATAGCAGCAGAGTTATTTCCCTGGATGTATCATTCCATAACCCCAGCTGTGAGCAGGCAGGGAACTCAGGGCTCTGACTAGTGCAGCTCTCACTGAGTAGAGGCAGGGAGGTGCCATGGCTGGTTTAAATCTCCGCAGTGTTCTGGTGACAGGGGCCAATCAAGGAATCGGCCTGGAACTGATCAAGCAGCTTCTGGGGAACTCCAACCCACCAGAGTGGGTCTTTGCCACCTGCCAGGACCCAGCAGGGGAGCAAATGCAGGTGAGAACGGGGCAAGGGGGGTGGAGTTAGCAGTAGCTGGAGGGGGAAGCAGAAGCTGCGCAAGGGGCTTCCAGTGTTGCAGCACTTGGGGCTGAGACCCACACACTGGAGCAGGCAATGACTGCAGACCCTTCTCCAGCTCGAAGGTGCACAGTTGCACCCCAAACCCTCTACACCTGGCAGCTCAGGTCCCAGAGCAGTGAGGATGTGGCAGCATTTGGTGAGCCTGGGGCACCGACCCAGGGGCTGTGGATCGTCTTGCCCAGCATAGGTGAATAATGACTATAGCACAGCAATACCCAGTCCCACCAGCCTCCAGTGAGCCTAATTCATGAGTCTGACACCTCCCTTGTCTGCCACTACCTCAGGTCCTCTGTCTTCTCAGCTCTGCTCCCACACCCAGCCTGGAGAACTGCAGATTCTGAGTAACTTCTGGGTCATGGCACCAGCTCCTTCCACAGCTGACAAAATCCCCACTCACAACCAACTCCTGAGAACTTGAGACACTGCCAGATCCCAGCGGCTGGGGGGAACCCCCCTTACCTCCCCTGGGGGAACTGACCTCCAAAAGCCTCCTCCCAGTCCCCATGAATGATGGGGAAGTGATTTGTGTCCCAGACTCCATCACACTGAGTTAGACAATGGCACTGGAAATGCTCAGGGGCAATTAGAAGCCTCCTACTGGTACAGAAACCAGGGCAGGTTGTTGTACAAGGAGGCTTGGTGGAGAAAAGCAGTTAAGACATTGACTTGGTTCCCAGGGTCAGTGGGGATCTGGATCCTGCCCAGCATGGCCCTGGGCATGGGCCCAATGTCAATAACCATTTACTTCATTCTTTTTCAGGAATTGCAGAAGCTGGAGGCCAAACATTCGAACCTGGTGATCATTGCGCTGGGTGGGTGCCCGGCCCCAGGCCCAGAGCTGAGGTTCCATCTCCCTGCAGCATGTTCTTCCTGTTCCTATCCCCCTCTGCATCCCCCCTCCCAGGTTCACCCAGTCCCAGTGAGGAGAACAGGACCAGAGTCAATAATCGCTGAGAGCTCATTGATACCTTCACCAGCCCCAGAGGAGGCAGGTGTGAGTGGAAATTCTGGCAGGGTTGGTTGGCTCTGGAGAGGCTGGAAAGCCCCAGGACCACCATGTGGCAGGTTCCTCCTGTGAGAGTCACACATGGGCAGCTCTGTCTGGCATTCCCACCTCTGGGATGGAGCCCTGCACGTCCAGCTGGGGACTTCTCTCACCTACAATGCATCACAAGCAATTCTAAATCATCCACTTCCTTTGTCTAAGTGAGATCAACTCCGCGCGTATGAACTAATCACCGACTCCAGCACATTTCCATTTTCTGGGCTACTCAGATTGTCCAAGGAACTGATCATAATTGTCTCTCTGAACTAGCTTTTCCTCTTGTTGCTCCAGCACAGCTCCCCATGCCTGGACCCAGCAGCAGTCCCCAACCCCCACCTCCTTTCCCCAACCCCTCTCCCACCTCTGAGCCCAATGGAAGAAGCCCTCTGGCCCAGGGGGCTGTGCTCTGGTGGGGGTGACATCGGAGAGGAGGAATCATGCTCTTGACCCCCTGCTCTGTCGCTGTAGATGTCACAGAACCAGCCAGCATCAAGGCGGCGGCAGCCAGAGTTGAGACACACCTGAAAGGCTCGGGGCTCAATCTGCTGATAAACAACGCTGGGATAGTGAAGTTGAACACACTGGAGTCAGAGACACCAGAGGACATGGCCCTGGTGTACGCGACCAATGTGACGGGGCCCTTGCTGGTGAGCCAGGTAAGGGCCCTGACAGAGAGCACGTGGCCAGATGCACCAGGGTTTGACAGTGCTTGGGCCAGGAGTCCTCCCTTCCCTGGGTTTGGGTCACTGGGTCAATATGGGGCCTTGGCTGGGAACACAAAGGCTGCAAGTGTATTGAGGGACTTGAACCTCTCAGAAATGAAACCTCACCCCAGATCCCTGCATGGCCCTGGCTCTGCACACACACTGCTTCAATCCCTCACTTTTCACACCCAGAGCATCAGTGCAAGGACAGCATCATTCATGAAGCCCCAGTTCCCTTACTTGAGAGACCTCTGTCTCCCCAGTCCCACCACTATGTGTGGCCTTAAGAGGACTCTCTCCCCATCCCCTCAGATGTGGCCCAGCCGGCAGAGGGGCATCTGTCTGCTCCGGGGCTGAGGGTGACTGCAGCACGGAGCTGCGAGATGGTCTCTGGCTGGCCGGGCTGGGGCTCATGGACGTAGGTCCACAGCCAGGAACTACGGCCCTTCGAACTGTGAGGACAGAAACGTGTCCTTTCTCCTTGACAAATAGTCCCCAGTGGGATAAGCAGCAGGAAGGGGCTATCAGGGCTGGTTCCCTCTTTTACCAAAGGCACCGAGTGCTTGTGAGCATCTCTGTAAAGCCCCTGGACACCCTGGGCAGCCCATGAGGCTCACAAATGGGCACCTGGGTCTGAGTGGCGGCAGGAACTGGCACAAACTCGACAGCCCAAAAAATGAGCTTCCCCGTGTGTTCACTACACACCCATCTCTGCTGGTGCTCAGCAGACTGATGGCCCCAAGTGGGCTCACTCCAGGTGCCATACGAGCTGCAAGTGGCAGCGCACAAGGGGCTGCGGGGGAGCAGGACAGGCTAGGAGGGATCCACGCTGGGTGGGTCTGTCACTGGCCTGTGTACAGAGACCGAGTGTGGCACAGGCCGGGGAGGCAGGGCTTGTGTGGCCAGAGGCCGGGGGGTTCAGGCACCTGCTGCGGAGCCGGCACAGACCAGTTAGCTTCACGCCAAGGGCAGCTGGTGGGGAGATGCCTCAGAGCAGAGGAAAGAGATTCTTCCAACCCCGGCAGGGCTGTGGGGAGGCTCTGTGCCCTCCCTGGTCCTCATCCTTCCACTCCTCTCCCCACACACCCTGGCTCCTGGCCAAGCCACAAGCTGTAGCCTGGCTGGGCAACTCAAACCATTGACCTGCCCAGGGTAGGCAGGTGGGGGAGCAACATCCAGCCTGAGTCCCTGATCCCGGGGCCTCCTGCTCAGGATATAGGGGGGGTTCCCAGAGATGTCCACATGACTCTTCCCCTGCCCTGGCTCTGGCTTGCAGCCTTGCCCAGCAAAGACTCACAGCTGAGGAGCTGCAGCTGGGCCATGCTCAGAGCCATGTGGGCAGCTGTGGGGAGCCGCAGACCCCCCATCTATCTGCCCTGGATGGGGACTCTGAAGGCGGGAACATGAGTTGGGTCATTCTGGGCTCCTACCTGGGCATGAGCAGGGTCCACAGCTCCCCACACCTGCCTGTGTGGGGCTCCTACTTCTGGCCTGGCCGGGGGCTGGGTTTCAGGGGAAAGAGCAGAGACCCACCGCATTCTAGTGGCTTGTCTCACGAGCACGAGGCTGGTTCCTTTTCTGACCTCACGGCTGCTCTGCTCTCCCCACTGCCCAGGCCTTCCTGCCCTTGCTGAAGCAGGCTGCCCAGGGAAGCCCCCAGACAGGACTGAGCTGCAGCAAGGCGGCCATCGTCAACATGTCCAGCGAGGCTGGCTCCATCCGGAATCTCTACCTCTGGCATCTGGGACAAGTCATCTCCTATCGCTGCAGCAAGGTACAGGGCACACCCAGCAGGGCCGGACTGCTGCCTGGGTCTGCTACTTGCACAAACCCCTGTCAGTCGGTGTCTTCCCCTTGTTCCCCATCCTACTGCCACCACTCCAGCCTCCAGCGCTGTGCTGGGCAGGGCTGGCAGATTTTTGTCTGCCTGCAATTCACTTGGGCTTCAGATCAGAGTTCCCATCCGGTGAGGAACTTTCTGTTGTGCCTGTATCCCGCTGGAGAAATCCTCACACTCTGAGGGGCCAGGGCAGCTCAGCCCCCGTCCAGCCAGTCTCAGCTCAGGGAAGGTCACTGCGGAGCTATGAATTCTATCCCCCCTGGGGTGGACATTCCCCACTTTGATACTATCCCCAGTTCAACTCAAGGGGGTCAGATCCTTGCTGCGTCTGGCTCAAATGTCGGGTACCCCAAAGGAGCATCGATGTCACATTTCCACTTTCCTCTAACTGCCCAGATCCTGCGTAACAGAGAGCAGCCTCAGCACAGCTCTCATGTGTGCTCACCTGTCACGGCTCACTGCAGGCCTGTCAGCATCAGCGGCTCATCAGAGTGCAGCCACACCTGCATCTCGGTGGCTTGCTGTCCTCATTGAGCCCATCAGAGACTGCAGCTCCCACGAGTGTTTTCTTCTCACTAGTGTTTCTGACAGGCTGAGTACTTGGGCAGCCATCTGGGAAAAACTCACATGCCACCCAGGTGATCAGCAGAGCGCGCACAGCCGGCAGCGTGTGTTTTCATTGGTGGGTGCCATCCACACATGCTTCAGTGCACATAAAGTTTATTCTGCACATAGAAGGACAAAAACAAAAGGAGCTCTGATCTCACCCCTTTGTCTCTCTGTCTCTCCCATCCCTCCCTTCGGGAGGGTGGGTCGTTTCCTACAAGGCTCATTCCCTCCCACACACTCTGCTGTCTCTGCTCATGGTGTCTCACCTGCAGGCTGCTCTGAACATGCTCACCAAGTGCCAGGCCTTGGGGTATGGTGGAGACGGGATCCTGAGTGTCGCTGTCCATCCTGGCTGGGTGCAGACAGACATGGGGAATTCTGACTCCATCCAGGTAGGTGCCTCGCTCGGAGAGGACAGTGATTGCCAAGTGTTAGGAGCCGATGTTTATTGTAGGGGTAATGGCTGTGCTGGAACCCATCCTGCCCTCCGCCTCTGCCCTGCGTGGAGGGATCGTGTCCCACTCAGATGCCCTCAGGGATTCCATGCTGTGCTCTGGGCTTCCAACCTCCTGCTGCCGCTTGCTTGGTTCCTCAAGCTGCTGGCATCCCCGAGTGAAGGTGAGCAGAGCTGCTGCTGCTGCTGCTGCTGCTGCTGCTGTGGGGTTTTTATGGGCACCAGCTCACAGGTACTTTCATGCAGTCATGTCTGTGCTCTCCACCCAGTATCTTCATGTACCCCCAAAGCCCAAATCCCATCCTGGACTCTGGACAACTTCAACTTACCACTCTCTAGCCAAGAGCTAAAACCCACTCCAGCTCCCCAGCCCAGATCCTGGACCCCCATCCTCACACCCACCCCCCAGTCCTGAGCACCTTCCACATCTTCTGGTAGCCCAAATCCCTAATTTCCAGCTTTTCCCTAAAGCCCAAACTCCCAGGCAGAGCCCTCACACTCCTGCATCCCAACCCTCTGTCCCAGCCCAGAGCCCCTCCCCCACTCAGACCCCTTGGCCCCACTCCCACCGCATGAATTGTGTTACCTGCACCAGGGTGAAGGTCATGCATCACAACACAGCTGTGTTTTGCACACCCCCTGCCTTGGGACACACAAGAAAATTCATGCCACTCGGGAGGGACAGTTCAAGGGAACTCCAGCTGGGCCAAGGGCTCAACTTGGTCCTGTCTCTGGGCCCCTGGGGTCCTGGGATGCTCCCAAAGTCAGCTCCCCCACCTCACTCTGCTTCCCCCACCCACAGGCCCCAGTGACGGTGGAGGCGAGTGTCAGAGGGATGCTGCACGTGCTCTCCACGCTCTGCGAGAAGGACAATGGAGGCTTTGTGAACTGGGAAGGGAAAGTTCTTCCTTGGTGAGATGTTCCCAGCCCTGCGCCAAGAGCCCTGGGCCAGGCTTTTCCAGTGACCGTGCTGTCAGCTGTGCCTCTGGCCTCAATAAACCCACTGAGCTAACGCAGGGGCCCTGATTGAGCCTGGCCTGGTCTGTCCTGTCCTGGAAGCCACCGGCTGCACCTGGGTGGAGATGCCATGTGACCACTGGTACCTCCCTCCACAGCCAAAGCCCAGAGCTGGTCTGTGAGGCAGGAGCTTTGGGTGTCCAGCTGGGAGAGGGTGGCTGAGAGTGAGGAAAACACCCAGGACCTCACTGCTGCAGGGAAGAGGCCCAGGGAGAGCTCACAGGAAATGACACCCCTTCTCCCACACTTGTGCAGTATATTGAATTAGCCACCCTGAGTTATCTTGGCCAATGCTACCTAACCTGGGCCAAGAAGCCCCTGCCCCTGAGGCAGCGCAGGGGGCACTGGGAGGGGGAGGCCAGGAGCCTCTGGATACACTGGGTGTCTCTCTTCATCAGTCTGTCATACAGGAGGATTGTCTGGGCACAGCTGAGAAAGCCAAACCAGGGCAAATTGCTAACACAGTGTGTCCCGGTGTGGGCCAGGGTGTGCCCCAACTGGGGTGGAGCAGGCCACAAGACCTCCCCAACTCTCAGCCCTGCCTTGTTCTGGGCAGGCAGCAGTCCCCATAGGGCCCAGTCCTCCTTATCTGGGCTGCAGGTGGGCAGAATATGGGCCCTGGCCCTGAGGCAGGATTGGCCACATCCCACTTAGGCAGTCAAGGTGTAAGCCACAGACCTAGGTCAGGGCAGGGTCACAGTTGATTAGTCAGGCTCAACCCCTTCAGCAGGGCAGGGCACACACAGTCTGTGTAGCAGCCCTGGATCTGGGGCAGGGCTGGGCCACCTTTAATCAGGCTCAGCACCTTGTTAGCAGCTTGTGAGCAGCCACGGCTAACCTGCCTTTGCTTTGAAGTAGCCCAGGCACTTTGAAGTACCGGCGGGTTACTCACTGTGACAGACAAGCTGGCACTTCCAAGTTTGTAGCTTCAAAGTTGCGCGGGGGGGTGCGGGGAGGAGAGAGAATTAGCTTAATGAAGTGCTGCATTTGCATTACAGCACTTCATTAGTAATCTCCCAACACCCTATTTCCCATGCTCCCTTCCAAGATGGGAGCCAGTGCAGACACAGCCTGAGATACCCGCGCAGGTTACTGAACGAATTTAGAAATAGTGGATGGCTTTTTTTGAGGTCTTTAAACCTCATTCTACTAGGAATAGTGCCTATTCCAAAAGAGAGAATGGGGGCTGTATGGACAGGTAACTGGGGCTCTTTGAAAGAATAGTTTATTCCGAAATAATGCTGCTGTGTCGCCATAGCGCCCGTGTGCTTCAAGGGCTCTGATCTGAGCTAGGCTGTCTTGTGTGGGGACGTGCTGTTTTCCAATAGGTTTTGTTTATTCTGGGCCTTCCTTGGTGCGTGAAGGCGTTATTATCAAATGGCTTATTTGGGAGGAATAATTCTGAAATAAGCTGTTCTGAAATAACTCTGTAGTGCAGACAAACCTGGAAAACCTCTGCCCTGGGGAATAACAGCGGTGGTGAACTGGCAATGTGTAAAGACAAATTCCTGATTACAACCAGTCACAGTGTGGGATTATTTTGGGTGTGTGGACACTACAGAGTTTATATATATATATATATATATATATATATATATATATACGTATGAGGATACACATGTCACGGAAGTGTAAGGGACCTCAGGAGGTCATTAAATCCAGTCCTCTGCCCTCCTGGCAGGACCTAACACCTTCCCTGACAGGCATTATTTTTTTTTATCTCTATATAGGGCTTGTCTACACTACCTCTCCCTCCCTACTTGGAAGGGAGCATGTTACGTAGGGTGTAAGGAGATTGTTAATGAAGTGCTGTGCTGCACAGGCAGCGCTTCGTTAAGCTAATTCCCCCCCACCAGCAACTCTTTAGTGTCGGCTGGTGTGTAGCTGTGGCTCACCTGCCCGTACTTTGCACTGCCTGGGGTACCCCAAAGTCCCCTGAGTCCTCAAAGTTTGGAGGAGTTTAACACTTTGGAGTTGCCGGGGGCGGGGGAGAATTAGCTGAATGAGGTGCTGCGTATGCAGCACAGCACTTCATTGATGACGTCCTCACGCCCTGCTCACCAGCCTCCCTTTGAAGGAGGGCAGGGTTGTAGACAGACCCATTTGCCCCAGACTCCTAAATGGCTCCCCTCAAGGGCTGAGCTCACCCCCCTGGGTTGAACAGGCCAATGCTCAAAGCACTGAGCTCGCCGGCCTGCAGAGCAGGACCTTGGAAATGAGCAACAGGCAGCTGCAGGGCCCCTGGCCACTGAATGAGATTTCCTCCCCTCCCCCACCAGCCTGGCCTCCCCTTTCAGACTCTCTCACCCATCCCCCACTGCTCTGAGCCCAGCTGGGGGTTCCCGCAGCCCCGGCTGCCCCTTGCCAGCTGTCCTGGGCCCTGCAGTGGGTCCCCTCAGATCCTGTCTCTCCCACCCCTCCCCAGAGCCCTGATCCCCTTGTCCCCTCAGACCCTGCCAACCCCCCCACTGCCCTTTTCCCCTCCTCCCTCAGCCACAAGCCCTGGCCGGGTTCCCCTTCACACCTGGCACCCGTCCCCCCTGGCACCCGGCCTCCCCCTCCCTCTGCACTGTTTGTCACCCACTGAGGTCTTGGGCCCTGCCACAGGCTGTGTCAGAACAGAGACAGCCCGTGGGTGCAGCCCCTGCCTGGGGGGATCCTGCGGCTCTGTCTTCACGTGCCGCTGCTTCCAGAAGTGGCGTAATAATGAGCTGTCCAGGAGATGCGAATGAGGCATGGATGGAAATGTTCTGTACCTCATTAGCACATGGGCGCATGATTGGGAGCCCAGAAGAAGCTCTTCCAGACTCCAAAACACACGTTCAGACGCGCGGCCCACAGGGATCTTACAGAAGGAAACGCTCCCTCCAGAAGCCCCTGCTGTATTTGATCATCTCTCCCATGAGCTTATCATTTCCAGGGCTTTTGTTTTTCTTTAGTCGTCTCTCTGCTCTTTCTGCTTCCTCCTTCTAAACACCAGATGAAGCTCTGCTATCTGCACACACCTGACTCCCTGCCAGCCCCAACTCCTGGGCCTGCCCAGCTTTGATGGAGTTTGGATCTTGTAATGCAAGGGAGCAAGCTGAGCTTGTTCTGGGTGGAGTCACATGGACCAGGCAGGTAAAGAGTGGTGAAGGACTGAGTCCAGCCACACCAGCCCCCTGAGCTTGTGAATCTCACTCTAACCAGGAGGCAGTGTGGGGAAGACCTTGGCAAGGTGAAGTCAGGTGCAGCTGGTGTGTGGGGCTGTTTGGTTTTACTTTTGTCTAAAATTGTTAGAAGTGAAGTTCGCTTTTTGTCAGAAGCCGGGTTTGTTTTGCAAGGCCAAGTGTTGCTCAGGGAACAAGAAGTCTTGAGTTGAACTCGCTGATGCTCCCCCCAAAGAGTGTGTTTGTTGCTCTCCATGACCTTGCGTTGCCTACATTTTTCTCACAAACAGTGTGGTTTCTGAACTGACCTGAGTGTGTAGTTGGTTTCTTGCTTCAAAGCTGTGCGGAGAGCTTGGAAATGGCCTTGGAAAGGTGAAGTTAAGTGTAGGATTTATCAGAGCACTGGGGGTTTATTGAAACCTGATTTTGTGGAAAGCCCAGATCTTACATTGCAAGAGGGGCTTGTTGGTCTAGGGGTATGATTCTCCCTTTGGGTGGGAGAGATCCTGGGTTCAAATCCCAGACAAGCCCTTGTTCTATTGTTGTCTAATAGCTGATCCAGATGGTTTTGGGGCTTATGTCCTCTTACATGATTTTCCTCTCTTCATTTGCTCTGTTTAATGGAACAGCCACTTGCTACTGGATGGCTCAGCTCAAGCATCAGCTCTGTCAAGATATGCTCCTGCCAGTGACTACACCTCTCCTGTTCACTGTGGCAGCCCCTCTTGCTGGTAGAAGCTGCCACTGTCCAGCTTCTGACTCCCCCTTTTGTCTGGATGACTTGGCTGTTCTCCCTTCTGAGCTACAGTCCTTCATTTCTCTGGCACTCCCAGTCACCCAGACAATCCTCTCATTCCCTGCCACAAGCCTGATCTATGCCCTCAGTGGAGTTGGTGGAACCCAGGTGCACCCCACCTCTGGTTGCAGCCCAGGAGGGACCCTATACTGAGCACTTCTGGGGTTTTTCCTGCCACCTCTCCCTGCTCCTTCCCTGGACTGCTTCCTATAACTCCCACTTCACTTCTCTGCACTGGCTATGAACCCTCAGCCATTCCAGTATAAGCAACGTGCCAGCAGGAACTCAATGCTGCTGAAGGCTGGGAGGAATGTGTCTCCCAGAGATCATTTGCATGAGAGTGCAAAGGGGTGTATATGTGGTACCTTGCAAACAAAGCCTGATGGGTAGCAAGGAAGCAATGAGCATTGTCTATTTTAAACACATTGTTGTAAAATCACAATTTATGCTCACACTCAGCATAAGAATTGTGAAATCTCACCAATGCTCCAAGCTGTTGTGGGGGACAGGGCAGTCATCACAAGTGCACAAGACACGGATTGCACAGGGCTCCCCTGCTTTAAAAGATTGTAAAACAAAAGATAGAGAAGTACAGCTTGAGTTAGTTATCTGACTGTGGATAGCTCTTTATTTTGGATCTGGTTTTACTACTTTTCTGCACCTGATAAAGATAATAGTGAAAACTAGTGTTTTACTAGTAATTAAGATCACTGAGGCTGTATCTGTACTAGCCCCAAACTTTGAAATGGCCACGCAATAGGCCATTTTGAAGTTTACTAATGAAGCGCTGAAATGCGTTTTAAGCACTTTGTTAGCATGCGTGCGGACGCGGCACTTCGAAATTGACACGTCTCGCTGCCTCGTGGCTCGTCCTGACGGGGCTCCTTTTAGAAAGGACCCTGCCTACTTCAAAGTCCCCTTCTTCCCATCAGCTGGGAAGTAGGCATCGAAGTAGGCGGGGTCCTTTTGAAAAGTAGCCCCCTCGGGACGAGCTGCGCGGCGGCGAGTTGTGTCAATTTCGAAGTGCCGCGGCTGCCTGCATGCTAATGAAGCGCTGGATATGCATTTCAGCACTTCATTAGTAAACTTCGAAATGGCCATTTGCGTGGCCATTTCGAAGTTTGGGGCTACTGTCGACGTAGCCCAAGAGCTACAATCGTAGGACTTGGTTTCAGAGACAATCTTCAGCAAATACAATGACTAGCAGTTGGTTATTAGCACCAGCAGTGGATGGGTGGGGCAGCTGAGAGGGAGCAAACTGAATGCGGTAACAGGGCAAAGCTGGCATTGGCTCAGGTTCGGTGAGGGAATGCGTCAGTGTGAGGTGTGGAGTCCGCATAAAATACAGACTGGATGGGTCACTTTCCAACCTTTGTCCTCTGAATGTTAAAATCAAGATGCTTGAGAGGCTCATCCTTGAAACCCTTTTTGCTGATGACTGTGCACTGATGACACACAAGGAATCTGATCTCCAGCTCATTGTCAACAAGTTTGCTGATGCCCCTGGCTTCTTTGGTTTGACCATCAGCCTGGGAAAGACTCAGGTACTGTTTCAACCAGCTCCAGGATCTGTTGCTCTTCCCCACTTCAACCTTAACTAAAGGAACAAAGTTAAGAACAGGAGAAGAGTTTAAGTACCGTGGCAGCGTGAAAGCCAATGACAGCTCTCTTGACAAAGAAATCCAAGCCAGAATCTGCCAGGCCAGCTGGACATTAGGAGGTCTTTTAGGAGGCTTTTCTACAGAGCATCAGAAAGACTTGGCACCTGTAGTTTTACAGCCCCTTCTACCTGGAGTTTTGCTGAAACCTGGGTTTGAAGCAGGGGCCTTTAGATTTTTACTCTCCCACATGCCCTACGGAGCTACTTCAGCACCAGCTTCAACAATTCTGAGGCCATTCCTTATCAGTTGGAGATGATTTTGTCATGCGACTGCTGAGGGAACACACCAGCCAGGCTTTTGGCATCATCATCATCTTCATCACCATCATCATCATCATCAATCATGGGCTCAGTGACCATTGGTGTCCAATGACTCCATCACTATTTCCTTCCATCTTTCCCCGTCCAGTGCGGTGCGCCTTGGTTTCGGTAGATGAGCTCCACACCAATCTACTATATCATCTACCCATTTTCTCTGGGCTCTGCCTCTCCTATTTGAACTGACCGTTATGCCGAATATCAGGGTCTTGATTTTCAATTCATTGTTCCTTTGGGAAATAAGGCCGAATAGCTTGTGGAACCTTCTGGAGCAGGTTCTCTGTGGCTGTATCTGCCAATCAAATACCTCATTGTTGACCTTCTCTGTCCATCAAAGCTGCAGCCTGTGTTTGAGGAGGTGGAGAAGTGGGAGCCTGTGGAGGCTACAAAGACAGGGGAACTGTGTGAGCAGCAGGCCAGGAGAATGCTCATCACAGTCACCTCCTGGATGGGTGCGGGTGGGGGAGGTGGCACTTGGCTGGGCCAGAGAGAAGGCTGTGGCCAGGAGCAAGAGGCTGGTGGGTGGGGGGGTTACCCGGGGTGGGTCAGAGAAGAGGCAGTTCCCTTCATTCTGAGCCAGTGTTGGGTGAGATGTGGCACTCAGGTCTCTCTGTTACAGGGTTGTGATCTAAACAGAGGCAGGGGAAGAGGGAGCTTTGCTCCAGGCCTTACCCCAGGGTCGTGCCTCAGGGTTTTCCTTTCGACTGTGCAGAGGCAATGGGGTAAGGGGTTTAAGGGACAGGCCTGTCCCTGTGTGCCCCATCACTGGGAATGAGTGGAACAGCTCCCCCTCTCTGAACTCTCCAGCACAGCCCAGTGGTTCTGCAAAGCAGTTGAGAGGCTGCCAGAAATATTTGGCCAGGCACCACTGGCTGCTGCTTCCCTAACCTCCATTTCCCTGGCAGGCACGGGGCCAGGGGAGCCACAGTGCCTTGCTGGGACTTTTCTGCTAACTTATGTGGGTGTTGTCAATGACAAAGGGACATGAGGGGAGAGTATCTCTTCTTGTCCTGCCTTGCCCCACCCGCAGAGGTTGCCACGTCCCCAAGGCCTGTCACAGCTGCCTTTCTCCAAACTCCAGGTTGTGGTTGGATTCTTTCCAACACTCCTCTCCCATCATCCTTTTCCTTCCACACCAATGACTTGGCTCACCAAGGAAGGTCTCCTCTGTTCCACAGGCAGACACAGGAAAACTTTAAGAGAGACGTATGGCAAAGAACCCCTGGGAGTTGAACCCTAGATCTCCTGTTAACTTGCAGGTGTGTTAAAGCAGCTAAGACACAGTGTTTCTCTTAGAAAAGCTCTCTTTGGTGTCAGGGAAGTAGCTGTGTTAGTCTCCATCCTAGCAATCAGAAAACAGTCCTGGGTTCTTAACACCACTGCCACCCTGTCATAGCTCCTTCCCCATCTAACAAGATAAATGCAGAAGTGGGGGACAGCAGAAGTACCTCCAAAACCTTATCTACTAGGTTTTGGTGTAAACTTCCCCCCAAAAATCCTAAAAACCTTAGATTTTGGGGATAAAATTCGCTGCCACCACCCAAGTAATAATAAGGAAACCAGGGAGAGACTACTTGGGAAATCTTAGCCCCAAAAGTAAAACCAGGACACAAACATTAACCAATACCAGGTTAATAAAAAGAAAAAAGAAAGAACTTTTATTTTTATCACAATATTTGTGTTTCAAGCTCATGACTAGATGGAAGAGTCACAAAGTAAAACACATGGGGAGTCTCCACCATGGGCCCAGAACTTAGTTACAAGGGGAGGAAAAAGAATATTTCTAAAAAGTGCCCAGACATCAGATCCCACTTCCCAAACCAGAAAACAATAAAGCCTAATGGATCTATCTAATCTTTACCGTACTTACAGAAGATTGGAGGGCCTGTTCTTGGAGGGAGATACCCTCATGGATGGAAAGAAGAAGAAAGAACAGAGAACAGAGAAGTTGGAGGAGCCAAAATTCAATTCTTACC
The DNA here is from genome assembly GCF_033958435.1 of Carettochelys insculpta. NCBI lineage: Eukaryota > Metazoa > Chordata > Testudines > Carettochelyidae > Carettochelys > Carettochelys insculpta. The sequence goes on from NW_027439072.1 coordinate 250,219, forward strand.
TACATTTCTGTAAGCCAACCCCACATGGGTCAGGTTAACGCTTTTACTCCCAGGCTGCTGGCTAACCCTCATGATCATAACAGGCACTTTAAAGACTAATGAAATAATTGATGAAGTGATGAGCTTTAGTGGGACTGACCACCACGGACTGCCCACAAAAACAGTTTCCAACTCCCCAGCACAGACATGAGGGGAGCTGGAGTTGCAGCCTGGAGGACACTGAGGATGGGAGGAGTTGTTGGGTGTTTTATGTGCCCTTTTTGCTCCAGAGCCTGAGAGTGTGTTTACACAAGGGGTGTCAGGGGCAGGACATGAGCCCTGAAGGGCAGGGGTGGTTGTGGCAGTGACATCACAAGGGCCTTTTGAAGAACCTTAGCTGATGGGTAAAAAGAGGCTGTGAAGCTGTGACCTCAGACAGTGCAGAACAATGGATGGACGGGACAGGCTGTAGGACAGGGGCCATCTCATAGACCCTCCCCAGGGCTTTGTCCCAGGGAGTCTCCTTCTTGAGAGCTCTGCCCTGGAGGCTGGAGGGAGAATTCAGGACAAGGAATGTGAGCACGAGGAGGAGCCTTTTTTTCTTGTTCTCCTTTCCCACCACGAACTGCGCTGGACGGCAGACGTCTGTGTGGGGAAGGTCAGAGTCTGATCCAGCTGGTGCTGGGCAAAGCGAAGGCAGGGAAAACACTCGGTTAAGGTTCTGCAGTCTCCAATGATACTAAATAGCAGAAGTGAATGAGGGTCCTCCTTCCAGCTCCCTTGGCCTAGTGCTGTTCAGTGCAACAGTCTGTGAGCCACTAATGTCCCTTGCTCTGGAGAGGAGCAAACAGGCCCAAACAGAACACACACCACACAAAACTCTCTTCAAAAGTGCAGTGTAGCCAGCAGGTGCCTCTGACCTTCAACTTGGGCTGCAAGAAACAGAGCCCTGAATGGTGGCCTGCACCCCTTCCCAACGGCTTTTTACACCTTTGGATGGGCTGACATTGCACACTGGGCACCTCTCACCCTCAGCTGGCAGCAGCACTCTGCCCTCATTGCTTCTCTGCAGCTGCTCTTTCTCCCACAGCTCCTTTTCTCCATCCTGGGCTTCCTGAGCATGTGCCCCACGGCACTTCCCCCAGCCAGAGACTGAGCTGTCCAGGCCCATTCCTGTGGAGATGAGATGAGAGTCATAGAATCCTAGAGCTTGGACAGACTTCTGGAGGTCATCCAGTCCAGCCCCCTGCCTAAAGCAGGACAAACCCCGACTAAATCATCCCAGGAAGGGCCTGTTCAAGAGAGGACTAGAAAACTTCTCGGTTTGAAGATTGCAACACCTGTCTAGGTAAAGCATTGCAGTATTTCACCATCGTGCTGGTGAAATAAAAGCAGCACGACCCAAACACTGGACTATTACTGTTGTCACTTGGATTTGAAACCAGGTTGCTCTCGCCACAATGCAGAGTACGAACATCTGTACAATCACAGCAAGCTAGAGAAGGCCAGGATTGTGCTTTTTTACTTTCTCAGGTTTCACCTGACAGTCCAGGACTCAGGATACGGCCCCAGGCATAGGCAGGGTTCTTGGGTTCCTGATGCACAAGGCAAGGTGAATACAGCTTTCCCAGCCTGGGCCTCAAACCCTGAAACCTCCAAATAAGGTCCTAACCCTGAGAGAGCTGGGCAGGTAACTGAAATAATTTAGAAATAACAGAGAGCTTTTTGCAAGGTGCTAAACCTCATTCTCCTCCAACGGTGCCAATTCCAAAACAGAGATTTTGGAATGGGGCTCCATAGTGTATTCCAAAACGACGCTGCTGTGCAGTGATAGCCCCAGCATGGCCTCCAGGGTCTCTATTCACAAACAGGCTCTGCTGTGCATGGACGTGTCATTTGGAAACATGTTTTGTTTATTCTGGGGCTTCCTTGCAGCGTGAAGGCGTTATTGTGAACTAGATTATTTTGGAGGAATAATTCTGGAATAAACTCTTCTGAAATAACTCTGCACCTCTCTGGTCAGTGCCTGTCAGCATCATGTAAAGCACGAGAATGTCCACTGTGGCTTGTGACAGCTGCACTGGGGAGGCTGGTGCCAGTGCTGGAAGCTCCCGAGGAGTGGGAGGGAATCTGGTTTGCTTGGCCTGTTCCCTCTGAGGCCACCTGTGCTCCTCCTCCCATTTCACCTCTTCCTATCCCAGCTCTGCCTCTTCCCCTGAGCTCTGCTGCCAGCTGCCTGCTGCTCTCTCCTCCCCTCCCCACAGGCCTCCCCCCGTTCCCCAAGGACTGCCAGCCAACCCCACCTCTGCAGAGACCCACCCTGTCACCTGTACCTCTCAGCCCCTCTCCTGAGCTCCCGTGGCCAAAGCTGCTCATCATGGACTTCCTCCAGGGCCTGCTCCTTGTGCTTCTGCACCCCACCCCCAAGGGCCCTTCCTCTGCCTTCCCCAGCCCTCAGCCCACCAGAGCAGCAGCTGGGGGACCTGAGTGAAGAAGCAGAACTCAGGCGGGAAGAGGAGCAGGGCAGGCAGGGACTGGCACCACTGGTGAGTTACCTGGGCCTGTGGTGCTGCAGTAGCAGGTGTCCAGGGAGGGAGCCTGTGAGGCCAGAAGGCCTTGGGCAGGGGGAGATGGGGAGCAGAGAAAGCCAATGGAGCTGCTGTAGGGGGCTGGTGCCCTTGGCAGAGGGCTCCTGCTGCTCCTTCCTGTGGGAGGTGTGTGTTGCAGAGTTGGGAATCTGGGGATCCTCACCTCCCCCAGGCCCACTCTGCAGCCCTTCCTTCTGCCTGGGGTGGTGACTCCCACTTGCTCCCTGCCAGCCTCTCAGCCTGGTTCCTTCAGCTCTTTGGGCCTCCTACCCAGAGCAGCCACAAGAAGGAAAGCAGAAAAGACCTGCCCATGGCCAGCATGGGGCTTGAACCCATGACCTTGGCATTATTAGCACCACGCTCTGACCAACTGAAATAGCCGGCCAGCTGCAAAAAGTCTCTCACAAGGGGCCTTTTTGGAAATGAGCAACAGGCAGCTGCAGGGCCACTGAACAGGGATTTTCTCCCCTCCCCCACCAGCCTGGCCTCCCCTTTCAGACTCTCTCACCCATCCCCCACTGCTCTGAGCCCAGCTGGGGGTTCCCTCAACCCCGGCTGCCCCTTGCCAGCTCTCCTGGGTCCTGCAGTGGGTCCCTCAGATCCTGTCTCTCCCACCCCTCCCCACTGCCCTGATCCCCTTGTCCCCTTAGACCCTGCCGACCCCCCAACTGCCCTTTTCCCCTCCTCCCTCAGCCACAAGCCCTGCCCGGGTTCCCCTTCACACCTGCCACCTCTCCCCCCTGGCAGCCAAACTCCTCCTCCCTCTGCACTGCACAGTCACCAGCTGAAACCTTGGGCCCTGCCCAGGGGCTGTGTCAGAACGTCTCCCACCTGCACAATTCATGTCCACTGCAGGGGGTTTGCTTCCCAGCAAGGTTAGGAAATGTTGGGGAGGAAGCAAAAGGAAGCTACAAGAGGCACGTCGGCCAGGTTTATTGCCGTATTGGAAACAGTAGTAGTTCCCTGTAGATTTCTTAGTCAAAGTCAGGGCATACTACAAATATGCACCCACAGTCAATGGACTCGGCTCGGTCAGTGGCGGGACTTTCCACTGCCCCCTCGGCCAGACCCAGACCACATCCCACGATTACATTCTTATACACAGGTAGAAACAGCTTACTCATCACTCCTGACGTATTGAGGTACAGCCCTTCTCATACTCAGGTGCCGCCTCTCACCTTGTACATGGTGGTTTGAACAAAACTCTATCCATCATATTACCCTTTTGCCCCTGTCATTGGGATGGGTCAGCCTGTTCTTTCTGATCTGTGGAATGTTCCAGGGTCAGGTGTTCTGGTACCATGTTCCTGTTTGAACACACCAAGTAGACAGGTTTCTTCAACATCAACCCTCTTCTTGCCAACTTCTGAGAGCACTGCATTCCTTTTGCTTACAGATGCACTTTGCTTTCTGTTAGCAGAGTTTTGACCATTATTTTGGTTCAGGCCTAAGGCTGGGCCTGTACTTACAACACATACTTCACCCCAGGTGGGATTTGAACCCACAATCCTTGGCTTAGAAGGCCAATGCCTTATCCATTAGGCCACTGAAGCAAAGGGAAGCAATGAGGGATAAAATTCTCTCTCAAAAATGTACATTTCTCACCAAGGAAGACAAAACATTTGCTCTTTCTTTGTCTTTGTTCTTTCTTTGTTCTGAATCTGAGAAATGCCCATGCACTAACTCTGCAGTAGCAACAAAGCAGTGACCCGCACCCAGCTAGATGTTCAGTTACCATCCCTGGCCATTCACCAGGAAGGGACACGTGGGCAACAGGTTCACAATGGCCATGAAAGGCAGCTGATCAATGGGCTTGACACCATGAGCTGTTTGGCTCTGACACACACCGAGGATCTTTCTGGCACCCAGATGAGCGTGTAAATAAAGGGACATTGACATGATCATTTCTCCTCTCCTCCTGTACCTACAATGAAGGCAGCAACAATGTTGGAAAGACAAAGAAACTTTTGATGTGGCCTAACTGGAAAAGCATCCCAGGAAGCACAAACTGCTAGAAGTTATGGGGAAGGGAAACCTTCCAATCTGGCTCAGCGTGAGCACATTTAGGAATTAGACTGGAATTTCTCTTTTCTTTCTCTTGTAACAGTTCTGGACTCCTGCACCAATACCACCTGGAAACACATGCAACTGATCTTTTTGTGGGGAATAAATGCTTTTTAATGTTTCATCGAAGCTGCTGCAGTTTTGATTGACGTTTGGGGAGTCTATGAAAGGAAACGTGCAGGAAACTGGGCCTGTTGACCTCATCAGGTCCCTTCCACTTCTAGTACTCTATGAAAGAGACTGGAGGATAGTCACCCCTTTGATTTACTGAGGAACTCATGAAGGAGCTCAGTCTCACAAGAGGGTCTACAGCTGTGTAATGTAAGCCTTTCATCTGAATGAAACAGCAGCAACCAGGGCCTGTTTCAAAATCTAGTGGTCCCTTTTTCATTTATCTCACATAGAACTGGCTCAAGCCCCCACCCAGAAGCCTGGGAAATTCGCACAGCCCTGGGTGCCTCGCAGGGGCAATGCTTCCCCACTCACAAGCACAGAGTCTGAGTGGAGAAAATGAGCTTTTCATGAAAGAGGCAGAAAAGTCATATGGCATAAGCTTGGGAAAATACCACACCCAGAGTTCACAACCAAGCCTCAAGTCAGTGTCCCCGCTCAAGCAGATGGAGCAGTGCCCTTTGCCTCTCAGGCTTAGCCGTCCTATACTGGAAAGAGCCAATCCACACACCCAAACGTTCTCCCTAACCCCTTCAAAAGCCCCACTTACAAGTCTTCCCAGTCTGTGCAGGCCCTGACACATCACTTCAGACTTGTCTACACTCACCCCTTCATAAAACTTGGGCATATGAGCAGACAGGAATAAGGGGACTTCGAAGTAGCCGGGGTCCTTTGGAAAAGGATCCCTGTCTGGATGAGTCGCGCAGCCGCGAGCCGCGTCATTGTCGAAGTGCCACAGAAGCCCGCATGCTAATGAGGTGCTGAATATGTAGTTCAAAACAAGACAGGCAGAGCAGCAGCTGCTCAGAAGACACCCAGCACTGCAGGTCAGGCGGTCACTCATCAGCACCGCAGTGAAGGGGTATTAGGAATGGTAATAGAGTGAAGGGAATAAAGGGCAGAGACCCTCCCAGCAAAGCAGAGTGAAGCCTCCTGCTAGGTTTCACCTCAGACCCTGCCTATCCCCTCCCTCTTCAGCTGTGAGCAGGGCACACGGCCCATGTTCCCTGGCAGGGGGTAACACCATCTCCACATTCTGCAACTTGCTTCTGACGGAGGGACCCCAGTCTGCTGCCTGCTCCTGAGCTCAGCTGCTCCCAGCTCACCCAGAGCACATGGCCTTGGAGCAGCAGCTGCCCTGTCTGCTCTCCTACCCACAGACACAGAGCCCACAGGAGTCACCCCAACTCCAGAACCTTCTGCCTGCTAAACCTGCCCACCGAAAGTGATGCAGACACAACTCCCCCCCGTCCCCTCCAGGGGTGTCTCCCTGTCAGGTGCATGGGTCACATGTGCATCACCACGTTCTCTCACCAGAGGCAGCCCAGCCTTGTGGGAGGGCTCTATGGGCATCACTGCCTGCATCACAATGCCACTGCCTGGTGCTGCTGGGGTCTGGCAGCCTGGCTTTGCAGTGCCTGGTGTCCTCTGAACAGCTGCTGCTGGCTGGGTCACCTCCCTGGACCCAGAGTTTTGCTGAGCTACATGGGCAGTCTCACCAGATCACACCAGCATGAGCCCTCTAGGGATCTCTGGGCACACCACCTAGTTCTTCGGCACCAACCAATTGCCCCAACCCCTCCATCCAGCTCAGCCAAAGACCTAGATCCAGCAGGCATCATGAGTCACCTCGCTTTCTCTCTCGCATTGGATCAGAGAGGGAAGCAGCACAGCGCCCCAACTAAATCATCCCAGCCAGGGTCTGTTCAAGCCAGGACTGGAAAACCTCTAGGGATGAAGATTGCAACACCTGTCTAGGTAAAGCATTGCAGTATTTCATCATCCTCCTGGTGAAATAAAAGCAGCACTACTCAAATACTGGACTATTACTGCTGTGACCTGCATTTGAAACCAGGTTGCTGCAGCCACAATGCAGAGTACAAACCCCTGTTCGATCACAGCAGGCTACAGAAGGCCAGGATGGTGCTTTCTTTAACGTTCTCAGGTTTCACCTGACAGTCTGGGACCCAGCATGTGGCCCCAGGCATGGGCAGGTTTCTTGGGTTCCTGATGCACAAGGCAAGGTGAATGCAGCTTTCCCAGCCTGGGACTCAAACCCTGAAACCTCCAAATAAGGTCCTAACCCTGATAGAGCCGGGCAGGTCACTGAAATAATATAGAAATAACAGACAGCTTTTTGCAAGGCAGTAAACCTCATTCTCCTCCAACAGTGCCAATTCCAAAACAGAGATTTTGGAATTGGGCTGTATAGGCAGGTAATTGGGGCTATTAAAAATAAGTTATTCAAGAATAGCGTATTCCAAAACTACTCTGCTGTGCAGTGATATCCCCAGCATGGCCTCCAGGGTCTCTATTCACAGACAGGCTCTGTTTGTGCATGGAGGAGCCATTTTGAAATATGTTTTCTTTATTCTGGGGCTGCCTTGTTGCGTGAAGGCGTTATTGTGAACTAGATTATTTTGGAGGAATAATTCTGGAATAAACTCTTCTGAAATAACTCTGCACCTCTCTGGTCAGGGCCTGTCAGCATCACGTAAAGCACCAGAATGTCCACTCTGGCCTGTGACAGCTGCACGGGGGAGGCTGGTGCCAGTGCTGGAAGCTCCCGAGGAGCGGGAGGGGATCAGGTTTGCTTGGCCTGTTCCCTCTGAGGCCACCTGTGCTCCTCCTCCCATTTCACCTCTTCCTATCCCAGCTCTGCCTCTTCCCCTGAGCTCTGCTGCCAGCTGCCTGCTGCTCTCTCCTCCCCTCCCCACAGGCCTCTCCCCATTCCCCAAGGACTCCCAGCCAACCCCACCTCTGCAGAGACCCCCCCACCCATCCTGTCACCTCTACCTCTCGGCCCCTCTCCTGAGCTCCCGTGGCCAAAGCTGCTCATCATGGACTTCCTCCAGGGCCTGCTCCTTGTGCTTCTGCACCCCACCCCCAAGGGCCCTTCCTGTGCCTTCCCCAGCCCTCTGCCCACCAGAGCAGCAGCTGGGGGACCTGAGTGAAGAAGCAGAACTCAGGCAGGAAGAGGAGCAGGGCAGGCAGGGACTGGCACCACTGGTGCGTTACCTGGGCCTGTGGTGCTGCAGTAGCAGGTGTCCAGGGAGGGAGCCAGAAGTCCTTTGTGGGGAGATGGGGAGCAGAGAAAGCCAATGGAGCTGCTGTAGGGGGCTGGTGCCCTTGGCAGAGGGCTCCTGCTGCCCCTTCCTGTGGGAGGTGTGTGTTGCAGAGCTGGGAATCTGGGGAACCTCACCTCCCCCAGGCCCACTCTGCAGCCCTTCCCTCTGCCTGGGGTGGTGACTCCCACTTGCTCCCTGCCAGCCTCTCAGCCTGGTTCCTTCAGCTCTTTTGGCCTCCTGCCCAGAGCAGCCACAAGAAGGAAAGCAGAAAAGACCTGCCCATGGCCAGCATGGGGCTTGAACCCATGACCTTGGCGTTATTAGCACCACGCTCTGACCAACTGAGCTAGCCGGCCAGCTGCTGAAGGCTTCACACGGGGCCTTTTTGGAAAGGAGCAACAGGCAGCTGCAGGGCCACTGAACAGAGATTTCCTCCCCTCCCCCACCAGCCTGGCCTCCCCTTTCAGACTCTCTCACCCATCCCCCACTGCTCTGAGCCCAGCTGGGGGTTCCCTCAGCCCCGGCTGCCCCTTGCCAGCTGTCCTGGGCCCTGCAGTGGGTCCCCTCAGATCCTGTCTCTCCCACCCCTCCCCACTGCCCTGATCCCCTTGTCCCCTCAGACCCTGCCGACCCCCCGCCCACTGCCCTTTTCCCCTCCTCCCTCACCCACAAGCCCTGCCCGGGTTCCCCTTCACACCTGCCACCCGTCCCCCCGGCACCCGAATTCCTCCTCCCTCTGCACTGTTTGTCACCCACTGAGGTCTTGGGCCCTGCCACAGGCTGTGTCAGAACAGAGACAGCCCGTGGGTGCGGCCACTGCCTGGGGGGATCCTGCGTCTCTGTCTTCACGTGCCGCTGCTTCTTCCAGAAGTGGCGTAATAATGAGCTGTCCAGGAGGTGCGAATGGGGCATGGATGGAAATGTTCTGTTCCTCATTAGCACATGGGCACATTATTGGGAGCCCAGAAGAAGCTCTTCCAGACTCCAAAACACACGTTCAGACGTGCGGCCCATGGGGATCTTACAGAAGGAAACGCTCCCTCCAGAAGCCCCTGCTGTATTTGATCATCTCTCCCATGAGCTTATCATTTCCAGGGCTTTTGTTTTTCTTTTGTCGTCTTGAGTTGAACTCCCTGATGCTCCCCCCAAAGAGTGTGTTTGTTTCTCTCCCTGACCTCGCGTTGCCTATATTTTTCTTACACACAGTGTGGTTTGTGATCTGTCCTGAGTGTGCAGTTGGTTTCTTGGTCCAAAGCTGTGAGGAGAGCTTGGAAATGACCTTGGAAAGGTGAAGTTAAGTGTAGGATTTATTAGAGCACTGGGGGTTTATTGAAACCTGATTCTGTGGAAAGCCCAGTGCTTCATTTTTCAGGTAGGGCTTGTTGGTCAAGGGGTATGATTCTCCCTTTGGGTGGGAGCGATCCTGGGTTCAAATCCCAAACAAGCCCTTGTTCTACTGTTGTCTAATACCTGATCCAGACAGATCATGGGCTCCTATCCTCTGACATGATTTTCCTCTGTTCATTTGCTAAGAGTAATGGAAAAGCCACTTGCTAATGGATGGCTCAGCTCAAGCTTCAGCTCTGTCAAGATATGGTCCTGTCAGTGATTCCACCTCTCCTGTTCACTGTGGCAGCCCCTCTTGCTGGGAGAAGCTGCAACTGTCCAGCTTCTAACTCCCCCTTTTGTCTGGATGACTTGGCTGTTCTCCCTTCTGAGCTACAGTCCTTCATTTCTCTGGCACTCCCAGTCACCCAGACAATCCTCTCATTCCCTGCCACAAGCCTGGCCTGTGCCCTCAGTGGAGTTGGTGGAACCCAGGTGCTCCCTCCCTCTGGTTGCAGCCCAGCAGGGACCCTACACTGAGCACTTCTGGGCTTTTTCCTCCCACCTCTCCCTGCTCCTTCCCTGGACTGCTTCCTAGAACTCCCACTTCACTTCTCTGAACTGGCTATGAACCCTCAGCCATTCCAGTGTAAGGAACGTGCCAGCAGGCACTCAATGCTGCTGAAGGCTGGGAGGAATGTGTCTCCCACAGATCATTTCCATCAGTGCAAAGGGGTGCATGTGTGACACCTTGCAAACAAAACCTGATCAGTAGCAAGGAAGCAATGAGAATTGTCTATTTTAAACACATTGTTGTAAAATCAAAATTTATGCTCACACTCAGCATAAGAATTGTAAAATCTCACGAATGCTCCAAGCTGTAGTGCGGGACAGGGCAGTCATCGTAACTGCACAAGACATGGATTGCACAGGGCTCCCCTGCTTTAAAACATTGTGAAAGAAAAGGTACAGAAGTATGGATTGAGCTAGTTATCTGAATGCTTGTGTAATATTGTTCTGAACTTGGTTTTATTACTTCTCCATACCTGATAAAGTTAATAGTGAGAGCCAGTGTTTTAGTGGTAGTTATGGTCCCCAAGAGCTGCTATCATAGGTTTTTGTCGCAGGGGAACACCCCAGCAAATAGATTGACAAGCAGTTGGTTATTAGCACCAGCAGTGGATGGGTGGGGCAGCTGAGAGGGAACAAACTGAATGCTGGACCAACGCATAGGTGGCCTTGGCTCAGGTTCAATGAGGGAATGCATCAGTGTGATGTGTGGAGTCTGCATAAAATACAGACTTGATGGGTCACTTTTCATCCTTTGTCATCTGAATGCTAAAACCAAAATGCTTGGGAGGCGCGTCATGGAAGCCCTTTTTGCTGACGACTGTGCACTTTTGGCACACAAGGAATCTGATCTCCAGCTCATCGTCAACAAGGTTCCTGATGCCGCTTGCCTCTTTGGTTTACCATGAACCTAGGAAAGACTGAGGTCCTGTTTCAACCTGCTCCAGGATCTGTGGCTTTTCCCTGCTTCAAACTTTTTTAAAGGGAGAGAGTTAAAAACAGTAGAGGAGTTCAATTACCTTGGCAGTGTGATTGCCAGTGATGGCTCCCCTGTCAAAGAAATGAAAGCTGAGCACTAGGATGTCTTTTAGGAGACTTTCCTACAGAGCATCAGGCAGAAGCAGTACCTCTAGTTTTACAGCCCGTCCACTTGGAGTTTTGCTAAAACCTGAGTTTGAACCAGGGACCTTTGGATTTTCTATCTAACTTTCTCCCTACCAAGCTACTTCAGCATCTGCCCAAGCCCTTCTGAGGACATCCTTTCTCACTTGGAGATGATTCTGTCAGCCATCCCAAGCAAGAAATAAGTGATGGCAAGTGGCCATGCCTGCTCCCCTCAGCTTGACTCACTTCATTGTCCTTTCCTACTTTATTTCTCACATTGACCCAGTGGTCACAGGGGACTGCAGCACATTGATGGTGGGGAAGCAGATGGGCTGTGACATGACAACCGACAGGAAAAAGGATCCGACTGCCTCCTTCTAACAGGATCCTGGTGTGACCTGCAGGTGGCCAAGCTTTTGGGGAGGGGAAGGAGATAGGCAGGGCTACTCTTGTGTGAAAGGGCTAAGAGGTACAAAGATGAAGCGGGTGTTTGCCCACAAAAGTTTATGCCCCACAATATCTCTCAGTCTGTCAGCTGCTTCAGGACTTCTGGTTGTTTTACTGAAACAAAGCACCCCCGAGATGATCCTTTGAAGAAGTGACCTGTAGGAATGAAGGACCCAATTCTGCGACTGCCTGAGGGAAGTTGGGAGAGGTTGATTTCCCAGAGGAAGGTGAAATCTCAAACAACAAGCTGGTTTGATCTTCTAAAAGTGAAGGTCTCTGCCAGACTCTCAGCCTGTTTCCTTCACCTCTTTTGGCCTCCCTGACTTTTGCAGTCAGGTAACTAAAAGCAGGGAATCACCTGGAAATTGGCTTCACCCCATGACTTTAACACTGTGAGCACCATGTTCAAAGCAGCTGAGGTAGCTGAGTGACTCACAAGGAGGAGTTTTGTAAAGGAGCAAGAGGCAGCTGCAGGGATATTGTTGCCTCTGGAATGAGATTGCTGCTGCTCCCCACTGCTCTGAATCCCATCCAGGCATCCCGTCAGAGTGTCCCCCGCCATCTGAACACCCAAATGGCATCTCCTCAGACTCTGTCACCCATTACCCACTGCTCTGAGCCACTGCCCAGAGACCCCTCAGACCTGGATGCCCCCATCATGCTGTCCTGCTGGATACCACTCAGACCCTCCCACATCTCAACCACCCACACGACCCTGGGCCAGACCTCAGTATCCCCTCAGATCCTGCCACCTGTCTTCCACTGCCCTGGGCCCTGGCTGGGTGCCCCTCAGATGCTGCCGCTCCTCCTCACTGCCTTGATCCCTGAGCAGGTATCACCACAGACTGTTAGACACGCGGCTCAGCAGTGGGACCCCCCCACCCAACTTTGCCCACGCGCTGGGAGCCAAGTTTGCTGTTGCAAGTCTGTGTTTCTATGATGGTAACCCTGGGCCCTGTGATTATTTCCAGTTTATCTGGTCTTGCAAAAGCATTGGCGTCCTGGCTGAGTAGATAAAACTGTGGGGCAGACACCCTATTGGATTTCTTTTCTCAAGTTCAAATCTCGCTTGCAGAGAGGCCAAAGCTTTGGAAAAACCCCTAACCAGGACAATTCACTTCACTAGTGTTTCCTACAATCTGTGCACTTTGGCGTCCATCCAGGAGAAATTCAAATGCCTCCGAGCTGATTAGCAGAGCATGCACAGCCAATAGCCTGTGTTTTCATTGGTGGTGCCGATCCGCACATGTCCCGAATGTGTAGCTGCTTTCTTGCTTCAAAGCTGTGAGGAGAGCTTGGAAATGAGCTTGGAAAGGTGAAGTTAGGTGGAGTGTTTATCAGAGCACTGGGGGTTTATTGAAACCTGATTGTGTGGAAAGTCCAGTGCTGCTTCTACAAGAAGGGCTTGTTGGTCTAGGGGTATGATTCTCCCTTAGGGTGGGAGAGGTCCTGGGTTCAAATCCCAGACAAGCCCTCTTTCTGCCATTGTCTTACAGCTGATCCAGAAAGTTCAGGGACTCCTGTCCTCTTATGTGATTAACCTCTCTTCGTTTGCTCAGTGTAATAGAACAGGCACTTGCTACTGGATGGCTCAGCTCAAGCATCAGCTCTGTCAAGATAAGGTCCTGCCAGTGATTCCACCTCTCCTGTTCACTGTGGCAGCCCCTCTTGCTGAGAGAAGCTGCAACTGTCCCGCTTCTGACTCTCCCTTTTGTCTGGATGACTTGGCTGTTCTCCCTTCTGAGCTACAGTCCTTCATTTCTCTGTTACTCCCAGTCACCCAGACAATCTTCTCATTCCCTGCCACAAGCCTCATCTTTGCCCTCAGTGGAGTTGGTGGAACCCAGGTGCTCCCTTCCTCTGGTTGCAGCCCAGCAGGGACCCTACACTGAGCACTTCTGGGCTTTTTCCTCCCACCTCTCCCTGCTCCTTCCCTGCACTGCTTCCTAGAACTCCCACTTCACTGCTCTGTACTGGCTATGAACCCTCAGCCGTACCAGTGTAAGGAATGTGCCAGCAGGAACTCAATGCTGCTGAAGGCTGGGAGGAATGTGTCTCCCAGAGATCATTTGCATGAGAGTGCAAAGGGGTGCATATGTGATACCTTGCAAACAAAGCCTGATGGGTAGCAAGGAAGGAATGAGCATTGTCTATTTTAAACACATTGTTGTAAAATCACAATTTATGCTCACACTCAGCATAAGAATTGTAAAATCTCACCAATGCTAAAAGTCATTGTGGGGGAGAAGGGCCGTCATCCTAAATGCACAAGACATGAATTGCCCAGGGCTCCCCTACTTTAAAGCATTGTAGAACAAAAGGTAGAGAAGGAGGGTTGGAGCTAGTTATCTGAATGTTTTTGTCATATTGTTCTCAACGTGTTTTTTTTTTACTTTTCTCCAGCTAATAAAGTGAATCGTGAAAACTAGTGTTTTAGTGGTAGCTAAGATCACCAAGAGCTGCTATCATAGGTCTTTGTCTCAGGAGAACACCCCAGCAAATACATAGAGAAGCAGTAGGTTATTAGCACCAGCAGTGGATAGGTGGGGCAGCGGAGAGGGAACAGACTGAATGCTGGAGCAGCGCAAAGGTGGCCTTGGCTCAGGTTCGGTGAGGGAATGCATCAGTGTGATGTGTGGAGTCTGCTTAAAATACAGACTTGATGGGTCACTTTTCAACCTTTGTCATCTGAATGCTAAAACCAAGATGCTTGAGAGGCGTGTCATGGAAGCCCTTTTGGCTGGCGACTGTGCACTTCTGGCACACAAGGAATCTGATCTCCAGCTCATCATCAACAAGTTTGCTGATGCCGCTTGCCTCTTTGGTTTGTCCATCAGTCTAGGAAAGACTGAGGTCCTGTTTCAACCTGCTCAAGAAACTGTGGGTCTTCCCTGCTTCAAACTTTATTTAAGGAAGAGAGTTAAAAACAGTCGAGGAGGTCAAGTACCTTGGCAGTGTGATAGCCAATGATGGCTCCCTCGTCAAACACATGAAAGCCAGAATACCTGGGCATTAGGATGTCTTTGAGGAGGCTTTTCTACAGAGCTTAAGAAAGACTCAGTACCTGTAGTTTTACAGCCCTTCCACTTGGAGTTTTGATGAAGTCTGGGATTGAGCCAGGGACCTTTACATCTTCAGTCTAATGCTGTCTTTACTGAGCTACTTCAACAGCTACTTGAGTGCTTCTGAGGACACCCGTTCTCAGCTGGGGATGGTTTTGTCAGCCATCCCAAGCAAGAAATAAGTTATGGCAAGTGGCCATGCCTGCTTCCCTCAGCTTGACTCACTTCATTGTCCTTTCTGACTTTTCCACATTGTCCCAGTGGTCACAGGGGACTGCAGCACATTGATGGTGGGGAAGCAGCTGGGATGTGACATGACACCCTAGAGGCAAAAGGATCCGACTGCCTCCTTCTCACAGGATCCTGGTGTGACCTGCTGTTGGCCAAGCTTTTGGGGAGGGGAAGGAGATAGGCAGGGCTACTCTTGTGTGAAAGGGCAAAGAAGTACAAAGATGAAGCGTGTGTTTGCCCACGAAAGTTTATGCCCCACAATATCTCTCAGTCTGTCAGCTGCTTCAGAACTTCTTGTTGTTTTACTGAAACAAAGCACCGCCGAGATGATCCTTTGAAGAAGTGACCTGTAGGAAGGAAGGACCCTATTCTGCCACTGCCTGAGGGACGTTGGGGGAGGATGAGATTTCACCTTCCCTCTGGGAAATCAAACAATCAGCTGGTTTGATCTTCTGAAACTGGAGGTCACTGCCCAATTCTCATCCTGTTTCCTTCACCTCTTTTGGCCTCCCTGACTTTTGCAGTCAGGTAACTAAAAGCAGGGAATCACCTAAAAATTGGATTCACCCCATCACTTTAGCACTGTGAACACCATGTTCAAAGCAGCTGAGCTCGCTAGCTGCCTCACAAGGAGGAGTTTTGTAAAGGAGCAAGTGGCAGCTGCAGGGATATTTTGGTCTCTGGAATGAGATTGCTGCCGCTCCCCAGTGCTCTGAATCCCATCCAGGCATCCCGTCAGAGTGTCCCCCACCATCTGAACACCAAACTGGCATCTCCTCAGACTCTGTCACCCATTACCCACTGCTCTGAGCCACTGCCCGGAGACCCCTCAGACCTGGATGCCCCCATCATGCTGTCCTGCTGGATACCCCTCAGACCCTCCCACATCTCAACCACCCACACTACCCTGGGCCAGACCTCAGTATCCCCTCAGATCCTGCCACCTGTCTTCCACTGCCCTGGGCCCTGGCTGGGTGCCCCTCAGATGCTGCCTCTCCGCCTCACTGCCTTCATCCTTGAGCAGGTATCACCACAGACTGTTAGACACACAGCTCAGCAGTGGGACCCCCCCCAACTCCGCCCATGCGCTGGGAGCCAAGTTTGCTGTTGCAAGTCTGTGTTTCCATGATGGTAACCCTGGGCCCTGTGATTATTTCCAGTTTATCTGGTCTTGCAAAAGCATTGGCGTCCTGGCTGAGTAGATAAAACTGTGGGTAACACATCCTATTGGATTTCTTTTCTCAAGTTCCAGGGAGTCTCCTTCTTGAGAGCTCTGCCCTGGAGGCTGGAGAGAGAATTCAGGATGAGGAACGTGAGCACGAGGAGGAGCCTTTTTGGCGCCTTCTCCTTTTCCACCACTAACTGCGCTGGACGGCAGACGTCTGTGTGGGGAAGGTCAGAGTCTGATCCAGCTGGTGCTGGGCAAAGGGAAGGCAGGGAAAACACTCGGTTAAGGTTCTGCGGTCCCCAAAGATACTAAATAGCGGAAGTGAATGAGGGTCCTCCTTCCAGCTCCCTTGGCCTAGTGCTGTTCAGTGCAACAGTCTGTGAGCCACTAATGTCCCTTCCTCTGGAGAGGAGCAAACAGGCTCAAACAGAACACACACCACACAAAACTCTCTTCAAAAGTGCAGTGTAGCTGTGTATGAAAAAGAAACGTGTTCTACTGACTGCACTGGCTGCACGCTGAGGTAAATTGTGTCAGACTTAATTTGTTGGACCTACATTGCTCTAGGTGCATGAATTGTTAGGAGAGCTAACAGCACCAATGAGTGGCAAGACCAACGTTTTCAAATACAGCGTCTGCACACAGGAAGCCTATTTCAAATACAGCCATTAGATGCACTACAGTGGGTTGCTTTGTGTAGATGCTGGGATAGTTATCTTGAAATAAATTTGCTGTGCAGAACCCCCTTTTGAACCCAGGGCTGTGAAAGGTTCAGCAGCAGCTCCTCAGAAGACACCCAGCACTGCAGGTCAGGTTGTCACTCATCAGCACCCCAGTGAAGGGGCATTAGGAAGGGTAATAGAGTGAAGGGAATAAAGGGCAGAGACCCTGCCAGCAAGGCAGAGTGAAGCCTCCTGAGAAAGACTCTGGTATGGTCTCCAGAAGCCACTCAACTTCCTTCATGTCTCTGGACATTGCTGCCTATAGCAGTCCAGCGAAGGGTAACAGAGCAACACCCTGCACTTGTCTTCTGGCTAGCAAGGGCTCACACCCTTGGTGTTGTGAGAACCATGCGCCACCCACCTTAACTATCCAAGCTACAGAGAAACAGCTCAGAACAGGCAGCTGCTGTATGGCTCCTGGAGTGAGGTGGCTCTCCCTCCCTCCCTCCCTCTTCAGCATCCCACCCAGGCATCCCCTCAGCCCCTCCCCCACCACCCTGAACCCCAACCTGGCATCTCCCACTCAGACTGCGTCTCCCATTCCCCACTGCCCTGAACCCTGGCTAGGAATTCCCTCAGACCCTGCTGCCCCGCTCTGTCTGAGCTAGTCCCCTGCCGGTGTCCCCTCAGACCCTGCTTATTCCCTCCCTCCGCTGCCCTGAGCACGACATTAACACGGCCCATGTTCCCTGGCAGAGGGGTAACACCATCACCACCTGCTGCAATGTGCTTCCTTTGGAGGGACCCCAGTCTGCTGCCTGCTCCTGAGCTCAGCTGCTCCCAGCTCACCCAGAGCACATGGCCTTGGAGCAGCAGCTGCCCTGGCTGCTCTCCTACCACAGACACAGAGCCCACAGGAGTCACCCCAACTCCAGAACCTTCTGCCTGCTAAACCTGCCCACCAAAAGTGATGCAGACACAACTCACCCCGTCCCCTCCAGGGGTGTCTCCCTGTTAGGTGCATGGGTCACACGTGCATCACCACGTTCTCTCACTTGTTTCTTTGCTGGTGCCTGGCAGCCTGGCTTTGCAGTGCCTGGTGCCCTCTGAACAGCTGCTGCTGGCTGGGTCACCTCCCTGGAGCCATAGTTCTGCTCAGCTACAAGGACAGTGTCACCAGATCACACCAGCCTGAGGCCTCTCAGGATCTCTGGGCACACTGCCAAGTTCCAGAGCACCAGCTGATTGCCCCAACCCCTCCAGCCAGCTCAGCCAAAGACCTGGATCCAGCAGGCATGAGTCACCCCGCTGTCTCTCACTCATGGGATGAGAGAGGGAAGCAGCACAGACTGCTTGCCAAGGCAGCGCCAGCAGGTGCCTCTGACCTTGAACTTGGGCTGCAAGAAACAGAGTCCTGAATGGTGGCCTGCACCCCTCCCCAGTTGCTTCTTACACCTTTGAACAGGCTGGCATTGCACGCTGGGCACCTCTCACCCTCAGCTGGCAGCAGCACTCTGCCCTCATTGCTTCTCTGCAGCTGCTCTTTCTCCCACAGCTCCTTTTCTCCATCCTGGGCTTCCTGAGCATGTGGCCCCACGGCACTTCCCCAAGTCAGAGACTGAGCTGTCCAGGCTCCTTCCTGTGGAGATGAGATGAGAATCATGGAATCCTAGGGCTTGGAGGGACTTCAGGAGGTCAATCCAGTCCAGCTCCCTGCCTAAAGCAGGACCAACCCCAACTAAATCATCCCAGCCAGGGCCTGTACAAGCCAGGACAAGAAAACTTCTTGGGATGAAGATTGCACCACCTGTCTAGGTAAAGCATTGCAGTATTTCACCATCCTCCTGGTGAAATAAAAGCAGCACTACCCAAACACTGGACTATTACTGCTGTCTCTTGGATCTGAAACCAGGTTGCTATAGCCACAATGCAGAGTACAAACCCTTGTACGATCACAGCAAGCTAGAGAAGGCCGGTATTGTGTTTTTTTACTTTCTCGG
The DNA here is from genome assembly GCF_033958435.1 of Carettochelys insculpta. Classification (NCBI taxonomy): domain Eukaryota; kingdom Metazoa; phylum Chordata; order Testudines; family Carettochelyidae; genus Carettochelys; species Carettochelys insculpta. Next base: position 268,659 of record NW_027439072.1, read on the forward strand.
GTTTCACCTGGTAGTCTGGGACCCAGCACATGGCCCCAGGCATGAGCAGGGTTCTTGGCTTCCTGATGCACAAGGGAAGGTGAATGCAGCTTTCCCAGCCTGGGACTCAAACCCTAAAACCTCCAAATAAGGTTCTAACTCTGAGAGAGCTGGGCAGGTAACTGACATAATTTAGAAATAGCAGACAGCTTTTTGCAAGACTGTAAACCTCATTCTCCTAGGAAGAGTGCCAATTCCAAAACAGAGATTTTGGAATAGGGACTGTAGAGTCAGGAAAATGGGGCTATTAAAAACTAAGTTATTCAAGAATATTGGATTCCAAAACAACGTTGCTGTGCAGTTACATCCCCGGCATGCCTCCAGGGCCTGCTCCTTGTACGTCTGCACCCCACCCCCAAGGGCCCTTCCTGTGCCTTCCCCAGCCCTCTGCCCACCAGAGCAGCAGCTGCGGGACCTGAGTGAAGAAGCAGAACTCAGGCAGGAAGAGGAGTAGGGCAGGCAGGGACTTGCACCACTGGTGAGTTACCTGGGCCTGTGGTGCTGCAATAGCAGTTGTCCAGGGAGAAAGCCTGTGAAGCCAGAAGGCCTTTGAGGGGAGATGCAGAGCAGAGAAAGCCACTGGAGCTGCTGTAGGGGCTGGTGCCCTTGGCAGAGGGCTCCTGCTGCTCCTTCCTGTGTGAGGTGTGTGTTGCAGAGTTGGGAATCTGGGGATCCTCACCTCCCCCAGGCCCACTCTGCAGCCCTTCCCTTAGCCTGGGGTGGTGACTCTGACTTGCTCCCTGCCAGCCTCTCAGCCCGGTTCCTTCAGCTCTTTTGGCCTCCTGCCCAAAGCAGCCACAAGAAGGAAAACAGAAAAGACCTGCCCCTGGCCAGCATGGGGCTTGAACCCATGACCTTGGTGTTATTAGCACCATGCTCTGACCAACTGAGCTAGCTGGCCAAGTGCAAAAGACACCACAAGTGGCCTTTTTGGAAATGAGCAACAGGCAGCTGCAGGGCCACTGGACTGATGCCCTGCCCAGGGGCTGTGTCAGAATGTCTCCCACCTGCACAATTCATGTCCACTGCAGGGGTTTTACTTCCCAGCAAGGTTAGGAAATTTTGATGAGGAAGCAAAAGGAAGCTACAAGAGGGATCTCAGGTGTGTCAGGTCAGCACTGGGGACAGCTGGGTTGAGAGGTGAATTACCACGGGGGTGGGGGCAGAGCTGGGTGTGCCTGGGAGTGAGACGCTCCCTGTCACGCACTAGTGTGTGCAGGGACAGGGCTGGGGGGTGTCTCTGCAGAGGCAGGTCGAGGGCAGGAGCTGCTCCCACAGACAGGGCAGAACAGAGCTCCTGCCGAAAGGGAATTGTGTCTGTGTTACAAACGTGCTGGAGGAGCTGGCTGGCACAGGCAGCCCCCAGAACCACAAAGCTGTGAGGCACAGACTCTCTTCTGGCAGCCACAGCAGCACCTTCCCCACACCCATCACACCTGCCTTTTCCCGAGCTCCAGGCTGTGACTAGATTCTTTCCAACGCTCCTTTTCCATCAGCCTTTACCTTCCCCAGCAGGGAGAGACATTGCCCAGGGAGGACATACAACAGGGCACCACTGGGAGTTGATTCATGATCTCCTGTTTATGAGGCAGGTATGTTAGCCAGGTAAGCCACAATAGTCTCCTTGTTATGTTACTGCTTCCTGATAGGGAGGTAACTGTGTTAGTCTGTGTCTTAAACCAAAAAACAGCCCTGTAGCACTTTCAAGAAATGCATTTTCATAGGGCAAACCCATATGGTTGGACTGTCCACAACACCACCTTCCCATTCCCCAGCACAGACATTGTGCCGCAGGGCAGCTGGAGTTGCTGCCCAGCGGACATTGAGGACGGGAGGGGTTAAATTGCTTCCTTCACTTTTTGTCTCCTCTGCGGTGTACAGGTCAGAAACTACCAGTCTCCCCTCCTCTCTCCCCACCTGCCCCAGTGCCAGGATCCCACAGGACACTGAGGATGGGAGGAGTTTGGGTTTTCGTGTTTTTTATGTGCCTTTTGTGTTGCAGACCCTTGGGGTGCGTTTGCAGAGGGGGCTGCCAGGGGCAGGACATGAGCCCTGCAGGGCACTGGTGGGTGTGTCTGTGACATCACAAGGGCCTTTGGAAGAACCTCAGATGATTGGCTAAAGGAGGTGGGGAGGTGGTGACCTCACAGACAGTCCAGCACAATGGCCAGGTGGGACAGGCTGCAGGGCTGGGGCCATCTCAGAGACCCCCCAGGGCTTTGCCTCAGGGAGTCTCCTTCTTGAGAGCTCTGCCCTGGAGGCTGGGGAGAGAATTCATGGTGAGGAACGTGAGCGCAAGGAGGATCCTCTTTGGCCCATTCTCCTTTCCCACGACTAACTGCGCTGGACGGCAGCATCTGTGTGGGGAGGGTCAGAGTCCGATCCAGACGATTGGTTAAAGGAGGTTTACTCTCGGTAATATTACTCTGGTTGCTTTAAGTGTTTGGGAGAACTGCAGCATCAGTGAGTGGCAAGACCAAGATTTCCTAATACTGCATCTACACACAGGAAGCTAATTTCAGATGCAGCCAATGGACACACTATGGCTTTTTTCAAAATTGGTTTTACTCCTGTCTGCGCAGCCCCTGTTTCCACATTGTTGCCATTACTTGTACTTGTACAAGGAGGTTTACCCATTTCAAAATAAGCTGTCCCCTATTTATTTCTGAATTATTTCAAAGCAGCGGTTGCCTTGTGCAGAGGCTGGGATAGTTATTTTGAAATAACTTTGTTGTGCAGAAGCCCCTTATAAATCCAGGGCTGTGACAGACACAGCAGCAGCTGCTTAGAAGATAACAAGCCCTGCAGGTCAGGTTGTCACTCATCAGCACCCCAGTGAAGGGGCATTAGGAAGGATAATGGAGTGAAGGGAATAAAGGTCAGGGCTCCTCCCTGCAAAGCAGAGTGAAGCCTCCTGAGCAAGACTCTGGTCAGGTCTCCAGAAGCCACTCAACTTCCTTCATGTCTTTGGACATTGCTGCCTATAGCAGTCCAACAAAGGGTAACAGAGGAACACCCTGCATTTGTCTACTGGCTAGCAAGGGCTCGACCCCATGGTTTTATGAGCACCATGTGCTACCCACGTAAACTATCCAAGCTACAGAGAAAAAGCTCACAAGGGCCCTTTCGGAAAGGAGCAACAGGCAGCTGTAGGTACAGTGTGGTTCCTGGAGTGAGATTGCTGTCCCTCCCCCACTGCTCAGCATCCCACCCAGGCATCCCCACAACCCCTCCCCCACCACCCTGAACCCCAACCTGGAATCTCCCCCTCAGACTCTGTCTCCCATTCCCCACTGCCCTGAGCCCTGGCTCGGAATTCCCTCAGACCCTGCTGCCCCTCACCCGTTGTCCTAGGCCCCTGCCAGGTTTCCCCTCGGACCCTGCCTGTCCCCTCCCTCTCTTCCCCTGAGCACGACATTAACATGGCCCATGTTCCCTGGCAGAGGGGTAACAACATCAGCCCCTGCTGCAATGTGCTTCCTTTGGAGGGACCCCAGTCTGCTGCCTGCTCCTGAGCTCAGCTGCTCCCAGCTCACCCAGAGCACATGGCCTTGGAGCAGCAGCTGCCCTGGCTGCTCTCCTACCACAGACACAGAGCCCACAGGAGCAGACCCCACAGCTGTCACCCCAACTCCAGAACCTTCCGCACGTGCAGTGCTAAACCTGCCCACCAAAATGACCCACCTGCAACTTGTTCCTACCTGCTCCAGGGGTATCTCCCTTTTCAGTACATGGCTCACCTGTGCATCACCACTTTCTCTCACCTGAGGCAGCCCATGGCCCTGACTTCCTCTTTCAAATCCAGCCTGCACGTGAGAGCACTTCCTCTTCCCACCAGCTGGGAGACAAGATGATGATAGTGCTCTCTTGTGCCAGTGCACATCGCTCACCACAGACAGCCGCAAACCCCCTGTACATTGTGAGCTTCCGGCGGGTGGGCCGCAAAAGCAGCTCCCCTTGATTCCTTGGGCAGGAAGTTACAAGGAGAGCAGTTTTATGGGAGAATGTGGGTATTGATCCCACTACTTTGTGCAGGCTGAGCAAGCGCTCTACTATTTGAGCGAACACCCTCTAGAAAATGGGATGTTCTGCCCCAGTCACCTCATTGCTGACTCCATACGTCCCTGCAGCTCCCCGGCTCCTGTCCAAAGATGACCCTTGTTAGCCCAGTTCCTACCAGCTGGCTGGCTGAGCTCTTTAGACACAGCTGCTAATTATGCCATGGTGACGGTTTCAAGCTCTATGTGAGCCCTTGGGGCATATTGACTAAGTGGCCTGGCTACTGTGGATGGGGAGGTTCCAGCACACACACGGATCTGTGCAGTGCCAGCCTTGTGGGAGGGCTCTATGGGAATCCCTGCCTGCATCACAATGCCACTGCCTGGGGCTGCTGGTGCCTGGCAGCCTGGCTTTGCACTGCCTGGTGTCCTCTGACCGTGTCATCTCCCTTGGCTCAGAGTTTCACTGATCTTCATGGGCAGGTGATATACCTGCAACAGGGGTGGCTCTGTGAAATGCAGAGGTCTGTAGCATGTGGTGCTTTGGCAGGTGCTTCATTCCTGAGAGCAGCTGCAGAGGAGATCATGGACAGTCAGTGTCTGTGGGAGGAGGGGTTCACATTGGGGCTCTGGGGCATATTTTTATGCTTCTAATTACTGTCCACGTGTGTGATTTATTTCTAGAGCTGTTTTTGGAGTGCCCCATCTGGGTGTGTTTACTAGCCAGAGCTGTCAGAAAGCACCCGCCAGCACCAGCATTGTGATGCAGGCAGGGATTCCCATAGAGCCCTCCCACAAGGCTGGACCTGCACAACTCCCTGTGCGTGCTGGAACCTCCCCATCCACAGCAGCCAGGCCACTTAGTCAAGAGGCCCCAAAGTCTCACCTGGATCTTGAAACCGTCACTGTGACATTATCAGCAGCACTGTCGAAACCGCTCAGCCAGCTGGTTGGAACTGGTTTTACAAGTGTCATCTTAGGAAAGGAGTCTGGGGAACTGCAGGGACCTATGGACTCAACAATGAGGTGGCTGGGGCAGAACATTCACTTGCCCAGGGGGGAATTAGCTCAAATGGTAGAGCGCTTGCTTAGCATGTAAGAGGTAGTGGGATCGATACCCACATTCTCCATTGCTGGCCTTTTTTCCAAGGTAATAGGAGACCCCTCCCCACTTCCTTCTTCTTGGCTGCTCCCCAGGAAGCTCTCCATGCAGAGGGGCCATTTGGAGGTGCCTGTGCTCAGCTGTGTGCAAGGGCACAAAACAGCACTTGGACCATCTTCTCTCCCACCTGCTGTGGGGATTCTGAGCAGTGGGGGAGGTGTAACAAGCCAATTCCAGAGGCCCCAGGGACCCTGCAGCTGCCTCTTGCTCCTTTCTGAAAGGGCCCTTGTGAGCTGTCACTGTGCAGGCTGGCTCGCTCAGTTGGTGTGAGTATGATTCTCCTAACACCAAGAGTGGGGTCCCAGTAAAAGGGAGGGGCAGAGCTGACATGGTCTAATCTGTCCAGGTGGAAATGGCCCATGATCAGTAGTTTGTATCAAAAGAGGAAAAACCAAGTCAGATCACACAGGGGGATGTGGCCCATTGTCAGAGTCTAAGATGGAGCTGTTCACACCCAGGGCAGAGAAGCTGCTTTTTTTAGGAGCCAGCCACTCCCAGTCTCTGTTTAATCCTTGGTTGATGGAGTTAAATTTGCAAATAAACTGCAGCTCAGAGATTTCTCTCTTGCTTTGATTTTTAAAATGTCTTTGTTGTAGGACTGCAACTTTTAAATCTGTTACTGAGTGTCCAGGGAGATTGAAGTGCTCTCCCACACATTTGTTTAATTTACCCTTTCTCATTTCTGATTTATGTCCATTTACTTTTTTACATAGAGACCGTCCAGTTTGGCCAATGTAAATTGCCGTGGGGTATTGCTGGTGCATGATGGCATGTATTATATTAGTAGATGTGCATGTAAAGGAGCTCCTTATGGTGTGGTTGCTTTCAGGTCCTGTGAGGATATTCGTGGTGTAGATATGCGAGAAGAACTGGCAGCAAGGTTTGTTGCAGGGCTTGGTTCCCAGTTTGGAGTTACTGTGTTGTGATCTTTAGTTGGTGGTGAGGATTTGTTTCAGGTTGGCAAGCTGTCTGTAGGCGAGGACAGGCCTGCCTCTCCAGGGCTGTGAGAGTGAAGGATCATTGTCCAGGATGGTTTGCAGATCACGGATGATGTGTTGGAGAGGCCTTAGGTAGTGGCTCTTTGTGATGGCCAGTGGTGTTCTCTTGTTTTCCTTGCGAGACCTGTCTTGTAGCAGGTGGCTTCTGGGTACCCGTCTGGCTCTGTCAATCTGTTTCCTCACTTCCTTCGGTGGCTATTGTAGTTTGAGGAAAGCTTAGTAAAGGTCTTGTACATGTTTGTCTCTGATGGAACAGAGCAAATACGGTTGTACCTTCGTTCCTGGCTGTCTACAATGGATGATATAGTCTCCTCTGGATGGAATCTGGAGGTGTGTAGATAAGCAAAGAGGTCTGTGGGTTTTCAGTATAGGGTGGTATTTCTGTGACCATCCCTTATCTTCTGCACACTAGTGTGCAGGAAGTGGATCTCTTTTGTGGACTGGTGCAGACTAAGGTTGATGGTGGGGTGGAAACTGTTGAAATCCTGATGGAACTCTTCAAGAGCCTCCGTCCCAACCAATGAAGCACTTGCCCAGCTTTGATGGTGTTTGGATCTTATAAGGCACCGGAGGAAGCTCAACTTGTGCTGAGTGGGGTCACACAGACCAGGCAGTGCTGTGAATGACTGAGCCCAGCAGCACCAGCTGAATCTCCCTCCAGGCAGGAGGAAGTGTGGGGAAGGCTTTGGCAAGGAGAAGTCAAGTGCAGCTGGGGTTTGTGTGGCGGGGGTTGGTTGGTTTTGTTTTTGTCTAAAACAGTGACATGTGATGTTTGCTTTTCCTCCAAAGATGAGTTTTGCAAGGCGGAGTGTTGCTCAGGGAGCAAGAAGTCTTGAGTTGAACTCCCTGATGCTCCCGCCACAGAGTGTGTTTGCTGCTCTCCCTGACTTTGTGTTCCCTGCGTTTCTCTTACCAACATGTGCCAACAATGCTCAGATGCTTTGTATATTGGACAGACTTCTAAGTCCCTTAGACAAAGGGTTAATGGGCACAAAACAGACATCAAAACACTCCAGATCCACGAACTAGTTAGTCAACCTATTAATGTGGTGGACCGTTCTATTAATGACTTAAGAGTATGCATGTTCCTGAAAAAATTTTTCGCACCGCTATTTAAAAGGAAACAGCTGAGTTGTCGTTAATATTCAAATTCGGCACATTAACACATGGTTTGAACCGGGATGGGAATGTTCTGAGTCACTAAAAGGGCTCGTTTGCATACTTGGCTTAATCTAATTTTTGACCTCCCTGCCCCCCCCCACTCCTCTACTCTCTGATTTGCTCACCTTGAACATGTTTATCTGATTTGTCCTCCTTGACTGCTGTATTTGGTTCTGTTTGCCTTACATATCGAGTCTGTTCTGGTTTGGCTGTGGTCTGAAGAAGTGGGTCTGTCCCACGAAAGCTCACCTCAGGAATTATTCTGCAATTCCTTAAAGTGCTACTTGACTGACTTTTGTTTTGACAGAGTGGTTTGCGACCTGTTCCGAGTGGGAAGTTGGTTTCTTGCTTCAGGGCTCTGAAGAAAGCTTGGAAATGACCTTGGAAAGGTGAAGTTAGGTGCAGTACTTATCAGAGCACCGGCTGATGGTGGCTTGTTGGTCTAGGGGTGGGAGAGCTCCTGGGCTCAAGTCCTTTCTTCTGCCTTTCTCTGATATCTTACCCAGACATTTGGGGGACTGATGTCTCTTTGCATGTTTTCCCTGTGTTCATTTGCTCAGTACAATGAAGCAGCCTTTTGCTACTGGATGGCTCAGCTCAGGCATTAGTCTGTCAAGATGTGCTCCCAACATCTATGTCCCTCCTGGTCATTGGGACAGCACAACTTGGTGGCGGAAGCCGCAAATGTCCAGCTTCTGACTCTGCCTGTTTCTGGATAACTTGGCATTTCCCCCTTTCTGGGCTACAGTCCTTTAATTCACTGTCTCTCCCACAGTGACCCAGGCAGTCCTCTTTTTCCATGCCACCCCCTCAGTGGCTGTTGCAGGAATCCCTCCTTCTGGTTGTAGCTCAGCATGGACTCCACATCCAGCGCTTCTTGGCTTTTCCTTCTCAGGTTTCACTTCTCCTTCCCTGGACTGCTTCCTACAACTCCCCTTCATCTGGATGCGCTGTCTATGAACCCTCAGCCCTACAAGGGGCTGCCCTTTTCCAGCAGCCTCTGTCTTTTCAGCTTCCATCCTTGATTTATAGCCCCATCTGCTCCTGCTGACAATCTCTGCTCCCAGCCTCTTCCTGCAGGTGCAGCCTGGGCAGTGATTCAGCCTTGCTGGCCACCTTAATCCTTGCAAGCCTGTGTTGGGAGGATTGGTTTGGTGCATTCTGAGGACTGAAAGTTGTGGTCTCTTCATGTGGTGTTTTGCTCTCTGTGTTTGTTCTTGATCTAGGTTCTTTTTTGTGGCCTATCTGAGCAGCAGGGGACATGCCAGGCAGCTGTTCCAGGTAAGAAACCCCTCTTCCTCTTCACTCTGGCCTCTCTGGGAGCCCCAGGGTTTACTCATAAATGAGTCTTTGGGGCAGGAGTCACTGCATGGACTGCTCATTCTTTCATTCTCAAGGCAAGTTCCTGACCCTGGCTGAGGGTCTGGGGTTAACCTGGCTCGGTCATGTCATGCTTTGGGGCCTTGGGCCAGTGCATGGTGCTCTGCAGCTGGGATCTGTCAGGGCCTTTTCTCTGCTGTGTTGGTCCTTTCTTCAGCCACCATTTGTGTGTTCGATGGGAACAGAAACGTGAGCCTCGCAGGCTGGGAACTGATCTCAGCTGAGGGACAGATTTCCTCAGTGCTGGCACATTTGCAGAGGAAAATTTTAAGAGTTGAAGTTCATTGCAAACATGCAGGGCAAAAACTGAATGTTCTGGAGATAGAAATGAAAATATATTTTCCTGAAGAAAACCACCTGAAATGGAGCCCCTCTTTAGCTGCAGTCAAATGCTGCATCTCTGAGCTCTGCCCCTCTTTACCAGTGGAAAATGGTGATAGTTTTGTTTCTCTGGAGAGGCAACTCTACCTTTCTCAGAAGGAATGTGCCCATGACAATCTGGCTAGCCAAGGAGTGCAGGGTGCCAGTCAATGAAGAGTCACAGGTGCCCAGAAAAGATTCAAACGGCAGGTCTCAGGGTGAAGTGGACAGCATTTAGAGCTCTGAATCTTTCTATCTCAGTTCAAGTCAATGTGGGACCTCCTAGTAGCACAGCGGTTACCTGGAAATCTCTCTTTGTCCAGGGTCTTGGTTTTCTTATCCACAGGTGCACCTGAGTAAGGGCTTTTTCCTCCTGCTGGATAAATGAGTCCCACCAGAATGTCTCCTCCATTATCTCAGCTTTTTGGGAACCTCCCAGTACTTGGCCTGCATCCCCCACTGGTTCAAAGAGCTCCCCTTTCGTGAAGCCAAAGGGGTCTTGCTTCTATGTTCACCTGATTTCCTCTTAGGGAGGCCACTGTTGTGGCTGAAACCCTCCTGTCTTCTCCTCCCATTGAGCCAGCCACTGTTTTACTAGGGGGACGGGGACCCTCCACAGCTCCACCATCTTCCCCCACCAGTGACATGACAAACCTGCACTGGGCTTTGTTGGAAGGAAAACAGTTAAGCTAGTTGTGGACTTTGTTGTCACTCCACCAGTTCCTGCTGGTCTGTCCTGTCCCCTGGTTCAGCAACCCACCGGCCTGGCCGCTCTCTTCCTCATCCAGTAGCTTAGAGCTGAAAACTCAGAAAGCAGAGCCCTGGAAGGTTTCTAATCCCACCACCTCCAAGGGAAGGAAGGGAGTGTCGGGGGGGGGGAGACTCAGTCTCACTTCTTGAGGAAAGGTTGCAACCCAAAGACATTCACAAGATTTGTACTTACTGCTGATCAACCCACACCAGCAGGAGAATGAAGTCCCACCACCCTGAACGTCTCTGAACCACTTGTGTAGAACAGCCAGACACTCAGACACCTGAATGTCACTGAAGAGGATTTCCAGAGTTCCACAACAACCTCTGCAGAAGAGCTGGGGGCCATGATTGGCTGGGGCAGTGGTCTCCTGTGTTTCTCACTTCCCTGATTCCCAGAGCTTTGAGGCCAGCAGAACTGGGGAGGAAATGGAGATTAAAGAAAACTCCTGAAACTGCTGTGGAGGGCAGGTGCCACTTGGCAGGGTGATCCTACTGCCCTTCGTGTGGGAGGTGTGTGGTGCAGTGCGAGCTCCTGGGGGGCTGGCTTTGTGCTTTGGGTGGCTGGGTCCAGGCAAGCCCCAGCCTCACCTTTTCCAGACCCACTCGGAAGCCTGTCCCTTATGTAGAGGTAGTGACCATAAAGCCTTCCTCTGCCACATGGACTGGAGACCCAGGGTCTGGTGGGGTGTTTTTGGACAGCAAGAATTTTGTTGGTCAGGTCAACAGAGTGGGGACAGGACAAGAACCTTGTGATGAACATCATCTCCTGGGATGGGGAAAGGCTGGCCAGGCTGTGTCCAGGGCCCAAGTCCTTCTCAGTCAGGTGAAGGAAGTAGCCAAGCAAGAGGAGGGATGGAGATGGCCAAAGCCCGTTCCCAACAGGCTGGCCAGCCTCACCACATGTGTATGCTGGAATCTCCTCCCATCAGGGCTCTAGATTGCTCCCTGCCAGCAAAGTACACGGTGGCAGGGCCATCCTTACCCAAATGCTGACTGCACAGCTGCATAGGGCACCTCAGCATTTCCCAATTCATTTCATTCATTGCAATGGGAGCTGGGCACCTGAGTCCCCAGTCCCAGCCCTGTGTTCCTTCTGTGCTGTGTGGGCCATGCTGCCAGGGAACAGAGAGGGCCTGGGGATGCCAGACCTGATATACAGGCTCAGAGACTCAGCCTAGACAGTCCTGTGACTCCAGCAAATCCTCCAGGGGCTGCAGGGCATTGGGTAGCAGCAGTATCCCTTGTGCAGCAGCGTAGATTGGGGGCATATCAAACTCTGGTGCAGCAATGGGCTGGTGCAGTGGGGTAAAGCAGGTTCACCTCCCACTAGCAGCAGCTCCTGGGGGCGAGGGGAAAGTGGCTCCATGCACATCGTGACATTTTGAACACACAACCCACCTCTTCCTATTGGCTGTGGTTCCCCCTTCCTGGCCAATGGGAAACACAGGGGCGATTCCTGCATATGTGATTTCCCCCTTCCCTACCTCCCCCAGGGCCTGCAGGGGATGTGTCGGCCACTAAAGAGAAGAGTTGAGACTCCCAGGCCAAGAAGCAGGGCACAGAATATCCAAAGTCTTCAGTCTTATGAAATTCCCTAAGAGGGGCACAGCCCAGCCAGCTGCTGGGTCGCAGGCTCATCCACCTCATTAAAAATGATGAAATCTGTTACTGCTTCTCAGTTTTTCCTTTCTGCAGACTTATTTTCTTACATACACCCAAATGGGTTTTTTATATATATGAACATCACTGAAATTTCTGTCAGTTCTGATCACATGAGATGGTTTTAGGGGAGCTGCTAATTTCAGGGAAGAAAAGTGGGGACCAATGTAAGAAGTTTCCTTCTTTATATTTATCCAAATTCTAAAATATCTCCAAAGATGGAGATTTTGCCTTTACCCGAGGCAATTTATTCCAGTGCTTAACTGCCCTGACAGGAAATATCTCCTAATCTCCATCCTCCCTTGCTGCAGTTCAAGGGGAATTCAATTTAACTAAAATTAAAGGGAAGGAATTTTATGATTTGTAGCTGTATTCCCAATTCGATAGATTGATTGATTGATGTTTGGAATCTATCTATCCATCTATCTATTGGTCATTACTCTGGCCAGATCAGGGATTGTAGAACTCACTGCTCAAAGAATTAAATTTAAACTTGAGAGAGAAATAAAACTGTGAAATGTGCAGACCTGAGCACAGAGTTGTTCTGCACGTGAATTATGATACAAACCCACAAGTGTGAACTTTGGGTCCTTTCCCTTCCTGTCACTGCATTAATGTCCTCCAAACACCCCGGGGTGTGGGGCTTTCTCTAGCCCTGGGCGCCTTCCAGTGCAGACCAAGTGCCTGTCTGGTGTGCGCTTTGGTGCCACACTCCCGACTGCACCATACAGGAGGCCTGTGATCTGCAGGGGCGTCAGATGAGATGATCTCTGCAAAGAGCCTGTGGCACAGAGCAGCCTCTGGTGTTCCCATGTGCAGCCGGCTAGAGCCCCAGAATGTCCCTGAGAGAGTGGGGGTGACACAGGGGTAGCAGCTCAGCCATGCAAAGGGGCTGCCAGGGGCAGGACATGAGCCCTGCTGGCCAGGGGGAGGTGTGGGAGTGACATCACAAGGGCCTTTTACAGCATCTCAGCTGATTGGTTAAAAGAAGTTGGAAGGTGATGACATCATAGAGGGTCCCTGACACCAGCCATGTGGGACAGGCTGCAGGGCTGGGGCCATCTCAGACACCCCCGGGGCTTCCCCACAGGGAGTTTCCTTCCTCCGCTCTGCCCATGAGGCTGGAGAGGAATCAGGGTGAGGAAAATGAGCATGAGAAGGAGCCTCTTTGTCCCGTTCTCCTTCCCTCTTGACTAACTGCGCTGGACGACCGACGTTCACCTGGGGCAGGTCAGAGCCTGACCCAGCTGATGCTGGGCAAATTGAAGGCAGGGAAAACACTCGGTTAAGGTGCTGCCCTCCCCAGTGGAACTGAAGAGTGAATGAATCAGGGTCCTCCTTTCTCGTCCCATCGCCCATTGTTGTGAAGCACAACAGTCTGTGAGCCACGAATGCCCCTTTCTCTGGAGAGTCACTAACAGGCAATTTCCCACAGAAAACTCTCTGCAAATGTGTGTTCACTCTGTATGAAAAAGAAACGTGTTCTACTGACTGCACCGGCTCTGCGCTGAGATCAATGGTGTCAGCATTCATTTGTTGTGCAGAAATTGCCGTAGGTGTGTGAGGTGTTCGGGAGATGTAGCAGCACCAGTGAGAGGCTTGGCCAAGATTCACTCCAACAGTCTGTTTTCTTTGCATCTCACCTCCTGCAGCCCAGATAACAAAGACTGGAGTCCGGCCCTTGTGAGCACTTTGCCCCACACATTTGACTTTTGCCCAGCTGACAGGCACATTTGACTCTTTCTATTCTGTGATAGGCTGTATGGAGCATTTTATTTGTGGCCCGGCTAGCTCAGTTGGCAGAGTGTGAGACTCTTAATCTCAGGGTCATGGGTTCAAGCCCTATCCTGGGCGCTTCCATTCTTGCACTACTGTTCTCAGCCTACCAAACAGTTTTCACTGTTGTCCTGGCCTCTGGCGGGAAATGTGTGTTCTTGTCCTTGGCTCTAGTACAAACAAAGACAGTACAAGGAGGAGTTGTGTAGACATTCTGCAGCCCTCTACTTGGAAGTAGTGGGGTCTGCCATGGCAGGAATCAGCTCTTAATCCTGCAAGGACCTGGAAACCCTGAATCAGGAAGCTGAGACCATGCAGGCAGCAGCCATACCATGAGGCGCTCCTCCAGAGACCAGAAGTCAGCCAGCCCCCTGAGTGCCCCCAGGGCTCCCCCACCAGGCCATCCCATGGCTCTCAGGCCTCCAGCCATTGGAAGAGGAAGTGGGGCCTGTCCTGCACTGAGTCTGAGCTCTGTGACCTCTGGAGTGAGGAGGAGGTGCTCCACGTTATGGGAAGCAAACAATGGAATGCAGAAGTGTTCACCCAGCTGGCCAAGGGCCTGACCATTTGAGGTCACCCTTCCTGCCCACCTCACCATATCAGGAGTAAGGTCAAGGAGTTGCAGCAGGTTTATGCCCGGGTGCAGGACTCAGCCATCTGGTCTGGGGGTTGTCCCCAACACTTGCCCTTATTACCGGGAGCTCAAAGCCATCCTAGGCCCCAGGGACACCTACTCTCTCCTGGTCTTCCTTGAAACCATGGCCAAGGAGCCCCACCAGAAAGTGAAGCCTGAGTGAGGACCAGAGCCCAGCTCCAAACCCCCAGGGCCAGAGCAAGGACCATCCGGCCCAGCACCCAAGTGACCCAGCGAGGAGGTTGAGCTTTTGCTGGACGTCCCATCCCACAGCTCCAGCCGGACATCTGCCCAATGGTCATTCCCAGACCATGGCGATGGACTGTCAGGCACGTACCCCACAGGGCACACACTCCCAGGGCATGACCCTAGCATGCCAGGGCCCGAGCACACCGCAGCCCATGGATAAGGCTACGGCCACCAGCACCCTCACCCTCGGAAAGCCCCATGTGCCCCCTGTCTCCCCCCATGTAAATAGTTAGTGTATATAGTTATCCCCCCATTGTACATAGTTAGTTCTGATGGTGTTTGTTATGTTCCATGCTCAGAGGCGAGAATTTAGGTTGTTTAACGAGGAATCATTTTCATTTTTCACAACCCCTGCATGTTCTATGTGTGGGGGGCAGGGAGCGGGTGGTGGGAGTAATGTGTGGGTGTTGGGGGCAGTGAGTGAGTGGTGGGGGGGTGGTATGCTGGTGGTGGTGGGAGTGTGCAGGGGAGGCCTGGATGGTGCTCACTTGATCCCCCAATCAAAGTACTCCCATAGGGCCTCCCAGAAATGGACCCATTCTTTGGGGGCGTGAAGGCTACGGGCAGCAGCCCAGCTCACCTGTCCTCCTTGGGGCACCCGGAGGTGCAGCTGCTGGTACTGACACATCCATGGAAAGGCTCTAATGCCACAGAGCACCTCAGCACAGCTTAAGAAAAAGGGAGGACCATGACTACATGTGGCCAGATGACTCCCATAAAGAGCCTCCCCCGCTCCCCCCGCCCCGGCCTGGCTTCTCACCTCCACCAAACCCACCCCCAAAGCAGCAGGCATGCTGAGGCCAGCATCACACGGTGGTACAAAATTGGGCAATCCCCAAGTGGGGCCTCTTAACTGTGGGGCTCCTTTTAGCTGTGGGACAGGAGCTGTGGCCCAAAGACGCATTCCCCAGCTGCTGAGAAGCACAGAAGAACTCAAGTCTTGCCCAGGGTGGCACAGTCGAATGGAGACCTGCCTCAGGGCCTCTAGCTGGTGCTGTGGAAGAATCTATTGCAGTTGGGGCAGAGAAACATTCATTCCCCTCTGGCAAGTGTCTGCTCTTTTCCCAGCTATGCACTGCCCAGCCCAGGAGCTGGGAGAGACCAGAGCCCCTGATTCAGCCTTGGGAACAGGACTTTCCTTCGAGACAGCTGCCCATGTCACTGGGTGCAGCTCAGCCAGGGGTGCCCCCACCTTGCCACGCTGTCTGGCTAGGGCACTGAACCCCTGCACCCTGGCTGCAGGGGACTGAGGTGAGTGTAGCACTGTTGGTCTGACACTGGAGATGGGCTGGGCCCTGTCAGGCAAATGAAATCATCCCACCCCACCACCTGTGGCAGCCAGACCTCAGCTCAGCCTCACAGAGTTGAACTGTGCTTGGAGTCTGCCCAGCACAGGCGCTGGGTGGCAGCCGGCTCAGCCGTGCTAGAAGTAGCATCACACAGTAGGACTGGAACTCAACAAAGCTCAGCAGGATGGTGCCTATAAAGGCTCAGTGAGGATGGGATTCAAACCCTGCAGAGCACAATGGATTAGCCGTCCATCCCCTTCACCACTCGGCACCTCACCCAACACGCCTGGAACTTTTTCATATGTCCCAACTTCAGCCCTGCCAGGAAGTCTGGCCGGGGACACAGCATGTGCAGGTTTGGCCCAACAGGGCTACGCTCACTCCTGTCCCCTGCAGTGCTGCTTCCTGGGGCGAGCAGGGCCCTGTCGTGCCCTGGCCTGGGAGCAGCACAGCCCGGCCATGAGCATTCTCTACTCTGGGGCTGGGCCCTGCCCCAGCTCTGTGCATGTGTCCCTGCTGGGTGGGTACAGAGCAGGGCCATGGGCAGGGTCTGCAGCCTTTGTGTCTCCTCCTGACATGCTCTGCTCCTTTCCAGCTGCTCTGTTAGCACAGCAGCTCCGGCTTGATTGGCCCCTTCTCTGCCAGGCCTGTCTGTGAGGTAGGGGGCTGATGGGAGGCAGGTTCAGGAGCAGGCTGTGGCTGGGAGGGAACACGTGGGATAGGGCAGGGGCACTTGCCTGGCACAGCTTCGGTTGGAGGAGGGGCAAAGATAGCTCTGTGGTTCCCAGCCAGTGAAATCAGTGAGGGAAAACCCTTCAACTACATGCCAGGAGAGAGCTTCTGTGCACGAGCAGCAATGCATCTGCTGGGCTCCCCTCCTGGACAACAGGGTCTGGTTCAACTTCTTCTGTCACATGGGTGTTGGGCTTGTCAGAGAGAGAGGCTACAGCAGAAAGAGATGAGCCCTCAGGGGCATAAGAGAAAGTGAGACAAACAGAGATGCTCGTGCTTCTGCCTGGCTTTGACTCAGGGACCTTTTGCGTGTTAGGCAAACATGATAACCACTACACTACAGAAGCTCAACTTGCCCAGTAGGTGTATCTTGCCCTCCCCTAAATTGCATCCTCAAGCCACTGCTTCCCCTCCATATGTGGATGGGGGACCTAAGAGAAATTGAGGGGAGTCCTTTACTGGCTCAGCTGCTGGAGGAGAGGGAAGCAGCTGCACTCACAACTGGGACTTTCAATAGCATCTCTTCCAGAATTGAGGTCCCAAGTGGTTATGCAAATGAGACATGCAATATTTAAGTCTGCACCTCATTTGCATTTCTTATTGGCCACATTTCCATACCACTTCCAAAAGGGCTGGGCAGTGGAGCCACAGCCTCCCTGTGTAGATGCTCCACAGGACTTTTTGAAAGAGCTGCGGCTTTTTTGAAAAAAACTCTCCAGTGCAGACATAGCTGTGGGGAAAAAGTAGAAGAGCAGAGCCAGGCTCCAGCCTGAACATTTGCAACAGCTTATAACAAAGAAATGTGTGTGTGCATAACTGAAGACTAGAATTTCTTTAACAACTACAGAACATACAAATGTTTAATAAGTCTTATTTGCATGGCCATTTCGAAGTTTGGGGCACGTGTAGACACGGCCCAAGAGGGGAGTTGCCAGGTGGTCTAATCCAAGTGCCTGGGCTCTTTGCAGGGGTAACTGGGTGGGGTGCGGTGGCCTGGGATGTGCAGGGGTTTAGAGGAGATGTTCTGGGGCTGCCTTGTAGTTTTAAATGCTACCAGTGTGACTCAAACCTTCGTGCTCTTCTGCTCTTATAAACTATTCCGTCTGGGGAAAACACCGAGTGGGACAAGTCCCTAAGCTGAAACCATGATGGTATCTCCAGGGGAATGGGAAGGAAACTCTTTCTCCTTTAGGAACACAGATGAAAGACTGACCCAGCCCACTCTTTCAGAAGGGCTACGTCTACACTGAGAGAAATCTTTGAAATAGCCTGGCAAATGGCCATTCAGAAGAATACGAATGAGGCACTGAAATGCATATTCAGCGCCTCATTTGCATGCCTCCAGATGCAGCGCTTTGAAATTTCCTCGTTTCGCTCCTGCGTGGCTCGTCCAGACAGGGATCCTTTTTGAAAGGACCCCACCAACTTTGAAATCCCATTATACCATAGGAAAAAATGCTGGAAGTGAATCAGCAGTCCAAGTGATTTCCAAAGACCTGCTGCTATTATGAACCAGGGCACATGCTCCTTGGGGCACCCAACCACGTTGCCCCATCTGAATTCTGACAGGTCTGGGGGCCTTGTTCTGGAGTCTGGCCCTTCTCACCTTTAAACCTGTTAAATATTGTTCCATTATTTCAGCAGCAGCATGGCGGAGCTGCAGGAGTCGGTGCCTGTATTGGTGGCATTTAAATGCCTGGGGGGCATATAATAACCACAAGTAAGATGATCAGCATTCATTCCAGTGCACCACACAGGCTCTGCCTGCCAGCACCTCCTTGTCAACAGTGACTTGACTTAAACCCTTGTCCTCCGAGGGGTGCATACATGCAGCAGTCCCATTCCAGAGACCACAACAGCCCAGCAGTTGCCTTTGGTTTTGTCCAGAAGGATCCCTTGTTTGCTACTGTCCTGTTGGCTGGTTAGCACACTTGGTTTGCAGGTGGTTCTAACACTACTCAAGCCATGTGTTCAAGGGCCCAGTGTACTGCCAGACAACACTTGGGTGTGTGTGGTTTCACCTTTGCCTTTCTTCCCCCAAATCACCTGAATTTGGGGTTTTTGGTCTGGGGTGGAATAGCAGCTGACAAGTCTGTGGGTTTGCTGGTGGGAGATCTGGCTGGCCAGTGGGGGTGGAAGAGTGGTTGTTGGGATTTCCCTTAGAAAGGAGGAAATCCCAGCCTGGGGTTGTAAGTAGCCTGGGTTTTGAGCAAAGGTAGCCTGGGCTGGTTTCTCTACATGTGCCCATGGCTCCTGTCCTATTACACACCATCCCTGCTTTCTCTGACACTGTTGAATGCTCCTGAGAAGAACGTTGTCAGCCTGTGCATGGTGTCTAGGTGGCAGCATCCTGCTCCTTTCTTCTCTTTGTCTTCCTCAGCAAGGGGAGGAAAACGAAGAGCCCACTTGCACCGGACATGAAGTAAACAACTGAGGAGAACTTGCTGAAGACTCCCTATTGACTCACTGAGTGCGGGAGCCAAATGGTGGGAGGGACCTGATGACCTCACATCTGCAGGGCAGGTTAACTACATGTCCCTGAGCTCAGCCCATGCTGGAGGCAGCTGGGCAGCTTAAGCAGAACACAGTGTCAGATGGGAGTAGATACGTGTTATTGGGGAAGGGATCCTGAGCGCTGCATCCCAGCCATGTGCTTTGTCCATGGTCCTGACTTCCTCACAAATCCAGCCTCCAGGTCAGAGCTGTTCCCGTTCCATCCAGGGGGAGGGGAGATGTTCAAGGTGCTCTCTTGTGCCATTGCACCTGGCTGAGCACAGAGATCCCCAAATCCCCTCAATGCTGGGAGGCAGGTTGCTGTTTGAATTCTGTATTGCCAATGACATTGTCTCATTATTGTCCAGTATCCATGATAACAAAACACTCAAGATCTCAGAGCTGTGATGACTGAGTGGTTAAGGTGTTGGACTTGAAATCCAATAGGGTTTCTCTGCGCAGGTTCAAATCCTGCTCACAGCGGAGTCTGTGTTTTACCCCCACCCAGGGCAAGACACACTGGTGTGGCACATGCAAGAGGTTGGGTCCCTAACCCTGTTTCACAACGCCTGGCTGTTTCCGGGGAGAAATGCAGCAGTTGTGATGTGGTCAGTGCTCCAGACAGAAGCTGGCTGCTGCTACCTGCTGGGAACAAAGCTCCGGGGAAGTAGGCGTCCCTCCCATGCCCCACTCTGCTCTGCTTCTGCAATGCTGTCCTGCTCTGCTCTGTCTCTGCCCGCACCCGTCTGCTTCATCCCCCAGTGTCTGCTGGTGTCTGCCTCCACCAGTCCCTGCCCCACCTTCTCCCCCGGGGCCACCTCCTGCTCCGCTCAGACAGGAAATAGTGGCAAGTGCCTGGCCCATGGCCCGAGTAGCTCCACTGACATCGTAGGGCTGGGGGGAGCCTGAAGTGGGGCAGAGGAACCTCTAGGGGAGAGCCTGACAGCAGTGAGTGGCAGGTGCAAAGTGGACAGAGGGGGTTGTGGGGTGAACAGGGTAAAAGCTGGGATGTGGTTGGCTCAACTGTCTTCAGTGGTGTATTCTGGTGACAATCTTCTCTTGCGATGGGAATCTAAACTGCTGGATGGGGAGGGGTGTGGGCCAGGCCAGTGAGTAACTGAGGCAGGGGCAGGCCAGGCCCAGTGAAAAACATTGGGGTAACAAGGAGGTTCACAGCTGACTACATTTTTCAGTCCCACGTAGTGCAGAGCCAGGGCTGGGGGAACTGCAAGTGGGGGAACGTAGCACAGATTTGGAGGACCCCCTCCCCTTTATTGAAACAGCCTGTCCACTCCCATACCAGGTCAGACAGGCCTTTCCGGGTCTGGCTCGGTGGGATGTGAGGGCAGGAAGGTTTGAGCCACAGCAGTGGCCTCCCTCAGGGCAGCTGAGGTGAACACAACAGCAAGGCCCCTTTGGGTTTGGTCCATGGGGAGGGCTTTGGACCAGTGGGGGATACAGGCTGGTTTCTGGGAGGTTCCTCTAACGCCCAGACTCTGTCCCCACCACTTACTGATGGGAGCCCAGAGAGTCTCTGCTCATTGCAAAACGGCATAAGAAGCAGAACATCTGCCTCGTGGAAAGGAGGGCTCAGGCGCCGCTTTTCTGTGTGGCCAGTTGGATGCAGTGTTGGACTTCGGATGAGACCATAGATAGTTCAAGTTCCGATATGGTCCTACTCGCTCTGTGCAGCCTTTGCCCACAGACTGCAACCTTCTCCTTGGCTGCTCTGAGAAAGGGTCTGGCTCCAACTGGACTCTGGGAAGCAGTCGCTGGTTAGGGATGAGCCCTGGCTGCTCCCACTGAGCCATGACCTTTCTGGACTTGCCAAAGAAGAGGTGGGGGGCAGATCAGGCTTGTGTGTGGAGCAGTTTCCCTCTTCCAAATGGCGCCTGTCCTTGTGCTGGAGGGAGCTGATTTAATTGCCCCTTTCCAGCTCTGGGGGTTTCTCTGCTTCTCACTAGAAGGGGAGAAACCTCTTGAGGCCACATCTCCTGCCCCACTGCCAAACTGAGTCCCATAAGCGGGAGCGGTGACAGAGCTGCTGAGGAGCTGCTCTGCTTCCTGCCGTCTCCTGACACTGGGAGCGGACTGTCCGCAGCTGGCCCCATGCTGGTTGAGGGGAGGCTTTCAGTCACTGTGTGGCCTGCCAGAGTCAAGGGAACAGCCTGGCTGGGGGTATCTTTGCCAATCTGGCCTCAGGCTGATCTCTGAGAGGCCTTTGGTCAGTGTTGAGTCTTCCAGGGGGTGGGGAGCAGCCTGGCTGGGGGTGTCTGTGGCTGTCTGTGGGCCAGGTATGATGGTGAATCCTTTAACAGTGTGTGACACACGTGATTTTGGGAGAAAGATTGTGCACATGCTGGGGGAGGAGCAGAGCAGTCCCAGAAGGAGGCAGCTTGTAAGCCACGACCTTTAGACAGGCTTTCAACTGGGTAGAGCAGGAAAGGGGTAACAAGCCTGCATTGCGGTGGGGAAGGGGAAACTGAGGCACTGCACCTCATGACCTTGGTGGCTAAATGCCAAGCAATATATCCATTCCCAGACACTGCTACCTGCATTCCGGGGGCTCTTGTTCCCACAGGGGAGTGCACCAGACAGAATGAATCAGTTTCCCAAATATGGCCAGAAAAATCAGATGACTAATCTGAGAGGTGTCAAGCAAAAGGAGTAGCATTGTCCCCTCAGTGGTGTAACATGGAAGAGTCCGCACCTCCCTCGGCCCCACTCAATTCCAGGGCCGGGAGGAAACATTTTCTGCAAAACTATCCAGAATTATAGCTTCTGCTCTGCATCCTTCCAGTGGTCTGGCCATTGTGGGAGGGCAGCAGCCCACGAGGTTCACCAGCTGCAGCACTCACACCATCCTCTTTCAGCCACCAGATGACAAAGGCCACATCCGTGTTCCCTCGGACATTGCCCATCCTCGGGCTGGTGGAATTTCCTTTGAGGTGGGATGAATTTTTTAGGGGCAACACCAATGCTGGGGTCATGTGCAGATTTGCATCATGGGTACAGATTAACATCCTTACCTATAAATACATGTTTGGAACAGATCAAAGGTACGGAAGACAAACACATCTAACCGGGGGATAACTCACAAGGTGCAATGCTTCTAACAGTTATTTCATGTGATGTCATATTAAAAAGAATATTAATGCCCCATTTTGGTACCTCTATATGATCATCCTTTCTTACAGCTCCAGCTGTTAAACACACCCAGATGGAGCACTCTGAAAATGGCTCTATAAATAAATCACAGACATGGCCATTCAGTGAAACATAAAAATCCATCCCAGAGCCCCAATGGAAACACCTCCTCCCACAGACCACTAACTCTCCACAATCTCCACCGCAGCTGCTCTCAGAAATGAAGTATCTGCCAAAGCACCGCATGCTACAGACCTCTGCAGTTCACAGAGCCACCCGTTACATGGATATCACCTGCCCACGGAGCTCAATGAAGCTGAGTCCAGGGAGTTGACGCAGCCAGTAGAACCTGTTCAAAGGACATCAGGCACTGCAAAGCCACAGGAACCTCCCTGTCCAGAGCAGTCAGGCCACTTAGTCAAGATGCCCCAAGGGCTCACCTTGAGCTGGAAACCGTCATTTTGGCGTTATTAGCAGCATTGTCTGAACAGCTCAGCCAGCCAGCTGGTAGGAACGGGTCTTACAAGTGTTAGGAAAGGAGCCGGGGAGCTGCAGGGACATATGGACTCAACAGTGAGGCGGCTGGGGCAGGGCTTTATCTCATACCCTGGGGAATTAGCTCAAAAGGTAGAGCTAATTGTATTGCTTTGCATGCAACAGGCAGTGGGATCGACGCCTACGTTCTCCAATAAGAATTCCATTCTCCAGCCTTTTCTTCCAACGCAAAGTGAGACCAGAGCCCCTTCCTCTTACAGCTGGGTCCCCCCCACCAAACCTCTCAATGTGGAGGCAGGATTTGGGGCCGTCTGCGCTTAGCTGTGTGCAAGGGTACAAGAGAGCTCTTTGAACATCTCCTCTCCCACCTGCTGGGAACCCACACACGTTTGCTCTGGAGGCAATATTTGAAAGAGGAAGTCAGGACCATGGACTACCTCAGGCGAGAGAAAGTGGTGATGCACAGGTGAGCCGTGTACCTAATATGGTAATACACTTGGAGCGGGTAGGAGTGAGTTGCACGTGGGTCACTTTGGTGGGCAGGTTTAGTGCTGCATTCGCAGAAGGTTCTGGAGTTGGGGTGACAGCTGTGGGGTCTGCTCCTGCGGGCTCTGTGTCTGTGGGTAGGAGAGCAGGCAGGAGAGCAGCTGCTCCAAGGCCATGTGCTGTGGGTGAGCTGGGAGCAGCTGAGCTCAAGAGCAGGCAGCAGACTGGGCTCCCTCCGCTGGAAGCACGTTGCAGCAGGTGGTGATGGTGTTACCCTCTGTCAGGGAACATGGGCCGTGTTAATATTGTGCTTAGGGTAGCAGAGAGAGGGGACAGGCAGGGTTTGAGGGGACACCCGGCGGGGGCCTAGCGCAACGGGTGAGGGGCAGCAGGGTCTGAAGTAATTCCTAGCCAGGGCTCAGGGCTGGGGGGAATGGGAGACAGAGCCTGAGGGTGGGTGGATGCCAGGTCATGCATTAATCAGCTAAGCCACAGAGCCCATCGCCATTGCTAAAACCCAGGCACTACTGGGAATGGGACCCAGGCTCCTCTGCTTCTAAGACATGCGCTTCAACCAGCTAATCCACAGACCCTCAAGGACCGGTGGCTCAGTGCTCACTGGTGGCCAATGACTCCCATACAATTTCCTTCATTCTTTCCCTGTCCAGGGTGGAACAGCTTAGTTTCTGTAGACAAACTCCACACCCATCTAGTGCACCATCTCCCCATTCTCTGTGGGCTCTGCCTTTCCTGTTTGAACCATTCATAATGTTAAATACCAGGGTCTTGATTTTTTTTTCCTCCTGCATTCTGCAGATAGACTCAAATTCCTGTAACTTCCATTGCATAACCTTCTGCAGTAGGTTTTCTTTCAGTTGCTTCTTTCTGTAGAATTCCTCATAGGTGATCTTCAGCATCTCTCCCATTATCAGGATCTTTTTATAACAGCTCCTCTCAAATGCCAATATCCTTCTCTTTGAATCTTTCCTTATCACTCATGTCTCACAACCGCACATCATGCTGCTGAATACACACGTGTTCGAGACACTCAGCTTTGCTCCTAAGATAATTGTGTTGTTTCTTCACTTCTCATCCATTGCCTTCAGACACGCACTTGCTTTCACAATTCAAGTCGCTATTTCCTTCTTACAGCCCAGAGCATATGTTATGTTGCTTCTCACATATGTGATCTTCTCTACTTCGATCCCATCTACACTGATCACCCTTCTAATTTTCTAATCTACATATATCATTGTTTTTGTATAACAATGTTCATAATCCCTCTTTACCACTTCCCTTCCTCATTTAGCACCTGCACCATTCTTGTTTCCTTCTTTTCATCATCTTCAATGAGAACTATATTATCCACAAACCTCAGCTTGTAGATTATCATCCCGAGCAGCTACTCCGTCTACTTTTTCCTCCATCTTGTCAAGATGCATGATGAAGATACTACTTATAACCAAATGCCCATCCCTCCACACATTCTTACCACTGCCTGAGCATTGTTGTTGATACCTGTCAACAACCGATCAGTCTGCTATCCCCTCCCTGTGACTCCAACAGCGCCCAAGTCACTTTCTGATCTATCCTGTCAAATGCCTTTTGAAAATCAACAAAGCTACTGCAGATGCTGGAGTACCTCTCCAGGCGCGAGCCTGGGCAATTTTGTGGGACCCTGGGCTGCCCAGACTCCAGTGTCCCCCTCTCGACTTCACTGACATCATCCAAAGGAGAGGATAACCTCTACGTCTGGTACCAGCTCAGCTGCAGAGACTGCCAGGTCAATGCCAGAAGTTGGCACAGAACTGCCTAAGGACTCCCCTCCGGACTTTCTGTCTGGGTTTACTCCCTCAGCCTTGCGCCTTACCAGGATAACCCAGAAGGCAGTGGGGCGGGTTGCACAGAAGCTATCCACAACCTTGAGCTGACAGAACTTGGCTCACACCAAGCATGATAGCTTAAAAAGCCAAGACACTTCCCATTTCACCAAGGAGCAGGTCATCTCCTCTCTCCGCTTCCAACAGAGAAATTGAAAGGAAGGAAGGAAGGAATTAACCTGTGTTGACTGGGAATTGAACCCAGACCAACTGCTTGGAAGGCAGCCATGCTCACCACTACACCACCAACACTTCCTTGATGGGCCTGTGCTAAAATCAGGCATATGAATGCCAGAGCATGTGTCTTCAACCCCATGTTTTGTTTTCATATATTGATATTGTAGAAGCTCTATTCTCTATCATTCACAGGGCACCAGGGGGGCTAGATAATCAAATGTGCCAGATAGAAGACTTACCTACCCTGAATGCAAACCCAGCCACACCTCACAGATCAGCTCCGGCTCATGTCCTTCAGTACATTTTCTCTGACTTTTACTGAACAGTCTCCAAGCATATAGAAGAACACTGTCCCACACACAAAGGAAATCTGCCTCCCTGAGTGATGGTCGCTATGTGAGTGGGAGAAGGTAGGTCAGTGGGGAAGATGTGGTGTGCACCTGAGGAGAGAAAGTTTAATCAACACCCATTTGAAAAACTACTCTGGGCTGGGACAGAAAAAGAAGCCTGGGAAAGAAGAGTTTGTCTAACAGGGATCTGAAGATTAGCGATTCAAGCAAGAGTGAAATATGGATGTCAGCCAGTGATAGAGTGTTTGATTTCAGGTAAAGTGATCTTCTTTCTAATCCATGCTCCCCTTTTCAAAGGCAGCCACTTGTATGACAATAGTTGTATCACCTTTCCCAACATGCTCTGGATTTCTATCGTATGGGGATCCTGAAAATGGAAATGAACCCTTAACATTTGTCAGTGCCAATGCAGATAAACCTAGCAAACCCCTCCCTTTGTTGAAATCTGGCTACACAGCGAAACTGACAGTTGAGACTGACATGAGGAATTTTGGGTCTTATTTCCATAAAGAGGTGCTCATTCAGAGTCTATCACATACATCACTTCCAGCAGGAAAGGTCTCTGCACACTTTGTAAATGTGTGTGTC
The DNA here is from genome assembly GCF_033958435.1 of Carettochelys insculpta. Taxonomy (NCBI): domain Eukaryota; kingdom Metazoa; phylum Chordata; order Testudines; family Carettochelyidae; genus Carettochelys; species Carettochelys insculpta. The sequence continues at coordinate 294,465 of NW_027439072.1, forward strand.
GAGAGGATGTCATTTATTCTGGGAATTCACAGCCAAGGCCTTTAAGTCCTCCCTCAGCTAGATATTCATACACACTTATCACCAAGCTCCCCAGTCTCTGCATTTCTGTTAATTCTCTGCAGGCTGTTTATTATTATTTCTTGTAAAAGAAAAATTAACCCTTTTCACCTTTTGGGGGCTTCTAAGAAATGTTGCCTTACAGCCAGGTGGAGGTGGCAGCAAGACGGGTTGGGCTCAATGTCTAGGGGAGAAGAGTGGTAGAAATGGGGCAGGAAGGAGTGTCCTGAGAGGTGAAACAGCTGGAGGGTGGCATGAAGTGCAGGGTGCCAGCCTGTCAAGAGTCACAGGTGCCCCCAGGAGTAACATTTGGTTGGTCCTGGGGTGTAAAAGCAGTACTCAGGAGTCTGATCTCTGCAATCTGAGTTCAAATCTCAGTGGATGGCTGGTTGGTTGTGTTGTTGCTGTAAATCTTTGTCTCTCCAAAGCTTGGGCTTCTTTATTCACTGGTGCACCTGAGGAAGTTTTTTTTTCCTCCTGCTGGATGACTGAGGCCCACTGGAGCTAGATAGGACTCTGGCTGGGCTGAGTCACCAACATGGCTGCAATAGGTCGAGGCCCTGCAACTTACCAGTCTGTGAAGAGATACCTGAGGAGTGAGGTTGTGTTTTTCACAGCTTCTCCTGATTGCCACACAATTGTTGCCAGTACCTGGAGCTGTCAGGCTATTCCTATTGCACACATGGCATTTAAAGGAAGGACCATCCAGAGCAGGCTAAGAAAGTCAGGGGACAGCAGGTGAGAGGAAAAGTTCCAGGCTAGAGCCCAACTCATCTGTCCCCCTCTGGGCCCTTGGAGCAGGGGCTGCTAGTTCTGACACCTCCATGGGATGCTCTAATGCTCCAGAGCACCCAAGGCCAGCACAAGAGGAGGGGAGGGCCATGACTGCATTTGCCAGAGGACTTCCCTAAAGATCACAGAGCCTGGCTGTTCCCACCCGCAAAGCAGCATGTGCGCTGCAGCCAGCATCAAAATGGGATAGAAAATCAGCTCTCCCCAAAAGGGGCCTCTTAACTGTGGGGCTCCTTTCAGCTGTGGGGCAGGAGATAAGTCCCAAAGGCTACGTCTACACGTGAAGCCAACATCGAAATAGCTTATTTCGATGTAGCAACATCGAAATAGGCTATTTCGATGAATAACGTCTACACGTCCTCCAGGGCTGGCAACGTCGATGTTCAACTTCAACGTTGCGCGGCACCACATCGAAATAGGCGCTGCGAGGGCACATCTACACGCCAAAGTAGCACACATCGAAATAAGGGTGCCAGGCACAGCTGCAGACAGGGTCACAGGGAGGACTCAACAGCCAGCCGCTCCCTTAAAGGGCCCCTCCCAGACACAGTTGCACTAAACAACACAAGATACACAGAGCTGACAACTGGTTGCAGACCCTGTGCCTGCAGCATGGATCCCCAGCTGCCGCAGCAGCAGCCAGAAGCCCTGGGCTAAGGGCTGCTGCCCACGGTGACCATAGAGCCCCGCAGGGGCTGGAGAGAGAGCATCTCTCAACCCCCCAGCTGATGGCCGCCATGGAGGACCCAGCAATTTCGACGTTGCGGGATGCGGATCGTCTACACGGTCCCTACTTCGACGTTGAACGTCGAAGTAGGGCGCTATTCCGATCCCCTCATGAGGTTAGCGACTTCGACGTCTCACCGCCTAACATCGAAGTTAACTTCGAAATAGCGCCCGACGTGTGTAGCCGCGACGGGCGCTATTTCGAAGTTAGTGCCGCTACTTCGAAGTAGCGTGCACGTGTAGACACAGCTCATGTGAATTATGATACAAACCCACAAGTGTGGACTTTGGGTCCTTTCCCTTCCAGTCACTGCATTAATGTCCTCCAAACACCCAGGGGTGTGGGGCTTTCTCTAGCCCTGGGCGCCTCCCAGTGCAGACCAAGTGCCTGTCTGGTGTGCGCTTTGGTGCCACACTCCCGACTGCACCATACAGGAGCCCTGTGATCTGCAGGGGCGTCAGATGAGATGATCTCTGCAAAGAGCCTGTGGCACAGAGCAGCCTCTGGTGTTCCCATGTGCAGCCGGCTAGAGCCCCAGAATGTCCCTGAGAGAGTGGGGGTGACACAGGGGTAGCAGCTCAGCCATGCGAAGGGGCTGCCAGGGGCAGGACATGAGCCCTGATGGCCAGGGGGAGGTGTGGGAGTGACATCACAAGGGCCTTTTACAGCACCTCAGCCGATTGGTTAAAAGAAGTTGGAAGGTGATGACCTCATAGAGAGTCCCTGACACCAGCCATGTGGGACAGGCTGCAGGGCTGGGGCCATCTCAGACACCCCCGGGGCTTCCCCACAGGGAGTCTCCTTCCTCAGCTCTGCCCATGAGGCTGGAGAGGAATCAGGGTGAGGAAAAGGAGCATGAGAAGGAGCCTCTTTGTCCCGTTCTCCTTCCCTCTTGACTAACTGCGCTGGACGACCGACGTTCACCTGGGGCAGGTCAGAGCCTGATGCAGCTGATGCTGAGCAAATTGAAGGCAGGGAAAACACTCGGTTAAGGTGCTGCCCTCCCCAGTGGAACTGAAGAGTGAATGAATCAGGGTCATAGAATCATAGAACACTAGGACTGGAAGGGGCCTCGAGAGGCATCAAGTGCAGTTCCCTGCCCCGACGGCAGGACCGACCACTATCTACACCATCCCTGATAGACATCTATCTAATCTGTTCTTAACTATCTCCAGCGAGGGAGATTCCACAACCTCCCTTGGCAACTTATTCCAGTACTTGACCACCCTGACAGTTAGGAACTTTTTCCTAATGTCCAACGTAAACTTCCCTTGCTGCAGCTTAAGTCCATTGCCTCTTGTTCTCTCCTCAGAGGCCAAAAAGAACAAGTTTTCTCCCTCCTCCTTATGACACCCTTTAAGATATCTGAAAACCGCTATCATGTCCCCCCTCAATCTTCTTTTCTCCAAGCTAAACAAGCCCAATTCTTTCAGCCTTTCTTCATAAGTCATGTTCTCCAGACCTTTTATCATTCTAGTTGCTCTTCTCTGGACCTTCTCTAATTTCTCCACATCTTTCTTGAATTGGGGTGCCCAGAACTGGACACAACATTCCAGCTGAGGCCTAACCAGCGCAGAGTAGAGCGGTAGAATGATTTCTCGTGTCTTGTTCACAACACACCAGCAAAGGCATCCCAGAATCATGTTTGCTTTTTTTGCAACAGCGTCACACTGTTGACTCATATTTAACTTGTGATCTACTAGAACCCCTAGGTCCCTTCCTGCTGTACTCCTTCCTAGACAGTCTTTTCCCATTCTGTATGTGTGAAACAGATTATTCCTTCCTAAGTGCAGCACCTTTCATTTATCTTTATTAAACTTCATCCTGTTTACTTCAGACCATTTCTCCATTTTATCTAGACCATTCTGAATTATGACCCTATCCTCCAAGGTAGTTGCAACCCTCCCAGCTTGGTATCATCTGCAAACTTAATAAGCGTACTTTCTATGTCACTATCCAAATCATTAATGAAGATATTGAACAGAACTGGTCCCAAAACAGACCCCTGCGGAACCCCACTTGTTATGCTTTTCCAGCAGGATTGAGCACCATTAACAACTACTCTCTGGGTGTGATTGGCCAGCCAGTTATGCACCCACCTTATTGCAGCCCCATTTAAGTTGGACTTGCCTAGTTTGTTGATAAGAATATTATGCGAGACCGTATCAAATGCTTTACTAAAGTCTAGGTATACCACATCCACTGCTTCTCCCTTATCTACGAGTCTCGTAATCGTCTCAAAAAAAGCTATCAGGTTGGTTTGACATGATTTGTTTTTTACAAAACCATGCTGGCTGTTCCCTATCACTTTACTACCTTCCAAGTGCTTGCAGATGACTTCCTTAACTACCTGCTCCATTACCTTTCCTGGCACAGAAGTTAAGCTGACTGGCCTGTAATTTCCTGAGTTGTTCTTATTCCCCTTTTTGTAGATGGGCACTATATTTGCCCTCTTCCAGTCTTCTGGAATCTCTCCTGTCTCCCATGACTTTCCAAAAATGAGAGCTAACGGCTCAGCTACCTCTTCTATCAGCTCCATGAGGATTCTAGGATGCATTTCATCAGGCCCTGGTGACTTGCAGACATCTAATTTTTCCAAATGGTTTTTAACTTGTTCTTTTTTTATTTCAAAAACTAACTCTACCCCTTTTCCACCAGCATTCACTATGTCAGGCATTCCTTCAGACTTCTCTGTGAAGACCGAAACAAAGAAGTCATTAAGCATCTCTGCCATTTCCAAGTTCCCAGTTACTGTTTCTCCCTTCTCACTGAGCAATGGCCCTACCCTGTCCTTGGTCTTCCTCTTGTTTCTAATATATTTGTAAAAGGTCTTCTTGTTACCCTTTATGCCTGTATGTCCTCCTTTCTTATCCCATCGCCCATTGTTGTAAAGCACAACAGTCTGTGAGCCACTAATTTCCCTTTCTCTGGAGAGTCACGAAGAGGCAATTTACCACTGAAAACTCCCTGCAAATGTGTGTTAACTCTTTATGAAAAAGAAACGTGTTCTACTGACTGCACCGGCTCTGCACTGAGATCAATGGTGTCAACATTAATTTGTTGGGCAGAAATTGCCGTAGGTGTGTGAGGTGTTCGGGAGAGCTCGCGGCACCAGTGAGAGGCTTGGCCAAGATTCACTCCAACAGTCTGTTTTCTTTGCATCTCTCCTCCTGCAGCCCAGATAACAAAGACTGGAGTCCGGCCCTTGTGAGCACTTTGCCACACACATTTGACTTTTATGCAGCTGACGCGCACATTTGACTCTTTCTACTCTGTGATAGGCTATGGGGAGCTTTCCTGCTGTGCCCTGGCTAGCTCAGTTGGTAAAGCATAAGACTCTTAATCTCAGTATCATGGGTTCAAGCCCCCTGCTGGGCACTTGCTTGCTTGCTTCCTTACTTCCTTGCACAAACATTCTCAGGCTGCCTAAGAGTTCTCAAAAAGCTTTCACTGTTGTCCTGGCCTCAGGCAGGAAATGTGTGTTCTTGTCCTTGGCTCTAGTACAAACAAAGATAGTACAAGTAGGAGTTGTGTAGAGGTTCGGCAAGTCCTCTCCTTTGAAGTAATGGGCCCTGCAAGGGCAGCAATCAGGTCTTAAAGCTGCAAGGACCTGGGAACCCTGAAGCAGGAAACTGAGACCATGCAGACAGCAGCCACACCATGAGGTCCTCCTACAGAGACCAGATGTCAGCCAGACCCCTGAGTGCCCCCATGGCTCTCAGGCCTCCAGCCATTGGAACAGGAAGTGGGGACCTTCCTGTGCTGACTCTGAGCTCTGTGACCTCTGGAGTGAGGAGGAGGTGCTCCACGTAATGGGAAGCAAACAATGGAATGCAGAAGTGTTCACCCAGCTGGCCAAGGGCCTGACCCCCTGGGGTCAACCTTTCCTGCCCACCTCACCATATCAGGAGTAAGGTCAAGGAGCTGCAGCAGGGTTACACCTGTGTTCAGGACTTGCCCATCTGGTCTGGGGGCTGTCCCCACCTTTTGCCCCTATTACCGGGACCTCAAAGCCATCCTGGGCCCCAGGGACACCCACCTACTCTCTCCTGGTCTTCCTTGACACCATGGCCGAGTGTAGCCAGGCAGCCAGCCCCCTCTCAGACCAGCATTGCTGGGAACACAAGGGAGCCAAAACAACAGGGCACTTAACATAAATTCCAGCACAGCCTTTGAAGCTGTGAGAAGCACAGGTGCTGCTACAATGTGCCTCTGGGAACATATACAATGATTAGGCTCACAGCAGACAGAGAAGCTGTGACAGACCTGGCTCTTAGCCCCTACTAAATAATGTGATGCACACAGACCAACATCCTAGGTGGGAAAATATTTACCCTAATAAAAGAAATGTCCAGTAGTCGAAACTTATTGTTTCTCTCCCTTGCAAGTGTAAACTACTCTTGCTAGAGCTGGCGTCGCCCAGACAGACCAGCCCCAATTTGGCATAAGAAAGGAGAAAGAGAATAAAGGAGTTCAGAGGTATAAGTATGGGACCTACAGCACCATGATTTTTGAGTGCTTTTCACTATCTATCTCCTGGCCAGATAAGTGACAGCCTCCCAAGGCTTCTGCAGATAAAAGGGTCCCTAAGCCTTGTCCCTTATTCGTCTTTCCGTGGAATTGAGTGACCGATCCTGGCTTGGCACCGCTGGAATCGAGAGATGCAAGGAGGGTAAGAAGCGCCCACTCCTGATCTCCTATCTTTAGTGTACACATATTTTGAAATAGACTCTATACTTTGTTTTCTTTCTTTGGGATCGTGGCTTCAGTTTTGTAACTTGTTTGTGTGTGTAACATCTATACATTTAAACAAGTAGGCACTAGCAATTTTGTAACCACATGATTAGAATCTAGTTTCATAAATTTTGGTAACCGTTTGTGCATAAGCCTGACTTGTTTCTCTGGTTTACTGTAAAGCAGCCAACACAATTAAAGAACCTCAGCCGTTTTGGCTATAAAGCCTGGCCATTAGGTGAGAGTACTAAGAGCCTAGCGTTGAGTTGTGCCGCCTCCACGGGGCAAACTCTTGGGGCGCCTGTCAGTCAATCCTGACTGCCCGCTGCGAAGGGGCTCTGAGCTCTAGCAGTTAAAGTCACGGGTGTTTAGGACCTTGGGGCATCCGTCAGCCTAGCCCGGGCTGCCCGCCGCGAAGGGACAGTGCATCCTAGCGGTTAAAGTCACGGATGGCATAAAACGTGCATAGCTGGCACCTCACCAAACATCCTTGGCCATCGGCTAACACCGAGGAGCCCCAGCAGGATGTGAAGCCTGAGTCTGGACCAGAGCCCAGCCCCACACCTCCAACGCCAGAGCAGGGACCATCCGCCCCACCATCCAAGTGATCCAGTACGGAGGTTGAGCTTCTGCTGGACATCCCCTCCTGCAGCTCCAGCCAGACATCTGCCCGATGGCCATTCCCAGACCATGGCAGTGGACTGTCAGGCACATCCCCCACAGGGCACACGCCCCCAGGGCATGACCCCCATGTGCCAGGGCCCGGGTACACCGCAGCCCATGGATAAGGCCACAGCCACCAGCACCCTCACCCTCGGCCAGCCCCATGTCCCCCATTAGTAAATAGTTAGCGTATATAGTTATCTCCCCCAATTGTACATAGTTAGTTCTGATGGTGTTTGTTATGTTCCATGCTCAGAAGCGAGAATATAGGTTGTTTAACAAGGAATCAGTTTCATTTTTCACACATCCCCCATGAGTTACGTGTGGGGCCAGTGAGCTGGTGGTGGGGGCAATGTGTGTGTGTGTGGTGGGGCTGGAGTGCGGGTGATGGAGGCAGTGAGTGAGTGGTGGTGGGGGAGGTTTGCAGGTGGTGGTGGGAGTGTGCAGGGTGTGCACCTGGGTGGTACTCCCTTGATCCCCCAATCAAAGTACTCCCATAGGGCCTCCCAGACATGGACCCATTCTCTGGGGGCGTGAAGGCTACGGGCAGCAGCCCAGCTCACCTGTGCTCCTTCGGACACCCGGAGGTGCAGCTGCTGGTACTGACACATCCATGGGATGGCTCTAATGCCACAGAGCACCTCAGCACAGCTTAAGAAGAAGAGAGGACCATGAACACATGTGGCCAGAGGACTTCCATAAAGAACCTCCACCCACCGCCTGGCTTCTCCCCGCCACCAAACCCACCCCCCTCAAAGCAGCAGGCATGCTGAGGTCAGCATCACAAGGTGGTACAAAATTGGGCAATCCCCAAGTGGGGCCTCTTCACAGTGGGGCTTCTTTTAGCTGTAGGGCAGGAGATATGTCCCAAAGAGGCATTCCCCAGCTTTTGAGAAGTACAAAAGAACTCAAGTCTTGTCCAGGGTGGCACAGTCGAATGGAGACCTGCCTTAGGGCCTCTAGCTGGTGTTGTGGAAGAATCTCTTGCAGTCGGGGCAATGAAATATTCATTCCCCGTGGGCAAGTATCTGCTCTTTTCCCAGCTGTGCACTGCCCAGCCCAGGAGCTGGGAGAGACCAGAGCACCTGATACAGCCTGGGGAAAACACCCTTCCTCAGAGGCAGCTGCCCATGACACTGGCTGCAGCTGAGCCAGGGCTGCCCCCACCTTGACCCCATGTCTGGCTGGGGCACTGCACCACTGCACTCTGGCTGCAGGGGACTGAGGTGAGTGTAGCACTGTTGGTCTGACACTGGAGATGGGCTGGGCCCTGTCAGGCAAATGAAATCATCCCACCCCACCACCTCTGGCAGCCAGAGCTCAGCTCAGCCTCACAGAGTTGGCCTGTACTTGGAGTCTGCCCAGCACAGGCGCTGGGAGGCAGCAGGCTCAGCCGTGCTAGAAGAAGCATCACACAAGAGGACTGGAACTCAACAAAGCTCAGCAGGATGGTGCCTATAAAGGCTCAGCGAGGATGGGATTCAAACCCTGCAGAGCACAATGGATTAGCCGTCCATCCCCTTCACCACTCGGCCACCTCACCCAACGTGCCTGGAACTTTTTCATATGTCCCAACTTCAACCCTGCCAGGAACCTTTCTGCAACTCACTGGCTGGCCGGGGACACGGGAAGGGCAGGTTTGGCCCAACAGGGCTCCGCTCACTCCTGTCCCCTGCAGTGCTGCTTCCTGGGGTGAGCAGGGCCCTGTGGTGCCCTGGCCTGGGAGCAGCACAGCCCGGCCATGACCATTCTCTACTCTGGGGCTGGGCCCTGCCCCAGCTCTGTGCATGTGTCCCTGCTGGGTGGGTACAGACCAGGGCCATGGGCAGGGTCTGAAGCTTTTGTGTCTCCTCCTGACATGCTCTGCTCCTTTCCAGCTGCTCTGTTAGCACAGCAGCTCCGGCTTTATTGGCCCCTTCTCTGCCAGGCCTGTCTGTGAGGTAGGGAGCTGATGGGAGGCAGGTTCAGGAGCAGGCTGTGGCTGGGAGGGAACACGTGGGATAGGGCAGGGGCACTTGCCTGGCACAGCTTCGGTTGGCTGAGGGGCAAAGATAGTTCTGGGATTCCCAGCCAGTGACATCAGTGAGGGAAAACCCTTCAAGTACATGCCAGGAGAGAGCTTCTGTGCACGAGCAGCAATGCATCTGCCGGGCTCCCCTCCTGGACAACAGGGTCTGTTTCAACTTCTTCTGTCGTGAGGGTGTTGGGCTTATCAGAGACAGAGGTTGCAGCAGAAAGAGAGGAGGCCTCAGGGAAAGCAAGATAAAGAGAGCGTGCCTGCTTCTGAACCATGGACCTTTTGCATGTTAGGTAAACATAATAACCCCTACACTACAGAAGCTCTACTTATCAAACTCACCTCTCTTGCCCTCCCCTAAATTGCATCCTCAAGCCACTGCTTGCCCTGCCATTTGTGGATGGGGGACCTAATAGAAATTGAGGGGAGTCCTTTACCAGCACAGCTGCTAGAGGAGAGGGAAGCAGCTGCACTCACAACTGGGAATTTCAATATCAGCTCTTCCAGAATTGAGGTCCCAAGTGGTTATGCAAATGAGACATGCAATATTTTAGTCTGCACTTCATTTGCATTTCTTATTGGCCACATTACCATGCCACTTCCAAAAGGGCTGGGCAGTAGAGCCACAGCCTTCCTTTGTAGATGCTCAACAGGACTTTTTGAAAGAGCTGCGGCTTTTTTGAAAAAAAACTCTCTCGTGCAGACATAGCTGTGGGGAAAAAAGTAGAAAAGCAGAGCCAGGCTCCAGCCGAAACATTTGCAACAGCTGATAACAAAGAAATGTGTGTGTGCATAACAGAACACTCGAATTCTTTTAACAACTACAGAACATACAAATGTTTAAACTCCAGTTTTCTTCTCTGTCTTCACACTTGCTTCAAAAAAAGTAATTCTCAGCACACTGAAATGTCTCTCAAAAGGTTCCCATAAGAGCTATTTACTTGGGCCATGGCTTCACTTTTGAAAGGGAAATGCTGATGAGGCTCTGCCATTCCACACAGAGGAGCCAGGAGCACTGAGCTTTTAGCAGCCCTCCTCACATAAAGGAAAAAACCCACATGTATTTTGGGGGGTCATAGCTAACATTCACAAGGCCACACCCTGTCCACAAACAGGGGACCCCATGAAGGCACCACTGGGAGTTGAACCCAGGATCCCCTGCTTACAAGGCAGGTGCTTTAACCAGCTAAGCCATGGTGCCTGCATCTAAGCAAGCTTTCCTGTCTGTCCACACCTGACTCCCACCAGCCCCACCTGGGCCTGCTTCGCTCTGCTGGAGTTTCGATCCTGTCAGACAGAGGAGCTGGGGAAGTTTAAATCCCAAGGGGGGGGGGGTGACTCTTTGCACAGGTCTGTGCTCAAGAATTAGGTGGTGTCACTCAGGGGTGTAAGAAACTGTCCCCCACCTCCGGAAGAAAACAGACCTACTCCAGTGCTCAGACTGCCATGGCAACCACAGGGCCTTCATGGTCCACATTGGTTGGGGAAGGGCCTTGGCCAGTGAAGACCCAGAGGACAGGTGTCCTGTGACTGCTGTACTGGGGAGACTGTGGTCAGTGCTGGAAGCTCCCTAGAAATGGGAAACTGGCGACATCTGAAAGATTAGGTAATCATAGCCCATGACCCAGGTCAACCTTTGTTTGAAACGGAAATGTTTAAGGCCAAGGAGGCCGGGGTCCAGCAGCTTTCGAACCCAAATGGGCTGTTTCTTTGCAGGGGGCAAAATGTAGGAAATGGAAGGGGGCACTGGAGAAGCTTCGCTCCTGGCCTGACACTGCCTTGGAAAAGAAGGAAAAAAGACACCACTTCTGTTGGAGAATGTGGGCATTTATCCCAAAGCCTCTCGCATGCTTAGTGAGCGCTCTACCAATTCAGCAAATTCCCCTGTGTCTGAGCATAATTTCTGACTCACCGATCTTATTCCAGAGGCCAAAACGTCCCTGTGGCCGCCCATGGCTACGGCAAAGGGTCGCAAAGGCTGTGTGTGCACAGCAGTGTTGTTCCTGAATAAGCGACTCCAGAAGAGGTATTCCAGAGTTGTTGATTCTGATGTAGCGCAGCTGCGCACAACGTGGAGTTTGAAATACTGCTCTGCTATTTTGACATTCAACATCTACAAAAAATGGAGCCGGTTTTGAAGCTCCTGTTTCAAAATAGCTATTTGAACTAGCTCCAATCATTATCCCAGGAGATGCCCAGCCAAGACTCTGCTCTCTCTCTCTCTCTCTTGCTCTGTCTCCTTTGAGCTCCTGGCCTTAGGCAGGAAAAGTCTCTTCTTGTCCTCAGTTCTAGAGGGGAAAAATTGGTATTTCTGTCACCCTCAGAGAGCAGAAGAGGATTTTCTTCTCTTCAGTTCGATCCCCACATGCTCCAAGAGGGCAGAAAACAACCCTTCGCCAGCTCACTGTCCTCCTCAGCACTCTGTCGTGTTATGTCTTTCCACATCAGCTCCATTTGTGCCCTGGACCTATAAATGATCTTCACATAGCCAGGAAAGGAGGAGCTCTGAATCTGAGCCATTCACTTACACAAGGACAAGGGTTCGAGCACTCTGCCACTTGAGCTAACTCCTCTGCCTGGGAGCCCCAAAACAATTTGGGAGGCCAGGATGGCAAAACCCGCCATGGCAGCAACCGGGTTCCCAAGCCGCACAAGCCTCTGGAGGGGCAGGGCATTGATTGCATGGACGACCTGCAGGGGAAGGACATGAGAGAGCACTGGTGAGGGGTGTGCGGGGTGTGCCTGGACCTCACCCCCGGGCTTCTGACTGCTGCTACGCTGCCTGTCAGTGCTTCAAAGTCAGCAGCTTTGAAGTTCCCAAGGTGGCCATTACGATTATGAAGTGCTACATATGCATCACAGCACCTCATTAGCCTCCTCCAGCATGCCTGCTTAGCACGCCCCATTGGAAGGAGGGGGCTTGTATGGAAGCACCCAGAGAGGAGTTACTGACACTGAACGCAAACCCAGCAATACCTGTTGGATAACATGGTATACGTCACTAGGTTCTCCCCTTCTTCTTTGTAATCACTGCTGAGGCTCCAGGCAGATGGGAGAAAGCTGCCCTTCATGCACAAATCACCTGCGTCCCTTAGCAGCGGTAGCTCTGTGGGTGGGAGAAGCCAGGTCTGTGGGAGGCAACTGTAGGGTGCACCTGGAGAGAGAAAGTAACAGAGAGTAAGCCGTGCTAGTCTATATACTATCCAAACAAAAAAGCAGTGAAGTAGAACTTTAAAGATTAACAAAATAATTTATCAGGTGAGCTTTCATGGGACAGACCCACTTCTTGAGACCACAGCCAGACTGGAACAGACTCAATATTTCAGGCATAGGGATCCAAAAACAGCAATCAAAGTTGACAACTTCAAACTCTCTCAGACAAAGAGTTAAGGGGCACAAAATAGACATCAAAACATTCCTGATTCACAAACCACTTAGTCTACATGTTAATGGAGTGGGCCAGTCTGTTAATGACTTAAGAGTTTGCATCTTGAAGAAAAATTTTCAGTCTGCTTTGGAAAACGAGACTGCTGAACTCTCTTTCGTATTCAAATTCGACACATTAACATGTGGTTTGAACTGGGATGCAAATTTTCTGAGATACTATAGGGGCTCTTTTGTATCTTTGGCTTCATGTAACTCTTGACTCCCACGCCCCCACTACTCTCTGATTTGCTGACCTTGATAATAATTTTTTTCTGATTTGTCAACCTTGATTACTATTTTTGGTTCTTCGTGCCTTAAATATTGAGTGTGTTCTGCTATGTCTCTGGTCTGAAGAAGTGGGTCTGTCCCACAAAAGCTCACCTAATAAATTATTTTGTTCGTCTTTAAAGTGCTACTTTACTGCTTTTTTGTTCCAGAGAGAGAAAGTTTAATTAAACTCCATTTGTAAAAGCACTCTGGACATGGGGAGGAAAAGGAGCTGGGGAAGCCGGGTTTGTCCTACAGGGGCCTGAAGATCAATGACTCAAAAGAGAGTGTCTGTCACTTGCGTACAGAGGAACGGCAAAGCCCAAGGCAGGAAGAGGAGAGTGCTTGTGCTGCCAGCGGGAGAGAGCTCACTCCATCAGTCTCCTCAGGCTGAAGGCAGGTAGTAACAAGAGTCTCTTGGGTACCCACAGCTTTGAGTCTCTTCCTTTCCCACAGTGTCCTATTTTCATGATCTGCTTCTTCTCAAGCAACCCCTTTCTCCTTCTCCACAGCCCAACTTCTGTCTGATACCCACAGGATGTGGCCACACGAGCCTCTCTTTTGCAGGGGCTATGGGAGTGCGCCACTTCAGAAGATGTTGTGATGTGGAGGGGTGTGTGTGTGTGTATGTGAGTGGCTCACAGAGGGTGTGGGGCTCCTGCTGAGGGTAACCTGGTGACCAGGTAACACCTTTGAACTGCAGACAAAGGGGGAGGTGGAGCCCAAGGAGTTTAAATTGAAACTGGGAGTTGGGAAGCAGTTAAGTCTGGGCTGGAAGGGAGAGAGACAAAGGAGGGAGCAAGGCCCCAGCTCTGGGGGCCCTCAGGGCCTCCTCTCACCAGCATGGATTGGACTGGCTGTCTCTGCCTGCTGTACTGACTCTTCTGTAAGAGGCTGTGTCCTGTCAGCTAATAAACATGCTCTTCTCCTGCTGAGTAAGAGTCACTCCTGCCTGCAGAGCTTCAGGAAGCCTAAACCCCATCACAGATTTGAATGAGGTCATGATATGAACATGCAACAACTCATTGGCATAAATGGAACCTCCTGCCCTTCAGGGAGCACCCCTGGCACAGAACTGCTCAAGCCACCCTGTCTGGTTTTGAAAGGTCACATTATTCTTTACCTTGAGGCTGACAGGTGGGAAAGAGGGCTTCACCCCAGGTGGGATTTGAACCCACAATCCTTGGCTTAGAAGGCCAATGCCTTATCCATTAGGCCACTGGAGTACACAAGTAAGGAGAAGTAATGAGGGATAAAATTCTCTCAAAAATGTACCTTTCTTACCTTGGAAGACAAAAAAATTGCTCTTTCTTTGTGTTAGTTCTTTCTTTGCTGTGAATCTGAGAAACGTCCAGGGACTAACTCTGCAGTAGCAACAAAGGAGTGACCCACACCCAGCTAGATGTTAAGTTACCATCCCTGGCCATTCACCAGGAAGGGACATGTAGGCAACAGGTTCACAATTGCCATGAAAGGCAGCTGCTCAATGGGCTGGACGCCCTGAGGTGCCTGGCTCTGAGACACACTGAGGATCTTCCTGGCACCCAGAGGAGCGTGTAAAGTAAGGGACATTGACAGGATCATTTCTCCTCTCTTCCTGTACCTACACTGAAGGCAGCAACAATGTTGGAAAGACAAAGAAGCCTTTGACGTGGCCTAATTGGAAAAGCATCCCAGGAAGCACAAACTGCTGGAAGTTATGCGGAAGGGAAACCTTCCAATCTGGCTCAGCGTGAGCACTTTTAGGAATTAGACTGGAATTTCTCTTTTCTTTCTCTTGTCACAGTTCTGGACTCCTGAACCAATATCACCTCGAAACAGACGCAACTGATATTTTTGTGGGGAATAAATCTCAGCTACTGGAGTTTTGATTGACATTTGGGGAGCCCGTGTGAGGAAACATGCAGGGAACTGGGCTTTTTCACCTCGTGAGATCCCTTCCACTTCTAGTACTCTATGAAAGAGACTGGAGGATAGTCACCCCTTTGATTTACTGAGGGACTCATGAAGGAGCTCAGTCTGATAAGAGGGTCTACAGCTGTGTAATGTAAGTCTTTTGTCAGAATGAGTCGGGAGCAACCAGGGTCTGTTTCAACAATGAGGGGTCCCTTTTCATCCATCTCACATAGAACCAGCTGGAGTCCCCACCCAGAAGCCTGGGAAATTTGCACAGCCCTGGGTGCCTCGCAGGGGCAATGCTTCCCCACTCACAAGCACAGAGTCTGAGTGTAGAAAATGAGCTTTTAATGAAAGAGGCAGAAAAGTCATATGGCATAAGCTTGGGAAAATACCACACCCAGAGTTCACAACCAAGCCTCAAGTAAGTATCCCAGCTCAAGCAGATGGAGCAGTGCCCTTTGCCTCTCAGGCTCAGCCGTCCTATACTGGAAAGAGCCAATCCACACACCCAAACTTTCTCCCTACCCACTTCAAATGCCCCACTTGCAAGTCTTCCCAGTCCCTGCACTCCCTGACACATCACTTTCGACTTGTCTACACTCGCCCCTTCATAAAACGAAACAGTAAGAAGGGACATTTGAATAATAGGTGGTTCTTTCGACAGCGCCCCCCTCCCCCCACAGATGGTACAAGATTCGAAAGTGGCACTTTTCAATCGCCTTGTGCTCCATTATGCTTATGAGGCACTGCACGTTGATGGCAGCACCTCATTATCATCTTCCGACCTCACTCATTACCATGCCCCTTCCGAAAGGAGCAGGCTAGTGTAGACGTGGCCCTTGCTGCATTCCCTCACTGAACTGGAGGTAACGCAACCTTTGTGCTGGACCGGCGTTCCGCATCCCCTGCCAGCTGCCCATCCGCCGCTCACACCTGCTGGCTGCTTCTCACACCAGATGTCCCTCTCCTGTCTTGTGGGTTTTGCAATAGACAGAACCCTGTGTTTGAAGCACTCCAGGGCTTCAGCTACCAGCTCATAGGGGATTTCAGTTCACAGTGGTATTCAGCTCTGCATCGAGGTGCAGCATCTCCGTATTCACCAGGATGAATTCTAGCAGAATAGTTATTGACCCATTTTTAGGTCCACCTTCTAACAGCAGGGGGAAGAAATAGTCAAACCAGTTTTACCGCTGTATAGCCCAAAGGCTTCCAGCAAGCTGAATCAACCACTATTCCAACCCTTTTTCACTTCATAATGTTTCCATGAAGGGATCCCTCTGTAATCCATATCTGACACAGCAGTCATGAGTGCCCTGTAGCCCACAACAACTTCAAGCACTGATGAGATTCCACAGTTCTTACATTGGGTAAAGTCATAAAATGTGACTTTCCAACAACAAGCTATTTACAAGAGATGAAAACGCTTTGCTTCACTTGATCCCATCAGGCTTTGTTTTCAAGGCATTACATGGGCCCACCTTTACATTTTCATGCCAATGATCTCTGAAGAACACATTCCCCAAATCCTTCAGCACTATGAAGCTCCTGTTGGCACATTCTTTACAGTAAGAAGAAAATCTCTGAGAAGCAGGAGATTAGCTGGTGTCTCCCTGCAGAGAGTTCATGAGCAGGTCGGGGGACCATACATGCAATTCACCTGGCTGTGCCCCTTTGCACTGACAGCCGTGTGACAAAAAAGCAAAAAGGGGCTACTTGCTAGTGCAGGGAATGGGGCAGAAGGAACACAATGCTGCTGAAGGCTGGGAGGAATGTGTCTCCCAGAGGTCATCTGCATCAGAATGCGAAGGGCGGCAGGTGTGATACTGAGGCTGGGAGGAGTGTGTCTCCCAGTGATCATTTGCATGAGAATGCAAAGGTGTGCATGTGTGATACCTTTCAGGCAAAGCCTAATGGGTCGCAAGTCAGCCATGAGATTTGGTCTATTGTAAACATGTAGTTGTAAAATCACAATTTAAGCTGACACTTAACGTGGGAGTTGTGAGATCTCACCAATGCTCTGGGTTGCTGTGGGGGACAGGGCAGTCGCCTTAGCTGCGTAAGACATTGATTACACAGGGCTCCCTGGTTTAAAGTGTTGTGAGAAAGAAGGGGAGGGGCACTGGTTGAACCAGCTTGCTGAGTGCCATGGCCCTGCCTGTGCCTTAGCCATATAGCT
The DNA here is from genome assembly GCF_033958435.1 of Carettochelys insculpta. NCBI lineage: Eukaryota > Metazoa > Chordata > Testudines > Carettochelyidae > Carettochelys > Carettochelys insculpta. The sequence continues at coordinate 311,223 of NW_027439072.1, forward strand.
CTTAGCCTGGCTTGTCTAACCCTCCCCACCTGTTGAAAGGTAGAGCTGGATACTGGGGTGTTTGTGAAACCCTAAATGAGCCATACCAGGAGCTAAAATGACAGAGCAGAAATCACAGGGTTCTGTCTTGGAGTGATCCAAAGCAGTTGGGTTGGGAATGACGATGGCGGGAAGCCGGTAGGAGCGGCGGCAGATGATGGCGACCGGCGGGTGGCCAGTAGGAGGAATGGATGATGGTGACTGGTGGGCGGCCGGTAGGAGCAGTGGCAGACGACAGCTGGTGGCAGAAAGGGGAGGCTGCAGACAAGTGGACAGCTCGTACTGCCCTGGTGATGTATATGCGGGCTTTGGGTTTGGGACTGCACCGCAGAAGGTACACCCTGTAACTGTGTGTGGGGTAAAGGGCCAAGAGCCCCAGCAAGAGACTGGGTTCTACCGCATATGGGGGTGGTATCTGGGTGAAGGGGGTTTGTCTCTTCTTTGCTTAGATATACTGCATCTGTCGCTGTAACCTTGGGGTAGGTAATGGTCATTAAACGAGCCATTTCTATCTCAGACTCTGTGCTTGCGAGCGGGGGAGAGAACCGCCTTACAGGCACCCAGCACAATTGTCCCAGGCCACTGGGTGGGGGCTCGAGCAGGTTGGTTGTATCCTTGACAGAAAAACCCCACAAGAGTTGAACCCGGCCCTTCTGGCAGGCATCTGGCATTAATAGAAGGGTTACATAAGTGGGGGCTCGTCCGGTATCTCTTTTGCTGGGTGGTACCCCTCGCAAGCACCCATATATATGTAACATTGTAAGAAGCAGTTCTGTTGTTGCAGGCTAAGTTAGAGTTGATACCATGGCTGGCCGTATGCTAGAAGACTGGTGTGAGGAGTTGAGTATTGATCCTAGAAATTGTCTATTAGTTTTAGGGATACCTGAGGATATGGAAGATGGCCCCATTGAGGCCCTTCTAACAAAAGCCATTGATTCTCTAATGAGGTGTCGCATACGGGGGCGTAGACCTCAAGGAGACGACAAAGCATTTGCGGTGCTATGTGAATTGCCAGTAGCTGTGGACTCTTTACAGATCCCAAGTGAGATAACGATTCCCACTGGCACCTTGAAAGTTGTGATCGCCAAGGCCTTTGCAACAGGCCCTGCCTCACACGCAGTATTTGAGGAGAAGATGACAGCCTTCTTGGCACAGGAAGGAAAGACTATGGCAGACATGTCGAGTCTACTGGGTGCTGAACCATTGGCCCCTGGCCCTTCTATGGATGTATGGGCCAAAGCTTTGGGACAAGCATTGGAGAAGGTCCTGCGACCTCATCATGAGTCTAGTTCATACTGTAAGTTACGCTTATTTTCTGGTGGTGCGGTCCCAATACCAGGGGAAGAAGCGTTTGAACCCTGGTTAGAACATACCACTGAAATGCTCCAAGAGTGGGCAGTACCTGAAGCCAAGAAGAGAAGGCGACTGATAGAGAGTCTCCGGGGTCCCGCGCTGCATGTCATTCGCACGGTGAAGCTGGGTAATCTGGAGGCTAGTGCAAATGACTGCTTAGAAGCTCTCAGTCATGCTTTTGGGAGGATTGAAGATTAGGAGGAAGTTTATTGCAAGTTCCTGAGTACCAGACAACAGAGGGGCAAAAAGTTGTCAACCTATGTTCAGAGGCTGGAGAAACTACTGCAGAGAGTTGTTTTGCATGGAGCCGTCACAGCGGAGCAAATGGATCGAACTCAAGTGTCCCAAATTGTGAGGGGAGCGCAATGCCAGCACCCAATCCTATTCTACCTTCGGTTAAGGGAACGACTGGTGGCCCCACCCAGCTATTCGTGATTGATTAGAGAGATCCGAGAAGAGGAAGAAAGGCAGGCTACTAGTGAGTGTTGGGGCCCTTAACCGTCCAAACATGGCAGTACAGCCCTCTCGCAACCCTCCATAACATTGATGGTGAACAGTGGCGAGGAGCTCGCCCAGAAGGTGCAAGACCTGATGGTGCAGGTGGACGAACTGAGGGGCGCTGTAGGTCCAGCCCGCTCACCAGAGAGTGGTGAACAGCTAGCAGCAGTGGTCCATAAGACTGGGCTCAGGACCACTACTTCTACAGGTCGGCCAAGTATAGGATCATTCTTCTGCTACACTAGTGAAGAGGAGACAGTAAGGTGTGTTCTGGGGCACTCAGAAATCCCAAAGTCAGAGTGTCAGGCTTTAAAGGAGTAACAGCCCTCCAGACCACCCTCTGGCAAGCAAGTAATGAAGCCTCGGTCTCTGATGAGACAGCTCCCTGCAGCCCTATTGACAGTCCCAGAGCAGCTGACTGGCTGTCTGGCCCTACTTTAGCCAGCACAGGAATGAAAAGCTGTGTAAACAACCAGGGAGAACTTACAAATGTTACAGCTTCTTACCAAGGCCATTGATGACCTCTGTCCCTACACAACTTGCAGGGGAAAGAAGAACCAGGCAGCAGTTCTCTGTCTGTGCTGGAGTTCACAGAAGCAACGAATGCTGGTTTCCCTCCCCTGCGGCTCAGCAGGTACAGTTACAGTCCCCTCTATCTGGCACCCGATTCTCACTCTGATAATCTCTTGGTTGATCTGGAGCTGCTGAACTTGTTGAGGGTATTTCATGTCCTCCAGAAGTTACTTTCTTCCCCATTCCCAGAGTCTGGGCTGGGCTGAATGGGTGGTGAACCAGCCAGAGGGGAATTTTAACCCAAACTTGGCTCTTCTGAGCATCTCTAGCACAATGGTTCTCAACTTGTTCACTACTGTAGGCTGCATATGAAACCACAGTGTGTAATGTGGGCTGTGTCCAATACTACCTGTGTGTTTGTGAGGATGTCACAAGTGGGTGCTGAATAAGCTGCAAACAAGTCACAGACTGTGAACCATTGCTGTGGTGTGGAGCTACTGGAGCTGATGTGGAGGCAGACAGAGGAGGCAAGTGTCCTTTTGCACACAAAGAGGGCAGAGCAGGGACAAGGGAACTCAGCTTTTCAATCTTCTAAGCTGAGTGTGACGCTCCTCAGGGACACCCAGGATTGTGAGGGACCTGCTCCCACCAGCCTGTGGTACTGTACAAGCAAGGCACTAACACACATCCACACACTTTATTTCCAAAAGTGAGACCTCTTGACAAAGCTGCTGCACTATTTTGTAGCTCTCTGTAAGGCCCCTGCTAATCTTCTAACTTCTTCTTCATGTTCTCTGTGTTTCCAGACTGCCAGCAGCCTGCATTCACAGTTCTAGTAATTACAAGCAGTCTTACACCTAAAGCACCACATTCCCTCCCCTCTTGAGAAGCCCTCTTCATTTTAAAATAAAACTGATTCTAACTACAGCAACAAATATGGAATAAGCCACTATACTGTTGGCAGAAATCCTACATCGAAAGCACTGGAAATACTACATACCATGGTCTCTAGTCTAGACAGGTGGTCGTTTGGATCTGGCAGACCTTCTCTCAAATCCAGTTCCTGATGCAATATCTTGTTGTGTTGGCAACTACGGTGAAGTCATCCAATGGGGTTGGGTGTTGGCATCATCTCCTTTTGGTGCACAAGCAGGTTTCCAAAGGACCCCGCAGACTTTGAAATCCCCCTATTCCTATCAGCAGAGTAGCTGGCCATTAGCATGGCTATTTTGAGGTTTTGGCCAAATGTGGCCACAGCCCATTTGTCCTTATTGATCCTCATGACATTTCTTTTGACCCCACCCTGCGATTTATCCAAGTCACTCAGGACCTTATGCCTACCCTCCAGCAGATCTACCTCTTCCCCTAGTTTAGGGTCATCTGCAAATTTGCTAACGGTGTAGTACTCCCCCTCATCCAGCTTTTCAATAAAGATGTTGAACCTTGCAAGACAGAGAATTGATCATGAGGACATTATACTTGAAACCCATCTCCAAACAGAGATGTCAGTTTCAACTGTTGGGGTCTGGCCATCAATGCAGCTTTCCATCCATCTTCCCGTTCATAAAGAGATGACAGTGGTGGGATTTGAACCCACACCTCTAATGAGACTGGAGCCTAAATCCAGTGCCTTAGACCACTTAGCCACACTACCTACAAAAGTCACCTCCCGCGAGCATCAACCTCTCTTGACATTTCCTGAGTTTCAGAACAGTTTACACCAAGAGTACATACAAAGTTTTAAAAAGCCTCATATGTCATACCTAGTGAAAATGTCAGCATGTTTTCAATAAAAGGGGGCTGTGACACAGTATTCCAAAAAGATGGCTTTTAGCACATCCTAACCTTCCCCTGCCGTCTCTCTAGGCTGCTTTTTATCCCAGATCACACTGACACACAGAGGAAGGTGATGGGGATTACTGGTCATGATACTCTTAAAGCTGGAGTCACAGTTCCTGAGTGCAGCTGCCATCCTCTGCTCTGGCAGCTCAGCCTTTGAAGGGCTCCCCACGTGGGCCAGGGTGAGCAGTGACTTGTGGATGGACGTGATGGGAGGGGAACCCAACCCAGATAGAACTTCTGTAGCAGAGTGGCTGTTATATTTGCTTTACACGTGCAATGTACTTGTTTAAAGCCCCATGAAAACACCAGCGCTTTGGTTGCTTTGCTCCCCTTTGGGGCTGAGAAGAGCTGGTCTCATTCTGTCTCCGGGGTAAACCCAACTGCTGTGTGAAAAAGGGTAGAGGTATCAGCAGAGCATATACGTCACTCTCAGACTGGGGAAGTTACACAAGTTCGGCCGGTCTTTTTCAGGAGGCTTGTGTCTTGGCGTCCTCTGCCCTTGAGGATTGACCTACTGAGGCCGGCTCTCCTGCTGGCCTCCTTTGCGTGACTTGCTAAAGGAAGAAGTGAGGCTGGAATGGGGCAGAAGAAGGAAGTAAAGCTGAGGCAGGCAGGACAGCAGCTTAGCACCTCAGTGCAGTTAATGGAGCACCACTCTTTCTCCTGCCAAAGCCTGTGCAGGTGAGGCTGGCTGCAGGGGGGCAGAATCCTGTGCCTGTCCAATGGTGCTCCAGGAACGGCTCCTGGTAACCCAGGAAGAGAAGTGGGATTCTGGGTGGAAGGAAAACAAGCAAAGCTCTGTCTGAGTGAGTAAGGAGCAGGTCCTGGGTGCATTGGGCAGTGGTGGTCTTGAGGGACTCTCTGTCAGCCTTGGGGCAGCAGGGACCACTGTCCCTTTGTGACTGAGCCAGGCTGGTGGTTCATGGCTTTGGATGTGTCTGGTTCTGAGCAACTGGGACCACAAACCCTCCACCTGCCTGTGTGATGGGCAGATGTGCTTAATATGACATTTGAGGGAAATGGTTTAGCTGTCAAATATCAGAACCTCTTTTCTGTGTGTGAACAGCCTTTGTAGCTGGGTGCAGGATGTGTCTGTCCGTCTGTCTGTCTGTGCTACAGAGCGTGTGGTAGGTTTGTGGGTCACACTCGCAGACGATTGGGCAATACGCTGCCTCGCCTGCTTAATGGCCCATCCTGTAGCCCCTGCTGTCTTGTTGGCTCATTGGGAAAGCGAGGGGTACAGCTGAAGGCGCAGCAGCTCGGCTTTGCATGAAGTGTGGGCGTCTCAATTATCGGTAGCAGCCGAGGGCAATTTGAGGCCCTGTGGTCAACATCTAGCCTGTTAGCCCCCTTGTCTGTACGCTTCAGTCCAGGGCCATGCTGACACTGCACATCTGTGTTCTGAAGCATCTAAACGCTGGGCTTGAGATAGGCGCGTCTGTGCTTTCAAACGCTCTAAGACTGTGCTGTTCCTTTGTGCTGTGTGCTCAGAGGCACCGAAAAGGGGCAAGATGGAGTAGAGCAGGGGGATTGTGTCTGGTTACAGGACCCCAGGGGCTCCAGGGCGGGACAGTCACACGGACACCTGCCTCAGGCCCTGTGGCTGGTGCTGCAGGCTGATCTATTGCTCTCAGTGTCAGAGAGAGGGGAGTTTGACATTCAACCCCACAGGCAAGTGTCTGCCCCTTTCCCAGCTGTGCACAGCCCAGCTCATCCCAGCTGCTGGGAGAGACCAGAGCCCCTGAGCCAGCCTTGGGGACAGGCCCTTCTCTCACAGGCAGCTGCCCATGTCAGTGGCTGAAGCTGAACCAGGCATTCCCACACCTCGTCCCCATGTCTGGCTGGGGCACTGCACCCCAGCTGTGTTTGGGGCCCTGCTCACCCCAGGAAGCCGCACTGCAGGGGACAGGAGTGAGAGTAGAACTGTTGGGCTAAATCTGCCCATCCTGTGTCCCTGGCCAACCAGCGAGGTGCAGAAAGGTTCCTGGCAGGGTTGACTTTGGGAAGGATGAAAAACTTGCAGCACATGAAGATGAGGGGGTGAAGGTGATTGATTGCTAATCAATTGTGCTCTGCCTACAGGGGTTCAAATCCCATCCTCATTGCATCTTTCTTTGTTGATTTCCAGCCCCATTGTTTGCAACTTCCAGCACACCTGAGTTTGCTGCCTCCCAGCTCCTGTGTTGGGCAGACTCCAAGCACAGGACACCTCTGTGAGGCTGAGCTGAGCTCTGGCTGCCAGAGCTGGGGGGTGGGATGATTTCATTTGCCCTGAAAGTGCCAAGTCTGACTGAAGTGTCAGCTCCACTCACCTCTGCCCCCTTCAGGTCTGCTGTGTGGGGCTAAGCAGGGCCCCAAACACAGCCAGGGGTGTAGTTCCCTGGCAAGGAGGGGGCAGCCCTGACTCAGCTGGGGTCAGGCACAGGTGCAGCTGCCTCTGAGTGAATTGCTGGTTCCCCAAGGCTTGATGCAGTGCTCTGGTCTCTCCCAGCTCCTGGGCTGGGCAGTGCACATCTGGGAAAAGAGCAGATACTTGCCCAGGGGGAAGGAATGTTTCTCTGCCCCTGACAGCAATAGATCCAGCCACAGGGCCTGAGGCAGGTCTCCATTCCACTGTGCCATCCTGGGCAAGCCCTGAGTTCTTCTGTGCTTCTCAGCAGCTGTGGAAAAGCCTCTTTGGGACATATCTCCTGCCCCACAGCTGAAAGGAGCACACAGGAGCTGCTGGGTTCAGCTCCCAGGGGTGCCGGGCTGCTACCTTCTGCAGCCCCTGGTGTTGGCCCTGACAGGACATGGGGCTGGAGGGACCTTTGTTCTGATGCACAATGGATGTTCTGAAGGTTCACATGCTGGTGACAGGCCAGTGCTTCAGGCCCCCCTGGGACACTCCTGCCCTTGTGGGAAAGGAGCAGCTCTGGGCTTTCAGGTCAAACTGCACATGGCAGCTGCCACACTGTGGGGTGGCTCTTGCAGTGCTGCTGAGGGCGGCTTTGTGTGCTGTGTCTGAGACTGGAAACCCCAAGCCCCTCTGGGGTAACGACTGCAGCAGGACAGGTCAGTGTCCTGGCCCCAAAGCAGCCAGACCCACTGAAATGCCGGAGTGTCCAGGGAAACACTTCCCTGCCCTGGGCTGTTTTCAAGGGCCAAACTCCCTTCCAGCGTTGACCTGAGTGAGACACTGACATGGCCACTTCCCAGCCCCAGCCCTGGGCCCTCAGCCATGAGCACTAGTAAATGTTCTACCCCTGGAGCGCATGACCCTCAGAATAAGCAAATGTCCTGACCCGCACAGCTCATTCCAGAGACCACAAACTCTCTGCAGCTGCCCATGGCTCCTTTCCACCGAGGCTGGTGAGATGAACTGGTTATTGTGAGTCTCCTAATGCTCCCATGAGGGGTTCAAGTTCTGCTGTACCTTTTAGCTCACCTTTGCTTGTTGTCCTGGCTGCAATGGACAAATAGGCTCTATGATGCCCAGGGGGCTGTGCAGGGGTCAGCCTGGGGGGTGGGGGGTTGCTGGGTGTCACTGTTGGCATCACCAAAAGAATTCCAAATGCCTCTGTCCAGGGGTGCTGGTGACTGGCAGTAACCTGCTGTTACTGTTCTTGGCATCCTCTGTGTTTCTGTGCCTGTCACCTGCCTGGTCACACAGATTTGCTGAGCTACTTGGGCAGGTGAGGTACATGCAACAGGGCTGGTTGTGTCAACCGCACAAGTCTGCCACTTGCGAGCATTTTGGTGGGTGCTCCATTTTCTGAGAGCAGCCGCAGTGGAGATGTCGTTGTCTCCGGCAATAAGAGTTCAAACTGGGGCTCGTGGGGTAGATTTTTGTGCTTCCTTTCATGCTTACTAAACTGTGCTCTGCATGGGCTGTGCCCCAAGGGGTCTGTTCCCTCTGGGTGCCCAGAGGTAAACTCACAAATGAGCCTTTTGGGGGGAAGGAGTCACTCACTGGACCTCTCTCCCCTTCAGTCTCAGGGCGAATTACTGACCCATGGCTGTGGGGCTGGCATCAGCCTGGCTCACTCGTATCTTGCTTCGGTAGCTCTGAGCCAATGTGTGAGACTCGGCAGTTATGTTTCTTTGTTTCTCTGCTGCATTGGTCCTTTCTGCAGCTCCCTCTGTGGGAGGGCTCTGCCTGGCCCTGTGCCCAGCTCTGCCCCCTGCCTGGTGACTATTTACTGCTCAGAGCCACAGGCTTGTTCCTGGGCCTGGGTCAGTCCCTGTTGCTGCTGGCTGAGTGTGACACGGCCTAGGTGTGTCAGCCAGCACCAAGGGCATTTCTGTGTGAGGCTCCTGAGCCCCCCGGCTGTGGGTCCGGTTCTCCTGCCCAGTGCAGCCCATGGCAAGCAGAGCCCTGCGCATGTGCATCGTACTGCACCTTTGTGTGATCGATGGGAACAGACACCTGAGCCTCAGAGGCTGGGAACTGAGGCAGCTGAGGGACGGGTTTGCTCAGTTTTTGTACGTTTGTAGAGGAAAGCGTGAAGTGTTTAAATCCATGTCAAGCATCCAGTGCAACCCCAAAACATACTGGAGCCAGAGGTGAAAATGGATTTCCATTAAAAAAACCATCCAAACAGGGGCATCTGGTATAGCTTCATCTGCATTCAAGTGTTCCACCACTGAGCCAGGCTCTCTATCACTGGAAAATGGTGAGAGGTTTGTCCCCAGCCCATCTCAGCGTGGGGATTTCTCCGGCGGGATACAGGCACAACAGAAAGTTCCTTACCGGATGGGAAGTCTGATCTAAAGCCCAAGTGAATTGCAGGCAGACAAAATCTGACGGCCCTGCCCAACACAGTGCTGGAGGCTGGAATGATGACAGCAGGATGGGGAACAAGGGGAACACAGCGAGTGACAGGGATTTGTGCAAGTAGCAAACCCAGGCAGCAGTCAGGCCCTGCTGGGTGTGCCCTGTACCTTGCTGCAGCGATAGGAGATGATTTGGACCATTTCCCAGCCACAGACATTCTGGATGGAGCCAGCCAAGCTGGACATGTTGACCATGGCCACCTTGCTGCAGCTCAGCCCTCTCTGGGGGCTTCCCTGGGCAGCCTGCTTCAGCAAGGGTAGGAAGGCCTGGGCAGAGGGGAGAGCAGAGCAGGCGTGGGGTCAGAAAAGGAACCAGAGTTCTGCTCGTGAGGCCGGGCACCAGAATGGAGGGTGGGTCTCTGCTCTTCCCACTGATGCCCAGCCCCCAGCCAGCCCAGAAGCAGGAGCCTCACCCAGGAAGGTGTGCGGAGCCATGGATCCTACTCATACCCTGTAGAGGCCAACAATGATCCCCAGCTCATGTCCCTGCATTCACAGTCTTCATCCAGGGCAGATTGGGGGGGTCTGTGGCTCCCCACTGATGCCCACTTGGGTATTGCCATGGCCCACCTGCAGCTGTTCAGCAAGGAGGATTTGTCCACGCAAGGGTACCCCCACCTGCGGCAGTGGACGGTCAGGTATGTACCCCACACGGCACATACCTCTGTGACATGGGGCGAGGGCACCAGACATGACTGGGAGCCCCACACCCCCAGCGGACCCCGACCTGCAACTGCACAGTAACAGCCCCAGGCCCTGCTCAAAGGTTTCACACAGGGAAAGCTGGGAAGTCAGCCCCACCCCCAGGGCACAGTGATTTGCACTGGGCTGGTAATAAAGCAAAGGGGTTGTGCGGAGGGTCACAAGTGGGACTGAAGGGCAGAAGGAGAGAGAAAGACAAAATGTTCTGCTAGTTACACCGCAGCAAATGCTCACCCTGAAAAGCTCCAGCCGGGGCAGCACAGCCCATCCCCCACTCCGTGAGAGACAGGCGATAACTCTGCCCCACAGCTGGGCCCTCCTCGCCCCACCCCTGGGGTGTGAAGAGGGAGAAAGGAGGGTGTGGGGAGCACAGAGTGAAAGTCAGGCTGAGGGAGCAAAGGGGGGCAGGACTCCAGGCTCTGCTGGTGGGATCCTGGCACTGGGGCAGGTGGGGTGGGAGGAGGGTAGATTGGTGGAGTCTGATCTGCACACGGCAGAGGGGACAGGAAGCGAAAGGGGGTTTTTTCGTTCCTCTCATCCGCAATGTCCTCTCGGCAGCAACTCCAGCTTCCGTCGGGCACAATGTCTGTGCTGGGCAATGGGAAGGGGTTGTTGTGGGCAGCCCACCAGAGTGGGTCGGCCCCCACAAAAGCTCATCACTTGATAAATTCGTTTGGTTGTCGTTAAAGTGCTGCAGGACGGCTTTTTGGCTGAAGACACAGATGAACGCAGATACCTCCCTGTCAGGACGCACAACACAAGCAAGTGGGGCATCATGGCTTAACTGGTAAAAGCGCCTGCTTTATACACAGGAGATCCTGGGTTCAACTCCCAGTGGTGCCTTGTTGTCCATCATGAGCAACATTTTCCTACAGGTGTCTGGGGAACCAAAAACCCCTCCCTTGGCAATCCCAGTCATGGCTGGGGGAGGCAAAGGCTGATGGGAGAGGAGCATTGGGAAGAATCCAGTCACAGACAAGAGCTCAGGCAAACGCAGCTGAAACTGGCGTTGGGAAGGTGGCTCCTCTGGCTACAAGAACAGAGACTGATCCTCCCAGCCCTGTGGCTCTCTGGCACTGCCTGTGCACAGCTGCTGACAGCGCAATCTCAGCTGGGCAGGAGAGGGAGAGTTACTTTCCTCTCACATCCCTTTGTTTGTCGCTGACAAAACCCAAACGAGTTAGGAGAAAAGTCCCAGAGGCTCTGTGGCTCCCCTGCCCATGGACCTCCCAGGTAAGGGGAGATTAGGAAAGCAGCACCCAGTGGTGCCTGGACAAATCTTTCTGGCTGCCTCTCACCTGCTTTGCAGCACCTCTGGGCTGTGCTGGAGAGTTCAGAGAGCTGCAGGAGGCGGCTGCCGTCCTTCTGCAGGAAGAAGTAACAGACACTGACAGGTGGACAGCTGAGGTGGCTGAAGAGTGGGTGTGGGCAGCATGGGAGGAACCCCAAAGCCCTTTGTCTGTTACTAAGGCAGGGAGGTGATGCCCTTGATTCTTGTTATTCACCAGCAGGTCTATGGAGCCAGGGGCTCAGCATTAAGGCCTGGGCCACTGAGCACTAGGGAATCCCATTCACAGTGTATATTGCCTCCTGGCCCTCTCCTGCCCCAGACCTGCCTCTGCAGAGACACCCCCCACACTAGTGAGCAACAGTGTTGGCCTGTGCTTGGAGTCTGCCCAGCACAGGAGCTGGGAGGCAGCCGGCTCAGCTGTGCTAGAAGTAGCATCACACAATAGGACTGGAACTCAACAAAGCTCAGCAGGATGGTGCCTATGAAGGTTCAGTGAGGATGGGATTCAAGCCCTGCAGAGCACAATGGATTAGCCGTCCATCCCCTTCACCACTCGGCACCTCACCCAACGTGCCTGGAACTTTTTCATATGTCCCAACTTCAACCCTGCCAGGAACCTTTCTGCCACTCACTGGCTGGCTGGGGACATGGGAAGGGCAGGTTTGGCCCAACAGGGCTGTGATCACTCATGTCCCCTGCAGAGCTGCTTCCTGGGGTGAGCAGGGGACTGTGGTGCCCTGCCCTGGGAGCAGCACAACTCAGCCCATGTGTCCCTGCTGGGTGGGTCCAGAGCAGGGCCATGGGCAGGGTCTGCAGCCTTTGTGTCTCCTCCTGTCACGCTCTGCTCCTTTCCAGCTGCTCTGTTAGCACAGCAGCTCCAGCTGGATTGGCCCCTTCTCTGCCAGGTCAGTCTGTGAGGGGCCGATGGGAGGCAGGTTCAGGAGCAGGCTGTGGCTGGGTCTGGCTGGGACTGAACATGTGGGATCAGGCAGGGGCACTTGCCTGGCACAGCTTCTTTTGGCTGAGGGGCAAAGATAGCTCTGTGATTCCCAGCCAGTGACATCAGTGAGGGAAAAGCCTTCAACTACATGCTGGGACAGAGTTTCTGTGCACTAGCAGCAATGCATCTGCTGGGCTCTCCTGCTGTACAACAGGGTCTGGTTCAACTTCTTCTTGTCACATGGGTGCTGGGCTTATCTGTAAGAGAGGTTATAGGAGAAAGAGATGAGCCCTTCTGGGCATAAGAGTGAGCCCCACAAACAGAGGCATTCATGCTGCTGCCTGGTTTTGAACCAGGGACCTTTTGCGTGTTAGGCAACTGTGATAACCACTACACTACAGAAGCTCTACTTTCTCATGTCTTGCCCTCCCCTAAATTGCATCCTCAAGTCACTGCTTGCCCTGCCACATGTGGATGGGGGACCTTATAGAAATTGAGGGAAGTATTTTACTGGCTCAGCTGCTCGAGGAGAGGGAAGCAGCTGCACTCACAACTGGGACTTTCAATATCAGCTCTTCCAGAATTGAGGTCCCAAGTGGTTATGCAAATAGGACATGGAATATTTAAATCTGCACCTCATTTGCATTTCCTATCGGCCACATTTCCACGCCACTTCCAAAAGGGCTGGGCAGTGTAGCCACAGCCTTGCTGTGTAGCTGCTCCACAGGACTTTTTGAAAGATCTGTGGCTTTTTTGAAATAAAACTCTCTAGTGCACACATAGCCATGGGGAAAGAAGTAATAAAGTAGAGCCAGGCTTCAGCCAAAACAATTGCAACAGCTTATAACAAAGAAACGTGTGTGTTCATAACAGAACACAAGAATTCTTTTAACAACTATAGAACAAACAAATGTTTAAACACCAGTTTTACTCTGAATTTGTGTTATTCACTTACAGAAGGACAAGGGTTTGAGGGCTTTGCCACTTGAACTAACACCTCTATCTAGGAGCAACTCTTAACCCACTCACCTTGTTCCTGAACCCCTAATAGGCCTCTCTCTGCCCTCTGAATCATTTCTGAAAGGGCCACTTCCAAGGCATTTTTCAGGTGGGCTGGCTAGCTTAGCTGTTTGGCTTCTTATTGTAATAACAAGTTGGTGGGTTTAAGTTTACTTGGTAGCCAGGAGTTCTATGTTCTTACTTAGCTCACAGGTGTAAGTGGGGAAGAGAAGCTGGTGGAAATGTCCATTTCAAAGTTTTGTGTAAGTGTAGACACGGCCCATCAGAGCTCCCATCAACCACCTGTTTAGCAAATATTTGCATAGAAGACTTCCAGCCCTGAGTTCTGCAAGCCGGCAGTTCCTACTTTGTCCAAAACTTTTTAGCTAATGACAAAGCACCTCCAAATGTTAGGTGAGGGTGATTCTTTATGAAAACCAGCTGTGCTGGAGAACACAGCTGTGCTGGTGTTGAAAAAGACGTGCTACTGTGGTCTGCCTGAGCAATTCATCAAACATTAAAGATAGCTAGGACTGAGAGTTCCCCTTTTCACCACTGCTCAATTGGTCTATGATTCCAAACTCAAGGTTCTGTCTGTTCCTTATTTCGGTATTCTGGTCTCCAAAGTGGGGTGTGGGTTCAAATCCCACTCTTAACATCAGTTCTATTCTCTGCATGCTCAGCTGGCCTCATTTCAATGTCTCTGCTAACATTGCGCCAGCCCTTGCTATGGGTTTCTGTTAGACGAGTGGCACGACTGAGGCACAATTCAGACAGGAACTTCATGGGAAATTGATGGAGAAACTCGCACTGCAGCCGCACAGTTATGAAGCCAGCACCTGTACCAGTCACCTATTTTCTGCTCTGAGAACTACAAGAATGCCAGGTTTGTAATACGCCAAAGGAGATTTTGCCCCTGTAGGTCACTTCCCCACCTTGTGGTGGTCCCCTGTGATAGCTGTTTAGTCTCAGCCCGTGGCCAGAATGATGCCATGAGAGAGGGAGGGAGCCACACACCTGTCTGTGGTGCTTGTGGTGCCCTCGTGTGAGAAAGGGAAAGATGCTCAGTCATCCTCCACACCACTCACACAGGGGAGGGGAACTGTGGTGGGAGTGGCAATAGCTTCAAGGGGCTCAGAAAGAGCTACAGGTGGTAACTTGACCCTGTGACTGTCTAACATGAATCAGGGTAAACAGGGCTGCCAGGCTGGACCAGGGTTGGTCTGAGACTGCCCAGAACCCAGCAAGGGTTTCCTTCAAATTTCCTACACCTCATTAGCATCAGGTCACGTGATTTGGAGTCCAGAAGATGCTCTTCCAGACTCCTGAACATCATGTAGAAGCTGGGCCCCTGAAAATTTTTGGGAAGAAGGGGCTTCTGGAATGGCCCCCCGGGCCACGCTTCTACATGGCATTTTGGAGTCCGGAAGGTGATGTAATGCTAATGAGGCACAGGGAATTTGTATCCATACCTCATTAGCATCTTTCGCTCCGTGTATTAGCATGCCACTTCCAAAGGAAGTGACCTGTGTAGAAACAGCCTATCAGTCACACTTTCTAGTAACTCAGGAACATTTGGGGGGAAAGAAGCCCCAACTTTAACCCAAACTGAAAAGTTTCAAGGATTCCCAATTTTTCTACCATACTTCTGAACACGCAATTGCTGTTAAAATTAACAGATATTACAAGCATAGAGGTATTTGTCGAGTGCACCTTATGCTTGCAATAGATTTATTTCAAAATATGAAAGAAGCATCTTTTAAAAAAACAAACTTTGATATTTGCAAAGGGTCCTCATTCCGGACAAGGTCACATTGACATTAAGGATTGTTGTGCATGATGATTTACTGTTAAATACTCTAAGAAAGTCCTACAAGTCTCTGGTTCCCACTGAAACACAGAAAACAGAATGGATTTTAAACTAAGAGGGGCTAAAACCCCGAAAGCAGCTCAGTTACGGACACAACATTTTAAGGATTGTTAAGTGTCGTGATTTACTTTATAATCCTATAAGAAGGTCATTCAGGGCTCTAATTTCCAATGAAACAGGAAAAAAATGGACTTTAAGCCAAAAGGAAAAAATAGCCCAAAGAAAAAAAGCCCAGTTGTGCAGGCATCTTAACTACCCCCACGCCCCACTCCCCTTCCCTTCAGAAAAGGAGAACAATAGGGAGGGGTGGTGGGTTAATCAACCTGATAATTACAGACTTTTTTTTGAACAAAGGGTTAAAATGGTATAAAAACTTCAGGGTTGTGGAGCCAGTTCTCTTTTCAAGAGAAACTCTCTTGAGCTGAGGTGCTGTTGGATCTCAAGACCAGGTCTGTGGCTTGTTTTTAAATAGTTTTTTAACTCTCTCCCAACTCCCCTTATATAGTTACACAATAAGGTCATAGAAACATAGAATCTTCTCTTTTTTAAGTCACCGCATCTCAGCCTCACAATGTTTATGCCCAGAACAGAATCCCATGGTTGAAGAAAACATAGCTCTCTGCATAACCACGCATTTATCTCCAATGATCCTGGACCTTTTCCTTCAACAAGGAGTCTGGCCGAGAGCACCCGAGGACCTCTAGATGCTTCATCCCTCGGGGTCACTTCTTCAAAGACTGTTCCTGGGGTTGCTTTGTCTTTGTAACTCTTGACCTTTACAAACAAATAACTCTACCTATTTCTTGCCCCTCACCAAAAGCTTGGCCACCATCCAGTCACACAATGATCCTGGGGCCAAGTGGTTAGGGTGTGGAAAGAGACTCTTGTGGCATAAGAGTCAAATCCCATCTCCTTCCTTGCCATCAGTATCCTGCAGTCCCCTGTGGTCACTGGGTGAACCCAGGAAGTAAGGAAGAAATGGGGCAAAAGAGGAACTCAAGCTGAAGGAAGCTGTCAAAATTCCTCCTGCCTCCCAAGGACACTTGAGCTGTGTCTACACGTGCACGCTACTTAGAAGTAGCGGCACTAACTTCGAAATAGCACCCGTCGCGGCTACACGCGTCGGGCGCTATTTCGAAGTTAAATTCAACGTTAGGCGGCGAGACGTCGAAGTCGCTAACCTCATGAGGGGATCGGAATAGCGCCCTACTTTGACGTTCAACGTCGAAGTAGGGACCGTGTAGACGATCCGCATCCCGCAACGTCGAAATTGCTGGGTCCTCCATGGCGGCCATCAGCTGGGTGGTTGAGAGATGCTCTCTCTCCAGCCCCTGCGGGGCTCTACAGTCACCGTGGGCAGCAGCCCTTAGCCCAGGGCTTCTGGCTGCTTCTGCGGCAGCTGGGGATCCATGCTGCAGGCACAGGGTCTGCAACCAGTTGTCAGCTCTGTGTATCTTGTGTTGTTTAGTGCAACTGTGTCTGGGAGGGGCCCTTTAAGGGAGCGGCTGGCTGTTGAGTCCGCCCTGTGACCCTGTCTGCAGCTGTGCCTGGCATCCTTATTTCGATGTGTGCTACTTTGGCGTGTAGACGTACCCTCGCAGCGCCTATTTCGATGTGGTGCCGCGCAACGTCGAAGTTGAACATCGACGTTGCCAGCCCTGGAGGACGTGTAGACGTTATTCATCGAAATAGCCTATTTCGATGTTGGCTTCACGTGTAGACGTAGGCTTGCTGTCATAGCAATAGCTGAGAAAAACATCTCCAATATTGAGATGATGGCCTGAAAACCTCATAAACAGCTGCTGAGATAGCTCATTTGGGAGAGCGTTAGATTGAAGATCTAAAGGTCCTTGGTTCAATCGCAGGCTTCAACAGGGCTTTTCTGAACTTTGGCCAGAGAGCAATTAGTGATTGCATTGGGCATTGCTGCTGGCAAATGCTCCTGGAAAGGATATTGTCAGCAGTCTTGGGACACCAATGAGCAAGTATGCTCTTCCTTTCTTCTCTTGCTCTTCCTCAGCAAGGGGAGGGAAAAAAAAGACCCCATTGTGCCCAGTATGATCCAGCCAACTTCACAGACCTTGCTCAGTGTTCCCTAAAGTCCACTGCTCAATCCACTGAGCGAGTGAAAGGCAGCTCTTAGGCCCTCTCACTACCACTTTCTCCAGGTTGGCCCATCCAGGTGTCACGGCAAATGCTACACAGGTGGATGGCATTGCAGGGGAGGGTCAGAGGAACACAGCCGAGATTCTGTGGTGCACTGGTTATCACAGAACTTTCCAAGCTGAAATCAGCAAAAAACACAGTATGTCATTTGTGTCCTGGCCTGTTTTCCTGCTTCTATGTCTGGCCTGGAGCCGGACATTCCCTGTCCCTATGAGTGCCAGCAATCAGACAGCCTGTGGTACCTTTCAATGAGACATGGGAACACTTTTGTAATTAGTGAAACAAAATACTTCCACCAACAGTAGTTGGCCCCTTTGCTGCACTTAGGTGCCTGTATGCTGTTGATTTCTTCTGTTTGAGGCAATAAGAAGCAGCCAACTCAGAAGCTGCTGAGCTCGCTCATCTTCCTTGAGATGTGAGATTGCCTCTCCACACTTGAGACACCCTTTGAGGTGGTGGGCTGAAAAACCTTTAAGGACTCTCTTTTCTTGGTTTCCAGCTTTAAGCTGCTGGATGAGGAAAGAGTGGCCAGGCAAGTGGGTGGCTGAAAAAGGGAAGGAGGTCTGACAAACAGGAAATGGTGGAGTGACAACAAAGTCCACAACCCCTTGCATATTTTTCCAGCCAACAAAATGCAGCACCAGATTTGTGCTTGGTCCACAGGGAGGGCTTTGAAGCAGTAGGAAACGTAGGCCATTTTCTGGGAAGTTCCCCTAAAGGTAAAATGCTGTTGATGGAGATCCGGAGCACCTCACTCATTCACTAGGAGGAAAAAGCTCCAACTCAGGTGTACCTGTGGAGAAGAAAGGCCCTGGAGAGACAGAGATTTATAGCAAAACCCACAGATTTGAAATCAGATTGCAGAATGCAGAGCTCTGAATACTGCCATTACGCCATGGGACCTGCAGATAAACACTTTCTGGGCACCTTTGACTCTTTGAAGGTTGGCACCCTGCATACCTTGGCTACTGATACTGGCATACATGCATTCCTTCTGAGAAAGGTAGAGTTTCTGTGGTGGGGTTCAGGGGTCCCCATGCACTGCACCCTAGCCGTAGGCAGGAGTGACTCTCACTCAGCAGGTTGAATAGGAAATTTATTAAGCGACAGAGGCCCAGTTTCTCACAGAAGAGTCAGTGAAGCAATCAGAGAAAGTCATTCCATCTCGTCCTGGGGAGAGGAGCCCAAGGGGTGCCCCTCTGAGGTGTAGCTTTCCCCTTGCAAGGCTGGCTGGCTTCAAGCTCCCTCTCCCCTCCAGCTTCTAACTGCCCCTTCTGATTCAAAGCCAGATCAGCTCCTCCCTCCTCTTTGTTCAGGGCAGAGGTGTTACCTGCCAGCCTAGGTTATAGCCCCAGGGTCATCCTTAGCTGCTGGGAGCTGCTCTGCTTGTCTCACACACATCCAGCCTGAGTCTCACACATGCACTCCTCCCACGCCATCACAGTTGCCTCCACAGCATAACCAAACTTTCACCATTTGCCGCTGGTAAAGAATACAGCTTCGTGGTGGAGCATTTGACTGCAGCTGAAAAAGTCCCAGGTGCTCCTTCACAGATGGTTGTCTTAAGGGAAACAGATCTTCATCTCCAGTCCATTTGGGGTTTTCCCTGGATGTTTGAAATACATTTAAACACTTATCATTTTCCTCTGCCAATGTACCAGCACTGAGCAAACCTATCCTTCAGCGGAGATCAGTTCCCAGCCTGCAAAGCTCAGGGTTCTGTTCCCATTGAACACAAAAGGGTACTGTACATCACAGACCTGGGTTCATAAGGGGGTTCTACACAGCAAAGCTATTTCAAAATAACTATCCCAGCGTCAACACAAGGCAACCGCTGCTTTGAAATAATTCAGAAATAAATTGGGGTTGGCTTATTTTGAAAGGCGTAAACCTCCTTGTACGAGTAAGAGCAGCTCTTGGGAACAGGGGCTGCTAAGACAGGGACTGCAGCCCATTTTGAAATCAACCATAGCACGTCCAATGGCTGCATCTGAAATAGGCTTCCTGTGTGTAGATGCGGTATTTGGAAATCTTGATCTTGCCACTCACTGGTGCTGCAGCTGTCCCCAACACTTCCTACACCTCCCCCAATATCGACACAACAAATTAAGGCTGACAAAATTGACCTCAGCGCGGAGCCAGTGCAGTCGGTAGAACAGGTCTCTTTTTCATGTACAGCTGCACTGCACATTACAAGAGACTTTTCTGTGGCAGATGGCCTGGTAGCCCTGCTCCAGAGAAAAAGGCATTAGTGGCTCCCAGACTGTTGCGCTTTCCAGCTCTGGGCCAAGGGAGCTGGAAGGAGAATCCTGATTCATTTACTGTGCGGTTCCATTGGGGATTGCAGAACCTGAAGCTGTTGTTTTCCTACCTTCAATTTGCCCAGCACCAGCTGGATCAGACTCGACCTTCCCCACAGGGACGTCTGCCATCCAGCGCAGTTTGTGGTGGGGAAGGAGAACACGTCAAAGAGGCTTCTCCTCACGCTCATCTTCCTCACCCTGAATTCTCTCCCCAGACTCCAGGGCAGAGCTCTCAAGAAAAAGACTCCCTGCAGCAAAGCCCTGGGGGGCTCTGAGATGGCCCCTGTCCTGCAGCCTGTCCCACCTGGCCATTGTTCTGCACTGTCTGTGAGGTCACCACTTCCCACCTCCTTTAACCAATCAGCGACTGCTCTGCAAAAAGCCCTTGTGATGTCACTGCCACACCCACCCCTTGAATTCTGGGGCCCAGAGGTGTGTCACTGTGGAGTGAAGGGCACAACTCTGTCCCAGTACATAAAGGGAGAGGGACATGGATGGTTCTTAGCCAGGAGAGTGAGAGAGGGGAGCTCATATGCTGGGTGCCCCTAGTCTCTGTGTGCCAGAGGTGTGTGGTGCAATGGAAAACGTTCTGGCCTTCTAAGCTGTCGTGATCACCTTGATCTGAAGCTCATCACCAAAGAGATTGTCTTGTTAGTCTTTAAAGTGCTGCATTTGTGCAGTTTTGTGCTGTGTGGTTACCTTGAGTTAAGGCCAATCATCCAAAGGGTGTGAGTTCAATGCTGCCAGACTCACTTTAGTGTGCATTACCCGTTGGGAGGGCTGGTGAAGATGGCAGAGCAGGGACTTCAAACAGCCGGGACCTACGCTTCAGAGACCTCAGCTCTGTTTTCTCTTGTCTTACGCCACAACTGAGTGAGGCAGCTTCTGCTGCAGGGAATCTCCTCCATGGGACAGCTGCCCCTTTCCCCAGCATGGCAGCCCCACTGCCAGGAACCCCTGCTGCATTTCCTGACCCCCCGCCCCCAGTGAGAGCTTTCACAGTCCCTTTTCTCAGCACACACCCCCACCAGGAGATTCTGGGGCTCCCTCTCCTTTTCCGCCCCTCATCTCTGCTGTTGCACCTCCACCTGTGGTGTCTCTCCATGGGGCACAGCCCCCCCATCACCATGGAGCCCTGATGTCTGCAAGAGAGACCTCAAAGAGGTAGACATCGAACTGGACAACTGGGAAGAACTAGCAGATGACCGCGGCAGATGGAGGCAGGGGTTACACAAGGGCCTTCAGAAGGGCGAGTTGAAGATCAGACAGCTAGCAAAGGAGAAGCGAGCACACAGAAAGCACAATAAGGACTTGCCAGACACCCACTACATCTGCAAGAGATGCAGCAAGGACTGTCACTCTCGTGTGGGTCTTTATAGTCACAATAGACGCTGTAAATGAAGTCTTACATTGAAACTTTAAAGGGCGCGATCCATAGTCTGTGCAGACTGAAGGATGCCTACTGCTACTGCTGCTTGGGCCAATGCATGGGGCTCTGCAGCTGGGAACTGTCAGTGACTTTTCTGAGATGTGTTGGTCCTTTCTGCAGCCCCCACTGTGGGAGGGCTTTGCCTGGTCCTGGGCGGGGTTCTTTTCTGGGGCTTCCGGAAGCTGTGCCCCTGCCAGTTGAATGTTTCTTGGTCAGAGACACAGGCTTCTTCCTGTGCCTGGGGTGGGCCCTGACACTGCTGGACGAGTGTGATGAAGCCAAAGTGCCGTGAGCTCAGTCTGAACCAAGTGGCCTTTGTGTGTTAGATTCCTGAGCCCCCTGGCTTTGGGCCTGGTTCTCCTGCCCAGCACAGGCCACTGTGAGCAGGGCCCTGCATATCTGTGATGTACAGTACCCTCGTGTGTTCAATGGAACAGAACCCTGAGCTTTGCAGGCAGGGAACTGATCTCAGCTGAAGGATGGGTTTGCTCAGTGCTGGTACATTGGCAGAGGAAAATGATAAGTGTTTAAATCTATTTCAAAAATCCAGGGAAAACCCCAAATGGACTGGAGATGAAGATCTATTTCCCTTAAGACAACCATCTGTGAAGGAGCACGTGGGACTTTTTCAGCTGCAGTCAAATGCTCCACCACGAAGCTGTACTCTATACCAGTGGAAAATGGTGAAAGTTTGGTTATGCTGTAGAGGCAAGTGTGATGGAGTGGGAGGAGTGCATGTGTGAGACTCAGGCTGGATGTGTGTGAGAGAAGCAGAGCACCTCCCAGCAGCTAAGGATGACCCTGGGGCTATAACCTAGGCTGGCAGGTAACACCTCTGCCCTGAACAAAGAGGAGGGAAGAGCTGATCTGGCTTTGAATCGGAGGGGGCAGTTAGAAGCTGGAGGGGAGAGGGAGCTTGAAGCCAGCCAGCCGGGCAAGGGGGAAGCTACACCTCAGAGAGGAACCCCTCGGGCTCCTCTCCCCAGGACGGGATGGAATGACTTTCTCTGATTGCTGCACTGACTCTTCTGTGAGAAATTGGACCTCTGTCACCTAATAAACTTCCTACTCTACCTGCTGAGTGAGAGTCACTCCTGCCTACGGCCAGGGTGCAGTGCATGGGGACCCCTGAACCCCACCACAGCAACTCTACCTTTCTCAGGAGGAATGCATGTATGCCAGTATCAATAGCCAAGGTAAGCAGGGTGCCAACCTCCAAAGAATCACAGGTGCCCAGAAATTGTTTATCTGCAGGTCCCATGGCGTAATGGCAGTATTCAGAGCTCTGCATTCTGCAATCTGATTTCAAATCTGTGGGTTTTGCTATAAATCTCTGTCTCTCCAGGGCCTTTCTTCTCCACAGGTACACCTGAGTTGGGGCTTTTTCCTCCTAGTGGATGAGTGAGGCGCTCTGGAGCTCCATCAACAGTATTTTAACTTTAGGGGAACCTCACAGAAAATAGCCTACATTCCCTAACTGCTTCAAAGCCCTCCCTGTGGACCAAGCACAAATCTCGTGCTGCATTTTGTTGGCTGGAAAAATATGCAAGGGGTTGCGGACTTTGTTGTCACTCCACCATTTCCTGTTTGTCAGACCTCCTTCCCTTTTTCAGCCACCCACTTGCCTGGCCACTCTTTCCTCATCCAGCAGCTTAAAGCTGGAAACTAAGAAAAGCGAGTCCTTAAAGGCTTCTCGGCCCACCACCTCAAAGGGTGTCTCAAGTGGGGAGAGGCAATCTCACATCTCAGGGAAGATGGGCGAGCTCAGCACCTTCTGAGTTGGCTGCTTCTTATTGCTTCAAAGAGAAGAAATCAACAGCATACAGGCACCTAAGTGCAGCAAAGGGAACAACTACTGTTGGTGGATGTTTTTTGTTTCACTAATTACAAAAGTGTTCCCATGTCTCATTGAAAGGTACCGCAGGCTGTCTGATTGCTGGCACTCACGGGGCAGGGAATGCCCGGCTCCAGGCCAGCCATAGAAGCAGGAACACATGCCAGGACACAAATGACATACTGTGTTTTTTGCTGATTTCAGCTTGGAGAGTTCTGTGATTACCAGTGCACCACAGAATCTCGGCTGTGTTCCTCTGACCCTCCCCTGCAATGCCATCCACCTGTGTGGCATTTGCTGTGACACCTGGATGGGCCAACCTGGAGAAAGTGGTGGTGAGAGGGCCTCAGAGCTGCCTTTCACTCGCTCGGCGGGTTGAGCAGTGGACTTTTGGGAACACTCAGCAAGATCTGTGAAGTTGGCTGGATCATACTGGGCACAATGGGGTCTTTTTTCCTCCCCTTGCTGCGGAAGAGCAAGAGAAGAAAGGAAGAGCACGCTAGCGCGCCTTGGTGTCCCAGAAGGGCTGACAACATCCTTTCCAGGAGCATTTGCCAGCAGTAAGGCCCCAAGCAGTCACTAATTGCTCTCTGGCCAACGTTCAGAAAAGCTCTGCTGAAGTTTGGGATTGAACCAAGGACCTTTAAATTTTCAGTCTAATGCTCTCCCAACTGAGCTACTGCAGCAGCCGTTTATGAGGTTTTCAGGTCATCACCTCAATATTGGAGATGTTTTTCTCAGCTATTGCTGTGATAGCAAGTGTCCTTGGGAGGCAGGAGGAACGTTGGCAGCTTCCTGAGTCAGAAGATTCTGTAGGTGTTTGTCTCTGTCGGAGGGGTTGGAGCAAATGCGGTTATATCTTAATGCTGGGCTGTAGACAATGGATCGTGTGGTGCGTCTGGGATGGAAGCTGGAGGTATGAAGGTAGGCGTATTGGAGATGTTTTTCTCCAATCACAAGGCCTTTTACAGAAGATAATTTACCTACAGCCTGAGTCTCACACATGCACCCACACGCCCCCCCCAACACTATCACAATCTGTTTCATTTTTTCACCCCCCATGTGTTACCTGTGGGGGCGGTGAGTGGGTGGTGGTGGGGGCAATGTGTGTGTGTGATGGGAGGCAAGGTCAGGAGCATGGACTTGAAGGCTTTGCCCTCACTGATGTCACTGGCTGGGAATCACAGAGCTATCTTTGCTCCTCAGCCAAAAGAAGCTGTGCCAGGCAAGTGCCCCTGCCTGATCCCACATGTTCAGTCCCAGCCAGACCCAGCCAAAGCCTGCTCCTGAACCTGCCTCCCATCGGCCCCTCACAGACTGACCTGGCAGAGAAGGGGCCAATCCAGCTGGAGCTGCTGTGCTAACAGAGCAGCTGGAAAGGAGCAGAGCGTGACAGGAGGAGACACAAAGGCTGCAGACCCTGCCCATGGCCCTGCTCTGGACCCACCCAGCAGGGACACATGGGCTGAGCTGTGCTGCTCCCAGGGCAGGGCACTAAAGTCCCCTGCTCACCCCAGGAAGCAGCTCTGCAGGGGACATGAGTGATCATAGCTCTGTTAGGCCAAACCTGCCCTTCCCGTGTCCCCGGCCAGCCAGTGAGTGGCAGAAAGTTTCCTGGCAGGGTTGAAGTTGGGACATATGAAAAAATTCCAGGCACGTTGGGTGAGGTGCCGAGTGGTGAAGGTGATGGACGGCTAATCCATTGTGCTCTGCAGGGTTTGAATCCCATCCTCACTGAACCTTTATAGGCACCATCCTGCTGAGCTTTGTTGAGTTCCAGTCCTATTGTGTGATGCTACTTCTAGCACAGCTGAGCCTGCTGCCTCCCAGCGCCTGTGCTGGGCAGACTCCAAGCACAGGCCAACTCTGTCGCTCACTAGTGTGGGGTGTCTCTGCAGAGGCAGGTCTGGGGCAGGAGAGGGCCAGGAGACAATACCCACTGTGAATGGGATTCCCCAGTGCTCAGTGGCCCAGGACCTAATGCTGAGCCCTTGGCTGCATAGACCTGTTGGTGAATAACAAGAATCAAGGGCATCACCTCCCTGCCTTTGTAACAGACAAAGGGCTTTGGGGTTCCTCCCATGCTCCCCACACCCACTCTGCAGCCACCTCAGCTGTCCACCTGTCAGTGTCTGTTACTTCTTCCTCCAGAAGGACGGCAGCCGCCACCTCCTGCAGCTCTCTGAACTCTCCAGCACAGCCCAGAGGGGCTGCAAAGCAGGTGAGAGGCAGCCAGAAAGATTTGTCCATGTCACCACTGGGTGCTGCTTTCCTAATCTCCCCTTATCTGGGAGGTCCATGGGCAGGGGAGCCACAGAGCCTCTCTGGGACTTTTCTCCTAACTCGTTTGGGTTTTGTCAGTGACAAACAAAGGGATGTGAGAGGAGAGTAACTCTCCCTCTCCTGCCCTGCTGAGATTGCGCTGTCAGCAGCTGTGCACAGGCAGTGCCAGAAAGCCACAGGGCTGGGAGGATCAGTCTCTGTTCTTGTAGCCAGAGGAGCCACCTGCCCAACACCAGTTTCCGCTGCGTTTGCCTGAGCTCTTGTCTGTGACTGGATTCTTCCCAATTCTCCTCTCCCATCAGCCTTTGCCTCCCCCAGCCATGACTGGGATTGCCAAGGGAGGGCTTTTTGGTTCCCCAGACACCTGTAGGAAAATGTTGCTCATAATGCACAACAAGGCACCACTGGGAGTTGAACCCAGGATCTCCTGTTTACAAAGCAGGCGCTTTTACCAGTTAAGCCTCGGTGCCCCCTTTGCTTGAGCTGTGGGTCCTGACAGGGAGGTATCTGTGTTCGTCTGTGTCTTCAGCCAAAAAGCCGTCCTGCAGCACTTTAACGACAACCAAACGAATTTATCAAGTGACGAGCTTTTGTGGGGGCCGACCCACTCTGGTGGATGCCCACAACAACCCCTTCCCATTGCCCAGCACAGACATTGTGCCCGACGGAAGCTGGAGTTGCTGCCGAGAGGACATTGCGGATGAGAGGAAGGAAAAACCCCCTTTCACTTCCTGTCCCCTCTGCCGTGTGCAGATCAGACTCCACCAATCTACCCTCCTCCCACCCCACCTGCCCCAGTGCCAGGATCCCACCAGCAGAGCCTGGAGTCCTGCCCCCCTTTGCTCCCTCAGCCTGACTTTCACTCTGTGCTTCCCACATCCTCCTTTCTCCCTCTTCACACCCCAGGGGTGGGGCGAGGAGGGCCCAGCTGTGGGGCAGAGTTATCGCCTGTCTCTCACGGAGTGGGGGATGGGCTGTGCTGCCCCGGCTGGAGCTTTTCAGGGTGAGCATTTGCTGCGGTGTAACTAGCAGAACATTTTGCCTTTCTGTCTCCTTCTGCCCTTCAGTCCCACTTGTGACCCTCCACACAACCCCTTTGCTTTATTACCAGCCCAGTGCAAATCACTGTGCCCTGGGGGTGGGGCTGACTTCCCAGCTTTCCCTGTGTGAAACCTTTGAGCAGGGCCTGGGGCTGTTACTGTGCAGTTGCAGGTCGGGGTCCGCTGGGGGTGTGGGGCTCCCAGTCATGTCTGGTGCCCCCGTCCCGTGTCACAGAGGTGTGTGCCGTGTGGGGTACATACCTGACCGTCCACTGCCGCAGTTGGGGGTACGCATGTGTGGGCAAATCCTCCTTTCTGAACAGCTGCAGGTGGGCCATGGCAAGACCCATGTAGGCATCAGTGGGGAGCCACAGACCCCCCCAATCTGCCCTGGATGAAGACTGTGAATGCAGGGACATGAGCTGGGGATCATTGTTGGCCTCTACAGGGTATGAGTAGGATCCATGGCTCCGCACACCTTCCTGGGTGAGGCTCCTGCTTCTGGGCTGGCCGGGGGCTGGGCATCAGTGGGAAGAGCAGAGACCCACCCTCCATTCTGGTGCCCAGCCTCACGAGCAGAACTCTGGTTCCTTTTCTGACCCCAAGCCTGCTCTGCTCTCCCCTCTGCCCAGGCCTTCGTACCCTTGCTGAAGCAGGCTGCCCAGGGAAGCCCCCAGAGAGGGCTGAGCTGCAGCAAGGTGGCCATCGTCAACATGTGCAGCATGGCTGGCTCCATCCAGAATGTCTGTGGCTCTTATATGGTCCAAATCATCTCCTATCACTGCAGCAAGGTACAGGGCACACCCAGCAGGGCCTGACTGCTGCCTGGGTTTGCTACTTGCACAAATCGCTGTC
Source organism: Carettochelys insculpta (assembly GCF_033958435.1). Classification (NCBI taxonomy): domain Eukaryota; kingdom Metazoa; phylum Chordata; order Testudines; family Carettochelyidae; genus Carettochelys; species Carettochelys insculpta. The sequence continues at coordinate 337,995 of NW_027439072.1, forward strand.
ACTCGGTGTATTCCCCTTGTTCCCCATCCTACTGCCACCATTCCAGCCTCCAGCCCTGTGTTGGGCGGGGCCAGCAGATTTTGTCTGCCTTCAATTCACTTGGGCTTTAGATCAGAGTTCCCATCCAGTGAGGAACTTTCTGTTGCGCCTGTATCCCGCCGGAGAAATCCCCACGCTGAGATGGGCTGGGGACAGCTCAGCCCCAGTCCAGCCAGTCTTAGCTAAGGGAAGCGCCCCTGAAGACCTCTTCATCCTACCCACTCGTAGTGGGGGACATACCCCTTTTGGAGACCATCCTACCAGCTCAACTCCAGGAGGCCAGATCCTAAGTGTGCCGAGTAAAATTATGGGAGAACCAAAAGGAGCAACAATGTTACATTTTCACTTTTTCATATCGGCCCAGATCCTGCATAACCGAGAGCAGCCTCAGCACGGCTCTCAGGTGTGCTCACCTGTCACAGCTCACTGGAAGCTTCTCAGGATCAGTGGCTCATCAAAGTGCAGCTCCACCCACATCTCTGTGGGTTGCTGTCATCTCTGAGAGCATGAGAGAGTGCAGCTCCCAGGAGCGTTTTCTTCTCACGAGTGCTTCTGATAAGCTGAGCGCTTTAGTGGTCATGGAGCAGACACTTCAAATGCTGCCCAACTGATTAGCAGAGCTCCCACAGCTGGCAGCGAGTGTTTTTATTGGTGGTGCCCATCCGCACATGCTTTGGTGCACATACGATTTATTCTGCACATGGAAAGATGAAATTAAAAGGAACGCTGCTCTCACCCCTTTGTCTGTCTGTCCCATCCCTCCCTTCAGCAGTGTGGGTCATTTCCTACAGGGTTCATTCCCTCCCCCACTCTCTGCTGTCTCTGCTCATGGCATCTCACCCGCAGTTCCTCCATCCCCATGTGCCCAGGCAGAGAGGTGCAAGGGTGGCTCTCAACAAAGCCCAGGTGGTGCGTGAGGGAACTCCTTGAAGAAGTGCAGTGAGACTGGAGCATTTAAGTATCAAGAGGGTAATAACAAGACAACCTGGGGCTTTGTTTGGTAACAAACCTGCTCAGCACACAAGTGGTGGCCACCAGGACTTCAGCGTTTCTGTAGCTGGCAGGATATGAACCTACCCAGGGCAATCCCGCTCGTGTCTTTGTCCCTCAAACTCACCCCAAACCCCTTGCTTGCAGTGCCAGGCTTCTGCTCTCAGCCCTTGGTCCTTGCCAGAGGATTTCTGGGAATTTCCAGCACATTGGGAAGCCCAGGTCACACGTCTCATGCCACGTGGCAGTGGTGACTCTGGGTGGTGCTTGGAGCACAGTGTGCCACCCCAGGGCACTCACACTGCAATGAAGACAGGCACCTCTATGGTCAGTGCCTGTCAGCATCATGTAAAGCATCCAAATGTCCATTGTGGGTCAGGCCAAAGGTCTGTCTGGCCCAGTGTCCTGTCCTCTGGGAGGGGCAACACCACGTGTTCCTGAAGCCAGCAGGCAGGTACCACTGGGAGTTGAACAAAGGATCTCCCCTTTACTAGGCAGCTTCTTTACCAACCAGGCCATGGTGCCTGCTCTAGTTAAGCTCTGCCATCTGCCCACACCTGACTCCTGCCAGCCCACCCCAGGGCCTGCCTGGCTTCAGTGCTGTTTGGATCCTGTCAGGCAGAGGCTGGAGCAGTTTTACTCCCAAAGGGGGGTGACTCATTGCACAGCCTAGATTACTAGGTCAGTGTCACTGTGTGACTCAGGGCTGTAAAACCCACACCCCCTCCTGAGTAAGAGGGACACTGACCTACCCCTGGTGCAGATAGTGCCCTGCCAACCAGACAGCTTTTGCCACGGCACTGCTGGTGGTGGTGGTGATTGGGCAGTGCAGACTCAGCACACCGGTGGCCTGTGACAGTTGCAAAGGAGAGGGTTTGAGAATTGTTAGGCAGGCTGAGAACATGAGTGCAAGAAAGGGAGTGCCCAGCATGGGGCTTGAATCCCTGACCCTGAGATTAAAAGTCTCATGCGCTACCAACTGAGCTAGCCAGGCCACAGAAAGCAAGGCTCCATACAGCCTATCGCAGAGGAGAAAGAGTCAAATGTGCCTGTCAGCTGAGTAAAAGTCAAACGTGTGGGGCAAAGTGCTCACAAGGGCCGGACTCCAGTCTTTGTTATCTGGGCTGCAGGAGGTGAGATGCAAAGAAAACAGACTGTTGGAGTGAATCTTGGCCAAGCCTCTCACTGGTGCTGCTACATCTCCCGAACACCTCACACACCTACGGCAATTTCTGCACAACAAATGAATGCTGACACCATTGATCTCAGCGCAGAGCCGGTGCAGTCAGTAGAAAACGTTTCTTTTTCATACAGACTGAACACAGATTTGCAGAGAGTTTTCTGTGGGAAATTGCCTGTTAGTGACTCTCCAGAGAAAGGGGAGTTAGTGGCTCACAGACTGTTGTGCTTCACAACAATGGGCGATGGGACGAGAAAGGAGGACCCTGATTCATTCACTCTTCAGTTCCACTGGGGAGGGCAGCACCTTAACCGAGTGTTTTCCCTGCCTTCAATTTGCTCAGCATCAGCTGGGTCAGGCTCTGACCTGCCCCAGGTGAACGTCGGTCGTCCAGCGCAGTTAGTCAAGAGGGAACTAGAACGGGACAAAGAGGCTCCTTCTCATGCTCATTTTCCTCACCCTGATTCCTCTCCAGCCTCATGGGCAGAGCGGAGGAAGGAGACTCCCTGTGGGGAAGCCCCGGGGGTGTCTGAGATGGCCCCAGCCCTGCAGCCTGTCCCACATGGCTGGTGTCAGGGACTCTCTATGAGGTCATCACCTTCCCACTTCTTTTAACCAATCGGCTGAGGTGCTGTAAAAGGCCCTTGTGATGTCACTCCCACACCTGCCCCTGGCCAGCAGGGCTCATGTCCTGCCCCTGGCAGCCCCTTTGCATGGCTGAGCTGCTACCCCTGTGTCACCCCCACTCTCTCAGGGACATTCTGGGGCTCTAGCCGGCTGCACATGGGAACACCAGAGGCTGCTCTGTGCCACAGGCTCTTTGCAGAGATCATCTCATCCGACGCCCCTGCAGATCACAGGCCTCCTGTATGGTGCAGTCGGGAGTGTGGCACCAAAGCGCACACCAGACAGGCACTTGCTCTGCACTGGAAGGAGCCCAGGGCTAGAGAAAGCCCCACACCTCTGGGGTGTTTGGAGGACATTAATGCAGTGACAGGAAGGGAAAGGACCCAAAGTTCCAACTTGTGGGTCTGTATCATAATTCACGTGCAGAACAACTCTGTGCTCAGGTCTGCACATTCCACAATTTTATTTCTCTCTCAAGTTTAAATTTAATTCTTTGAGCACTGAGTTCTCCAATCCCTAATCTGGCCAGTGTAATGACCAATAGGTAGACAGTTAGATAGATTCCAAACATCAATCAATCAATCTATCAAATTGAGAATACAGCTACAAATCATAAAATCCTCCCCTTTAATTTTACTTAAATTGAATTCCCCTTTAATTGCAGCAAAGGAGGTTGGACATTAGGAAATATTTCCTGTCAGGGCAGTTCTGGCATCTCCCTGGCAGCCTGGCCCACACAGCACAGAAGGAACACAGGGCTGAGGCTGGGGTCTCAGGTGCCCAGCTCCCATTGCAATGAATGCAATGAAATGGGAAATGCTGAGGTGCCCTATGCAGCTGTGCAGTCAGTATTTGGGTAAGGAAGGCCCTGCCACTGTCTATTTTGCTGGCAGGGAGCAATCTAGAGCCCTGATGGGAGGAGATTCCAGCATGCACATGTGGTGAGGCTGGCCAGCCTGTTGGAAAGGGGCTTTGGCCATTTCCATCCCTCCTCTTGCTTGGCTACTTACTTCACCTGACTGAGAAGGACTTGGGCCCTGGACACAGCCTGGCCAGTCTTTCCCCATCCCAGGAGATGTTCTTCATCACAGGGGTCTTGTCCTGTCCTCATTGTGTTGACCTGATGGCAAAAATTCTTACTGTCCAAATACACCCACCCAGGGGCAGGGTCTCCAGCCCATGTCTCAGAAGAAGGCTTAATAGTCACTACCTTTACATAAGGGACAGGCTTCCTCATGGGTCTGGGCCAGGTGAGGCTGGGGCTTGCCTGGACCCAGACTCCCAAAGCACAAAGCCAGCCCCCCATAAGCTCACACTGCACCACACACCTCCCACAGGAAGGGGCAGCAGGAGCACCTGCCAAGTGGCACCTGCCCTCCTCAGCAGTTCCAGTGGTTTTCTTTTCTCTCCGTTTCCTCCCCAGTTCTGCTGGCCTCAAAGCTCCAGGAATCAGGGAAGTGATAAACACAGGAGATCACTGCCCCAGCCAGCCATGGTCCCCAGCACTTCTGCAGAGGTTGTTGTGGAACTCTGGAAATCCTCTTCAGTGACATTCAAGTGTCTAAGTGTCTGGCTGAATCACTGCCCAGGCTGCACCTGCAGGAAGAGGCTGGGAGCAGAGATTGTCAGCAGGAGCAGATGGGACTAGAAATCAGGGATGGAAGCTGGTAAGACAGAGGCTTCAGGTAAAGGGCAGCCCCTTGTAGGGCTGAGGGGTCATAGCCAGCACAGCCAAATGAAGGGGAGTTGCAGGAAGCAGTCCAGGGAAGGAGAAGTGGAAGCTGAGAAGGGAAAGCGCAGAAGTGCCAGATGTGGAGTCCATGCTGAGCTGCAGCCAGAAGGAGGGATTTCCCCAACAGCCACTGAGGGTGTGGCACAGATGTGGCTTGTGGCAGGGAACAAGAGGAGTGCCTGGGTCACTGTGAGAGTGACAGTGAATTAAAGGACTGTAGCCTAGAAAGGGGGAAATGCCAAGTTATCCAGGAAAAAGGCAAAGCCGGAAGCTGGACATATGCGGCTTCCACCAGCAAGTGGTGCTGCCCCAGTGACAAGGAGGGACATAAACGCTGGGAGGACAACATCTTAGCAGAGCTAATGCCTGAGCTGAGCCATCCAGCAGCAAAAGGCTGCTTCATTATACTGACCAATGAACAGAGGAAAAACATGCAAAGAGACATCAGTCCCCCCAGATGTCTGGATAAGATATCAGAGAAAGGCAGAAGAAGGGCTTGTCTGGGACTTGAGCCCCGGAGCTCTCCCACCCCTTGAGGAACAAGCCACCATCAGAATGGAGGCACTGGGCATACTCCAGAACCAGCCTGGAACACACAGGCAGTGCTCTTATAAGAACTGCACCTAACTTCACCTTTCCAAGGTCATTTCCAAGCTCTCTTCACAGTCCTGAAGGAAGAAACCAACTTCCCACTAGGAACAGGTCACAAACCACTCTGTCAAAACAAAAATCAGTCAAGTAGCGCTTTAAGGACAAGCAAAAGAATTTATGAGGCAAACTTTGATGGGACAGACCCACTTCTGCAGACCATAGCCATACCAGAACAGACTCGATATTAAAGGCACAGAGAACCTAAAACGGTAATCAAGGAGGACAATTCAGAAAAAAATGAGCAAGGTGAGCAAATCACAGAGTAGAGGGCTGGAAGCCGGGGCGGGGGGGAGGTCAAGAATTAGATTAAGCCAAGTATGCAAATAAGCCCCTTTAGTGAATCAGAAAATCCCCATCCCAGTTCAAACGATGTGTTAATGTGCCGAAATTAAGTAGAAAAGACAGCTCAGCTGTTTCCCTTTGAATAGCGGTGGGAATTTTTTTTTTCAGTAACATGCATACTCTTAAGTCATTAATAGAATGGTGACTCCATTAAAATGTTGACAAACTGTTTTATGGATCTAGAGTGTTTTGATGTCTGTTTTGTGCCCATTAACCCTTTGTTGAAGGGAGTTAGAAGTCTGTCCAATATACAAAGCATCTGGGCATTGTTGGCACATGTTGGTAAGAGAAACACAGGGAACACAAAGTCAGGGAGAGTAGCAAACACACTCTGTGGTGGGAGCATCAGGGAGTTCAACTCAAGACTTCTTGCTCCCTGAGCAACACTCAGCCTTGCAAAACTCATCTTTGGAGGAAAAACAAACATTACATATCACAGTTTTAGAGAAAAGCAAAACCAACCCCCGCCCACCTCCCCCCAACACACACCAGCTGCACTTGACTTCTCCTTGCCAAAGCCTTCCCCACACTTCCTCCTGCCTGGAGGGATATTCAGCTGGTGCTGCTGGGCTCAGTCATTCACAGCTCTGCCTGGTGAGTGTGACTCCACCCAGCACAAGTTGAGCTTCTTCTGGTGCCTTTTATGATCCAAACACCATCAAAGCTGGGCAGCCCCAAGTGTTGGGGCTGGCAGGGAGTCAGGCGTGGGCACATAGCAGAGCTTTATCTGATATTCTGAGGAAAGAAGTAGAAAGAATAGTGGTATGACTATAGAAAAACAAATGCTCGAGAAATGATAAGCTCATGAGAGAGATGATCAAATACAGCAGAGAAAGTACGTGTCAGGAAATACGCCGACAATATAAGATTACAGAGAAGGAAGGAAAGTCCACTGAGGAATGGACAACAACCGCGCTCGTGACAATACACAAGACAGGCAGTGCACAGAAGGATTGCCCTAACAAGTCATCTAGGCAAGCTACTGCTGCTGATACTGATAGAGAGATTGAGATCAAAAAGAAAAGAACATCTAACAGGCAAGCAAGTGGGATTTGGGAAAGATAAAAGGACCATACAGCAAATATAGACACTAAGATTAATAGCAGAGAAAGCTCGCTGAAAGAACAAGGACATCTGCAACTGCTTCATTGATTGGGAAGGAGGCTCTTGAAGAGTTCCACCAGAATTTCAACAGTTTCCACCCCACCATCAACCTTAGTCTGGACCTGTCCACAAGAGTGATCCACTTCCTGCACATGACTACAACTGTGCAGATGAGCGATGGTCACTTAAATACCACCCTATACCGAAAACCCACAGACCTCTTTGCTTACCCGCATGCCTCCAGATTCCATCCAGAGCAGACTACATGATCCATTGTAGACAGCCAGGCACTAAGGCACAACCATATTTGCTCTGAGCCATCAGAGACAAACATCTACAAGACCTTTACCAAGCTTTCCTCAAACTGCAATACCCACCGAAGGAAGTGAGGAAACAGATTGACAGAGCCAGATGGCTACCCAGAAGCCACCTGCTGCAAGACAGGTCTCACAAGGAAAACAAGAGAACACCACTGGCCATCTCACGTTCAGCCACTACTTTAGACCTCTCCAACACATCTTCCGTGATCTGCAAACCATCCTGGAGAATGATTCTTCACTCTCACAGCCCTTGAGAGGCAGGCCTGTCCTCACCTACAGACAGCCTGCCAACCTGAAACAACTCCTCACCACCAACTGAAGATCACAACACAGTAACTCTAAACCGGGAACCAAGCCCTGCAACAAACCTTACTGCCAGTTGTGCTCACATATCTACACCATGAATATTATCACAGGACCTTACAGCAACCATACCAACAGGGGCTCCTTTACCTGCACATCTACTAATATAATAGATACCATCGTGCACCAGCAATACCCCACTGCAATATTTACTTTGGCCAAACTGGACAGTCTCTATGTAAAAACCTAAATGGACATAAACCAGACATCAGAAAGGGTAATGGAAACAAATCTGTGGGAGAGCACTTCAATCTCCCTGGACACTCAGCAACAGATTTAAAAGTAGCAGTCCTCCAACAAAGACATTTTAAAAATCAAGTAGAGAGAGAAATCTCTGAGCTGCAATTTATTTGCAAATTTAACTCCATCAACCAAGGATTAAACAGAGACTGGGAGTGGCTGGTTCCTTCCAAAACCAGCTTCTTTGCCCTGGGTGTTAACAGCTCCACATAAGACTCTGACAATGGGCCACATCCCCCTCTGTGATCTGACTTGTTTTTAACTCTTTTGATACAAACTACTGTTCATGGGCCATTTCCACCTGGACAGAATAGACCTTGTCAGCTCTGGCCCTCCCTTTTACTGGGACCCCACTCTTGGTGTGAGGAGAATCATACTCAGACCAACTGAGCTAACCAGCCTGCACAGTGACAGCTCACAAGGGCCCTTTCAGAAAGGAGCAAGAGGCAGCTGCAGGGTCACTGGGGGCCTCTGGAATTAGCTTGCGACCCCTCCCCCACTGCTCAGAATCCCCACAGCAGGTGGGAGAGAAGATGGTCCAAGTGCTCTTTTGTGCCCTTGCACACAGCTGAGCACAGACACCTCCAAATGGCCCCTCTCCATGGAGAGCTTCCTGGGGAGCAGCCAAGAAGAAGGAAGCAGGGAGGGGTCTCCCATTGCCTTGGAAGAAAAGCCAGCAATGGAGAATGTGGGTATTGATCCCACTACCTCTTGCATGCTAAGCAAGCGTTCTACCATTGGAGCTAATTCCCCTCTGAGCAACAACATGCTCTTCCCCAGCCACCTCATTGTTGAGTCCATATGTCCCTGCGGCTCCCCTGACTCCTTTCCTGAGATGACACTTGTAAAACCAGTTCCTGTCAGCTGGGTGGCTGAGCGGTTTCGACAGTGGTGATAATAATGCCATGGTGATGGTTTCAAGATGGAGCTGAGCCCTTGGGGTCTGTTGACTAAGTGGCCTGGCTGCTATGGATGGGGAGGATCCAGCACGCACAGGGAGCTGTGCAGGTCCAGCCTTGTGGGAGGGCTCTATGGGAATCCCTGCCTGCATCACAATGCCACTGCCTGGGGGTGCTGGCGGGTGCTTTCTAACAGCTCTGGCTAGTAAACACACCCAGATGGGGTGCTCCAAAAACAGCTCTAGAAATAAATCACTCACATGGCCAGTAATTAGAAGCATAAAAATATGCCCCAGAGCCCCAATGTGAACCCCTCCTCCCACAGACACTGACTGTCCATGATCTCCTCTGCAGCTGCTCTCAGAAATGAAGCATCTGCCAAAGCACCACATGCTCCACACCTCTGCAGCTCACAGAGCCACCCCTGTTGCGTGTATATCACCTGCCCATGTAGATCAGTGAAACTCTGAGCCCAGGGAAGCGACACAGGCAGAGTAACCTGTTCAGAGGACACCAGGCAGTGCAGAGCCAGGCTGCCAGGCACCAGCACCCTCAGGCAGTGATAGTGTGATGCAGGCTGTGATGCCCATAGACCCCTCCCACAAGGCTGGCACTGCACAGCTCCCTGCGGGTGGGACAGCAGCCAGAGCAGCTGCTGCTCCAAGGCCATGTGCTGTGGGTGAGCTGGGAGCAGCTGAGCTCAGGAGCAGGCAGCAGACTGGGGTCCCTCCAAAGGAAGCACATTGCAGCAGGGGCTGATGTTGTTACCCCTCTGCCAGGGAACGTGGGCCATGTTAATGTTGTGCTCAGGGGAAGAGAGGGAGGGGACAGGCAGGGTCTGAGGGGACACCTGGCAGGGGCCTAGGACAGCGGGTGAGGGGCAGCAGGGTCTGAGGGAATTCCGAGCCAGGGCTCAGGGCTGTGGGGAATGGGAGACACAGTCTGAGGGGGGGATTCCAGGTTGGGGTTCAGGGTGTTGGGGGAGGGGCTGAGGGGATGCCTGGGTGGGATGCTGAGCAGCGGGGGAGGGACAACAATCTCACGCCAGGAACCAAACTGTACCTACAGCTGCCTGTTGCTCCTTTCTGAAAGGGCCCTTGTGAGCTGTTTCTCTGTAGCTTGGATAGTTTAGGTGGGTTGCGCACGGTTCTCACAAAACCAAGGGGTCGAGCCCTTGCTAGCCAGTAGACAAGTGCAGGGTGTTCCTCTGTTACCCTTTGCTGGACTGCTATAGGCACCAATGTCCAAAGACATGAAGGAAGCTGAGTGGCTTCTGGAGACCTGACCAGAGTCTTGCTCAGGAGGCTTCACTCTGCTTTGCTGGGAGGAGCCCTGACCTTTATTCCCTTTACTCCATTACCCTTCCTAATGCCTGTTCACTGGAGTGCTAAAGAGTGGGGTGCTGGGATACTGATGACCTGACCTGCAGGGCTTGTTATCTTCTGAGCAGCTGCTGCTGTGCCTGTCACAGCCCTGGATTTATTAGGAGGTTCTACACAACAAAGTTATTTCAAAATAACTATCGCAGCCTCTGCACAAGGCAACCGCTGCTTTGAAATAATGCAGAAATAAATAGGGGACGGCTTATTTGGAAATAAGCAAACCTCCTTGTATAAGTACAAGTACAAGTAACAGCAGCTATTTGGAAACAGGGGCTGCTAACACAGGGGCTAGAGCCTAATTTGAAATAAGCCATAATGTGTCCATTGGCTACATCTGAAATTAGCTTCCTGTGTGTAGATGAGGTATTAGGAAATCTTGGTCTTGCCACTCACTGGTGCTGCAGTTCTCCCAAACACTTCATGCACCCACAGTAATATTGGCACAATACATTAAGGCTGACACAACTTAGCACTGACGAGGGCAGAACCTTAACCTGGTGTTTTTCCTGTCTCTGTTTTGTCCCCCACCAGCTGGATGAGACTCTGACCCTCCCCACACAGACGCTGCCGTCCAGCGCAGTTAGTCGTGGGATAGAGCAATGGGCCAAAGAGGATCCTCCTTGCGCTCACGTTCCTCACCATGAATTCTCTCTCCAGTCTCCGGGGCAGAGCTCTCAAGAAGGAGACTCCCTGAGGCAAAGCCCTGGGGGGTCTCTGCGATGGCCCCAGCCCTGCAGCCTGTCCCACCTGGCCATTGTGCTGGACTGTCTGTGAGGTCACCACCTCCCCACCTCCTTTAACCAATCACCTGAGGTTCTTCCAAAGGCCCTTGTGATGTCACAGACACACCCACCAGTGCCCTGCAGGGCTCATGTACTGCCCCTGGCAGCCCCCTCTGCAAACGCACCCCAAGGGTCTGCAACAAAAAAGGCACATAAAAAACACGAAAACCCGAACTCCTCCCATCCTCAGTGTCCTGTGGGATCCTGCACTGGGGCAGGTGGGGAGAGAGGAGGGGAGATTGGTGGACTCTGACCTGTACACTGCAGAGGGCACAATATGTGAAAGGAGAATTTTAACTCCTCCTGTCCTCAATGTCCTCTGGGCAGCAACTCCAGCTTCCCTCCGGCACAATGTCTGCGCTGGGGAATGGGAAGGTGTTGTTGTGGACAGTCCAACCGTGTGGGTTGGCCCCACGAAAACACATTTCTTTAAAGTACTACAGGGCTGTTTTTTGGTTTAAGACACAGACTAACACAGTTACCTTCCTATCAGGAAGCAGTAACATAACAAGGAGACTATTGTGGCTTCGCTGGCTAACATACCTGACTAATAAACAGGAGTTCATCAATCAGCTCCCAGTGGTGCCCTGTTGTATGTCCTCCTTTGGCAATGTCTCTCCCTGCTGGGGAAGGTAAAGGCTGATGGAAAAGGAGCATTGGAAAGAATCTAGTCACAGCCTGGAGCTCAGGAAAAGGCAGTTGTGATTGGTGTGGGGAAGGTGCTGCTGTGGCTGCCAGAAGAGAGTCTGTGCCTCACAGCTTTGTGGTTCTGGGGAGGCCTGTGCCAGCCAGCTCCTCCAGCACGTTTGTAACACAGACACAATTCCCTGTCGGCAGGAGCTCTGTTCTGCCCTGTCAGAGGGAGCAGCTCCTGCCCCAGCCCTGCCGCTGCAGAGACACCCCCCAGCCCTGTCTGTGCACAAACTAAGAACATAAGAACATAATAATGGCCATACTGGGTCAGACCAAAGGTCCATCGAGCCCAGCATCCCATCTGCCAACGGTGGCCAATGCCAGGTGCCCCAGAGAAGGAGAACAGAAGACAATGATCAAGTGATTTATCTCCTGCCATCCATCTCCTGCCCTTGTTCTGAAGGCTAGGGCACCATACTTTATCCCTGGCTAATAGCCATTTATGGACCTAACCTGCAAAAATTTATCAAGCTCTTTTTTAAACCCTAATAGAGTCCTGGCCTTCACAGCCTCCTCGGGCAAGGAGTTCCACAGGTTGACTGTGCGCTGTGTGAAGAAAAATTTCCTTTTATTAGTTTTGAACCTACTACCCATCAATTTCATTTGGTGTCCCCTAGTTCTTGTATTATGGGAAAAGGTAAATAATTTTTCTATATTCACTTTCTCCACACCATTCATGATTTTATATACCTCTATCATATCGCCCCTCAATCGCCTCTTTTCCAAACTGAAAAGTCCCAGTCTCTCTAGCCTCTCCCCATATGGGACCCTTTCCAAGCCCCTAATCATCTTAGTCGCCCTTTTCTGAACCTTTTCTAATGCCAATATATCTTTTTTGAGGTGAGGAGACCACATCTGCACGCAGTACTCGAGATGTGGGCGTACCATAGTTTTATATAGGGGAAGTATGATATCTTTTGTCTTATTATCGATCCCTTTTTTAATAATTCCTAACATCCTATTTGCCTTACTAACTGCCGCTGCACACTGCGTGGATGTCTTCAGAGAACTATCCACTATAACTCCAACATCCCTTTCCTGATCTGTCGTAGCTAAATTTGACCCCATCATGTAGTACGTGTAATTTGGGTTATTTCTTCCAACATGCATCACCTTACACTTACCCACATTAAATTTCATTTGCCATTTTGCTGCCCAATCACTCAGTGTGTGACAGGGAGCGTCTCACTCCCAGGCCCACCCAGCTCTGCCCCCTCCCTAGTGGTAATTCACCTCTCACCCCAGCTGTCCCCAGTGCTGACCTGACGCACCTGAGATCCCTCTTGTAGCTTCCTTCTGCTTCCTCACCAACATTTCCTACCTGTGCTGGGAAGCAAAACTCCTGCAGTGGACATGAATTGTGCAGGTGGGAGACGTTCTGACACAGCCCCTGGGCAGGGCCCAAGGTTTCAGCTGGTGACTGTGCAGTGCAGAGGGAGGAGGAGTTTGGGTGCCAGCGGGAAGAGGTGGCAGGTGTGAAGGGGAACCCGGGCAGGGCTTGTGGCTGAGGGAGGAGGGGAAAAGGGCAGTGGGGGGGGGGTTGGCAGGGTCTGAGGGGACAAGGGGATCAGGGCACTGGGGAGGGGTGGGAGAGGCAGGATCTGAGGGACCCACTGCAGGGCCCAGGACAGCTGGCAAGGGGCAGCCGGGGCTGGGGGAACTCCAAGCTGGGCTCCGAGCAGTGGGGGATGGGTGAGAGAGTCTGAAAGCGGAGGCCACGCTGGTGGGGGAGGGGAGGAAATCTCAGTCCAGTGGCCCTGCAGCTGCCTGTTGCTCATTTCCAAAAAGGCCCCGTGTGAAACCCTTTGCAACTAGCCGCTTAGCTCAGTTGGTCAGAGTGTGATGTGAATAATGCCAAGGTTCTGGGTTCAAGCCCTATGCTGGCCATGGGCAGGTCTTTTCTGCTTTCCTTCTTGTGGTGGCTCTGGACACAAGCCCAAAAGAGCTGAAGGAACCAGGCTGACAGGTTGGCAGGGAGCAAGTCACAGTCACCACCCCAGGCAGAGGGAAGGGCTGCAGAGTGGGCCTGGGGGAGGTGAGGATCCCCAGATTCCCAACTCTGCAGCACACACCTCCCACAGGAAGGGGCAGCAGGAGCCCTCTGCCAAGGGCACCAGCCCCTACAGCAGCTCCATTGGCTTTCTCTGCTCCCCATCTCTCCCTAAAAGCCTTTGGCCTCACAGGCTCCCTCCCTGGACACCTGCTACTGCAGCACCACAGGCCCAGGTAACTCACCAGTGGTGCCAGTCCCTGCCTGCCCTGCTCATCTTCCCGCCTGAGTTCTCCTTCTTCACTCAGGTGCCCCGGCTGCTGCTTTGGGGGGCAGAGGGCTGGGGAAGGCACAGGAAGGGCCCTTGGGGGTGGGGTGCAGAAGCACAAGGAGCAGGCCCTGGAGAAAATCCATGGTGAGCAGCTTTGGCCATGGGAGCTCAGGAGAGGGGCAGAGAGGTACAAGTGACAGGGTGGGTCTCTGCAGAGGTGGGGTTGGCTGGGAGTCCTTGGGGAACGGGGAGAGGCCTGTGGGGAGGGGAGGAGAGAGCAGCAGGCAGCTGGCAGCAGAGCTCAGGGGAAGAGGCAGAGGTGGGAGAGGAGGAGGTGAAATGGGAGGAGGCATCACAGGTGGCCTCAGAGGGAACAGGCCAAGCAAACCAGATCCCCTCCCGCTCCTCGGGAGCTTCCAGCACTGGCACCAGCCTCCCCAGTGCAGCTGTCACAGGCCACAGTCGACATTCTGGTGCTTTACGTGATGCTGACAGGCCCTGACCAGAGAGGTGCAGAGTTATTTCAGAAGAGTTTATTCCAGAATTATTCCTCCAAAATAATCTAGTTCACAATGACGCCTTCACGCCACAAGGCAGCCCCCGAATAAAGAAAACATATTTCAAAATGGCACCTCCATGCACAGCAGAGCCTGTTTGTGAGTAGAGACCCTGGAGGCCATGCTGGGGATATCACTGCACAGCAGAGTAGTTTTGGAACATGCTATTCTTGAATAACTTATTTTTGAATAGCCCCAATTACCTGCCTATACAGCCCAATTCCAAAATCTCTGTTTTGGAATTGGCACCGTTGGAGGAGAATGAGGTTTACTGCCTTGCAAAAAGCTGCCTGTTATTTCTATATTATTTCAGTGACCTGCCAGGCTCTCTCAGGGTTAGGACCTTATTTGGAGGTTTCAGGGTTTGAGTCCCAGGCTGGGAAAGCTGCATTCACCTTGCCTTGTGCATCAGGAACCCGAGAACCCTGCCCATGCCTGGGGCCACGTGCTGGGTCCCAGACTGTCAGGTGAAACCTGAGAAAGTTAAAGAAAGCACCATCCTGGCCTTCTGCAGCCTGCTGTGATCGAACAGGGGTTCGTACTCTGCATTGTGGCTGCAGCAACCTGGTTTCAAATGCAAGTCACAGCAGTAATAGTCCAGTATTTGAGTCGTGCTGCTTTTATTTCACCAGGAGGATGGTGAAATACTGCAATGCTTTACCTAGACAGGTGTTGCAATCTTCATCCCTAGAGGTTTTCCAGTCCTGGCTTGAACAGACCCTGGCTGGGATGATTTAGTTGGGGCTCTGTGCTGCTTCCCTCTCTGACCCAATGCAAGAGAGAAAGCGAGGTGACTCATGATGCCTGCTGGATCTAGGTCTTTGGCTGAGCTGGCTGGAGGGGTTGGGGCAATTGGTTGGTGCTGAAGAACTAGGCGGTGTGCCCAGAGATCCCTAGAGGGCTCATGCTGGTGTGATCTGGTGAGACTGCCCATGTAGCTCAGCAAAACTCTGGGTCCAGGGAGGTGACCCAGCCAGCAGCAGCTGTCCAGAGGACACCAGGCACTGCAAAGCCAGGCTGCCAGACCCCAGCAGCACCAGGCAGTGGCATTGTGATGCAGGCAGTGATGCCCATAGAGCCCTCCCACAAGGCTGGGCTGCCTCTGGTGAGAGAACGTGGTGATGCACATGTGACCCATGCACCTGAGAGGGAGACACCCCTGGAGGGGACGGGGGGAGTTGTGTCTGCATCACTTTCGGTGGGCAGGTTTAGCAGGCAGAAGGTTCTGGAGTTGGGGTGACTCCTGTGGGCTCTGTGTCTGTGGGTAGGAGAGCAGACAGGGCAGCTGCTGATCCAAGGCCATGTGCTCTGGGTGACCTGGGAGCAGCTGAGCTCAGGAGCAGGCAGCAGACTGGGGTCCCTCCGTCAGAAGCAAGTTGCAGAATGTGGAGATGGTGTTACCCCCTGCCAGGGAACATGGGCCGTGTGCCCTGCTCACAGCTGAAGAGGGAGGGGATAGGCAGGGTCTGAGGTGAAACCTAGCAGGAGGCTTCACTCTGCTTTGCTGGGAGGGTCTCTGCCCTTTATTCCCTTCACTCCATTACCATTCCTAATACCCCTTCACTGCGGTGCTGATGAGTGACCGCCTGACCTGCAGTGCTGGGTGTCTTCTGAGCAGCTGCTGCTCTGCCTGTCTTGTTTTGAACTACATATTCAGCACCTCATTAGCATGTGGGCTTCTGTGGCACTTCGACAATGATGCGGCTCGCGGCTGCGCGACTCATCCAGACAGGGATCCTTTTCCAAAGGACCTAGGCTACTTCGAAGTCCCCTTATTCCTGTCTGCTCATATGCTCAAGTTTTATGAAGGGGTGAGTGTAGACAAGTCTGACGTGATGTGTCAGGGCCTGCACAGACTGGGAAGACTTGTTAGAAGGGGCTTTTGAAGGGGTTAGGGAGAACGTTTGGGTGTGTTGATTGGCTCTTTCCAGTATAGGACGGCTGAGCCTGAGAGGCACAGTGCACTGCTCCATCTGCTTGAGCGGGGACACTTACTTGAGGCTTGGTTGTGAACTCTGGGTGTGGTATTTTCCCAAGCTTATGCCATATGACTTTTCTGCCTCTTTCAGGAAAAGCTCATTTTCTACACTCAGAGTCTGTGCTTGTGAGTGGGGAAGCATTACCCCTGCGAGGCACCCAGGGCTGTGCGAATTTCCCAGGCTCCTGGGTGGGGGCTTGAGCCAGTTCTATGTGAGATAAATGAAAAAGGGACCCCTAGATTTTGAAACAGGCCCTGGTTGCTGCTGTTTCATTCAGATGAAAGGCTTACACTACACAGCTGTAGACCCTCTTGTCAGACCGAACTCCTTCATGAGTTCCTCAGTAAATCAAAGGGGTGACTATCCTCCAGTCTCTTTCATAGAGTACTGGAAGTGGAAGGGACCTCACGAGGTCAACAGGCCCAGTTTCCTGCACGTTTCCTTTCATAGACTCCCCAAACGTCAATCAAAACTGCAGCAGCTTCGATGAAACATTAAAAAGCATTTATTCCCCACAAAAAGATCAGTTGCATGTGTTTCCAGGTGGTATTGGTGCAGGAGTCCAGAACTGTTACAAGAGAAAGAAAAGAGAAATTCCAGTCTAATTCCTAAATGTGCTCAGGCTGAGCCAGATTGGAAGGTTTCCCTTCCCCATAACTTCGAGCAGTTTGTGCTTCCTGGGATGCTTTTCCAGTTAGGCCACATCAAAAGTTTCTTTGTCTTTCCAACATTGTTGCTGCCTTCAGTGTAGGTACAGGAGGAGAGGAGAAATGATCATGTCAATGTCCCTTTCTTTACATGCTCATCTGGGTGCCAGAAATATCCTCGGTGTGTGTCAGAGCCAGGCAGCTCATGGTGTCAAGCCCATTGAGCAGCTGCCTTTCATGGCCATTGTGAACCTGTTGCCTACATGTCCCTTCCTGGTGAATGGCCAGGGATGGTAACTTAACATCTAGCTGGGTGTGGGTCACTCCTTTGTTGCTACTGCAGAGTTAGTGCGTGGGCATTTCTCAGATTCACAACAAAGAAAGAACAAAGACAAAGAAAGAGCAAATGTTTTGTCTTCCTTGGTGAGAAATATACATTTTTGAGAGAGAATTTTATCCCTCGTTGCTTCCATTTGCTTCTGTACCCCAGTGGCCTAATGGATAAGGCATTGGCCTTCTAAGCCAAGGATTGTGGGTTCAAATCCCACCTGGGGTGAAGTATCTGTAGTAAGTACAGGCCTAGTCTGAGGCCTTAAGCCTGAATCAAAGTAATGGTCAAAACTTTGCTAACAGAAAGCAAAGTGCATCTGTAAGCAAAAGGAAGGCAGTGCTCTCAGAAGTTGGCAAGAAGAGGGTTGATGTTGCAGAAACCTGTCTACTTGTTGTGTTGAAACAGAAACATGGTACCAGAATGCCTGACCCTGGAATGTTTCACACATCAGAAAGAACAGGCTGACCCATCCCAATGACAGGGGCAAAAGGGGCATATGATGGATAGTGTTTTGTTCAAACCACCATGTACAAGGTGAGAGGCGGCACCTGACTATGTAGAAGGGCTGTACCTCAATACGTCAGGAGTGATGAGTAAGCTGTTTGTACCTGTGTATAAGAATGTAATCTTGGGATGTGGTCTGGGTCCGGCCAAGGGGGCAGTGGAAAGTCCCGCCACTGACCGAGCCGAGTCCATTGACCGTGGGTGCATATTTGTAGTATGCCCTGACTTAGACTAAGAAATCTACAGGGAACTACTACTGTGTCCAATACAGCAATAAACCTGGCTGACGTGCCTTCGCACCTTACTAGACTCTGTGGTCATTGGGGGTTCTCTTCAAGTCTGCTGTGTCAGCTATCTGCTGAGCTGGGGCAGCACACAGAGGGAACACACGCACGCAGCCGAGTGACACATTGGAGAGAGCAGAGCACCACGCTGGTGGCAACTCTGACAACAGCATCCTTTCCCAACTGGTAGTGTCAAGGTAAACAAAAAGGGGGGCCTTTCAAAATCAGACAGAATGACTTGATCAATTGTGTGCTCCAGTGGAGCTTTTGAAGTCCATGGGGCTGCCTTTGTGCAAATGAGTTGTTGCATATTCATATCACTGCCTCATTCACATCTGGGAGGGTTTCAGGCTTCCCCAGGCTCTGCACCCCATCCAGCAGCAGGAGAAGAGCAGGTTTATTAGCTGACAGGACACAGCATCTGTCAGAAGACACAGTACAGCAGGCAGAGACAGCCAGTCCAATCCATGTTGGGGAGAGGAGGCCCTGAGGGCCCCCAGAGCTGGGGCCTTGCTCCCTCCTTTGTCTCTCTCCCTCCCAGCCCAGACTAACTGCTTCCTACCTCCCAGTTTCAATCTAAACTCCTTGGGCTCCACCTCCCCCTTTGTCTGCAGGACAAAGGTGTTACCTGGTCACCAGGTTACCCTCAACAGGAGCCCCACACCCTCTGTGAGCCACTCACATCCACAGACACACATACCCCCCCGCATCACAGCATCTTCTGAAGTGGCGCACTCCCACAGCCCCTGCAAAAGGGAGGCTCGTGTGGCCACATCCTGCGTGTATCAGACAGAAGCTGGGTTGTGGAGAAGGAGAAAGGGGTTGCTTGAGAAGAAGCAGATCCTGAAAATGGGCCACTGTGGGAAAGGAAGAGACTCAAAGCTGTGGGTATCCAGGAGTCTCCTGTTACCACCTGCCTTCAGCCTGAGGAGACTGATGGAGTGAGCTCTCTCTCTCCCGCTGGCAGCACAAGCACTCTCCTCTTCCGGCCCTCGGCTTTGCCGTTCCTCTGTACGCAAGTGACACTCTCTTCTGAGTCATTGTTCTTCAGTCCCCTGCAGGACAAACCCGGCTTCCACAGTTCCTTTTCCTCCCCATGTCCAGAGTGGTTTTACAAATGGAGTTTAATTAAACTTTCTCTCTCTTGAACAAAAAAGCAGTAAAGCAGCACTTTAAAGACTAACAAAATAACTTATTAGGTGAGCTTTCGTGGGACAGACCCACTTCTTCAGACCAGAGCCATAGCAGAACACACTCAATATTTAAGGCACAGAGAACCAAAAATAGTCATCAACATTGACAAATCAGAAAAAAAATATTATCAAGGTCATCAAATCAGAGAGTAATGTGGTGGGATGGTGGTGGGGGGGGGTCAGAGTCAAGAGTTAGATGAAGGCAAGTATGCAAAAGAGCCCCTATAGTATCTCAGAAAATTTGCATCCTGGTTCAAACCACACGTTAACGTGTCGCATTTGAATATGAACGAGAGTTCAGCAGTCTCTTTTTCCAAAGGAGACTGAAAATTTTTCTTCAAGAAGATGCAAATTCTTGTCATTAACAGACTGGCCCACTCCATTAAAATGTAGAGTAACTGGTCTGTGAATCAGGAATCTTTTCATGTCTGTTTTGTGCCCATTAACTCTTTGTCTAAGAAAGTTTGAAGTTGTCAACTTTGATTACTATTTTTGGTTCTCTGTGCCTTAAATACTGAGTCTGTTCCGGTCTGGCTCTGGTCTGAAGAAATGGGTCTGTCCCACAAACGCTCACCTGATAAATTATTTCGTTAGTCTTTAAAGTTCTACTTCACTGCTTTTTTGTTTGGATAGTAAACAGACTAGCATGGCTTTCTCTCTGTTATTTTCTACCTCCGGGGCACCCTACAGCTGCCTCCACAGACCAGGCTTCTCCCACCCACAGAGCTACCGCAGCTAAGGGAGGCAGATGGTTTCTGCATGTAGGGCAGCTTTCTCCCATCTTCCTCGAGCCTCAGCAGTGATTACAAAGAAGTGGGGGAGAAACAAGTTACGGATACCATGTTATTCAACAGGTATTGCTGGGTCTGCATTCAGTGTCAGTAACTCCTCTCTGGGTGCTTCCATACAAGCCCCCTCCTTCCAATGGGGCGTGCTAAGCAGGCATATCGGAGAAGACTAATGAGGTGCTGTGACGCATATGTAGCTCTTCATAAGCGTAATGGCCACCTTGGGAACCTCAAAGCGGCTGAATCTGAAGCACTGACAGGCAGTGTAGCAGCAGGCGCTTCGAAGTACCTGCCGAACATCCAAGTTCCCTCACTCCCAACAGTAGGCTGAAGCTGCCAGCTCATCACACAGAGATACAGATACTTTGAGTGTGGTATTCCAGTTCCACTTCCCCTGATCACGAGAGGGCTAATGGAACCTTCGAAATAGGCCCCAAGTTCAAAAAAAGGTATCTCCGAATATGCAAACTGTGTAAGTTATTTTGAGATGCACCTGCAGCCTTTCTCTCAGTTACAACCGCTCAGCCTTTCAGGGCCTTTCCTCTTCCTTGTTTGTTGCCAATCCCAAAATAGTCCCTACAGAGCAGAACGCAGCTGGCCATATGACACCTACGTTACGTGTGACTGGTGCAGAGTCCCTGTCAAAGTCCCACCTGAGACTGTCCACGCAGCAAGTGGCAGCCAAACCAGAGCACTATGCTTGGAGCCAGGCCCCGCGCCTCTCAGAGAAAGTTAATATCCAGCGGAGAAGACAACTGAACTGCACCAGAGGTGCTGTGGCTACACCGGGGATGAAGACAGGTTCTCAGTGATCCCTATTTCTGGGTGTTACAAGCAGGGCAAAGAGGGTGTGGTGTAAGTGTTAGCCCGGTTGTCTTCCGAGCAGGTGGTCTGCGTTCAATGCCAGAGTTTCTTCCTTCCCTTCTGTTAACAGATCAGTTGGTACAGTGGAAGGAACAAGAAAGAGCAGGTTGGTTTGTGGGGTCTGCTTTGCTGGTTTTCAGCTTTCCACTGCTGGCTGAGGAGGAGAGTGGGCCAGGCTGGTGGGTGGCTGAGCCAGGGGACAGACCACACCAATGGGAAATGGTGGCATGACAACGACTTGCATTTACTCCAGCTAACTAAGTGCAGTGCCAGGTTTGTGGTGGCTGCTGGTGGAGGGGAGGTAGTGGAGATTAGGAGGGGCCCCTCTCTCAGGAAAACAGTGGCTGGCTGAGTGGGAGGAGATTGCAGGAGGGTTTCAGCCACAGCCTCCCTCAGAGCAGCTGAGCTAAACACAGCAACCAATTCCCCTTTGGCTGGGTCCGTGGGGAGGGCTTTGAACCAGTGGGGGACATGGGCCAATTTCCGGACGGTTCCTCTGAAGTTGAGATACTGTTGGTGAAGCTCCAGAGGGCCTCATTCATACAGCGTGAGGAAAAGTCCCACACTCAGGCGTCCCTCTGGCTAAAAAAGGCCCAGTCCTTGAACAGACAGATATTTACAGCCAACACTCACTGTGCCAGGAGGTCCCACTGAAATTTCAACTCAGACTGCACAGTTAAGAATGCTGAGTGTTGCCCATTACACCAGGCAACCTGCAATTTAACCCTTTTCTGGACAGTCTTGGGAGGCCAGCACCATGTACTGCTTGGCTAGCCAGACTGTCACGTGCACATTCCTTCAGAGAAAGGTCAAGTTGCTTCTACAACTGTCTCACCATTTTCTACTGGTGAATAGCAAAGTGCTGGAGCATTTGGCTGCAGCTGAAGAGGTCCCAAAAGCTCCTTTTCACAGGGTTTCCTTAAAGGAAATATCTTTTCATCTCCCTCTCCAGTATGTTGGGGGTTGCACTAGATGTTTGAAATGGATTTAAAAATTTAACATTTTCCTCTGCAAATGCACCAGCCCTGAGCAAACCCAGCCCTCACCTGCAGTCAGTTCACAAACTCCGGGGTTCAGGTTTATGTTCCATCCATCACACAGAGGTACAGTGTGACAGGCACATGCAGGCTCTGCTCGCCATGTTCTGTGCTGGGCAGGAGAAGAAGACCCTCATCCGGGGGACTCAGGATTCTGATGCACAAAGACCTCTTGATGCGGGACAAGCTCACAGCTGTTTGGCTCATGACAGTCAGCCAGCAGCAGTGGGGTGTGGCCCAGGCACAGGAACAAGACTGTGACTCTCAGCAGGCAATATTCACCAGGCCGGGGCAGAGCTGCCAGGAAAGGCCCAGGAGCAGCAAAGCCTTACGAGAGAGGAAACTGCAGAAGTGACCAATGCAGCAGAAGAAAAGGACATCGTTGCTGAGCTGCCGGCATTGGCCCCGAGCCCCCTAAAGCAAGACAGGGAGCTGCAGACCTGGGAGTTTAAGAGGGAGAGCAAGTGATCCTGCCGGTGCAGAAGCTACCAGGTGAGAGCGCTGGCTTCTGGGGTGGGTGAGTGAGTGAGTGAGTGAGTGAGCTTAACTGTTTGAATTTGAACTGCCGTTTTGATTTCAGGTGGGTGAGTTTCAGTTTCAGTTTCAGTGGTAGTTAGGTTCTGTGCCTGACCCGTGTTCCCTTGATTAGCCTTCTCCTGTGTGACTCACAGGGGGGAGGGCCAGACCCAGAGCAGGAGGCTTTAAAAGCCAGAGGCAAGTGTGACCAGGGGAGCGACGTGGACAGGGAGCTGCAGACAGGAGAGTTTGAGCAGGAGATTGACAGAGAGGGGCCGATGATGGTTAGGAAGACCCACAGCACAACTGCAGTCTCCTTCACCTGTACTTGAAGCCACACACACTGCCTGACCCTGGACGCCTCTGCCCAGACCCTGGTGTGGCTTTGCAGGGACTGTGGCTTGCAATTCCCACTCACTGATATCCAGGCTGGGGGACCATCCGGTGTGAAAGGTGCCTGCTGGTGGAATCTCTCAGGCTGCAGGTGGAGGAGCTACAGGAGGATGTGGCCAGGTTGAGGAGTATCCGACTCCACGAGCAGCTCCTGGGCAGTATTCATGTTGAGACAGCTGAGGTAACTGTCCCAGGACACAGGACGGCTGATAAACCACTGGTGGAGGAGGAGAGAGATCAGGGTGGACACGGGCAGCTGGTTACTGCTGGCAGCAGGCAGTGTTACAACCCTGCTCAGGACCCTCCCGCCGTGGTACAAGGTAACCGTTACGCTGGACTTGATACAGGAGACGAAGAATCGCCCCACACAGCAGAGGAGAAGCCTCGAGCCCCCAAGGCTGGGACGTCTGCTGCCACCACTGCGAGGAGGAAATGGAGAGTAGGGGTGGTCCTGGACTCTCTTCTGAGGGGGACGGAGGCGCCCATCTGTCACCCTGACATTTCATCTTGGGACATAAGCTGCCTGCCGGGGGCCCGTATCCGAGTTGTTATGGAGATGTTGTTGAGGATTATCCGGCCCTCTGACTACTACCCCATGCTTCTCATTCATGTGGGCAAAAATGATAGTGTGAGGTGTGGCGCTGAGCAGGTCAAGAGTGATGTCAGGGCTCGGGGGGCACGGGTGAGGGAGTTTGGGGCACAGGGGGTATTCTCCTCAATCCTGCCTGTCAGTGGTCGGGGCCCAGACAAAGACAGGTGCAGCCTAGAGGTGAATGTCTGGCTTTGAAATGGTGTCGCCAGGAAGGCTTTGGCTTCCTTAACCACGGGATGCTATTCCAGGAAGGACTGCTGGGCAGAGATGGTGTTCACCTTTCGAGGAGGGGAAAGACCGTATTTGGACACAGACTGGCTTACCTAGTGAGGAGGGCTTTAAACTAGGTTCGACAGGGGTGGGGGAGCAAAGCCCACAGGTAAATAGAGAACATGAAAACCTGGGAGATGGGTCAGAAGTGGGAGGCAGCATGGGTGACAATGGCAGAGTAAACAGAGGGTCATGGCAAAACAGGGAGGGAAGATCCAATCAATATCTTAGATGTCAATATACAAATGCAACAAGTGTGGGTAATAAGCAGGAAGAACTGGAAGTGCGAATATATAAATACAACTATGACTTGGTTGGCATCACGGAAACTTGGTGGGATAACACACATGATTGGAAGGCTGGTATGGATGCGTACAGCCTGCTTAGAAAGGATAGACAGGGAAGAAAGGGGGAGGTGTTGCCTTATATATTAAAAATGTACACACTTGGACTGAGGTGGAGATGGACGTGTTGAGAATCTCTGGATTAGACTAAGAGGGGTAAAAAACAAGGGTGATGTCCTGTTGGGAGTCTACTCCTGGTCCCTTACCCAGGTGGAAGAAGTGGATGAAGCTTTATTTAAACAACTAACAAAGTCATGCAGGGCCCCAGATTTGGTGGTGATGGGGGACTTGAACTTTTCAGATATATGTTGGGAAATTAATACAGCAGGTCACAGACTATCCAGTAAATTCTTGGATAAAATTGGAGACAATTTTTTTTTCCAAAAGGTTGAAAAAGCTACCGGGGGAGTCTGTTCTTGATTTGATTTTAACCAATTGGAAAGAATTGGGAGAACTTGAAAGTGGAAAGCAGCTTGGATGAAAGTGACCATGGAATCATAGAGTTCACAATTCGAAGGAAGGGAGCAAGAGAAAACAGCAAAATAGAGATAATGGATTTGAGGAGGGCAGATTTGGGTAAACTCAGAGAGCTGGTAGGTAAGGTCCCATGGGACGCAAAACGGAGGGGAAAAACAGCTGAGGAGAGTTGGCAGTTTTTCAAAGGGACTTTATTTAAGGCCCAAAAGCAAGCAATCCCGCTGCGTAGGAAAGATAAAAATATGACAAAAGAGTGGCTTGGCTTAACCAGCGCATCTGGCAGGATCTCTAAATAAAAAAGGAATCATATAAAAAATGGAAAGAAGGACAAATTACCAAGGATGTATATGGGCAAATAGCACAAGAATGTCGGAGCAAGAAAAGCTAAGGCACAAAGTGAGCTCAAACAAGCGACAGGAATAAAGGGAAACAAGAAGACTTTTTATCAATACATTGGAAAGAAGAGGAAGACCAGGGACAGGGTAAGGCCACTGTTCAGCGAAGAGGGAAAAACAGTAACAGAGAACTTGGAAATGGCAGAGCTGCTTAATGACTTCTTTGTTTTGGTCTTCACTGACAAGTCTGATGAAGGAATGCCCAACAAAGTGACTGCTTGGGGGAAAGGGGGTGGGTTAGACCTTGAAATAAAAAAAGAACAAGTTAAAAATCACTGAGGAAAAAGTAGATGTCTGCAAGTCACCACAGCCTGATGAAATGCATCCTGGAATACTCAAGGAGCTGATTGAGGAGGTATCTGACCTTTAGCTACCATGTTTGGAAAATCATGGGAGACATTTGAGATTCCAGAAGACCGGGAAAGGGCAAATCTAGTGCCCATCTATCAAAAGAGAAATAAGAATAACCCAGGAAACTACAGACCAGTCAGCTGAACTTCTGTGCCAGGAAAAATAATGGATCAGACAATTAAAGAAATCATCTGCAAGCCCTTGGAAGGTGTTAAAGTGACAGGGAACAGCCAGCATGCGTTTGTAAAGAACAAATTATGTCAAACCAATGTGATAGCTTTCTTTGATAGGATAATGAGCTTTGTGGATAGGGGAGAAGCAGTAGATGAGATATACCTAGACTCGAGTAAAGCATTTAATATGGTCTGGTATGATATTCTTATAAAAAAAACTAGGCAAATACAATTTAGATGAGGCTACGATATGGTGGGTGCATAACTGGCTGGATAATCATACTCAGCGAGTAGTTCTTAATGGTTCTCAATCCTGCTGGAAAAGTAGAACAAGTGGGGTTCCTCAGGGTCTGGTTTAGGACCGGTTCTGTTCAATATCTTGGTCACCAATTTAGATATTGACATAGAAAGTTCGCTTCTTAAGTTTGCAGATGATACCAAGCTGGGAGGGTTGCAACTGCTTTTGAGGATAGGATCATAATTCAAAATGATCTGGAAAAATTGGAGAAATGCTCTGAGGTAAACAGGATGAAGTTAATGAGGACAAATGCAAAGTGCCCCACTTAGGAAGGAACAAGCAGTTTCACACACACAGAATGGGGAGAGACTGTCTAGGAACGACTACAGCAGAAAGGGATCTAGCAGTCCCAGTGCACCACAATCTAAATAGGAGTCAACAGTGTGATACTGTTCCAAAAAAAGCAAACATGACTGTGGGATGCGTTCACAGGTGTGTTGTGAACAAGACAGAGAAGTCATTCTTCCGCTCTACTCTGCGCTGGTTAGGCCTCAGCTGGAGTAGTGTGTCCGGTTCTGGGCAATTCACTTCAAGAGAGATGTGAAGAAATTAGAGAGGTCCAGAAAAGAGCGACAAGAATGATTAGAGGGTTAGAGAATGTGACCTATGAAGACAGGCTGAAAGAATTGGGCTTGTTTAGTTTGGAAAAGAGAAGACTGAGGGGGAATTTGATAGTGGTTTTCAGATATCTGAAGGCGTGTCATAAGGAGGAGGGAGAAAACTTGTTCTTTTTGGCCTCTGAGGATAGAACAAGAGGCAATGGACTTAAACTGCAGGAAGGAAGGTTTAGGTTGGACATTAGGAAAAAGATCCCAACTGTCAGGGTGGTCAAACAGTGGAATAAATTGCCAAGGGAGGTTGTGGAATCTCCATCTCTGGAGATATTTAAGAACAGGTTAGAGAAATGTCTATCAGGGATGGTGTAGACAGTATTTGGTCCTGCCATGAGCGCAGCAGCCTGGACTCGCTGGCCTCTTGAGGTCCCTTCCAGTCAAAGTATTTGATGATTCAGAGCCAACCAGGTGAAAAAGCAATGCTCCAGGTGAGGTTTGAACTCACAACCTCAGCATGTCTAGGGCAGTACTGCTCTATAAGTACTGTGTGCTAACCCATTGCGCCACTGGAGCTGTGTTTTTAAAGAGGACCCATATGACTTGGGGGTCAAGTCATATTTCAGCAGCAGGACCTGTTTCGACAGGTCACAGCCCCTCACCTCCATCGCATCCATGTTGCCAAATGCCGCTATGGCCTTGGGACCCAGTGGGGGAGTCACAGAGCAGAACCTGTCTGGGGGGCCAGTGTGGGGCAGATCACAAACCCTCTCCAAGGCTGTGACATGGCATCAGGATCCTCCCCCCTCTTTACACTGGGGCAGCAGCTTGGGGCCCATCCCCACTTACCCCCACTCAGCCCCCTTGGCTGCCTCTCCTCCAACTCCAGCTTGTGCTTCTGCTATTCCACACAGCTGCTGTGCATAAGGCACTAAAAGGGCTCCTCCGCTGAGAGGAATAAGGGGATTTAGAAAGGAGCGGGGTCCTTTCCAAAAGGACCCCCATGTAGCCGTGCCGAGCCACGTGCTTTCGAAAGCAGCGCTGTCAAAGTACCGCAGCTGGAAGCGTCCTAATGCTAATGAAGTGCTGAATATTCAACTCAGCACTTCATCAGAAATCTTCAAAATGGCCATCTGCATGGGCATTTCAAAGTTGTGGCCAAGTGTGGCCGCAGCCCAAGTGGATGGGAGAGCTGTCCCCCACTCACGTGAAACCAGCCTCCCTGAGTGAGGGCAGCTCTGTGAGTGGGAGAAGCCAGGGCAGTAGGGGGAAGCTGTGGTGTGCACCGGGAGAGAGAAATTTTAATAAAGCCCCATTTGTAAAACCCCTGAGGGTTGGGACAGAAAAGGGAACCTGGGGAAGAAGGGTTTGTTCAAAGGGGCCGGAAGATCAGTGGCACAAGCTAGAGTGAAATGTGGGGGTAGGTCAGGGTTACGGTGTTTGACTGTAGATCAAGATGTCTTGTTTCAAGTCCGAGCCCCTCCTTTAAAAGGCAGCTCCTTGTATGACTCCAGCTGTCTCACCTTTCCCTACACACTCTGGATTTGTATTGTATGGGGCGGGGGTTAAAATGGAGAGCAACCCTCATTGTTTGCCAGAGCCATTGCATATATACCAAGTAAATCCCTCCCTCAGTTGAAATCTGGCTAAACAGGGCAACTGACAGTTGACACTGATATGAGGAATTTTGGGTCTCATTTCTCTAAAGAGGTTCTCATTCAGAGTCTATCAAATGGATCACATTCGGCAATGAAGTAGCTGCACATTTTGTAAATGTGTGTGTACAGAGGATGTCAATTTTGTAGGAATTCACAGCCAGGGCCATTATGTGCTTCCTCAGCTTGATATTTATACACAAGCACCAACATCCTTCCCCATATGTGTATTTCTGTTAATTTTCTGCAGGCTGGTTATTATAAAATAAAAATGCACCTGTTTCAAAACTCTGGGGGTTTCAGAGAAAGTCAGTCTCCAGCCAAGTGGAGTGGGCAGCAAGACGGTACGGGCTCAATGTCTGAGGGAGAAGAGGGGTAGAGATGGGGTAGGAAGGAGTGTCCTGAGAAGTGAAACAGCTGGAGGGTGGCATAGAGTGTAGGGTGCCAGCTTACAAAAATCTCAGAGGTGCCCAAAAGAGCCAAAATTTGCCAATCACATTGTGTAAAAGACAGCACACAGGATTCTGAAATCTGAATTCAAATGTCTGTGGTTTGTTCTAAATCTCCCTCCCTCCAAGGGCTGGGCTTTTTTGCACACGGGTGTATCTGAGTTACAGCTCCTCATCCTGCTTAATGAGTGAGGCCCACTGGAGCTAAGCCTCTGGTTGGGCTGACTCACCCACATGCCTGTAACAGGTTGGGGCTCTAGAACTCCTCAGTCTGTGTTGAGATGTCTGAGGTTGTGTTTCCCATAGCTTCTCTTTTGTCTACATGATTGGTGGTGGTGCCTGTACCTGGAGCTGCCAGGCTATTTCTATTGCAGGCATGGCACTTAAAGGAAGGAGCATGAAGATCAGGCTAAAATATCAGGGGACAGAAGGTGAGAGGAAGAGTCCCAGGCTGGAGGCCAGCTCACCTTTGTTCTTCTGGGCCCCTGGAGGTGGGACTGCTGGTACTGAACCTCTGTGGGATGGCTCAAATGCCACTGAGCACCCGAGAACAGTGCAAGAGAAGGGGAGGACCATGGCTACATGCAGCCAGAGGACTTCCATAAAGACCCCTGAGCCTGGCTGCTCCCCCCAACCCTCACTAATGCCACCCCCAAAGCAGCATGTGTGCTGATGCCATCATCACAAGGTGGTAGGAAATCAGCCAATCCCCAGCTGGGGCTCCTTAACTGCAGGCCAGAAGGTATGTCCCAAAGAAGCTTTTCCCTGGCTGCCAAGAAGTGCAGAAGAACCCTGAGTGGGACGTTTGAATGGAGACCTGCCCCAGGCCCAAGCTGTAGCTGCATCTATTGCTGTTAAGGGCAGAGAAACATTCATTCCCCCTGAGCAAGTCTCCTTTCCCAGATGGGCACTGCCCGGCCCACTGCTGGGAGGGAGCAGAGACCCTGAGCCAGCCTTGGGGACAGGCCCTTCCCTCAGAGGCAGCTGCCCATTTCACAGGCTGCCCCCTCCTTGCAAAGGCACCACACCCCTGGCTGAGTTTGGGGCCCTGCTAAGCCCCAGAGAGCAGCACACAATTCGGCTGCCTTTGCAGACAGGTTGGGCCCTGTCAGGGTAAATGAAATCATCTCACCCCTCCACTGGCAGCCTCCCCTTGGGGCTGGGGCTCAACAAAAGCAGTTCCAACCCTGAAGATGGGATTTGAACCCATTCCTGCCAAGTACAAGGGATTAGCAAACATCACCTTCACCACTCAGCTAAATAACCCCACGTGCATGGTGGGTTTTCATATCCACCAAAGTCAGTCCTGCCAGGAACCTTCCTGCCACTCGCTGGCTGGCTGGGCACATAGGATGGGCTGGTTTGGCCCACCAATGCTACTTTTATTTCTGTCCCCTGTAGTGCGGCTTGCTGGGGAGATCAGGGCCCCAGACACAACCAGGGTGCATTGCTGCAGTCAGACATGGGAACAAGTGGGGGCAGCCCTGTCTCAGCTGCAGCCAGTGACATGGGCAGCTGCCTCTGAGGGAAGGGCCCATTCCCAAGGCTGGCTCAGGGGCTCTGGTCTCTCCCAGCTGCTAGGCTGGGCTGGGCTGTGCAGCGCACAGCTGGGAAAGGTGTAGACACTTGCCCAGGGGGGATGAATGTCACATTCCCCTCTCTCTGACACTGGGGGCAAGAGATCAGCCTGCAGCACCAGCCACAGGGCCCAAAGCAGGTCTCCATGTGGATGAGTCACCCTGGGGCCCCTGCTCAGCGAGGCCCAGAGAAAGTCTCTTCAACGCACTGTTTTCTCCTGCTGCCTGGTTAGCAGCTGTTTACCTCAGACCATGTCCCCACTTGGTGCAGATTATTATGAATTCTGAGCCTCTCCTCCAAAACAGTTGCAAACCCTCCCAGCTTGATCTCATCTGCAAACTGCACGTGTGCTTGGAGAACAGAAGGCCAGGCACATCTGGGGGCATTGTGAAGTCTCCAGGCAAAGTTAAGCCATTCTGCTGGGCTGGGCTCATGCAGGTGAGTTGTGGCTCCCCTGTTTAACAATCGTAATGTCTGTTCAGCAACACCCACCAGGTGTTGCTCACCTCCCTTGTCTCTGGCTCTGTCCAGCTCACAGCTGCTGCCTCACAACCCACAGCTTATTTCATTTCTTAACATTTCCTGTGCATTGAGGATTGTCAGATGTCGAGATGAAAATGACTTTCAGCAGCTCCTGACTCTTTGCTGCTCTCTCTCTGGGCTGCTTTCTGTGCCAGATCCCCCTGACACACACAGCAGGGAGATGGGACTTACTAGTTGCTCTTCCCAGCTCTAGTACGTCACACGCCCCTTGAAGTCCAAGGCATAATTCCTGGGTGCAGCTGCAACCCTCTGCTGGAGCAGCTGAGTGTGTGAGGGGCTCCCCCCATTTCTCGAAGGTTCTCCAGCCGTGTGTGCCAGGGCAATTGGTTCCTCGTGGATGGAACTGTGGGGATGGGAAAGGTGTTTGACAAGGGCTTCTGTAGTGTAGTGGTTATCACATTTGCCTAACACGCAAAAGGTCCCTGGTTCAAAACCAGGCAGAAGCATCAAATTTTCCATTACTGTATCTCCCTTTTACACTGGATGGCTCATCTCCTTGTGCCCTAGCCAAAGGCTCCAATAAGTCTGACTCCTGGGTGACAGAAGGTGGTGACATCAGCTGAGCATCCCCTTTGCTCTCAGTGTGGGGAAGCTTCAAGTGTTAGACCGGTCACTTTCAGGAGGCTTGTGGTTTGGATCCCCCTGCCCTCGGTGGTTGGTCTTTGGAGGCCTCCTCTACCTGCTGGCCTCCTTTGCTTGATTTCCTAAGGGAGAAGGGAGGCAGGAATGGTGCACACACAGTCAGCAGCTGGCGCTTTTATTGGCAGTTCCCATCTGCACTTGCCTCGGTGCACATAAAATTTTCTCTCCACATGGAAAGACAAAATTAAAATGAAGGCTGCTCTCATTTCCTTGTCTGCCTGTCCCACCCCATCCCACCCCTGGGAAGGGCAAATCATTTCCTATGAGGCTCACTCCCTTCCCCACACTCTGCTGTCTCTGCCTTTTGCATCTCACCCACAGGCTGCTCTGAACATGCTCATCAAGTGACAGGTCTTGGGGTACGGCGGGGACGGGATCCTGAGTATCGCTGTCAATCTTGGCTGGGTGCAGACAGACGTGGGGAATTTCAGCTCCGTCTGGGTCGGTACCTCGCTGAAAGAGGCCAGTGGTAGCCACATGTTGGGGCAGATCTTCATTGTATGGGTAATGGTTATGCTGGAACCCATCCTGCCCTCCACCTCTGCCCTGCACGGAGGGATCGTGTCCCACTCAGATGCCCTCAGGGATTCAGTGCTGTGCCCTGGGCTTCCAACCTCCTGCTGCCGCTTGCTTGGTTCCTCAAGCTGCTGGCATCCTAGAGTGAAGGTGAGCTGAGCTTCTGCTGTGAGGAGCTGGAGAGGGGGAGTTGGTTGTCATGGGCACCAGCTCACAGGTACTTCCATGGGGGTCATATCTGTGATCTCCACCCAGTATCCTCATGTACCCCAAAGCCCAATTCCCAGCCTGGACCCTTGACCCCTTCTACATCCCACTCCCGACCAACAGCTTAAACCCACTCCAGAACACCAGCCCAGAGCCTGGACCCCCATTTTCACACCCACCCCCGAGTCTTAGGCACCTTCCACACCCAGAGCTCCCTTCTGGCAGCACAATTCCCTAATTTCCAGCAGCTCCCTAAAGCCCGAACTCCCAGCCAGAGCCCTCACACTCCTGTACCCCAACCCTCTCCCCCAGCCAGGAGCCCGTCCCCCACTCAGACCCCATGGTCCCACTCCCACCACATGAATTGTGTTGTGTGCACCAGGGTGAAGGTGAGGTGTCACACGTCAGCTGTGTATTGCTCTTCCCTCTGCCTTGGGAGACATAAGAAAATTCACGACGCCTGGGAGGGAAAAGTTGAAGAGAAATCCAGATGGGCCAAGGGCTTAAATAGGCCCTGCCTCTGGGCCCCTGAGCCATGTCTACACGTGCACGCTACTTCGAAGTAACGGCACTAACTTCGAAATAGCGCCCGTCACAGCTACACGTGTCGGGCGCTATTTCGAAGTTTCCATCAACGTTAGGCGGCGAGACTTCGAAGCCGCTAACCCCATGAGGGGATGGGAATAGCGCCCTACTTCGACGTTCAACATCAAAGTAGGGACCGTGTAGTCGTTGCGCGTCCCGCAACATCGAAATTGCGGGGTCCTCCATGGTGACCATCAGCTGAGGTGTTGAGAGACGCTCTCTCCAGCCCCTGAGCTCGATGGTGGCCGCGTGGAGCGGCCCCTTAAAGCTCCTCGCCCCCCTCCCTTTCTGTGCAGGAAGCTGAGAGAACGCGCAGGCGGCAGCCCAGACACTCGGCCAGCCTGCACGTCTCTGAGTGCCACAGACACGCACCCCAGCTGTGATGGTCGCATGGCAGCCCCCCCAGCGCCCCCAGGGGACCCCCCCAAGGGGAGCCAGGGCTCACAGCCCAGCAGCAAGGCGGGGAAGCGGCAGCGGGGCCCCTCCTGGACGGAGGCCGAGCTTTGGGACCTGCTGGGGCTCTGGGGCGAGGAGGAGGTGCTCCAGGTAATGGGGAGCAAGAGGCGGAACGCGGATGCATTCGCTTGGCTGGCCAAGGGCCTGGCCACCCGGGGTCACCCTGCCCGCACTCCTGACCACGTCAGGAGTAAGGTGAAGGAGCTGCAGCAGGGTTACGCCCGAGCCTGGGATGCGGCCCACATGGCCATGGCCCCAAGGACAGCAGGGCCATGTCCCTCACAGGAGTGCATCAGCCCCTGCCCGCCCCCCGCACTACAGCGCCATGCCCCATCCCCGGGGCAGAGGGAGCGGAATCTCGAGGGTCCCCCGGGAGAAGGGGGTGGGACACCCCGCAGCAGCAGCAGCAGCAGCAGCAGCATGTGATGGAGTGGGGCGAGTGCAAATGCGAGACTCAGGCTAGATATGAGCAGCAAGAGCCGAATAGCTCCCAGGGGCAAAGGATGATCCTGGGGCTACAACTGGCAGGTGACACCTCTGCCCTGAGCAAAGAGGAGGGAGGAGCCGAGCTGGCTTTGAATCGGGGGTGGCAGGTAGAGGCTAGGGGAAGGGAGAGCTAGAAGGCAGCCAGCCTGAGGAGGGGGAAAGCTGCACTCCAGAGGGGCACCCCTTGGGGCCTTCTCCCCAGGACGGGTTGGAAGGACCGTCTCTGACTGCTGTACTGTCGCTTCTGGGAGAAACTGGGCATCTGTTGCATAATAAACCTCTCCTGTCATACCTGCTGAGTGAGAGTCGCTCCTGCCAGCGGACGTGGTGCAGTGCAGGGGAACCCCTGAACCCCATCACAGCAGCATCTCCCGGGGACGGGGATGGGGAACCTGCAGCAGAGGGGTGGGGGGACAAGGGCCACGGCTCGGGGTCCACACTAATGGCTGTCTCCAATCTTCTTCCCCTCCTCCTGTGTTCCGCAGCTGCACCCTCCGAAGGACCGGAGAGCACCGGCGAGGCGTCAGTGGTCCCAGAAAGCCCTCCAGGGCCATCACTCCAGGCCAGGCCCTCGGCAGAGGACCGACCGGCCCCACGGCGGGCAAGATGGCAGACCCAGCACCAGCAGCTGCCGGCGACGGACCCCCAGCTGCTGGCCATCCACCGCCGGCAGGTGGAGGTCGCCGAGCAGCGGCTGCGGGTGAAGCAACGCCGCCTCCACCTGCAGGAGTGGGTGCTGGCCTGGTGCCAGGAGGCATTGGGGGCCTACATGCAGACTTTCAACCGCATTGCGGACTACCTGGCCCCCCCATGCCATGCCGGCTGCCGCTGCGCCCGCCCTGAGTGATCCACCCACAGCTGCACCCGCTGCACCACCCACTGCTCCAGCTGCCGCGCTGTCCGACGTTGCACCGCCACCTGCCACCGAGGGCCATTCCACCGAGGGGGACCTGGGGCCAGCTGACACTCGCCGGCCGTATCTCCTGGTCCACCTGGCCCCCAGCCAGCCCTGGCCAGGGCTGAGGCCGAGGCAGGGATCCCGGCCGCCCACCCCCAGCGCTGGACTGTAGGGGCCTGGGGCCCAGGACGTGGCCCCCCCTTTGTATATATTCCCCCCACTTTTAAGTCTTTTTTTGCTTTAAATAGTTTGTATTTGTGACCCCCGTTTTCCAATGCTGATCCTTCCCCGCCCCATGTAAATAGTTCTCCCCTTCCTTGACTTCCCCTTTCATATTATCCCTGTTTTTATAATATATACATATATAAGTTAGAATTTCTGTTATAATAAGAGTTCAAAAGATGTTTGATTTGACAAACAACTCTCTGCTTTTATTTTTACAAGAAAAGTGGGGGGGGTGCTCTTGGGTGCTCTGTGGTATGGGTGTAGGGGCAGGGAGTATTGTGGAGGGTGGGGGGGCATGCCAGCGTTCACCCCGCGGCCTTGTTGAACTGGGCCCGCAGGGCCTCCCAGACCCGGGTCCCTTCGGGGTCCACCTGATGACTGGGGGCAGCGGATGGCTGCACATCGGCCCTGCCAGCCTCCACAGCCCAGCCGTGAAAGAAGGCCTCCCCCTTGCTCTCCACCAGGTTCTGTAGGGCGCTGCATGCACCCACAATCTGGGGGATGTTGGTGGGGCCTGAATCCAGGCAGGTGAGGAGACACCTCCAGCGCCCTTTGAGGCGGCCAAATGAGCGCTCCACCGCCTGGCGCGCGTGGTTCAGGCGCTGGTTGAAGCACTCCTGGCTGGCAGACAGATGGCCCATGTACGCATGCACGAGCCAGGGCCGGAGGGGGTATGCCGCATCTGCGATGACGCAGAGGGGCATGGTGGTGTCCCCCACAGGGATCTCCCGCTGGGGGATGTAGGTCCCCGCCTGCAGCCGGCGGCACAGGCCCAAGTTCCGGAATACCCGGATGTCGTGGGTGCTGCCAGGCCAGCCCACATAAACGTCCTGGAAATGGCCCCGGCTGTCCACCAAGGCCTGGAGGACCACTGAGTGGTAGCCCTTCCTGTTTACGTAGCGTCCTCCACTGTGCTCCGGGGCGCGGGTGGGGATGTGGGTCACATCCAGAGCCCCGAAGCAATTGGGGAAGCCCAGGGTGGCAAAGCCCGCGATGGGGGCATCCGGGTCCCCCAGCCTCACGAGCCTGTGGAGGAGCAGGGCATTGATGGCGCGGACGACTTGCAGGGGAAGCACATAGGAGAGCACCAATGAGGGGTGAGCAGGGTGTGTGTGGCCCTCCCCTGCCAGGGCCCCCCTCCCCTCTCCTGCCCTCCCCTCCCCTGCCCTCCCAGAGCTGCCTCCCCCTCCCCCCGTGGGTCCTCTTACCTACATGAGGACAGCCCCGACGGTGGCCTTGCTGATGCCAAACTGCTGTCCCACGGATCGGTAGCTGTCGGGAGTGGCCAGCTTCCAGACAGCGATGCCGACCCGTTTCTCCACTGGGAGGGCATGCCGCATGGCGGTGTCCTGGTGCCTGAGTGTGGGGGTGAGCCACTGGCACAGCTCCATAAATGTCTGCCGGCTCATCCTAAAGTTCCTGAGCCAGCGGTCATCGTCCCACTCTCTGAGCACCAGCCGCTCCCACCAGTTGGTGCTGGTGGGGTAGCTCCACAGGCGGCGGTGTGTGAGGCGGGGGGGTGGGGTCAGGGTGCTGCATGGTTGGGGATTGAGTCCTGCTCTCCTGCAGGCTGCTTCTCCTCCGGTGTGGCAAGGAGGTGCTCAGCTGCCTCCCACATGGCATGGATCAGGGCGAGCACTGCTCCTGCAGGGGCGGCTGGGTGGACCTCTGGCTGCTGCTGCTGCTGCTGCTGCTGCTGGGGGTCCATGACTGCGTCGCTCGAGGTGTGCGTGCCTGTGGCTCTGAAGACCATGTGCTGTGCAGGCTGCGTGTGTCTGGGAGGGGCCCTTTAAGGGAGCGGCTAGCTGTTGCCCCGGAAGTGCTAGTCCGCCCTGTGACCCTGTCTGCAGCTGTGCCTGGCACCCTTATTTCGATGTGTGCTACTTTGGCATGTAGACGTTCCCTCGCAGCGCCCATTTCGATGTGGTGCTGCTCAACGTCGACCTTGCCAGCCCTGGAGGACGTGTAGACGTTACTCAGCGAAATAGCCTATTTCGATGTCGCTACAACGAAATAAGCTATTTCGATGTTGCGTGCAAGTGTAGACGTAGCTATAGAGGTCAAAGTTATTGCAGGTATATTTGTGAACCAGCCCAACAAGAGACCTAGCTCCAGGGTGCCTCATTCATCAACCAGGAGAAGGAAATCCTCACTCACATGCATAAAGAATCCCCTTTATCTGACAGACAAGAAAGGGGTTTACAGTGAAGAACCAGAAGGTCCCACTGAGATTTGAACTCAGATCACAAGATTCAAAGTCCTGAGTGCTGACCATTACACCATAGGACCTCCCCTTTGTTTTTTTCTCAGCTCCAGTAACTCTTTTTGGGCTGGCACCTTGTAGCGCTTGCCACCCTCCAGCTGTTTCTCCTCTCAGGACACTGCTTCCTGCCACATCTCTGATGGTGTCCTCCCCCAGACATCAATCCCTGCCCTTCTCTCTGCTAAGCCCAGAGAGACTAGACAGGTTCATTATTCTTTTAAAGTAACCAGCCTGGAGAGAACTAATGGAGAAGCAGAGACTGGAAAGGCAGGTGGTGACTGTTGAGGAATATCTGGGTGAATAACCCTGGCTCTGAATTCACACACATTTAAAATAGTAACAGAGAGGAAGCCGTGCTAGTCTATACACTATCAGAACAAAAAAACAGTCAAGTAGCACTTTAAAGACTAGAAAAATAGTTTATTAGGTGAGCTTTCGTGGGACAGACTCCCTCCTTCAGACCAGAGCCAGACCAGAACACATTTAAAAGTGCGCAGATACATGTTACTGAATGTGATACATTTTATAGACTCTCAATGAGCACCTCTTTGTTCACACCACTCTCTAATGTCAGCTGAGGGAAGGGTTTGCTAGGGTTATATGCATTGGCAGTAGCACATGTTGAGGGTTCATCTCCATATGACAAATACACATAGAATAGAAATCCAGAATGTGATGGGAAAAGGGAGGACTTTAGATTTGAACAAAAAATCTCTTAAACTGTATTTAGACAGTCTACCACTGAACTAGACCACCACACAAAGAGTGCCCCTTGGATTCCTTCATCTTCATCCCCCCCGCAGGACAAACACTGTTTCCCCCAGCTTCTGTCCCTTCCCCAGCTCACAGTGGTTTTACAAATGGGGTTTGATTAAGCTTTGTTTCTCTATGCACATATTACAGCTCATCCTCCGCTCACCTGGTTTCTCCCACAAACAGAGCTACCACCACTTAGGGAGACAGCTTACCAGCATATGTGGGGCAGCTCTCTCTCATCTGCTTGGAGCATCATGAATAATTATAAAGAGAACCTACTGAAGGACACCCACAAATCAATCAGATGCTGCTGAGTTTGCAATCACTGGCAGTAACTTCTTTATCTGGCACTTTTGATGATCCTGCAGCTTCCTTGGGGTTGCTGAATAAAGGAGCTTCAACTGTGCTAAAATGTCAGACCTAGTGACAATGTCAATATGTTTTCAGTAAGAAGGTGCTGTGACCTGTTGGATAGTCCCCAGTAGAGTTCCAGTGAAATGTAACCCATTAGTCCATTTAGAGTTTGGACTTAAATCCTGCAGTGATCAATTGGGGAAAAACTTTGTTCATGAAAGTTTAGGGATGGTGAAGCCTGCACCCCCCCACCCCCAACCCCTTATCTAATGAACCAGGAGCAAGCCTCTGGGCAAAAACTACCAAACATGGTGAGTGGTGGCATTGTAGCAGGTCAATTTGTAGATAGAGATAAGAGGAAGGGCACAACATGCACCTATCTTGCATGCTGAGATGTGGTTAAACAAATATGCAGGGTTAAAGGACAAGAAATAACAGAACCAATAACAGATCAATAACTGACAGCTGAGGCAATCGTGTAAATAGCAATGAATGACCTCGCCGAACTGTATTATGAGGCAGAAAAACTGTTCAGACCCAACACAGAAACCAGTGCAATTTGGACCTCACTGATCAGTGTCACACACATTTTAAACTGGTCTCACAGCAGAATTTCCAACAATCTTTTTCCCAGTCTCATAGTCATATCCATGTTCCTACTAGGAAAGCAGAGTGGCCTCTCCACAGTAACAAATCTCTCCCCATTTTCCAGCCATAAAGAGAGCCCAGCTCAGTGGTGGAACACTTGATGCTGATGAAGATATCCCAGGTGCTCCCGTTTGGGTGGTTTTCTGAACAGAAATCAGTTTTCATCTCTTGTCCCAGTATGTTGGGGGGTTGCACTAGATGCTTGAGAAGAATTTAAACTCTTAACATTTTCCTCTGCAAATGTACCAACACCAAGCAAACCTGTCCCTCGGCTGCCTCACCTCCCAGCCTCCGAGGCTCAGGTTTCTGTTCCCATTGATCACACAAAGGTACAATTCAATGCACATGTGCAGGGCCCTGCTGGCCATGGGCTGCACTGGGCAGGAGAACCAGACCCACAGCCAGGGCTCTCAGGAGTCTGACACAGAAATGCCCTTGGTGCAGGCTGAGCTCACAGCACCTTGGCTCTGTCACACACAGTCAGCCACAGTGGAGCCTGCCCTTCACCCAGGAATAAGCTCATGGCTCTGAGCAGGAATTTAGTCATCAGGCAGGGGGCAGAGCTGCCAGGAGTCCCAGAAAGGCCCTGAGCCCAGAGCCAGGCAGAGCCCTTCCTGAGTGGGGGCTGCAGGAAGGACCAATACCAGAGAGAAAAGAACCTGATGGCTCAGAGCTGCCAAGCCACATGCATTGGCCTGGAGCTCCCAAAGCAAGACAACAGTTAGCCAGACAAATGCCACTCCAGAACCAGGAGTCAGTAAGTCCCCCTGAGAAGAAAGGATGAGATGCCCTTGGAGGGACTCCTGCAGACAAGGCTCTTTATTAATTAACCTTGGGGCTTCCAGAGAGGCCAGAGTCCTGGGACCACAGCCCCTGCAGAGCACAGGTTAGTGAGCATAAACAGAAGCATAGAAATCTTCCAGAGCCCCAATTTAAACTGCTTCTGCCAGAGACAACTACGTGTCCACTGCGGCTGCTCTCACAAAATGGAGAATCCACCAAAACACTCATCAGACACAGACTTTTGCAGTTCACAAAACCATCCCTGGTGTACCTGCCCATGGAGCTGAGCAAACCTGTGAGAGCAGGGAGGGGACAGGCAGAGCAGCGCAGAGGAGACCCAGAGCTGTGACACCAGGCTGCCAATCCCCAGCACCCCAGCACAGGGGCATTTGGAATTGTTATGATTGTGTCAGCAGTGATGCCCAGGGACTCCACCCACCAGGCTGGCCCTGCACAATGCCCTGAGCATGGGAGAGAGCCCCTGGCCAGAGCAGGTAGGACACCTAGCAAAGGCATCCCAGGAGTTGAACCCATAACCAGGGCATGAGTAGGCTCACAACAAGCAGCTGATGGAGCCATCCCTTTGTAAAGGAGCCTTTGGAACAACAATTCATTCAAGTGCATCACCCTGTGCAGGCCCTGAGTTCTTCTGTGCTTCTCAGCAGCTGGGGAAAAGCCTTTTTGGGACTTATCTGCTGCCCCACAGCTGAAAGGAGCCCCACAGTTAAGAGGCCCCTCTTGGGGAGTGGCTGATTTTTTATCAGCAGCTGCTCTCAGAAATGAAGCATCTGCCAAAGCACTGCATGTGACAGACCTCTGCAGCTCACAGAGCCACCCCTGTTGCATGTATATCACCTGCCCATGTAGATCAGTGAAACTCTGAGCCCAGGGAGGTGACACAGGCAGAGGAACCTGTTCAGAGAACACCAGGCAGTGCAAAGCCAGGCTGCCAGGCACCAGCAGCCCCAGGCAGTGGCATTGTGATGCAGGCAGGGATTCCCACACAGCCCTCCCACAAGCCTGGCACTGCACAGCTCTCTGTCTGTGCTGGAGCTTCCCTGTCCATAGCAGCCAGGCCACTTAGTCAAGATGCCCCAAGGGTTCACGTAGAGCTTGAAACTGTCACCATGGCATTTTTAGCAGGTGTGTCTAAAGAGCTCAGCCAGCCAGCTGGTAGGAACTGGGCTAACAAGGGTCATCTTTGGAAAGGAACCAGGGGAGCTTCTGGGACAAAGGAAATCAACAAAGAGGTGGGGAATTAGCTCAAATGGTAGAGCGCTTGCTTAGCATGTAAGAGGCAGTGGGATCGATACCCACATTCTCCAATGAAACTGACATCCTTGAAATTTCCTGTCCAAGAAATGAAGGAGAGCTGCTTTTGCCCCCCCTGCACAAGGAAGCTCACAATGTACATGGGGGTTTGGGGCTCTCTGTGTTGAAGGATGTGCAATGGCACAAGAGAGCACTATCAACATCTTGTCTCCCAGCTGGTGGGAAGAGGAAGTGCTCTCACGTGCAGGCTGGATTTGAAAAAGGAAGTCAGGGCCATGGGCTGCCTCAGGTGAGAGAAAGTGGTGATGCACAGGTGAGCTGTGTACTGATGAGGGAGATACCCCTGGAGCAGGTGGGAACGAATAGCAGGTGGGTCATTTTGGTGGGCAGGATTCACACCGCACCTGCAGAAGGTTCTGGAGTTGGGGTGACAGCTGTGGGGTCTGCTCCTGTGGGCTCTGTGTCTGTGGTAAGAGAGCAGCCAGGGCAGCTGTTGCTCCAAGGCCATGTGCTGTGGGTGAGCTGGGAGCAGCTGAGCTCAGGAGCAGGCAGCAGACTGGGGTCCCTCTAAAGGAAGGACATTGCAGCAGGTGGTGATGGTGTTACCCCTCTGCCAGGGAACATGGGCCATGTTAATGTCATGCTCAGGGGAAGAGAGGGAGGGGACAGGCAGGGTGTGAGTTGACACCCGGCAGGGGCCCAAGACATAGGGTGAGGGGCAGCAGGGTCTGAGGGAATTCCTAGCCAGGGCTCAGGGCAGTGGGGAAAGGGAGACACAGTCTAAGAGGGGGAGATTCCAGGTTGAGGTTCAGGGTGGTGGGGGAGGGGCTGTGGTGATGCCTGGGTGGGATGCTGAGCAGTGGGGGAGGGACAGCAATCTCACGCCAGGAACCAAACTGTACCTACAGCTGCCTGTTGCTCCTTTCCAAAAGGGCCCTTGTGAGCTGTTTCTCTGTAGCTTGGATAGTTGAGGTGGGTAGCGCATGGTGCTCATAAAACCAAGGGGTCGAGCCCTTGCTAGCCAGTAGACAAGTGCAGGGTGTTGCTCTGTTACCCTTTGCTGGACTGCTATAGGCACCAATGTCCAAAGACATGAAGGAAGTTGAGTGGCTTCTGGAGACCAGACAAGAGTCTTGCTCAGGAGGCTTCACTCTGCTTTGCAGGGAGGATCCCTGCCCTTTATTCTTTTCACTCCATTACCCTTCCGAATGTGCCTTCACTGGGGTGCTGATGAGTGACAACCTGACCTGCAGGGCTTGTTATCTTCTGAGCAGCTGCTGCTGTGCCTGTCACAGCCCTGGATTTATAAGGAGGTTCTACACAACAAAGTTATTTAAAAATAACCATCCCAGCATCTACACAAGGCAACCGCTGCTTTGAAATAATTCAGAAATAAATAGGGGACGGCTTACTTTGAAATGGGTAAACCTCCTTGTACAAGTACAAGTACAAGTACAAGTAATAGCAGCTATGTGGAAACGGGCTGCAAAGACAGGGGTAAAACCAAGTTTGAAATAAGCCATAGTGTGTCCATTGGCTGCATCTGAAATTAGCTTCCTGTGTGTAGATGCAGTAGAAGGAAATCTTGGTCTTGCCACTCACTGGTGCTGCAGTTCTCCCAAACACTTCATGCACCCACAGTAATATTACCTAGAGTGAACCTCCTTTAACCAATCGTCTGGATCGGACTCTGACCCTCCCCACACAGACGCTGCCGTCCAGCGCAGTTAGTTGTGGGAAAGGAGAATGGGCCAAAGAGGATCCTCCTTGCGCTCACGTTCCTCACCATGAATTCTCTCCCCAGCCTCCAGGGCAGAGCTCTCAAGAAGGAGACTCCCTGAGCAAAGCCCTGGGGGGTCTCTGAGATGGCCCCGGCCCTGCAGCCTGTCCCACCTGGCCATTGTGCTGGACTGTCTGTGAGGTCACCACCTCCCCACCTCCTTTAACCAATCATCTGAGGTTCTTCCAAAGGCCCTTGTGATGTCACAGACACACCCACCAGTGCCCTGCAGGGCTCATGTCCTGCCCCTGGCAGCCCCCTCTGCAAACGCACCCCAAGGGTCTGGAACAAAAAAGGCACATAAAAACCACGAAAACCCAAACTCCTCCCATCCTCAGTGTCCTGTGGGATCCTGGCACTGGGGCAGGTGGGGAGAGAGGAGGGGAGACTGGTGGATTCTGACCTGTCCACTGCAGACGGCACAATAAGTGAAAGGAGCATTTTAACTCCCCCCATCCTCAATGTCCTCTGGGCAGCAACTCCAGCTTCCCTCTGGCACAATGTCTGTGCTGGGGAATGGGAAGGTGTTGTTGTGGGCAGTCCAACCGTGTGGGTTGGCCCCACAAAGACATATTTCTTTAAAG
This sequence comes from Carettochelys insculpta, assembly GCF_033958435.1. Classification (NCBI taxonomy): domain Eukaryota; kingdom Metazoa; phylum Chordata; order Testudines; family Carettochelyidae; genus Carettochelys; species Carettochelys insculpta. The sequence continues at coordinate 380,824 of NW_027439072.1, forward strand.
TGCAACAAGACCATTTTTTTGGTTTAAGATACAGACTAACACAGTCACCTCCCTATCAGCAAGCAGTGACATAATAAGGTGGCTTAGCTGGCTAACATACCTGACTAATAAACAGGAGATCATGGATTCAGCTCCCAGTGCTGCCCTGTTGTATGTCTTTCTTAATGTTTCCCTATGTCTGTCTGGGGAGCAGAGAAGACCTCCCCTGGCAATCTCTCTCCCTGCTGGGGAAGGTAAAGGCTGATGGAAAAGGAGCGTTGGAAAGAATCTAGTCACAGCCTGGAGCTCGGGAAAAGGCAGTTGTGATGGGTGTGGGAAAGGTGCTGCTGTGGCTGCCAGAAGAGAGTCTGTGCCTCACAGCTTTGTGGTTCTGGGGAGGCCTGTGCCAGCCAGCTCCTCCAGCACGTTTGTAACACAGACACAATTCCCTGTCGGCAGGAGCTCTGTTCTGCCCTGTCTGCGGGAGCAGCTCCTGCCCTCGACCTGCCTCTGCAGAGACACCCCCCAGCCCTGTCCCTGCACACCATGTGCACACACTAGTGAGTGACTGGGGGCATCTCACTCCCAGGCACACCCAGCTGTGCCCCCACCCCAGTGGTAATTCACCTCTCACCCCAGCTGTCCCCAGTGCTGACCTGACACACCTGAGATCCCTCTTGTAGTTCCTTTTGCTTCCTCACCAACATTTCCTAACCCTGCTGGGAAGCAAAACCCCTGCAGTGGACATGAATTGTGCAGGTGGGAGACGTTCTGACACAGCCCCTGGGCAGGGCCCAAGGTTTCAGCTGGTGACTGTGCAGTGCAGAGGGAGGAGGAGTTCGGCTGCCAGCGGGGAGAGGTGGCAGGTGTGAAGGGGAACCCGGGCAGGGCTTGTGGCTGAGGAAGGAGGGGAAAAGGGCAGTGGGGGGGTTGGCAGGGCCTGAGAGGACAAGGGGATCAGGGCAGTGGGGAGGGGTGGGAGAGACAGGATCTGAGGGACGCACTGCAGGGCCCAGGACAGCTGGCAAGGGGCAGCCGGGGCTGGGGGAACTCCAAGCTGGGCTCTGAGCAGTGGGGGATGGGTGAGAGAGTCTGAAAGGGGAGGCCAGGCTGGTGGGGGAGGGGAGGAAATCTCAGTCCAGTGGCCCTGCAGCTGCTTGTTGCTTATTTCCAAAAAGGCCCCTTGTGAGCCTTTTTGCAATTGGCCGGCTAGCTCAGTTGGTGAGAGCGTGGTGCTAATAACGCCAAGGTCATGGGTTCAAGCCCCATGCTGGCCATGGGCAGGTCTTTTCTGCTTTCCTTCTTGTGGCTGCTCTGAGCAGGAGGCCAAAAGAGCTGAAGGAACCAGGCTGAGAGGCTGGCAGGGAGCAAGTCAGAGTCACCACCCCAGGCAGAGGGAAGGGCTGCAGAGTGGGCCTGTGTGAGGTGAGGATCCCCAGATTCCCAACTCTGCAACACACCTCCCACAGGAAGGAGCAGCAGGAGCCCTCTGCCAAGGGCACCAGCCCCTACAGCAGCTCCAGTGGCTTTCTCTGCTCCCCATCTCCCCCCACAAAGGCCTTCTGACCTCACAGGCTCCCTCCCTGGACACCTGCTACTGCAGCACCACAGGCCCAGGTAACTCACCAGTGGTGCCAGTCCCTGCCTGCCCTGCTCCTCTTCCCGCCTGAGTTCTGCTTCTTCACTCAGGTCCCCCAGCTGCTGCTCTGGTGGGCAGAGGGCTGGGGAAGGCACAGGAAGGGCCCTTGGGGGTGGGGTGCAGAAGCACAAGGAGCAGGCGCTGGAGGAAGTCCATGATGAGCAGCTTTGCCCACGGGAGCTCAGGAGAGGGGCAGAGAGGTACAGGTGACAGGGTGGATTGGATGGGTGGGTGTCTGCAGAGGAGGGGTTGGCTGGCAGCCCTTGGGGAATGGGGGGAGGCCTGTGGGGAGGAGAGGAGAGAGCAGCAGGCAGCTGGTGGCAGAGCTCAGGGGAAGAGGTAGAGCTGGGATAGGAAGAGGTGAGATGGGAGGAGGAGCACAGGTGGCCTCAGAGGGAGCAGGCCAAGCAAACAAGATCCCCTCCCACTCCTCAGGACCTTCCAGCAGTGGCACCAGCCTCCCCAGTGCAGCTGTCATAGGCCACAGTGGACATTCTGGTGCTTTACATGATGCTGACAGGCACTGACCAGAGAGGTGCAGAGTTATTTCAGAAGAGTTTATTCCAGAATTATTCCTCCAAAATAATCTAGTTCACAATAAAGCCTTCACGCTGCAAGGAAGCCCCATAATAAACAAAGTATATTTCAAAATGGCACCTCCATGCACAGCAGAGACTGTCTGTGAATAGCGACCCTGGGGGCATGCTGGGGATATCACTGCACAGCAGAGTAGTTTTGGAACACGCTATGCAGCCCCATTCCAAAATCTGTTTTGGAATCTGCACTATGACGAGGAGAATGAGGTTTCGCACCTTGCAAAAATCTGTCTGTTATTTCTGAATTATTTCAGGAACCTGCCCAGCTCTCTCAGGGTTAGGACCTTATTTGGAGGTTTCAGGGTTTGAGGCCCAGGCTGGGAAAGCTGCATTCACCTTGCCTTGTGCATCAGGAACCCAAGAACCCTGCCCATGCCTGGGGCCACGTGCTGGGTCCCAGACTATCAGGTGAAACCCGAGAAAGTAAAAAAGCCCAATACCGGCCTTCTCTAGCGTGCTGTAATCATACAGAGGTTCGTACGCTGCATTGCGGCTACAGCAACCTGGTTTGAAATCCAAGTCACAGCAGTAATAGTCCAGTGTTTGGGTCGCGCTGCTTTTATTTCACCAGGAGGATGGTGAAACACTGCAATGCTTTACCTAGAGAGGTGGTGCAATCTTCATCCCTGGAAGTTTTCTAGTCCTGGCTTGAACAGGCCCTGACTGGGATGATTTAGTTGGGGTTTGTCCTGCTTTAGGCTGGGGGCTGGACTGGATGACCTCCTGAAGTCCCTCCAAGCCCCAGGATTCCGTGATTCTCATCTCATCTCCACAGGAATGGGCCTGGACAGCTCAGTCTCTGGCTGGGGGAAGTGCCGTGGGGCACATGCTCAGGAAGCCCAGGATGGAGAAAAGGAGCTGTGGGAGAAAGAGCAGCTGCAGAGAAGCAATGAGGGCAGAGTGCTGCTGCCAGCTGAGGGTGAGAGGTGCCCAGCGTGCAATGTCAGCCTATCCAAAGATGTCAGTAGCATTTGGGGAGTGGTGCAGGCCACCATTCAGGGGTCTGTTTCTTGCAGCCCAAGTTGAAGGTCAGAGGCACCTGCTGGCTACACTGCACTTTTGAAGAGAGCTTTGTGTGGTATGTGTTCTGTTTGGGCCTGTTTGCTCCTCTCCAGAGCAAGGGACATTAGTGGCTCACAGACTGTTGTACTGAACAGCACTAGGCCAAGGGAGCTGGAAGGAGGACCCTCATTCACTTCTGCTATTTAGTATCATTGGGGACTGCAGAACCGTAACCGAGTGTTTTCCCTGCCTTCGCTTTGCCCAGCACCAGCTGGATCAGACTCTGACCTTCCCCACACAGACGTCTGCCGTCCAGCGCAGTTCGTGGTGGGAAAGGAGAAGATGCCAAAAAGGCTCCTCCTCGTGCTCATGTTCCTCATCCTGAATTCTCCCTCCAGCCTCCAGGGCAGAGCTCTCAAGAAGGAGACTCCCTGGGACAAAGCCGGGGAGGGGGGTGTCTCTGAGATGGACCCTGTCCTGCAGACTGTCCCGTCCATCCATTGTTCTGCACTGTCTGAGGTCACAGCTTCACAGCCTCTTTTCACCCATCAGCTAAGGTTCTTCAAAAGGCACTTGTGATGTCACTGCCGCAACCACCCCTGCCCTTCAGGGCTCCTGTCCTGCCCCTGACAGCCCCTTGTGTAAACACACTCTCAGGCTCTGGAGCAAAAAAGGCACATAAAACACCCAACAACTCCTCCCATCCTCAGTGTCCTCCAGGCTGCAACTCCAGCTCCCCTCATGTCTGTGCTGGGGACTTGGAAAGTGTTGTTGTGGGCAGTCCGTGGTGGTCAGTCCCACTAAAGCTCATCACTTCATCAATTATTTCATTAGTCTTTAAAGTGCCTGTTATGATCATGAGGGTTAGCCAGCAGCCTGGGAGTAAAAGGGTTAACCTCCTCACCCAGGTGGGGTTGGCCAAAAGGAATGTAGGTAAGAATTGAATTTCGGCTCCTCCAACTTCTGTTCTCTGTTCTTTCTTCTTCTTTCCAGCCATGAGGGTATCTCCCTCCAAGAACAGGCCCTCCCATCTTCTGTAAGTAGGGCAAAGTTTCGATAGATCCATTAGGCTTTATTGTTTTCTGGTTTGGGAAGTGGGATCTGATGTCTGTGCACTTTTTAGAAATGTTCCTTTACTCTCCTTGTAACTAAGTTCTAGGCCCATGGTGGAGACTCCCCATCTGTTTTACTTTGTGACTCTTCCATCTAGTCATGAGGCTTGCAACACAAATATTGTAATAATAAAAGTTCTTTCTTTTTTCTTTTTATTAACCTGGTATTGGTTAATGTTTGTGTCCTGGTTTTTACTTTTGGGGCTGAGATTTCCCAAGTAGTCTCTCCCTGGTTTCCTTATTCTTACTTGAGTGGTGGCAGCAAATTTTATACCCCAAATCTAAGGTTTTTAGGATTTTTGGGGGGCAGTTTATACCAAAACCTAGTAGATAAGGTTTTGGAGGTACTTTTGCTGGCCCCCACTTCTGCATTTATCTTGTTAGATGGGGAAGGAGCTATGACAGGGTGGCAGTGGTGTTAAGAACCCAGGACTGTTTTCTGATTGTTAAGATACAGACTAACACAGCTACTCCCCTGACACCAAAGAGAGCTTTTCTCAGAGAAACACTGTGTCTTAGCTGCTTTAACACACCTGCTAGTTCACAGGTGATCTGGAGTTCAACTCCCAGGGGTTCCTTGCCATACGTCTCTCTTAAAGATTTCCTGTGTCTGCCTGTGGAACAGAGGGGACCTTCCTGGGCGAGCCCAGTCATTGATGTGGAAGGAAAAGGATGATGGGAGAGGAGTGTTGGAAAGAATCCAACCACAACCTGGGGTTTGGAGAAAGGCAGCTGTGACAGGCCTTGGGAACGTGGCAACCTCTGCCTGTGGGGCAAGGCAGGACAAGAAGAGATACTCTCCCCTCATGTCCCTTTGTCATAGACAACACCCACATAAGTTAGGAGAAACATCCCAGCAAGGCACTGTGGCTCCCCTGGCCCTGTGCCTGCCAGGGAAATGGATGTTAGGGAAGCAGCAGTCAGTGGTGCCTGGCCAAATATTTCTGGCAGCCTCTCACCTGCTTTGCAGAACCACTGGGCTGTGCTGGAGAGTTCAGAGAGGGGGAGCTGTTCCAGTCATTCTCAGGGGTGGGGCACACAGGGACCGTGCTGTCCCTTAAACCCTTTCAGCCATTGCCTCTGCACGGTCAAAAGGAAAACCCTAAGGCATGGACCTGGGGTAAGGCCTGGAGCAAAGCTCCCTCTTCCCCTGCCTCTGCTTAGATCACAACCCTGTAACAGAGAGACATGAGTGCCACGTCTCACCCAACACTGGCTCGGAATGAAGGGAACTGCCTCTTCTCTGACCCACCCCAGGTAAAACCCTTCCTGCCAGCCTCTTCCTCCTGGCCACTGCCTTTTTTCTGGCCCAGCCAAGTGCCACTTTCCCAACCCTCACCCATCCAGGAGGTGACTGTGATGAGCATTGTCCTGGCCTGCAGCTCATACAGTTCCCCTGTCTTTGTAGCCTCCACAGGCTCCCACTTTTCCACCTCCTCAACCACAGGCTGCAGCTTTGATAGACGGAGAAGGTCAACAATGAGGTATTCCATCGGACGACACAACCAAAGAGAACCTGCCCTAGAAGGTTCCACAATGGAAGTTACAGCTATTCGGGCTTATTATCCAAAGGAACAATGAATTGAAAATCAAGACCCTGATATTCGGCATAATGGTCGGTTTGAATAGGAGAGGCAGAGCCCAGAGAAAATGGGAAGATGATATCGTAAATTGGCGTGGAGCTCATCTACCGACACCAAGGAAATAGTGATGGAGGCATTGGAGACCAATGGGTGCTGAGCCCATGATTGATGATAATGGTGATGTCAAAAGCCTCGCTGGTGTGTTCCCTCATGCCCACCTTTCTGGCAGGAAGAGAGGACATCCGCCTCATGGGGCTACACTTGGCTGCCTCTGGCCTTTTCCAGGGAGGTACCAACCTGGATGGAGCTGCTATTCCCCATGTCCATCTGCACCCCGACAGGATGGACAGCGACACTCAGGAGCCTGTCTCCACCATACCCCAAGGCCTGGCACTTGGAGAGCATGTTCAGAGCAGCGTGAAGGCGAGAGGCCATGAGCAGAGACAGCAGAGTGTGGGGGCAGGAATGAGCCCTGTAGAAATGACCTGGCCTTCCAAGGGGAGGGATGGGACAAACAGACAATGAGTACCGAAGCATGTGCGGATCGGCACCACCAATGAAAATACAGGCTATCGGCTGTGCGTGAGTCAATTAGCTAGCTCTGCTGCTTTGAACGTGGTGCTCACAATGCTAAAGTCATGGGGTGAAGCCAATTTTCAGGTGATTCCCTGCTTTTAGTTACCTAACTGCAAAAGTCAGGGAGGCCAAAAGAGGTGAAGGAAACAGGCTGAGAGTCTGGCAGAGACCTTCACTTTTAGAAGATCAAACCAGCTGGTTGTTTGAGATTTCACCTTCCTCTGGGAAATTAGTCTCTCCCAACTTCCCTCAGGCAGTCTCAGAATTGGGTCCTTCATTCCTACAGGTCACTTCTTCAAAGGATCATCTCGGGGGTGCTTTGTTTCAGTAAAACAACAAGAAGTCCTGAAGAATCTTTCAGATTGAGAGATATTGTGGGGCATAAACTTTCATCGGCAAACACCCGCTTCATCTTTGTAACTCTTAGCCCTTTCACACAAGAGTAGCCCTGCCAATTTCCTTCCCCTCCCCGAAAGCTTGGCCACCAGCAGGTCACGCCAGGATCCTGTTAGCAGAAGGCAGTCGGATCCTTTTGGCTCTAGGGTGTCATGTCACATCCCAGCTGCTTCCCCACCATCAATGTGCTGCAGTCCCCTGTGACCATTGGGTCAATGTGGGAAATAAAGTAGGAAAGGACAATGAAGAGAGTCAAGCTGAGGGAAGCAGGCATGGCCACTTGCCATCACTTATTTCTTGCTGGGGATGGCTGATCAAATTATCCCCAACTGACATGGAATGGCCTCACAACAGCTGGAGGAGTGGCTGAAGTAACTCCGTAGGGAGAGTGTTAGATTGAAATTCTAAAGGTCCTTGGTTCAATCCCAGGCTTCAGCAGAACTCCAAGTAGAAGGGGCTGTAGAACTGGAGGTGTCAAGACTGTCTGATGCTCTGTAGAAAAGCCTCTGAAAACATGTCTTAATTGCTTGGGTGGCCTTGCAGATTCTTGCATGGATTTGTTTGTGAAGAGAGACATCACTGCCTGTTAAGGTCCTTGAACTCCTCTACTGTTCCTAACTCTCTGTTCCTTTAGTTAAGTTTGAAGTGAGGGAAGAGCAACAGATCCTGGAGCTGGTTGAAACAGTACCTGAGTCTCTCCTAGGCTGATGGTCAAACCAAAGAAGCAAGGGGCATCAGCAAACTTGTTGACAATGAGCTGGAGATCAGATTCCTTGTGTGTCACAAGTGCACAGTCATCAGCAAAAAAGGCTTCAAGGATGAGCCTCTCAAGCATCTTGGTTTTAGCTTTCAGATGACAAAGGTTGAAAAGTGACCCATCAAGTATGTATTTTATGCAGACTCCACACATCACACTGATGCATTCCCTCATCGAACCTGAGCCAAAGCCATCTTTGCACTGGTCCAGCATTCAGTTTGCTCCCTTTCAGCTGCTGCACCCATCCACTTCTGGAGCTAATAACCAACTGCTAGTCAGTCTATTTGCTAAAAATTTCCCCTGAGACTCAGTCCAATAATTACAGCTCTTGGTGACTTTAACTACCCTTAAAACACTAGTTTTCACTAATTTCTTTATCAGGTTTAGAACAATATGACAAAAGCATTCAGATAACTAGCTCAATCCATACTTCTCTACTTTTTCTTTTATAATGTTTTAAAGCAGGGGAGCCCTGTGCAATCCATGTCTTGTGCAGTTACGATGACTGCCCTGTCCCCCTCAACAACTTGGAGCATTGGTGAGATTTCACAATTGTTATGCTAAGTGTGAGCATAAATTGTGATTTTACAAGAATGTGTTTAAAATAGACAATTCTCATTGCTTCCTTGCTACCCATCAGCCTTTGTTTGCAAGGTATCACATATGCACCCCTTTATACGCTCATGCAAATGATCTCTGGGAGACACATTCCTCCCAGCCTTCAGCAGCATTGGACACATCAATGGACCCAATGGACACATCAGTACCACCCTGTACCGTACACCCACTGACCGCTACGCCTACCTTCATGCCTCCAGCTTCCATCCCAGACACACCACACGATCCATCATTTACAGCCAAGCACTTAGATATAACCGCATTTGTTCCAACCCCTCCGACAGAGACAAACACCTACAGCATCTGCACCAAGCATTCTTGAGACTGCAATACCCACCTGAGGAAGTGAGAAGACAAATCAACAGAGCCAGACGTGTGCCATGAAGCCTCCTGCTACAGGACAAGCCCAAGAGAGAAACCAACAGAACACCACTAGCCATCACCTACAGTCCTCAGCTAAAACCTCTATAGCACATCATCAGGGATCTACAACCCATCCTGGACAACGATCCCACACTTTCACAGGCCTTGGGAGGCAGACCTATCATTGCTCACAGACAACCTGCCAACCTAAAACAAATCCTAACAAGCAACTATACACCGCACCAAAGTCACTCTATCTCAGGGACCCATCCATGCAACAAACCTCGTTGCCAGCTCTGCCCACATATACACACCAGCAACATCATTACAGGACCTAACTGGATCAGCCACACCATCGTGGGTTTGTTCACCTGCACATCTACCAATGTAATTTATGCCATCATGTGCCAGCAATGCCCCTCTGCCATATACATCAGACAAACTGGACAGTCTCTACCTAAAAGAATAAATGCACACAACTCAGACATCAGAAATGGCAATATACAAAAACCCATAGGAGAGCACTTCAATCTCCCAGGACACAGTAGCAGATTTAGAAGTAGCCATCCTACAGCAAAGAAATTTCAAGACCAGACTCCAAAGAGAAATTGCTGAGCTACAATTCATCTGCAAATTCAATACCCTCAGCTCAGGATTAAACAAAGACTGTGAATAGCTGGCTAAATACAGAAGCAGCTTCCCCTCTCTTGGAGTTCACACCTCCAGATCTACTGATGACAATACAACTCAGCCTTCCTGACTGAGCTAACCTCGTTATCCCCAGCCTTGCTCTGGCCTATTTATACCTGGCCTTGCAGATTTCCAGGACCAGCATCTGAAGAAGTGAGTTAACTCACGAAAGCTCATGCTCTAAATTTTTCTGTTAGTCTATAAGGTACCACAGGACCCTTCATTGCTGCTTCAGCAGCATTGAGTTCCTGCTGGCACATTCCTAACACTGCTACGGCTGAGGGTTCATAGCCAGTGCAGAGAAGTGAAGTGGGAGTTCTAGGAAGCAGTCCAGGGAAGGAGCAGGGAGAGGTGGGAGGAAAAAGCTCAGAAGCGGTCAGTGTAGGGTCCCTGCTGAGCTGCAACCAGAGGGAGGGTGCGCCTGGGTTCCACCAACTCCACTGAGGGCATAGATGAGGCTTGTGGCGGGGAATGAGAGGATTGTCTGGGTGACTGGGAGTGCCAGAGAAATGAAGGACTGTAGCTCAGAAGGGAGAAAGGCCAAGTCATCCAGACAAAAGGGTGAGTCAGAAGCTGGATAGTTGCAGCTTCTACCAGCAAGAGGGGCTGCCACACTGAACAGGAGAGGTGGAGTCACTGGCAGAACCATATCTTGATAGAGCTGAGCCACCCAGAAGCAATTAGCTGTTCCATTACACTGAGCAAATGAACAGAGGAAAATCATGCAAGATGAGATGAGTCCCTGAGCTGTCTGGGTCAGCTATAAGACAATGGTAGAACAAGGGCTTGTCTGGGATTTGAACCCAGGACCTCTCCCACCCTAAGGGAGAATCATACCCCTAGACCAACAAGCCCTTCTTGTAAATGAAGCACTGGGCTTTCCACAGAATCAGGTTTCAATAAACCCCCAGTGCTCTGATAAATCCTACACTTAACTTCACCTTTCCAAGGTCATTTCCAACCTCTCCTCCCAGCTTTGAAGCAAGAAACCAACTACACACTCAGGACAGTTCACAAACCACACTGTGGGTAAGAAAAATGTTGGCAACGCAAGGTCAGGGACAGCAACGAACACACTCTTTGGAGGGAGCATCAGGGAGTTCAACTCAAGACTTCTTGCTCCCTGAGCAACAGATGGCCTTGCAAAACAAACCCATCTTCTGAGAAAAAGCAAATGTCACTTCTCACAATTTTAGACAAAAGTAAACCAAACAGCCCCACACACCAGCTGCACCTGACTTCACCTTGCCAAGGACTTCCCCACAGTCCCTCCTGGTTGGAGTGAGATTCATGATCTCAGGGTGCTGGTGCGGCTGGGCTTAGTCCTTCACCACTCTTTGGCCATGTCTACACTAGCCCCAAACTTTGAAATTGCCACGCAAATGTCCATTTTGAAGTTTACTTATGAAGCACTGAAATGCATATTCAGCTCTTCATTAGCATGCGGGCAGCCGCCGCACTTCAAAATTGACGTGGCTTGCTGCTGCGTGGCTCATCCAGATGGGGCTCCTTTTTGAAAAGAACCCACCTACTTCAAAGTCCCCTTATTCCCATCTGCTCATGCATTTCAGCATTTCAGTGCTTCATTAGTAAACTTCGAAATGGCCATTTGCGTGGCCATTTTGAAGTTTGGGACTAGTGTAAACACGGCCTTTACCTGCCTGGTCCATGTGACTCCACCCAGAACAAGCTCAGCTTCCTCCCATGCATTACAAGATCCAAACTCCATCAAAGCTGGTCAGGCCCAAGAGTTGGGGCCTGCAGGGGTCAGGAGTGTGCAGATAGCAGAGCTACATCTGATATTTAGAAGGAGGACGTAGAAAGAGCAGTGAGACGACTAAAGAAAAACAAAAGCCCTGGAAATGATAAGCTCATGGGAGAGATGATCAAATAGAGCACAGAAAGTATGATTCAGTGTGATTCAGGAAATACACCAACTCTGTAGCGTCGCAAGGAAAGAAGGAAAGGCCACTAAGGAATGGAGAAGGTCTGTGCTAGTGACAACACAGAAGAAAGGAAGTGCACAGAACTATTGCACTAATGAATCATCAAGGCAAGGTGCTGATGATGATACTGATGGAGCGATTGAGATCACTGCTAAAAGAACATCTAGCAGACAAGCACATGGGATTTGGGAAAGATAGAAGTACCATACAGCATATATAGGCACAAAGATTAATAGCGGAGAAAGTTTCCTAACCAGCAATGTGTGTAAGGAAATATGGAGAACTGAGAATGATTAAAAGAAAACACACAGCCAGACATTGTGGCATGAGGACATCATGAACCCCCATCTCTGAAAGGAAAGGGAAGATCACAGTTCGTTCCATGCATGTTCCAGCTTCCCTCCCATCCCTTGGCCCTGCTGCATGTTCCACAGTTCTTCTGGTGGTGGCCACACACCTTCAGGCTCGAGGACCCATCTTCCTATTATCAGTCCCCTTACCAAAGCAATAATCTAACTGTGACCATGAATGAAACTACCACTTAGCTCTTTCCCTCATACAGGAATGTGTTCATCTTTAAGGTGTGACAGAACTGCTTGCTTTGTGATGCTACAAAATAGCTCGCCCCCCCCCGAGACCTCCCCCAGTCTGACCTGGAGAAAATAATTAGTTTTGGTATGGCATTATGAGGAGGAGATTAAATGTTGGAATCTTGTCTCAAAGAATTTTGTCCCCAAATGCATCAATAATGTGAAAATACTGAACAGCCCTCATGAGGAATTAAAAAATGAAATGACTAAAAATTAATGAATAAAAAAGGAAAGAAAAACTGAGGAAGAGGGGGCTTCTGGAAGGAGCGTTTCCTTCTGTAAGATCCCCGTGCCCTGCACGTCTGAACGTGTATTTTGGAGTCTGGAAGAGCTTTTTCTGGACTCCACATAATGCGCCCATATGCTAATGAGGTACAGAACATTTCCATCCATGCCTCATTTGCATCATAAGAGCATAAGAATGGCCATACTGGGTCAGACCAAAGGTCCATCCAGCCCAGTATCCCGTCTGCCGACAGTGGCCAATGCCAGGTGCCCCAGAGAAGGAGAACAGAAGACAATGATCAAGTGATTTATCTCCTGCCATCCATCTCCTGCCCTTGTACTGAAGGCTGGGGCACCATACTTTACCCCTGGCTAATAGCCATTTATGGACCTAACCTGCAAAAATTTATCAAGCTCTTTTTTAAACCCTAATAGAGTCCTGACCTTCACAGCCTCTTCCGGCAAGGAGTTCCACAGGTTGACTGGGTGCTGTGTGAAGAAAAATTTCCTTTTGTTAGTTTTGAACCTACTACCCATCAATTTCATTTGGTGTCCCCTAGTTCTTGTATTATGGGAAAAGGTAAATAATTTTTCTATATTCACTTTCTCCACACCATTCATGATTTTATATACCTCTACCATATCGCCCCTCAATCGCCTCTTTTCCAGACTGAAAAGTCCCAGTCTCTCTAGCCTCTCCCCATATGGGACCCATTCCAAACCCCTAATCATCTTAGTTGCCCTTTTCTGAACCTTTTCAAATGCCAATATATCTTTTTTGAGGTGAGGAGACCACATCTGCATGCAGTACTCAAGATGTGGGCATACCATAGTTTTATATAGGGGAAGTATGATATCTTTTGTCTTATTATCTATCCCTTTTTTAATAATTCCTAACATCCTATTTGCCTTACTAACTGCCGCTGCACACTGCGTGGATGTCTTCAGAGAACTATCCACTATAACTCCAAGATCCCTTTCCTGATCTGTCGTAGCTAAATTTGACCCCATCATGTTGTACGTGTAATTTGGGTTATTTTTTCCAATGTGCATTACCTTACACTTACCCACATTACCCACATCTCCAGGACAGCTCATTACCACGTCACTTCTGGAAGAAGCGGCACGTGAAGACACAGAAGCAGGATCTCTCCAGGCAGGGGCTGCACCCACGGGCTGTCTCTGTTCTGACACAGCCTGTGGCAGGGCCCAAGACCTCAGTGGGTGACAAACAGTGCAGAGGGAGGAGGAGGCCGGGTGCCAGGGAGGACGGGTGGCAGGTGTGAAGGGGAACCCGGCCAGGGCTTGTGGCTGAGGGAGGAGGGGAAAAGGGCAGTGGGGGGGTTGGCAGGGTCTGAGGGGACAAGGGGATCAGGGCTCTGCGGAGGGGTGGGAGAGTCAGGATCTGAGGGGACCCACTGTGGGGCCCAGGACAGCTGGCAAGGGGCAGCCGGGTCTGCGGGAACCCCCAGCTGGGCTCAGAGCAGTGGGGGATGGGTGAGAGAGTCTGAAAGGGGAGGCCAGGCTGGTGGGGGAGGGGAGGAAATCTCATTCAGTGGCCAGGGGCCCTGCAGCTGCCTGTTGCTCATTTCCAAAAAGCCCCCTTGGGAGGTCCTGCTCTGCAGGCCGGCGAGCTCAGTGCCTTGAGCATTGGCCTGTTAAACCCGGGGGGTGAGCTCAGCCCTTGAGGGGAGCCATTTAGGAGTCTGGGGCAAATGGGTCTGTCTCCACCACTGCCCTCCTTCAAAGGGAGGCTGGTAAGCAGGGCGTGAGGACGTCATCAATGAAGTGCTGTGCTGCATACGCAGCACCTCATTCAGCTAATTCTCCCCCGCTCCCGGCAACTTCAAAGTGTTAAACTCCTCCAAACTTTGAGGACTCAAGGGACTTTGGCGATGGACCCTGGCCCTGGGGCAGGATTGGCCACGTCCCACATAGGTAGTCAAGGTGTAAGGGCAGGGCCACAGTTCATGAGTCAGGCTCAACCCCTACGGCAGAGCAGGGCACACACAGTCTGTGTAGCAGCCCTGGCTCTGGGGCAGGGCTGGGCCGTCTTTAATCAGGCTCAGCACCTTGTTAGCAGCTTGTGTGCAGCCACGGCTAAGCTGCCATTCCTTTGAAGTAGCCCAGGCACTTTGAAGCACTGGCGGGTTAGTCAATTGCTTGTAAAGTGTTCTACTGACTGCACCGGCTCTGCGCTGAATGGCAGATAATTATTAATGGCAGATAATAAACCAAAGGGGTTGTGTAGAGTTGCACAAGTGGGACTGAAGGGCAGAAGGAGACAGAAAGTCTCCAATTTGAGAAGTTCCCATATAAACTCTGTAGTGTCGACACACCCGAAATAATCCCACACTGTGACTGGTTATAATAAGGAATTTGTCTTTTCACATTGCCAGTTCACCACCATTGTTATTCCCCAGGGCAGAGGTTTTCCAGGTTTGCCTGCACTACAGAGTTATTTCAGAATAGCTTATTTCAGAATTATTCCTCCCAAATAAGCCATTTGATAAGAACCCCTTCACGCGCCAAGGAAGCCCCGGCATAAACAAAACCTATTGGAAAACAACAAGTCCACACACAAGAGAGCCTAGTTCAGATTAGAGTCCTTGAAGCACACGGGCGCTATGGCGACACAGCAGCATTATTTCGGAATAAACTATTCTTTGAAAGAGCCCCACTTACCTGTCCATACAGCCCCCATTCTCTCTCTTGGAACAGGCACTATTTCTCATAGAATGAGGTTTAAAGACCTCGTGAGGTCCCTTCCACTTCCAGTACTCCATAAAAGAGACTGGAGGATAGTCACAGTGCAGACACAGCCTGAGACAGCCAGGCAGGTTACTGAACTAATTTAGAAATAGTGGATGGCTTTTTTTGAGGTCTTTAAACCTCTTTGTACGAGAAATAGTGCCTATTCCAAAAGAGAGAATGGGGGCTGTATGGACAGGTAACTGGGGCTCTTTCAAAGAATAGTTTATTCCGAAATAATGCTGCTGTGTTGCCATAGCGCCCGTGTGCTTCAAGGGCTGTAACCTGAGCTAGGCTGTCTGGTGTGGGGACGTGCTGTTTTCCAATAGGTTTTGTTTATTCTGGGGCTTCCTTGTCACGTGAAAGCCTTATTATCAAATGGCTTATTTGGGAGGAATAATTGTGAAATAAGCTGTTCTGAAATAACTCTGTAGTGCAGACAAACCTGGAAAACCTCTGCCCTGGGGAATAACAGTGGTGGTGAACTGGCAATGTGTAAAGACAAATTCCTGATTACAACCAGTCACAGTGTGGGATTATTTCGGGTGTGTCGACACTACAGAGTTTATATATATATATATATATATATATATATATATATATATATTTATTTATACATATGAGTATACACATGTCATAGAACTGGAAGGGGCCTCAGGAGGTCTCAAACAGAACAAACCCTGAGGTTCTTCCAAAGGCCCTTGTGATGTCACAGACACACCCACCAGTGCCCTGCAGGGCTCATATCCTGCCCCTGGCAGCCCCCTCTGCAAACGCACCCCAAGGGTCTGGAACATGAAAGACACATAAAAAACACAAAAACCCGAACTCCTCCCATCCTCAGTGTCCTGTGGGATCCTGGCACTGGGGCAGGTGGGGAGAGAGGAGGGGAGATTGGTGGTTTCTGACCTGTGCATTCCAGAGGGCACAAAAAGTGAAAGGGGCATTTTAACTCTTCCCGTCCTCAATGTCCTCTGGGCAGCAACTCCAGCTTCCCTCCGGCACAATGTCTGTGCTGGGGAATGGGAAGGTGGGGTTGTTGTGGGCAGTCCAGCCGTGTGGGTTGGCCCCACAAAAACACATTTCTTTCAAGTGCTACAGGGCTGTTTTTTGGTTTAAGACACAGACGAACACAGTTACCTTCCTATCAGGAAGCAGTAAGATAACAAGGAGACGATTGTGGCTTAGCTGGCTAACATACCTGCCCCATAAACAGGAGATGCCCAGTGGTTCCCTGTTGTATGTCCTCCCTTGGCAATCTCTCTCCCTGCTGGGGAAGGTAAAGGCTGATGGAAAAGGAACGTTGGAAAGAATCTAGTCACAGCCTGGAGCTCGGGAAAAGGCAGTTGTGATTGGTGTGGGGAAGGTGCTGCTGTGGCTGCCAGAAGAGAGTCTGTGCCTCACAGCTTTGTGGTTCTGGGGGCTGCCTGTGCCAGCCAGCTCCTTCAGCACGTTTGTAACACAGACACAATTCCCTGTCGGCAGGAGCTCTGTTCTTCCCTGTCTGCGGGAGCAGCTCCTGCCCCAGCCCTGCCGCTGCAGAGACACCCCCCAGCCCCGTCTGTGCACACACTAGTGCATGACACGGAGCGTCTCACTCCCAGGCACACCCAGCTCTGCCCCCACCCCCGTGGTAATTCACCTCTCAACCCAGCTGTCGCCAGTGCTGACCTGACACACCTGAGATCCCTCTTGTAGCTTCCTTCTGCTTCCTCACCAACATTTCCTAACCTTGCTGGGAAGCAAAACCCCTGCAGTGGACATGAATTGTGCAGGTGGGAGACGTTCTGACACAGCCCCTGGGCAGGGCCCAAGGTTTCAGCTGGTTACTCTGCAGTGCAGAGGGAGGAGGAGTTTGGGTGCCAGGGGAGAGGTGGGAGGTGTGAAGGGGAACCCGGGCAGGGCTTGTGGCTGAGGGAGGAGGGGAAAAGGGCAGTGGGGGGGGGGGTTGGCAGGGTCTGAGGGGACAAGGGGATCAGGGCACTGCGGAGGGGTGGGAGAGGCAGGATCTGAGGGACCCACTGCAGGGCCCAGGACAGCTGGCAAGGGGCAGCCGGGGCTGGGGGAACCCCCAGCTGGGCTCCGAGCAGTGGGGGATGGGTGAGAGAGTCTGAAAGGGGAGGCCAGGCTGGTGGGGGAGGGGAGGAAATCCCAGTCCAGTGGCCCTGCAGCTGCCTGTTGCTCATTTCCAAAAAGGCCCCTTGTGAGACCCTTTGCAACTGGCTGGTTAGTTCAGTTGGTCAGAGTGTGGTGTGAATAACGCCAAGGTCGTGGGTTCAAGCCCCATGCTGGCCATGGGCAGGTCTTTTCTGCTGGCCTTGATGTGGCTGCTCTGGACACAAGCCCAAAAGAGCTGAAGGAACCAGGCTGACAGGTTGGCAGGGAGCAAGTCAGAGTCACCACCCCAGGCAGAGGGAAGGGCTGCAGAGTGGGCCTGTGTGAGGTGAGGATCCCCAGATTCCCAACTCTGCAACACACACCTCCCACAGGAAGGGGCAGCAGGAGCCCTCTGCCAAGGGCACCAGCCCCTGCCAGCAGCTCCATTGGCTTTCTCTGCTCCCCATCTCCCCACAAAGGCCTTCCGGCCTCACAGGCTCCCTCCCTGGACACCTGCTACTGCAGCACCACAGGCCCAGGTAACTCACCAGTGGTGCCAGTCCCTGCCTGCCCTGCTCCTCTTCCTGCCTGAGTTCTGCTTCTTCACTCAGGTCCCCCAGCTGCTGCTCTGGGGGGCAGAGGGCTGGGGAAGGCGCAGGAAGGGCCCTTGGGGGTGGGGTGCAGAAGCACAAGGAGCAGGCCCTGGAGGAAGTCCATGATGAGCAGCTTTGGCCATGGGAGCTCAGGAGAGGGGCAGAGAGGTAGAGGTGACAGGATGGGTGGGTGGGTCTCTGCAGAGGTGGGGTTGGCTGGCAGCCCTTGGGGAACGGGGAGAGGCCTGTGGGGAGGAGAGGAGAGAGCAGCAGGCAGCTGGCAGCAGAGCTCAGGGGAAGAGGCAGAGGTGGGATAGGAAGAGGTGAAATGGGAGGAGGAGCACAGGTGGTCTCAGAGGGAACAGGCCAAGCAAACCAGATCCCCTCCCACTCCTCAGGAGCTTCCAGCACTGGCACCAGCCTCCCCAGTGCAGCTATCACAGGCCACAGTGGACATTCTGGTGCTTTACGTGATGCTGACAGGCAGTGAGCAGAGAGGTGCAGAGTTATTTCAGAAGAGTTTATTCCAGAATTATTCCTCCAAAATAATCTAGTTCACAATGACGCCTTCACGCAACAAGGCAGCCCCAGAATAAAGAAAACATATTTCAAAATGGCTCCTCCATGCACAAACAGAGCCTGTTTGTGAGTAGAGACCCTGGAGGCCATGCTGGGGATATCACTGCATAGCAGAGTAGTTTTGGAATACGCTGTTTTTGAATAACTTATTTTTTAATAGCCCCAATTACCTGCCTATGCAGCCCCATTCCAAAATCTCTGTTTTGGAATTGGCACCGTTGGAGGAGAATGAGGTTTACTGCCTTGCAAAAAGCTGTCTGTTATTCCTATATTATTTCAGTGACCTGCCCAGCTCTCTCAGGGTTAGGACCTTATTTGGAGGTTTCAGGGTTTGAGTCCCAGGCTGGGAAAGCTGCATTCACCTTGCCTTGTGCATCAGGAACCCAAGAACCCTGCCCATGCCTGGGGCCATGTGCTGGGTCCCAGACTGTCAGGTGAAACCTGAGAAAGTTAAAGAAAGCACCATCCTGGCCTTCTGCAGCCTGCTGTGATCGAACAGGGGTTCGTACTCTGCATTGTGGCTGCAGCAACCTGGTTTCAAATGCAGGTCACAGCAGTAACAGTCCAGTATTTGAGTAGTGCTGCTTTTATTTCACCAGGAGGATGGTGAAATACTGCAATGCTTTACCTAGACAGGTGTTGCAATCTTCATCCCTAGAGGTTTTCCAGTCCTGGCTTGAACAGACCCTGACTGGGGTGATTTAGTTGGGGCTCTGTGCTGCTTCCCTCTCTCATCCAATGTGAGAGAGAAAGTGAGGTGACTCATGATGCCTGCTGGATCTAGGTCTTTGGCTGAGCTGGCTGGAGGGGTTGGTGCAATTGGTTGGTGCTGAAGAACTAGGCGGTGTGCCCAGAGATCCCTAGAGGGCTCATGCTGGTGTGATCTGGTGAGACTGCCCATGCAGCTCAGCAAAACTCTGGATGCAGGGAGGTGACCCAGCCAGCAGCAGCTGTTCAGAGGTCAGCAGGCACTGCAAAGCCAGGCTGCCAGACCCCAGCAGCACCAGGCAGTGGCATTGTGATGCAGGCAGTGATGCCCATAGAGCCCTCCCACAAGGCTGGGCTGCCTCTGGTGAGAGAACGTGGTGATGCACATGTGACCCATGCACCTGACAGGGAGACACCCCTGGAGGGGACGGGGGGGAGTTGTGTCTGCATCACTTTCGGTGGGCAGGTTTAGCAGGCAGAAGGTTCTGGAGCTGGGGTGACTCCTGTGGGCTCTGTGTCTGTGGTAGGAGAGCAGCCAGGGCAGCTGCTGCTCCAAGGCCATGTGCTCTGGGTGAGCTGGGAGCAGCTGAGCTCAGGAGCAGGCAGCAGACTGGGGTCCCTCCGTCAGAAGCACGTTGCAGAATGTGGAGATGGTGTTACCCCCTGCCAGGGAACATCGGCCGTGTGCCCTGCTCACGGCAGAAGAGGGAGGGGATAGGCAGAGTCTGAGGTGAAACCTAGCAGGAGGCTTCACTATGCTTTGCTGGGAGGGTCTCTGCCCTTTATTCCCTTCACTCCATTACCATTCCTAATACCCCTTCACTGCGGTGCTGATGAGTGACCGCCTGACCTGCAGTGCTGGGTGTCTTCTGAGCAGCTGCTGCTCTGCCTGTCTTGTTTTGAACTACATATTCAGCACCTCATTAGCATGCGGGCGTCTGTGGCACTTCGACAATGACGCGGCTCGCGGCTGCGCGACTCATCCAGACAGGGATCCTTTTCCAAAGGACCCCGGCTCCTTCGAAGTCCCCTTATTCCTGTCTGCTCATATGCTCAAGTTTTATGAAGGGGCGAGTGTAGACAAGTCTGAAGTGATGTGTCAGGGCCTGCACAGACTGGGAAGACTTGTAAGAAGGGGCTTTTGAAGCGGGTAGGGAGAATGTTTGGGTGTGTGGATTGGCTCTTTCTAGTATAGGACGGCTGAGCCTGAGAGGCAAAGGGCACTGCTCCATCTGCTTGAGCGGGGACACTTACTTGAGGCTTGGTTGTGAACTCTGGGTGTGGTATTTTCCCAAGCTTATGCCATATGACTTTTCTGCCTCTTTCATGAAAAGCTCATTTCCTACACTCAGAGTCTGTGCTTGTGAGTGGGGAAGCATTGCCCCTGCGAGGCACCCAGGGCTGTGCAAATTTCCCAGGCTCCTGGGTGGGAGCTTGAGCCAGTTCTATGTGAGATAAATGAAAAAGGGACCCCTAGATTTTGAAACAGGCCATGGTTGCTGGTGTTTTATTCAGATGAAAGGCTTACACTACACAGCTGTAGATCCTCTTATCAGACTGAGCTCCTTCATGAGTTCCTCAGTAAATCAAAGGGGTGACTATCCTCCAGTCTCTTTCATAGAGTACTGGAAGTGGAAGGGACCTGATGAGGTCAACAGGCCCAGTTTCCTGCACATTTCCTTTCATAGACTCCCCAAACGTCAATCAAAACTGCAGCAGCTTCGATGAAACATTAAAAAGCATTTATTCCCCACAAAAAGATCAGTTGCATGTGTTTCCAGGTGGTATTGTTGCAGGAGTCCAGAACTGTTACAAGAGAAAGAAAAGAGAAATTCCAGTCTAATTCCTAAATGTGCTCATGCTGAGCCAGATTGGAAGGTTTCCCTTCCCCAAAACTTCTAGCAGTTTGTGCTTCCTGGGATGCTTTTCCAGTTAGGCCACATCAAAAGTTTCTTTGTCTTTCCAACATTGTTGCTGCCTTCAGTGTAGGTACAGGAGGAAAGGAGAAATGATCCTGTCAATGTCCCTTTCTTTACACGCTCATCTGGGTGCCAGAAAGATCCTCGGTGTGTGTCAGAGCCAAGCAGCTCATGGTGTCAAGCCCATTGAGCAGCTGCCTTTCATGGCCATTGTGAACCTGTTGCCTACATGTCCCTTCCTGGTGAATGGCCAGGGATGGTAACTTAACATCTAGCTGGGTGTGGGTCACTCCTTTGTTGCTACTGCAGAGTTAGTGCGTGGGCATTTCTCAGATTCAGAACAAAGAAAGAACAAAGACAAAGAAAGAGCAAATTTTTTGTCTTCCAAGGTGAGAAATGTACTTTTTTGAGAGAGAATTTTATCCCTCATTGCTTCCCTTTGCTTGTGTAACCCAGTGGCCTAATGGATAAGGCACTGGCCTTCTAAGCCAAGGATTGTGGGTTCAAATCCCACCTGGGGTGAAGTATCTGTAGTAAGTACAGGCCCGGTTTAGTCCTGAACCAAAGTAATGGTCAAATCTTTGCTAACAGAAAGCAAAGTGCATCTGTAAGCAAAAGGAAGGCAGTGCTCTCAGAAGTGGGCAAGAAGAGGGTTGATGTTGCAGAAACCTGTCTACTTGGTGTGTTCAAAGAGGAACATGGTACTAGAACACCTGACCCTGGAACATTCCACAGATCAGAAAGAACAGGCTGACCCATCCCAATGACAGGGGCAAAAGGGTAATATGATGGATAGAGTTTTGTTCAAACCACCATGTACAAGGTGAGAGGCGGCACCTGGCTATGTAGAAGGGCTGTACCTCAATATGTCAGGAGTGATGAGTAAGCTGTTTCTACCTGTGTATAAGAATGTAATCGTGGGATGTGGTCTGGGTCCGGCCAAGGGGGCAGTGGAAAGTCCCGCCACTGACCGAGCCGAGTCCATTGACCGTGGGTGCATATTTGTAGTATGCCCTGACTTAGACTAAGAAATCTACAGGGAACTACTACTGTATCCAATACGGCAATAAACCTGGCCGACGTGCCTCTTGTAGCTTCCTTTTGCTTCCTCCCCAACATTTCCTAACCTTGCTGGGAAGCAAACCCCCTGCAGTGGACATGAATTGTGCAGGTGGGAGACGTTGTGACACAGCCCCTGGGCAGGGCCCAAGGTTTCAGCTGGTTACTCTGCAGTGCAGAGGGAGGAGGAGTTTGGCTTCCAGGGGGGAGAGGTGGCAGGTGTGAAGGGGAACCCGGGCAGGGCTTGTGGCTGAGGGAGGAGGGGAAAAGGGCAGTGGGGGGGTTGGCAGGGTCTAAGGGGACAAGGGGATCAGGGCAGTGGGAAGGGGTGGGAGAGACAGGATGTGAGGGACCCACTGCAGGGCCCAGGACAGCTGGCAAGGGGCAGCCGGGGCTGGGGGAACTCCAAGCTGGGCTCAGAGCAGTGGGGGATGGGTGAGGGAGTCTGAAAGGGGAGGCCAGGCTGGTGGGGGAGGGGAGGAAATCTCCGTCCAGTGGCCCTGCAGCTGCCTGTTGCTCATTTCCAAAAAGGCCCCTTGTGAGACTTTTAGCACCTGGCCGGCTAGCTCAGTTGGTCAGAGCGTGGTGCTAATAACGCCAAGGTCGTGGGTTCAAGCCCCATGCTGGCCATGGGCAGGTCTTTTCTGCTTTCCTTCTTGTGGCTGCTCTGGGCAGGAGGCCCAAAGAGCTGAAGGAACCAGGCTGAGAGGCTGGCAGGGAGCAAGTCAGAGTCACCACCCCAGGCAGAGGGAAGGGCTGCAGAGTGGGCCTTGGGGAGGTGAGGATCCCCAGATTCCCAACTCTGCAACACACACCTCCCACAGGAAGGAGTAGCAGGAGCCCTCTGCCAAGGGCACCAGCCCCTACAGCAGCTCCATTGGCTTTCTCTGCTCCCCATCTCCCCACAAAGGCCTTCTGGCCTCACAGGCTCCCTCCCTGGACACCTGCTACTGCAGCACCACAGGCCCAGATAACTCACCAGTGGTGCCAGTCCCTGCCTGCCCTGCTCCTCTTCCTGCCTGAGTTCTGCTTCTTCACTCAGGTCCCCCAGCCGCTGCTCTGGTGGGCAGAGGGCTGGGGAAGGCAGAGGAAGGGCCCTTGGGGGTGAGGTGCAGAAGCACAAGGAGCAGGCCCTGGAGGAAGTCCATGATGAGCAGCTTTGCCCATGGGAGCTCAGGAGAGGGGCACAGAGGTAGAGGTGACAGGGTGGGTCTCTGCAGAGGTGGAGTTGGCTGACAGTCCTGGGGGAACGCACCCCCCCGGATGCTGTTTCCCTGCTGCCTCCATGTCTGGGCAGCCCCTGATGCTGTCCCATCTATGTGGTGCTGAGTGCCGCGCATCATCCCCCTGAGAGCCCGGGGAACATCGCTGTCCAGGGTCCACATGCACCTGGACTGGTGGCCCTGTGGGATGCCTGTGGCCACCCCAGGTGGGACCTGAGACTCCCTCCCTGAGCACTAGGGAGGCTGGTGTTCATGGCACCTACCTAGGGGTCCCTCCAGGAAGGCAGGTGAGGCACAGTCAGACAGGACCCAGCTGGATGGCCTGGATGGGAGATCAATGACAAGAACCCCTTTGCTTGAGCCCTTGTCATCGCTGGTGGGGTCGAGTGGCTGTGCTGTCCGTGGTCGCCTGGTGCTGGCGAACGACCCCGGGTGCTCCTCGCCCTCGGTCGCTGTCTCTGGCTCAGTGTCCCTGACGGATGTGTTGAGGAAGATGGTGGGAGGTCCAGCCTACTTCAGCCCCAGGAGGCAGTGGAGCTCTTTGTATAAGGGGCAGCTTGTGGGGGCTGCCCCCGACCGCCTGGCTGCGTCCCAGGCCCTGCAATACCCATGCCGCGGTTCTTTTACATTTGACCGGACCTGGTCCAGTGTGCAGGTGGGGTGGCCATGGCCAAGCAGCCCCTTTGCCAGCCGCTGGAAGGTGACCGCATTGCGGCAAAGGACCCCCCTTTGTTAGAGGACCTCCTCATCCTTCCAGAGGGAGAGGAGGTCCAGGATCTTGGCTTCTGTCCAGGAAGGGGCTCGATGCTTCAGGGCCTGGGCCACCTCCTGGGACAACTCCCTGCTGTCTTTGGAGGGCCCCTGGGGTGGGCGGGGATCTGGGTGGCTGGCCATAGGTCTGGGTGGTGTGGGGGACTGGCTGTCGGTCGTGGTGGCTGGTGAGCTGGAGAGCAGTGTGGCCTCACTGCTAACTCCACGCTCTCAGCTTCCTGCCTGAGGGTTTCTGGGAGCCTGCGTCCTCTTAAGCGTGGTCGGACACTAGAACCATAGAGCTCCGTCTGTGCTGTGAGAGGTGCTGCCGCCTGCCGGCTGATTGCCGCCGTGGAGGACCCTCCCTTTTGAATGAGCGGGCCGCGGAGCGTCTACACTTGATCTCTGTCGAAGGAGGGCGCTCTTCCCATCCTGGGAACGGAGGTTCAACTTCAAAAGAACACGGGAGTTCTTTCAAATTTACTTTCGAAAGGGCGCAGGGTGCGTGTGGACGCTCAGCGGGTTCTTTCGAAAGAGCTCGGTCTTCCAGTTCTAATTTCGAATGTACTTGCTAGTGTAGACGCGACCTTAGGGGCAGCGTGGAGCTAGAGCAGGCAGGGAGCCTGTTTTATGCCCGTAGTGCTGCTGAGTGGGAACTGTCTAGAGATAATTTCTCTCTGGAGAAATTAGAGAAGGTCCAGAGAAGAGCAACTAGAATGATGAAAGGTCTGGAGAACATGTCTTTTGAAGAAAGTCTGAAAGAATTGGGCTTGTTTAGCTTGGACAAAAGAAGATTGAGGGGGGACATGATAGCGGTTTTCAGATATCTTAAAGGGTGTCATAAGGAGGAGGGAGAAAACTTGTTCTTCTTGGCCTCTGAGGAGAGAACAAGAGGCAATGGACGTAAACTGCAGCAAGGGAAGTTTAGGTTGGACATTAGGAAAAAGTTCCTAACTGTCAGGGTGGTCAAGTACTGGAATAAGTTGCCAAGGGAGGTTGTGGAATCTCCCTCGCTGGAGATATTTAAGAACAGATTAGATAGATGTCTATCAGGGATGGTGTAGATAGTGGTCGGTCCTGCCGTCGGGGCAGGGGACTGGACTCGATGGCCTCTCGAGGCCCCTTCCGGTCCTAGTGTTCTATGATTCTATGATTCTATGAAAAGCTCTGCAAAGACATAGGCCAAGTCATCCCTCCAACCCACCCCATATGCTGTGGCCTGAAGCAGCTCCCGTCCTTTCCTCCCACACAAATTACAAAAATTGCTTCTGGGCACATTCTGATGGGAACCCTGACAGATATCTGGGGTGGGCGTGTGACCCTGCTGCCTGTGGTCTGCTGGATTGCTCGTGAGCTTGCTCAAACCTGAGTAATGTTACCATGTGTCCTGCATGCAGCAAATGGAAATAAGGTCATGCAAGGGAAAGTGCTGCTTTGCATTGTGTAAGAGACCCCTTGTGGAGAACTTGACCTTGCGTCTTCTAACAGTGTAGGAACCTCTCCAGCTGCAGCACGGCTGGGTACAGGCACCTGACTGATTCTCACTACCTCGACAATCGCACATCTACATCCTTAGCTGTGCAGAGTTTTGCCCTCCGCTTTGGTGCCAAAATTAACAAGCCATAGAACTCTACAGGAAAATCCTGACCTCCTGATCTCTGAGTGTGTTTTGTGGCTCTGAGTGTTCAGCTCTTGATCTAGGATCTTTTTCGTGGCCAGTCTGAGCAGCCGGGGACATGTCAGGCCTCAGTTCCAGGTAAGAAACCCCTCATCCTCCAGACTCTGGCCTCTGTGGGAGCTCCACGGTTAACTCGTAAATGAGCCTTTTGGGGCAGAAGTCACTCCAGGGACCTCTCATCCTTTCATTCTCAAGGCAAGTTGTTATGATCATGAGGGTTTGCTAGCAGCCTGGGAGTGAAAGGGTTAACCTCCTGAGCCAGGTGGGGTTGGCCAAGAGGAATGGAGGTAAGAATTAAATTTTGGCTCCTCCCTCTCTGTTCTCTGTCTTTTTCCTTCTTCTTCTTTCCAGCCATGAGGGAGAGAGACACAGAATGTCGCCCTCCAAGAACAGACCCTCCAATCTTCTGTGAGTCGGGTAAAGTTTACATAGATCCATTGGGCTTTATTGCTTTCTGGTTTGGGAAGTGGGGTCTGATGTCTGTGCGCTTTTTAGAAATGTTCTTTTCCTCTCCTTGTAACTAAGTTCTAGGCCCATGGTGGAGACTCCCCATGTGTTTTACTTTGTGACTCTTCCATCTCGTCATGAGGTTTGCAACACAAATGTTGTAATAACAAAAGTTCTTCCTTTTTCTTTTTATTAACCTGGTTTTGGTTAATGTTTTTTGTGTCCTGGTTCTCACTTTTGGGGCTGAGATTTCCCACGTCGTCTCTCCCCAGTTTCCTTATTATTACTTGGCTGGTGGCAGTGAATTTTATCCCCAAAGTCTAAGGTTTTTGGATTTTTGAAGGGAAGTTTATACCAAAACCTGGTAGATAAGGTCTTGGAGGTACTTTTGCTGGGCCCCACTTCTGCATTTCTCTTGCTAGAGTGGGGAAGGAGCCATGACAGAAGTTTGTAACCCCTGGCTGTGGGGTTGGTGTTGGCGTCGCTCACTCATGTCTCACTTTGGGGGCTTTGGGCCAAGGCCTGGGGCTCTGCAGCTGGGAACTGTCAGTGACTTTTCTGAGATGTTTTGGCCCTTTCTGCAGCCCCCACTGTGGGAGGGCTTTGCCTGGTCCTGGGCTGGGTTCTTTTCTGGGGCTTCCAGCAGCTCTGCCCCTGCCATTTGAATGTTTCTTGGTCAAAGACACAGGCTTCTTCCTGTGCCTGGGGTGGGCCCTGACACTGCTGGACGAGTGTGATGAAGCCAAAGTGCTGTGAGCTCAGTCTGAACCAAGTGGCCTTTGTGTGTTAGATTCCTGAGCCCCCTGGCTTTGGGCCTGGTTCTCCTGCCCAGCACAGGCCACTGTGAGCAGGGCCCTGCATATCTGTGATGTACAGTACCCTTGTGTGTTCAATGGATCAGAACCCTGAGCTTTGCAGGCTGGGAACTGATCTCAGCTGAAGGATAGGTTTGCTCAGTGCTGGTACATTGGCAGAGGAAAATGATAAGTGTTTAAATCTATTTCAAACATCCAGGGAAAACCCCAAATGGACTGGAGATGAAGATCTATTTCCCTTAAGACAACCATCTGTGAAGGAGCACCTGGGACTTTTTCAGCTGCAGTCAAATGCTCCACCACGAAGCTGTACTCTATACCAGTGGAAAATGGTGAAAGTTTGGTTATGCTGTAGAGGCAAGTGTGATGGAGTGGGAGGAGTGCATGTGTGAGACTCAGGCTGGATGTGTGTGAGAGAAGCAGAGCAACTCCCAGTAGCTATGGATGACCCTGGGGCTATAACCTAGGCTGGCAGGTAACACCTCTGCCCTGAACAAAGAGGAGGGAGGAGCTGATCTGGCTTTGAATCGGAGGGGGCAGTTAGAAGCTGGAGGGGAGAGGGAGCTTGAAGCCAGCCAGCCGGGCAAGGGGGAAGCTACACCACAGAGAGGAACCCCTCAGGCTTCTTTCCCTAGGATGAGATGGAATGACTTTCTCTGATTGCTGCACTGACTCTTCTGTGAGAAACTGGACCTCTGTCACCTAATAAACTTCCTACTCTACCTGCTGAGTGAGAGTCACTCCTGCCTACGGCCAGGGTGCAGTGCATGGGGACCCCTGAACCCCACCACAGCAACTCTACCTTTCTCAGGAGGAATGCATGTATGCCAGTATCAATAGCCAAGGTAAGCAGGGTGCCAACCTCCAAAGAGTCACAGGTGCCCAGAAATTGTTTATCTGCAGGTCCCATGGCGTAATGGCAGTGTTCAGAGCTCTGCATTCTGCAATCTGATTTCAAATCTGTGGGTTTTGCTCTAAATCTCTGTCTCTCCAGGGCCTTTCTTCTCCACAGGTACACCTGAGTTGGGGCTTTTTCCTCCTAGTGGATGAGTGAGGCCCTCTGGAGCTCCATCAACAGTATTTTAACTTTAGGGGAACTTCACAGAAAATGGCCTACGTTCCCTAACTGCTTCAAAGCCCTCCCTGTGGACAAAGCACAAATCTCGTGCTGCATTTTGTTGGCTGGAAAAATATGCAAGGGGTTGTGGACTTTGTTGTCACTCCACCATTTCCTGTTTGTCAGATCTCTTTCCCTTTTTCAGCCACCCACTTGCCTGGCCACTCTTTCCTCATCCAGCAGCTTAAAGCTGGAAACTAAGAAAAGCGAGTCCTTAAAGGCTTCTCGGCCCACCACCTCAAAGGGTGTCTCAAGTGGGGAGAGGCAATCTCACATCTCAGGGAAGATGGGCGAGCTCAGCACCTTCTGAGTTGGCTGCTTCTTATTGCTTCAAAGAGAAGAAATCAACAGCATACAGGCACCTAAGTGCAGCAAAGGGAACAAATACTGTTGGTGGATGGTTTTTGTTTCACTAATTACAAAAGTGTTCCCATGTCTCATTGAAAGGTACCGCAGGCTGTCTGATTGCTGGCACTCACAGGGGCAGGGAATGCCAGGCTGCAGGCCAGCCATAGAAGCAGGAACACATGCCAGGACACAAATGACATACTGTGTTTTTTGCTGATTTCAGCTTGGAGAGTTCTGTGATTACCAGTGCACCACAGAATCTCGGCTGTGTTCCTCTGAGCCTCCCCTGCAATGCCATCCACCAGTGTGGCATTTGCTGTGACACCTGGATGGGCCAACCTGGAGAAAGTGGTGGTGAGAGGGCCTCAGAGCTGCCTTTCAATCGCTCGGCGGGTTGAGCAGTGGACTTTTGGGAACACTCAGCAAGATCTGTGAAGTTGGCTGGATCATACTGGGCACAATGGGGTCTTTTTTCCTCCCCTTGCTGCGGAAGAGCAAGAGAAGAAAGGAAGAGCACGCTAGCGCCTTGGTGTCCCAGAAGGGCTGACAACATCCTTTCCAGGAGCATTTGCCAGCAGTAAGGCACCAAGCAGTCACTAATTGCTCTCTGGCCAAAGTTCAGAAAAGCTCTGCTGAAGCTTGGGATTGAACCAAGGACCTTTAAATCTTCAGTCTAACGCTCTCCCAACTGAGCTACTTCAGCAGCTGTTTTTGAGGTTTTCAGGTCATCACCTCAATATTGGAGGTGTTTTTCTCAGCTATTGCTGTGATAGCAAGTGTCCTTGGGAGGCAGGAGGAACGTTGGCAGCTTCCTGAGTCAGAAGATTCTGCAGGTGTTTGTCTCTGTCGGAGGGGTTGGAGCAAATGCGGTTATATCTTAATGCTGGGCTGTAGACAATGGATCGTGTGGTGTGTCTGGGATGGAAGCTGGAGGTATGAAGGTAGGCGTATTGGAGATGTTTTTCTCCAATCACAAGGCCTTTTACAGAAGATACTTTACCTACAGCCTGAGTCTCACACATGCACCCACACGCCCCCCCCCACTCTATCACAATCTGTTTCATTTTTTCACCCCCCATGTGTTACCTGTGGGGGCGGTGAGTGGGTGGTGGTGGGGGCAATGTGTGTGTGTGATGGGAGGCAAGGTCAGGAGCATGGACTTGAAGGCTTTTCCCTCACTGATGTCACTGGCTGGGAATCACAGAGCTATCTTTGCCCCTCAGCCAAAAGAAGCTGTGCCAGGCAAGTGCCCCTGCCTGATCCCACATGTTCAGTCCCAGCCAGACCCAGCCAACGCCTGCTCCTGAACCTGCCTCCCATCGGCCCCTCACAGACTGACCTGGCAGAGAAGGGGCCAATCCAGCTGGAGCTCCTGTGCTAACAGAGCAGCTGGAAAGGAGCAGAGCGTGACAGGAGGAGACACAAAGGCTGCAGACCCTGCCCATGGCCCTGCTCTGGACCCACCCAGCAGGGACACATGGGCTGAGCTGTGCTGCTCCCAGGGCAGGGCACCACAGTCCCCTGCTCACCCCAGGAAGCAGCTCTGCAGGGGACATGAGTGATCATAGCCCTGTTGGGCCAAACCTGCCCTTCCTGTGTCCCCGGCCAGCCAGTGAGTGGCAGAAAGGTTCCTGGCAGGGTTGAAGTTGGGACATATGAAAAAGTTCCAGGCACGTTGGGTGAGGCGGCCGAGTGGTGAAGGGGATGGACGGCTAATCCATTGTGCTCTGCGGGGCTTGAATCCCATCCTCACTGAGCCTTTATAGGCACCATCCTGCTGAGCTTTGTTGAGTTCCAGTCCTATTGTGTGATGCTACTTCTACAACGGCTGAGCCTGCTGCCCCCCAGCGCCTGTGCTGGGCAGACTCCAAGCACAGGCCAACACTCTTGCTCACTAGTGTGGGGGGTGTCTCTGCAGAGGCAGGTCTGGGGCAGGAGAGGGCCAGGAGGCAATACACACTGTGAATGGGATTCCCCAGTGCTCAGTGGCCCAGAACCTAATGCTGAGCCCTTGGCTGCATAGACCTGTTGGTGAATAACAAGAATCAAGGGCATCACCTCCCTGCCTTTGTAACAGACAAAGGGCTTTGGGGTTCCTCCCGTGCTGCCCACACCCACTCTGCAGCCACCTCAGCTGTCCACCTGTCAGTGTCTGTTACTTCTTCCTGCAGAAGGACGGCAGCCGCCTCCTGCAGCTCTCTGAACTCTCCAGCACAGCCCAGAGGTGCTGCAAAGCAGGTGAGAGGCAGCCAGAAAGATTTGTCCAGGCACCACTGGGTGCTGCTTTCCTAATCTCCCCTTACCTGGGAGGTCCATGGGCAGGGGAGCCACAGAGCCTCTGGGACTTTTCTCCTAACTCGTTTGGGTTTTGTCAGTGACAAACAAAGGGATGTGAGAGGAGAGTAACTCTCCCTCTCCTGCCCAGCTGAGATTGCGCTGTCAGCAGCTGTGCACAGGCAGTGCCAGAGAGCCGCAGGGCTGGGAGGGTCAGTCTCTGTTCTTGTAGCCAGAGGAGCCACCTTCCCAACACCAGTTTCCGCTGCGTTTGCCTGAGCTCTTGTCTGTGACTGGATTCTTCCCAATGCTCCTCTCCCATCAGCCTTTGCCTCCCCCAGCCATGACTGGCATTGCCAAGGGAGGGCTTTTTGGTTCCCCAGACACCTGTAGGAAAATGTTGCTCATGATGCACAACGAGGCACCACTGGCAGTTGAACCCAGGATCTCCTGTTTACAAAGCAGGTGCTTTTACCAGTTAAGCCACGGTGCCCCCCTGGTTTGAGCTGTGGGTCCTGACAGGGAGGTATCTGTGTTCGTCTGTGTCTTCAGCCAAAAAGCCGTCCTGTAGCACTTTAACGACAACCAAACGAATTTATCAAGTGATGAGCTTTTGTGGGGCCGACCCACTCTGGTGGGCTGCCCACAACAACCCCTTCCCATTGCCCAGCACAGACATTGTGCCCGACGGAAGGTGGAGTTGCTGCCGAGAGGACATTGCGGATGAGAGGAACGAAAAACCCCCTTTCACTTCCTGTCCCCTCTGCCGTGTGCAGATCAGACTCCACCAATCTACCCTCCTCCCACTCCACCTGCCCCAGTGCCAGGACCCCACCAGCAGAGCCTGGAGTCCTGCCCCCCTTTGCTCCCTCAGCCTGACTTTCACTCTGTGATCCCCACACCCTCCTTTCTCCCTCTTCACACCCCAGGGGTGGGGCGAGGAGGGCCCAGCTGTGGGGCAGAGTTATCGCCTGTCTCTCACGGAGTGGGGGATGGGCTGTGCTGCCCCGGCTGGAGCTTTTCAGGGTGAGCATTTGCTGCGGTGTAACTAGCAGAACATTTTGCCTTTCTCTCTCCTTCTGCCCTTCAGTCCCACTTGTGACCCTCCACACAACCCCTTTGCTTTATTACCAGCCCAGTGCAAATCACTGTGCCCTGGGGGTGGGGCTGACTTCCCAGCTTTCCCTGTGTGAAACCTTCGAGCAGGGCCTGGGGCTGTTACTGTGCAGTTGCAGGTCGGGGTCCGCTGGGGGTGTGGGGCTCCCAGTCATGTCTGGTGCCCCCGCCCCGTGTCACAGAGGTGTGTGTTGTGTGGGTTACATACCTGACCGTCCACTGCCTCAGGTGGGGGTACCCTTGCGTGGGCAAATCCTCCTTTCTGAACAGCTGCAGGTGGGCCATGGCAAGACCCAAGTGGGCATCAGTGGGGAGCCACAGACCCCCCCAATCTGCCCTGGATGAAGACTGTGAATGCAGGGACATGAGTTGGGGATCATTGTTGGTCTCTACAGGGTATGAGCAGGATCCATGGCTCCGCACACCTTCCTGGGTGAGGCTCCTGCTTCTGGGCTGGCTGGGGGCTGGGCATCAGTGGGAAGAGCAGAGACCCACCCTCCATTCTGGTTCCCGGCCTCACGAGCAGAACTCTGTTCCTTTTCTGACCCCACGGCTGCTCTGCTCTCCCCTCTGCCCAGGCCTTCCTGCCCTTGCTGAATCAGGCTGCCCAGGGAAGCCCCCAGACAGGGCTGAGCTGCAGCAAGGCGGCCATCGTCAACATGTCCAGCATGGCTGGCTCCATCCAGAATGTCTGTGGCTGGGAAATGGTCCAAATCATCTCCTATCGCTGCAGCAAGGTACAGGGCACACCCAGCAGGGCCTGACTGCTGCCTGGGTTTGCTACTTGCACAAATCCCTGTCACTCGGTGTGTTCCCCTTGTTCCCCATCCTGCTGCCACCATTCCAGCCTCCAGCGCTGTGCTGGGCAGGGCCGGCAGATTTTGTTGGCCTGCAATTCACTTGGGCTTCAGATCAGAGTTCCCATCCGGTGAGCAACTTTCTGTTGTGCCTGTATCCCGCCGGAGAAATCCCCACGCTGAGATGGGCTGGGGACAAACCTCTCACCATTTTCCAGTGATAGAGAGCCTGGCTCAGTGGTGGAACACTTGACTGAAGATGAAGCTTTACCAGATTCCCCTGTTTGGATGGTTTTCTTAATGGAAATCCATTTTCATCTCTGGCTCCAGTATGTTTTGGGGTTGCTCTAGATGCTTGACATGGATTTAAACACTTCACACTTTCCTCTACAAACGTACAAAAACTGAGCAAACCCGTCCCTCAGCTGCCTCAGTTCCCAGCCTCTGAGGCTCAGGTTTCTGATCCCATCGATCACACAAAGGTGCAGTGTGATGCACATGCGCAGGGCTCTGCTTGCCATGGGCTGCACTGGGCAGGAGAACCGGACCCACAGCCAGGGGGCTCAGGAGTGTTACACAGAAATGCCCTTGGTGCAGGCTGACACACCTAGGCCGTGTCACACTCAGCCAGCAGCAACAGGGACTGACCCAGGCCCAGGAACAAGCCTGTGGCTCTGAGCAGTAAATAGTCACCAGGCAGGGGGCAGAGCTGGGCAGAGGGCCAGGCAGAGCCCTCCCACAGAGGGAGCTGCAGAAAGGACCAATGCAGCAGAGAAACAAAGAAACATAACTGCCGAGTCTCACACATTGGCTCAGAGCTACCGAAGCAAGAGACGAGTGAGCCAGGCTGATGCCAGCCCCACAGCCATGGGTCAGTAATTCGCCCTGAGACTGAAGGGGCGAGAGGTCCAGTGAGTGACTCCTTCCCCCCAAAGGCTCATTTATGAATTTACCTCTGGGCACCCAGAGGGAACAGACCCCTTGGGGCACAGCCCATGCACAGCACAGTTTAGTAAGCATGAAAAGAAGCACAAAAATCTACCCCACGAGCCCCAGTTTGAACTCTTATTGCCGGAGACAACGACATCTCCACTGCGGCTGCTCTCAGAACATGGAGCATCCACCAAAATGCTCGCAAGTGGCAGACTTGTGCGGTTGACACAACCAGCCCTGTTGCATGTATCTCACCTGCCCAAGTAGCTCAGCAAATCTATGTGACCAGGCAGGTGACAGGCACAGAAACACAGAGGATGCCAAGAACAGTAACAGCAGGTTACTGCCAGTCACCAGCACACCTGGACAGAGGCATTTGGAGTTCTTTTGGTGATACCAACAGTGACACCCAGCAACCCCCCACCCTCCAGGCTGACCCCTGCACAGCCCCCTGGGCATCGTAGAGCCTATTTGTCCATTGCAGCCAGGACAGCAAGCAAAGGTGATCTAAAAGGTACAGCAGGACTTGAACCCATCATCGGAGCATTAGGAGACTCCCAATAACCAGTTCATCTCACCAGCCTCAGTGGAAAGGAGCCATGGGCAGCTGCAGAGAGTTTGTGGTCTCTGGAATGAGCTGTGCGGGTCAGGACATTTGCTTATTCTGAGGGTCATGCACTCCAGGGGTAGAACATTTACTAGTGCTCGTGGCTCAGTGCCCAGGGCTGGGGCTGGGAAGTGGCCATGTCAGTGTCTCACTCAGGTCAATGCTGGAAGGGAGTTTAGCCGGTGAAAACAGCCCAGGGGCAGGGAAGTGTTTCCCTGGACTCTCTGGCATTTCAGTGGGTCTAGCTGCTTTGGGGCCGGGACACTGACCTCTCCTGCTGCAGTCGTTACCCCAAAGGGGCTTGGGGTTTCCAGTCTCAGACACAGCACACAAAGCCGCCCTCAGCAGCACTGCAAGAGCCACCCCACAGTGTGGCAGCCGCCATGTGCAGTTTGACCTGAAAGCCCAGAGCTGCTCCTTTCCCACAAGAACAGGAGTGTCCAGGCGGCCTGAAGCACTGGCCTGTCACCAGCATGTGAACGTTCAGAACATCCATTGTGGATCAGAACAAAGGTCCCTCCAGCCCCATGTCCTCTCAGGGCCAACACCAGGGGCTGCAGAATGTAGCAGCCTGGCACCCCTGGGAGCTGAGCCCAGCAGCTCCTGTGTGCTCCTTTCAGCTGTGGAGCAGGAGATATGTCCCAAAGAGGCTTTTGCCCAGCTGCTGAGAAGCACAGAAGAACTCAGGACTTGCCCAGGGTGGCACAGTTGAATGGAGACCTGCCCCAGGCCCTGTGGCTGGATCTATTGCTGTCAGGGGCAGAGAAACATTCCTTCCCCCTGGGCAAGTATCTGCTCTTTTCCCAGATGTGCACTGCCCAGCCCAGGAGCTGGGAGAGACCAGAGCACTGCATCAAGCCTTGGGGAACCAGCAATTCACTCAGAGGCAGCTGCACCTGTGCCTGACCTCAGCTGAGTCAGGGCTGCCTCTTCCTTGCCAGGGAACTACACCCCTGGCTGTGTTTGGGGCCCTACTTAGCCCCACACAGCAGCACTGCAGGGGGCAGAGGTGAGTGGAGCTGACACTGGAGTCAGGCTTGGCACTTTCCGGGCAAATGAAATCATCCCACCCCCCACCTCTGGCAGCCAGAGCTCAGCTCAGCCTCACAGAGGTGTCCTGTGCTTGGAGTCTGCCCAACACAGGAGCTGGGAGGCAGCAAACTCAGGTGTGCTGGAAGTTGCAAACAATGGGGCTGGAAATCAACAAAGAAAGATGCAATGAGGATGGGATTTGAACCCATGCATGCAGAGCACAAGGGATTAGCAATCAACCACTTTCACCACCTCATCTTCATGTGCTGCAAGTTTTTCATCCTTCCCAAAGTCAATCCTGCCAGAAACCTTTCTGCACCTGGCTGGTTGGCCAAGGACACAGGATGGGCAGATTTGGCCCAACAGTTCTACTCTCACTCCTGTCCCCTGCAGTGCGGCTTCCTGGGGTGAGCAGGGCCCCAAACACAGCTGGGGTGCAGTGCCCCGGCCAGACATGGGGACGAGGTGGGGGAAGCCCTGGTTCAGCTTCAGCCACTGACATGGGCAGCTGCCTGTGAGAGAAGGGCCTGTCCCCAAGGCTGGCTCAGGGGCTCTGGTCTCTCCCAGCAGCTGGGATGAGCTGGGCTGTGCACAGCTGGGAAAGGGGCAGACACTTGCTTCTGGGGTTGAATGTCAAACTCCCCTCTCTCTGACACTGAGAGCAATAGATCAGTCTGCAGCACCAGCCACAGGGCCTGAGGCAGGTGTCCGTGTGACTGTCCCGCCCTGGAGCCCCTGGGGTCCTGTAACCAGACACAATCCCCCTGCTCTACTCCATCTTGCCCCTTTTCGGTGCCTCTGAGCACACAGCACAAAGGAACAGCCCAGTCTTAGAGCGTTTGAAAGCACAGACGCGCCTATCTCAAGCCCAGCGTTTAGATGCTTCAGAACACAGATGTGCAGTGTCAGCATGACCCTGGGCTGAAGCGTACAGACAAGGGGGCTAACAGGCTAGATGTTGACCACAGGGCCTCAAATTGCCCTCGGCTGCTACCGATAATTGAGACGCCCACACTTCATGCAAAGCCGAGCTGCTGAGCCTTCAGCTGTACCCCTCGCTTTCCCAATGAGCCAACAAGACAGCAGGGGCTACAGGATGGGCCATTAAGCAGGCTAGGCAGCGTATTGCCCAATCGTCTGTGAGTGCGACCCAGAAACATACCACACGCTCTGTAGCACAGACAGACAGACGGACAGACACATCCTGCACCCAGCTACAAAGGCTGTTCACACACAGAAAAGAGGTTCTGATATTTGACAGCTAAACCATTTCCCTCAAATGTCACATTAAGCACATCTGCCCATCACACAGGCAGGTGGAGGGTTTGTGGTCCCAGTTGCTCACAACCGGACACATCCAAAGCCATGAACCACCAGCCTGGCTCAGTCACAAAGGGACAGTGGTCCCTGCTGCCCCAAGGCTGACAGAGAGCCCCTCAAGACCACCACTGCCCAATCCACCCAGGACCTGCTCCTTACTCACTCAGACAGAGCTTTGCTGGTTTTCCTTCCACCCAGAATCCCACTTCTCTTCCTGGGGTACCAGGAGCCATTCCTGGAGCACCATTGGACAGGCACAGGATTCTGCCTCCCTGCAGCCAGCCTCACCTGCACAGGCTTTGGCAGGAGAAAGAGTGGTGCTCCATTAACTGCACTGAGGTGCTAAGCTGCTCTCCTGCCTGCCTCAGCTTTACTTCCTTCTTCTGCCCCGTTCCAGCCTCACTTCTTCCTTTAGCAAGTCACGCAAAGGAGGCCAGCAGGAGAGCCGGCCTCAGTCGGTCAATCCTCAAGGGCAGAGGAGGCCAAGACACAAGCCTCCTGAAAAAGACCGGCCGAACTTGTGTAGCTTCCCCAGTCTGAGAGCGACGTATAAGCTCTGCTGATACCTCTACCCTTTTTCACACAGCAGTTGGGTTTACTCCGGAGACAGAATGAGACCAGCTCTTCTCAGCCCCAAAGGGGAGCAAAGCAACCAAAGCGCTGGTGTTTTCATGGGGCTTTAAACAAGTACAT
This sequence comes from Carettochelys insculpta, assembly GCF_033958435.1. Taxonomy (NCBI): domain Eukaryota; kingdom Metazoa; phylum Chordata; order Testudines; family Carettochelyidae; genus Carettochelys; species Carettochelys insculpta. The sequence continues at coordinate 417,752 of NW_027439072.1, forward strand.
TGCACATGTAAAGCAAATGTAACAACCACAAAGCTACAGAAGTTCTATCTGTGTTGGATTCCCCCCCCATCACGTCCATCCACAAGTCACTGCTTACCCTGGCCCACGTGGGGAGCCCTTCAAAGGCTCAGCTGCCAGAGCAGAGGATGGCAGCTGCACCCAGGAACTGTGACTTCAGCTTTAAGAGTATCATGACCAGTAATCCCTATCACCTTCCTCTGTGTGTCAGTGTGATCTGGGATAAAAAGCAGCCGAGAGAGACGGCAGCGGAAGGTTAGGATGTGCTAAAAGCCATCTTTTTGGAATACTGTGTCACAGCCCCCTTTTATTGAAAACATGCTGACATTTTCACTAGGTATGACATATGAGGCTTTTTAAAACTTCCTATGTACTCTTGGTGTAAACTGTTCTGAAACTCAGAAAATGTCAAGAGAGGTTGATGCTCGCGGGAGCTGCCTTTTGTAGGTAGTGTGGCCGAGTGGTCTAAGGAGCTGGATTTAGACTCCAGTCTCATTGGAGGCGTGGGTTCAAATCCCACCACTGCTGTCTTTTTATGAACTGGAAGATGGATAGAAAGCTGCATTGATGGCCAGACCCCAACTGTTGGAACTGACATCTCTGTTTGGAGATGGGTTTCAAGTATAATGTCCTCATGATCAGTTCTCTGTCTTGCAAGGTTCAACATCTTTATTGAAAAGCTGGATGAGGGGGAATACTACACCCTTAGCAAATTTGCAGATGACCATAAACTAGTGGAATAGGTAGATCTGCTGGAGGGTAGGGATAGGCTCCTGAGTGACTTGGATAAATTACAGGGTGGGGTCAAAAGAAATGTGATAAGGATCAATAAGGACAAATGGGCTGTGTCCACATTTGGCCAAAACCTCAAAATAGCCATGCTAATGGCCAGCTACTCTGCTGATAGGAATAGGGGGATTTCAAAGTCTGCGGGGTCCTTTGGAAACCTGCCTGTGCACCAAAAGGAGATGATGCCAACACCCAACCCCACTGGATGACTTCACCGTAGTTGCCAACACAAGAAGATATTGTATCAGGAACTGGATTTGAGAGAAGGTCTGCCAGATCCAAACGACCACCTGTCGAGACTAGAGACCATGTTATGTCGTATTTCCAGTGCTTTCGATGTAGGATTTCTGCCAACAGTATAGTGGCTTATTCCATATTTGTTGCTGTAGTTCGAATCAGTTTTATTTTAAAATGAAGAGGCTTCTCAAGAGGGGACGGAATGTGGTGCTTTAGGTGTAAGACTGCTTGTAACTACTAGAACTGTGAATCCAGGCTGCTGGCAGTCTGGAAACACAGAAAACATGAAGAAGAAGTTAGAAGATTCGCAGGGGCCTTACAGAGAGCTACAAAATGGTGCAGCAGCTTTGTCAAGAGGTCTCACTTTTGGAAATAAAGTGTGTGGATGTGTGTTAGTGCCTTGCTTGTACGGTACCACAGGCTGGTGGGAGCAGGTCCCTCACAATCCTGGGTGTCCCTGAGGAGCGTCACACTCAGCTTAGAAGATTGAAAAGCTGAGTTCCCTTGTTCCTGCTCTGCCCTCTTTGTGTGCAAAAGGACACTTGCCTCCTCTGTCTGCCTCCACATCAGCTGCAGTAGCTCCGCACCACAGCAGTGGTTCACAGTCTGTGACCTGTTTGCAGCTCATTCAGCACCCACTTGTGACATCCTCACAAACACACAGGTAGTATTGGACACAGCCCACATTATGCACTGTGGTTTCATATGCAGCCTACAGTAGTGAACAAGTTGAGAACCATTGTGCTCGAGATGCTCAGAAGAGCCAAGTTTGGGTTAAAGTTCCCCTCTGGCTGGTTCCCCACCCATTCAGCCCAGCCCAGACTCTGGGAATGGGAAAGAAAGTAACTTCTGGAGGACATGAAATACCCTCAACAAGTTCAGCAGCTCCAGATCAACCAAGAGATTATCAGAGTGAGAATCGGGTGCCAGATAGAGGGGTCTGTAACTGTACCCGCTGAGCCCCAGGGGAGGGAAACCATCATTCATTGCTTCTGTGAACTCCAGCACAGACAGAGAACTGCTGCCTGGTTCTTCTTTCCCCTGCAAGTTGTGTAGGGACAGAGGTCATCAATGGCCTTGGAAAGAAGCTGTAACATTTGTGAGTTCTCCCTGGTTGTTTCCACAGCTTTTTCTTCCTGTGCTGGCTAAAGTGGGGCCAGCCAGCCAGTCAGCTGCTCTGGGACTGTCATTAGGGCTGCAGGGAGTTGCCTCATCAGAGACCGAGGCTTCATTACCTGCTTGCCAGAGGGTGGTCTGGAGGGTTGTTACTCATTTAAACCCTGACAGTCTGACTCTGGGATTTCTGAGTGCCCCAGAACACACCTTACTGTCTCCTCTTCACTAGCAAGTAGCCCCTTTTTGCTTTTTTGTCACATGGCTGTCAGTGTGAAGAGGCACAGCGAGGTGAAGTGCATGTACGGTCCCCCGACCTGCTCATGAACTCTCTGCAGGGAGACACCAGCTAACCTCCTGCTTCTCAGAAATTTTCTTCTTCCTGTAAAGAATGTGCCAACAGGAGCTTTGTACTGCTGAAGGATTTGGGGAATGTGTCCTCAAATGTAAAGGTGAGCCCATGTAATGCCTTGAAAACAAAGCCTCATGGGAGCAAGTGAAGCAAAGCGTTTTCATCTCTTGTAAATAGCTTGTTGTTGGAAAGTCACATTTTAGGACTTTCCCCAGTGTAAGAATTGTGGAGTCTCACCAGTGCTTGAAGTTGTTGTGGGCTACAGGGCACTCATGACTGCTGTGTCAGATATGGATTACAGAGGGATCCCTTCATGGAAACATTATGAAGTGAGAAAGGGTAGGACTAGTGGTTGATTCAGCTTGCTGGAAGCCTTTGGGCTATACAGCGGTAAAAGTGGTTTGACTATTTCTTCCCCCTGCAGTTAGAACGTGGACCTAAAAATGGGTCAAGAACTATTCTGCTAGAATTCATCCTGGTGAATACCGAGATGCTGTACCTCGATGCAGAGCTGAATACCAGTGTGAACTGAAATCCCCTATGAGCTGGTAGCTGAAGCCCTGGAGTGCTTCAAACACAGGGTTCTGCCTATTGCAAAACCCACAAGACAGGAGAGGGACGTCTGGTGTGAGAAGCAGCCAGCAGGTGTGAGCGGCGGGTGGGCAGCTGGCAGGGGATGCGGAACGCCGGTCCAGCACAAAGGTTGCATTACCTCCAGTTCAGAGAGGGAATGCAGCAAGGGCCACGTCCACACTCGCCTGTTCCTTCTGGAAGGGGCATGGTAATGAGTGAGGTCGGAAGATGATAATGAGGTGCTGCCATCAACATGCAGTGCCTCATAAGCATAATGGAGCACAAGGCGATTGAAAAGTGCCACTTTCGAACCTTGTACCATCTGTGTGTGGGGGGGCCTGTCGAAAGGACCACCTATTATTCAAATGTCCCTTCTTCCTGTTTCGTTTTATGCAGGGGCGAGTGTAGACAAGTCGAAAGTGATGTGTCAGGGAGTGCAGGGACTGGGAAGACTTGGAAGTGGGGCATTTGAAGTGGATAGGGAGAAAGCTTGGGTGTGTGGATTGGCTCTTTCCAGTATAGGACGGCTGAGCCTGAGAGGCAAAGGGCACTGCTCCATCTGCTTGAGCGGGGACACTTACTGGAGGCTTGATTGTGACCTCTGGGTGTGGTATTTTCCCAAGCTTCTGTCATATGACTTTTCTGCCTCTTTCATTAAAAGCTCATTTTCTACACTCAGACTCTGTGCTTGTGAGTGGGGAAGCATTGCCCCTGCGAGGCACCCAGGGCTGTGAGAATTTCCCAGGCTTCTGGGTGGGGGCTCCAGCTGGTTCTATGTGAGATGGATGACAAGGGACCCCTCAATGTTGAAACAGACCCTGGTTGCTGCCGACTCGTTCTGACAAAAGGCTTACATTACACAGCTGTAGACCCTCTTATCAGACCGAGCTCCTTCATGAGTCCCTCAGTAAATCAAAGGGGTGACTATCCTCCAGTCTCTTTCCTAGAGTACTAGAAGTGGAAGGGACCTCACGAGGTCAACAAGCCCAGTTCCCTGCACGTTTCCTCACACGGACTCCCCAAATGTCAATCAAAACTCTAGTAGCTGAGATTTATTCCCCACAAAAAGATCAGTTGCATCTGTTTCGAGGTGCTATTGGTGCAGGAGTCCAGAACTGTTACAAGAGAAAGAAAAGAGAAATTCCAGTCTAATTCCTAAATGTGCTCATGCTGAGCCAGATTGGAAGGTTTCCCTTCCCCATAACTTCCAGCAGTTTGTGCTTCCTGGGATGCTTTTCTGATTAGGCCACGTCAAAGGTTTCTTTGTCTTTCCAACATTGTTGCTGCCTTCAGTATAGGTACAGGAGGAGAGGAGAAATGATCCTGTCAATGTCCCTTACTTTACACGCTCCTCTGGGTGCCAGAAAGATCCTGGGTGTGTCTCAGAACCAGGCACCTCAGAGCGAACAGCCCATCGAGCAGCTGCCTTTCATGGCAATTGTGAACCTGTCACCTACATGTCCCTTCCTGGTGAACGGCCAGGGATGGTAACTAAACATCTAGCTGGGTGTGGGTCACTGCTTTGTTGCTACTGCAGAGTTACTCCCTGGGCGTTTCTCAGATTCACAACAAAGAAAGAACAAACACAAAGAAAGAGCAAATTTTTTGTCTTCCAAGGTAAGAAATGTACATTTTTTGAGAGAATTTTATCCCTCATTGCTTCCACTAACTTGTGTACCCCAGTGGCCTAATGGATAAGGCATTGGCCTTCTAAGCCAAGGATTGTGGGTTCAAATCCCACCTGGGGTGAAGCTCTCTTTCCCTCTTGTCAGGCTCAAGGTAAAAGAAGAAAGTGGGCTTTCAAACCCACAGGGGCTCACTTGAGCAATTGTGTGCTAGGGTTGCTACCTGAAGAGCATGAGATTTTGCTTTAGGCAACTGACTTGTTGCATGTTAATATCACTGCCTCATTCAAATCTGTGGTGGGCTTCAGGCTTCCCCAAGCTCTGCACCCTGTCTGCAGGTGGGAGTGACTCTTACTCAGCAGGAGAACAGCAGGTTTATTAGCCGACAGGCCGCAGCATCTTACAGAAGTGTCAGTACAGCCGGCAGAGACAGCCAGTCCAATCCATGTTGGGGAGAGGAGGCCCCGAGGGGCCCCCAGAGCTGAGGCCTGGCCCCCTCCTTTGTCTCTGTCTCTCCCAGCCCAGACTAACTGCTTCCCAGTTTCAATCTAAACTCCTTGGGCTCCACCTCGCCCTTTGTCTGCAGTACAAAGGTGTTACCTGGTCGCCAGGTTACCCTCAGCAGGAGCCCCACACCCTCTGTGAGCCACACACACATGTACCCCTCCACATCACAGCATCTTCTGAAGCGGCGCACTCCCACAGCCCCTGCAAAAGAGAGGCTCGTGTGGCCACATCCTGCGTGTACCAGACAGAAGTTGGGTTGTGGAGAAGGAGAAAGGGGTTGCTTGAGAAGAAGCAGATCCTGAAAATGGGCCACTGTGGGAAAGGAAGAGACTCAAAGCTGTGGGTACCCAAGAGGCTCCTGCCTTCAGCCTGAGGAGACTGATGGAGTGAGCTCTCTCCCGCTGGCAGCACAAGCCCTCGCCTCTTCCTGCCCTGGGCTTTGCCGTTCCTCTGTACGCAAGTGACAGACACTCTCTTTTGAGTCATTGATCTTCAGTCCCCTGCAGGACAAACCCGGCTTCACTGGTTCCTTTTCCTCCCCATGTCCAGAGTGGTTTTATAAATGGAGTTTAATTAAACTTTCTCTCTCTGGAACAAAAAAGCAGTAAAGTAGCTCTTTAGAGACTAACAAAATAATTTATTAGGTGAGCTTTTGTGGGACAGACCCATTTCTTCAGACCAGAGCCAGACCAGAACAGACTCAATATTTAAGGCACAGAGAACCAAAAATAGTCATCAAGGTTGACAGATCAGAAAAAAATTATTACCAAGGTCAGCAAATCAGAGAGCAGTGAGGGGCGTGGGAGTCAAGCGTTACATGACGCCATAGATACAAAAGAGCCCCTATAGTATCTCAGAAAATTTGCATCCCAGTTCAAACCACATGTTAATGTGTCGAATTTGAATATGAACGAGAGTTCAGCAGTCTCGTTTTCCAAAGCAGACTGAAAATTCTTCTTCAAGATGCAAACTCTGAAGTCATTAACAGACTGGCCCACTCCATTAAAATGTAGACTAACTGCTTTGTGAATCAGGAATGTTTTGATGTCTGTTTTGTGCCCCTTAACTCTTTGTCTGAGAGAGTTTGAAGTTGTCAACTTTGAATGCTGTTTTTGGTTCCCTATGCCTGAAATACTGAGTCTGTTCCAGTCTGGCTGTGGTCTCAAGAAGTGGGTCTGTCCCATGAAAGCTCACCTGAGAAATTATTTTGTTAATCTTTAAAGTTCTACTTCACTGCTTTTTTGTTTGGATAGTGTATAGACTAGCACGGCTTTCTCTCTGTTACTTTCTCTCTCCAGGTGCACCCTACAGCTGCCCCCCACAGACCTGGCTTCTCCCACCCACAGAGCTACCGCTGCTAAGGGATGCAGGTGATTTGTGCATGTAGGGCAGCTCTCTCCCATCTACCTGGAGCCTCAGCAGTGATTACAAAGAAGTAGGGGAGAACCTAGTGATGGACACCACGTCATCCAACAGGTATTGCTGGGTTTGCGTTCAGTATCAGTAACTCCTCTCTGGGTGCTTCCATACAAGCCCCCTCCATCCAATGGGGCGTGCTAAGCAGGCATGTCAGAGGAGGCTAATGAGGTGCTGGGATGCATATGTAGCACCTCATAAGCGTAATGGCCACCTTGGGAGCTTCAAAGCTGCTGACTTTGAGGCACTGACAGGCAGGGTAGCAGCAGTCAGAAGCCCGGGGGTGAGGGCCAGGCACACCCCGCACACCCCTCACCTGTGCTCGCTCATGTCTTTCCCCTGCAGGTCGTCCACGCAGTCAATGCCCTGCTCCTCCACAGGCTCATGCGGCTTGGGAACCCGGATGCTGCCATCGTGGGGTTTGCCAGCCTGGCCTTCCTAATTGCTTTGGGGCTCCCAGGCAGAGGAGTTCGCTCAAGTGGCAGAGTGCTCGAACCCATGTCCTTGTGTAAGGGAAAAGCTGAAATTCAGAGCTCCTCCTTTCCTGGCTATGTGAAGAGCATTTATAGGTCCAGGGTACAAATGGAGCTGATGTGGAAAGACATAACACGACAGAGTGCTGAGGAGGACAGTGAGCTGGCGAAGGGTTGTTTTCTGCCCTCTCGGGGCATGTGGGGATGGAACTGAAGAGAGGAAAATCCTCTTCTGCTCTCTGAGGGTGACAGAGATACCAATTTTTCCCCTCTAGAACTGAGGACAAGAAGAGACTTTTCCTGCCTAAGGCCAGGAGCTGAAAGGACGCAGAGCAAGAGAGAGAGAGAGAGCAGAGTCTTGGCTGGGCATCTCCTGGGATAATGATTGGAGCTAGTTCAAATAGCTATTTTGAAACAGGAGCTTCAAAACCGGCTCCATTGTAGATGCTGAATGTCCAAATAGCAGAGCAGTATTTCAAACTCCACGTTGTGTGCAGCTGCGCTACATCGGAATCAACAACTCTGGAATACCTCTTCTGGAACCACTTATTCAGGAAGAACGCAGCTGTGCAAACACAGCCTTTGCGACCCTTTGCCGTAGCCATGGGCGGCCACAGGGATGTTTTGGCCTCTGGAATAAGATGGGTGAGTCAGAAATTATGCTCAGGCACAGGGGAATTTGCTGAATTGGTGGAGCGCTCACTAAGCATGCGAGAGGCTTTGGGATAAATGCCCACGTTCTCCAACAGAAGTGGGGTCTTTGCTCCTTCTTTTCCAAGGCAGTGTCAGGCCAGGAGCGAAGCTTCTCCAGTGCCCCCTTCCATTTCCTACATTTGCCCCTGCAAAGAAACAGCCCATTTGGGTTCGAAAGCTGCTGGACCCCGGCCTCCTTGGCCTTAAACATTTCCGTTTAAAACAAAGGTTAACCTGCGTCATGGGCTGTGATGACCTAATCTTTCAGATGTCGCCAGTTCCCCATTTCTAGGGAGCTTCCAGCGCTGGCCACAGTCTCCCCAATACAGCAGTCCCAGGACACCTGTCCTCTGGGTCTTCACTGGCCAAGGCCTTTCCCAACCAATGTGGACCATAAAAGCCCTGGGGTTGCCATAACAATCTGAGCACTGGAGTAGGTCTGTTTTCTTCCGGAGGTGGGGGACAGTTTCTTACACCCCTGAGTGACACCACCGAATTCTTGAGCACAGACCTCTGCAAAGAGTCACCCCCTCTTGGGAGTTAAACTTCCCCAGCTCTTCTGTCTGACAGGCTCAAAACTCCAGCAGAGCGAAGCAGACCCAGGTGGGGCTGGTGGGAGTCAGGTGTGGGCAGAAGGAGGAGTTGACGAGAGTGAGGCACCATGGCTTAGCTGCTTAAAACCCCTCTTGTAAGCAGGGGATCCTGGATTCAATTCCCAGTAGTACCTGGTTGCTGACCCTTCATGGGGCACCTGGAGGGGGCCCTGTCAGTATACAGGATGTGGTTGATATGGCCCTGGAAGTACATATTGATGATTTCCATGATGTTGGCAGAGCTGGTGACAGCTCTGCGCTCCCGGTTCCTCTGTGTGTCCCGACAGAGCCTCATTAGCATTTCCATTTTGAAAGTGTAGCCATGGCCTCAGCGATTAGCTCTCATGCGAAAGTTTTGATATAGATTTCATAGTGCTGAGAATGACTTTTTTAAGCAAGTGTGAGGAGAAAGAATAAAACTGGAGTTTAAACATTTGTATGTTCTGTAATTGTTAAAAGAATTCGCGTGGTCTGTTACACACACACACACTTCTGAGTTAAAAGCTGTTGCAAATGTTTAGGCAGGAGCCTGGCTCTGCTTTTCTACTTTTTTCCCCACAGCTACGTCTGCACGAGAGAATTTTTTTTTTCAAAAAAGCCGCAGCTCTTTCAAAGACTCCTGTTGAGCATCTACACAGGAAGGCTGTGGCTCCACTGCCCAGCCCTTTAGGAAGCAGCATGGAAATGTGGCCAATAGGAAACGCAAATGAGGTGCAGACTTAAATCTTGCACGTCTCATTCGCAATCTGGAAGAGCTGATATAGAAAGTCCCAGGCGTGAGTGCAGCTGCTTCCTCTGGGGGCTCACCTCTTTCTGCTGTAACCTCTCTCTCTGATTAGCCCAGCACCCCTGTGACAGAAGACGTTGAACCAGACCCTGTTGTACAGCAGGAGAGCCGAGCAGATGCATTGCTGCTAGTGCACAGAAACTCTCTCCTGGCATGTACTTGAAGGCTTTTCCCTCACTGATGTCACTGGCTGGGAATCACAGAGGTATCTTTGCCCCTCAGCCAACAGAAGCTGTGCCAGGCAAGTGCCCCTGCCTGATCCCACATGTTCAGTCCCAGCCAACGCCTGCTCCTGAACCTGCCTCCCATCAGCCCCTCACAGACTGACCTGGCAGAGAAGGGGCCAATCCACCTGGAGCTGCTGTGCTAAGGGAGCAGCTGGAAAGGAGCAGAGCATGACAGGAGCAGATACAAAGGCTGCAGACCCTGCCCATGGCCCTGCTCTGTTCCCACCCAGCAGGGACACATGGGCTGAGCTGTGCTGCTCCCAGGGCAGGGCACTACAGTCCCCTGCTCACCCCAGGAAGCAGCTCTGCAGGGGACATGAGTGATCATAGCCCTGTTGGGCCAAACTTGCCCATCCCGTGTCCCCGGCCAGCCAGTGAGTGGCAGAAAGGTTCCTGGCAGGGCTGAAGTTGGGACATATGAAAAAGTTCCAGGCACGTTGGGTGAGGTGCCGAGTGGTGAAGGTGATGGACGGCTAATCCATTGTGCTCTGCAGGGCTTGAATCCCATCCTCACTGAGCCTTTATAGGCACCATCCTGCTGAGCTTTGTTGAGTTCCAGTCCTATTGTGTGATGCTACTTCTAGCACAGCTGAGCCGGCTGCCCCCCCAGCTCCTGTGCTGGGCAGACTCCAAGCACAGGCCAACACTGTTGCTCACTAGTGTGGGGGGTGTCTCTGCAGAGGCAGGTCTGGGGCAGGAGAGGGCCAGGAGACAATACACACTGTGAATGGGATTCCCCAGTGCTCAGTGGCCCAGGACCTAATGCTGAGCCCTTGGCTCCATAGACCTGCTGGTGAATAACAAGAATCAAGGGCATCACCTCCCTGCCTTAGTAACAGACAAAGGGCTTTGGGGTTCCTCCCGTGCTCCTCACACCCAGGCTACGTCTACATGTGAACGCTACATCGAAATAGGCTATTTCGATGAATAACGTCTACACGTCCTCCAGGGCTGGCAACATCGACGTTGGGCAGCACCACATCGAAATAGGCGCTGCGAGGGAACGTCTACACGCCAAAGTAGCACACATCGAAATAAGGGTGCCAGGAACAGCTGCAGACAGGGTCACAGGGCGGACTCAACAGCAAGCCGCTCCCTTAAAGGGCCCCTCCCACACACACTTGCACTAAACACCACAAGATCCACAGAGCCGACAACTGGTTGCAGACCCTGTGCCTGCAGCATGGATCCCCAGCTGCAGCAGCAGCAGCCAGAAGCCCTGGGCTAAGGGCTGCTGCACACGGTGACCATAGAGCCCCGCAGGGGCTGGAGAGACAGCGTCTCTCAACCCCTCAGCTGATGGCTGCCATGGAGGACCCCGCAATTTTGATGTTGCAGGATGCACAACGACTACCCGGTCCCTACTTTGACGTTGAACGTCGAAGTAGGGTGCTATTCCCATCCCCTCATGGGGTTAGCGACTTCGACGTCTCGCCGCCTAATGTCGATGTTAACATCGAAATAGCGCCCAACACATGTAGCCGTGACGGGCGCTACTTCGAAGTTAGTGCCGCTACTTTGAAGTAGCCGGCACGTGTAGACGTGGCTCCACTCTGCAGCCACCTCAGCTGTCCACCTGTCAGCGTCTGTTACTTCTTCCTCCAGAAGGACGGCAGCCGCCTCCTGCAGCTCTCTGAACTCTCCAGCACAGCCCAGAGGTGCTGCAAAGCAGGTGAGAGGCAGCCAGAAAGATTTGTCCAGTCACCACTGGGTGCTGCTTTCCTAATCTCCCCTTACCTGGGAGGTCCATGGCCAGGGGAGCCACAGAGCCTCTGGGACTTTTCTCCTAACTGGTTTGGGTTTTGTCAGTGACAAACAAAGGGATGTGAGAGGAGAGTAACTCTCCCTCTCCTGCCCTGCTGAGATTGCGCTGTCAGCAGCTGTGCACAGGCAGTGCCAGAGAGCCACAGGGCTGGGAGGATCAGTCTCTGTTCTTGTAGCCAGAGGAGCCACCTTCCCAACACCAGTTTCGAGCTGCCTTTGCCTGAGCCTGGATTCTTCCCAATGGCTCCTCTCCCATCAGCCTTTGCCTTCCCCAGCCATGACTGGGATTGCCAAGGGAGGGCTCTTTGGTTCCCCACACCCATGTAGGAAAACATGATTCAAGACGTCCAATGAGGCACCACTGGGAGTTGAACCCAGGATCTCCTGTTTACAAGGCAGGTGCTTTAGCCAGTTAAGCCTTGGTGCCCCCCTTGCTTGAGCTGTGGGTCCTGACAGGGAGGTACCTGTATTAGTCTGTGTCTTCAGCCAAAAAGCCGTCCTGGAGCACTTTAACGACAACCAAACGAATTTATCAAGTGATGAGCTTTTGTGGGGGCCGACCCACTCTGGTGGGCTGCCCACAACAACCCCTTCCCATTGCCCAGCACAGACATTGTGCCCGACGGACGCTGGAGTTGCCGCCGAGAGGACAGTGAGGATGAGAGGAACAAAAAACCCCCTTTCGCTTCCTGTCCCCTCTGCCGTGTGCAGATCAGACTCCACCAATCGACCCTCCTCCCACCCCACCTGCCCCAGTGCCAGGGTCCCACCAGCAGAGCCTGGAGTCCTGCCCCCCTTTGCTCCCTCAGCCTGAGTCCCCCCCTCACTTTCACTTTGTGCTCCCCACACCCTCCTTTCTCCCTCTTCACACCCCAGCTGTGGGGCAGAGTTATCTCCTGTCTCTCACGGCGTGGGGGGATGGGCTGTGCCGCCCCGGCTGGAGCTCGTCAGGGTGAGCGTTTGCTGCAGTGTAACTAGCAGAACATTTTCCCTTTCTGTCTCCTTCTGCCCTTCAGTCCCACTTGTGACCCTCCGCACAGCCCCTTTGGGTTATTACCAGCCCAGTGCAAATCCCCTGGGGGTGGGGCTGACTTTACAGCTTTCCCTGCGAGAAACCTTTGAGCAGGGCCGTCTGGCTGAAGACTCCCTATTGTCCTCTGTTCTACCAGCTGAGCTGTTGAAATGCAGCACTTAGTCCTCTGCCCACTCCTGTAGCTAGTTCAACCCACCCACGTGTTATGACAAGTGCCCCCCAGGTGATGGCATTTCAGCAGAGAGGAAGCAGAATCCAGGTGAGATTCTGTGGGGCTCTGGATATCACACAAGTTCCCCCATTGAACTCAGCAACAAACACAGCAACTCATTTCTCTCCTGACAGGGATTTCTGCTTCTATGGCTAGTCTGTGACTGAGCATCCCCTGCTCCTATGAGTTCCTGAAAGCGAGATCCTGCGATACCGTCTAGCAAGACAGGGAACAGTTTTGTAATTAATGAACCAAAAACATCAGCCAACAGCCTTGGCCAGATAGACTGTGCTCTCTGCACTGGCTGCAATGGACAGAGAGGCCCAAAGAGAAACAGACCAAACGGCTTGTAGGGAGCAAACTAAAGCTCTGATGGAAAGTGACTCCAGCATGTGACAGGGAACACAGCCAGAGACACAGAATCCCACCCAGCCCAGACCTGCTTTGGGTCACTCCAGGGCACCAGGGCTCACTCCCTGGGATGCACTGAGTGCGGGAGCCAACTGGTGGGAGGGAGCTGATGACCTCACATCTGTAGGGCAGGTTAACCACATGTCCCTGAGCTCGGCCCATGCTGGAGGGAGCCGGGCAGATTTAGCAGAACACAGTCTCAGATGGGGAGTAGATACGTGTATTTGGGGAAGGGATCCTGAGTGCTGCATCCCAGCCATGTGCTTTGTCCATGGTCCTGACTTCCCCTTATAATCCAGCCTCCAGGTCAGAGCTGTTCCCGTTCCCTCCAGAGGGCTGGGGAATGGTCAAGGTGCTCTCTTGTGCCATTGCACCTGGCTGAGCACAGAGAGCCCCAAATCCCCGCTCTGCTGGGAGGCAGGTTGCTGTTTGAATTCTGTATTGCCAATGACATTGTCTCATTATTGTCCAGTATCCACGATAACAAAACACAGAAGGGCTCAGAGATGTGATGACCGAGTGGTTAAGGTGTTGGACTTGAAATCCAATAGGGTTTCCTTGTGTGGGTTCAAACCCTGCTTACAGCAAAGCCTGAGCTTTACCCCCACCCAGGGCAATTCAGCCTGGCACACTCTGTGCATGTGGCAAATGCAAGCGGCTGGGTCCCTAAACCTGCTGCCCAAAGGCTGGCTGCTTCAGGGGAGAAATGCCACAGTTGTGATGTGGTTGCTGCTCCAGACACAAGCTGGCTGCTGCCACCTGCTGTGAGCAAAGCTCCAGGCAAGTAGGCGTCTCTCCCATGCCCAGCTCTGCTCTGCTTCTGCAATGCTGTCCGTCTCTGCCTGCACCCTTCTGCTTCATCTGCTGGTGTCTGCCTCCACCAGTCCCTGCCCCACCTTCTCCCCCGGGGCCACCTCCTGCTCTGCTCAGGCAGCAAATAGTGGCAAAGGCCTGGCCCATGGCCCTCATAGCCCCACTGACAGTGTAGGGCTGGGGGGAGCCTGAAGTGGGGCAGAGGAACCCCTAGGGGAGAGCCTGACAGCAGGGAGAGGCAGGTGCAAAGTGGGCAGAGGGGGTTGTGGGGTGAAGAGGGTAAAAGCTGGGGTGTGGTTGGCTGACCCATCTAAGATGGTGTCTTCTGGTCACAGCCGTCTCTGGAGATGGGAGTTCAAGCTGCTGGATGGGGAGGGATGTGGCCAGGCCAGTGAGTGGCTGAGGCAGGGGCGCAGGCCAGGCCCAGTGGGAAATATTGGGGTGACAAGGAGGTTCATAGTTGACTAAAGTTTTCCATCCCACTTGGTGCCGTGCCAGGGTTGGGGGCTGCTGGTGGGGGAAGGTAGCACAGATTAGAAGGACCCCCCCTTTATTAACACAGCCTGTCCACTCCGATACCAGGTCAGACTTGCCTTTCAGGGTATGGCACAGTGGGGTGTGAGGGCAGGAAGGCTTGGGCCACAGCAGTGGCCTCCCTCAGAGCAGCTGAGGTGAACACAACAGCAAGGCCCCTTTGGGTTTGGTCCATGGGAGGGCTGTGTACCAGTGGGGGATACAGGCTGATTTCCGGGAGGCTCCTCTAATGCCGAGACTCTGTCCCCACCACTTACTGATGGGAGCCCAGAGGGTCTCTGCTCATTGCAAAACGGCATAAGAAACAGAACATCTGCCTGCCGGAAAGGAGGGCTCAGGCGCCGCTTTTCTGTGTGGCCAGTTGGACGCAGTGTTGGACTTCGGATGAGACCATTGGTGGTCTGCGTTCCTATGTGGTCCTACTTACTCTACACTCACTCTGTGCGGCCTTTGCCCACAGACTGCAACCTTCTCCTTGGCTGCTCTGAGCAATGGTTTGGCTCCAACTGGACTCTGGGAGGCAGTCGCTGGTCAGGCATGAGCCTTGGCTGCTCCCACTGAGCCGTTACCTTTCTGGACTTGCCAAAGAAGGTGGGGGGTAAATCAGGCTTGTGTGTTGGGCAGTTTCCCTCTTCCAAATGGTGCTCATCCTTGTGCTGGAGGGAGCTCATTTAATAGCCCCTTTGCAGTACTGGGGGTTTTCTCTGCTTCTCATTCGAAGGCGAGAAACCTCTTGAGGCCACATCCCCTGCTCCACTGCCAAACTGAGTCCCATAGGTGGAAGCAGTGAGAGAGCTGCTGAGGAGCTGGCTTACCACTGCCTTACCACTTACCATTCTTACCACTGCCTGAGCATTGTTGTTGATACCTATCAACAACCGATCAGTCTGCTATCCACTCCCTGTGACTCCAACAGCGCCCAAGTCACTGTCTGATCTATCCTCTCAAATGCCTTTTGAAAATCAACAAAGCTACTGCAGATGCTGGAGAACCTCTCCAGGCGCGAGCCTGGGCAATTTTTGGGACGCTGGGCTGCCCAGACGCCAGCGTCCCCCTCTCGGCTTTACTAATATCATCCAAAGGAGAGGATAACCTCTACGTCTGGTACCAGCTCAGCTGCAGGAACTGCCAGGTCAATGCCAGAAGTTGGCACAGAACCGCCTTAGGACTCCCCTCGGGATTTTCTGTCAGGGTTTACTCCCGCAGCCTTGCTCCTTCCCTGGATAAACCACAAGGCAGTGGGGCGGGTTGCACACAAGCTATCCACAACCTTTAGCTGACAGAACTTGGCTCACACCAAGCATCACAGCTGAAAAAGCCAAGACACCTCCCATTTCACCAAGGAGCAGGTCCTCTCCTCTCTCCACTTCCAACAGAGAAATTGAAAGAAAAGAACTAAACCTGAGAATTGAACCCAGACCAACATCTTGGAAAGCAGCTGGGCTAGTCATTACACCACCAACACCTCCTTGAGGGAAGTGTGCAACAACCAGAAATATGAATCACGGAGCATGTGTCTTCAACCCCATGTTCTGTTTTCATTTGCTTTAGATCACTCCGCTGATGGGAATAAGGGGACTTCGAAGTAGGCGGGGCCCTTCCGAAAAGGAGCCCCATCAGGACAAGCTGCGCGGCGGTGAGGCGCGTCAATTTCGAAGTGCCGCTGCCACCCGCATGCTAATGAGGCGCTGAATATGCATTTCAGCGCTTCATAAGTAAACTTCGAAGTGGCCATTTGCATGCCCGTTTCGAAGTTTGGGGCTAGTGTAGACACGGCCCCTGAGTGATCGTAGCTTTGTGAGTGGGAGAAGCTAGGTCAGTGGGGAAGCTGTGGTGTGCACCTGGGGAGAGAAAGTTTCATCAACCCCCATTTGAAAAACTACTCTGGGCTGGGACAGAAAAAGGAGCCTGGGGAAAAAGAGTTTGTCCGACAGGGACCTGAAGATGAGTGATTCAAGCAAGAGTGAAATGTGGGTGTAGGCCAGTGGCAGAGTGTTTGATTTCAGATGAAGTGATCTTCTTTCTAATCCATGCTCCCCTTTTCAAAGGCAGCCACTTGTATGACAAGAGTTGTCTCACGTTAACCAACATGCTCTGGATTTCTATAGTACGGGGATCCTGAAAATGGAAATGAACCCTTAACATTTGTCAGTGCCCATGCAGACAAACCTAGCAAACCCCTCCCTCTGCTGAAATCTGGCTCCACAGGGAAACTGACATTTGACACTGACATGAGGAATTTTGGGTCTCATTTCCATAAAGAGGTGCTCGTTCAGAGTCTATCCAATATGTCACTTCCAGCAGGAAAGGTCTCTGCACACTTTGTAAATGTGTGTGTTGAGAGGATGTCAATTACTCTGGGAATTCACAGCAAAGGCCGTTACGTCCTCCCTCAGCTCGATATTCATACACACGCACCACCAAGCTCCCCAGTCCCTGCATTTCTCTTCATTCTCTGCAGGCTGCTTATTGTCAAAGAAAAATTAACCCTTTTAATCTTTCCGGGGGCTTGAAAGAAATGTTGCCTTACAGCCAGGTGGAGATGGGTAAGTTATTCAAGAACAGTGTCTTCCAAACCAACGCTGCTGTGCAGCGATATCCTCAACATGGCCCCAGGGTCTCTATTCACAGACAGGCTCTGCTGTGCATGGACCTGCCATGATGAAATATGTTTTGTTTGTTCTGGGGCTGCCTTGCAGCGTGAAGGCGTCATTGTGAACTAGATTATTTTGGAGGAATAATTCTGGAATAAACTCTTCTGAAATAACTCTGCACCTCTCTGGTCAGGGCCTGTCAGCATCATGTAAAGCACCAGAATGTCCACTGTGGCCTGTGACAGCTGCACTGGGGAGGCTGGTGCCAGTGCTGGAAGGTCCCGAGGAGTGGGAGGGGATCTGGTTTGCTTGGCCTGCTCCCTCTGAGGCCACCTGTGCTCCTGCTCCCATTTCACCTCTTCCTATCCCAGCTCTGCCTCTTCCCCTGAGCTCTGCTGCCAGCTGCCTGCTGCTCTCTCCTCTCCTCCCCACAGGCCTCTCCCCGTTCCCCAAGGACTCCCAGCCAACCCCACCTCTGCAGAGACCCACCCACCCATCCTGTCACCTGTACCTCTGTGCCCCTCTCCTGAGCTCCCATGGGCAAAGCTGCTCATCATGGACTTCCTCCAGGGCCTGCTGCTTGTGCTTCTGCAGCTCACCCCCAAGGGCCCTTCCTGTGCCTTCCCCAGCCCTCTGCCCACCAGAGCAGCAGCTGGGGGACCTGAGTGAAGAAGCAGAACTCAGGCGGGAAGAGGAGCAGGGCAGGCAGGGACTGGCACCACTGGTGAGTTACCTGGGCCTGTGGTGCTGCAATAGCAGGTGTCCAGGGAGGGAGCCTGTGAGGCCCAAAGGCTTTTGTGGAGAGATGGGGAGCAGAGAAAGCCACTGGAGCTGCTGTAGGGGGCTGGTGCCCTTGGCAGAGGGCTCCTGCTGCTCCTTCCTGTGGGAGGCGTGTGTTGCAGAGCTGGGAATCTGGGGATCCTCACCTCCCCCAGGCCCACTCTGCAGCCCCTCCCTCTGCCTGGGGTGGTGACTCTGACTTGCTCCCTGCCAGCCTCTCAGCCTGGTTCCTTCAGCTCTTTGGGCCTCCTGCCCAGAGCAGCCGCAAGAAGGAAAGCAGAAAAGACCTGCCCATGGCTAGCATGGGGCTTGAACCCACGACCTTGGCGTTATTAGCACCACGCTCTGACCAACTGAGCTAGCCGGCCAATTAGAGAAGATACCACAAGGGGCCTTTTTGGAAATGAGCAACATGCAGCTGCAGGGGCCACTGGACTGAGATTTCCTCCCCTCCCCCACCAGCCTGGCCTCCCCTTTCAGACTCTCTCACCCATCCCCCACTGCTCTGAGCCCAGCTTGGAGTTCCCCCAGCCCCGGCTGCCCCTTGCCAGCTGTCCTGGGCCCTGCAGTGGGTCCCTCAGATCCTGTCACTCCCGCCCCTCCCTAGTGCCCTGATCCCCTTGTCCCCTCAGACCCTGCCAACCCCCCCCACTGCCCTTTTCCCCTCCTCCCTCAGCCACAAGCCCTGCCCTGGTTCCCCTTCACACCTGCCACCTCTCCCCACTGGCACCCAAACTCCTCCTCCCTCTGCACTGCACAGTCACCAGCTGAAACCTTGGGCCTGCCCAGGGGCTGTGTCAGAACGTCTCCCACCTGCACAATTCATGTCCACTGCAGGGGTTTGCTTCCCAGCAGGGTTAGGAAATTTTGATGAGGAAGCAAAAGGAAGCTACAAGAGGGATCTCAGGTGTGTCAGGTCAGCACTGGGGACAGCTGGGGTGAGAGGTTAATTAACACTGGGGTGGGGGCAGAGCTGGGCGTGCCTGGGAGTGAGATGCCCCCAGTCACTCACTAGTGTGTGCACATGGTGTGCAGGGACAGGGCTGGGGGGTGTCTCTGCAGCGGCAGGTCGAGGGCAGGAGCTGCTCCCGCAGACAGGGCAGAACGTAGCTCCTGCCGACAGGGAATTGTGTCTGTGTTACAAACGTGCTGGAGGAGCTGGCTGGCACAGGCAGCCCCCAGAACCACAAAGCTGTGAGGCACAGACTGTTTTCTGGCAGCCACAGCAGCACCTTCCCCACACCCATCACAACAGCCTTTTCCCGAGCTCCAGGCTGTGACTAGATTCTTTCCAACACTCGTTTTCCATCAGCCTTTACCTTCCCCAGCAGGGAGAGAGATTGCCAAGGGAGGTCTTCTCTGCTCCCCAGCCAGACATAGGGAAACATTAGGGAAGACACACAAAAGGGAGCCACTGGGAGTTACCCTGTGATCTCCTGGTTCTTAAGCAGATATGTTACCCAGCTAAGCCACAAGAACCACCTTGTTAAACTGCAGCTTGCTGATAGGAAGGTAACTGTGTTAGTCTGTATCTTAAACCAAAAACCAGCCCTGTAGCACTTGAAAAAAATGTGTTTTTGTGGGGCCAACCCACACGGCTGGACTGCCCACAACAACACCTTCCCATTCCCCAGCACAGACATTGTGCCGGCGGGAAGCTGGAGTTGCTGCCCAATGGACATTGAGGACGGGAGGAGTTAAAATGCTCCTTTCACTTATTGTGCCCTCTGCAGTGGACAGGTCAGAATCCACCAGTCTCCCCTCCTCTCTCCCCACCTGCCCCAGTGCCAGGATCCCACAGGACACTGAGGATGGGAGGAGTTCAGGTTTTCGTGTTTGTTAGGTGTCTTTTTTGTTGCAGACCCTTGGGGTGCGTTTGCAGAGGGGGCTGCCAGGGGCAGGACATGAGCCTTGCAGGGCACTGGTGGGTGTGTCTGTGACATCACAAGGGCCCTTGGAAGAACCTCAGATGATTGGTTAAAGGAGGTGGGGAGGTGGTGACCTCACAGACAGTCCAGCACAATGGCCAGGTGGGACAGGCTGCAGGGCCGGGGCCATCTCAGAGACCCCCCAGGGCTTTGCCTCAGGGAGTCTCCTTCTTGAGAGCTCTGCCCTGGAGGCTGGGGAGAGAATTCATGGTGAGGAACGTGAGCGCAAGGAGGATCCTCTTTGGCCCTTTCTCCTTTCCCACGACTAACTGCGCTGGACGGCAGCGTCTGTGTGGGGAGGGTCAGAGTCTCATCCAGACGATTGGTTAAAGGAGGTTTACTCTAGGTAATCTTACTCTGGTTGCTTTAAGTGTTTGGGAGAACTGCAGCATCAGTGAGTGGCAAGACCAAGATTTCCTAATACTGCATCTACACACAGGAAGCTAATTTCAGATGCAGCCAATGGACACACTATGGCTTATTTCAAACTTGGTTTTACCCCTGTCTTTGCAGCCCGTTTCCACACAGCTGCTGTTACTTGTACTTGTACAAGGAGGTTTACCCATTTCAAAATAAGCCGTCCCCTATTTATTTCTGAATTATTTCAAATCAGCGGTTGGCTTGTGCAGAGGCTGGGATAGTTTTTTTGAAATAACTTTGTTGTGTAGAACCCCCTTATAAATCCAGGGCTGTGACAGGCACAGCAGCAGCTGCTCAGAAGATAACAAGCCCTGCAGGTCAGGTTGTCACTCATCAGCACCCCAGTGAAGAGGCATTAGGAAGGGTAATGGAGTGAAAGGATTAAAGGGCAGGGCTCCTCCCTGCAAAGCAGAGTGAAGCCTCCTGAGCAAGACTCTGGTCAGGTCTCCAGAAGCCACTTAGCTTCCTTCATGTCTTTGGACATTGCTGCCTATAGCAGTCCAGCAAAGGGTAACAGAGGAACACCCTGCACTTGTCTACTGGCTAGCAAGGGCTCGACCCCTTGGTTTTATGGGCACCATGCGCTTCCCACCTAAACTATCCAAGCTACAGAGAAACAGCTCACAAGGGCCCTTTCAGAAAGGAGCAACAGGCAGCTGTAGGTACAGTGTGGTTCCTCGCGCGAGATTGTTGTCCCTCCCCCACTGCTCAGCATCCCACCCAGGCATCCCCACAGCCCCTCCCCCACCACCCTGAACCCCAACCTGGAATCTCCCCCTCAGACTCTGTCTCCCATTCCCCACTGCCCTGAGCCCTGGCTAGGAATTCCCTCAGACCCTGCTGCCCCTCACCTGCTGTCCTAGGCCCCTGCCAGTTTTCCCCTCGGACCCTGCCTGTCCCCTCCCTCTCTTCCCCTGAGCACGACATGAACATGGCCCATGTTCCCTGGCAGAGGGGGAACAACATCAGCCCCTGCTGCAATGTGCTTCCTTTGGAGGGACCCCAGTCTGCTGCCTGCTCCTGAGCTCAGCTGCTCCCAGCTCACCCACAGCACATGGCCTTGGAGCAGCAGCTGCCCTGGCTGCTCTCCTACCACAGACACAGAGCCCACAGGAGCAGACCCCACAGCTGTCACCCCAACTCCAGAACCTTCTGCATGTGCAGTGCTAAACCTGCCCACCAAAATGACCTACCTGCAACTTGTTCCTACCTGCTCCAGGGGTATCTCCCTTTTCAGGACATGGCTCACCTGTGCATCACCACTTTCTCTCACCTGAGGCAGCCCATGGCCCTGACTTCCTCTTTCAAATCCAGCCTGCACGTGAGAGCACTTCCTCTTCCCACCAGCTGGGAGACAAGATGATGATAGTGCTCTCTTGTGCCAGTGCACATCACTCAACACAGACAGACCCAAACCCCCTGTACATTGTGAGCTTCCGGCGGGTGGGCCGCAAAAGCAGCTCCCCTTGATTCCTTGGGCAGGAAGTTACAAGGACAGCAGTTTTATGGGAGAATGTGGGTATTGATCGCACTACTTTGTGCATGCTGAGCAAGCGCTCTACTATCTGAGCGAACACCCTCTAGAAAAAAGGATGTTCTGCCCCAGTCACCTCATTGCTGACTCCATACGTCCCTGCAGCTCCCCTGGCTCCTGTCAAAGATGACCCTTGTTAGCCCAGTTCCTACCAGCTGGCTGGATGAGCTCTTTAGACACAGCTGCAAATAATGCCATGGTGACAGTTTCAAGCTCTATGTGAGCCCTTGGGGCATCGTGATGAAGTGGCCTGGCTACTGTGGATGGGGAGGTTCCAGCACACACAGGGATCTGTGCAGTGCCAGCCTTGTGGGAGGGCTCTATGGGAATCCCTGCCTGCATCACAATGCCACTGCCTGGGGCTGCTGGTGGCTGGCAGCCTGGCTTTGCAGTGCCTGGTGGCCTCTGACCGTGTCACCTCCCTGGGCTCAGAGTTTCACTGATCTACATGGGCAGGTGATATACACACAACAGGGGTGGCTCTGAGAGCTGCAGAGGTCTGTAGCATGTGGTGCTTTGGCAGGTGCTTCATTTCTGAGAGCAGCTGCAGAGGAGATGAAATTTAATGTGGGTAAGTGTAAGGTAATGCATGTTGGAAAAAATAACCCAAATTACACGTACTACATGATGGGGTCAAATTTAGCTACGACAGATCAGGAAAGGGATCTTGGAGTTATAGTGGATAGTTCTCTGAAGACATCCACGCAGTGTGCAGCGGCAGTTAGTAAGGCAAATAGGATGTTAGGAATTATTAAAAAAGGGATCGATAATAAGACAAAAGATATCATACTTCCCCTATATAAAACTATGGTACGCCCACATCTTGAGTACTGCGTGCAGATGTGGTCTCCTCACCTCAAAAAAGATATATTGGCATTAGAAAAGGTTCAGAAAAGGGCGACTAAGATGATTAGGGGCTTGGAACGGGTCCCATATGGGAGAGGCTAGAGAGACTGGGACTTTTCAGTTTGGAAAAGAGGCGATTGAGGGGCGATATGATAGAGGTATATAAAATCATGAATGGTGTGGAGAAAGTGAATATAGAAAAATTATTTACCTTTTCCCATAATACAAGAACTAGGGGACACCAAATGAAATTGATGGGTAGTAGGTTCAAAACTAATAAAAGGAAATTTTTCTTCACACAGCGCACAGTCAACCTGTGGAACTCCTTGCCCGAGGAGGCTGTGAAGGCCAGGACTCTATTAGGGTTTAAAAAAGAGCTTGATAAATTTTTGCAGGTTAGGTCCATAAATGGCTATTAGCCAGGGATAAAGTATGGTGCCCTAGCCTTCAGAACAAGGGCAGGAGATGGATGGCAGAAGATAAATCACTTGATCATTGTCTTCTGTTCTCCTTCTCTGGGGCACCTGGCATTGGCCACTGTCGGCAGATGGGATGCTGGGCTCGATGGACCTTTGGTCTGACCCAGTATGGCCATTCTTATGTTCTTATGATCAGGGACAGTCAGTGTCTGTGGGAGGAGGGGTTCACATTGGGGCTCTGGAGCATATTTTTATGCTTTTAATTACTGGCCACGTGTGTGATTTATTTCTAGAGCTGTTTTCGGAGTACCCCATCTGGGTGTGTTTACTAGCCAGAGCTGTTAGAAAGCACCCACCAGCACCCCCAGTCAGTGGCATTGTGATGCAGGCAGGGATTCCCACAGAGCCTTCCCACAAGGCTGGACCTGCACAACTCCCTGCGCGTGCTGGAACCTCCCCTTCCACAGTAGCCAGGCCACTTAGTCAAGATGCCCCAAGGGCTCACCTGGAGCTTGAAACCGTCACCGTGACATTATCAGCAGCACTGTCGAAACCGCTCAGCCAGCTGGTTGGAACTGGTTTTACAAGTGTCATCTTAGAAAAGGAGCCAAGGGAGCTGCAGGGACATATGGACTCAACAATGAGGTGGCTGGGGCAGAACATCTACCAGTCTGGAGGGGAATTAGCTCAAATGGAAGAGCGCTTGCTTTGCATGCAAGAGGTAGCGGGATCGATACCCACATTCTCCATTGCTGGCTTTTCTTCCAAGGTAATGGCAGACCCCTACCCACTTCCTTCTTCTTGGCTGCTCCCCAGGAAGCTCTCCATTCAGAGGGGCCATTTGGAGGTGTCTGTGCTCAGCTGTGTGCAAGGGCACAAAAGACCACTTGGACCATCTTCTCTCCCACCTGCTGTGGGGATTCTGAGCAGTGGGGGAGGGGTTGCAAGCGAATTCCAGAGGCCCCAGGGACCCTGCAGCTGCCTCTTGCTCCTTTCTGAAAGGGCCCTTGTGAGCTGTCACTGTGCAGGCTGGCTCGCTCAGTTGGTGTGAGTATGATTCTCCTAACACCAAGAGTGGGGTCCCAGTAAAAGGGAGGGCCAGAGCTGATAAGGTCTATTCTGTCCAGGTGGAAATGGCCCATGATCAGTAGTTTGGCTCAAAATAGGAAAAAGCAAGTCAGATCACACAGGGGGATGTGGCCCATTGTCAGAGTCTAATGTGGAGCTGTTAACACCCAGGGCAGAGAAGCTGCTTTTGGAAGGAACCAGCAACTCCCAGTCTCTGTTTAATCCTTGGTTGATGGAGTTAAATTTGCAAATAAATTACAGCTCAGAGATTTCTCTCTCCATTTGATTTTTAAAATGTCTTTGTTGTAGAACTGCAACTTTCAAATCTGTTACTGAGTGTCCAGGGAGATTGAAGTGCTCTCCCAGAGGTTTGTCTCCATGACCCTTTCTGATGTCTGGTTTATGTCCATTTAGTTTTTCATATAGAGACTATCCAGTTTGGCCAAAGTAAATTGCAGTGGGGTATTGCTGGTGCCCGATGGTATATATTATATTAGGAGATGTGCAGGTAAAGGAGCCCCTGATGGTATGGTTGCTGTTAGGTCCTGTGAGGATATTCGTGGTGTAGATATGCGAGAAGAACTGGCAGCAAGGTTTGTTGCAGGGCTTGGTTCCCTGTTTCGTGTTACTATGTTGTGATCTTTAGTTGGTGGTGAGGAGCTGTTTTAGTTTGGCAGGCTGTCTGTAGGCGAGGACAGACCTGCCTCTCAAGGGCTGTGAGAGTGAAGAGTCATTGTCCAGGATGGTTTGCAGATCATGGATGATGCGTTTGAGAGGTCTAAAGTAGTGACTGTATGTGAGATGGCCAGTGGTGTTCTCTTGTTTTCCTTGCGAGACCACTTGTAGCAGGTGGCTTCTGGGTACCCGTCTGGCTCTGTCAATCTGTTTCCTCACTTCCTTCGGTGGGTATTGTAGTTTGAGGAAAGCTTAGTAAAGGTCTTGTAGATGTTTGTCTCTGATGGAGCAGAGCAAATACGGTTGTACCTTCGTGCCTGGCTGTCTACAATGGATCATGTAGTCTGCTCTGGATGGAATCTGGAGGCATGTGGGTAAGCAAAGATGTCTGTGGGTTTTCGGTATAGGGTGGTATTTAAGTGACCATCGCTTACCTGCACAGTTGCAGTAGTGTGCAGGAAGTGGATCACTTCTGTGGACTGGTCCAGACTAAGGTTGATGGTGGGGTAGAAATTTGAAATTCTTCAAGAGCCTCCTTCCCAAACAATGAAGCAGTTGCAGATGTCCTTGTTCTTTCAGCGAGATTTCTCTGCTATTAATCTTAGCGTCTATATTTGCTGTATGGTACTTTTATCTTTCTCAAATCTCAATTGCTTGCCTATTAGATGTTCTTTTATTTTTGATCTCAGTCTCTCCATCAGTATCATCAGCAGTAGCTTGCCTAGATGACTTCTTAGGGCAAACCTTCTGTGCACTGCCTTTCTTGTGTATTGTCGCCAGCGCGGTTGTTGTCCATTGCTCAGTGGACTTTCCTTCCTTCCATGCAATCTTTTATAGTCGGTGTATTTCCTGACACGTACTTTCTGTGCTGTATTTGATCATCTCTCGCATGATCTTATTTCTCGAGCATTTGTTTTTCTATAGTCATACCAATACTCTTTCTACTTCTTTCCTTGAAATATCAGATAAAGCTCTGCTATGTGCCCACACCTGACTCCCTGCCAGCCCCAACACTTGGGGCTGCCCAGCTTTGATGGTGTTTGGATCTTATAAGGCACCGGAGGAAGCTCAACTTGTGCTGAGTGGGGTCACACAGACCAGGCAGAGCTGTGAATGACTGAGCCCAGCAGCACCAGCTGAATCTCCCTCCAGGCAGGAGGAAGTGTGGGGAAGGCTTTGGCAAGGAGAAGTCAAGTGCAGCTGGGGTTTGTGTGGCGGGGGTTGGTTGGTTTTGTTTTTGTCTAGAACTCTGACATGTGATGTTTGCTTTTCCTCCAAAGATGAGTTTTGCAAGGCCGAGTGTTGCTCAGGGAGCAAGAAGTCTTGAGTTGAACTCCCTGATGCTCCCGCCACAGAGTGTGTTTGCTGCTCTCCCTGAATTTGTGTTCCCTACGTTTCTCTTACCATCATATGCCAACAATGCCCAGATGCTTTGTGTATTGGACAGACTTCTAATTCCCTTCAACAAAGGGTTAATGGGCACAAAACAGGCATCAAAACACTCCAGATCCACAAACCAGTTTGTCAACATTTTAATGGACTGACCATTCTATTAATGACTTAAGAGTATGCATGTTACTGAAAAAAAAAATTCCCACCGCTATTCAAAGGGAAACAGCTGAGCTGTCTTTTATACTCAAATTCGGCACATTGACACATTGTTTGAACTGGGATGGGGATTTTCTAATTCACTAAAGGGGCTTATTTACATACTTGGCTTAATCTAATTCTTGACTTCCCCCCCACCCCCGGCTTCCACCCCTCTGCTCTGTGATTTGCTCACGTTGATCATTTTTTTCTGAATTGTCCTCCTTGATTACTGTTTTAGGGTCTCTGTGCCTTTAATATCGAGTCTGTTCTGGTATGGCTATGGTCTGCAGAAGTGGGTCTGTCCCATCAAAGTTTGCCTCCTCAATTCTTTTCCTTGTCCTAAAAGCGCTACTTGACTGAGTGGTTTGTGACCTGTTCTAAGTGGGAAGTTGTGACCTGTTCTAAGTGGGAAGTTGGTTTCTTGCTTCAGGACTGTGAAGAGAGCTTGGAAATGACCTTGGAAAGGTGAAGTTAGGTGCAGTACTTCTCAGAGCACTGCCTGTGTGTTCCAGGCTGGTTCTGGACTATGCCCAGTGCCTCCATTCTGATGGTGGCATGTTGCTCAAGGGGTGGGAGAGCTCTGGGGCTCAAGTCCCAGACAAGCCCTTCTGCCTTTCTCTGATATCTTATCCAGACATTTGAGGGGACCGATGTCTCTTTGCATGTTTTCCCTCTGTTCATTTGCTCAGTACGATGAAGCAGCCTTTTGCTACTGGATGGCTCAGCTCAGGCATTAGCTCTGTTAAGATGTTGTCCTCCCAGCGTTTATGTCCCTCCTTGTCACTGGGGCAGCACCACTTGCTGGCGGAAGCCGCATATGTCCAGCTTCCGGCTTTGCCTTTTTCCTGGATAACTTGGCATTTCCCCCTTTCTAGGCTACAGTCCTTTAATTCATTGTCACTCCCACAGTGACCCAGGCAGTCCTCTTGTTCCCTGCCACAAGCCACATCTATGCCACCCCCACAGTGGCTGTTGGAGGAATCCCTCCTTTTGGTTGCAGCTCAGCATGGACTCCACATGCAGCACTTCTCGGCTTTCCCTTCTCAGCTTCCACTTCTCCTTCCCTGGACTGCTTCCTACAACTCCCCTTCATTTGGCTGTGCTGGCTATGAACCCTCAGCCCTACAAGGGGCTGCCCTTTACCTGAAGCCTTTGTCTTACCAGCTTCCATCCCTGATTTCTAGCCCCATCTGCTCCTGCTGACAATCTCTGCTGCCAGCCTCTTCCTGCAGGTGCAGCCTGGGCAGTGATTCAGCCAGACACTGAGACACTTGAATGTCACTGAAGAGGATTTCCAGAGTTCCACAACAACCTCTGCAGAAGTGCTGGGGACCATGAGTGGCTGGGGCAGTGGTCTCCTGTGTTTATCAGTTCCCTGATTCCTGGAGCTTTGAGGCCAGCAGAACTGGGGAGGAAACGGAGATTAAAGAAAACCACTGGAACTGCTGTGGAGGGCAGGTGCCACTGGCAGGGTGCTCCTGCTGCCCCTTCCTGTGGAAGGTGTGTGGTGCAGTGTGAGCTTCTGGGGGGCTGGCTTTGTGCTTTGGGAGTCTGGGCAAGTCCAAGCCTCACCTTTTGCAGACCCAAGAGGAAACCTGTCCTTTATGTAAAGGTAGTGACTATTAAGCCTTCTTCTGAGACATGGGCTGGAGACCCTGCCAGGGGCAGGGTGTATTTGGACAGTAAGAATTTTGGCCGTCAGGTCAACACAATGAGGACAGGACAAGACTCCTGTGATGAACAAGATCTCCTGAGGTGGGGAAAGGCTGGCCAGGCTGTGTCCTGGGCCCAAGTCCTCCTCAGTCAGGTGAAGTAAGTAGCCAACCGAAAGGAGGGATGGAGATGGCCATAGCCCCTTCCCAACAGGCTGGCCAGCCTCACCACATGTGCATGCTGGAATCTCCTCCCATCAGGGCTCTAGATGGCTCCCTGCCAGCTAAGTAAACCATGGCAGGGCCTTGATTACCCAAATGCTGACTGCACAGCTGCATAGGGCACCTCAGCATTTCCCATTTGATTCCATTCATTGCAATGGGAGCTGGGCACCTGAGTCCCCAGTCCCAGCCCTGTGTTCCTTCTGTGCTGTGTGGGCCATGCTGCCAGGGAACAGAGAGGCCCTGGGGATGCCAGACCTGATACACAGGCTCAGAGACTCTGCCAAGACAGTCCTGTGCCTCCAGCAAATCCTCCAGGGGCTGCAGGGCTTTGGGTCGCAGCAGTATCCCTTGTGCAGCAGCGTAGATTGGGGGCATATCAAACTCTGGATAAGCTGTCTGGTTGTGCAGTGGGGTAAAGCAGGTTCACCACCCACTGACAGCAGCTCCTGCGGGCGAGAGGAAAGTGGCTCCATGCACTCCCTGCCACTCGTAGGCACCACCCACCACTTCCTATTGGCTGTGGTTCCCCCTTCCTGGCCAATGGGAAATGCAGGGGCGATTCCTGCATTTGTGGTTTCCCCCTTCACTGCCTTCCCCAGGGGCTGCAGGGGATGTGTCAGACACTAAAGAGAAGAGTTGAGACTCCAAGGCCAAGCAGCAGGGCACAGAAGATCCAAAGTCTGAAGAAGTGAAGCAGGGCCAGCGTCAGTGGGAGCCACAGACTCAGAGGGCTCAATAATTGGAAAGGACCTGAAGTGCCCATCGAGTCTAGTCCCATTTCCTCATGACAGGACAAAGCACCATCTCTAGTGGGGTGAGCAAACCTCAGGGGGCCTGAAATTCCATAAGGGGGGCACAGCCCAGTGAGCTGCTGGGTCTCAGGCTCATCCGCCTCATTAAAAATGACAAAATCTGTCACTGTTCCGTTGTCTGCATCATCATATTTATACACCGATGGATGAAGTTTTTCCGTTCTACAGACTTGTTTTCTTACACGCGCCCAAATGGGATTTTTATATGTATGAACATCACTGACATTTCGGTAGGTTCTGATGACATGAGACGGTTGTAGGGGAGCTGCTCATTTCAGGGATGAAAAGTGGGGACCAATGTAAAAAGTTTCCTTCTTTATATTTGTCCAACTTCTAAAATATCTCCAAAGATGGAGATTTTGCCCTTACCCGAGGCAATTTATTCCAGTGCTTAACTGCCCTGACAGGAAATATCTCCGAATCTCCAACCTCCCTTGCTGCAATTAAAGGGGAATTCAAGTTAACTAAAATTAAAGGGAAGGAATTTTATGATTTGTAGCTGTATTCCCAATTGGATAGATTGATTGATTGATGTTTGGTACCTATCTATCTATCTATCTATTGGTCATTACTCTGGCCAGATCAGGGATTGGAGAACTCACTGCTCAAAGAATTAAATTTAAGCTTGACAGAGAAATAAAATTGTGAAATGTGCAGACCTGAGCACAGAGATGTTCTGCATGTGAATTATGATA
This sequence comes from Carettochelys insculpta, assembly GCF_033958435.1. Taxonomy (NCBI): domain Eukaryota; kingdom Metazoa; phylum Chordata; order Testudines; family Carettochelyidae; genus Carettochelys; species Carettochelys insculpta. Next base: position 447,159 of record NW_027439072.1, read on the forward strand.
CAAACCCACAAGTGTGGACTTTGGGTCCTTTCCCTTCCAGTCACTGCATTAATGTCCTCCAAACACCCCAGGGGTGTGGGGCTTTCTCTAGCCCTGGGCGCCTTCCAGTGCAGACCAAGTGCCTGTCTGGTGTGCGCTTTGGTGCCACACTCCCGACTGCACCATACAGGAGGCCTGTGATCTGCAGGGGCGTCAGATGAGATGATCTCTGCAAAGAGCCTGTGGCACAGAGCAGCCTCTGCTGTTCCCATGTGCAGCCGGCTGGAGCCCCAGAATGTCCCTGAGAGAGTGGGGGTGACACAGGGGTAGCAGCTCAGCCATGCAAAGGGGCTGCCAGGGGCAGGACATGAGCCCTGCTGGCCAGGGGCAGGTGTGGGAGTGACATCACAAGGGCCTTTTACAGCACCTCAGCCGATTGGTTAAAAGAAGTTGGAAGGTGATGACCTCATAGAGGGTCCCTGACACCAGCCATGTGGGACAGGCTGCAGGGCTGGGGCCATCTCAGACACCCCCGGGGCTTCCCCACAGGGAGTCTCCTTCCTCCGCTCTGCCCATGAGGCTGGAGAGGAATCAGGGTGAGGAAAATGAGCATGAGAAGGAGCCTCTTTGTCCCGTTCTCCTTCCCTCTTGACTAACTGCGCTGGGCAACCGACGTTCACCTGGGTCAGGTCAGAGCCTGATCCAGCTGATGCTGAGCAAATTGAAGGCTGGGAAAACACTCGGTTAAGGTGCTGCCCTCCCCAGTGGATGAATGAATGAATGAATCAGGTTCCTCCTTTCCACTCCCATCGCTCATAGTTGTAAAGCACAACAGTCTGTGAGCCACGAATGCCCCTTTCTCTGGAGAGTCACTAACAGGCAATTTCCCACAGAAAACTCTCTGCAAATGTGTGTTCAGTCTTTATGAAAAAGAAACGTGTTCTACTGACCGCACCGGCTCTGCGCTGAGATCAATGGTGTCAGCATTCATTTGTTGTGCAGAAATTGCCGTAGGTGTGTGAGGTGTTCGGGAGATGTAGCAGCACCAGTGAGAGGCTTGGCCAAGATTCACTCCAACAGTCTGTTTTCTTTGCATCTCACCTCCTGCAGCCCAGATAACAAAGACTGGAGTCCGGCCCTTGTGAGCACTTTGCCCCACACATTTGACTTTTGCCCAGCTGACAGGCACATTTGACTCTTTCTACTCTGTGATAGGCTGTATGGAGCAATTTATTTGTGACCTGGTTAGCTCAGTTGGTAGAGCATGAGAATCTTAATCTCAGGGTCATGGGTTCAAGCCCCATGCTGGGTGCTTCTGTTCTTGCACTAATGTATTCAGCCTACCAAACAGTTTTCACTGTTGTCCTGCCCTCTGGCAGGAAATGTGTGTTCTTCTCCTTGGCTCTAGTACAAACAAAGACAGCACGAGGAGGAGTTGTGTAGACATTCTGCAGCCCTCGACTTGGAAGTAGTGGGGTCTGCCATGGCAGGAATCAGCTCTTAAAGCTGCAAGGACCTGGAAACCCTGAATCAGGAAGCTGAGACCATGCAGGCAGCAGCCATACCATGAGGTGCTCCTCCAGAGACCAGATGTCAGCCAGCCCCCTGAGTGCCCCCCCACCAGGCCATCCCATGGCTCTCAGGCCTCCAGCCATTGGAAGAGGAAGTGGGGCCCGTCCTGCACTGAGTCTGAGCTCTGTGACCTCTGGAGTGAGGAGGAGGTGCTCCACGTCATGGGAAGCAAGCAATGGAATGCAGAAGTGTTCAACCAGCTGGGCAAGGGCCTGACCCCCTGGGGTCACTCTTCCTGCCCACCTCCCCATATCAGGAGTAAGGTCTAGTAAGGAGTTGCAGCAGGGTTATGCCTGGGTGCAGGACTTGGCCATCTGGCCCAGGGGCTGTCCCCAACACTTGCCCCTATTACCGGGAGCTCAAAGCCACCCTGCGCCCCAAGGACACCTCCTCTCCCCTGGCCTTCCTTGATGCCATGGCTGAGGTGCCCCAGCAGGATGTGAAGTCTGAGTCTGGACCAGAGCCCAGCTCCAAACCCCCAGGGCCACAGCAGGGACCATCCGCCCCACCATCCAAGTAATCCAGCTCGGAGTTTGAGCTTGTGCTGGACGTCCCCTCCCACAGCTCCAGCCAGACATCTGCCCAATGGTCCTTCCCAGACCATGGCGATGGACTGTCAGGCATGAACCCCACAGGGCACACGCCCCCAGGGCATGACCCCCCCACATGCCCGGGCACACCACAGCCCCACAGATAAGGCCACGGCCACCAGCACCCATCAGCTCCCTCACCCTCAGACAGCCCCATGTGCCCCATGTCACCCCCCCGCATGTAAACAGTTAGTGTATATAGTTATCCCCCCAGTGCACATAGTTAGTTCTGATGGTGTTTGTTATGTTCCGTGGTCAGAGCTGAGCTTTTTGGTTGTTTAACAAGGAATCAGTTTTGTTTTTCACACACCCCACCATGTGTTACGTGTGGGGGTGGAGAGCCGGTGGTGGGGGCAATGGGTGTGTGGTTGGGCTGGTGTGCGGGTGATGGCGGCAGTGAGTGAGTGGTGGGGGGGGGCGGGTTGCAGGTGGTGGTGGGATTGTGCGGAGGGGGCGGGGGGGCACCTGAGTGGTGCTCACTTGATCCCCCAATCAAACTACTCCCATAGGGCCTCCCAGACATGGACCCACTCTTGTGGAGGGGCCTGTGGGACAGGAGACATGTCCCAAAGAGGCATTCCACAGCTGCTGAGAAGCACAGAAGAACTCAGGGCTTGCCCAGGGTGGCACAGTTGAATGGAGACCTGCCTCAGGGCCTGTTGCTGGTGCTGTGGAAGAACCTATTGCAGTAGGGGCATTGAAAGATTCATTCCCCATGGGCAAGTATCTGCTCTTTTCCCAGCTGTGCACTGCCCAGCCTAGGAGCTGGGAGAGACCAGAGCCCCTGATTCAGCCTTGGGAACAGGCCCTTCCTCAGAGGCAGCTGCCCATGTCACTGGCTGCAGCTGACACAGGGGTGCCCCCACCTTGCCACGCTGTCTGGCTGGGGCACTGCACCACTGCACCCTGGCTGCAGGGGACTGAGGTGAGTGTAGCACTGTTGGTCGACACTGGAGATGGGCTGGGCCCTGTCAGGCAAATGAAATCATCCCACCACCCACCTCTGGCAGCCAGAGCTCAGCTCAGCCTCACAGAGTTGGCCTGTGCTTGGAGTCTGCCCAGCACAGGAGCTGGGAGGCAGCCGGCTCAGCCGTTGTAGAAGTAGCATCACACAATAGGACTGGAACTCAACAAAGCTCAGCAGGATGGTGCCTATAAAGGCTCAGTGAGGATGGGATTCAAACCCTGCAGAGCACAATGGATTGGCCGTCCATCCCCTTCACCACTCGGCACCTCACCCAACGTGCCTCGAAATTTTTCATATGTCCCAACTTCAACCCTGCCAGGAAGTCTGGCCGGGGACACGGGATGGGCAGGTTTGGCCCAACAGGGCTACGCTCACTCCTGTCCCCTGCAGTGCTGCTTCCTGGGGCGAGCAGGGCCCTGTGGTGCCCTGGCCTGGGAGCAGCACAGCCCGGCCATGACCATTCTCTACTCTGGGGCTGGGCCCTGCCCCAGCTCTGTGCATGTGTCCCTGCTGGGTGGGTACAGACCAGGGCCATGGGCAGGGTCTGCAGCCTTTGTGTCTCCTCCTGACATGCTCTGCTCCTTTCCAGCTGCTCTGTTAGCACAGCAGCTCCAGCTGGATTGGCCCCTTCTCTGCCAGGCCTGTCTGTGAGGTAGGGAGCTGCTGGGAGGCAGGTTCAGGAGCAGGCTGTGGCTGGGAGGGAACACGTGGGATAGGGCAGGGGCACTTGCCTGGCACAGCTTCTGTTGGAGGAGGGGCAAATATAGTTCTGTGGTTCCCAGCCAGTGAAATCAGTGAGGGAAAACCCTTCAAGTACGTGCCAGGAGAGAGCTTCTGTGCAACAGCAGCAATGCATCTGCTGGGCTCCACTCCTGGACAACAGGGTCTGGTTGAACTTCTTCTGTCACATGGGAGTTGGGCTTATCAGAGAGAGAGGCTGCAGCAGAAAGAGATGAGCCCTCAGGGGCATAAGAGAAAGTGAGACAAACACAGAGGCTTGTGCTTCTGCCTGGTTTTGAACCAGGGACCTTTTGTGTGTTAGGCAAATGTGATAACCACTACACTACAGAAGCTCAACTTGCCCGGTAGTTGTATCTTGCCCTCCTCTAAATTGCATCTTCAAGCCACTGCTTGCCCTGCCACATGTGGATGGGGGACCTAATAGAAATTGAGGGGAGTCCTTTACCAGCTCAGCTGCTGGAGGAGAGGGAAGCAGCTGCACTCACGACTGGGACTTTCAATAGCAGCTCTTCCAGAATTGAGGTCCCAAGTGGTTATGCAAATGAGACATGCAATATTTAAGACTGCAACTCATTTGCATTTCCCATTGGCCACATTTCCATGCCACTTCCAAAAGGGCTGGGCAGTGGAGCCACAGCCTTCCTGTGTAGATGCTCCACAGGACTTTTTGAAAGAGCTGCGGCTTTTTTGGAAAAAAACTCTCTTGTGCAGACATAGCTGTGGGGAAAAAAGTGGAAAAGCAGAGCCAGGCTCCAGCTGAAACATTTGCAACAGCTTCTAACAAAGAAATGTGTGTGTGCATAACAGAACACGAGAATTCTTTTAACAACTACAGAACATACTAATGGTTAAACACCAGTTTTATTCTCTCTCCTCACACTTGCTTTAGAAAAGTAATTCTCAGCACACTGAAAGGTCTATTGAAAGTTCCTTGAAAGAGCTATTTCCTTGGGCCATGGCTACAGTTTTGAAAGGGAAACACTAATGAGGCTCTGCCATGCCACATGGAGGAACCAGGAGCACCAGCAGCTCTGCCGACATCATGGAAATCATCAACATGTACTTTGCAGATCATATCTAACATGCACAACACCACATCCTGTCTGCAAGCAGTGGCCACCACCAGGTGCCCCATGAAGGGTCAGCAACAAGACACCACTTGGGAACTGAAGCCAGGATCCCCTGCTTACAAAGCAGGTGCTTTAACCAGCTAAGCCTTGGAGCCCACCTCCAACCAAGTGCTCCTGTCTGCCCACACCTGACTCCCACCAGCCCCACCTGGGCCTGCTTCGCTCTGCTGGAGTTTAGATCCTGTCAGACAGAGGAGCTGGGGAAGTTGAACTCACAAGGGGGGTGACTCTTTGCACAGGTCTGCACTAGAGAATTAGGTGGTGTCTCTCAGGGGTGTAAGAAACTGTCCCCCACCTCTGGAAGAAAACAGACCTACTCCAGTGCTCAGATTGTCATGGCAACCACAGGGCTTTTATGGTCCACATTGGTTGGGGAAGGTCCTTGGCCAGTGAAGACCCAGAGGACAGGTGTCCTGTGACTGCTGTACTGGGGAGACTGTGGTCAGTGCTGGCAGCTCCCTAGAAATGGGGAACTGGCGACATCTGAAAGATTAGGTAATCACAGCCCATGACGCAGGTTAACCTTTGTTTTAAACAGAAATCTTTAAGGGCAAGTAGGCCGGGGTCCAGCAGCTTTCGAACCCAAATGGGCTGTTTCTTTGCAGGGGGCAAAATGTAGGAAATGGAAGGCGGCACTGGAGAAGCTTCGCTCCTGGCTTGACACTGCCTTGGAAAAGAAGGAAAAAACCACCACTTCTGTTGGAGAATGTGGGCATTTATCCCAAAGCCTCTCGCATGCTTAGTGAGCGCTCTACCAATTCAGCAAATTACCCTGTGTCTGTGCATAATTTCTGACTCACCCATCTTATTCCAGAGGCCAAAACATCCCTGTGGCCGCCCATGGCTGCAGCTAAGGGTCGCAAAGGCTGTGTTTGCACAGCAGTGTTGTTCCTGAATAAGCGGTTCCAGAAGAGGTATTCCAGAGTTGTTGATTCCGATGTAGCGCAGCTGCACACAACGTGGAGTTTGAAATACTGCTCTGCTATTTTGACATTCAGCATCTACAAACAATGGAGCCTGTTTTTAAGCTCCTGTTTCAAAATAGCTATTTGAACTTGCTCCAATCATGGTCCCAGGAGATGCCCAGCCAAGACTCTGCTCTCTCTCTCTCTCTCTCTCTCTCTCTCTCTCTGTCTCCTTTGAGCTCCTGGCCTTAGGCAGGAAAAGTCTCTTCTTGTCCTCAGTTGTAGAGGGGAAAATTTGATATTTCTATCACCCTCAGAAAGCAGAAGAGGATTTTCTTCTCTTCAGTTCTATCCCCACATGCCCCAAAAGGACAGAAAACAACCCTTCGCCAGCTCACTGTCCTCCTCAGCACTCTGTCGTGTTATGTCTTTCCACATCAGCTCCATTTGTGCCCTGGACCTATAAATGACCTTCACATAGCCAGGAAAGGAGGAGCTCTGAATCTGAGTTATTCACTTACATCAGGCTCCGCCTAATTCTTGACCTTCCCCCTGACCCCTCCACTCTCTGATTTGCTCACCTTGATTATCTTTTTCTGATTTGTCCTCCTTGCTTACTGTTTTTGGTTCTCTGTGCCTGAAATATTGAGTCTGTTCTGGTCTGGCTATGGTCTGAAGAAGTGGGTCTGTCACACGAAAGCTAACCTCATAAACCATTTTGCTAATCTTTAAAGTGCTACTTGACGGCTTTTTGTTTTGACAAGGATAAGGGTTTGAACACTCTTGCCACTCGAGCTAACTCCTCTGCCTGGGAGCAACTCTTAACCCACTCACCTTGTTCCTGAGCCCATAATGGGCCTTTCTCTGCCCCTGAATCGGTTCTGAAAGGGCCACTTCTAAAGCATTTTTCAGGTGACCTGAAACTAGCTAGCTTAACTGTTTGGTTTCTTGCAATAATAACACCAAATTGGTGGGTTTAAGTCTGCTTGGGTCACTTGGTAGATAGAGTCCAATGTTCTCACTTAGCTCACAGGTGTAAGCGGGCAACAGAAGCTGGTGGGAATGTCCATTTCAAAGATTTGTGGAAGTGTAGACTCGGCCAATCAGAGCTCCCATCAACCACCTATTTAGTAAATATGTGCACAGAAGAATGCCAGGCCTCTGTTCTGCAAGCAGGCGGTTCCCACTTTGTCCAAATGACAAAGCACCTCCCAACGTTAGGTGAGGGAGATTGTGTATAACAACAAGCTCTGCTGGAGAACACCAGTTTGGTGTTGAAAAAGATGCTCTACTGTGGTCTGCCTGAGCAACTCATCAAACATTAAAGAGAACTGGGACTGACAGTTCCCCTTTCTCACCACTGTCAGGCTGCCCAGGTGCTCTGTGACTGCAAACTCAAGGTACTGTCTGTCCCTTCTTTTGGTCTTCTGGTCTCCAAAGGGGGGTGTGGGTTGAAATCCCACTCTTAACATCAGTTCTATTCTCTGCATGCTCTGCTGGCCTCATTTCAATGTCTCTGCTAACATTGCACCAGCCCTTGCTATGGGTTTCTGGTAGACGAGTGGCACGACGGAGGCAAAATTAAGACACAAACTTCATGGAAAAGTGATGGAGATCCTCTCATTTCTGCACCGCAGGCACCCAGTCATGTAGCCAGCACCTGTACTGGGCACCTATTTTGTGCTCTGAGAACTACACTAATGCCAGGTTTGTAAAACCCCAAAGGAGATTTTGCCCTTGTGGGTCACTTCCCCACCTTGCAGTTGTGTCCTGGGATAGCTGTTTGGTCTCAGCCTGTGGGCAGAACAATTCTATGCAAGGGGGAGGGAGCCCCACACCTGTCTGTGGTGCTTGTGGTACCCGAGTGGGAGAAAGGGAAAGATGCTCAGTCCTGCCCCACACCGCTCACTCAGGGGATGGGAACTGTGGTGGGAGTGGCAATAGCCTCAAGGGGCTCAGAAAGAGCTACAGTTGGTTACTCGACCCTGTGACTGTCTAACATGAATGAGGGTAAATAGGGCTGCCAGGCTGGTCCAGGGTTGCTCTGAGGACGCCCATTGACCGTCTCCTCTCCCACCTGGTGGGCAAGGGAACAGCTGTGCCTAGGGGGCTGCATTTGAAAGAGGAAGTCAGGCCTAGGTACTGCCTTAGCTGAGAGAAAGTGGTGATGCCCATGTGAGCCGTGTCCCGAATAGGCAGACAGCCCTGGAGCAGGTAGGAGTCAGTTGCAGGTGGGTCATTTCAGTGGTAGAGAAATTCTGTTCCTCTATCTCAGTTTTCATTTTTTTTTCGAAAGGCCTCGAATCCTTATTGCATCTAAAATAACCTCCAGAATATGAAACTAGTATAAACGATGCAGCAGAGTCTGAGTTTTCAGAGAGGGGTGAACCTGCTCATTCATCTCAATGAGGTGTTGACTTGGAAACTGAATGAGAACTCATGGAATGACAGTATTAGTGATTGAAGTGCTGATTCTCCAGCTAACGTCTGCTTCCATTGATGCTGGATGTAGCGGCAGGTATTCTGGCACAGCACAGTGAGGAGTCCAAGCATATTAACCCAGGTGTAAAGCGTCCCTTGCAAAAAAATGAGGCGAGAGGAAGAAGAAATTCATTCCCTGTTTCATACCAAGATTCTCATCTTCTTCCTGAGCACGAAGCCTTCCTGGGCAGGTTTAGCACTGCACAGGCACAAGGTTCTGGAGTTGGGGTGACAGCAGAGGGGTCTGTTCCTGTGGGGTCTGTGTCTGTGGGTAGGAGAGCAGAAACGGCAGCTGCTGGTCCAAGGCTATGTGCGTTGGGAGCAGATGAGCTCAGGAGCACGCAGCAGACTGGGGTCTCTCCATCAAAAGCATATTGCAGCAGGTGGTGATTGTGTTCCCCCTATTCCAGGGAACATGGGTCGTGTTAATGTCGTGCTCAGGGCAGTGGAGGTAGGGGGATAGAGAGGGTATGAGGGAACACCCGGCAGAGGTCTAGGACAGTGGGTGAGGCGCAGAAGGGTCTGAGAGTTCTCTGTTTGACCCTTTTCCCCCAAGGGTTGACCTGGTGCCTGTAATTCTTCCTGCCTGCACTGTCCACCCAAATGCTCCCTCACAGGGCATGTTTTGCAGCTCAAGCCACAGAGGGAGGTGTAATTGTCACCAGCTCAGGCTAAGGGAGATGCTAAACTGTGGTCCCAAGCCATGTAAGTCTGGGGCTTAGCTGGGCAGAGGCAGTCACTGGAGTAGGGGGCGGAGAGCCATGAGCAGCAGGTGGGCAGGCCTGGGGGGAATACAGGAGAGAACAGCAGAACGCAGGCTGGTGGGAGGAGAGGTGAGAGCAGGAGGCAGACTGCAGCGGAAGAGGCAGAGCAGGGATGGGAAGAGGTGAGCTGGGAGTGAGGGGAGAGCACAGGTGGGACCTCAGCGGGTGGAAGCTGAGCAATGTATCTGGCGGGGATATGGGCACAGTGAGCAAACCAGTGCCTCCCCCATACTTCTACAGAGCTCCAAGTGCTCACATGAAGCCTCCACTTCTCGGGACCTTCCCGCCTTGGCACCAGCCATTTGGGAAGAAGGGGCTTTTGAAATCTGTGGGTCCTTTTGAAAGGCCCCTGTTTACATGGGCAGGGTGCGTTGTGAATGTGGCACTTTTGAATCACTCGTGGACACCTCTATGCTAACGGGGAGCTGCATATTCATGGCAGCACCTCATTCGCATCTGCAAAAACCCCTTATTACCTCTCCCCTTTTGAAAGGAGGGGGCAGTGGAGACAGGCCCTGTTTGTGCCTCTCCTAAGTGCTGTGGGAACAACCTCTGGCACGCAGAGAATCCATTCCTGGTCTTGCATAATGGTTTCCTGTTTTGTTGAAGGAATCCCAGTTGGTAAGAAGGAAATGTTGAGTGGATGTGAACATTGTTGGTTGGAAGGTTTGGCTGTGTTTTGTCTCCTCAGGAGAAGTGCAAACTGGGGAAGCTATTGCACCATTGCTATTGATGAAGTTTTTAAAAGTTCCTGGTGCCCTTTGCTTTCCCGTTCTTCAAAGGGAAAGTGGCTGATGCACTGGCTTCTGAGAAAACTTTAGAAAAGTATCCAAAATGTCTCAGGAGGTATTTTCTGCAGCTTGACACTTATCACGTTTGCCTAACAAATAAGTAGTCACTTGTTCAAAACCAGACAGAAACCGTCCTCCTTTCTCTTGTTGTTTCTTCTGTGGGATCAGCTAATTTCTGAAAGAATCCTGAAGAGCTCTGCTTTCTTCCTCATTGCTCTTTTTCCTTTCATGAAACTTTAACACTTGAGGGATAGTGGGGAATAAGAGCCAAAAAGAGGTCCCGTCACTTGAGCGCTTGATTGCCACGTATTTAACAAATATGAGCATGGAAGAATTCCAACCCTCAGACTGCGTCAAAGTAAGCGAGTTCTTCTGAAAGATTTTTTGAATGAAGGGGGCTATTTCGAAAGAGCCCATGGATTGTCTTCACTCAAAAACCATTCTTTTGAAAGGAAATTGAAAGAATGCGTTGCTCCTTCTGCAATCAGTCTTCCTTTCCTGTTTCAGGAACAGCACCTCCTTTCCAAAGCTTCTTTTGAAACAAATGTGCATAAACGCTTTGCAGGGCCCTTCTTTTGAAAGATCTGTCTTCATTTAAGATCCCTGGTCCATTCTTTCGAAAGAGCGGGGGCTGTGTGGATGCTCGCTTTTGAAAGAGCAGATCACTCTTTTGATAGTCTTCTTTGTGTGTGGACGCACTCTTTGAAAGAAGTTCTTTTGGATGAGATCTTCTGGAGGGCTTCTTTCAAAGGATCTCTGTGGAGTACCCATAGCCTCAGCGTGGCAAACTGGCAGTTCCTCCTTCATCCATTTCTTTTCAGCTAATGGCAAAGTACCTCCCAGCATTAGATCATATTGGGGTGATTACGTATGAAAGCCAGCTGAGCTGGAGAATGGCTCTTTGCTGTTGAAAGATTTGTGCTGCAGATGAGTACAGAATGAATTGAGCCTGCCTGGCTCATCAAATATTAAGCAAAACTAGCATAAAGAGAGTACCTCTTTCAGCTGTGTCAGGATGGCCGAGTGGTCTAAGGCGCCAGACTCAAGGTACTGTCTTTCCTTCACCTTGGGGTTCTGGTCTCCTGAAGGAGGCATGGGTTCAAATCCCATTCCTGACATCACTTTCATTTTCTACATGCCAAACTGGCCTCCAGAGGCTCCTGGAAAGAACTGACCTGTCAGCATACTTCCACTGGCTGGAGTCTACCAAGCCTTGCTTTGGATTTCTGTTAGGGCAGTACCAAGACAGGCATAACTCTGACATGAACTTGGTGGGCAAGTGATGGTGAACCTGCAGTGTCAGTTTGACACTTGGAAGTTGCTGTGGGAGGAATATGTCTATTTGGGAAAGGATCCTGAGTCCTTATCCCAGCCATGTGCCTGCGCACAAAGAGCAATGGCCCCTGCAGGAGGTGTGTTATAGGGATAAGAGTTACCCCCACAAAAAGCACCACACTGGTGAAGGAAAAGACTTCTCTGTGTTTAGGCGGCTGACATTCAGCTGTATTGAATTCAATAAGGCAACAGATGAGCCGAACTGGACACCAATAAGGCCATGTCCAGCAAGGCTGCTTGATGCAGCTAACTGGAGTATTTTATACCCTCACACAAACAAGTCCAGGGCCAGAAGCAGTTAGTTCGAGAAACATGAATCATTTTCAGAGAGAAAACCGTTCTCAGCAAGGAGGAAGAGGCACTAGGGAGCAAGAGCCCCAAATGCAAGGAGTTCAGTGAGGCATTCCACTGAGCTCACCCTCCCTGCCAGGCCCAAACAGGTGAGGGAAAGTTCAAGCTCTTGTGCACATGCAGAAATAAGAAACAAGAAACGGCGTCTATCTAAGGTGGCTTCCACAGCACCTCAGAAAAGAAAACGGCTGTGACGTGACCCAACCAACCCGGCCGCACACCCAGCTCAGCATCCCCAGCTGGCCACCCCCAAACTCCCAGCGAGGCCCAGCACACAATGAACAGCCCTCCCTTGGCCTGGCTGGACACCCACAGACATTGTTCCCTCCAGCCTTTTCTACCCATGTGTGGAATAAATTTTGTATGCTCTGAACTACGCACCGATGTGCACCACCAACAGAAACAAAAGCCCCAGTGGTGAGCGCTCTGCTAATCAGCTGGGCAACACTCGAGTCTCTCCGAGCAGTCACACAAGGGCACAGCTGACAGGGAACCCAGCCACAGCCACAGCACCGCACCCAGCCCTGCCCTGATTTGCCTCACTGCTGGGCACAAGGGCTCAGCTCCCTGGTATGCACTGAGTGAGGCAGCCGACTGGCGGGAGGGGTCCGATGCCCTCACAGCTGCAGGGCAGGTCACCCACCTGCCCCTGAGCTCAGCCCGTGCGGGAGGCAGCCGGACAGCTTAAGCAGAACACAGTGTCAGATGGGGGGAGGGTCCTGAGTGCTGCTTCCCAGCCGTGTGCTTCAGCCATGGCCCTGACTTCCTCTTATAATCCAGCCTCCCGGTCAGAGCTGTTCCCGTTCCCTCCACGGGGAGGGGAGATGGTCAAGGTGCTCTCCTGTGCCATTGCATATGGCTGAGCACAGAGAGCCCCAGATCCCCACCAGTCCCGTGCGCTGGGAGCCAGGTGGTTGTTTGAATTCTGTGTTGCTGAGGACGTCAGGCCTGGGCCCTCTGATTATTTACATGTCTCTGGCTTAACAGCTGGCAGGGCCGTTCAGCTGTGATGGTTGAGTGGTTAAGGTGTTGGACTAGACCTCCCATACGGTTTTCCCTGGGCAGGTTCCAATCCTGCTCACAGCGAGGCCTGTGTTAGCCACACTCCTACCCTGGCAATGCAGGCAGGCACTCTGAGCACAGCCTGAGCTTGCCACACAAAGGTGTCTGTGCCTGGGGCAAATGCTGAGGCTGTGATGCAGTTGCTGCTCCAGACACACACTGGCTGCTGCTGTTTGGGGGAGCCTCTCCGCCGTACCGCTTGCTGGAGGACCGAGGTGCAGACAGGTTCGAAGGAGGCGGCTGGGAGCTTTGAGTGTCTCTGTGGAAAGCTGGTCCCAGGTGGGAGGGCCTGCGAGGGAGAGAGCAGGAAACGTGTGTGTGGCTGATCCAAGAGGCGATGGAGGCTGGGGTGAGGCTGACAGGAGGTGGGACCTGAATGGGGGTAGCAGTAGCGCAGGGCGGTTGCTCATGAAGGGCCAGGTGAGTGCAGAGCTGCAGCCTGTGTTTGAAGAGGTGAGAAGTGGGAGTCAGCAGAGGCTGCAGAGACAGGGGAGCTGTGTGAGCAGCAGGCCAGGAGAAGGCCCATTTTGCAAATGCTGTGCTAACGGAGCAGCTGCAAAGGAGCAGAGAGTGTCCGGGGAGACACAAGAGCTGCAAACCCTGCCCAGGGCCGCCCATAGCCCCTGTCTGTACCCGTCCAGCAGGGACACATGGACAGAGCTGGTGCAGGACCCAGCCCCAGAGCGGAGCCTGCCCAGGTCCGGACTGTGCTGCTCCCAGGGCAGGGCACTGCAGCTGGGGTTTTGTTCTCAGTGGAAGCAGGGGAAGAGGGAGCTTTGGTCTGGGCCTCGCCCAAGGTCCTTCCATCAGGGTTTTCCTTTCCACTGCACAGAGGCTCTGGGTGCAGTGGGGTGGGTGGCAACTTGGGAAGGGTTGAAACAGCTCCCCTCTGCTCCAAGCCCTGCCCTCGCCTCTGGCTTTACCCCTTTCCTGCACCTGCCCCACCTGCCAGTGGGAACAAGGTTTGGGGTCCAGGCCCTGTGTGTGTCTCTGCGCCCTCAGGACGTTCTCCCACCCTTGGGGTTTGTCCCCTCACTCCCTGTGCACAGCCTCATGTGCTCCCCACTGGCACTTTCTCAGGAGCTCCCCACACTGCATTTAGTGCAGCCAGGGGCCCTATTCTGCCTGGGCTGTTGTGCCAGTGGGGAAGTGCCCAGCTCCCAGGGCAGCAGGAGCAAACGGCACTTTCAACAGCCTTTCTCTGGGCACTGCTGAGCAGGCACCCCAGGGGCTCCAGGGTGGGACAGCCACATGGACACCTGCCTCAGGCCCTGTGGCTGGTGCTGCAGACTGATCTATTGCTCTCAGTGTCAGAGAGAGGGGAGTTTGACATTCAACCCCAGAAGCAAGTGTCTGCCCCTTTCCCAGCTGTGCACAGCCCAGCCCAGCCCAGCACCTGGGAGAGACCAGAGCCCCTGAGCCAGCGCTGGGGACAGGTCCTTCCCTCACAGGCAGCTGCCCATGTCAGTGGCTGCAGCTGAGCCAGGGCTGCCCCCACCTTACCCCCATGTGTGGCTGAGGCGCTGCATCCCAGCTGTGTTTGGGGTCCTGCTCACCCCAGGAACCCACACTGCAGGGGACAGGAGTGAGTGTAGCACTGTTGGGTCAAACCTGCCATCCTGTGTCCCCGGCTGACCAGCCAGTGGCAGAAAGGTTCCTGGTAGGATTCACTTTGGCTACGTCTACACGTGAAGCCTACATCGAAGTAGCCTATTTCGATGTGGCGACATCGAAATAGGCTATTTCGATGAATAACGTCTACACGTCCTCCAGGGCTGGCAATGTCGATGTTCAACATCGACGTTGCGCAGCACCACATCGAAATAGGCACAGCGAGGGAACGTCTACACGCCACAGTAGCACACATCGAAATAAGGGTGCCAGGCACAGCTGCAGACAGGGTCACAGGGCGGACTCAACAGCCAGCCGCTCCCTTAAAGGGCCCCTCCCAGACACACTTGCACTAAACAACACAAGATACACAGAGCCGACAACGACTTGCAGACCCTGTGCCTGCAGCATGGATCCCCCGCTGCAGCAGCAGCAGCCAGAAGCCCTGGGCTAAAGGCTGCTGCCCACGGTGACCATAGAGTTCTGCAGGGGCTGGAGAGAGAGCATCTCTCAACCCCCCAGCTGATGGCTGCCATGGAGGACCCCACAATTTCGACGTTGCGGGACGCGGATTGTCTACACGGTCCCTACTTCGACGTTGAGCATCGAAGTAGGGTGCTATTCCGATCCCCTCATGAGGTTAGCGACTTCGACGTCTCGCCGCCTAACGTCGAAGTTAACTTCGAAATAGCGCCCGACGCGTGTAGCCGCGACGGGTGCTATTTCGAAGTTAGTGCCGCTACTGCGAAGTAGCGTGCACGTGTAGACACAGCCTTTGGTGGATATAAAAGGCTCATAGAGGCATCAGGTGAGGTGGCCGAGTGGTGAAGGTGATAGACTACAAATCCCTTGTACTCTGCATATTATGTAACCCTTCTATTAATGGCAGGTGCTTGCCAGAAGGGCGGGTTCAACTCCTGAGGGGTTTCCTGTCAAAGATACAACCAACCGGCTTGAGCCCCCACCCAATGGCCTGGGAGAATTTCAGCCCACTTGCTGGGTGCCTGTAAGGCGGTTCTCCCCGCCCACGCAAGCACAGAGTCCAAGACAGAAACAGCTTATTTAATAGCAATGACCATAACATACCCTAAGGTTACAGTGACAAATGCCGTGTGTCTAAGCAAAGAAGAGACAAACCCCTTTACCGAGATACCATCCCCATATGCTATAGAACCAAGTCTCTTCCTGGGGCTCTTGGCCCTTTACCCCACACACAGTGACAGGGTGTACCTCCTGCGGTGCATCCCGAACCCAGAGCCCTCAGATACCTCACCAGGGCAGTACTAGCTGTCCACTTGTCTGCAGCATCCCCTTGCTACTGGCTGCTCCTCCTACAGGCCAGCCGCCCACTGGTCGCCATCATCCGCCACTCTTCCTACGTGCCCCCCACCATCATCCACCGCTGCTCCTACCAGCCAACTGTGATGGAGTGGGGGGAGTGCAAATGCGAGACTCAGGCTAGATGTGAGAAACAAGCAGAGCAGTTCCCAGTGGCTAAGGATGACCCTGGGGCTACAACTGGCAGGTAACACCTCTGCCTGAACAAAGAGGAGGGAGGAGCCGAGTGGTTTTTTGAATCGGGGGTGGCAGTTAGAGGCTAGGGGAAGAGAGAGCTGGAAGACAGCCAGCCTGAGGAGGGGGAAAGCTACACCCCAGAGGGGCACCCCTCGGGGTCTTCTCCCCAGGATGGGTTGGTAGGACCATCTCTGACTGCTGTACTGACGCTTCTGTGAGAAACTAGACATCTACTGCCTAATAAACATCCTGTTGTACCTGCTGAGTGAGAGTCACTCTTGCCAGCGGATGGGGTGCAGTGCAGGGGGACCCCTGAACCCCATCACCAGCCACCTGCCAGTTGCCATTTTCCTTCTCTCACCAATCACACTGCTGGGGATTGCCCTGAAATAGAAACCTGTGATTTCAGCTCTATAGCTGCGTCTACACGTGCACGTTACTTCGAAGTAGCGGCACTAACTTCAAAATAGCGCCTGTCACGTCTACACACGTCGGGCGCTATTTCGAAGTTGAAATCGACGTTAGGCGGCGAGACGTCGAAGTCGCTAACCCCATGAGGGGATGGGAATAGCGCCCTACTTCGACGTTCAACATCGAAGTAGGGACGTGTAGACGATTCGCGTCCCGCAACATCGAAATAGCGGGGTCCTCCATGGCGGCCATCAGCTGGGGGGTTGAGAGATACTCTCTCTCCAGCCCTTGCGGGGCTCTGTGGTCACCGTGGGCAGCAGCCCTTAGCCCAGGGCTTCTGGCTGCTGCTGCTGCAGCTGGGGGTCCGTGCTGCATATACAGGGTCTGCAACTAGTTGTTGGCTCTGTGTATCTTGCACTGTTTAATGAAAGTGTGTCTGGGAGGGGCCCTTTAAGGGAGCGACTTGCTGTTGAGTCTGCCCCGTGACCCTGTCTGCAGCTGTGCCTGGCTCCCTTATTTCGATGTGTGCTACTTTGGCGTGTAGACGTTCCCTCGCTGTGCCTATTTCGATGTTGGGCTGAGCAACGTCGAAGTTGAACATCGACGTTGCCAGCCCTGGAGGACGTGTAGACGTTATTCATCGAAATAGCCTATTTCGATGTCGCAACATCGAAATAAGCTATTTCGAAGTTGGGTGCACGTGTAGACGTAGCCTGTGTGGCCCCAGCTGCTACTTATCAATTTCACCTCTAAATATTCCCAGGGGGATTTCACAAACACTCTAGTACCCAACCCTAACTTTCAACAGATAAGGACAACTTGTCAAACCAGACTTACAGCCTGAAGACCAACAGACCCCAAAAAATAAAACACAAGTGACTAAACAAACAAGGAAATTTAATTAGTACACCTCTCTGTACCTTCACAGGGCTTTAAACCAGGGAGCCCTGCATAATCAATGCATTTTACAGCTATGGTGACTACCCTGTCCCCCACAACAAGCCAGAGCATTGGTGAGATCTCACAACTCCCACACTGAGGGTCAGCTTAAATTGTGATTTTACAACAACGTGTTTCCAATAGACCGAATCTCATGGCTGACTTGCGACCCATTAGGCTTTGCCTGAAAGGTATCACACACGCACACCTTTGCACTCTCATGCAAATGGCCTCTGGGGGACACATTCCTCCCAGCCTCAGTAACCTTGTGTTCCTGCTGCCACATTCCCTACACAGAGGTTCAAATCCCATTATCATTGAATCTTTATAGTCACCAGCCTGCTGAGGTTTGTTGAGTTCCAGCCTGTGTGTGTGATGTTGCTTCCTACACACCCCCTCCCTCTGCCTGCTGCCTCCCAGCTTCTCTGCTGGCCACAGGAAAAGGACAGACCAACTCTGGGAGGCTGAGCTGAGCTCTGGCTGCCAGAGGTGGGGGTGGGATGATTTCATTTGCCTGACAGGGCCCAGCTTGTCTCCAATGTCAGCCCAACAGTGCTGTGCTCATCTCAGTCCCCTGCAGTGCTGCTGCCAGGACCTCAGCAGGGCCCCAAACACAACCAGTGGTGCAGTGCTCTGGCAAAGAGGGGAGCCCTGCTCAGGTGCAGCCAATGATAGGGGAAGGGCACCTCCCCAAGGCTTCATATGGTGCTCTGGTCTCTCCTAGCTCCTGGGCTGGGCAGTGCACATGTGGGAAAGGAGCAGATACTTGAGCAGGGGAAATGAATGATGCTCTGCCATGGACAGTAATAGCTCCATCTACAGCCCAAGTCACAGGGCATGAGGCAGGTCTCCTTTCAACTGTGCTACCCTGTACAGATCCTGACTTCTTCTGTGCTTCTCAGCAGCTGGGGAAAAGCCTCTTTGGGACTTATCTCCTGCCCCACAGCTGAAAGGAGCCCCACAGTTAAGAGGCCCCTTTTGGGGAGAGCTGATTTTCTATCCCATTTTGATGCTGGCTGCAGAGCACATGCTGCTTTGCAGGTGGGAACAGCCAGGTTCTGTGATCTTTAGGGAAGTCCTCTGGCCAATGCAGTCATGGCCCTCCCCTCCTCTTGTGCTGGCCTTGGGTGCTCTGGAGCATTAGAGCATCCCATGGAGGTGTCAGAACTAGCAGCCCCTGCTCCAAGGGCCCAGAGGGGGACAGATGAGTTGGGCTCTAGCCTGGAACTCTTCCTCTCACCTGCTGTCCCCTGACTTTCTTAGCCTGCTCTGGATGGTCCTTCCTTTAAATGCCAAGTGTGCAATAGGAATTGCCTGGCAGCTCCAGGTGCTGGCAACAATTGGGTGGCAATCAGGAGAAGCTGTGAAAAACACAACCTCACGCCTCAGGTATCTCTTCACAGACTGGTAAGTTGCAGGGCCTCGACCTATTGCAGCCATGTTGGTGACTCAGCCCAGCCAGAGTCCTATCTAACTCCAGTGGGCCTCACTCATCCAGCAGGAGGAAAAAACCACTTCCTCAGGTGCACCAGTGAATAAAGAAGCCCAAGCTTTGGAGAGACAAAGATTTACAGCAACAACACAACCAACCAGCCGTCCACTGAGATTTGAACTCAGATTGCAGAGATCAGACTCCTGAGTAGTGCTTTTTACACCTCAGGACCAACCAAATGTAACTCCTTGGAGCACCTGTGACTCTTGACAGGCTGGCACCCTGCACTCCATGCCACCCTCCAGCTGTTTCACCTCTCAGGACACTCCTTCCTGCCCCATTTCTACCACTCTTCTCCCCTAGACATTAAGCCCAGCCCATCTTGCTGCCAGCTCCACCTGGTTGTAAGGCAACATTTCTTAGAAGCCCCCAAAAGGTGAAAAGGGTTAATATTTCTTTTACAATTACCAGCCTGCAGGGAATTAACAGAAATGAAGAGACTGGGGAGCTTGCTGGTGCGTGTGTATGAATATCTAGCTGAGGGAGGACATAAAGGCCTTGGATGTGAATTCCCAGAATAATTGACATCCTCTCGACACACACATTTCCAAAGTGTGCAGAGACCTTTCCTGCTGGAAGTGATGTATTTGATAGACTCTGAATGAGCACCTCTTTATGGAAATAAGACCCAAAATTCTTCATGTCAGTCTCAACTGTCAGTTTCGCTGTGTAGCCAGATTTCAACAAAGGGAGGGGTTTGCTAGGTTTATCTGCATTGGCACTGACAAATGTTAAGGGTTCATTTCCATTTTCAGGATCCCCATACGATAGAAATCCAGAGCATGTTGGGAAAGGTGATACAACTATTGTCATACAAGTGGCTGCCTTTGAAAAGGGGAGCATGGATTAGAAAGAAGATCACTTTACCTGGAATCAAATACTCTATCACTGGCTGACATCCATATTTCACTCTTGCTTGAATCGCTAATCTTCAGATCCCTGTAAGACAAACTCTTCTTCCCCAGGCTCCTTTTTCTGTCCCAGCCCAGAGTAGTTTTTCAAATGGGTGTTGATTAAACTTTCTCTCCTCACGCGCACACCACAGCTTCCCCACTGACCTAAGTTCTCCCACTCACATAGCTACCATCACTCAGGGAGGCAGATTTCCTTTGTGTGTGGGACAGTGTTCTTCTATATGCTTGGAGACTGTTTAGTAGAAATCAGAGAAAATGTACTGAAGGACATGAGCCGATCTTTCAGGTGTGGCTGGGTTTGCATTCAGGGTAGGTAAGTCTTCTATCTGGCACATTTGATTATCTAGCCCCCCGGGTGCCCTGTGAGTGATAGAGAATAGAGCTTCTACAATATCAATATATCAAAGCAAAACCTGGGGTTGAAGACACATGCTGTGTCCTTTATATTCCTGATTTTAGCACCTGCCCCTCAAGAAGGTGTTGGTGGTGTAGTGGTGAGCATGGCTGCCTTCCAAGCAGTCGGTCTGGGTTCAATTCCCAGTCAACACAGGTTAACTTATTGCTTTTAATTTCTCTGTTGGAAGCGGAGAGAGGAGATGTCCTGCTCCTTGGTGAAATGGGAAGTGTCTTGGCTTTTTAAGCTATCATGCTTGGTGTGAGCCAAGGTCTGTCAGCTCAAGGTTGTGGATAGCTTCTGTGCAACCCGCCCCACTGCCTTGTGGGTTATCCTGGTAAGGCGCAAGGTTGAGGGAGTAAACCCAGACAGAAAGTCCGGAGGGGAGTCCTGAGGCAGTTCTGTGCCAACTTCTGGCATTGACCTGGCAGTCTCTGCAGCTGAGCTGGTACCAGACGTAGAGGTTATCCTCTCCTTTGGACGATGTCAGTAAAGTCAAGAGGGGGACACTGGAGTCTGGGTAGCCCAGGGTCCCACAAAATTGCCCAGGCTTGTGCCTGGAGAGGTGCTCCAACAGCTGCAGTAGCTTTGTTGATTTTCAAAAGGCATTTGACAGGATAGATCAGAAAGTGACTTGGGCGCTGTTGGAGTCACAGGGAGGGGATAGCAGACTGATCGGTTGTTGACAGGTATCAACAACAATGCTCAGGCAGTGGTAAGAATGTGTGGAGGGATGGGCATTTGGTTATAAGTAGTATCTTCATCATGCATCTTGACAAGATGGAGGAAAAAGTAGACGGAGTAGCTGCTCGGGATGATAATCTACAAGCTGAGGTTTGTGGATAATATAGTTCTCATTGAAGATGATGAAAAGAAGGAAACAAGAATGGTGCAGGTGCTAAATGAGGAAGGGAAGTGGTAAAGAGGGATTATGAACATTGTTATACAAAAACAATGATATATGTAGATTAGAAAATTAGAAGGGTGATCAGTGTAGATGGGATCGAAGTAGAGAAGATCACATATGTGAGAAGCAACATAACATATGCTCTGGGCTGTAAGAAGGAAATAGCGACTTGAATTGTGAAAGCAAGTGCGTGTCTGAAGGCAATGGATGAGAACTGAAGAAACAAAGCAATTATCTTAGGAGCAAAGCTGAGTGTCTCGAACACGTGTGTATTCAGCAGCATGATGTGCGGTTGTGAGACATGAGTGATAAGGAAAGATTCAAAGAGAAGGATATTGGCATTTGAGAGGAGCTGTTATAGAAAGATCCTGATAATGGGATAGATGCTGAAGATCACCTACGAGGAATTCTACATAAAGAAGCAACTGAAAGAAAACCTACTGCAGAAGGTTATGCAATGGAAGTTACAGGAATTTGAGTACATCTGCAGAATGCAGGAGGAAAGAAAAATCAAGACCCTGGTATATAACATTATGAATGGTTCAAACAGGAGAGGCAGAGCCCACAGAGAATGGGGAGATGGTGCACTAGATGGGTGTGGAGTTTGTCTACAGAAACTAAGCTGTTCCACACTGGACAGGGAAAGAATGAAGGAAATTGTATGGGAGTCATTGGCCACCAGTGAGCACTGAGCCACTGGTCCTTGAGGGTCTGTGGATTAGCTGGTTGAAGCGCGTGTCTTAGAAGCAGAGGAGCCTGGGTCCCATTCCCAGTAGTGCCTGGGTTTTAGCAATGGCGATGGGCTCTGGGGCTTAGCTGATGAATGCATGACCTGGCATCCACCCACCCTCAGGCTCTGTCTCCCATTCCCCACAGCCCTGAGCCCTGGCTAGGAATTACTTCAGACCCTGCTGCCCCTCACCCAATGTGCTAGGCCCCCGCCGGGTGTCCCCTCAAACCCTGCCTGTCCCCTCTCTCTGCTGCCCTAAGCACAACATTAACACGGCCCATATTCCCTGACAGAGGGGTAACACCATCACCACCTGCTGCAACGTGCTTCCAGCGGAGGGACCTCAGTCTGCTGCCTGCTCTTGAGCTCACCTGCTCCCAGCTCACCCAGCACACATGGCCTTGGAGCAGCTGCTCTCCTGCCTGCTCTCCTACCCACAGACACAGAGCCCACAGGAGCAGACCCCACAGCTGTCACCCCAACTCCAGAACCTTCTGCGAATGCAGCACTAAACCTGCCCACCAAAGTGACCCACATGCAACTCACTCCTACCCACTCCAAGTGTATTACTGTATTAGGTACACGGCTCACATGTGCATCACCACTTTCTCTCACCTGAGGTAGTCCATGGTCCTGACTTCCTCTTTCAAATATTGCCTCCAGGGCAAACGTGTGTGAGTTCCCAGCAGGTGGGAGAGGAGATGTTCAAAGAGCTCTCTTGTACCCTTGCACACAGCTAAGCGCAGACGGCCCCAAATCCTGCCTCCACATTGAGAGGTTTCGTGGGGGGAACCCAGCTGTAAGAGGAAGGGGCTCTGGTCTCACTTTGCGTTGGAAGAAAAGGCTGGAGAATGCAATTCTTATTGGAGAACGTGGGCATCGATTCCACTGCCTGTTGCATGCAAAGCAATGCAATTAGCTCTACCTTTTGAGCTAATTCCCCAGGGTATGAGATAAAGCCCTGCCCCAGCCGCCTCACTGTTGAGTCCATATGTCCCTGCAGCTCCCCGGCTCCTTTCCTAAGACGACACTTGTAAGACCCGTTCCTACCAGCTGGCTGAGCTGTTCAGACAGTGCTGCTAATAACGCCAAAATGACAGTTTCCAGCTCAAGGTGAGCCCTTGGGGCATCTTGACTAAGTGGCCTGGCTGCTCTGGACAGGGAGGTTCCTGTGGCTTTGCAGTGCCTGGTGTCCTCTGAACAGGTTCTACTGGCTGCGTCAACTCCCTGGACTCAGCTTCATTGAGCTCCGTGGGCAGGTGATATCCATGTAACGGGTGGCTCTGTGAACTGCAGAGGCCTGTAGCATGCGGTGCTTAGGCAGATACTTCATTTCTGAGAGCAGCTGCGGTGGAGATTGTGGAGAGTTAGTGGTCTGTGGGAGGAGGTGTTTCCATTGGGGCTCTGGGGTGGATTTTTATGTTTCACTGAATGGCCATGTCTGTGATTTATTTATAGGGCCATTTTCAGAGTGCTCCATCTGGGTGTGTTTAACAGCTGGAGCTGTAAGAAAGGGTGATCGAACAGAGGTACTGAAATGGGGCATTAATATTCTTTTTAATGTGACGTCACATGAAATAACCGTGAGAAGGATTGCTCCTTGTGAGTTATCCCCCGGTTAGATGTGTTTGTCCTCCACACCTTTGATCTGTTCCAAACATGTATTTATAGGTAAGGATGTTTATCTGTACCCATGATGCAAATCTGCACATGACCCCAGCATTGGTGTTGCCCCTAAAAAATTCATCCCTCCTCAAAGGAAATTCCACCAGCCCGAGGATGGGCAATGTCCGAGGGAACACGGATGTGGCCTTTGTCCTCTGGTGGCTGAAAGAGGGTGGTGTGAGGGCTGCAGCTGGTGAACCTCGTGGGCTGCTGCCCTCCCACAATGGTCAGACCACTGGAAGGATACAGAGCAGAAGTGATAATTCTGGATAGTTTTGCAGAAAATGTTTCCTCCCGGCCCTGGAATTGAGTGGGGCTGAGGGAGGTGCGGACTCTTCCATGTTACACCACTGAGGGGACAATGCTACTCCTTTTGCTTGACACCTCTCAGATTAGTCATCTGATTTTTCTGGCCATATTTGGGAAACTGATTCATTCTGTCTGGTGCACTCCCCTGTGGGAACAAGAGCCACAAGAATGCAGGTAGCAGTGTCTGGGAGTGGATATATTGCTTGGCATTTAGCCACCAAGGTCATGAGGTGCAGTGCCTCAGTTTCCCCTTCCCCACCGCAGTGCAGGCTTGTTATCCCTTTCCTGCTCTACCCAGTTGTAAGCCTGTCTAAAGGTCGTGGTTTACAAGCTGCCTCCTTCTGGGACTGCTCTGCTCCTGTCCCAGCATGTGCACAATCTTTCTCCCAAAATCACGTGTGTCACACACTGTTAAAGGATTCACCATCATACCTGGCCCACAGACAGCCACAGACACCCCCAGCCAGGCTGCTCCCCACCCCCTGGAAGGCTCAACACTGACCAAAGGCCTCTCACAGATCAGCCTGCGACCAGATTGGCAAAGATGCCCCCAGCCAGGCTGTTCCCTTGACTCTGGCAGGCCACACAGTGACTGAAAGCCTCCCCTCAACCAGCATGGGGCCAGCTGCGGACAGTCCGCTCCCGGTGTCAGGAGACGGCAGGAAGCAGAGCAGCTCCTCAGCAGCTCTGTCACCGCTCCTGCTTATGGGACTCAGTGTGGCAGTGGGGCAGGAGATGTGGCCTCAAGAGGTTTCTCACCTTCTAGTGAGAAGCAGAGAAACCCCCAGGGCTGCAAAGAGGCAATTAAATCAGCCCCCTCCCACACAAGGACAGGCGCCATTTGGAAGAGGGAAACTGCTCCACACACAAGCCTGATTTACCCCCCACCTCTTCTTTGGCAAGTCCAGAAAGGTCATGGCTCAGTGGGAGCAGCCAGGGCTCATCCCTAACCAGCAACTGCTTCCCAGAGTCCAGTTGGAGCCAGACCCTTTCTCAGAGCAGCCAAGGAGAAGGTTGCAGTCTGTGGGCAAAGGCTGCACAGAGCGAGTAGGACCATATCGGCACTTGAACTATCTATGGCCTCATCCGAAGTCCAACACTGTATCCAACTGGCCACACAGAAAAGCGGCGCCTCAGCCCTCCCTTCTGGCAGGCAGATGTTCTGCTTCTTATGCCGTTTTGCAATGAGCAGAGACTCTCTGGGCTCCCATCAGTAAGTGGTGGGGACGGAGTCTCGGCGTTAGAGGAACCTCCCAGAAACCAGCCTGCATCCCCCACTGGTACACAGCCCTCCCATGGACCAAACCCAAAGGGGCCTTGCTGTTGTGTTCACCTCAGCTGCCCTGAGGGAGGTCACTGCTGTGGCTCAAACCTTCCTGCCCTCACACCCCACTGTGCCATACCCTGAAAGGCCTGTCTGACCTGGTATGGGAGTGGAGAGGCTGTGTTAATAAAGGGGGGGGGTCCTTCTAATCTGTGCTACCTTCCCACACCAGCAGCCCCCAACCCTGGCACTGCACCAAGTGGGATGGAAAACTTTAGTCAACTATGAACCTCCTTGTTACCCCAATATTTTCCACTGGGCCTGGCCTGCCCCTGCCTCAGCCACTCACTGGCCTGGCCCAC
This sequence comes from Carettochelys insculpta, assembly GCF_033958435.1. NCBI lineage: Eukaryota > Metazoa > Chordata > Testudines > Carettochelyidae > Carettochelys > Carettochelys insculpta. The sequence continues at coordinate 472,340 of NW_027439072.1, forward strand.
ACCCCTCCCCATCCAGCATCTTGAACTCCCATCTCCAGAGACGGCTGTGACCAGAAGACACCATCTTAGATGGGTCAGCCAACCACACCCCAGCTTTTACCCTCTTCACCCCACAACCCCCTCTGTCCACTTTGCACCTGCCTCTCCCTGCTGTCAGACTCTCCCCAAGAGGTTCCTCTGCCCCACTTCAGGCTCCCCCCCGAGTCCTACACTGTCAGTGGGGCTATGAGGACCATAGGCCAGGCCCTTGCCACTATTTCCTGTGTGAGCGGAGCAGGGGGTGGTCCTGGGGGAGAAGGTGGGGCAGGGACTGGTGGAGGCAGACACCAGCAGACACTGGGGGATGAGGCAGATGGGTGCAGGCAGAGACAGAGCAGAGCACAGCAGGACAGCATTGCAGAAGCAGAGCAGAGTGGGGCACGGGAGAGACGCCTACTTGTCTGGAGCTTTGCTCACAGCAGGTGGCAGCAGCCAGCTTGTGTCTGGAGAAGTAACCACATCACAACCGTGGCATTTCTCCCTCGAAAGAGCCAGCCTTTGGGCAGCAGGATTAGGGACCCAGCCTCTTGCATTTGCCATGCACACAGGGTGTGCCAGTGTGTGTGGGGCTGAATTGCCCTGGGTGGGGGTAAAAGGCAGGCATTGCTGAAAGCAGGATTTGAACCTGTGCACGGAAGCCCTAGAGGATTTCAACTCCAACACCTTAACCACTCGGGCATCACATCTCTGAGCCTTTTCCTGTTTTGTTATCATGGATACTGTTCTCAGCCATGTGCAATGGCACAAGAGAGCACCTTGAACATCTCCTCTCCCCCTGGAAGGAACGGAAACAGCTCTGACCTGGAGGCTGGATTTGTGAGGAAGTCAGGACCATGGACAAAGCACATGGCTGGGATGCAGCACTCAGGATCCCTTCCCCAAATACAAGTATCTGCTCCTCATTTGACACTGTGTTCTGCTAAAGCTGCCTGGCTGCCTCCAGCATGGGCTGCGCTCAGGGACATGTGGTTAACCTGCCCTACAGATGTAAGGTCATCAGGTCCCTCCCACCAGTTGGCTCCCGCACTCAGTGTATCCCAGGGAATGAGCCCTTGTGCCCTGGGGTGACCCAAAGCAGGTCTGGGCTGGGTGGGATTCTGTGTCTCTGGCTGTGTTCCCTGTCACATGCTGGAGTTACCTTCTATCAGAGCTTTAGTTTGCTCCCTGCAAGCCATTTGGTCTGTTTCTCTTTGAGCCTCTCTGTCCGTTGCAGCCAGTGAAGAGAGCACAGTCTATCTGGCCAAGGCTGTTGGCTGATGTTTTTGGTTCATTAATTGCAAAACTGTTCCCTGTCTTCCTAAAAGGTATTGCAGGTTCTCACTTTCAGGAACTCATAGGAGCAGGGAATGCTCAGCCACAGACTAGCCATAGACGCAGAAATCCCTGCCAGGATAGAAATGAGTTGCTGTGTTTGTTGCTGAGTTCAATGGGGGAACTTGTGTGATATCCAGTGTCCCACAGAATCTCACCTGGATTCTTCTTCCTCTCTCCTGAAATGCCATCACCTGGGTGGCACTTGTCATAACACGTGGGTGGGTTGAACTAGCTACAGGAGTGGGCAGAGGTCTAAGTGCTGCATTTCTATAGCTCAGCTGGTAGAACAGAGGACAATAGGGAGTCTTCAGCAACAAGCCAAGAGCCCAAGGGAGGCCATTGATTGTCTGCCAAGCCCCCGGCCCTGCTCAGAGGTTTCACACAGGGAAAGCTGGGAAGTCAGCCCCGCCCCCAGGGCACAATGATTTGCACTGGGCTGGTAATAAACCAAAGGGGTTGTGTAGAGAATCACAAGTGGGACTGAAGGGCAGAAGGAGACAGAAAGGCAAAATGTTCTTCTAGTTACACTGCAGCAAATGCTCACCCTGAAAAGCTCCAGCCGGGGCAGCACAGCCCATCCCCCACTCCGTGAGAGACAGGAGATAACTCTGCCCCACAGCTGGGCCATTCCTCATTCCACCCCTGGGGTGTGAAGAGGGAGAAAGGAGGGTGTGGGGAGCACAGAGTGAAAGTGAGGCTGAGGTAGCAAAGGACGGGCAGGACTCCAGGCTCTGCTGGTGGGATCCTGGCACTGGGGCAGGTGGGGTGGGAGGAGGGTAGATTGGTGGAGTCTGATCCGCACACGGCAGACAGGACAGGAAGTTAAAGGGGGTTTTTCGTTCCTCTCACCCTCAATGTCCTCTTGGCGACAACTCCAGCTTCCGTCGGGCACAATGTCTGTGCTGGGCAATGGGAAGGGGGCAGAGCTGGGTGTGCCTGGGAGTGAGACGCTCCCTGTCACACTCTAGTGTGTGCACAGACAGGGCTGGGGGTGTCTGTGCAGCGGCAGGGCTGGGGCAGGAGCTTCTCCCGCAGACAGGGCAGAACAGAGCTCCTGCCGACAGAGAATTGTGTCTGTGTTACAAAGGTGCTGGAGGAGCTGGCTGGCACAGGCAGCCCCCAGAACCACAAAGCTGTGAGGCACAGACTCTCTTCTGGCAGCCACAGCAGCACCTTCCCCACACCAATCACAACTGCCTTTTCCCGAGCTCCAGGCTGTGACTAGATTCTTTCCAACGCTCCTTTTCCATCAGCCTTTACCTTCCCCAGCAGGGAGAGAGATTGCCAGGGGAGGTCTTCTCTGCTCCCCAGCCCCACGTTGGAAAACATTAGGGGGGACACACAAAAGGGATCCACCGGGAGTTGGCCCTATGATCTCCTGGTTTTTAAGCAGATATGTTACCCAGCTAAGCCACAAGAACCACCTTGTTAAATTACAGCTTGCTGATAGGGAGGTAACTGTTAGTCTGTATCTTAAATAAAAAAACAGCCCTGTAGCACTTGAAAGAAATGTGTCTTTGTGGGGCCAACCCACACGGCTGGACTGCCCACAACACCTTCCCATTCCCCAGCACAGACATTGTGCCAGAGGGAAGCTGGAGTTGCTGCCCAACGGACATTGAGGATGGGAGGAGTTCGGGTTTTTAGTGTTTTTTATGTGCCTTTTTTGTTGCAGACCCTTGGGGTGCGTTTGCAGAGGGGGCTGCCAGGGGCAGGACATGAGCCCTGCAGGGCACTGGTGGGTGTGTCTGTGACATCACAAGGGCCTTTGGAAGAACCTCAGATGATTGGTTAAAGGAGGTGGGGAGGTGGTGACCTCACAGACAGTCCAGCACAATGGCCAGGTGGGACAGGCTGCAGGGCCGGGGCCATCTCAGAGACCCGCCCCCAGGGCTTTGCCTCAGGGAGTCTCCTTCTTGAGAGCTCTGCCCCGGAGACTGGGGAGAGAATTCATGGTGAGGAACGTGAGCGCAAGGAGGATCCTCTTTGGCCCATTCTCCTTTCCCACGACTAACTGCGCTGGACGGCAGCGTCTGTGTGGGGAGGGTCAGAGTCTGACCCAGCTGGTGGAGGGCAAAACAGAGAGAGGGAAAACACCAGGTTAAGGTTCTGCCCTCACCAGTGCTAAATTGTGTCATCCTTAATGTGTTGTGCCAATATTACTGTGGGTGCATGAAGTGTTTGGGAGAACTGCAGCACCAGTGAGTGGCAAGACCAAGATTTCCTAATACCACATCTACACACAGGAAGCTAATTTCAGATGCAGCCAATGGACACACTATGGCTTATTTCAAAATAGTCTCAAGCCCCTGTCTTAGCAGCCCCTGTTTCCAAATAGCTGCTATTACTTGTACTTTTACTTGTACAAGGAGGTTTGCTCATTTCAAAATAAGCCGTCCCCTATTTATTTCTGCATTATTTCAAAGCAGCGGTTGCCTTGTGCAGAGGCTGGGATAGTTTTTTTGAAATAACTTTGTTGTGTAGAACCCCCTTATAAATCCAGGGCTGTGACAGGCACAGCAGCAGCTGCTCAGAAGATAACAAGCCCTGCAGGTCAGCTCATCAGCACCCCAGCATCCCAGCATCCCACTCTTTAGCACTCCAGTGAACAGGCATTAGGAAGCGTAATGGAGTGAAGGGAATAAAGGGCAGGGCTCCTCCCAGCAAAGCAGAGTGAAGCCTCCTGAGCAAGACTCTGGTCTGGTCTCCAGAAGCCACTCAACTTCCTTCATGTCTTTGGACATTGCTGCCTATAGCAGTCCAGCAAAGGGTAACAGAGGAACACCCTGCACTTGTCTACTGCCTAGCAAGGGCTCGGCCCCTTGGTTTTATGAGAACCATGCGCAACCCACCTAAACTCTCCAAGCTACAGAGAAACAGCTCACAAGGGCCCTTTCAGAAAGGAGCAACAGGCAGCTGTAGGTGCAGTGTGGTTCCTGGAGTGAGATTGCTGTCCCTCCCCCACTGCTCAGCATCCCACCCAGGCATCCCCTCAGCCCCTCCCCCACCACCCTGAACCCCAACCTGGAATCCCCCTCTCGGACTCTGTCTCCCTTTCCCCACAGCCCTGAGCCCTGGCTAGGAATTCCCTCAGACCCTGCCGCTCCTCACTCGCTGTCCTAGGCCCCTGCCAGGTGTCCCCTCAGACCCTGCCTATCCCCTCCCTCTCTTCCCCTGAGCACGACATTAACATGTCCCATGTTCCCTGGCAGAGGGGTAACAACATCAGCCCCTGCTGCAATGTGCTTCCTTTGGAGAGAACCCAGTCTGCTGCCTGCTCCTGAGCTCAGCTGCTCCCAGCTCACCCACAGCACATGGCCTTGGAGCAGCAGCTGCCCTGGCTGCTGTCCCACCCGCAGGGAGCTGTGCAGTGCCAGCCTTGTGGGAGGGGTCTATAGGCATCACAGCCTCCGTCACACTATCACTGCCTGAGGCTGCTGGTGCCTGGCAGCCTGGCTCTGCACTGCCTGGTGTCCTCTGAACAGGTTCCACTGCCTGTGTCGCTTCCCTGGGCTCAGAGTTTCACTGATCTACATGGGCAGGTGATATACACGCAGCAGGGGTGGCTCTGTGAGCTGCAGAGGTCTGGAGCATGTGGTGCTTTGGCAGATGCTTCATTTCTGAGAGCAGCTGCAGAGCAGATCATGGACAGTCAGTGTCTGTGGGAGGAGGGGTTCACACTGGGGCTCTGGGGCATATTTTTATGCTTTTAATTACTGGCCATGTGAGTGATTTATTTCTGGAGCTGTTTTCAGAGTGCCCCATCTGGGTGTGTTTTCTAGCCAGAGCTGTTAGAAAGCACCACCAGCACCCCCAGGCAGTGGCATTGTGATGCAGGCAGGGATTCCCATAGAGCCCTCCCACAAGGCTGGACCTGCACAGCTCCCTGTGCGTGCTGGAACCTCCCCATCCACAGCAGCCAGGCCACTTAGTCAAGATGCCCCAAGGGCTCACCTGGAGCTTGAAACCGTCAGCATGACATTATTATCACCACTGTCGGAACCGCTCAGCCAGCTGGCTGGAACTGGTTTTACAAGTGTCATCTTAGGAAAGGAGTCAGGGGAGCTGCAGGGACATATGGACTCAACAATGAGGTGGCTGGGGCAGAACTTTTCCTTGCTCAGAGGGGAATTAGCTCAAGTGGTAGAGCGCTTGCTTAGCATGCAAGAGGTAGTGGGATCAATACCCACATTCTCCACTGCAGAGTTTTTTCCCCCAAGGCAACAGGAGACCCCTCCCCACTTACTTCTTCTTGGCTGCTCCCCAGGAAGCTCTCCATCGACAGGGGCAATTGGAGGTGTCTGTGCTCAGCTGTGTGAAAGGGCACAAAAGAGCATTTTGACCATCTTCTCTCCCACCTGCTGTGGGGATTGTGAGCAGTGGGGGAGGGGTAGTCAGCTAATTCCAGAGGCCCCAGGGACCCTGCAGCTGCCTCTTTCTCCTTTCTGAAAGGGCCCTTGTGAGCTGTCACTGTGCAGGCTGCGCTTGCTCAGTTGGTGTGAGTATGATTCTCCGAACACCAAGAGTGGGGTCCCAGAAAAAGGGAGGGCCAGAGCGGACAAGGTCTATTCTGTCCACGTGGAAATGGCCCATGATCAGTAGTTGGTATCAAAAGAGTTAAAAACAAGTCAGATCACACAGGGGGATGTGACCCATTGTCAGAGTCTAATGTGGAGCTGTTCACACCCAGGGCAGAGAAGCTGCTTTTGGAAGGAGGCAGCCACTCCCAGTCTCTGTTTGAATCCTTGGTTGATGGAGTTAAATTTGCAAATAAATTGCAGCTCAGAGATTTCTCTCTCGATTTGATTTTTAAAATGTCTTTGTTGTAGGACTGCTACTTTTAAATCTGTTACTGAGTGTCCAGGGAGATTGAAGTGCTCTCCCACAGGTTTGTCTCCATGACCCTTTCTGATGTCTGGTTTATGTCCATTCAGTTTTTCAGATAGAGACTGTCCAGTTTGGCCAATGTAAATTGCAGTGGGGTATCCCCGGTGCACGATGGCATGTATTATATTAGGAGATGTGCAGGTAAAGCATCCCCTGATGGTATGGTTGCTGTTAGGTCCTGTGAGGATATTCGTGGTGTAGATATGCGAGAAGAACTGGCAGCAAGGTTTGTTGCAGGGCTTGGTTCCCTGTTTAGTGTTACTATGTTGTGATCTTTAGTTGGTGGTGAGGAGTTGTTTTAGGTTGGCAGGCTGTCTGTATGCGAGGACAAACCTGCCTCTCAAGGGCTGTGAGAGTGAAGAGTCATTCTCCAGGATGGTTTGCAGATCATGGATGATGCGTTGGAGAGGTCTAAAGTAGTGGCTGTACGTGAGATGGCCAGTGGTGTTCTCTTGTTTTCCTTGTGAGACCACTTGCAGCAGGTGCCTTCTGGGAACCCTTCTGGCTCTGTCAATCTGTTTCCTCACTTCCTTCAGTGGATATTGTAGTTTGAGGAAAGCTTGGTAAAGGTCTTGTCGATGTTTGTCTCTGATGGAGCAGAGCAAATATGGTTGTGCCTTAGTGCCTTGCTGTATAAAATGGATCATGTAGTCTCCTCTGGATGGAATCTGGAGGCGTATAGATAAGCAAAGAGGTCTGTGGCTTTTCAGTATAGGGTGGTATTTAAGTGACCATCGCTTATCTGCACAGTTGTAGAAGTGTGCAGGAAGTGGATCACTTTTGTGGACTGGTCCAGACTAAGGTTGGTGGTGGGGTAGAAACTTGAAATTCTGGTGGAATTCTTCAAGAGCCTCCTTCCCAATCAATGAAGCAGTTGCAGATGTCCTTGCTCTTTCAGCGAGCTTTCTCTGCTATTAATCTTAGTGTCTAAATTTGCCGTATGGTCCTTTTATCTTTCCCAAATCCCACTTGCTTGCCTGTTAGATGTTCTTTTCTTTTTGATCTCAATCTCTCTATCAGTATCATCAGCAGTAGCTTGCCTAGATGACTTGTTCGGGCAATCCTTCTGTGCACTGCCTTTCTTGTGTATTGTCACTAGCGCAGTTGTTGTCCATTCCTCAGTGGACTTTCCTTCCTTCTATGTAATCTTATATTGTCGGTGTATTTCCTGACATGTACTTTCTCTGCTGTATTTGATCATCTCTCTCATGATCTTATCATTTCTCGAGCATTTGTTTTTCTATAGTCATACCACAATTCTTTCTACTTCTTTCCTCAGAATATCAGATAAAGCTCTGCTATGTGCCCACGCCTGACTCCCTGCCAGCGCCAACACTTGGGGCTGCCCAGCTTTGACGGTGTTTGGATCAAAAAAGGCACCAGAAGAAGCTCAACTTGTGCTGGGTGGAGTCACACTCACCAGGCAGAGCTGTGAATGACTGAGCCCAGCAGCACCAGCTGAATCTGCCTCCAGACAGGAGGAAGTGTGGGGAAGGCTTTGGCAAGGAGAAGTCAAGTGCAGCTGGTGTATGTTGAGGGGAGGTGGGAGGGGGTTGGTTTTGCTTTTCTCTAAAACTGTGATATGTAATGTTTGTTTTTCCTCCAAAGATGAGTTTTGCAAGGCCGAGTGTTGCTCAGGGAGCAAGAAGTCTTGAGTTGAACTCCCTGATGCTCCCGCCACAGAGTGTGTTTGCTGCTGTCCCTGACTTTGTGTTCCCTACGTTTCTCTTACCATCATACGCCAACAATGCCCAGATGCTTTGTGTATTGGACAGACTTCTAATTCCCTTCAACAAAGGGTTAATGGGCACAAAACAAGCATCAAAACACTCCAGATCCACAAAACAGTTTGTCAACATTTTAATGGAGTGACCATTCTATTAATGACTTAAGAGTATGCATGTTACTGAAAAAAAAAATTCCCACCCCTATTCAAAGGGAAACAGCTGAGCTGTCTTTTACACTTAATTTCGGCACATTAACACATCGTTTGAACTGGGATGGGGATTTTCTGATTCACTAAAGGGGCTTATTTGCATACTTGGCTTAATCTAATTCTTGACCTTCCCCCTGCCCCGGCTTCCACCCCTCTGCTCTGTGATTTGCTCACCTTGATCATTTTTTTCTGAATTGTCCTCCTTGATTACTGTTTTAGGGTCTCTGTGCCTTTAATATCGAGTCTATTCTGGTATGGCTGTGGTCTGCAGAAGTGGGTCTGTCCCATCAAAGTTTGCCTCCTAAATTCTTTTGCTTCTCCTTAAAGCGCTACTTTACTGATTTTTGTTTTGACAGAGTGGTTTGTGACCTCTTCAAGTGGGAAGTTGGTTTCTTCCTTCAGGACTGTGAAGAGAGCTTGGAAATGACCTTGGAAAGGTGAAGTTAGGTGCAGTACTTCTCAGAGCACTGGCTGTGTGTTCCAGACTGGTTCTGGAGTATGCCCAGTGCCTCCATTCTGATGGTGGCTTGTTGCTCAAGGGGTGGGAGAGCTCCGGGGCTCAAGTCCCAGACAAGCCCTTCTTCTGCCTTTCTCTCATATCTTACCCAGACATTTGGGGGGACTGATGTCTCTTTACATGTTTTTCCTCTGTTCATTGGTCAGTATAATGAAGCAGCCTTTTGCTACTGGATGGCTCAGCTCAGGCATTAGCTCTGTTAAGATGTTGTCCTCCCAGTGTTTATGTCCCTCCTTGTCACTCGGGCAGCACCACTTGCTGGTGGAAGCAGCAAATGTCCAGCTTCCAGCTTTACTTTTTTCCTGGATAACTTGGCATTTCCCCCTTTCTAGGCTACAGTCCTTTAATTCCCTGTCCCTCCCACAGTGACCCAGGCACTCCTCTTGTTCCCTGCCACAAGCCACATCTATGCCACACCCTCAGTGGCTGTTGGGGGAATCCCTCCTTCTGGCTGCAGCTCAGCATGGACTCCACATCTGGCACTTCTGCGCTTTCCCTCCTCAGCTTTCACTTCTCCTTCCCTGGACTGCTTCCTACAACATCCCTTCATTTGGCTGTGCTGGTTATGAACCCTCAGCCTTACAAGGGGCTGCCCTTTACCTGAAGCCTCTGTCTTACCAGCTTCCATCCCTGATTTCTAGTCCCATCTGCTCCTGCTGACAATCTCCGCTGCCAGCCTCTTCCTGCAGGTGCAGCCTGGGCAGTGATTCAGCCAGACACTTAGACACTTGAATGTCACTGAAGAGGATTTCCAGAGTTCCACAAGAACCTCTGCAGAAGTGCTGGAGAGCATGGCTGGCTGGGGCAGTGGTCTCCTGTGTTTATCAGTTCCCTGATTCCTGGAGCTTTGAGGCCAGCAGAACTGGGGAGGAAACGGAGATTAAAGAAAACCACTGGAACTGCTGTGGAGGGCAGGTGCCACTGGCATGGTGCTCCTGCTGCACCTTCCTGTGGGAGGTGTGTAGAGCAGTGCAAGCTTCTGTGGGGCTGGCTTTGTGCTTTGGGAGGCTGGGTCCAGGCAAGCCCCAGCCTCACCTTTTCCAGACCCATGAGGAAGCCTGTCCCTTATGTAAAGGTAGTGACTATTAAGCCTTCTTCTGCCACATGGGCTGGAGACCCTGCCCCTGGTTGGGTGTATATGGACAGTAAGGATTTTGGCCATCAGGTCAACACAATGAGGACAGGACAAGACCCCTGTGATGAAGAACATCTCCTGGGATGGGTAAAGGCTGGCCAGGCTGTGTCCAGGGCCCAAGTCCTTCTCAGTCAGGTGAAGTAAGTAGCCAAGCGAGAGGAGGGATGGAAATGGCCAAAGCCCCTTTCCAACAGGCTGGCCAGCCTCACCACATGTGCATGCTGGAATCTCTTCCCATCAGGGCTCTAGATTGCTCCCTGCCAGCGAAGTACACAGTGGCAGGGCCGTCCTTACCCATATGCTGACTGCACAGCTGCATAGGGCACCTCAGCATTTCCCAGTTCATTGCATTCATTGCAATGGGAGCTGGGCAGATGAGTCCCCAGTCCCAGCCCTGTGTTCCTTCTGTGCTGTTTGGGCCGGGCTGCCAGGGAACAGAGAGGCCCTGGAGATGCCAGAACTGATATACAGGCTCAGAGATTCTGCATAGACAGTCCTGTGCCTCCAGCAAATCCTCCAGGGGCTGCAGGGCTTTGGGTAGCAGCAGTATCCCTTGTGCAGCAGCGTAGATTGGGGGCATATCAAACTCTGGTGCAGCAATGGGGTGGTGCAGTGCGGTAAAGCAGGTACACCTCCCACTAGCAGCATCTCCTGGGGGCGAGGTGAAAGTGGCTCCATGCACATTGTGATATTTTGAACACACCACCCACCACTTCCTATTGGCTGTGGTTCCCCCTTCCTGGCCAATGGGAAACAGAGGGATGATTCCTGCATATGTGATTTCTCCCTTCACTACCTCCCCCAGGGGCTGCAGGGGATGTGTCGGCCACTAAAGAGAATAGTTGAGACTCCAAGGCCAAGAAGCAGGGCACAGAAGATCCAAAGTCTTAAGTCTTATGAAACTAAATAAGGGGGGCACAGCCCAGTCAGCTGCTGGGTCGCAGGCTCATCCAGCTCATTAAAAATGATGAAATCTGTTACTGCTTCTCAGTTTTTCCTTTCTGCAGACTTATTTTCTTCCACGCGCCCAAATGGGATTTTTATATATATGAACATCACTGAAATTTCTGCAGCTTCTGATCACATGAGACAGGTTCTGGGGGAGCTGCTAATTTCAGGGAAGAAAAGTGGGGACCAATGTAAGAAGTTTCCTTCTTTATATTTATCCAAATTCTAAAATATCTCCAAAGATGGAGACTTTGCCGTTACCTGAGGCAATTTATTCCAGTGCTTAACTGCCCTGACAGGAAATATTTCCTAATCTCCAACCTCCCTTGCTGCAATTAAAGGGGAATTCAATTTAACTAAAATTAAAGGGAAGGAATTTTATGATTTGTAGCTGTATTCCCAATTCGGTAGATTGATTGATTGACGTTTGGTGTCTATCTATCTATCTATCTATTGGTCATTACTCTGGCCAGATTAGGGATTGGAGAACTCACTGCTCAAAGAATTAAATTTAAGCTTGAGAGAGAAATAAAACGGTGAAATGTGCAGACCTGAGCACAGAGATGTTCTGCATGTGAATTATGATACAGACCCACAAGTGTGGACTTTGGGTCCTTTCCCTTCCAGTCACTGCATTAATGTCCTCCAAACACCCCGGGGCGTGGGGCTTTCTGTAGCCCTGGGCGCCTTCCAGTGCAGACCAAGTGCCTGTCTGGTGTGCGCTTTGGTGCCACACTCCCGACTGCACCATAGAGGAGCCCTGTGATCTGCAGGGGCGTCAGATGAGACGATCTCTGCAAAGAGCCTGTGGCACAGAGCAGCCTCTGCTGTTCCCATGTGCAGCCGGCTAGAGCCCCAGAATGTCCCTGAGAGAGTGGGGGTGACGCAGGGGTAGCAGCTCAGCCATGCAAAGGGGCTGCCAGGGGCAGGACATGAGCCCTGCTGGCCAGGGGCAGGTGTGGGAGTGACATCACAAGGGCCTTTTACAGCACCTCAGCCGATTGGTTAAAAGAAGTTGGAAGGTGATGACCTCATAGAGGGTCCCTGACACCAGCCATGTGGGACAGGCTGCAGGGCTGGGGCCATCTCAGACACCCCCGGGGCTTCCCCACAGGGAGTCTCCTTCCTCCGCTCTGCCCATGAGGCTGGAGAGGAACCAGGGTGAGAAAAATGAGCATGAGAAGGAGCCTCTTTGTCCCGTTCTCCTTCCCTCTTGACTAACTGCGCTGGACGACCGACGTTCACCTGGGGCAGGACAGAGCCTGACCCAGCTGATGCTGGGCAAATTGAAGGCAGGGAAAACACTCGGTTAAGGTGCTGCCCTCCCCAGTGGAACTGAAGAGTGAATGAATCAGGGTCCTGCTTTCTCGTCCCATCGCCCATTGTTGTGAAGCACAACAGTCTGTGAGCCACGAATGCCCCTTTCTCTGGAGAGTCACTAACAGGCAATTTCCCACAGAAAACTCTCTGCAAATGCGTGTTCAGTGTTTATGAAAAAGACACGTGTTCTCCTGACTGCACCGGCTCTGCACTGAGATCAATGGTGTCAGCATTCATTTGTTGTGCAGAAATTGCCGTAGGTGTGTGAGGTGTTCGGGAGATGTAGCAGCACCAGTGAGAGGCTTGGCCAAGATTCACTCCAACAGCCTGTTTTCTTTGCATCTCACCTCCTGCAGCCCAGATAACAAAGACTGGAGTCCGGCCCTTGTGAGCACTTTGCCCCACACGTTTCACTTTTGCCCAGATGACAGGCACATTTGACTCTTTCTACTCTGTGATAGGCTGTATGGAGTGTTTTATTTGTGGCCCGGCTAGCTCAGTTGGCAGAGCATGAGACTCTTAATCTCAGGGTCATGGGTTCAAGCCCCATGCTGGGTGCTTCCTTGCTTGCACTAATATTCTCAGCCTACTGAATAGTTTTCACTGTTGCCCCAGCCTCTGGCAGGAAATGTGTTCTTCTCCTTGGCTCTAGTACAAACACAGACAGTTCAAGGAGGAGTTGTGTAGACATTCTGCAGCCCTCTACTTTGAAGTAGTGGGGTCTGCCATGGCAGGAATCAGCTCTTAAAGCTGCAAGGACCTGGAAACCCTCAATCAGGAAGCTGAGACCATGCAGGCAGCAGCCATATCATGAGGTGCTCCTCCAGAGACCAGATGTCAGCCAGCCCCCTGAGTGCTTCCAGGGCTCCCCCACCAGGCCATCCCATGGCTCTCAGGCCTCCAGCCATTGGAAGAGGAAGTGGGGCCCGTCCTGCACTGAGTCTGAGCTCTGTGACCCCTGGAGTGAGGAGGAGGTGCTCCACGTAATGGGAAGCAAGCAATGGAGTGCAGAAGTGTTCAACCAGCTGGCCAAGGGCCTGACCACTTGGGGTCACCCTTCCTGCCCACCTCACCATATCAGGCGTAAGGTCAAGGAGTTGCAGCAGGGTTATGCCCGGGTGCAGGACTCAGCCATCTGGTCTGGGGGTTGTCCCCACCACTTGCCCCTATTACCAGGAGCTCAAAGCCATCCTGGGCCCCAGGGACACCTCCTCTCCCCTGGTCTTCCTTGACACCATGGCCGAGGAGCCCCAGCAGGATGTGAAGCCTGAGTCGGGACCAGAGCCCAGCTCCAAACCCCCAGGGCCAGAGCAGGGACCATCCGCCCCACCATCCAAGTGATCCAGCGAGGAGGTTGAGCTTGTGCTGGACGTCCCCTCCTACAGCTCCAGCCAGACATCTGCCCAATGGTCATTCCCAGACCATGGCGATGGACTGTCAGGCACGTACCCCACAGGGCACACACTCCCAGGGCATGACCCCCCCACATGCTAGGGCCCGGGCACACCGCAGCCCATGGATAAGGCTACGGCCACCAGCACCCTCACCCTCGGAAAGTCCCATGTGCCCCCTGTCTCCCCCCATGTAAATAGTGAGTGTATATAGTTATCCCCCCATTGTACATAGTTAGTTCTGATGGTGTTTGTTATGTTCCATGCTCAGAGGCGAGAATTTAGGTTGTTTAAGGAGGAATCATTTTCATTTTTCACAACCCCCGCATGTGCTATGTGTGAGCGGGTGGTGGGGGTAGTGTGTGGGCGATGGGGGCAGTGAGTGAGTGGTGGGGGGGGTGGTATGCTGGTGGCGGTGGGAATGTGCAGGGGAGGCCTGGATGGTGCTCACTTGATCCCCCAATCAAAGTACTCCCATAGGGCCTCCCAGAAATGGACCCATTCTTTGGGGGCATGAAGGCTACGGGCAGCAGCCCAGCTCACCTGTCCTCCTTTGGGCACCCGGAGGTGCAGCTGCTGGTACTGACACATCCATGGGATGGCTCTAATGCCACAGAGCACCTCAGCACAGCTTAAGAAATAGGGAGGACCATGACTACATGTGGCCAGATGACTCCCATAAAGAGCCTCCCCCGCTCCCCCCGCCCCGGCCTGGCTTCTCCCCTCCACCAAACCCACCCCCAAAGCAGCAGGCATGCTGAGGCCAGCATCACATGGTGGTACAAAACTGGGCAATCCCCAAGTGGGGCCTCTTAACTGTGGGGCTCCTTTTAGCTGTGGGACAGGAGCTGTGGCCCAAAGACGCATTCCCCAGCTGCTGAGAAGCACAGAAGAACTCCAGTCTTGTCCAGGGTGGCACAGTCGAATGGAGACCTGCCTCAGGGCCTGTAGCTGGTGCTGTGGAAGAATCTATTGCAGTCGGGACAGAGAAACATTCATTCCCCTCTGGCAAGTATCTGCTCTTTTCCCAGCTGTGCACTGCCCAGCCCAGGAGCTGGGAGGGACCAGAGCCCCTGATTCAGCCTTGGGAACAGGACTTTCCTTAGAGACAGCTGCCCATGTCACTGGGTGCAGCTCAGCCAGGGGTGCCCCCACCTTGCCACGCTGTCTGGCTAGGGCACTGAACCCCTGCACCCTGGCGACAGGGGACTGAGGTGAGTGTAGCGCTGTTGTTCTGACACTGGAGATGGGCTGGGCCCTGTCAGGCAAATGAAATCATCCCACCTCACCCCCCCCCACCTGTGGCAGCCAGACCTCAGCTCGGTCTCACAGAGTTGGCCTGTGCTTGGAGTCTGCCCAGCACAGGAGCTGGGGGGCAGCCGGCTCAGCCGTTGTAGAAGTAGCATCACACAAGAGGACTGGAACTCAACAAAGCTCAGCAGGTTGGTGCCTATAAAGGTTCAAGGAAGATGGGATTCAAACCCTGCAGAGCACAATGGATTAGCCGTCCATCCCCTTCACCACTCGGCCGCCTCACCCAACGTGCCTGGAACTTTTTCATATGTCCCAACTTCAGCCCTGCCAGGAAGTCTGGCCGGGGACACGGGATGGGCAGGTTTGGCCCAACAGGGCTCCGCTCACTCCTGTCCCCTGCAGTGCTGCTTCCTGGGGCGAGCAGGGCCCTGTGGTGCCCTGGCCTGGGAGCAGCACAGCCCGGCCATGACCATTCTCTACTCTGGGGCTGGGCCCTGCCCCAGCTCTGTGCATGTGTCCCTGCTGGGTGGGTACAGACCAGGGCCATGGGCAGGGTCTGCAGCCTTTGTGTCTCCTCCTGACATGCTCTGCTCCTTTCCAGCTGCTCTGTTAGCACAGCAGCTCCGGCTTTATTGCCCCCTTCTGTGCCAGGCCTGTCTGTGAGGTAGGGAGCTGATGGGAGGCAGGTTCAGGAGCAGGCTGTGGCTGGGAGGGAACACGTGGGATAGGGCAGGGGCACTTGCCTGGCACAGCTTCTGTTGGAGGAGGGGCAAAGATAGTTCTGTGGTTCCCAGCCAGTGAAATCAGTGAGGGAAAACCCTTCAAGTACGTGCCAGGAGAGAGCTTCTGTGCAACAGCAGCAATGCATCTGCTGGGCTCCCCTCCTGGACAACAGGGTCTGGTTCAACTTCTTCTGTCACATGGGTGTTGGGCTTGTCAGAGAGAGAGGCTGCAGCAGAAAGAGATGAGCCCTCAGGGGCATAAGAGAGAGTGAGACAAACAGAGACACTCGTGCTTCTGCCTGGCTTTGACCCAGGGACCTTTTGTGTGTTAGGCAAACGTGATAACCACTACACTACAGAAGCTCAACTTGCCCAGTAGGTGTATCTTGCCCTCCCCTAAATTGCATCCTCAAGCCACTGCTTCCCCTCCATATGTGGATGGGGGACCTAAGAGAAACTGAGGGGAGTCCTTTACTGGCTCAGCTGCTGGAGGAGAGGGAAGCAGCTGCACTCACAACTGGGACTTTCAATAGCAGCTCTTCCAGAATTGAGGTCCCAAGTGGTTATGCAAATGAGACATGCAATATTTAAGTCTGCACCTCATTTGCATTTCTTATTGGCCACATTTCCATGCCACTTCCAAAAGGGCTGGGCAGTGGAGCCACAGCCTCCCTGTGTAGATGCTCCACAGGACTTTTTGAAAGAGCTGCGGCTTTTTTGAAAAAAACTCTCCAGTGCAGACATAGCTGTGGGGAAAATGTAGAAGAGCAGAGCCAGGCTCCAGCCTGAACATTTGCAACAGCTTATAACAAAGAAATGTGTGTGTGCATAACAGAAGACTAGAATTTCTTTAACAACTACAGAACATACAAATGTTTAATAAGTCTTATTTGCATGGCCATTTCGAAGTTTGGGGCACGTGTAGACACGGCCCAAGAGGGGAGTTGCCAGGTGGTCTAATCCAAGTGCCTGGGCTCTTTGCAGGGGTAACTGGGTGGGGTGCGGTGGCCTGGGATGTGCAGGGGTTTAGAGGAGATGTTCTGGGGCTGCCTTGTAGTTTTAAATGCTACCAGTGTGACTCAAACCTTCGTGCTCTTCTGCTCTTATAAACTATTCCGTCTGGGGAAAACACCGAGTGGGACAAGTCCCTAAGCTGAAACCATGATGGTATCTCCAGGGGAATGGGAAGGAAACTCTTTCTCCTTTAGGAACACAGATGAAAGACTGACCCAGCCCACTCTTTCAGAAGGGCTACGTCTACACTGAGAGAAATCTTTGAAATAGCCTGGCAAATGGCCATTCAGAAGAATACGAATGAGGCACTGAAATGCATATTCAGCGCCTCATTTGCATGCCTCCAGATGCAGCGCTTTGAAATTTCCTCGTTTCGCTCCTGCGTGGCTCGTCCAGACAGGGATCCTTTTTGAAAGGACCCCACCAACTTTGAAATCCCATTATAACATAGGAAAAAATCTGGGAAGTGAATCAGCAGTCCAAGTGATTTCCAAAGACCTGCTGCTATTATGAACCAGGGCACATGCTCCTTGGGGGCACCCAACCACGTTGCCCCATCTGAATTCTGACAGGTCTGGGGGCCTTGTTCTGGAGTCTGGCCCTTCTCACCTTTAAACCTGTTAAATATTGTTCCATTATTTCAGCAGCAGCATGGCGGAGCTGCAGGAGTCGGTGCCTGTATTGGTGGCATTTAAATGCCTGGGGGGCATATAATAACCACAAGTAAGATGATCAGCATTCATTCCAGTGCACCACACAGGCTCTGCCTGCCAGCACCTCCTTGTCAAAAGTGACTTGACTTAAACCCTTGTCCTCCGAGGGGTGCATACATGCAGCAGTCCCATTCCAGAGACCACAACAGCCCAGCAGTTGCCTTTGGTTTTGTCCAGAAGGATCCCTTGTTTGCTACTGTCCTGTTGGCTGGTTAGCACACTTGGTTTGCAGGTGGTTCTAACACTACTCAAGCCATGTGTTCAAGGGCCCAGTGTACTGGCAGACAACACTTGGGTGTGTGTGGTTTCACCTTTGCCTTTCTTCCCCCAAATCACCTGAATTTGGGGTTTTTGGTCTGGGGTGGAATAGCAGCTGACAAGTCTGTGGGTTTGCTGGTGGGAGATCTGGCTGGCCAGTGGGGGTGGAAGAGTGGTTGTTGGGATTTCCCTTAGAAAGGAGGAAATCCCAGCCTGGGGTTGTAAGTAGCCTGGGTTTTGAGCAAAGGTAGCCTGGGCTGGTTTCTCTACATGTGCCCATGGCTCCTGTCCTATTACACACCATCCCTGCTTTCTCTGACACTGTTGAATGCTCCTGAGAAGAACGTTGTCAGCCTGTGCATGGTGTCTAGGTGGCAGCATCCTGCTCCTTTCTTCTCTTTGTCTTCCTCAGCAAGGGGAGGAAAACGAAGAGCCCACTTGCACCGGACATGAAGTAAACAACTGAGGAGAGCTTGCTGAAGACTCCCTATTGACTCACTGAGTGCGGGAGCCAAATGGTGGGAGGGAGCTGATGACCTCACATCTGCAGGGCAGGTTAACTACATGTCCCTGAGCTCAGCCCATGCTGGAGGCAGCTGGGCAGCTTAAGCAGAACACAGTGTCAGATGGGAGTAGATACGTGTTATTGGGGAAGGGATCCTGAGCGCTGCATCCCAGCCATGTGCTTTGTCCATGGTCCTGACTTCCTCACAAATCCAGCCTCCAGGTCAGAGCTGTTCCCGTTCCTTCCAGGGGGAGGGGAGATGCTCAAGGTGCTCTCTTGTGCCATTGCACCTGGCTGAGCACAGAGATCCCCAAATCCCCTCAATGCTGGGAGCCAGGTTGCTGTTTGAATTCTGTATTGCCAATGACATTGTCTCATTATTGTCCAGTATCCATAATAACAAAACACTGACAAACTCAGAGCTGTGATGACCGAGTGGTTAAGGTGTTGGACTTGAAATCCAATAGGGTTTCTCTGCGCAGGTTCAAATCCTGCTCACAGCGAAGTCTGTGTTTTACCCCCACCCAGGGCAAGACACACTGGTGTGGCACATGCAAGAGGTTGGGTCCCTAATCCTGTTTCACAACGCCTGGCTGTTTCCGGGGAGAAATGCAGCAGTTGTGATGTGGTCAGTGCTCCAGACAGAAGCTGGCTGCTGCTACCTGATGGGAGCAAAGCTCCAGGGAAGTAGGCGTCCCTCCCATGCCCCACTCTGCTCTGCTTCTGCAATGCTGTCCTGCTCTGCTCTGTCTCTGCCCGCACCCTTCTGCTTCATCCCCCAGTGTCTGCTGGTGTCTGCCTCCACCAGTCCCTGCCCCACCTTCTCCCCCGGGGCCACCTCCTGCTCCGCTCACACAGGAAATAGTGGCAAGTGCCTGGCCCATGGCCCGAGTAGCTCCACTGACATCGTAGGGCTGGGGGGAGCCTGAAGTGGGGCAGAGGAACCTCTAGGGGAGAGCCTGACAGCAGTGAGTGGCAGGTGCAAAGTGGACAGAGGGGGTTGTGGGGTGAACAGGGTAAAAGCTGGGATGTGGTTGGCTCAACTGTCTTCAGTGGTGTATTCTGGTCACAATCTTCTCTAGCGATGGGAATCTAAACTGCTGGATGGGGAGGGGTGTGGGCCAGGCCAGTGAGCAACTGAGGCAGGGCAGGCCAGGCCCAGTGAAAAACATTGGGGTAACAAGGAGGTTCACAGCTGACTACATTTTTCAGTCCCACGTAGTGCAGAGCCAGGGTTGGGGGAACGGCAAGTGGGGGAACGTAGCACAGATTTGGAGGACCCCCTCCCCTTTATTGAAACAGCCTGTCCACTCCCATGCCAGGTCAGACAGGCCTTTCCGGGTCTGGCTCGGTGGGATGTGAGAGCAGGAAGGTTTGAGCCACAGCAGTGGCCTCCCTCAGGGCAGCTGAGGTGAACACAACAGCAAGGCCCCTTTGGGTTTGGTCCATGGGAGGGGTGTGTACCAGTGGGGGATACAGGCTGATTTCTGGGAGGTTCCTCTAACGCCGAGACTCCGTCCCCACCACTTACTGATGGGAGCCCAGAGAGTCTCTGCTCATTGCAAAACGGCATAAGAAGCAGAACATCTGCCTGCCGGAAGGGAGGGCTCAGGCGCCTCTTTTCTGTGTGGCCAGTTGGATACAGTGTTGGACTTCGGATGAGGCCATAGATAGTTCAAGTGCCGATATGGTCCTACTCGCTCTATGCAGCCTTTGCCCACAGACTGCAACCTTCTCCTTGGCTGCTCTGAGAAAGGGTCTGGCTCCAACTGGGCTCTGGGAAGCAGTCGCTGGTCAGGCATGAGCCCTGGCTGCTCCCACTGAGCCATGACCTTTCTGGACTTGCCAAAGAAGAGGTGGGGCAGATCAGGTTTGTGTGTGGAGCAGTTTCCCTCTTCCAAATGGCGCCTGTCCTTGTGTGGGAGGGGGCTGATTTAATTGCCCCTTTGCAGCCCTGGGGGTTTCTCTGCTTCTCACTAGAAGGGGAGAAACCTCTTGAGGCCACATCTCCTGCCCCACTGCCAAACTGAGTCCCATAAGCGGGAGCGGTGACAGAGCTGCTGAGGAGCTGCTCTGCTTCCTGCCGTCTCCTGACACTGGGAGCGGACTGTCCGCAGCTGGCCCCATGCTGGTTGAGGGGAGGCTTTCAGTCACTGTGTGGCCTGCCAGAGTCAGGGGAACAGCCTGGCTGGGGGCATCTTTGCCAATCTGGTCGCAGGCTGATCTGTGAGAGGCCTTTGGTCAGTGTTGAGCCTTCCAGGGGGTGGGGAGCAGCCTGGCTGGGGGTGTCTGTGGCTCTCCACGGGCCAGGTATGATGGTGAATCCTTTAACAGTGTGTGACACACGTGATTTTGAGAAAAAGATTGTGCACATGCCTGGGGAGGAGCAGAGCAGTCCCAGAAGGAGGCAGCTTGTAAGCCACGACCTTTAGACAGGCTTACAACTGGGTAGAGCAGGAAAGGGGTAACAAGCCTGCATTGCGGTGGGGAAGGGGAAACTGAGGCACTGCACCTCATGACCTTGGTGGCTAAATGCCAAGCAATATATCCACTCCCAGACACTGCTCCCTGCATTCTGGGGGCTCTTGTTCCCACAGGGGAGTGCACCAGACAGAATGAATCAGTTTCCCAAATATGGCCAGAAAAATCAGATGACTAATCTGAGAGGTGTCAAGCAAAAGGAGTAGCATTGTCCCCTCAGTGGTGTAACAGGGAAGAGTCCGCACCTCCCTCAGCCCCAGTCAATTCCAGGGCCGGGAGGAAACATTTTCTGCAAAACTATCCAGAATTATAGCTTCTGCTCTGCATCCGTCCAGTGGTCTGACCATTGTGGGAGGGCAGCAGCCCACAAGGTTCACCAGCTGCAGCACTCACACCATCCTCTTCAGCCACCAGAGGACAAAGGCCACCTCCGTGTTCTCTCTGACATTGCCCATCCTCGGGCTGGTGGAATTTCCTTTGAGGTGGGATGAATTTCTTAGGGGCAACACCAATGCTGGGGTCATGTGCAGATTTGCATCATGGGTACAGATAAACATCCTTACCTATAAATACATGTTTGGAACAGATCAAAGGTATGGAAGACAAACACATCTAACTGGGGGATAACTCACAAGGTGCAATGCTTCTAACAGTTATTTCATGTGACGTCATATTAAAAAGAATATTAACGCCCCATTTCGGTACCTCTATTTGATCACCCTTTCTTACAGCTCCAGCTGTTAAAGACACCCAGATGGAGCACTCTGAAAATGGCTCTATAAATAAATCACAGACATGGCCATTCAGTGAACCATAAAAATCCATCCCAGAGCCCCAATGGAAACACCTCCTCCCACAGACCACTAACTCTCCACAATCTCCACCGCAGCTGCTCTCAGAAATGAAGTATCTGCCAAAGCACCGCATGCTACAGACCTCTGCAGTTCACAGAGCCACCCGTTACATGGATATCACCTGCCCACGGAGCTCAATGAAGCTGAGTCCAGGGAGTTGACGCAGCCAGTAGAACCTGTTCAAAGGACATCAGGCACTGCAAAGCCACAGGAACCTCCCTGTCCAGAGCAGCCAGGCCACTTAGTCAAGATGCCCCAAGGGCTCACCTTGAGCTGGAAACTGTCATTTTGGCGTTACTAGCAGCATTGTCTGAACAGCTCAGCCAGCCAGCTGGTAGCAACGGGTCTTACAAGTGTCGTCTTAGGAAAGGAGCCGGGGAGCTGCAGGGACATATGGACTCAACAGTGAGGCGGCTGGGGCAGGGCTTTATCTCATACCCTGGGGAATTAGCTCAAAAGGTAGAGCTAATTGCATTGCTTTGCATGCAACAGGCAGTGGGATCGATGCCCACGTTCTCCAGTAAGAATTGCATTCTCCAGCCTTTTCTTCCAATGCAACGTGAGACCAGAGCCCCTTCCTCTGACAACTGGGTTCCCCCCACCAAACCTCTCAATGTGGAGGCAGGATTTGGGGCTGTCTGTGCTTAGCTGTGTGCAAGGGTACAAGAGAGCTCTTTGAACATCTCCTCTCCCACCTGCTGGGAACTCACACACGTTTGCTCTGGAGGCAGTATTTGAAAGAGGAAGTCAGGACCATGGACTACCTCAGGGGAGAGAAAGTGGTGATGCACATGTGAGCCGTGTACCTAATATGGTGATACACTTGGAGCGGGTAGGAGTGAGTTGCATGTGGGTCATTTTGGTGGGCAGGTTTAGTGCTGCATTCGCAGAAATTTCTGGAGTTGGGGTGACAGCTGTGGGGTCTGCTCCTGCGGGCTCTGTGTCTGTGGGTAGGAGAGCAGGCAGGAGAGCAGCTGCTCCAAGGCCATGTGTGCTGGGTGAGCTGGGAGCAGGTCCCTCCAGAGGAAGCACGTTGCAGCAGGTGGTGATGGTGTTACCCCTCTGTCAGGGAACATGGGCCATGTTAATATTGTGCTTAGGGTAGCAGAGAGAGGGGACAGGCAGGGTTTGAGGGGACACCCGGCGGGGGCCTAGCGCAACGGGTGAGGGGCAGCAGGGTCTGAAGCAATTCCTAGCCAAGGCTCAGGGCTGTGGGGAATGGGAGACAGAGCCTGAGGGTGGGTGGATGCCAGGTCATGCATTCATCAGCTAAGCCACAGAGCCCATCGCCATTGCTAAAACCCAGGCACTACTGGGAATGGGACCCAGGCTCCTCTGCTTCTAAGACACGCGCTTCAACCAGCTAATCCACAGACCCTCAAGGACCAGTGGCTCAGTGCTCACTGGTGGCCAATGACTCCCATACAATTTCCTTCATTCTTTCCCTGTCCAGTGTGGAACAGCTTAGTTTCTGTAGACAAACTCCACACCCATCTAGTGCACCATCTACCCATTCTCTGTGGGCTCTGCCTCTCCTGTTTGAACCATTCATAATGTTAAATACCAGGGTCTTGATTTTTCTTTCCTCCTGCATTCTGCAGATATACTCAAATTCCTGTAACTTCCATTGCATAACCTTCTGCAGTAGGTTTTCTTTCAGTTGCTTCTTTATGTAGAATTCCTCGTAGGTGATCTTCAGCATCTATCCCATTATCAGGATCTTTCTATAACAGCTCCTCTCAAATGCCAATATCCTTCTCTTTGAATCTTTCCTTATCACCCATGTCTCACAAACGCACATCATGCTGCTGAATACACACGTGTTCGAGACACTCAGCTTTGCTCCTAAGATAATTGCTTTGTTTCTTCAGTTCTCATCCATTGCCTTCAGACACGCACTTGCTTTCACAATTCAAGTCGCTATTTCCTTCTTACAGCCCAGAGCATATGTTATGTTGCTTCTCACATATGTGATCTTCTCTACTTCGATCCCATCTACACTGATCACCCTTCTAATTTTCTAATCTACATATATCATTGTTTTTGTATAACAATGTTCATAATCCCTCTTTACCACTTCCCTTCCTCATTTAGCACCTGCACCATTCTTGTTTCCTTCTTTTCATCATCTTCAATGAGAACTATATTATCCACAAACCTCAGCTTGTAGATTATCATCCCGAGCAGCTACTCCGTCTACTTTTTCCTCCATCTTGTCAAGATGCATGATGAAGATACTACTTATAACCAAATGCCCATCCCTCCACACATTCTTACCACTGCCTGAGCATTGTTGTTGATACCTGTCAACAACCGATCAGTCTGCTATTCCCTCCCTGTGACTCCAACAGCGCCCAAGTCACTTTCTGATCTATCCTGTCAAATGCCTTTTGAAAATCAACAAAGCTACTGCAGATGCTGGAGTACCTCTCCAGGCGCGAGCCTGGGCAATTTTGTGGGACCCTGGGCTGCCCAGACTCCAGTGTCCCCCTCTCGACTTCACTGACATCATCCAAAGGAGAGGATAACCTCTACGTCTGGTACCAGCTCAGCTGCAGAGACTGCCAGGTCAATGCCAGAAGTTGGCACAGAACTGCCTAAGGACTCCCCTCCGGAGTTTCTGTCTGGGTTTACTCCCTCAGCCTTGCGCCTTACCAGGATAACCCAGAAGGCAGTGGGGCGGGTTGCACAGAAGCTGTCCACAACCTTGAGCTGACAGAACTTGGCTCACACCAAGCATGATAGCTTAAAAAGCCAAGACACTTCCCAGTTCACCAAGGAGCAGGTCATCTCCTCTCTCCGCTTCCAACAGAGAAATTAAAAGGAAGGAAGGAAGGAATTAACCTGTGTTGACTGGGAATTGAACCCAGCTCAACTGCTTGGAAGGCAGCCATGCTAACCACTACACCACCAACACTTCCTTGATGGGCCTGTGCTAAAATCAGGCATATGAATGCAAGAGCATGTGTCTTCAACCCCATGTTCTGTTTTCATATATTGATATTGTAGAAGCTCTATTCTCTATCATTCACAGGGCACCAGGGGGGCTAGATAATCAAATGTGCCAGATAGAAGACTTACCTACCCTGAATGCAAACCCAGCCACACCTCACAGATCAGCTCCGGCTCATGTCCTTCAGTACATTTTCTCTGACTTTTACTGAACAGTCTCCAAGCATATAGAAGAACACTGTCCCACACACAAAGGAAATCTGCCTCCCTGAGTGATGGTCGCTATGTGAGTGGGAGAAGGTAGGTCAGTGGGGAAGATGTGGTGTGCACCTGAGGAGAGAAAGTTTAATCAACACCCATTTGAAAAACTACTCTGGGCTGGGACAGAAAAAGAAGCCTGGGAAAGAAGAGTTTGTCTAACAGGGATCTGAAGATTAGCGATTCAAGCAAGAGTGAAATATGGATGTCAGCCAGTGATAGAGTGTTTGATTTCAGGTAAAGTGATCTTCTTTCTAATCCATGCTCCCCTTTTCAAAGGCAGCCACTTGTATGACAATAGTTGTATCACCTTTCCCAACATGCTCTGGATTTCTATCGTATGGGGATCCTGAAAATGGAAATGAACCCTTAACATTTGTCAGTGCCAATGCAGATAAACCTAGCAAACCCCTCCCTTTGTTGAAATCTGGCTACACAGCGAAACTGACAGTTGAGACTGACATGAGGAATTTTGGGTCTTATTTCCATAAAGAGGTGCTCATTCAGAGTCTATCACATACATCACTTCCAGCAGGAAAGGTCTCTGCACACTTTGTAAATGTGTGTGTCGAGAGGATGTCATTTATTCTGGGAATTCACAGCCAAGGCCTTTAAGTCCTCCCTCAGCTAGATATTCATACACACTTATCACCAAGCTCCCCAGTCTCTGCATTTCTGTTAATTCTCTGCAGGCTGTTTATTATTATTTCTTGTAAAAGAAAAATTAACCCTTTTCACCTTTTGGGGGCTTCTAAGAAATGTTGCCTTACAGCCAGGTGGAGGTGGCAGCAAGACGGGTTGGGCTCAATGTCTAGGGGAGAAGAGTGGTAGAAATGGGGCAGGAAGGAGTGTCCTGAGAGGTGAAACAGCTGGAGGGTGGCATGAAGTGCAGGGTGCCAGCCTGTCAAGAGTCACAGGTGCCCCCAGGAGTAACATTTGGTTGGTCCTGGGGTGTAAAAGCAGTACTCAGGAGTCTGATCTCTGCAATCTGAGTTCAAATCTCAGTGGATGGCTGGTTGGTTGTGTTGTTGCTGTAAATCTTTGTCTCTCCAAAGCTTGGGCTTCTTTATTCACTGGTGCACCTGAGGAAGTTTTTTTTTCCTCCTGCTGGATGACTGAGGCCCACTGGAGCTAGATAGGACTCTGGCTGGGCTGAGTCACCAACATGGCTGCAATAGGTCGAGGCCCTGCAACTTACCAGTCTGTGAAGAGATACCTGAGGAGTGAGGTTGTGTTTTTCACAGCTTCTCCTGATTGCCACACAATTGTTGCCAGTACCTGGAGCTGTCAGGCTATTCCTATTGCACACATGGCATTTAAAGGAAGGACCATCCAGAGCAGGCTAAGAAAGTCAGGGGACAGCAGGTGAGAGGAAGAGTTCCAGGCTAGAGCCCAACTCATCTGTCCCCCTCTGGGCCCTTGGAGCAGGGGCTGCTAGTTCTGACGCCTCCATGGGATGCTCTAATGCTCCAGAGCACCCAAGGCCAGCACAAGAGGAGGGGAGGGCCATGACTGCATTGGCCAGAGGACTTCCCTAAAGATCACAGAGCCTGGCTGTTCCCACCCGCAAAGCAGCATGTGCGCTGCAGCCAGCATCAAAATGGGATAGAAAATCAGCTCTCCCCAAAAGGGGCCTCTTAACTGTGGGGCTCCTTTCAGCTGTGGGGCAGGAGATAAGTCCCAAAGGCTACGTCTACACGTGAAGCCAACATCGAAATAGCTTATTTCGATGTAGCAACATTGAAATAGGCTATTTCGATGAATAACGTCTACACGTCCTCCAGGGCTGGCAACGTCGATGTTCAACTTCAACGTTGCGCGGCACCACATCGAAATAGGCGCTGCGAGGGCACATCTACACGCCAAAGTAGCACACATCGAAATAAGGGTGCCAGGCACAGCTGCAGACAGGGTCACAGGGAGGACTCAACAGCCAGCCGCTCCCTTAAAGGGCCCCTCCCAGACACAGTTGCACTAAACAACACAAGATACACAGAGCTGACAACTGGTTGCAGACCCTGTGCCTGCAGCATGGATCCCCAGCTGCCGCAGCAGCAGCCAGAAGCCCTGGGCTAAGGGCTGCTGCCCACGGTGACCATAGAGCCCCGCAGGGGCTGGAGAGAGAACATCTCTCAACCCCCCAGCTGATGGCCGCCATGGAGGACCCAGCAATTTCGACGTTGCGGGATGCGGATCGTCTACACGGTCCCTACTTCGACGTCGAACGTCGAAGTAGGGCGCTATTCCGATCCCCTCATGAGGTTAGCGACTTCGACGTCTCACCGCCTAACATCGAAGTTAACTTCGAAATAGCGCCCGACGCGTGTAGCCGCGACGGGCGCTATTTCGAAGTTAGTGCCGCTACTTCGAAGTAGCGTGCACGTGTAGACACAGCTCATGTGAATTATGATACAAACCCACAAGTGTGGACTTTGGGTCCTTTCCCTTCCAGTCACTGCATTAATGTCCTCCAAACACCCAGGGGTGTGGGGCTTTCTCTAGCCCTGGGCGCCTTCCAGTGCAGACCAAGTGCCTGTCTGGTGTGCGCTTTGGTGCCACACTCCCAACTGCACCATACAGGAGACCTGTGATCTGCAGGGGCGTCAGATGAGATGATCTCTGCAAAGAGCCTGTGGCACAGAGCAGCCTCTGGTGTTCCCATGTGCAGCCGGCTAGAGCCCCAGAATGTCCCTGAGTGAGTGGGGGTGACACAGGGGTAGCAGCTCAGCCATGCAAAGGGGCTGCCAGGGGCAGGACATGAGCCCTGCTGGCCAGGGGCAGGTGTGGGAGTGACATCACAAGGGCCTTTTACAGCACCTCAGCCGATTGGTTAAAAGAAGTTGGAAGGTGATGACCTCATAGAGAGTCCCTGACACCAGCCATGTGGGACAGGCTGCAGGGCTGGGGCCATCTCAGACACCCCCGGGGCTTCCCCACAGGGAGTCTCCTTCCTCAGCTCTGCCCATGAGGCTGGAGAGGAATCAGGGTGAGGAAAATGAGCATGAGAAGGAGCCTCTTTGTCCCGTTCTCCTTCCCTCTTGACTAACTGCGCTGGACGACCGATGTTCACCTGGGGCAGGTCAGAGCCTGATCCAGCTGATGCTGGGCAAATTGAAGGCAGGGAAAACACTCGGTTAAGGTGCTGCCCTCCCCAGTGGAACTGAAGAGTGAATGAATCAGGGTCATAGAATCATAGAATCATAGAACACTAGGACTGGAAGGGGCCTCGAGAGGCATCAAGTGCAGTTCCCTGCCCCGACGGCAGGACCGACCACTATCTACACCATCCCTGATAGACATCTATCTAATCTGTTCTTAAATATCTCCAGCGAGGGAGATTCCACAACCTCCCTTGGCAACTTATTCCAGTACTTGACCACCCTGACAGTTAGGAACTTTTTCCTAATGTCCAACCTAAACTTCCCTTGCTGCAGCTTAAGTCCATTGCCTCTTGTTCTCTCCTCAGAGGCCAAAAAGAACAAGTTTTCTCCCTCCTCCTTATGACACCCTTTAAGATATCTGAAAACCGCTATCATGTCCCCCCTCAATCTTCTTTTCTCCAAGCTAAACAAGCCCAATTCTTTCAGCCTTTCTTCATAAGTCATGTTCTCCAGACCTTTTATCATTCTAGTTGCTCTTCTCTGGACCTTCTCTAATTTCTCCACATCTTTCTTGAATTGGGGTGCCCAGAACTGGACACAACATTCCAGCTGAGGCCTAACCAGCGCAGAGTAGAGCGGTAGAATGATTTCTCGTGTCTTGTTCACAACACACCAGCAAAGGCATCCCAGAATCATGTTTGCTTTTTTTGCAACAGCGTCACACTGTTGACTCATATTTAACTTGTGATCTACTAGAACCCCTAGGTCCCTTCCTGCTGTACTCCTTCCTAGACAGTCTTTTCCCATTCTGTATGTGTGAAACAGATTATTCCTTCCTAAGTGCAGCACCTTTCATTTATCTTTATTAAACTTCATCCTGTTTACTTCAGACCATTTCTCCATTTTATCTAGATCATTCTGAATTATGACCCTATCCTCCAAGGTAGTTGCAACCCTCCCAGCTTGGTATCATCTGCAAACTTAATAAGCGTACTTTCTATGTCACTATCCAAATCATTAATGAAGATATTGAACAGAACTGGTCCCAAAACAGACCCCTGCGGAACCCCACTTGTTATGCTTTTCCAGCAGGATTGAGCACCATTAACAACTACTCTCTGGGTGTGATTGGCCAGCCAGTTATGCACCCACCTTATTGCAGCCCCATTTAAGTTGGACTTGCCTAGTTTGTTGATAAGAATATTATGCGAGACCGTATCAAATGCTTTACTAAAGTCTAGGTATACCACATCCACTGCTTCTCCCTTATCTACGAGTCTCGTAATCGTCTCAAAAAAAGCTATCAGGTTGGTTTGACATGATTTGTTTTTTACAAAACCATGCTGGCTGTTCCCTATCACTTTACTACCTTCCAAGTGCTTGCAGATGACTTCCTTAACTACCTGCTCCATTACCTTTCCTGGCACAGAAGTTAAGCTGACTGGCCTGTAATTTCCTGAGTTGTTCTTATTCCCCTTTTTGTAGATGGGCACTATATTTGCCCTCTTCCAGTCTTCTGGAATCTCTCCTGTCTCCCATGACTTTCCAAAAATGAGAGCTAACGGCTCAGCTACCTCTTCTATCAGCTCCATGAGGATTCTAGGATGCATTTCATCAGGCCCTGGTGACTTGCAGACATCTAATTTTTCCAAATGGTTTTTAACTTGTTCTTTTTTTATTTCAAAAACTAACTCTACCCCTTTTCCACCAGCATTCACTATGTCAGGCATTCCTTCAGACTTCTCTGTGAAGACCGAAACAAAGAAGTCATTAAGCATCTCTGCCATTTCCAAGTTCCCAGTTACTGTTTCTCCCTTCTCACTGAGCAATGGCCCTACCCTGTCCTTGGTCTTCCTCTTGTTTCTAATATATTTGTAAAAGGTCTTCTTGTTACCCTTTATGCCTGTATGTCCTCCTTTCTTATCCCATCGCCCATTGTTGTAAAGCACAACAGTCTGTGAGCCACTAATTTCCCTTTCTCTGGAGAGTCACGAAGAGGCAATTTACCACTGAAAACTCCCTGCAAATGTGTGTTAACTCTTTATGAAAAAGAAACGTGTTCTACTGACTGCACCGGCTCTGCACTGAGATCAATGGTGTCAACATTAATTTGTTGGGCAGAAATTGCCGTAGGTGTGTGAGGTGTTCGGGAGAGCTCGCGGCACCAGTGAGAGGCTTGGCCAAGATTCACTCCAACAGTCTGTTTTCTTTGCATCTCTCCTCCTGTAGCCCAGATAACAAAGACTGGAGTCCGGCCCTTGTGAGCACTTTGCCACACACATTTGACTTTTATGCAGCTGACGCGCACATTTGACTCTTTCTACTCTGTGATAGGCTATGGGGAGCTTTCCTGCTGTGCCCTGGCTAGCTCAGTTGGTAAAGCATAAGACTCTTAATCTCAGTATCATGGGTTCAAGCCCCCTGCTGGGCACTTGCTTGCTTGCTTCCTTACTTCCTTGCACAAACATTCTCAGGCTGCCTAAGAGTTCTCAAAAAGCTTTCACTGTTGTCCTGGCCTCAGGCAGGAAATGTGTGTTCTTGTCCTTGGCTCTAGTACAAACAAAGATAGTACAAGTAGGAGTTGTGTAGAGGTTCCGCAAGTCCTCTCCTTTGAAGTAATGGGCCCTGCAAGGGCAGCAATCAGGTCTTAAAGCTGCAAGGACCTGGAAACCCTGAAGCAGGAAACTGAGACCATGCAGACAGCAGCCACACCATGAGGTCCTCCTACAGAGACCAGATGTCAGCCAGACCCCTGAGTGCCCCCATGGCTCTCAGGCCTCCAGCCATTGGAACAGGAAGTGGGGACCTTCCTGCACTGAGTCTGAGCTCTGTGACCTCTGGAGTGAGGAGGAGGTGCTCCATGTAATGGGAAGCAAACAATGGAATGCAGAAGTGTTCACCCAGCTGGCCAAGGGCCTGACCCCCTGGGGTCAACCTTTCCTGCCCACCTCACCATATCAGGAGTAAGGTCAAGGAGCTGCAGCAGGGTTACACCTGTGTTCAGGACTTGCCCATCTGGTCTGGGGGCTGTCCCCACCTTTTGCCCCTATTACCGGGACCTCAAAGCCATCCTGGGCCCCAGGGACACCCACCTACTCTCTCCTGGTCTTCCTTGACACCATGGCCGAGTGTAGCCAGGCAGCCAGCCCCCTCTCAGACCAGCATTGCTGGGAACACAAGGGAGCCAAAACAACAGGGCACTTAACATAAATTCCAGCACAGCCTTTGAAGCTGTGAGAAGCACAGGTGCTGCTACAATGTGCCTCTGGGAACATATACAATGATTAGGCTCACAGCAGACAGAGAAGCTGTGACAGACCTGGCTCTTAGCCCCTACTAAATAATGTGATGCACACACACCAACATCCTAGGTGGGAAAATATTTACCCTAATAAAAGAAATGTCCAGTAGTCGAAACTTATTGTTTCTCTCCCTTGCAAGTGTAAACTACTCTTGCTAGAGCTGGTGTCGCCCAGACAGACCAGTCCCAATTTGGCATAAGAAAGGAGAAAGAGAATAAAGGAGTTCAGAGGTATAAGTATGGGACCTACAGCACCATGATTTTTGAGTGCTTTTCACTATCTATCTGCTGGCCAGATAAGTGACAGCCTCCCAAGGCTTCTGCAGATAAAAGGGTCCCTAAGCCTTGTCCCTTATTCGTCTTTCCGTGGAATTGAGTGACCGATCCTGGCTTGGCACCGCTGGAATCGAGAGATGCAAGGAGGGTAAGAAGCGCCCACACCTGATCTCCTATCTTTAGTGTACACATATTTTGAAATAGACTCTATACTTTGTTTTCTTTCTTTGGGATCGTGGCTTCAGTTTTGTAACTTGTTTGTGTGTGTAACATCTATACATTTAAACAAGTAGGCACTAGCAATTTTGTAACCACATGATTAGAATCTAGTTTCATAAATTTTGGTAACCGTTTGTGCATAAGCCTGACTTGTTTCTCTGGTTTACTGTAAAGCAGCCAACACAATTAAAGAACCTCAGCCGTTTTGGCTATAAAGCCTGGCCATTAGGTGAGAGTACTAAGAGCCTAGCGTTGAGTTGTGCCGCCTCCACGGGGCAAACTCTTGGGGCGCCTGTCAGTCAATCCTGACTGCCCGCTGCGAAGGGGCTCTGAGCTCTAGCAGTTAAAGTCACGGGTGTTTAGGACCTTGGGGCATCCGTCAGCCTAGCCCGGGCTGCCCGCCGCGAAGGGACAGTGCATCCTAGCGGTTAAAGTCACGGATGGTATAAAACGTGCATAGCTGGCACCTCACCAAACATCCTTGGCCATCGGCTAACACCGAGGAGCCCCAGCAGGATGTGAAGCCTGAGTCTGGACCAGAGCCCAGCCCCACACCTCCAGCGCCAGAGCAGGGACCATCCGCCCCACCATCCAAGTGATCCAGTACGGAGGTTGAGCTTCTGCTGGACATCCCCTCCTGCAGCTCCAGCCAGACATCTGCCCGATGGCCATTCCCAGACCATGGCAGTGGACTGTCAGGCACATCCCCCACAGGGCACACGCCCCCAGGGCATGACCCCCATGTGCCAGGGCCCGGGTACACCGCAGCCCATGGATAAGGCCACAGCCACCAGCACCCTCACCCTCGGCCAGCCCCATGTCCCCCATTAGTAAATAGTTAGCGTATATAGTTATCTCCCCCAATTGTACATAGTTAGTTCTGATGGTGTTTGTTATGTTCCATGCTCAGAAGCGAGAATATAGGTTGTTTAACAAGGAATCAGTTTCATTTTTCACACATCCCCCATGAGTTACGTGTGGGGCCAGTGAGCTGGTGGTGGGGGCAATGTGTGTGTGTGTGGTGGGGCTGGAGTGCGGGTGATGGAGGCAGTGAGTGAGTGGTGGTGGGGGAGGTTTGCAGGTGGTGGTGGGAGTGTGCAGGGTGTGCACCTGGGTGGTACTCCCTTGATCCCCCAATCAAAGTACTCCCATAGGGCCTCCCAGACATGGACCCATTCTCTGGGGGCGTGAAGGCTACGGGCAGCAGCCCAGCTCACCTGTGCTCCTTCGGACACCCGGAGGTGCAGCTGCTGGTACTGACACATCCATGGGATGGCTCTAATGCCACAGAGCACCTCAGCACAGCTTAAGAAGAAGAGAGGACCATGAACACATGTGGCCAGAGGACTTCCATAAAGAACCTCCACCCACCGCCTGGCTTCTCCCCGCCACCAAACCCACCCCCCTCAAAGCAGCAGGCATGCTGAGGTCAGCATCACAAGGTGGTACAAAATTGGGCAATCCCCAAGTGGGGCCTCTTCACAGTGGGGCTTCTTTTAGCTGTAGGGCAGGAGATATGTCCCAAAGAGGCATTCCCCAGCTTTTGAGAAGTACAAAAGAACTCAAGTCTTGCCCAGGGTGGCACAGTCGAATGGAGACCTGCCTCAGGGCCTCTAGCTGGTGTTGTGAAAGAATCTCTTGAAGTCGGGGCAATGAAATATTCATTCCCCGTGGGCAAGTATCTGCTCTTTTCCCAGCTGTGCACTGCCCAGCCCAGGAGCTGGGAGAGACCAGAGCACCTGATACAGCCTGGGGAAAACACCCTTCCTCAGAGGCAGCTGCCCATGACACTGGCTGCAGCTGAGCCAGGGCTGCCCCCACCTTGACCCCATGTCTGGCTGGGGCACTGCACCACTGCACTCTGGCTGCAGGGGACTGAGGTGAGTGTGGCACTGTTGGTCTGACACTGGAGATGGGCTGGGCCCTGTCAGGCAAATGAGATTATCTCATCCCCGGGAGCCAGAGCTCAGCTCAGCCTCACAGAGTTGGCCTGTGCTTGGACTCTGCCCAGCACAGGAGCTGGGAGGCAGCCGGCTCAGCTGTGCTAGAAGTAGCATCACACAATACGACTGGAACTCAACAAAGCTCAGCAGGATGGTGCCTATAAAGGCTCAGTGAGGATGGGATTCAAACCCTGCAGAGCACAATGGATTAGCCGTCCATCCCCTTCACCACTCGGCACCTCACCCAACGTGCCTGGAACTTTTTCATATGTCCCAACTTCAGCCCTGCCAGGAAGTCTGGCCGGGGACACAGGATGGGCAGGTTTGGTCCAACAGGGCTACGCTCACTCCTGTCCCCTGCAGTGCTGCTTCCTGGGGCGAGCAGGGCCCTGTGGTGCCCTGGCCTGGGAGCAGCACAGCCCGGCCATGACCATTCTCTACTCTGGGGCTGGGCCCTGCCCCAGCTCTGTGCATGTGTCCCTGCTGGGTGGGTACAGAGCAGGGCCATGGGCAGGGTCTGCAGCCTTTGTGTCTCCTCCTGACATGCTCTGCTCCTTTCCAGCTGCTCTGTTAGCACAGCAGCTCCAGCTTTATTGCCCCCTTCTCTGCCAGGCCTGTCTGTGAGGTAGGGAGCTGATGGGAGGCAGGTTCAGGAGCAGGCTGTGGCTGGGAGGGAACACGTGGGATAGGGCAGGGGCACTTGCCTGGCACAGCTTCGGTTGGAGGAGGGGCAAAGATAGTTCTGTGGTTCCCAGCCAGTGAAATCAGTGAGGGAAAACCCTTCAAGTACCCGCCAGGAGAGAGCTTCTGTGCACCAGCAGCAATGCATCTGCTGGGCTCCCCTCCTGGACAACAGGGTCTGGTTCAACTTCTTCTGCCACGCGGAAAGCAAGAAAAACAGAGCGCTCATGCTTCTGAACCAGGGACCGTTTGTGTGTTAGACAAACGTGATAACCACTACACTACAGAAGCTCTACTTCACAGCTTTGCCTCTCTTGCCCGCCCCTGAATTGCATCCTCAAGCCACTGCTTGCCCTGCCATTTGTGGATGGGGGACCTCATAGAAATTGAGGGGAGTCCTTTACCGGCACAGCTGCTCGAGGAGAGGGAAGCAGCTGCACTCACAACTGGGACTTTCAATATCAGCTCTTCCAGAACTGAGGTCCCAAGTGGTTATGCAAATGAGACATGAAATATTTTAGTCTGCACTTCATTTGCATTTCTTATTGGCCACATTACCATGCCACTTCCAAAAGGGCCACAGCCTTCCTTTGTAGATGCTCAACAGGACTTTTTGAAAGAGCTGTGGCTTTTTTGAGAAAACGCTCTCTGGTGCAGACATAGCCATGGGGAAAAAAGTAGAAAAGCAGAGCCAGGCTCCAGCCGAAACATTTGCAACAGCTTATAACAAAGAAATGTGTGTGTGCGTAACAGACCACGAGAATTCTTTTAACAACTACAGAAGATACAAATGTTTCAACACCAGTTTTATTCTCTCTCCTCACACTTGCTTAGAAAAAGTAATTCTCAGAACACTGAAATGTCTATCAAAAGGTTCTAATAAGAGCTATTTACTTGGGCCATGGCTTCACTTTTGAAAGGGAAATGCTGATGAGGCTCTGCCATTCCACACAGAGAAACCAGTCGCACTGACCTTTTCGCAGCCCTCCCAACATAATGGAAATGATCAATACATACTTTGTGGGTGCATAGTTAACATGCACAAGGCCACATCCTGTGCACAAACAGTGGCCCCCACCAGGTGCCCCAGGGAGGATCAGCAACAAGACACCACCGGGATTTGAATCCAGGATCCCCTACTTACAAGCCAGGTGCTTTAACCAGCTGAGCCATGGTGCCTGCTTCCAACTAAGCTCTCCTGTCTGCCCACACCTGACTCCCACCAGCCCCACCTGGGCCTGCTTCGCTCTGCTGGAGTTTAGATCCTGTCAGACAGAGGAGCTGGGGAAGTTTAACTCCCAAGGGGGGTGACTCTTTCCATAGGTCTGTGCTCAAGAGTTAGGTGGTGTCACTCAGGGGTATAAGAAACTGTCCCCCACCTCCGGAAGAAAACAGACCTACTCCAGTGCACAGATTGTCATGGCAACCACAGGGCTTGTATGGTCCACATTGGTTGGGGAAGGTCCTTGGCCAGTGAAGACCCAGAGGACAGGTGTCCTGTGACTGCTGTAGTGGGGAGACTGTGGTCAGTGCTGGAAGCTCCCTAGAAATGGGGAACTGGCGACATCTGAAAGATTACGTAATCACAGCCCATGACGCAGGTTAACCTTTGTTTTAAACAGAAATCTTTAAGGGCAAGGAGGCCGGGGTGCAGCAGCTTTCGAACCCAAATGGGCTGTTTCTTTGCAGGGGGCAAAATGTAGGAAATGGAAGGGGGCACTGGAGAAGCTTCGCTCCTGGCTTGACACTGCCTTGGAAAAGAAGGAAAAAAGACACCACTTCTGTTGGAGAATGTGGGCATTTCTCCCAAAGTCTCTCACACGCTTAGTGAGTGATCTACCAATTCAGCAAATTCCCCTGTGTCTGTGCATAATTTCTGACTCACCGATCTTATTCCAAAGGCCAAAACATCCCTGTGGCCGCCCATGGCTGCAGCTAAGGGATGCAAAGGCTGTGTTTGCACAGCAGTGTTCTTCCTGAATACGCGATTCCAGAAGAGGTGTTCCACAGTTGTTGATTCCGATATAGGAGGTGTGGATTGAAAGGGAGTTGAAAGTGGGTTGAAATCCCACTCTTAGCATCAATTCTATTCTCTGCACGCTCTGCTGGCCTCATTTCAATGTCTCTGCTAACATTTCACCAGCCCTTGCTATGGGTTTCTGTTAATGAGTGTCACGACTGAGGCACAATTCAGACACGAACTTCAACGAAAAGTGATGGAGATCCTCTCATTTCTGCACTGCAGGCACGCAGTCATGTAGCCAGCACCTGTACCGGGCACCTATTTTCTGCTCTGAGAACTACACTAATGCCAGGTTTGTAATACACCAAAGGAGATTTTGCCCCAGTGGGTCACTTGCCCACCTTACGGTTGTGTCCTGGGATAGCTGTTTGGTCTCGGCCTGTGGCCAGAACAATTCTATGCAAGGGGGAGGGAGCCCCACACCTGTCTGTGGTGCTTGTGGTACCTGAGTGGGAGAAAGGGAAAGATGCTCAGTCCTGCTCCACACCGCTCACACAGGGGATGGGAACTGTGGTGGGAGTGGCAATAGCCTCAAGGGGCTCAGAAAGAGCTACAGGTGGTAACTTGACCCTGTGACTGTCTAACATGAATCAGGGTAAACAGGGCTGCCAGGCTGGTCCAGGGTTGCTCTGAGGATGCCCATTGACCGTTTCCTCTGCCACCTGGTGGGAAAGGGAACAGCTGTGCCTAGGAGGCTGCATTTGAAAGAGGAAGTCAGGGCCAGGGACTGCCTTAGCTGAGAGAAAGTGGTGATGCCCATGTGAGCTATGTACCTAATAGGGAGACAGTTGCAGGTGGGTCATTTCAGTGGTAGAGAAATTCTGTTCCTCTATCTCAGTGTTCAAAGGCCTCTCATCCTTATTGAATCGAAAATAACCTCCAGAATATGAAACTAGTATAAATGATGCAGCAGTGTCTGAGTTTTCAGAGAGGGGTGAACATGCTCATTCATCTCAATTAGCTGTTGACTTGGAAACTGAATGAGAACTCATGGAATGACAGTATTAGTGATTGAATTGCTGATTCTCCAGCTAATGTCTGCTTCCATTGATGCTGGATGTAGCGGCAGGTATTCTGGCTCAGCACAGTGAGGAGTCCAAGCCTATTAACCCAGGTGTAAACCGTCCCTTGCAAAAAAATGAGGCGAGAGGAAGAAGAAATTCATTCCCTGTTTCGTACCAAGATTCTCATCTTCCTCCTGAGCACGAAGCCTTCCTGGGCAGGTTTAGCACTGCACAGGCACAAGGTTCTGGAGTTGGGGTGACAGCAGAGGGGTCTGTTCCTGTGGGCTCTGTATCTGTGGGTAGGAGAGCAGAAAGGGCAGTTGCTGGTCCATGACCATATGAGCTGGGAGCAGATGAGCTCAGGAGCACGCAGCAGGCTGGGGTCTCTCCATCAAAAGCATATTGCAGCAGGTGGTGATTGTGTTCCCCCTATTCCAGGGAACATGAGCCGTGTTAATGTCGTGCTCAGGGCAGTGGAGGTAGGGGGATAGAGAGGGTATGAGGGGACACCCGGCAGTGGTCTAGGACAGTGAGTGAGGCGCAGAAGGGTCTGAGAGTTCTCTGTTTGACCCTTTTTCCCCAAGGGTTGACCTGGTGCCTGTAATTCTTCGTGCCTGCAGTGTCCACCCAAATGCTCCCTAACAGGGCAGCTTTTGCAGCTCATGCCACAGAGGGAGGTGTAATTGTCACCAGCTCAGGCTAAGGGAGATGCTAAACTCTGGTCCCAAGCCATGTAAGTTTGGGGCTTAGCTGGGCAGTGGCAGTCACTGGAGTAGGGGGCGGAGAGCCATGAGCAGCAGGTGGGCAGGCCTGGGGGGAATACAGGAGAGAACAGCAGAACGGCAGGCTGGTGGGAGGAGAGGTGAGAGCAGGAGGCAGACTGCAGCGGAAGAGGCAGAGCAGGGATGGGAAGAGGTGAGCTGGGAGTGAGGGGAGAGCACAGGTGGGACCTCAGAGGGAGGAGGCTGAGCAATGTATCTGGAGGGGATATGGGCACAGTGAGCAAACCAGTGCCTCCCCCATACTTCTACAGAGCTCCAAGTGCTCACATGAAGCCTCCACTTCTCGGGACCTTCCCACCTTGGCACCAGCCATTTGGGAAGAAGGGGCCTTTGAAATCTGTGGGTCCTTTTGAAAGGCCCCTGTTTACATGGGCAGGGTGTGTTGTGAATGCGGCACTTTTGAATCACTCGTGGACACCTCTATGCTAACGGGGAGCTGCACGTTCATGGCAGCACCTCATTCGCATCTGCAAAAACCCCTTATTACCTTTCCCCTTTTGAAAGGAGGGGGCAGTGGAGACAGGCCCTGTTTGTGCCTCTCCTAAGTGCTGTGGGAACAACCTCTGGCACGCAGAGAATCCATTCCTGGTCTTGCAGAATGGTTTCCTGTTTTGCTGAAGGGGTCCCAGTTGGTAAGAAGGAAATGTTGAGTGGATGTGAACATTGTTGGTTGGAAGGTTTGGCTGTGTTTTGTCTCCTCAGGAGAAGTGCAAACTGGGGAAGCTATTGCACCATTGCTATTGATGAAGTTTTTAAAAGTTCCTGGTGCCCTTTGCTTTCCCGTTCTTCAAAGGGAAAGTGGCTGATGCACTGGCTTCTGAGAAAACTTTAGAAAAGTATCCAAAATGTCTCAGGAGGTATTTTCTGCAGCTTGACACTTATCACGTTTGCTTAACAAATAAGTCGTCACTTGTTCAAAACCAGACAGAAACCTTCCTCCTTTCTCTTGTTGTTTCTTCTGTGGGATCAGCTAATTTCTGAAAGAATCCTGAACAGCTCTGTTTTCTTCCTCATTGCTCTTTTTCCTTTCATGAAACTTTAACACTTGAGGGATAGTGGGGAATAAGAGCCAAAAAGAGGTCCCGTCACTTGAGCGCTTGATTGCCACGTATTTAACAAATATGAGCATGGAAGAATTCCAATCCTCAGACTGTGTCAAAGTAAGCGAGTTCTTCTGAAAGATTTTTTGAATGAAGGGGGCTTTTTCGAAAGAGCCCACGGATTGTCTCCACTCAAAAACCATTCTTTTGAAAGGAAATTGAAAGAATGTGTTGCTCCTTCTGCAATCAGTCTTCCTTTCCTATTTCAGGAACAGCACCTCCTTTCCAAAGCTTCTTTTGAAACAAAATGTGCATAAACGCTTTGCAGGGCCCTTCTTTTGAAAGATCTGTCTTCATTTAGGATCCCTGGTCCATTCTTTCGAAAGAGCGGGGGCTGGGCGGATGCTCGCTTTTGAAAGAGCAGATCACTCTTTTGATAGTCTTCTTTGTGTGTGGACGCACTCTTTGAAAGAAGTTCTTTTGGATGAGATCTTCTGGAGGGCTTCTTTCAAAGGATCTCTGTGGAGTACCCATAGCCTCAGCATGGCAAACTGGCAGTTCCTCCTTCATCCATTTCTTTTCAGCTAATGGCAAAGTACCTCCCAGCATTAGATCATATCGGGGTGATTACGTATGAAAGCCAGCTGAGCAGGAGAATGGCTCTTTGCTGTTGAAAGATTTGTGCTACAGATGAGTACAGAATGAATTGAGCCTGCCTGGCTCATCAAATATTAAGCAAAACTAGCATAAAGAGAGGGGCCCTTTCAGCTGTGTCAGGATGGCCGAGTGGTCTAAGGCGCCAGACTCAAGGTACTGTCTTTCCTTCACCTGGGGGTTCTGGTCTCCTGAAGGAGGCTTGGGTTCAAATCCCATTCCTGACATCACTTCCATTTTCTACATGCCAAACTGGCCTCCAGAGGCTCCTGGAAAGAACTGACCTGTCAGCATACTTCCCCTGGCTGGAGCCTGCCAAGCCTTGCTTTGGATTTCTGTTAGAGCAGTACCAAGACAGGCATAACTCAGACATGAACTTGGTGGGCAAGTGATGGTGAACCTGCAGTGTCAGTTTGACACTTGGAAGTTGCTGTGGGAGGAATATGTCTATTTGGGAAAGGATCCTGAGTCCTTATCCCAGCCATGTGCCTGGGCACAAAGAGCAATGGCCCCTGCAGGAGGTGTGTCATAGGGATAAGAGTTACCCCCACAAAAAGCACCACACTGGTGAAGGAAAAGACTTCTCTGTGTTTAGGCGGCTGACATTCAGCTTTATTGAATTCAATAAGGCAACAGATGAGCCGAACTGGACACCAGTAAGGCCAGGTCCAGCAAGGCTGCTTGATGCAGCTAACTCGAGTATTTTATACCCTCACACAAACAAGTCCAGGGCCAGAAACAATTAGTTCGAGAAACATCAGTTATTTTCAGAGAGAAAACCGTTCTCAGCAAGGAGGAAGAGGCACTAGGGAGCAAGAGCCCCAAATGCAAGGAGTTCAGTGAGGCATTCCACTGAGCTCACCCTCCCTGCCAGGCCCAAACAGGTGAGGAAAAGTTCAAGCTCTTGTGCACATGCAGAAATAAGAAACAAGAAACGGCGTCTATCTAAGATGGCTTCCACAGCACCTCAGAAAAGAAAACGGCTGTGACGTGACCCAACCAACCCGGCCGCACACCCAGCTCAGCATCCCCAGCTGGCCGCCCCCAAACTCCCAGCGAGGCCCAGCACACAATGAACAGCCCTGCCTTGGCCTGGCTGGACACCCACAGACATTGTTCCCTCCAGCCTTTTCCACCCATGTGTGCAATAAATTTTGTATGCTCTGAACTACGCACCAATGTGCACCACCAACAGAAACAAAAGCCTCAGTGGTGAGCGCTCTGCTAATCAGCTGGGCAACACTCGAGTCTCTCCGAGCAGTCACACAAGGGCACAGATAACAGGGAACCCAGCCACAGCCACAGCACCACACCCAGCCCTGCCCTGGTTTGCCTCACTGCTGGGCACAGGGGCTCAGCTCCCTGGCATGCACTGAGTGAGGCAGCCGACTGGCGGGAGGGGTCCGATGCCCTCACAGCTGCAGGGCAGGTCACCCACCTGCCCCTGAGCTCAGCCCGTGCTGGAGGCAGCCGGACAGCTTAAGCAGAACACAGTGTCAGATGGGGGGAGGGTCCTGAGTGCTGCTTCCCAGCCGCGTGCGTCAGCCATGGCCCTGACTTCCTCTTATAATCCAGCCTCCCGGTCAGAGCTGTTCCCGTTCCCTCCACGGAGAGGGGAGATGGTCAAGGTGCTCTCCTGTGCCATTGCATATGGCTGAGCACAGAGAGCCCCAGATCCCCACCAGTCCCGTGCGCTGGGAGCCGGGTGGTTGTTTGAATTCTGTGTTGCTGAAGACGTCAGGCCTGGGCCCTGTGACTATTTACATGTCTCTGGCTTAACAGCTGGCAGGGCCGTTCAGCTGTGATGGTTGAGTGGTTAAGGTGTTGGACTAAACCTCCAATAGGGTTTTCCCTGGGCAGGTTCCAATCCCGCTCACAGCGAGGCCTGTGTTAGCCACACTCCTACCCTGGCAATGCAGACAGGCACTCTGAGCACAGCCTGAGCTTGCCACACAAAGGTGTCTGTGCCTGGGGCAAATGCTGAAGCTGTGATGCAGTTGCTGCTCCAGACACACACTGGCTGCTGCTGTTTGGGGGAGCCTCTCTGCCGTAACGCTTGCTGGAGGACCGAGGTGCAGACAGGTTTGAAGGAGGCGGCTGGGAGCTTTGAGTATCTCTGTGGAAAGCTGGTCCCAGGTGGGAGGGCCTGCGAGGGAGAGAGCAGGAAACGTGTGTGTGGCTGATCCAAGAGGCGATGGAGGCTGGGGTGAGGCTGACAGGAGGTGGGACCTGAATGGGGGTAGCAGTAGCGCGGGGCGGTCGCTCACGAAGGGCCAGGTGAGTGCGGAGCTGCAGCCTGTGTTTGAGGAGGTGAGAAGTGGGAGTCAGCGGAGGCTGCAAGGACAGGGGAGCTGTGTGAGCAGCAGGCCAGGAGAAGGCCCATTTTGCAAACGCTGCGCTAACGGAGCAGCTGCAAAGGAGCAGAGAGTGTCCGGGGAGACACAAGAGCTGCAAACCCTGCCCAGGGCCGCCCATAGCCCCTGTCTGTACCCGTCCAGCAGGGACACATGGACAGAGCTGGTGCAGGACCCAGCCCCAGAGCGGAGCCTGCCCATGTCCGGGCACTGTGCTGCTCCCAGGGCAGGGCACTGCAGCTGGGGTTTTGTTCTCAGTGGAAGCAGGGGAAGAGGGAGCTTTGGTCTGGGCCTCGCCCAAGGTCCTTCCATCAGGGTTTTCCTTTCCACTGCACAGAGGCTCTGGGTGCAGTGGGGTCGGTGGCAACTTGGGAAGGGTTGAAACAGCTCCCCTCCGCCCCAAGCCCTGCCCTCGCCTCTGGCTTTACCCCTTTCCTGCACCTGCCCCACGTGCCAGTGGGAACAAGGTTTGGGCTCCAGGCCCTGTGTGTGTCTCTGCGCCCTCAGGACTTTCTCCCACCCTTGGGGTTTGTCCCCTCACTCCCTGTGCACAGCCCCATGTGCTCCCCACTGGCACTTTCTCAGGAGCTCCCCACACAGCATTTAGTGCAGCCAGGGGCCATATTCTGCCTGGGCTGTTGTGCCGGTGGGGAAGTGCCCAGCTCCCAGGGCAGCAGGAGCAAATGGCACTTTCAACAGCCTTTCTCTGGGCACTGCTGAGCAGGGACCCCAGGGGCTCCAGGGTGGGACAGTCACGTGGACACCTGCCTCAGGCCCTGTGGCTGGTGCTGCAGACTGATCTATTGCTCTCAGTGTCAGAGAGAGGGGAGTGTGACATTCATCTCTACAGGCAAGTGTCTGCCCCTTTCCCAGCCCAGCCCATCCCAGCACCTGGGAGAGACCAAAGCCCCTGAGCCAGCACTGGGGACAGGCCCTTCCCTCACAGGCAGCTGCCCATGTGAGTGGCTGCAGCTGAGCCAGGGCTGCCCCCACCTCATCCCCATGTGTGGCTGGGGCACTGCACCCCAGCTGTGTTTGGGGCCGTGCTCACCCCAGGAAGCCGCACTGCAGGGGACAGGAGTGAGAGTAGCACTGCGGGGCCAAACTTGATGTCCTGTGTCCCCGGCTGACCAGCCAGTGGCAGAAAGGTTCCTGGCAGCATTCACTTTGGTGAATATAAAAGGCTCATAGAGGTACCAGGTGAGGTGGCTGAGTGGTGAAGGTGATAGACTACAAATCCCTTGTGCCCTGCATATTATGCAACCCTTCTATTAATGGCAGGTGCTTGCCAGAACAGCCGGGTTCAACTCCTGGGGGGTTTCTTGTCAAGGACACAACCAATCAGCTCAAGCCCCCACCCAGTGGCCTGGGACAATTTCAGCCCACTGGCTGGGTGCCTGTAAGGCAGTTCTCCTCCCCGCCCCCTGCACCAGCACAGAGTCTGAGATAGAAACAGCTTATTTAATAGCAATGACCATA
This sequence comes from Carettochelys insculpta, assembly GCF_033958435.1. NCBI lineage: Eukaryota > Metazoa > Chordata > Testudines > Carettochelyidae > Carettochelys > Carettochelys insculpta. The sequence goes on from NW_027439072.1 coordinate 515,695, forward strand.
ACGTACCCCAAGGATACAGTGACAGATGCCGTGTGTCTAAGCAAAGAAGAGACAAACCCCTTTACCCAGATCCCATCCCCATACACTATAGAAGCAAGTCTCTTGCTGGGGCTCTTGGCCCTTTACCCCACACACAGTTTCAGGGTGTACCTCCTGCGGTGCATCCCGAACCCAGAGCCCATAGATACGTCACAGGGGCAGTACGAGCTGCCCACTTGTCTGCAGCATCCCACTGGCTGCCCCTCCTACAGGCCAGCCACCCACCCACCGGTTGCGGTCATCCGCACTCTTCCTACATGCCATCCACCACTACTCCTACCAGCCAGCCACCTGCCAGTCAGCATTGTCCCTCCCTCACCCATCACACTGCTGGGGATTGCCCTGAAGTAGAAACCTGTGATTTCAGCTCCATGTGATCTTAGCTGCTACTTTGCAACTTCAGCTCTTAATACCTCCAGAAGGGCTTCATGAACACCCTAGCACCCAACTCTTTGTTGCCACAGGTAGTAACAGCCAGACCAAACCAGACCTACAGCTTTACAAGCGACCAACAGACAAGACCAAATCAGCAAGCAGGCCAACTAACCTAATTAGTACTGCCCCTCAGATGTTTACAATGCTTTAAATCAGGGAGCCCTTCATTATCAATGTCTTTTGCAGCTGTGGCAACTGCTCTGTCCACTACAACAACCCAGAGCATTGGTGAGATCTCACAACTCCCACACTGAGTGTCAGCTTAAATTGTGATTTTACAACAACGTGTAGACCAAATCTCATGGCTGACTTGCGACCCATTAGGCTTTGCCTGAAAGGTATCACACATGCACACCTTTGCATTCTCATGCAAATGACCTCTGGGGGACACATTCCTCCCAGGCTCAGTAACCTTGTGTTCCTGCTGCCACATTCCCTACACAGAGGTTCAAATCCCATTATCATTGAATCTTTATAGTCACCAGCCTGCTGAGGTTTGTTGAGTTCCAGCCTGTGTGTGTGATGTTGCTTCCTACACGCCCCCTCCCTCAGCCTGCTGCCTCCCAGCTTCTCTGCTGGCCACAGGAAAAGCACAGACCAACTCTGGGAGGCTGAGCTGAGCTCTGGCTGCCAGAGGTGGGGGTGGGATGATTTCATTTGCCTGACAGGGCCCAGCTTGTCTCCAATGTCAGCCCAACAGTGCTGTGCTCATCTCAGTCCCCTGCAGTGCTGCTGCCAGGACCTCAGCAGGGCCCCAAAACAACCAGTGGTGCAGTGCTCTGGTAAAGAGGGGAGTCCTGCTCAGGTGCAGCCAGTGACAGGGGAAGGGCACCTCCCCAAGGCTTCATATGGTGCTCTGGTCTCTCCTAGCTCCTGGGCTGGGCAGTGCACATGTGGGAAAGGAGCAGATACTTGAGCAGGGGGAATGAATGATGCTCTGCCATGGACAGTAATAGCTCCATCTACAGCCCAAGTCACAGGGCATGAGGCAGGTCTCCTTTCAACTGTGCCACCCTGTGCAGGCCCTGAGTTCTTCTGTGCTTCTCAGCAGCTGGGGAGAAGCCTCTTTGGGACTTATCTCCTGCCCCACAGCTGAAAGGAGCCCCACAGTTAAGAGGCCCCTTTTGGGGAGAGCTGATTTTCTATCCCATTTTGATGCTGGCTGCAGAGCACATGCTGCTTTGCAGGTGGGAACAGCCAGCTTCTGTGATCTTTAGGGAAGTCCTCTGGCCAATGCAGTCATGGCCCTCCCCTCCTCTTGTGCTGGCCTTGGGTGCTCTGGAGCATTAGAGCATCCCATGGAGGTGTCAGAACTAGCAGCCCCTGCTCCAAGGGCCCAGAGGGGGACAGATGAGTTGGGCTCTAGCCTGGAACTCTTCCTCTCACCTGCTGTCCCCTGACTTTCTTAGCCTGCTCTGGATGGTCCTTCCTTTAAATGCCAAGTGTGCAATAGGAATTGCCTGGCAGCTCCAGGTGCTGGCAACAATTGGGTGGCAATCAGGAGAAGCTGTGAAAAACACAACCTCACGCCTCAGGTATCTCTTCACAGACTGGTAAGTTGCAGGGCCTCGACCTATTGCAGCCATGTTGGTGACTCAGCCCAGCCAGAGTCCTATCTAACTCCAGTGGGCCTCACTCATCCAGCAGGAGGAAAAAAACACTTCGTCAGGTGCACCAGTGAATAAAAAAGCCCAAGCTTTGGAGAGACAAAGATTTACAGCAACAACACAACCAACCAGCCATCCACTGAGATTTGAACTCAGATTGCAGAGATCAGACTCCTGAGTACTGCTTTTTACACCTCAGGACCAACCAAATGTAACTCCTTGGAGCACCTGTGACTCTTGACAGGCTGGCACCCTGCACTCTATGCCACCCTCCAGCTGTTTCACCTCTCAGGACACTCCTTCCTGCCCCATTTCTACCACTCTTCTCCCCTAGACATTAAGCCCAGCCCATCTTGCTGCCAGCTCCACCTGGTTGTAAGGCAACATTTCTTAGAAGCCCCCAAAAGGTGAAAAGGGTTAATATTTCTTTTACAATTACCAGCCTGCAGGGAATTAACAGAAATGAAGAGACTGGGGAGCTTGCTGGTGCGTGTGTATGAATATCTAGCTGAGGGAGGACATAAAGGCCTTGGATGTGAATTCCCAGAATAATTGACATCCTCTCGACACACACATTTACAAAGTGTGCAGAGACCTTTCCTGCTGGAAGTGATGTATTTGATAGACTCTGAATGAGCACCTCTTTATGGAAATAAGACCCAAAATTCTTCATGTCAGTCTCAACTGTCAGTTTCGCTGTGTCGCCAGATTTCAACAAAGGGAGGGGTTTGCTAGGTTTATCTGCATTGGCACTGACAAATGTTAAGGGTTCATTTCCATTTTCAGCATCCCCATACGATAGAAATCCAGAGCATGTTGGGAAAGGTGATACAACTATTGTCATACAAGTGGCTGCCTTTGAAAAGGGGAGCATGGATTAGAAAGAAGATCACTTTACCTGGAATCAAATACTCTATCACTGGCTGACATCCATATTTCACTCTTGCTTGAATCGCTAATCTTCAGATCCCTGTAAGACAAACTCTTCTTCCCCAGGCTCCTTTTTCTGTCCCAGCCCAGAGTAGTTTTTCAAATGGGTGTTGATTAAACTTTCTCTCCTCACGCGCACACCACAGCTTCCCCACTGACCTAGGTTCTCCCACTCACAGAGCTACCATCACTCAGGGAGGCAGATTTCCTTTGTGTGTGGGACAGTGTTCTTCTATCTGCTTGGAGACTGTTTAGTAGAAGTCAGAGAAAATGCGCTGAAGGACATGAGCCGATCTGTGAGGTGTGGCTGGGTTTGCATTCAGGGTAGGTAAGTCTTCTATCTGGCACATTTGATTATCTAGCCCCCCGGGTGCCCTGTGAGTGATAGAGAATCGAGCTTCTACAATATCAATATATCAAAGCAAAACCTATGGTTTAAGACACATGCTCTGTCCTTTATATTCCTGATTTTAGCACATGGCCTTCACGGAGGTGTTGGTGGTGTAGTGGTGAGCATGGCTGCTTTCCAAGCAGTCGGTCTGGGTTCAATTCCCAGTCAACACAGGTTAACTTTTTGCTTTTAATTTCTCATTGTAAGAGGAGAGAGGAGATGACCTGCTCCTTGGTGAAATGGGAAGTGTCTTGGCTTTTTAAGCTATCATGCTTGGGGTCAGCCAAGTTCTGTCAGCTAAAGGTTGTGGATAGCTTCTGTGCAACCCGCCCCACTACCTTGTGGGTTATCCTGGTAAGGTGCAAGGCTGAGGGAGTAAACCCAGACAGAAACTCCGGAGGGGAGTCCTTTGACATTTCTGTGCCAACTTCTGGCATTGACCTGGCAGTCTCTGCAGCTGAGCTGGTACCAGACGTAGAGGTTATCCTCTCCTTTGGATGATGTCAGTAAAGTCGAGAGGGGGACACTGAAGTCTGGGCAGCCCAGGGTCCCACAAAATTGCCCAGGCTCGTGCCTGGAGAGGTACTCCAGCATCTGCAGTAGCTTTGTTGATTTTCAAAAGGCATTTGACAGGATAGATCAGAAAGTGACTTGGGTGCTGTTGGAGTCACAGGGAGTGAATAGAAGACTGATCGGTTGTTGACAGGTATCAACAACAATGCTCAGGCAGTGGTAAGAATGTGTGGAGGGATGGGCATTTGGTTATAACAAGTATCTTCATCATGCATCTTGACAAGATGGAGGAAAAAGTAGACGGAGTAGCTGCTCGGGATGATAATCTACAAGCTGAGGTTTGTGGATAATATAGTTCTCATTGAAGATGATGAAAAGAAGGAAACAAGAATGGTGCAGGTGCTAAATGAGGAAGGGAAGTGGTAAAGATGGATTATGAATATTGTTATACAAAAACAACGATATATGTAGATTAGAAAATTAGAAGGGAGATCAGTGCAGATGGGATCGAAGTAGAGAAGATCACATATGTGGGAAGCAACATCACATATGCTCTGGGCTGTGAGAAGGAAATAGCGACTTGAATTGTGAAAGCAAGTGCATGTCTGAAGGCAATGGATGAGAACTGAAGAAACAAAGCAATTATGTTAGGAGCAAAGCTGAGTGTCTCGAACACGTGTGTATTCAGCAGCATGATGTGCGGTTGTGAGACATGGGTGATCAGGAAAGATTCAAAGAGAAGGATATTGGCATTTGAGAGGAGCTGTTATAAAAAGATCCTGATAATGGGAGAGATGCTGAAGATCACCTATGAGGAATTCTACAGAAAGAAGCAACTGAAAGAAAACCTACTGCAGCAGGTTATGCAATGGAAGTTACAGGAATTTGAGTCTATCTGCAGAATGTAGGAGGAAAAAAAAATCAAGACCCTGGTATTTAACATTATGAATGGTTCAAACAGGAAAGGCAGAGCCCACAGAGAATGGGGAGATGGTGCACTTGATGGGTGTGGAGTTTGTCTACAGAAACTAAGCTGTTCCACCCTGGACAGGGAAAGAATGAAGGAAATTGTATGGGAGTCATTGGCCACCAGTGAGCACTGAGCCACTGGTCCTTGAGGGTCTGTGGATTAGCTGGTTGAAGCGCATGTCTTAGAAGCAGAGGAGCCTGGGTCCCATTCCCAGTAGTGCCTGGGTTTTAGCAATGGCGATGGGCTCTGTGGCTTAGCTGATGAATGCATGACCTGGCATCCACCCACCCTCAGGCTCTGTCTCCCATTCCCCACAGCCCTGAGCCCTGGCTAGGAATTGCTTCAGACCCTGCTGCCCCTCACCCGTTGCGCTAGGCCCCCGCCGGGTGTCCCCTCAAACCCTGCCTGTCCCCTCTCTCTGCTACCCTAAGCACAATATTAACACGGCCCATGTTCCCTGACAGAGGGGTAACACCATCACCACCTGCTGCAACGTGCTTCCAGCGGAGGGAGCCCAGTCTGCTGCCTGCTCTTGAGCTCAGCTGCTCCCAGCTCACCCAGCACACATGGCCTTGGAGCAGCTGCTCTCCTGCCTGCTCTCCTACCCACAGACACAGAGCCCGCAGGAGCAGACCCCACAGCTGTCACCCCAACTCCAGAACCTTCTGCGAATGCAGCACTAAACCTGCCCACCAAAGTGACCCACATGCAACTCACTCCTACCCGCTCCAAGTGTATTACTGTATTAGGTACACGGCTCACATGTGCATCACCACTTTCTCTCACCTGAGGTAGTCCATGGTCCTGACTTCCTCTTTCAAATACTGCCTCCAGAGCAAACGTGTGTGAGTTCCCAGCAGGTGGGAGAGGAGCTGTTCAAAGAGCTCTCTTGCACCCTTGCACACAGCTAAGCGCAGACGGCCCCAAATCCTGCCTCCACATTGAGAGGTTTGGTGGGGGGAACCCAGCTGTAAGAGGAAGGGGCTCTGGTCTCACTTTGCGTTGGAAGAAAAGGCTGGAGAATACAATTCTTATTGGGGAACGTAGGCGTCGATCCCACTGCCTGTTGCATGAAAAGCAATACAATTAGCTCTACCTTTTGAGCTAATTCCCCAGGGTATGAGATAAAGCCCTGCCCCAGCCACCTCACTGTTGAGTCCATATGTCCCTGCAGCTCCCCAGCTCCTTTCCTAACACTTGTAAGACCCGTTCCTACCAGCTGGCTGGCTGAGCTGTTCAGACAGTGCTGCTAATCACGCCAAAATGACAGTTTCCAGCTCAAGGTGAGTCCTTGGGGCATCTTGACTAAGTGGCCTGGCTGCTCTGGACAGGGAGGTTCCTGTGGCTTTGCAGCGCCTGATGTCCTCTGAACAGGTTCTACTGGCTGTGTCAACTCCCTGGACTCAGCTTCATTGAGCTCCGTGGGCAGGTGATATCCATGTAACGGGTGGCTCTGTGAACTGCAGAGGTCTGTAGCTTGCGGTGCTTAGGCAGCTACTTCATTTCTGAGAGCAGCTGCAGTGGAGATTGTGGAGAGTTCGTGGTCTGTGGGAGGAGGTGTTTCCATTGGGGCTCTGGGGTGGATTTTTATGTTTCACTGAATGGCCATGTCTGTGATTTATTTATAGGGCCATTTTCACAGTGCTCCATCTGGGTGTGTTTAACAGCTGGAGCTGTAAGAAAGGGTGATCAAATAGAGGTACCGAAATGGGGCATTAATATTCTTTTTAATATGACGTCACATGAAATAACTATTAGAAGCATTGCTCCTTGTGAGTTATCCCCCGGTTAGATGTGTTTGTCTTCCGTACCTTTGATCTGTTCCAAACATGTATTTATAGGTAAGGATGTTAATCTGTACCCATGATGCAAATCTGCACATGACCCCAGCATTGGTGTTGCCCCTAAAAAATTCATCCCACCTCAAAGGAAATTCCACCAGGCCGAGGATGGGCAATGTCCGAGGGAACACGGATGTGGCCTTTGTCCTCTGGTGGCTGAAAGAGGATGGTGTGAGTGCTGCAGCTGGTGACCCTTGTGGGCTGCTGCCCTCCCACAATGGTCAGACCACTGGAAGGATGCAGAGCAGAAGCTATAATTCTGGATAGTTTTGCAGAAAATGTTTCCTCCCGGCCCTGGAATTGAGTGGGGCCGAGGGAGGTGCGGACTCTTCCATGTTACACCACTGAGGGGACAATGCTAATCATTTTCCTTGACACCTCTCTGATTATTCATCTGATTTTTCTGGCCATATTTGGGAAACTGATTCATTCTGTCTGGTGCACTCCCCTGTGGGAACAAGAGCCCCTAGAATGCAGGTAGCAGTGTCTGGGAGTGGATATATTGCTTGGCATTTAGCCACCAAGGTCATGAGGTGCAGTGCCTCAGTTTCCCCTGCCCCACCACAGTGCAGGCTTGTTACCCCTTCACTGCTGAACCCAGTTGTAAGCCTGTCTAAAGGTCGTGGGTTACAAGCTGCCTGCTTCTGGGACGGCTCTGCTCCTCCCCCAGCATGTGCACAATCTTTCTCCCAAAAATCACGTGTGTCACACACTGTTCAAGGATTCACCATCACACCTGGCCCACGGAGAGCCACAGACACCCCCAGCCAGGCTCTTCTTGTGACTCTGGCAGGCCAGAAACTGACTGAAAGCCTCCCCTCAACCAGCATGGGGCCAGCTGCGGACTCTCTGCTCCCAGTGTCAGGAGATGGCAGGAAGCAGAGCCAGCTCCTCAGCAGCTCCGTCACCGCTCCCGCTTATGGGACTCAGTTTGGCAGCGGAGCAGGAGATGTGGCCTCAAGAGGTTTCTCACCTTCGAATGAGAAGCAGAGAAACCCCAGGGCTGCAAAGGGGCTAGTAAATGAGCTCCCTGCAGCACAAGGATGAGCACCATTTGGAAGAGGGAAACTGCCCAACACACAAGCCTGATTTACCCCCCCACCTTCTTTGGCAAGTCCAGAAAGGTCATGGCTCAGTGGGAGCAGCCAAGGCTCATGCCTGCCCAGCGACTGCTTCCCAGAGTCCAGTTGGAGCCAAGCCATTGCTCAGAGCAGCCAAGGAGAAGGTTGCAGTCTGTGGGCAAAGGCTGCACAGAGTGAGTGTAGAGCAAGTAGGACCACATAGGAACTCAGACCACCAATGGTCTCATCTGAAGTCCAACACTGTGTCCAACTGGCCACACAGAAAAGCGGCGCCTGAGCCCTCCTTTCTGGCAGGCAGATGTTGTGCTTCTTATGCCGTTTTGCAATGAGCAGAGACTCTCTGGGCTCCCATCAGTAAGTGGTGGGGACGGAGTCTCAGCATTAGAGGAACCTCCCAGAAATCAGCCTGCATCCCCCACTGGTACACAGCCCTCCCATGGACCAAACCCGAAGGGGCCCTGCTGTTGTGTTCACCTCAGCTGCTCTGAGGGAGGCCACTGCTGTGGCTGAAACCTTCCTGCCCTCACACCTCACTGTGCCAGACCCTGAAAGGCAAGTCTGACCTGGTATGGGAGTGGAGAGGCTGTGTTAATAAAGGTGGGGGGGGTCCTTCTAATCTGTGCTACCTTCCCACACCAGCAGCCCCCAACCCCGGCACTGCACCAAGTGGGATGGAAAACTTTAGTCAACTATGAACCTCCTTGTTACCCCAATATTTTCCACTGGGCTGGCCTGCCCCTGCCTCAGCCACTCACTGGCCTGGCCCACGCCCCTCCCCATCCAGCATCTTGAACTCCCATCTCCAGAGACGGCTGTGACCAGAAGACACCATCTTAGATGGGTCAGCCAACCACACCCCAGCTTTTACCCTCTTCACCCCACAACCCCCTCTGTCCACTTTGCACCTGCCTCTCCCTGCTGTCAGGCTCTCCCCAAGAGGTTCCTCTGCCCCACTTCAGGCTCCCCCCAAGTCCTACACTGTCAGTGGGGCTATGAGGACCATAGGCCAGGCCCTTGCCACTATTTCCTGTGTGAGCGGAGCACGAGGTGACCCCAGGGGAGAAGGTGGGGCAGGGACTGGTGGAGGCAGACACCAGCAGACACTGGGGGATGAGGCAGATGGGTGCAGGCAGAGACAGAGCAGAGCAGGACAGCATTGCAGAAGCAGAGCCGAGTAGGGCATGGGAGAGACACCTACTTGTCTGGAGCTTTGCTCACAGCAGGTGGCAGCAGCCAGCTTGTGTCTGGAGCACCGACCACATCACAACCGTGGCATTTCTCCCTCAAAAGAGCCAGCCTTTGTGCAGCAGGATTAGGGACCCAGCCTCTTGCATTTGCCACGCACACAGGGTGTGCCAGTGTGTGTGGGGCTGAATTGCCCTGGGTGGGGGTAAAGGGCAGGCTTTGCTGTGAGCAGGATTTGAACTTGTGCACAGAAACCCTAGAGGATTTCAAGTCCAACACCTTAACCACTTGGTCATCACATCTCTGAGCCTTTTCCTGTTTTGTTATCATGGATACTGTTCTCAGCCATGTGCAATGGCACAAGAGAGCACCTTGAACATGTCCCCTCCCCCGGGAAGGAACGGGAACAGCTCTGACCTGGAGGCTGGATTTGTGAGGAAGTCAGGACCATGGACAAACCACATGACTGGGATGCAGCACTCAGGATCCCTTCCCCAAATACAAGTATCTGCTCCTCATTTGACACTGTGTTCTGTTAAAGCTGCCTGGCTGCCTCCAGCATGGGCTGCGCTCAGGGACATGTGGTTAACCTGCCCTACAGATGTAAGGTCATCAGGTCCCTCCCACCAGTTGGCTCCCGCACTCAGTGTATCCCAGGGAATGAGCCCTTGTGCCCTGGGGTGACCCAAAGCAGGTCTGGGCTGGGTGGGATTCTGTGTCTCTGGCTGTGTTCCCTGTCACATGCTGGAGTTACCTTCTATCAGAGCTTTAGTTTGCTCCCTGCAAGCCATTTGGTCTGTTTCTCTTTGAGCCTCTCTATCCGTTGCAGCCAGTGCAGAGAGCACAGTCAACCTGGCCAAGGCTGTTGGCTGATGTTTTTGGTTCATTAATTGCAAAACTGTTCCCTGTCTTGCTAAAAGGTATCGCAGGTTCTCACTTTCAGGAACTCATAGGAGCAGGGAATGCTCAGTCACAGACTAGCCATAGACGCAGAAATCCCTGCCAGGATAGAAATGAGGTGCTGTGTTTGTTGTTGAGTTCAATGGGGGAACTTGTGTGATATCCAGTGTCCCACAGAATCTCAGCTGGATTCTTCTTCCTCTCTCCTGAAATGCCATCACCTGGGTGGCACTTGTCATAACACGTGGGTGGGTTGAACTAGCTACAGGAGTGGGCAGAGGTCTAAGTGCTGCATTTCAATAGCTCAGCTGGTAGAACAGAGGACAATAGGGAGTCTTCAGCAACAAGCCAAGAGCCCAAGGGAGGCCATTGATTGTCTGCCAAGCCCCCGGCCCTGCTCAAAGGTTTCACACAGGGAAAGCTGGGAAGTCAGCCCCGCCCCCAGGTCACAGTGACTTGCACTGGGCTGGTAATAAACCAAAGGGGTTGTGTAGAGAATCACAAGTGGGACTGAAGGACAGAAGGAGACAGAAAGGCAAAATGTTCTTCTAGTTACACTGCAGCAAATGCTCACCCTGAAAAGCTCCAGCCGGGGCAGCACAGCCCATCCCCCACTCCGTGAGAGACAGGAGATAACTGTGCCCCACAGCTGGGCCGTTCCTCATTCCACCCCTGGGGTGTGAAGAGGGAGAAAGGAGGTTGTGGGGAGCACAGAGTGAAAGTGAGGCCGGGCCTCAGGCTGAGGGAGCAAAGGGGGGCAGGACTCCAGGCTCTGCTGGTGGGATCCTGGCACTGGGGCAGGTGGGGTGGGAGGAGGGTAGATTGGTGGAGTCTGATCCGCACACTGCAGACAGGACAGGAAGTTAAAGGGGGTTTTTTGTTCCTCTCACCCTCAATGTCCTCTTGGCGACAACTCCAGGTTCCGTCGGGCACAATGTCTGTGCTGGGCAATGGGAAGGGGTTGTTGTGGGCAGCCCATCACAGTGGCTCGGCCCCACAAAAGCTCGTCACTTGATAAATTGGGTTGGTTGTCTTTAAAGTGCTACAGGACGGCTTTTTGGCTGAAGACACAGACTAATACAGATACTTCTCTGCCAGGACCCACGACTCAAGCAAAGGGGGCACCGTGGCTTAACTAGTTAAAGCACCTACCTTATGAACCAGGCATCCTTGGTTCAACTCCCAGGGGTGCCTTGTTGTACGTCATGAGCAATGTTTTCCTACATGTGTCTGGGGACCAAAGAGCCCTCCCTCGACAAGCCCAGTCATTGATGGGGAAGGCAAAGGCTGATGGGAGAGGAGCATTGGGAAGAATCCAGTCACAGACAAGATCTCAGGCAAAGGCAGCTGAAACTGGTGTTGGGAAGGTGGCTCCTCTGGCTACAAGAACAGAGACTGATCCTCCCAGCACTATGGGTCTCTGGCACTGCCTGTGCCCTGAAGGTAACAGAGCAATCTCTGCAGGTGGGGCTGGGCAGGAGAGGGAGAGTTACTCTCCTCTCACATCCCTTTGTTTGTCACTGACAAAAGAGTTCGGAGATTAGGAAAGCAGCACCCAGTGGTGACTGGACAAATCTTTCTGGCTGCCTCTCACCTGCTTTGCAGCACCTCTGGGCTGTGCTGGAGAGTTCAGAGAGCTGCAGGTGGCGGCTGCCGTCCTTCTGGAGGAAGAACAACCACTGACAGGTGGACAGCTGAGGTTGCTGCAGAGTGGGTGTGGGCAGCATGGGAGGAACCTAAAAGCCCTTTGTCTGTTACTAAGGCAGGGAGGTGATGCCCTTGATTCTTGTTATTCACCAGCAGGTCTATGCAGCCAAGGGCTCAGCATTAGGTCCTGGGCCACTGAGCACTGGGGAATCCCATTCACAGTGTGTATTGTCTCCTGGCCCTCTCCTGCCCCAGACCTGCCTCTGCAGAGACACCCTCCACACTAGTGAGGGACAGAGTTGGCCTGTGCTTGGAGTCTGCCCAGCACAGGCGCTGGGAGGCAGCAGGCTCAGCTGTGCTAGAAGTAGCATCACACAATAGGACTGGAACTCAACAAAGCTCAGCAGGATGGTGCCTATAAAGGTTCAGTGAGGATGGGATTCAAGCCCTGCAGAGCACAATGGATTAGCCGTCCATCCCCTTCACCACTCGGCACCTCACCCAACGTGCCTGGAACTTTTTCATATGTCCCAACTTCAACCCTGCCAGGAAACTTTCTGCCACTCACTGGCTGGCTGGGGACATGGGAAGGGCAGGTTTGGCCTAACAGGGCTGTGATCACTCATGTCCCCTGCAGAGCTGCTTCCTGGGGTGAGCAGGGGACTGTAGTGCCCTGCCCTGGGAGCAGCACAGCTCAGCCCATGTGTCCCTGCTGGGTGGGTCCAGAGCAGGGCCATGGGCAGGGTCTGCAGCCTTTGTGTCTCCTCCTGTCACGCTCTGCTCCTTTCCAGCTGCTCCGTTAGCACAGCAGCTCCAGCTGGATTGGCCCCTTCTCTGCCAGGTCAGTCTGTGAGGGGCCGATGGGAGGCAGGTTCAGGAGCAGGCTTTGGCTGGGTCTGGCTGGGACTGAACATGTGGGATAGGGCAGGGGCACTTGCCTGGCACAGCTTCTTTTGGCTGAGGGGCAAAGATAGCTCTGTGATTCCCAGCCAGTGACATCAGTGAGGGCAAAGCCTTCAAGTCCATGGTCCTGACCTTGCCTCCCATCACACACACACATTGCCCCCCCCACCACCCACTCACCGCCCCCACAGGTAACACATGGGGAGTGAAAAAATGAAACAGATTGTGATAGTGTGGGGGGGGGGGCGTGTGGGTGCATGTGTGAGACTCAGGCTGTAGGTAAAGTATCTTCTGTAAAAGGCCTTGTGATTGGAGAAAAACATCTCCAATACGCCTACCTTCATACCTCCAGCTTCCATCCCAGACGCACCACACGATCCATTGTCTACAGCCCAGCATTAAGATATAACCGCATTTGCTCCAACCCCTCCGACAGAGACAAACACCTGCAGAATCTTCTGACTCAGGAAGCTGCCAACGTTCCTCCTGCCTCCCAAGGACACTTGCTATCACAGCAATAGCTGAGAAAAACATCTCTAATATTGAGGTGATGACCTGAAAACCCCAAAAACAGCTCCTGAAGTAGCTCAGTTGGGAGAGAGTTAGACTGAAGATCTAAAGGTCCTTGGTTCAATCCCAAGCTTCAGCAGAGCTTTTCTGAACTTTGGCCAGAGAGCAATTAGCGACTGTTTGGTGCCTTACTGCTGGCAAATGCTCCTGGAAAGGATGTTGTCAGCCCTTCTGGGACGCCAAGGCGCTAGCGTGCTCTTCCTTTCTTCTCTTGCTCTTCCGCAGCAAGGGGAGGGAAAAAGACCCCATTTTGCCCAGTATGATCCAGCCAACTTCACAGATCTTGCTGAGTGTTCCCAAAAGTCCACTGCTCAACCCGCCGAGCGAGTGAAAGGCAGCTCTGAGGCCCTCTCACCACCACTTTCTCCAGGTTGGCCCATCCAGGTGTCACAGCAAATGCCACACTGGTGGATGGCATTGCAGGGGAGGGTCAGAGGAACACAGCCGAGATTCTGTGGTGCACTGGTAATCACAGAACTCTCCAAGCTGAAATCAGCAAAAAACACAGTATGTCATTTGTGTCCTGGCATGTGTTCCTGCTTCTATGGCTGGCCTGCAGCCTGGCATTCCCTGCCCCTGTGACTGCCAGCAATCAGACAGCCTGCGGTACCTTTCAATGAGACATGGGAACACTTTTGTAATTAGTGAAACAAAAAACATCCACCAACAGTAGTTGTTCCCTTTGCTGCGCTTAGGTGCCTGTATGCTGTTGATTTCTTCTCTTTGAAGCAATAAGAAGCAGCCAACTCAGAAGGTGCTGAGCTCACCCATCTTCCCTGAGATGTGAGATTGCCTCTCCCCACTTGATACACCCTTTGAGGTGGTGGGCCGAGAAGCCTTTAAGGACTCTCTTTTCTTGGTTTCCAGCTTAAAGCTGCTGGATGAGGAAAGAGTGGCCAGGCAAGTGGGTGGCTGAAAAAGGGAAGGAGGTCTGACAAACAGGAAATGGTGGAGTGACAACAAAGTCCATAACCCCTTGCATATCTTTCCAGCCAACAAAATGCAGCACCAGATTTGTGCTTGGTCCACAGGGAGGGCTTTGAAGCAGTTAGGGAACGTAGGCCATTTTCTGGGAGGTTCCCCTAAAGTTAAAATACTGTTGATGGAGCTCCAGAGGGCCTCACTCATCCACTAGGAGGAAAAAGCCCCAACTCAGGTGTACCTGTGGAGAAGAAAGGCCTTGGAGAGACAGAGATTTATAGCAAACCCCACAGATTTGAAATCAGATTGCAGAATGCAGAGCTCTGAACACTGCCATTACGCCATGGGACCTGCAGATAAACAATTTCTGGGCACCTGTGATTCTTTGGAGGTTGGCACCCTGCTTACCTTGGCTATTGATACTGGCATACATGCATTCCTTCTGAGAAAGATAGAATTGCTGTGGTGGGGTTCAGGGGTCCCCATGCACTGCACCCTGGCCGTAGGCAGGAGTGACTCTCACTCAGCAGGTAGAGTAGGAAGTTTATTAGGTGACAGAGGTCCAGTTTCTCACAGAAGAGTCAGTGCAGCAATCAGAGAAAGTCATTCCATCTCGTCCTGGGGAAAGAAGCCTGAGGTGTTCCTCTCTGAGGTGTAGCTTCCCCCTTGCCCGGCTGGCTGGCTTCAAGCTCCCTCTCCCCTCCAGCTTCTAACTGCCCCCTCCGATTCAAAGCCAGATCAGCTCCTCCCTCCTCTTTGTTCAGGGCAGAGGTGTTACCTACCAGCCTAGGTTATAGCCCCAGGGTCATCCTTAGCTGCTGGGAGTTGCTCTGCTTCTCTCACACACATCCAGCCTGAGTCTCACACATGCACTCCTCCCACTCCATCACACTTGCCTCTACAGCATAACCAAACTTTCACCATTTTCCACTGGTATAGAGTACAGCTTCGTGGTGGAGCATTTGACTGCAGCTGAAAAAGTCCCAGGTGCTCCTTCACAGATGGTTGTCTTAAGGGAAATAGATCTTCATCTCCAGTCCATTTGGGGTTTTCCCTGGATTTTTGAAATAGATTTAAACACTTATCATTTTCCTCTGCCAATGTACCAGCACTGAGCAAAACTATCCTTCAGATGAGATCAGTTCCCTGCCTGCAAAGCTCAGGGTTCTGTTCCCATTGAACACACAAGGGTACTGTACATCACAGATATGCAGGGCCCTGCACACAGTGGCCTGTGCTGGGCAGGAGAACCAGGCCCAAAGCCAGGGGGCTCAGGAATCTAACACACAAAGGCCACTTGGTTCAGACTGAGCTCACAGCCCTTTGGCTTCATAACACTCATCCAGCAGCGTCAGGGCCCACCCCAGGCACAGGAAGAAGCCTGTGTCTCTGACCAAGAAACATTCAAATGGCAGGGGCAGAGGTGCCGGAAACCCCAGAAAAGAACCCAGCCCAGGACCAGGCAAAGCCCTCCCACAGTGGGAGCTGCAGAAAGGACCAACACATCTCAGAAAAGTCACTGACAGTTCCCAGCTGCAGAGCCCAATGCATTGGCCCAAAGGCCCCAAAGTAAGACATGAGTGAGCCACACTAACACCAACCCCACAGCCAGGGGTTAAAAACTTGTGCCATGGCTCCTTCCCCATGCTAGCAAGAGAAATGCAGAATGCAGATAAATGGTATAAACTTCCCCACAAAAATCCTAAAAACCTTAGATTTTGGGGATAAAATTCGCTGCCACTACCCAAGTAAGAATAAGGAAACCAGGGAGAGACTACTTGGGAAATCTTAGCCCCAAAAGTAAAAACCAGGACACAAACATTAACCAATACCAGGTTAATAAAAAGAAAAAAGAAAGAACTTTTATTTTTAAAACAATATTTGTGTTGCAAGGCTCATGACTAGATGGAAGAGTCACAAAGTAAAACACATGGGGAGTCTCCACCATGGGCCTAGAACTTAGTTATAAGGAGAGTAAAAAGAAATTTTCTAAAAAGTGCACAGACATCAGATCCCACTTCCCAAACCATAAAACATTAAAGCCTAACGGATCTATCTAAACTTTACCTGACTTCCAGAAGATTGGAGGGCCTGTTCTTGGAGGGAGATATTCTGTGTCTCTCTCCCTCATGGCTGGAAAGAAGAAGAAGGAAAAAGACAGAGAAGAGAAGAGGGAGGAACCAAAATTTAATTCTTACCTATGTTCCTAAAGGCCAACCCCACCTGGCTCAGGAGGTTAACCCTTTTACTCCCAGGCTGCTGGCTGACCCTCATGATCACAACAACTTGCCTTGAGAATGAAAGGATGAGAGGTCCCTGGAGTGACTTCTGCCCCAAAAGGCTCATTTACGAGTTAAGCTTGGGGCTCCCAGAGAGGCCAGAGTCTGGAGGATGAGGGGTTTCTTACCTCGAACTGAGGCCTGTCATGTCCCCGGCTGCTCAGATTGGCCACGAAAAAGATCCTAGATCAAGAGCTGAACACTCAGAGCCTCAAAACACATTCAGCGACCGGAACAAGTTAGAATCCTCAGAATGAATGGAACCGAAAGGTGACTGTGCCAGGGTATCCGCCCACCACTGCTCTGGCTGTACCTGCAGGAAGAGGCAGGGAGGAGAGATTCGTTGCTAGCAGGAGCAGACGGATCTATGAGTCAGCGATGGAAGCTGGTAACACAGAGGCTACTGGGAAAGGGGAGTCACTTGTATGGCTGCCATTGGCCAGTAAAGCCAAATGAAGAGGGAGGTGCAGGAAGCAGTCCAGGGAAAGAGCATTGAGACCTGGGACGGGAAAGCTCAGAACTGCTGGGTGCAGAGTCCCAGCCAGGCTGGAACCAGAGGGAGGGTGCGCCTGGGTTCCACCAACAGCCACTGAGGGTGTGGCATAGATGGGGCCTGTGGCAGAGAACAAGCTCACTCCATGGGTCACTGTGGGCGTGACAGAGAATTGCAGGACAGTTGCTCAGGAGGAAGGAAATGCCAAGTTATGGAGGCAAAGGCTGAGTCAGCAGCTGGACAGTTGCAGCTTCTCCCAGAAAGAGGTGCTGCCACAGTGAACAGGAGGGGAGTAGTCACTGGCAGGGCCTCATCTTGACAGAGCTAATGCCTCAGCTGAGCCATCAAGTGGCAAGTGGCTGCTCCATCACACTGAGCAAAGGAAGAGAGTAAAGTATGTGCACAAGCACATGAGCCCCCCAACAGTCTGGCAAGGACAGAGGAAGAAGAAGGGCTTGTGTTGGATTTGAACCCAGGAACTCTCCCCTCCACCCAAGGGAGAATCATCCCCCAAGACCAACCAGCCACAGTAGAAAAGAAGGCACTGAGCATGCTCCAGAACCGGCTTTGACTAAACAGCCAGTGCTCTGAGAAGTGCTGTGCCTCAGCTCACCTTTCAAAGGTCATTTCCAAGCTCTCTTCACAGCCCTGAGCAAAGAAAGAAACTTCACACTCGGAAGAGTTCACAAACCACACTGTGTGGGAGAAAAACACGGGGAACACAAAGTCAGGGAGTGCAGGAAACACACTGTTTGAGGGGAGCATCACAGAGTTCAACTCAGGACTTCTTGTGCCCTGAGCAGCACTCAGCCTTGCAAAACAAACCCAGCTGTGGGGGAAAAGCAATCATCACTTCTCCAAATTTAAAAGAAAAGCAAAACCAAAGAGCCCCCCACACATGACTTCACCTTGACTAAGAACTTCCCCACGCTCCCTCCTGCCTGCAATGAGATTCAAAACCTGGGAACAAGGGCTGATGCTGCTGAGCTCACTCCCTCCCAGGGCTGCCTGAGTTGTGTGATTCCACCCAGCACAAGTTGAGCTTGCTGCAGTGCTTTACAAGATCCAAACATCAGCAAAGCTGGGCAGGCCCAGGTGTTGGGGCTGGCAGGGACTCAGGTGTGGGCAGATAGCAGAGCTTCATCCCATATTTCAAAGGAGGAAGTAGAAAGAGCAGTGAGACAACTAAAGAACAACAAAAGTCCTGAAAATGGTAAGATCATGGGAGAGATGATCAAAAATGGCAGAGAGAGTCTGAGTCAGGAAATACACCCACTGTGTAACACAGCATGGAAAGAAGGGAGGGCACCTAAGGACTGGACAACATCTATGCTAGTGCCAGTACACAAGAAAGGAAACGCATTGGAGTGCAAGAACCACAGAATGATTGCCCTAACCAGTGATCTAGGCAAGGTGCTGGTGATACTACTGACAGAGAGACTGAGATCACAGAAAGAAGCACATCTCATGGACAAGCAGGTGGGATTCAGGAAAGGTAGAAATACCATGTAGCAGATATTGGCACTGAGACTGACAGCAGAGATAGCTCGATGAAAGCACAAAACATCGACAGTCTGTTTGTTGACTTTCAAAAGACATTTGACAGGATAGATCAGAAAGTGACTTGGGCGCTCTTGGAGTGACAGGGAGTGGATAGCAGACTGATCGGTTGTTGATAGGTATCAACAACAACGCTAAGGCAGTGGTGAGAATGTGAGGAGGGATGGGAACTTGGTTTATAACAAGTAACTTCATCAAGCACCTAGAGAGAGCGATGGACAAGATTATAGAAAAAGTAGAAGGAAGAGCTGCACGGGATGATAATCTACAAGCTGGAATAGCAGGTTAAAGTGCATGTCTTGGAAACAGAGGAGCCGAGGTCCCATTCGTGCCTGGGTTTTAGCAATGGTGATGGGCTCTGTGGCTTAGCTGGTTAATGCACATTTTGTAAACAGGAGATCCTAGGTTCCACTCCCCATTGTACCTGGGTGTTGGGTTTTGCTGTTCCTGCCACGGGCCACAATGAGGCTACGTGCCTTGATGAACCTTTTCTGTGATCCATAAGAACTGTTCTGATGGTTTACGCGAGGTGAACAAACTTTGGATAATGGGAGCCAGTATTATTCCCTGGGTCCCCCAGCCTGGAAGGGATGCGCCGCACTCCCTTGGTGAGGGCAGGGGAGCTGGCAGGGCAGGCAAAGGAGGCCGGCTGTGTGTGATTGCCTGTCAGTGTTTCCCAATTTTATTTATCCAGGGAAACCTTTTAAACTTAAAAAGAAATGTTCAGAACCCGTAATAACCCTTTAACCCCTCTCAGCCCCACACTCACCACCCTGATCCCCAGGCTCAACCCCTCTCAAACAGAAACCCTCCCGAATACCTCACCCAGCATAACCCATGAATAAACCTCTGCGTCTCCTACTCAGCTGGGGAAGGGCTGATATAGAACAATGCAGGACCCCTCTGACTTCCCTTCCAGCAGCAGCAGGGCAGGGATCCACAGAAGAGTCACACAGCAGCAGCAGGGCAGGGAACGGCAGAGGAGTCACACAGCAGCAGCAGGGCAGGGATCCACAGAAGAGTCACACAGTGGCAGCAGGGCAGGGATCCACAGAAGAGTCACACAGCGGCAGCAGGGCAGGGAGCCACAGAAGAGTCACACAGCGGCAGCAGAGCAGGGATCCACAGAAGAGTCACACAGCAGCAGCAGGGCAGGGACCCACAGAAGAGTCACACAGCGGCAGCAGAGCAGGGATCCACAGAAGAGTCACACACCAGCAGCAGGGCAGGGAACGGCAGAGGAGTCAGTGGTGGAAGAATCCGAAGATGCAAATGACTCCGCATTCAGCTCTGGAGCGACTCGTTGCTGACCCCTGGGAGGGGAGCTCTTACTTTCTCTTTGCGCAACACCAGCTGGGAAACACAGGCCTGTGTGAACGTTGGCAAATAAAGACATGTCAATGACACGACTGGAGCTGAACTGAGATCTTTAGGAGTTGGGTGGAAGAAGTCTCTGGGAAACCCCAAAGTAGTAGTGCTGTGACATGGAGCCTCTCATCAGGAGCAGGTGCTTCCACCCTGGTGTGAGAGGGTTGCAACCTGGCGCTAAGGGATGTGACCTTGAGAGAGATTCAAGGTCTCAGGATGTGGAAGTTGGTGTTAAGCAGAAGTGCGTTGCATCTAATGGTGGGCGGTATGGAGTCCCCAGAGCTGTAGCACAGGGAAACTGGGACAATGTAGAAAAGGAAGTCGAGAGTGACCACAATGCTCTGTGGCAAATACCGGACACCAGTCTCCGGATATAGGGGAGCTGCTCTCCTGTGTCTGGGCTCCGTGGTGATGGGGGGCTGTGCCCCGTGGGGAGGCACCAGAGGTGGAGGTGCAACAGCAGCGATGAGGGGCAGCAAAGGAGAGGGAGCCCCAGAATCTCCTGGTGGGGGTGTGTGCTGAGAAAAGGGGCTGTGAAAGCTCTCACCGGGGGCGGGGGTCAGGAAATGCAGCAGCCACCCCACAGCAGGGGTTCCTGGCAGTGGGGCTGCCATGCTGGGGAAAGGGGCAGCTGTCCCATGGAGGAGATTCCCTGCAGCAGAAGCTGCCTCACTCAGTTGTGGCGTAAGACAAGAGAGAACAGAGCTGAGGTCTCTGAAGCGTAGATCCCGGCTGTTTGAAGTCCCTGATCTGCCATCCTCACCAGCCCTCCCAACGGGCAATGCACAGCAAAGTGAGTCTGGCAGCATTTGAACTCACACCCTTTGAATGACTGGCCTTAACTCAAGGTAACCAAACAACACAAAGCTGCACAAATGCAGCACTTTAAAGACTAACAAGACAATCAATTTGGTGATAAGCTTCAGATCAAGGTGATCATGACAGCTTAGAAGGCCAGAACGTTTTCCATTGCACCACACACCTCTGGCACACAGAGACTAGGGGCACCCAGCGTATGAGCTCCCCTCTCTGACTCTCCTGGCTAAGAACCATCCATGTCCCTCTCCCTTTATGTACTGGGACAGAGTTGTGCCCTTCACTCCACAGTGACACACCTCTGGGCCCCAGAATTCAAGGAAACAATTCCAGAACTATGAGAAAGATCCCTGCAGGGCAGAACATTTAGAAGAGAGACACAGACGGACAGTCAGACAGACGGACAGAGACAGACAGATTATTTGGGTTCTTTTTTATGTGGTCTGTTTTGTTCCAGAGCCTTCGGGTGTGTTCACCCAAGGGGCTGCCGGGGTCAGGACATGAGCCCTGCAGAGCAGGGGTGGGTGCGGCAGTGACATCACAAGGGCCTTTTGCAGAGCAGTCACTGATTGGTTAAAGGAGGTGGGAAGTGGTGACCTCACAGACAGTACAGAACAATGGCCAGGTGGGACAGGCTGCAGGACAGGGGCCTTCTCAGAGTCCCCCCAGGGCTTTGCTGCAGGGAGTCTTTTTCTTGAGAGCTCTGCCCTGGAGTCTGGGGAGAGAATTCAGGGTGAGGAAGATGAGCGTGAGGAGAAGCCTCTTTGACGTGTTCTCCTTCCCCACCACTAACTGCGCTGGATGGCAGACGTCCCTGTGGGGAAGGTCGAGTCTGATCCAGCTGCTGCTGGGCAAATCGAAGGGAGGAAAACAACAGCTTAAGGCTCTGAAATCCCCAATGGAACCGCACAGTAAATGAATCAGGATTCTCCTTCCAGCTCCCTTGGCCCAGAGCTGGAAAGCGCAACGGTCTGGGAGCCACTAATGCCTTTTTCTCTGGTGCAGGGCTACCAGGCCATCTGCCACAGAAAAGTCTCTTGTAATGTGCAGTGCAGCTGTACATGAAAAAGAGACCTGTTCTACCGACTGCACTGGCTCCGCGCTGAGGTCAATTTTGTCAGCCTTAATTTGTTGTGTCGATATTGCGGGAGGTGTAGGAAGTGTTGGGGACAGCTGCAGCACCAGTGAGTGGCAAGATCAAGATTTCCAAATACAGTCTCTACACACAGGAAGCCTATTTCAGATGCAGCCATTGGACGTACTACGGCTGATTTCAAAATAGGCTCCAGTCCCTGTCTTAGCAGCCCCTGTTCCCAAGAGCTGCTCTTACTCGTACAAGGAGGTTTACGTCTTTCAAAAAAAGCCAACCCCAATTTATTTCTGAATTATTTCAAAGCAGCGGTTGCCTTGTGTTGACGCTGGGATAGTTATTTTGAAATAGCTTTGCTGTGTAGAACCCCCTTATGAACCCAGGGCTGTGACAGGCAGAGCAGCAGCTGCTCAGAAGACACCCAGCACTTCAAGTCAGGTTGTCACTCACCAGCATCCCAGGGACAGGGGATCTGGAATGGTAACTGAGTGAGGGGATACAGGGCAGAGCCTCCCCCACACCCAGCAAAGCATCTGCATCCTGCCACCTCCTCTCAGCAGGACTCTGGCCTGCTCCCTACAAGCCACTCAACCTCTTTCCTTGATCTTTGGACCTTGCTGTCTCTAGCAGTCAAGCAAAGGGGAACAGACCAGCACCCTGAAGCTGTCTCCGAGGTAGCAAAGGGCTTAGTGTTAACCAAAAAAGCCAGCCAACCCACAGAGGACCAGGCTTCTCCGAGGTGCTTTCAGAAAGGAGCAACTGGCGGTTGCAAGGACAGTATTACATCTGCAGTGAGATCGCTGTCCCTCCCCCACAGCTCAGCATCCCACCTGCGCATTCCCAAACCCCCTCCCCCACCATCCTGAGCCCCAACCTGGCTCCCCCCCGCCCCCAGCCCAGTCTGTGTCTCCCATTTCCCACTGCCCTGAGCCCTGGCTAGGAATTCCCTCAAACCCTGCTGCCCCTCACCCCCTGTCCTAGGCCCCTGCCGGGTGTTGCCTCAGACCCTGCCTATCCCAACTCCCACTGCCCTGAGAACAACATTAACAAGGCCCATGTTCCCTTCCAGAGGGGTCACAGCATCACCACCTGCTGCAACGTGCTTCCTCTGGAGGGACCCCAGCCTGCTGCCTGCTGCTGAGCTCAGCTGCTCCCAGCTCTCCCAGAGCACAGGGCCCTAGACCAGCAGCTGCCCTGGCTGCTCTCCTACCCACAGACACAGAGCCCACAGGAGCAGAGCCCACAGCTGTCACCCCAACCCCAGAACCTCTGTGTATGCAGCACTAAGCCTGCCCACCAAATGACTCACCTGCAACTCGTTCCTACCTGCTGCAGGGGTATCTCCCTATGAGGTAAATGGCTCACGTGCGCATCACCACTTTCTCTCAGCCGAGGCAGTCCATGGCCACGGCCTCCTCTTTCATATCCAGCCTCCACATCAAACGTGTGTCTGTTCCCACCAGGTGGCAGAGGAGATGCTCAAAGTGCTCCCTTGAGCCCTTGCACACAGCTCAGCTCAGCGAGCTACAGATCCCCCCTGTACATTGAGAGCTTTCTGGGGGGTAACCGAGAAGGAGGAGAAAGGGGGCACTGCTCTCACATTGCCTTGGAAGAAAAGTGTGGAGAAGGAAATAGTCATTGAAGAATGTGGGTATTGATCCCACTACCTCTTGCATGCAAAGCAAGCGCTCTACCATTTGAGCTAATTCCCCTGATTGTGAGCACAGTTTGTGCCCCAGCCCCCTCACTGTTGAGTCCCTATGTCCCTGCAGCTCCCTGGCTCCTTTCCTAAGACGACACTTGTAAGACCCGTTCCTACCAGCTGGCTGGCTGAGCTGTTCAGACAGTGCTGCTAATAATGCCAAAATGACGGTTTCCAGCTCTAGGTGAGCCCTTGGGGCATCTTGACTTAGTGGCCTGGCTGCTCTGGACAGGGAGGTTCCTGAGGCTTTGTCGTGCCTGGTGTCCTCTGCACATGTTCTGGGGGCTGTGTCCCCTCCCTGGGCTCAGCTTGATTAAGCTCCCTGGGCAGGTGAGGTACATGTAACGGGTGACTCTGTGAACTGCAGGGGTCTGTAGCATGCGGTGCTTTGGCAGATGCTTCATTTCTGAGAGCAGCTGCAGTGGAGAGTTAGTGGTCTGTGGGAGGAGGGGTTTCCACTGGGGCATATTTTTAAGCTTTTACTGAATAACCATGTCTGTGATTTATTTCTCAAGCCATTTTCAGAGTGTCCCATCTGGGTGTGTTTAACAGCTGGAGCTGTTAGAATGGGTGATCAAATAGAGGTTCTGAAATGGGGAGTTAATATTCTTTTTAGAATGACGTCATATGAAATAATCATCAGAAGCATTGCTCCTTGTCAGTTATCAGCTGCTTAAATCTGATTCTCTTCCCTACCTATGAGCTGTTCCATATATGTATTTATGGCAAGGATGTTTATCTGTACCTATGAGGCAAATCTACACGTGAGCCCAGCATTGGTGTTACCCATAAAAAATTCTTTCCGCCCCAAAGGAAATTCCACCAGCCCGAGGATGGGCAATGTCCGAGGGAACACGGATGTGGCCTTGGTTCTCTGGTGGCTGACAAAGGAAGGGATGAGGGCTGCAGAGGTTGAGGCTCGTGGGCTGCTGCCCTCCCCCAGTGGCCAGACCACTGGACGGATGCAGTACAGAAGCTGTTATTCTGGATAGTTCTGCAGAAACCTTTTCCTCCCTGCCCTGGCATTGAATGGGGGGAGGAAGGTGTGGACTGTTTGATGTTACGCCACTGAAGGGGACAATGCTACTCCTTTTGCTTGACACCTCTCAGATATTCATGTGATTTTTCTGGCCAAGTTTGGGAAACTGATTTATTCAGCCTGATGCACTCCCCTGTGGGAACAAGAGCCCCCAGAGTGCAGGTGGGCGCCTCCACTTTGGTCTTCATTCCAACTCCTCTCTTGTGGAACCTCTCTGCTAAGAAGTGAGCCTAAAAGGCCTTCTGAGCCACGCTCAGAGAGGAGGAGGTGGTTAGAGTCTTGTTTTAGCCAGCTGGCAGTTTACTCTACAGCTCTTCAAGCCTGCACCAAATCTTTGCAATTGGGCTCTGTAATTTGATGGCTCTCACCATTTGACTGTCAACATTTTCTCCCTTTCTTATTTCTGAAGAAAGCTTTCGAATTTAGATTATACAGTATTGGCACAGTCTGCCCTTTTGGGTAAGAAGCTGAGAGGGAAGGCTGCTTCCAGTAATAAGGAAACTCACACAAAGGTAGTCAGTAGCAGACTCTTAACAGCACCGTCCCTGTGTGGGCTTGAATCACCATCTTTCCGGTTAATAGCTACAGGATTAGCACATGGCTGCAAAGCCACTGGCCAGTAGGACACTCGCCCTCTGCCAGTCTCAGTGCAGGATACTCACCAGACTGCATGCTGGGTAAAGCCTTCACAGCTGAGTGGTGTGGAGTAGCAGAAGTGTGCTGTGCCCATAACCCAGTGGTCAAGGGATGAAAATGGTTCTCTGCCAGCTGTAGAGACTTGGAAGATCCCAGCCTGCCCCACTTCTGCTGCAAGTCTGAGTCAAAAACTTTGTAACTATTTGATTGTTTTGGCAATTTTACCCTCATCCTCGTCTTTCTTCTTATTAATAAACACAAAAGGATTGGCCCAGTGGGCTCTTTTGGGTAAGACCTTCTGGGTACCATGACCTGGGGCTGTGGCAGGTCGTTTGGAACTGGAAGAACCTGGGTGGATTTGGTGAGATTGGTTTACGTCTGTGTGAGGAGGATACGGGCTGTGGCACAAGGGAAGTTGGGGTGTGCAAGAAAACTGCTTGTGTGACTTCTTGCTGGCCAGGCTGGCAACAGATGTGCTCTTTGTGACTGGTTTGGTGCCATGTGGGGAGAACACCCAGTGCTGAGCTGTAAGCAGCCCTGTGTAGCAAAGGGGTGTTGCACCCCCATCCCCAGAAGAAGGGGACGCCTGCTGGAGGCCTCAGTGGGTGAGCCCAGAACACCTGTGCCCAGCCCCACAGAGACTGACACAGGAGACAGGACATGCTCATGGCAGGACCCAGGGCTCATTAAAAGGGTGGCCTCTACGCCAAGCAGAGGAGCCTGGCTGAGGTCGTGGAATCAGGAGACAAAGACCATACACCCAGGTGGCTGATTGGCCAGAAGGGCCCACCTGCTGCTTTGACATGACCCCAGAGGTGGAGATGACCCTCCTGCTTACCTGCTACTCAGAGGTCCTGGACTGACCTGAGCTCTCTGCCCCTCTATGAAGTCACTCCAGGGAAGGTCCTGATCTGCTGGCTGCCAGCTACCTGTGCATCCCAGACCTACCCAGGGGTCCAGTACCGGCCTGAGCCTACAGCTCTGCTGTCACTGCACTAGCCCAATGACGTAGGCATGCCCGACTTTCCAGACCTGATGGCGGCGACTTACCCAGAAGACATAGAACTGCCCAACCTCCCAGATAACACGGAGTGGGACCTTGAGACAAGGGAGGTGGAGGTCGGAAGCAGCCGGGGGAACGGCCCATCAGAGCCCATGTCGATGTGTTTTGGGGGATCCCCACTGACCAGAGCTGGTGTGCCTGTGCCCCCTCCCCATCTCCTTTGCCTCTCCCAACCCTGAGTGCCTTGGTGGTGTGCTTGGGGCTGTACCCTGCCTCAGGGAAAACCCACTGGCAAACTGTTTGAACCGCTCCGCCCTGCCCCTGGCCCAGGGCTCTTATATTGTTTGGACTGCCCCGCCTGCGAACAAGCTGCTGAGGCTGATTAAACGCCGCCCAGCCCTGCCCCAGGCCCAGGGCTTCTGCACAGACTGGTTGTGTAGAGGCTGAGTCTGACTAATGGACTGCCCTAGGGCTGGGGCTTCTACCTTGACTGCCCACCTGCAGCCCTGTTAAATGGGACTGGGGCCCATGGAGACTGTTGTCTGCCCAGAACCAGGCAGTGCCTTGGTTTGGAGAGGTCTTGTGGCCTGCTCCACCCCAGAGGGGGTGCACAGGCCTGACCCAACCTCTACACCCAGTTTGAAGCAATTTGCCCTGGTTAGGCTCTCTCAGCTGTGCCCAGAGTATCCTCCTGTCTTCCAGACACATGAAGAGAGAGAGAGATCCAGTGTATGGAGAGGTTCCTGGCCACCCTATCCCAGTGACCCCTGCCTGCCTTGGGGACAGGTGCTTCTCGGCCCAGGTTAGGTAGGGTCGGCTGGGATATCTCGGCACAGCGAATTCAACACACTGCATGAGTCCAGGAAAGGTGGTATCATTGCACGTGGGCTCTCCATGGGCCCTCTTCTCTGCAACAGTGAGGTCCTGGGTGTCCTCCTCACCCCGGCTGCCACCCTCAGCCACCCCCTCCCAGACAGCCACCCACCCAAAGCTCCTCCTTCACAGGCCAGCTCTGCGCCTTGGCTGTGCGGGGAGGAACCAATGGTCACATGGCAGCTCCACCCAGGCGCAGCCTGTGTCTCCCAGGACAGGACAGAGCAGGCCCGGCTCAGGCAGTGCTGCTGCGTTAGCTCAGTGGGTTTATTGAGGACACAGGCACAGCTGACAGCAGGGTCACTGGAACAGCCTGGCCCAGAGCTCCTGGTGCAGGGCTGGGAACGTCTCACCAGGGAAGAACTTCCCCTTCCCAGTTCCCAAAGGCCCCATTGTCCTTCTCGCAGAGCGTGGAGAGCACGTGCAGCATCCCTCGGACACTCGCCTCCGCCGTCAGTAGAGCCTGCGGGGGGAAGCAGAGTTAGGGGGGAGCCTGCCCTGGGACTGACTCAGGACACCAGGGGCCCACAGGCAGGGTCCAGCTGGCATTCCCTTGAATTGTCCCACACCCGAGTGGCATGAATTTTCTCATGTGTGTCGAGGTGAGGGGGTGCAACACGCAGCTGACGTGTGACTCCTCCCCTTCACCCTGGTGCACATAACACAATTCATGTGGTGGGAGAGCGGCCAAGGGGTCTGAGTGGGGGATGGGCTCCGGGCTGGGACAGAGGGTTGGGGTACAGAAGTTTAAGGGCTCTGGTTGGGAGTTTGGGCTTTAGGGAGGTGCCGGACATTAGGGATTTGGGCTGCCGGAAGGGAGCTCTGGGTGTGGAAGATGCTCAGGACTGGGGTGGGTGTGAGGATGGGGGTCCAGTCTCTGAGCTGGGGTGCTGGAGTGGGTTTAGGCTCTGGGTAGGGAGTGGGGTGTAGAAGGGGTCCAGGGTCACGGCTGAGAGTTGGGCTTTTGGGTACATGAGGACTCTGGGTGGAGAAAAACAGATGCTGCCGGCTGTGGGTGCTCTGCTTATCAGCTGGGCAGCATTTGAATTTCTCCTGGATGGCCACTCCAGCACTCAGCTTCTGGGAAGCACTCGTGAGAACAAAACACTCCTGTGGGCTGCACTCTCTCATGCTCTCAATGATGACAGCAACCCACAGAGATGCGGGTATAGCTGCCCTTTGATAAGCCACTGATGCTGAGGCCTCCAGTGAGCTGTGACAGGTGAGCACACCTGAGAGCCGTGCTGAGGCTGCTCTCGGTTATGCAGGGTCTGGTTGGTTAGGGAAAAGTGGAAATGTGACATTGATGCTCCTTTTGGTTTTCCCATAACTTTTCCAGACGCAGTGAGGATCTGGCCCCCCTTCAGTTGAACTGGGGATGGTCTGTAAATGGGGTATGCCCACCCTTAGAAAGGGGTAGAATTAACAGCTCCTCAGTGACCCTTCCCTGAGCTAACACTGGCTCGACTGGCGCTGAGCTGCACCCGGCCCATCACTGCATGGGGATTTCTCTGGCGGGAGACAGGCACAACAGAAAGTTCCTCACCGGATGGGAACTCGGATCGAAAGCTGTGACCTTCCACAGCTGGAAGTGGTGTTGTACGCAGGGGAGGGAGAAAATGGCAGTGGGTGAAATAAGACTATCATACTTCCCCTTTATAAAGCTATGGTATCCCCACATCTTGAGTACTGTGTGCAGATGTGGTCTCCTCACCTCAGAAAAGATATATTGGCGTTAGAAAAAGTTCAGAAAAGGGCAACTAAAATGATTAAGGGTTTGGAAGGGGTCCCACATGAGGAGAGGCGACAGAGACTGGGACTTTTTAGTCTAGAAAAGAGGAGAGTGAGGGGCGATATGATAGAGGTAGATACAATCATGAATGGAGTGGAGAAAGTGGACACAGAAAAGTTATTTACTTGTTCCCATACTAAAAGAAGTAGAGGACATCAAATGAAATTAATGGGTAGCAGGTTCAAAACTAATAAAAGAAAGTTTTTCTTCACACAGGGCACAGTCAACCTGTGGAACTCCTTTCCAGAGGAGGCTGTGAAGGCCAGGACTCGAACAGAGTTTAAAAAAGAGCTTGATAAATATTTGGAGGTGAGGTCCATAGATGGCTGTCAGCAAGGGGTAAGGGATGGTGCTGAGCCTTTTGTGGAAGGCGGGAGACGGATGGCAAGGGACAAATTGCTTGACCGTTGTCTTCGGTTCACCTCCTCTGGGGCAGCTGGCACTGGCTACTGTTAGCAGACAGGATACTGGGCTACATGGACCTTTGCTCTGACTCAGTATGGCCGTTCTTATGTTCACCTTATCGACTGGGTAAGGGCAGCTATGTTCTTATGTTATTTCTTAACAGCCTTTCTGTGGGCACTGCTGAGCAGGGACCCCAGGGGGTCTAGGGTGGGACAGCCACATGGACACCTGCCTCAGGCCCTGTTGCTGGTGCTGCAGACTGATCTATTGCTCTCAGTGTCAGAGAGAGGGGAGTGTGACATTCAACCCCACAGGCAAGTGTCTGCCCCTTTCCCAGCTGTGCACAGCCCAGCTCATCCCAGCTGCTGGGAGAGACCAGAGCCCCTGAGACAGCGTTGGGGACAGGCCCTTCTCTCAGAGGTAGCTGCCCATGTGAGTGGCTGCAGCTGAGCCAGGGCTGCCCCCACCTCGTCCCCATGTCTGGCTGGGGTGCTGCACCCCGGCTGTGTTTGGGGCCCTGCTCACCCCAGGAAGGCACACTGCAGGGAACAGGAGTGAGAGTAGCACTGCCGGGCCAAATCTGCCCATCCTGTGTCGCTGGCCAACCAGTGAGTTGCAGAAAGGTTCCTGGTAGGGTTGACTTTGGGACATATGAAAAACTTGTAACAGGAGAAGATGAGGTGGCCGAGTGGTTAAGGCGATGGACTACTAATCCATTGCGCTCTGCACGCATGGGTTCAAATCCCATCCTCATTGCATCTTTCTTTGTTGATTTCCAGCCCTATTGTGGGATGCGACTTCCACCACAGCTGAGCCTGCTGCCTCCAAGCACAGGACACCTCTGTGAGGCTGAACTGAGCTCCAGCTGGCAGAGGTGGGGGTGGGATGATTTCATTTGCCCTGAAAGTGCCAAGCCTGACTCCAGCGTCAGCTCCACTCACCTCTTCCCCCTGCAGGGCTGCTGCCTGGAGCTAAGCAGGGTCCCAAACACAGCCAGGGGTGTAGTTCCCTGGCAAGGAGGGAGCAGCCCAGACTCAGCTGAGGTCAGGCACAGGTGCAGCTGCCTCTGAGTGAATTGCTGGTTCCCCAAGGCTTGATGCGGTGCTCTGGTCTCTCCCAGCTCCTTGGCTGGGCAGTGCACATCTGGGAAAAGAGCAGATACTTGCCCAGGGGGAAGGAACGTTTCTCTGCCCCTGACAGCAATAGATCCAGCCACAGGGCCTGGGGCAGGTCTCCATTCAACTGTTCCCCGCTGGGCAAGCCCTGAGTTCTTCTGTGCTTCTCAGCAGCTGGGAAAAGCCTCTTTGGGACATATCTCCTGCTCCACAGCTGAAAGGAGTGCAAAGGAGCTGCTGGGTTCAGCTCCCAGGGGTGCCGGGCTGCGACCTTCTGCAGCCCCTGGTGTTGGCCCTGACAGGACATGGGGCTGGAGGGACCTTTGTTCTGACCCACAATGGATGTTCTGAAGGTTCACATGCTGGTGAGAGGTGCCCAGCGTGCAATGCCAGCCTATCCAAAGGTGTAAGAAGCATTTGGGGAGGGGTGCAGGCCACCATTCAGGGCTCTGTTTCTTGCAGCCCAAGTTGAAGGTCAGAGGCACCTGCTGGCTACACTGCACTTTTGAAGAGAGTTTTGTGTGGTACGTGTTCTGTTTGGGCCTATTTGCTCCTCTCCAGAGCAAGGGACATTAGTGGCTCACAGACTGTTGTACTGAACAGCACTAGGCCAAGGGAGCTGGAAGGAGGACCCTCATTCACTTCTGCTATTTAGTATCATTGGGGACTGCAGAACCTTAACCGAGTGTTTTCCCTGCCTTCGCTTTGCCCAGCACCAGCTGGATCAGACTCTGACCTTCCCCACACAGACGTCTGCCGTCCAGCGCAGTTAGTGGTGGGAAAGGAGAAGACGCCAAAAAGGCTCCTCCTCGTGCTCACATTCCTTATCCTGAATTCTCTCTCCAGCCTCCAGGGCAGAGCTCTCAAGAAGGAGACTCCCTGGGACAAAGCCCTGGGGAGGGGGGTGTCTCTGAGATGGCCCCTGTCCTACAGACTGTCCCGTCCATCCATTGTTCTGCACTGTCTGAGGTCACAGCTTCACAGCCTCTTTTTACCCATCAGCTAAGGTTCTTCAAAAGGCACTTGTGATGTCACTGCCACAACCACCCCTGCCCTTCAGGGCTCATGTCCTGCCCCTGACAGCCCCTTGTGTAAACACACTCTCAGGCTCTGGAGCAAAAAGGGCACATAAAACACCCAACAAGTCCTGCCATCCTCAGAGTCCTCCAGGCTGCAACTCCAGCTCCCCTCATGTCTGTGCTGGGGACTTGGAAAGTGTTGTTGTGGGCAGTCCATGGTGGTCAGTCCCACTAAAGCTCATCACTTCATCAATTATTTCATTAGTCTTTAAAGTGCCTGTTATGATCATGAGGGTTAGCCAGCAGCCTGGGAGTAAAAGGGTTAACCTCCTCACCCAGGTGGGGTTGGCCAAAAGGAATGTAGGTAAGAATTGAATTTCGGCTCCTCCAACTTCTGTTCTCTGTTCTTTCTTCTTCTTTCCAGCCATGAGGGTATCTCCCTCCAAGAACAGGCCCTCCAATCTTCTGTAAGTAGGGCAAAGTTTAGATAGACCCATTAGGCTTTATTGTTTTCTGGTTTGGGAAGTGGGATCTGATGTCTGTGCACTTTTTAGAAATGTTCCTTTACTCTCCTTGTAACTAAGTTCTAGGCCCATGGTGGAGACTCCCCATCTGTTTTACTTTGTGACTCTTCCATCTAGTCATGAGGCTTGCAGCACAAATATTGTAATAATAAAAGTTCTTTCTTTTTTCTTTTTATTAACCTGGTATTGGTTAATGTTTGTGTCCTGGTTTTTACTTTTGGGGCTGAGATTTCCCAAGTAGTCTCTCCCTGGTTTCCTTATTCTTACTTGAGTGGTGGCAGCAAATTTTATACCCCAAATCTAAGGTTTTTAGGATTTTTGGGGGGCAGTTTATACCAAAACCTAGTAGATAAGGTTTTGGAGGTACTTTTGCTGGCCCCCACTTCTGCATTTATCTTGTTAGATGGGGAAGGAGCTATGACAGGGTGGCAGTGGTGTTAAGAACCCAGGACTGTTTTCTGA
This sequence comes from Carettochelys insculpta, assembly GCF_033958435.1. NCBI lineage: Eukaryota > Metazoa > Chordata > Testudines > Carettochelyidae > Carettochelys > Carettochelys insculpta. Next base: position 547,805 of record NW_027439072.1, read on the forward strand.
TTGTTAAGATACAGACTAACACAGCTACTTCCCTGACACCAGAGAGAGCTTTTCTCAGAGAAACACTGTGTCTTAGCTGCTTTAACACACCTGCTAGTTCACAGGTGATCTGGAGTTCAACTCCCAGGGGTTCCTTGCCATACGTCTCTCTTAAAGATTTCCTGTGTCTGCCTGTGGAACAGAGGAGACCTTCCTGGGCGAGCCCAGTCATTGATGTGGAAGGAAAAGGATGATGGGAGAGGAGTGTTGGAAAGAATCCAACCACAACCTGGGGTTTGGAGAAAGGCAGCTGTGACAGGCCTTGGGAACGTGGCAACCTCTGCGGGTGGGGCAAGGCAGGACAAGAAGAGATACTCTCCCCTCATGTCCCTTTGTCATTGACAACACCCACATAAGTTAGGAGAAACATCCCAGCAAGGCACTGTGGCTCCCCTGGCCCTGTGCCTGCCAGGGAAATGGACGTTAGGGAAGCAGCAGTCAGTGGTGCCTGGCCAAATATTTCTGGCAGCCTCTCACCTGCTTTGCAGAACCACTGGGCTGTGCTGGAGAGTTCAGAGAGGGGGAGCTGTTCCAGTCATTCTCAGGGGTGGGGCACACAGGGACCGTGCTGTCCCTTAAACCCTTTCAGCCATTGCCTCTGCACGGTCAAAAGGAAAACCCTAAGGCATGGACCTGGGGTAAGGCCTGGAACAAAGCTCCCTCTTCCCCTGCCTCTGCTTAGATCACAACCCTGTAACAGAGAGACATGAGTGTCACGTCTCACCCAACACTGGCTCGGAATGAAGGGAACTGCCTCTTCTCTGACCCACCCCAGGTAAAACCCTTCCTGCCAGCCTCTTCCTCCTGGCCACTGCCTTTTTTCTGGCCCAGCCAAGTGCCACTTTCCCAACCCTCACCCATCCAGGAGGTGACTGTGATGAGCATTGTCCTGGCCTGCAGCTCATACAGTTCCCCTGTCTTTGTAGCCTCCACAGGCTCCCACTTTTCCACCTCCTCAACCACAGGCTGCAGCTTTGATAGACGGAGAAGGTCAACAATGAGGTATTCCATCGGACGACACAACCAAAGAGAACCTGCCCTAGAAGGTTCCACAATGGAAGTTACAGCTATTCGGGCTTATTATCCAAAGGAACAATGAATTGAAAATCAAGACCCTGATATTCGGCATAATGGTCGGTTTGAATAGGAGAGGCAGAGCCCAGAGAAAATGGGAAGATGATATCGTAAATTGGCGTGGAGCTCATCTACCGACACCAAGGAAATAGTGATGGAGGCATTGGAGACCAATGGGTGCTGAGCCCATGATTGATGATAATGGTGATGTCAAAAGCCTCGCTGGTGTGTTCCCTCATGCCCACCTTTCTGGCAGGAAGAGAGGACATCCGCCTCATGGGGCTACACTTGGCTGCCTCTGGCCTTTTCCAGGGAGGTACCAACCTGGATGGAGCTGCTATTCCCCATGTCCATCTGCACCCCGACAGGATGGACAGCGACACTCAGGAGCCTGTCTCCACCATACCCCAAGGCCTGGCACTTGGAGAGCATGTTCAGAGCAGCGTGAAGGCGAGAGGCCATGAGCAGAGACAGCAGAGTGTGGGGGCAGGAATGAGCCCTGTAGAAATGACCTGGCCTTCCAAGGGGAGGGATGGGACAAACAGACAATGAGTACCGAAGCATGTGCGGATCGGCACCACCAATGAAAATACAGGCTATCGGCTGTGCGTGAGTCAATTAGCTAGCTCTGCTGCTTTGAACGTGGTGCTCACAATGCTAAAGTCATGGGGTGAAGCCAATTTTCAGGTGATTCCCTGCTTTTAGTTACCTAACTGCAAAAGTCAGGGAGGCCAAAAGAGGTGAAGGAAACAGGCTGAGAGTCTGGCAGAGACCTTCACTTTTAGAAGATCAAACCAGCTGGTTGTTTGAGATTTCACCTTCCTCTGGGAAATTAGTCTCTCCCAACTTCCCTCAGGCAGTCTCAGAATTGGGTCCTTCATTCCTACAGGTCACTTCTTCAAAGGATCATCTCGGGGGTGCTTTGTTTCAGTAAAACAACAAGAAGTCCTGAAGAAGCTTTCAGATTGAGAGATATTGTGGGGCATAAACTTTCATCGGCAAACACCCGCTTCATCTTTGTAACTCTTAGCCCTTTCACACAAGAGTAGCCCTGCCAATTTCCTTCCCCTCCCCGAAAGCTTGGCCACCAGCAGGTCACGCCAGGATCCTGTTAGCAGAAGGCAGTCGGATCCTTTTGGCTCTAGGGTGTCATGTCACATCCCAGCTGCTTCCCCACCATCAATGTGCTGCAGTCCCCTCTGACCATTGGGTCAATGTGGGAAATAAAGTAGGAAAGGACAATGAAGAGAGTCAAGCTGAGGGAAGCAGGCATGGCCACTTGCCATCACTTATTTCTTGCTGGGGATGGCTGATCAAATTATCCCCAACTGACATGGAATGGCCTCACAACAGCTGGAGGAGTGGCTGAAGTAACTCCGTAGGGAGAGTGTTAGATTGAAATTCTGAAGGTCCTTGGTTCAATCCCAGGCTTCAGCAGAACTCCAAGTAGAAGGGGCTGTAGAACTGGAGGTGTCAAGACTGTCTGATGCTCTGTAGAAAAGCCTCTGAAAACATATCTTAATTGCTTGGGTGGCCTTGCAGATTCTTGCATGGATTTGTTTATGAAGAGAGACATCACTGCCTGTTAAGGTCCTTGAACTCCTCTGCTGTTCCTAACTCTCTGTTCCTTTAGTTAAGTTTGAAGTGGGGGAAGAGCAACAGATCCTGGAGCTGGTTGAAACAGTACCTGAGTCTCTCCTAGGCTGATGGTCAAACCAAAGAAGCAAGGGGCATCAGCAAACTTGTTGACAATGAGCTGGAGATCAGATTCCTTGTGTGTCACAAGTGCACAGTCATCAGCAAAAAAGGCTTCAAGGATGAGCCTCTCAAGCATCTTGGTTTTAGCTTTCAGATGACAAAGGTTGAAAAGTGACCCATCAAGTATGTATTTTATGCAGACTCCACACATCACACTGATGCATTCCCTCATCGAACCTGAGCCAAAGCCATCTTTGCACTGGTCCAGCATTCAGTTTGCTCCCTTTCAGCTGCTGCACCCATCCACTTCTGGAGCTAATAACCAACTGCTAGTCAGTCTATTTGCTAAAAATTTCCCCTGAGACTCAGTCCAATAATTACAGCTCTTGGTGACTTTAACTACCCTTAAAACACTAGTTTTCACTAATTTCTTTATCAGGTTTAGAACAATATGACAAAAGCATTCAGATAACTAGCTCAATCCATACTTCTCTACTTTTTCTTTTATAATGTTTTAAAGCAGGGGAGCCCTGTGCAATCCATGTCTTGTGCAGTTACGATGACTGCCCTGTCCCCCTCAACAACTTGGAGCCTTGGTGAGATTTCACAATTGTTATGCTAAGTGTGAGCATAAATTGTGATTTTACAAGAATGTGTTTAAAATAGACAATTCTCATTGCTTCCTTGCTACCCATCAGCCTTTGTTTGCAAGGTATCACATATGCACCCCTTTATACGCTCATGCAAATGATCTCTGGGAGACACATTCCTCCCAGCCTTCAGCAGCATTGGACACATCAATGGACCCAATGGACACATCAGTACCACCCTGTACCGTACACCCACTGACCGCTACGCCTACCTTCATGCCTCCAGCTTCCATCCCAGACACACCACACGATCCATCATTTACAGCCAAGCACTTAGATATAACCGCATTTGTTCCAACCCCTCCGACAGAGACAAACACCTACAGCATCTGCACCAAGCATTCTTGAGACTGCAATACCCACCTGAGGAAGTGAGAAGACAAATCAACAGAGCCAGACGTGTGCCATGAAGCCTCCTGCTACAGGACAAGCCCAAGAGAGAAACCAACAGAACACCACTAGCCATCACCTACAGTCCTCAGCTAAAACCTCTATAGCACATCATCAGGGATCTACAACCCATCCTGGACAACGATCCCACACTTTCACAGGCCTTGGGAGGCAGACCTATCATTGCTCACAGACAACCTGCCAACCTAAAACAAATCCTAACAAGCAACTATACACCGCACCAAAGTCACTCTATCTCAGGGACCCATCCATGCAACAAACCTCGTTGCCAGCTCTGCCCACATATACACACCAGCAACATCATTACAGGACCTAACTGGATCAGCCACACCATCGTGGGTTTGTTCACCTGCACATCTACCAATGTAATTTATGCCATCATGTGCCAGCAATGCCCCTCTGCCATATACATCAGACAAACTGGACAGTCTCTACATAAAAGAATAAATGCACACAACTCAGACATCAGAAATGGCAATATACAAAAACCCATAGGAGAGCACTTCAATCTCCCAGGACACAGTAGCAGATTTAGAAGTAGCCATCCTACAGCAAAGAAATTTCAAGACCAGACTCCAAAGAGAAATTGCTGAGCTACAATTCATCTGCAAATTCAATACCCTCAGCTCAGGATTAAACAAAGACTGTGAATAGCTGGCTAAATACAGAAGCAGCTTCCCCTCTCTTGGAGTTCACACCTCCAGATCTACTGATGACAATACAACTCAGCCTTCCTGACTGAGCTAACCTCGTTATCCCCAGCCTTGCTCTGGCCTATTTATACCTGGCCTTGCAGATTTCCAGGACCAGCATCTGAAGAAGTGAGTTAACTCACGAAAGCTCATGCTCTAAATTTTTCTGTTAGTCTATAAGGTACCACAGGACCCTTCATTGCTGCTTCAGCAGCATTGAGTTCCTGCTGGCACATTCCTAACACTGGAATGGCTGAGGGTTCATAGCCAGTGCAGAGAAGTGAAGTGGGAGTTCTAGGAAGCAGTCCAGGGAAGGAGCAGGGAGAGGTGGGAGGAAAAAGCTCAGAAGCGGTCAGTGTAGGGTCCCTGCTGAGCTGCAACCAGAGGGAGGGTGCGCCTGGGTTCCACCAACTCCACTGAGGGCATAGATGAGGCTTGTGGCGGGGAATGAGAGGATTGTCTGGGTGACTGGGAGTGCCAGAGAAATGAAGGACTGTAGCTCAGAAGGGAGAAAGGCCAAGTCATCCAGACAAAAGGGTGAGTCAGAAGCTGGATAGTTGCAGCTTCTACCAGCAAGAGGGGCTGCCACACTGAACAGGAGAGGTGGAGTCACTGGCAGAACCATATCTTGATAGAGCTGAGCCACCCAGAAGCAATTAGCTGTTCCATTACACTGAGCAAATGAACAGAGGAAAATCATGCAAGATGAGATGAGTCCCTGAGCTGTCTGGGTCAGCTATAAGACAATGGTAGAACAAGGGCTTGTCTGGGATTTGAACCCAGGACCTCTCCCACCCTAAGGGAGAATCATACCCCTAGACCAACAAGCCCTTCTTGTAAATGAAGCACTGGGCTTTCCACAAAATCAGGTTTCAATAAACCCCCAGTGCTCTGATAAATCCTACACTTAACTTCACCTTTCCAAGGTCATTTCCAACCTCTCCTCCCAGCTTTGAAGCAAGAAACCAACTACACACTCAGGACAGTTCACAAACCACACTGTGGGTAAGAAAAATGTCGGCAACGCAAGGTCAGGGACAGCAACGAACACACTCTTTGGAGGGAGCATCAGGGAGTTCAACTCAAGACTTCTTGCTCCCTGAGCAACAGATGGCCTTGCAAAACAAACCCATCTTCTGAGAAAAAGCAAATGTCACTTCTCACAATTTTAGACAAAAGTAAACCAAACAGCCCCACACACCAGCTGCACCTGACTTCACCTTGCCAAGGACTTCCCCACAGTCCCTCCTGGTTGGAGTGAGATTCATGATCTCAGGGTGCTGGTGCGGCTGGGCTTAGTCCTTCACCACTCTTTGGCCATGTCTACACTAGCCCCAGACTTTGAAATTGCCACGCAAATGTCCATTTTGAAGTTTACTTATGAAGCACTGAAATGCATATTCAGCTCTTCATTAGCATGCGGGCAGCCGCCGCACTTCAAAATTGACGTGGCTTGCTGCTGCGTGGCTCATCCAGATGGGGCTCCTTTTTGAAAAGAACCCACCTACTTCAAAGTCCCCTTATTCCCATCTGCTCATGCATTTCAGCATTTCAGTGCTTCATTAGTAAACTTCGAAATGGCCATTTGCGTGGCCATTTTGAAGTTTGGGACTAGTGTAAACACGGCCTTTACCTGCCTGGTCCATGTGACTCCACCCAGAACAAGCTCAGCTTCCTCCCATGCATTACAAGATCCAAACTCCATCAAAGCTGGTCAGGCCCAAGAGTTGGGGCCTGCAGGGGTCAGGAGTGTGCAGATAGCAGAGCTACATCTGATATTTAGAAGGAGGACGTAGAAAGAGCAGTGAGATGACTAAAGAAAAACAAAAGCCCTGGAAATGATAAGCTCATGGGAGAGATGATCAAATAGAGCACAGAAAGTATGATTCAGTGTGATTCAGGAAATACACCAACTCTGTAGCGTCGCAAGGAAAGAAGGAAAGGCCACTAAGGAATGGAGAAGGTCTGTGCTAGTGACAACACAGAAGAAAGGAAGTGCACAGAACTATTGCACTAATGAATCATCAAGGCAAGGTGCTGATGATGATACTGATGGAGCGATTGAGATCACTGCTAAAAGAACATCTAGCAGACAAGCACATGGGATTTGGGAAAGATAGAAGTACCATACAGCATATATAGGCACAAAGATTAATAGCGGAGAAAGTTTCCTAACCAGCAATGCGTGTAAGGAAATATGGAGAACTGAGAATGATTAAAAGAAAACACACAGCCAGACATTGTGGCATGAGGACATCATGAACCCCCATCTCTGAAAGGAAAGGGAAGATCACAGTTCGTTCCATGCATGTTCCAGCTTCCCTCCCATCCCTTGGCCCTGCTGCATGTTCCACAGTTCTTCTGGTGGTGGCCACACACCTTCAGGCTCGAGGACCCATCTTCCTATTATCAGTCCCCTTACCAAAGCAATAATCTAACTGTGACCATGAATGAAACTACCACTTAGCTCTTTCCCTCATACAGGAATGTGTTCATCTTTAAGGTGTGACAGAACTGCTTGCTTTGTGATGCTACAAAATAGCTCGCCCCCCCCGAGACCTCCCCCAGTCTGGAGAAAATAATTAGTTTTGGTATGGCATTATGAGGAGGAGATTAAATGTTGGAATCTTGTCTCAAAGAATTTTGTCCCCAAATGCATCAATAATGTGAAAATACTGAACAGCCCTCATGAGGAATTAAAAAATGAAATGACTAAAAATTAATGAATAAAAAAGGAAAGAAAAACTGAGGAAGAGGGGGCTTCTGGAAGGAGCGTTTCCTTCTGTAAGATCCCCGTGCCCTGCACGTCTGAACGTGTATTTTGGAGTCTGGAAGAGCTTCTTCTGGACTCCACATAATGCGCCCATATGCTAATGAGGTACAGAACATTTCCATCCATGCCTCATTTGCATCATAAGAGCATAAGAATGGCCATACTGGGTCAGACCAAAGGTCCATCCAGCCCAGTATCCCGTCTGCCGACAGTGGCCAATGCCAGGTGCCCCAGAGAAGGAGAACAGAAGACAATGATCAAGTGATTTATCTCCTGCCATCCATCTCCTGCCCTTGTACTGAAGGCTGGGGCACCATACTTTACCCCTGGCTAATAGCCATTTATGGACCTAACCTGCAAAAATTTATCAAGCTCTTTTTTAAACCCTAATAGAGTCCTGACCTTCACAGCCTCTTCCGGCAAGGAGTTCCACAGGTTGACTGGGCGCTGTGTGAAGAAAAATTGCCTTTTGTTAGTTTTGAACCTACTACCCATCAATTTCATTTGGTGTCCCCTAGTTCTTGTATTATGGGAAAAGGTAAATAATTTTTCTATATTCACTTTCTCCACACCATTCATGATTTTATATACCTCTACCATATCGCCCCTCAATCGCCTCTTTTCCAGACTGAAAAGTCCCAGTCTCTCTAGCCTCTCCCCATATGGGACCCATTCCAAACCCCTAATCATCTTAGTTGCCCTTTTCTGAACCTTTTCAAATGCCAATATATCTTTTTTGAGGTGAGGAGACCACATCTGCATGCAGTACTCAAGATGTGGGCATACCATAGTTTTATATAGGGGAAGTATGATATCTTTTGTCTTATTATCTATCCCTTTTTTAATAATTCCTAACATCCTATTTGCCTTACTAACTGCCGCTGCACACTGCGTGGATGTCTTCAGAGAACTATCCACTATAACTCCAAGATCCCTTTCCTGATCTGTCGAAGCTAAATTTGACCCCATCATGTTGTACGTGTAATTTGGGTTATTTTTTCCAATGTGCATTACCTTACACTTACCCACATTACCCACATCTCCAGGACAGCTCATTACCACGTCACTTCTGGAAGAAGCGGCACGTGAAGACACAGAAGCAGGATCTCTCCAGGCAGGGGCTGCACCCACGGGCTGTCTCTGTTCTGACACAGCCTGTGGCAGGGCCCAAGACCTCAGTGGGTGACAAACAGTGCAGAGGGAGGAGGAGGCCGGGTGCCAGGGAGGACGGGTGGCAGGTGTGAAGGGGAACCCGGCCAGGGCTTGTGGCTGAGGGAGGAGGGGAAAAGGGCAGTGGGGGGGTTGGCAGGGTCTGAGGGGACAAGGGGATCAGGGCTCTGCGGAGGGGTGGGAGGGACAGGATCTGAGGGGACCCACTGTGGGGCCCAGGACAGCTGGCAAGGGGCAGCCGGGGCTGCGGGAACCCCCAGCTGGGCTCAGAGCAGTGGGGGATGGGTGAGAGAGTCTGAAAGGGGAGGCCAGGCTGGTGGGGGAGGGGAGGAAATCTCATTCAGTGGCCAGGGGCCCTGCAGCTGCCTGTTGCTCATTTCCAAAAAGGCCCCTTGGGAGGTCCTGCTCTGCAGGCCGGCGAGCTCAGTGCCTTGAGCATTGGCCTGTTAAACCCGGGGGGTGAGCTCAGCCCTTGAGGGGAGCCATTTAGGAGTCTGGGGCAAATGGGTCTCTTTCCACTACTTCCCTTCTTCAAAGGGAGGCTGGTGAGCAGGGCGTGAGGACGTCATCAATGAAGTGCTGTGCTGCATACGCAACACTTCATTCAGCTAATTCTCCCCCGCTCCCGGCAACTTCAAAGTGTTAAACTCCTCCAAACTTTGAGGACTCAAGGGACTTTGGTGATGGACCCTGGCCCTGGGGCAGGATTGGCCACGTCCCACATAGGTAGTCAAGGTGTAAGGGCAGGGCCACAGTTCATGAGTCAGGCTCAACCCCTACGGCAGAGCAGGGCACACACAGTCTGTGTAGCAGCCCTGGCTCTGGGGCAGGGCTGGGCCGTCTTTAATCAGGCTCAGCACCTTGTTAGCAGCTTGTGTGCAGCCACGGCTAAGCTGCCATTCCTTTGAAGTAGCCCAGGCACTTTGAAGCACTGGCGGGTTAGTCAATTGCTTGTAAAGTGTTCTACTGACTGCACCGGCTCTGCGCTGAATGGCAGATAATTATTAATGGCAGATAATAAACCAAAGGGGTTGTGTAGAGTTGCACAAGTGGGACTGAAGGGCAGAAGGAGACAGAAAGTCTCCAATTTGAGAAGTTCCCATATAAACTCTGTAGTGTCGACACACCCGAAATAATCCCACACTGTGACTGGTTATAATAAGGAATTTGTCTTTTCACATTGCCAGTTCACCACCATTGTTATTCCCCAGGGCAGAGGTTTTCCAGGTTTGCCTGCACTACAGAGTTATTTCAGAATAGCTTATTTCAGAATTATTCCTCCCAAATAAGCCATTTGATAAGAACCCCTTCACGCGCCAAGGAAGCCCCGGCATAAACAAAACCTATTGGAAAACAGCGCGTCCCCACACAAGAGAGCCTAGTTCAGATTAGAGTCCTTGAAGCACACGGGCGCTATGGCGACACAGCAGCATTATTTCGGAATAAACTATTCTTTGAAAGAGCCCCACTTACCTGTCCATACAGCCCCCATTCTCTCTCTTGGAACAGGCACTATTTCTCATAGAATGAGGTTTAAAGACCTCGTGAGGTCCCTTCCACTTCCAGTACTCCATAAAAGAGACTGGAGGATAGTCACAGTGCAGACACAGCCTGAGACAGCCAGGCAGGTTACTGAACTAATTTAGAAATAGTGGATGGCTTTTTTTGAGGTCTTTAAACCTCTTTGTACGAGAAATAGTGCCTATTCCAAAAGAGAGAATGGGGGCTGTATGGACAGGTAACTGGGGCTCTTTCAAAGAATAGTTTATTCCGAAATAATGCTGCTGTGTTGCCATAGCGCCCGTGTGCTTCAAGGGCTCTAACCTGAGCTAGGCTGTCTGGTGTGGGGACGTGCTGTTTTCCAATAGGTTTTGTTTATTCTGGGGCTTCCTTGTCACGTGAAAGCATTATTATCAAATGGCTTATTTGGGAGGAATAATTCTGAAATAAGCTATTCTGAAATAACTCTGTAGTGCAGACAAACCTGGAAAACCTCTGCCCTGGGGAACAACAGTGGTGGTGAACTGGCAATGTGTAAAGACAAATTCCTTATTACAACCAGTCACAGTGTGGGATTATTTCGGGTGTGTCGACACTACAGAGTTTATATATATATATATTTATACATATGAGTATACACATGTCATAGAACTGGAAGGGGCCTCAGGAGGTCTCAAACAGAACAAACCCTGAGGTTCTTCCAAAGGCCCTTGTGATGTCACAGACACACCCACCAGTGCCCTGCAGGGCTCATGTCCTGCCCCTGGCAGCCCCCTTTGGAAACGCACCCCAAGGGTCTGGAACACGAAAGACACATAAAAAACACAAAAACCCGAACTCCTCCCATCCTCAGTGTCCTGTGGGATCCTGGCACTGGGGCAGGTGGGGAGAGAGGAGGGGAGATTGGTGGTTTCTGACCTGTACACTGCAGAGGGCACAATAAATGAAAGGGGCATTTTAACTCTTCCCGTCCTCAATGTCCTCTGGGCAGCAACTCCAGCTTCCCTCCGGCACAATGTCTGTGCTGGGGAATGGGAAGGTGGGGTTGTTGTGGGCAGTCCAGCTGTGTGGGTCGGCCCCACGAAAACACATTTTTTTCAAGTGCTACAGGGCTGGTTTTTGGTTTAAGACACAGACGAACACAGTTACCTTCCTATCAGGAAGCAGTAACATAACAAGGAGACTATTGTGGCTTAGCTGGCTAACATACCCACCCCATAAACAGGAGATGCCCAGTGGTTCCCTGTTGTATGTCGTCCCTGGGCAATCTCTCTCCCTGCTGGGGAAGGTAAAGGCTGATGGAAAAGGAGCATTGGAAAGAATCTAGTCACAGCCTGGAGCTCGGGAAAAGGCAGTTGTGATTGGTGTGGTGAAGGTGCTGCTGTGGCTGCCAGAAGAGAGTCTGTGCCTCACAGCTTTGTGGTTCTGGGGGCTGCCTGTGCCAGCCAGCTCCTCCAGCACGTTTGTAACACAGACACAATTCCCTGTCGGCAGGAGCTCTGTTCTGCCCTGTCTGCGGGAGAAGCTCCTGCCCCAGCCCTGCCGCTGCAGAGACACCCCCCAGCCCTGTCTGTGCACACACTAGTGCATGACACGGAGCGTCTCACTCCCAGGCACACCCAGCTCTGCCCCCACCCCAGCGGTAATTCACCTCTCACCCCAGCTGTCCCCAGTGCTGACCTGACACACCTGAGATCCCTCTTGTAGCTTCCTTCTGCTTCCTCACCAACATTTCCTAACCTTGCTGGGAAGCAAAACTCCTGCAGTGGACATGAATTGTGCAGGTGGGAGACGTTCTGACACAGCCCCTGGGTAGGGCCCAAGGTTTCAGCTGGTGACTGTGCAGTGCAGAGGGAGGGGGAGGCCAGGTGCCAGGGGAGAGGTGGGAGGTGTGAAGGGGAACCTGACCAGGCCTTGTGGCTGAGGGAGGAGGGGAAAAGGGCAGTGGGGGGGGGGTTGGCAGGGTCTGAGGGGACAAGGGGATCAGGGCACTGGGGAGGGGCGGGAGAGACAGGATCTGAGGGACGCACTGCAGGGCCCAGGACAGCTGGCAAGGGGCAGCCGGGGCTGGGGGAACTCCAAGCTGGGCTCCGAGCAGTGGGGGATGGGTGAGGGAGTCTGAAAGGGGAGGCCAGGCTGGTGGGGGAGGGGAGGAAATCCCAGTCCAGTGGCCCTGCAGCTGCCTGTTGCTCATTTCCAAAAAGGCCCCTTGTGAGACCCTTTGCAACTGGCCGGCTAGCTCAGTTGGTCAGAGTGTGGTGTGAATAACGCCAAGGTCATGGGTTCCAGCCCCATGCTGGCCATGGGCAGGTCTTTTCTGCTGGCCTTGATGTGGTTGCTCTGGACACAAGCCCAAAAGAGCTGAAGGACCAGGCTGACAGGTTGGCAGGGAGCAAGTCAGAGGCTTAGGGAAGGGCTGCAGAGTGGTCCTGGGGGAGGTGAGGTTCCCCAGATTCCCAACTCTGCAACACACACCTCCCACAGGAAGGAGCAGCAGGAGCCCTGCACCAAGGGCACCAGCCCCTGACAGCAGCTCCCTTGGCTTTCTCTGCTCCCCATCTCCCCCCTGCCCAAGGCCTTCTGGCCTCACAGGCTCCCTCCCTGGACACCTGCTACTGCAGCACCACAGGCCCAGGTAACTCACCAGTGGTGCCAGTCCCTGCCTGCCCTACTCCTCTTCCTGCCTGAGTTCTGCTTCTTCACTCAGGTCCCCCAGCTGCTGCTCTGGTGGGCAGAGGGCTGGGGAAGGCACAGGAAGGGCCCTTGGGGGTGGGGTGCAGAAGCACAAGGAGAAGGCCCTGGAGGAAGTCCATGATGAGCAGCTTTGGCCATGGGAGCTCAGGTGAGGGGCAGAGAGGTAGAGGTGACAGGATGGGTGGGGGGGTCTCTGCAGAGGTGGGGTTGGCTGCCAGTCCTTGGGGAACGGGGAGAGGCCTGTGGGGAGGAGAGGAGAGAGCAGCAGGCAGCTGGCAGCAGAGCTCAGGGGAAGAGGCAGAGCTGGGATTGGAAGAGGTGAAATGGGAGAAAGAGCACAGGTGGCCTCAGAGGGAACAGGCCAAGCAAACCAGATCCCCTCCCACTCCTCGGGAGCTTCCAGCGCTGGCACCAGCCTCCCCAGTGCAGCTATCACAGGCCACAGTGGACATTCTGGTGCTTTACATGATGCTGACAGACCCTGACCAGAGAGGTGCAGAGTTATTTCAGAAGAGTTTATTCCAGAATTATTCCTCCAAAATAATCTAGTTCACAATGACGCCTTCACGCCACAAGGCAGCCCCAGAATAAAGAAAACATATTTCAAAATGGCTCCTCCATGCACAAACAGAGCCTGTCTGTGAGTAGAGACCCTGGAGGCCATGCTGGGGATATCACTGCACAGCAGAGTAGTTTTGGAATACGCTGTTCTTGAATAACTTATTTTTTAATAGCCCCAATTACCTGCCTATACAGCCCCATTCCAAAATCTCTGTTTTGGAATTGGCACTGTTGGACGAGAATGAGGTTTACTGCCTTGCAAAAAGCTGTCTGTTATTTCTATATTATTTCAGTGACCTGCCCGGCTGTCTCAGGGTTAGGACCTTATTTGGAGGTTTCAGGGTTTGAGTCCCAGGCTGGGAAAGCTGCATTCACCTTGCCTTGTGCATCAGGAACCCAAGAACCCTGCCCATGCCTGGGGCCATGTGCTGGGTCCCAGACTGTCAGGTGAAACCTGAGAAAGTTAAAGAAAGCAGCATCCTGGCCTTCTGCAGCCTGCTGTGATTGAACAGGGGTTCGTACTCCGCATTGTGGCTGCAGCAACCTGGTTTCAAATGCAGGTCACAGCAGTAACAGTCCAGTATTTGAGTAGTGCTGCTTTTATTTCACCAGGAGGATGGTGAAATACTGCAATGCTTTACCTAGACAGGTGTTGCAATCTTCATCCCTAGAGGTTTTCCAGTCCTGGCTTGAACAGACCCTGACTGGGGTGATTTAGTTGGGGCTCTGTGCTGCTTCCCTCTCTCATCCAATGCAAGAGAGAAAGTGAGGTGACTCATGATGCCTGCTGGATCTCGGTCTTTGGCTGAGCTGGCTGGAGGGGTTGGGGCAGTTGGATGGTGCTGAAGAACTTGGCGGTGTGCCCAGAGATCCCTAGAGGGCTCATGCTGGTGTGATCTGGTGAGACTGCCCATGTAGCTCAGCAAAACTCTGGGTCCAGGGAGGTGACCCAGCCAGCAGCAGCTGTTCAGAGGACACCAGGCACTGCAAAGCCAGGCTGCCAGACCCCAGCAGCACCAGGCAGTGGCATTGTGATGCAGGCAGTGATGCCCATAGAGCCCTCCCACAAGGCTGGGCTGCCTCTGGTGAGAGAACGTGGTGATGCACATGTGACCCATGCACCTGACAGGGAGACACCCCTGGAGGGGACGGGGGGGAGTTGTGTCTGCATCACTTTCGGTGGGCAGGTTTAGCAGGCAGAAGGTTCTGGAGTTGGGGTGACTCCTGTGGGCTCTGTGTCTGTGGTAGGAGAGCAGACAGGGCAGCTGCTGCTCCAAGGCCATGTGCTCTGGGTGAGCTGGGAGCAGCTGAGCTCAGGAGCAGGCAGCAGACTGGGGTCCCTCCATCAGAAGCAAGTTGCAGAATGTGGAGATGGTGTTACCCCCTGCCAGGGAACATGGGCCGTGTGCCCTGCTCACAGCTGAAGAGGGAGGGGATAGGCAGGGTCTGAGGTGAAACCTAGCAGGAGGCTTCACTCTGCTTTGCTGGGAGGGTCTCTGCCCTTTATTCCCTTCACTCCATTACCATTCCTAATACCCCTTCACTGCGGTGCTGATGAGTGACCGCCTGACCTGCAGTGCTGGGTGTCTTCTGAGCAGCTGCTGCTCTGCCTGTCTTGTTTTGAACTACATATTCAGCACCTCATTAGCATGCGGGCTTCTGTGGCACTTCGACAATGACCCGACTACTTCGAAGTCCCCTTATTCCTGTCCGCTCATATGCTCAAGTTTTATGAAGGGGTGAGTGTACACAAGTCTGAAGTGATGTGTCAGGGCCTGCACAGACTGGGAAGAATTGTAAGAAGGGGCTTTTGAAGGGGTTAGGGAGAACGTTTGGGTGTGTTGATTGGCTCTTTCCAGTATAGGACTGCTGAGCCTGAGAGGCACAGTGCACTGCTCCATCTGCTTGAGCGGGGACACTGACTTGAGGCTTGGTTGTGAACTCTGGGTGTGGTATTTTCCCAAGCTTATGCCATATGACTTTTCTGCCTCTTTCAGGAAAAGCTCATTTTCTACACTCAGAGGCTGTGCTTGTGAGTGGGGAAGCATTACCCCTGCGAGGCACCCAGGGCTGTGCGAATTTCCCAGGCTCCTGGGTGGGGGCTTGAGCCAGTTCTATGTGAGATAAATGAAAAAGGGACCCCTAGATTTTGAAACAGGCCCTGGTTGCTGCTGTTTCATTCAGATGAAAGGCTTACATTACACAGCTGTAGACCCTCTTGTCAGACCGAGCTCCTTCATGAGTTCCTCAGTAAATCAAAGGGGTGACTATCCTCCAGTCTCTTTCATAGAGTACTGGAAGTGGAAGGGACCTCACGAGGTCAACAGGCCCAGTTTCCTGCACGTTTCCTTTCATAGACTCCCCAAACGTCAATCAAAACTGCAGCAGCTTCGATGAAACATTAAAAAGCATTTATTCCCCACAAAAAGATCAGTTGCATGTGTTTCCAGGTGGTATTGGTGCAGGAGTCCAGAACTGTTACAAGAGAAAGAAAAGAGAAATTCCAGTCTAATTCCTAAATGTGCTCAAGCTGAGCCAGATTGGAAGGTTTCCCTTCCCCATAACTTCCAGCAGTTTGTGCTTCCTGGGATGCTTTTCCAATTAGGCCATGTCAAAGGCTTCTTTGTCTTTCCAACATTGTTGCTGCCTTCAGTGTAGGTACAGGAGGAGAGGAGAAATGATCATGTCAATGTCCCTTTCTTTACATGCTCATCTGGGTGCCAGAAAGATCCTCGGTGTGTGTCAGAGCCAAGCAGCTCATGGTGTCCAGCCCATTGAGCAGCTGCCTTTCATGGCCATTGTGAACCTGTTGCCTACATGTCCCTTCCTGGTGAATGGCCAGGGATTGTAACTGAACATCTAGCTGGGTGTGGGTCACTCCTTTGTTGCTACTGCAGAGTTAGTGCGTGGGCATTTCTCAGATTCACAACAAAGAAAGAACAAAGACAAAGAAAGAGCAAATGTTTTGTCTTCCAAGGTGAGAAATGTACATTTTTGAGAGAGAATTTTATCCCTCATTGCTTCCCTTTGCTTGTGTACCCCAGTGGCCTAATGGATAAGGCATTGGCCTTCTAAGCCAAGGATTGTGGGTTCAAATCCCACCTGGGGTGAAGCATCTGTAGTAAGTACAGGCCTCTAGTCTTAGGTCTGAACCACAGTGATGGTCAAAACTTTGCTAACAGAAAGCAAAGTGCATCTGTAAGCAAAAGGAATGCAGTGCTCTCAGAAGTTGGCAAGAAGAGGGTTGATGTTGCAGAAACCTGTCTGGTTTGTGTGTTGAAACAGGAATGTGGTAGCCAGCACACCTGACCCTGGAATGTTCCACACATCAGAAAGAAAAGGCTGACCCATCCCAATGACAGGGGCAAAAGGGTAATATGATGGAGAGGGTTTTGTTCAAACCACCATGTACAAGGTGAGAGGTGGCGCCTGACTATGTAAAAGGGCTGTACCTCAATATGTCAGGAGTGATGAGTAAGCTGTTTGTGCCTGTGTATAAGAATGTAATCTTGGGATGTGGTCTGGGTCTGGCAGAGGGGGCAGTGGAAAGTCCCGCCACTGACTGAGCTGAGTCCATTGACTGTGGGTGCATATTTGTAGTATGCCCTGACTTAGACTAAGAAATCTACAGGGAACTACTACTGTATCCAATATGGCAATAAACCTGGCCGACGTGCCTTCGCACCTTACTAGACTCTGTGGTCATTGCGGGTTCTCTTCGAGTCTGCTGTGTCAGCTATCTGCTGAGCTGGGGCAGCGCACAGAGGGAACACACGCATGCAGCTGAGTGATACATTGGAGAGAGCAGAGCACCACGCTGGTGGCAACTCTGACAACAGCATCCTTTCCCAACTGGTAGTGTCAAGGTAAACAAAAAGGGGGGCCTTTCAAAATCAGACAGAATGACTTGATCAATTGTGTGCTCCGGTGGAGCTTTTGAAGTCCATGGGGCTGCCTTTGTGCAAATGAGTTGTTGCATATTCATATCACTGCCTCATTCACATCTGGGAGGGTTTCAGGCTTCCCCAGGCTCTGCACCCCATCCAGCAGCAGGAGAAGAGCAGGTTTATTAGCTGACAGGACACAGCATCTTTCAGAAGACTCAGTACAGCAGGCAGAGACAGCCAGTCTAATCCATGTTGGGGAGAGGAGGCCCTGAGGGCCCCCAGAGCTAAGGCCTTGTCCTCTCCTTTGTCTCTCTCCCTCCCAGCCAGACTAACTGCTTCCTACCTCCCAGGTTCAATCTAAACTCCTTGGGCTCCACCTCCCCCTTTGTCTGCAGGACAAAGGTGTTACCTGGTCACCAGGTTACCCTCAACAGGAGCCCCACACCCTCTGTGAGCCACTCACATACACACACGTACCCCCCCACATCACAGCATCTTCTGAAGTGGTGCACTCCCACAGCCCCTGCAAAAGAGAGGCTAGTGTGGCCACATCCTGCGTGTATCAGACAGAAGCTGGGTTGTGGAGAAGGAGAAAGGGGTTGCTTGAGAAGAAGCAGATCCTGAAAATGGGCCACTGTGGGAAAGGAAGAGACTCAAAGCTGTGGGTATCCAGGAGTCTCCTGTTACCACCTGCCTTCAGCCTGAGGAGACTGATGGAGTGAGCTCTCTCCCGCTGGCGGCACAAGCACTCTCCTCTTCCTGCCCTCGGCTTTGCCATTCCTCTGTACGCAAGTGACACTCTCTTCTGAGTCATTGTTCTTCAGTCCCCTGCAGGACAAACCCGGCTTCCCCAGCTCCTTTTCCTCCCCATGTCCAGAGTGGTTTTACAAATGGAGTTTAATTAAACTTTCTCTCTCTTGAACAAAAAAGCAATAAAGCAGCACTTTAAAGACTAACAAAATAATTTATTAGGTGAGCTTTTGTGGGACAGACCCACTTCTTCAGACCAGAGCCATAGCAGAACACAGTCAATATTTAAGGCACAGAGAACCAAAAATAGTCATCAACATTGACAAATCAGAAAAAAATTATTATCAAGGTCATCAAATCAGAGAGTAATGCGGTGGGAGGTTGGGGGGGGGGTCAGAGTCAAGAGTTAGATGAAGGCAAGTATGCAAAAGAGCCCCTATAGTACCTCAGAAAATTTGCATCCTGGTTCAAACCACATGTTAACGTGTCGCATTTGAATATGAACGAGAGTTCAGCAGTCTCTTTTTCCAAAGGAGACAGAAAATTTTTCTTCAAGAAGATGCAAATTCTTGTCATTAACAGACTGGCCCACTCCATTAAAATGTAGAGTAACTGGTTTGTGAATCAGGAATGTTTTCATGTCTTTTTTTTGCCCATTAACTCTTTGTCTAAGAAAGTTTGAAGTTGTCAACTTTGATTACTATTTTTGGTTCTCTGTGCCTTAAATACTGAGTCTGTTCCGGTCTGGCTCTGGTCTGAAGAAATGGGTCTGTCCCACAAACGCTCACCTGATAAATTATTTTGTTAGTCTTTAAAGTTCTACTTCACTGCTTTTTTGTTTGGATAGTATACAGACTAGCACGGCTTTCTCTCTGTTATTTTCTACCTCCGGGGCACCCTACAGCTGCCTCCACAGACCAGGCTTCTCCCACCCACAGAGCTACCGCAGCTAAGGGAGGCAGATGGTTTCTGCATGTAGGGCAGCTTTCTCCCATCTGCCTCGAGCCTCAGCAGTGATTACAAAGAAGTGGGGGAGAAACAAGTTACGGATACCATGTTATTCAACAGGTATTGCTGGGTCTGCATTCAGTGTCAGTAACTCCTCTCTGGGTGCTTCCATACAAGCCCCCTCCTTCCAATGGGGCGTGCTAAGCAGGCATATCGGAGAAGACTAATGAGGTGCTGTGATGCATATGTAGCTCTTCATAAGCGTAATGGCCACCTTGGGAACCTCAAAGCGGCTGACTTTGAAGCACTGACAGGCAGTGTAGCAGCAGGCGCTTCGAAGTACCTGCCGAACGTCCAAGTTCCCTCACTCCCAACAGTAGGCTGCAGCTGCTAGCTCATCACACAGAGATACAGATACTTTGAGTGTGGTATTCCGGTTCCACTTCCCCTGATCACGAGAGGGCTAATGGAACCTTCAAAATAGGCCCCAAGTTCAAAAAAAGGTATGTCCGAATATGCAAACTGTGTAAGTTATTTTGAGATGCACCTGCAGCCTTTCTCTCAGTTACAACCACTCAGCCTTTCAGGGCCTTTCCTCTTCCTTGTTTGTTGCCAATCCCAAAATAGCCCCTACAGAGCAGAAGGCAGCTGGCCATATGACACCTACGTTAGGTGTGACTGGTGCAGAATCCCTGTCAAAGTCCCACCTGAGACTGTCCATGCAGCAAGTGGCAGCCAAACCAGAGCACTGTGCTTGGAGCCAGCCCCCGCGCCTCTCAGAGAAAGTTAATATCCAGCGGAGAAGACAACTGAACTGCACCAGAGGTGCTGTGGCTGCACCGGGGATGAAGACAGGTTCTCAGTGATCCCTATTTCTGGGTGTTACAAGGAGGGCAAAGAGGGCTTGGTGTAAGTGTTAGCCTGGTTGTCTTCCGAGCAGGTGGTCTGCGTTCAATGCCTGAGTTTCTTCCTTCCCTTCTGTTTACAGCTCAGTTGGTTCAGTGGAAGGAACAAGAAAGAGCATGTTGGTTTGTGGGGTCTGCTTTGCTGGTTTTCAGCTTTCCAGTGCTGGCTGAGGAGGAGAGTGGGCCAGGCTGGTGGGTGGCTGAGCCAGGGGACAGACCACACCAGTGGGAAATGGTGGCATGACAATGACTTGCATTTACTCCAGCTAACTAAGTGCAGTGCCAGGTTTGTGGTGGCTGCTGGTGGAGGGGAGATAATAGAGATTAGGAGGGGCCCCTCTCTCAGTAAAACAGTGTCTGGCTGAGTGGGAGGAGATTGCAGGAGGGTTTCAGCCACAGCCTCCCTCAGAGCAGCTGAGCTAAACACAGCAAACAATTCCCCTTTGGCTGGGTCCACGGGGAGGACTTTGAACCAGTGGGGGATGCAGGCCAATTTCCAGACGGTTACTCTGAAGGTGAGATACTCTTTGTGAAGCTCCAGAGGGCCTCATTCATTCAGCGTGAGGAAAAGTCCCACACTCAGGTGTCCCTGTGGATAAAAAAGGCCCAGTCCTTGAACAGACAGAGATTTACAGCCAACACTCACTGTACCAGGAGGTCCCACTGAAATTTCAACTCAGACTGCACAGTTAAGAATTCTGAGTGTTGCCCATTACACCAGGCAACCTGCAACTTAAGCCTTTTCTGGACAGTCTTGGGAGGCCGGCACCATGTACTCCTTGGCTAGCCAGACTGTCATGTGCACATTCCTTCTGAGAAAGGTCAAGTTGCTTCCACAAATGTCTCACAATTTTCCACTGGTAAACAGCAAAGTGGTGGAGCACTTGGCTGCAGCTGAAGAAGTCCCAAAATCTCCTTTTCACAGGGTTTCCTGAAAAGAAATATCTTTTCAGCTCCCTCTCCAGTATGTGGGGGGTTACACTAGATGTTTGAACTGGATTTAAACATTTAACATTTTCCTCTGCAAATGTACCAGCCCAAAATGGGGGGAGACTGTTTTGGAATGACAACAGCAGAAAGGGATCTAGGGGAAATAGTGGACCAAAATCTAAATATGAGCCAACAGTGTGATGCTGTTCCAAAAAAAGCAAACATGATTGTGGGATGCATTCACAGGTCTGTTGTGAACAAGACACAAGATGTCATTCTTCCTCTCTACTGTGCGCTGAATCGGCCTCAGCTGGAGTATTGTGTCCGGTTCTGGGCACTTCACTTCAAGAAAGATGTGGAGAAATCAGAGAGGGTCCAGAAAAGAGAGACAAGAATGATTAAAGGTGTAGAGAAAATCATGAATGGTGTGGAGAAGGTGAATATTGAAAAGTTATTTTCTTGTTCCCATAATCCAAGAACTAGAGGACACCAAATGAAATTAATGGGTAGTAGGTTCAAAACTAATAAAAGAAAATTTTTCTTCACAGAGTGCACAGTTAACCTGTGGAACTCCTTGCTGGAGGAGGCTGTGAAGGCCAGCACTCTAACAGAATTTAAAAAACAGCTTGATACATTTTTGGAGGTTAGGTCCATAAATGGCTATTAGCCAGTCGTAAAGTTTGGTGCCCCTAGCCTTTAGTCAAAGGCTGGAGACAGATGGCAGGAGACAAATCGCTTGATCATTGTCTTCAGTTCACCTCCTTTGGGGCACCTGGCCCTGGCCACTGTTGGCAGGCAGGATACTGGGCTGGATGGACCTTTGGTCTGACCCAGTATGGCCGTTCTTATGTTCTTAGAATGTGACCTATGAAGACAGGCTGAAAGAACTGGGCTTGTTTAGTTTGGAAAAGAGAAGATTGAGGGGGAATTTGAAAGCGGTTTTCAGATATCGGAAGGCGTGTCATAAGGAGGAGGGAGAAAACTTGTTCTTTTTGGCCTCTGAGGATAGAACAAGAGACAATGGACTTAAACTGCAGGAAGGAAGGTCTAGGTTGGACATTAGGAAAAAGTTCCCAACTGTCAGGGTGGTCAAACAGTGGAATAAATTGCCAAGGGAGGTTGTGGAATCTCCATCTCTGGAGATATTTAAGAACAGGTTACAGAAGCGTCTATCAGGGATGGTCTAGACAGTATTTGGTCCTGCCATGAGTGCAGCGGCCTGGACTCACTGGCCTCTCGAGGTCCCTTCCAGTCAAAGTATTTGATGATTCAGAGCCAACCAGGTGAAAAAGCAATGCTCCAGGTGAGGTTTGAACTCACAACCTCAGCATGTCTAGGGCAGTACTGCTCTATAAGTACTGTGCGCTAACCCATTGCGCCACTGGAGCTGTGTTTTAGAAAGGACCACTGTGACTTAGGGGTCAGGTCATATTTCAGCAGCAGGACCTGTTTGGACAGGTCACAGCCCCTCACCTCCATCGCATCCATGTTGCCAAATGCCGCTATGGCCTTGGGACCCAGTGGGGGAGTCACAGAGCAGAATCTGTCTGGGGGGCCAGTGTAGGGCAGATCACAAACCCTCTCCCAGGCTGTGACATGGCATCAGGATCCTTCCCCCTCTTTACACTGGGGCAGCAGCTTGGGGCCCATCCACACTTACCCCCGCTCAGCCCCCTTGGCTGCCTCTCCTCCAACTCCAGCTTGTGCTTCTGCTATTCCACACAGCTGCTGTGTATAAGGCACTAAAAGGGCTCCTCCGCTGAGAGGAATAAGGGGATTTAGAAAGGAGTTGGGTCCTTTCGAAAAGGACCCCCGTGTAGCCGTGCTGAGCCACGTGCTTTGGAAAGCAGCGCTTTCGAAGTGTTGCAGCTGGAAGCGTCCTAATGCTAATGAAGTGCTGAATATTCAACTCAGCACTTCATCAGTAATCTTCAAAATGGCCATCTGCATGGGCATTTCAAAGTTGTGGCCAAGTGTGGCTAAAGCCCAAGTGGATGGGAGAGCCGTCCCCCACTCACATGAAACCAGCCTCCCTGAGTGAAGGCAGCTCTGTGAGTGGGAGAAGCCAGGTCAGTCGGGGGAAGCTGTGGTGTGCACCTGGGGAGAGAAAGTTTAATAAAACCCCATTTGTAAAACCCCTGAGGGCTGGGACAGAAAAGGGAACCTGGGGAACAAAGGTTTGTTCAAAGGGGCCAGAAGATCAGTGGCACAAGCAAGAGTGAAATGTGGGGGTAGGTCAGGGTCACAAACAGCTTATGTTATTTCTTATGATCCAGGCACACGGACAGTCCAGACAGAATGCACAGCACTGGGGCAAGTGAGGTGGGAGGAGGGTAGATTGGTGGAGTCTGATCTGCACACTGCAGAGGGGACAGGAAGTGAAAGGGGGTTTTTCGTTCCTCTCATCCTCAATGTCCTGTCGACGGCAAATCCAGCTTCCCTCGGGCATAATGTCTGTGCTGGGGAACGGGAAGGGGTTGTTGTGGGCAGTCCATCAGAGTGGGTCGGCCCCCACAAAAGCTCATCACTTGATAAATTAGTTTGGTTGTCCTTAAAGTGCTACAGGACTGCTCTTTGGCTGATGACACAGACGAATACAGATACTTCCATGTCAGGACCCACCACTGAAGTGAGGGGGCACCAAGGCTTAACTGGGTAAAGCACCTGCTTTGTAAACAGGAAGTTGTGGGTTCAACTCCCTGTGGTGCTTTAATAGACATCTTAAACAATGTTCTCCTATGTTTGTCTGGGGAACCACAGAGCCCTCCCTTGGCAATCCCAGTCATGGCTGGGGAAGGCAAAGGCTGATGGGAGAGGAGCATTGGGAAGAATCCAGTCACAGGCAAGAGCTCAGGCAAAGGCAGGTGTAAGAGGTGTTGGGAAGGTGGCTCCTCCGGATGCAAGAACACAGGCTGATCCTCCCAGCCCTCTGGTTCTCTGGGGCTGTCTGCAGGGGCAGGAGAGGGAGAGTTACTCTCCTCTCACATCCCTCTGTTTGTCACTGACAAAACGCAAACAAGTTAGGAGAAAAGTCCGAGAGAGGCTCTGTGGCTCCCCTGGTCATAGACCTCCCAGGTAAGTGGAGATTAGGACAGCAGCACCCAGTGGTGCCTGGCCAAATCTTTCTGGCTGCCTCTCACCTGCTTTGCAGCACCTCTGGGCTGTGCTGGAGCATGCAGAGAGCTGAAGGAGGTGGCTGCCACCACTCTGGAGGAAGAAGTAACAAACACTGACAGGTGGACAGCTGAGGTGGCTGCAGAGTGGGTGTGGGCAGCATGGGAGGAACCCCAAAGCCCTTTGTCACTTTCCCACCTTGCGGTTGTGCCCTGGGATTGCTGTTTAGTCTCAGCCTGTGGCCAGAACGATGCCATGCGAGAGGGAGGGAGCCACACACCTGTCTGTGGTGCTTGTGGTACCCGAGTGGGAGAAAGGGAAAGATGCTCAGTCCTGCCCCACACCGCTCACACAGGGGAGGGGAACTGTGGTGGGAGTGGCAATAGCCTCAAGGGGCTCAGAAAGAGCCAAAGGTGGTAACTTGACCCTGTCACTGTCTAACATGAATCAGGGTAAACAGGGCTGCCAGGCTGGTCCAGGGTTGGTCTGAGACTGCCCAGAACCCAGCAAGGGTTTCCTACAAATTTCCTACACCTCATTAGCATAAGGTCACGTGATTTGGAGTCCAGAAGATGCTCTCCCAGACTCCTGAACATCATATAGAAGCTGGGCCCCTGAAAATTTTTGAGAAGAAGGGGCCTCTGGAAGGGCTCCCTGGGCCACGCTTCTACATGGCATTTTGGAGTCCGGAAGAATGGTCTTCTGGACTCCAAATCATGTGATGTAATACTATTGACGCACAGGGAATTTGTATCCGTACCTCATAGCACCTTTCGTTCCATGTATTAGCATGGCACTTCTGAAGGAAGTGACCTGTGTAGAAACCGCCTGTGAGTCACCCTTTCTAGTAACTCAGGAACATTTGGGGGAAAAAAGCCCCAAGTTTAACCCAAACTGAAATGTTTCAAGGATTCCCAATTTTTCTACCATACTTCAGTACAAGCAATTGCTGTTAAAATTAACAGATATTACAAACGTAGAGGTATTTGTCGAGTGCACCCTATGCTTGCAATAGATTTATTTCAAAATATGAAAGAAGCATCTTTTAAAAACAAAACACTTTGATATTTGCATAGGGTCCTCATTCCAGACAAGGTCACATTGCCATTAAGGATTGTTGTGCATGATGATTTACTGTTAAATACTCTAAGAAGTCCTACAAGGCTCTGGTTCCCACTGAAAAGCAGAAAACAGAATGTATTTTAAACCAAGAGGGGCTAAAACCCCAAAAGCAGCTCAGTTATGGACACAACATTCTAAGGATTGTTAAGTGTCGTGATTTACTTTATAATCCTATAAGAAGGTCAGACAGGGCTCTAATTTCCAATGAAACAGGAAATAAATGGACTTTAAGCCAAAATGAAAAAAATAACCCAAAGAAAAAAGGCCAGTTGTGCAGGCATCTTAACTACCCCCACGCCCCACTCCCCTTCCCTTCAGAAAAGGAGAACAATGGGGGTGGGTGGGTTAATCAACCTGATAATTACAGACTTTTTTTGAACAAAGAGTTAAAATGGTATAAAAACTTCAGGGTTGTGGAGCCAGTTCTCTTTTCAAGAGAAACTGTCTTGAGCTGAGGTGCTGTTGGAGCTCAAGACCAGGTCTGTGGCTTGTTTTTAAATAGTCTTTTAACTCTCTCTGAACTCCCCTTATATAGTGACACAATAGGGTCATAGAAACATAGAATCTTCTCTTTTTTAAGTCACCCCATCTCAGCCTAGCAATGTGTATGCCCAGAACAGAATCCATGGTTGAAGAAAACATAGCTTTCTGCAAAACCACACATTCATCTCCAATGGTCCTGGACCTTTTTCTTCAACAAGGAGTACGGCCGAGAGCACCCGAGGACCTCTAGATGCTTCCTCATTCGGGGTCACTTCTTCAAAGGCTCTTCCTGGGGTTGTTTTGACTTTGTAACTCTTGGCCTTTACAAATGAGTGGCCCTGCCCCTCACCAAAAGCTTGGGCACCATCCGGTCACACAATGATCCTGGGGCCAAGTGGCTCGGGTGTGGAAAGAGACACTTGTTGCAAAAGAGTCAAATCCCATCTCTTTCCTTGCCATCAGTATCCTGCCGTCCCCTGCAGTCACTGGGTGAACCCAGGAAGTGAGGCAGAAATGGGGCAAAAGAGGAACTCAAGCTGAAGGAAGCTGCAAACATTCCTCCTGCCTCCCAAGGACACTTGCTATCACAGCAATAGCTGAGAAAAACATCTCCAATATTGAGGTGATGGCCTGAAAGCCTCATTAAACAGCTGCTGAAGTAGCTCAGTTGGGAGAGTGTTAGACTGAAGATCTAAAGGTCCTTGGTTCAATCCCAAGCTTGAACAGAGCTTCTCCAAAATTTGGCCAGAGAGCAATTAGTGACTGCTTGGGGCCTTGCTGCTGGCAAATGCTCCTGGAAAGGATATTGTTGGCACTATTGGGACACCAAGGTGCTAGCGTGCTCTTCCTTTCTTCTCTTGCTCTTCCTCAGCAAGGGGAGGAAAAAAGACCCCATTGTGCCCAGTATGATCCAGCCAACTTCACAGATCTTGCTGAGTGTTCCCAAAAGTCCACTGCTCAACCCGATGAGTGAGTGAAAGGCAGATCTGAGGCCCTCTCACCACCACTTTCTGCAGGTTGGCCCATTCAGGTGTCACAGCAAATGCCACACTGGTGGATGGCATTGCAGGGGAGGGTCAGAGGAACACAGCCGAGATTCTGTGGTGCACTGGTAATCACAGAACTCTCCAAGCTGAAATCAGCAAAAAACACAGTATGTCATTTGTGTCCTGGCCTGTTTTCCTGCTTCTATGGCTGGCCTGGAGCCGGGCATTCCCTGCCCCTATGAGTGCCAGCAATCAAACAGTCTGCGGTACCTTTCAATGAGACATGGGAACACTTTTGTAATTAGTGAAACAAAAAACATCCACCAACAGTAGTTGTTCCCTTTGCTGCACTTAGGTGCCTGTATGCTGTTGATTTCTTCTCTTTGAGGCAATAAGAAGCAGCTGGCTCAGAAGTTGCTGAGCTCGCCCATCTTCCTTGAGATGTGAGATTGCCCCCCTCCACTTGATACACCCTTTGAGGTGGTGGGCCGAGAAGCCTTTAAGGACTCTCTTTTCTTAGTTTCCAGCTTTAAGCTGCTGGCTGAGGAAAGAGTGGCCAGGCAAGTGGGTGGCTGAAAAAGGGAAGGAGGTCTGACAAACAGGAAATAGTGGAGTGACAACAAAGTCCACAGCCCCTTGCATATTTTTCCAGCCAACTAAATGCAGCACCAGATTTGTGCTTGGTCCACAGGGAGGGATTTGAAGCAGTAGGGAACGTAGGCCATTTTCTGGGAGGTTCCCCTAAAGGTAAAATACTGTTGATGGAGCTCCAGAGGGCCTCGCTCATCCACTAGGGGTAAAAAGCCCCAACTCAGGTGTACCTGTGGAGAAGAAAGGCCTTGGAGAGACAGAGATTTAGAGCAAACCCCACAGATTTGAAATCAGATTGCAGAATGCGGAGCTCTGAACACTGCCATTATGCCATGGGACCTGCAGATAAACAATTTCTGGGCACCTGTTACTCTTTGGAGGTTGGCACCCTGCATACCTTGGCTACTGATATTGGCATACATGCATTCCTTCTGAGAAAGGTAGAGTTGCTGTGGTGGGGTTCAGGGGTCCCCATGCACTGCACCCTGGCCATAGGCAGGAGTGACTCTCACTCAGCAGGTAGAATAGGAAGTTTATTAGGTGACAGAGGCCCAGTTTCTCACAGAAGAGTCAGTGCAACAATCAGAGAAAGTCATTCCATCCCGTCCAGGGGAGAGGAGCCCGAGGGATGCCCCTCTGAGGTGCAGCTTCCCCCTTGCCCGGCTGTCTGCCTTCCATCTCCCTCTCCCCTTCAGCTTCTAACTGCCCCCTCCGATTGAAACCCAGCTTGGCTCCTTCCTCCTCTTTGTTCAGGGCAGAGGTGTTACCTGCCAGCCTAGGTTATAGCCCCAGGGTCATCCTTAGCTGCTGGGAGGTGCTCTGCTTCTCTCACACACATCCAGCCTGAGTCTCACACATGCACTCCTCCCACTCCATCACACTTGCCTCTACAGCATAACCAAACTTTCACCATTTTCCACTGGTATAGAGTACAGCTTCGTGGTGGAGCATTTGACTGCAGCTGAAAAAGTCCCAGGTGCTCCTTCACAGATGGTTGTCTTAAGGGAAATAGATCTTCATCTCCAGTCCATTTGGGGTTTTCCCTGGATGTTTGAAATAGATTTAAACACTTATCATTTTCCTCTGCCAATGTACCAGCACTGAGCAAACCTATCCTTCAGCGGAGATCAGTTCCCAGCCTGCAAAGCTCAGGGTTCTGTTCCATTGAACACACGAGGGTACTGTACATCACAGATATGCAGGGCCCTGCTCACAGTGGCCTGTGCTGGGCAGGAGAACCAGGCCCAAAGCCAGGGGGCTCAGGAATCTAACACACAAAGGCTACTTGGTTCAGACTGAGCTCACAGCACTTTGGCTTCATCACACTCGTCCAGCAGTGTCAGGGCCCACCCCAGGCACAGGAAGAAGCCTGTGTCTCTGACCAAGAAACATTCAACTGGCAGGGGCAGAGCTTCCGGAAGCCCCAGAAAAGAACCCAGCCCAGGACCAGGCAAAGCCCTCCCACAGTGGGGGCTGCAGAAAGGACCAACACATCTCAGAAAAGTCACTGACAGTTCCCAGCTGCAGAGCCCCATGCATTGGCCCAAGCAGCAGTAGCAGTAGGCATCCTTCAGTCTGCACAGACTATGGATCGCGCCCTTTAAAGTTTCAATGTAAGACTTCATTTACAGCGTCTATTGTGACTATAAAGACCCACACGAGAGTGACAGTCCTTGCTGCATCTCTTGCAGATGTAGTGGGTGTCTGGCAAGTCCTTATTGTGCTTTCTGTGTGCCCGCTTCTCCTCTGCTAGCTGTCTGATCTTCAACTCGCCCTTCTGAAGGCCCTTGTGTAACCCCTGCATCCATCTGCTGCGGTCATCTGCTAGTTCTTCCCAGTTGTCCAGCTCGATGTCTACCTCTTTGAGGTCTCTCTTGCAGACATCTTTGTAATGCAACTGGGGGCTTCCGGGGGCTCTTTTGCCAGAGGCTAGCTCACCATACAGGATTTCTTTTGGAATCCTTCCATCGTTCATCCTGTGGACGTGGCCAAGCCAGCGGAGTAGACGCTGCCTGAGGAGGGTGTGCATGGTTGGGATTCCAGCTTGCTCGAGGACGGCTGTGTTGGTCACTCTGTCCTTCCATGATATTCCAAGGATGCGCCTGAGGCAGCGCAAGTGGAAGACGTTCAGCCTCTTTTCCTGGCGGTCATACAGGGTCCAAGTCTCGCTGCCATAAAGGAGGGTGCTGAGGATGCAGGCTCTGTAGACTTGCATTTTGGTGTGAGTGTACAGCTTGTTGTTATTCCACACTCTCTTGCTGAGTCTGGACAGAGTTGTGGCCGCTTTTCCGATCCTCCTGTTCAGCTCAGTGTCCAACGACAGGGTGTTAGTGATGGTGGACCCGAGGTAAACGTACTCGTGGACAACCGCTAACGTATACTTGTCAATGCTGATTGATGGGGATTCAGCAACATCTTTACCAAGTACATTTGTCTTCTTTAGGCTGATGGTAAGCCCAAAGTCCTTGCACGCTTTGGAAAACCGATCCAGCAGTTTTTGAAGCTGGTTTTCTGTGTGAGACACTACAGCAGCATCGTCTGCGAACAGCATGTCTCTCATGAGGACTTCTCGCACCTTAGTCTTAGCCTTCAGCCTTGCAAGGTTCAACAGTTTCCCATCAGCTCCTGTGTGCAGCAAGATGCCCTCTGTTGAAGATCCAAAGGCATGCTTCAGGAGGAGTGCGAAGAAGATCCCGAACAATGTCAGAGCAAGCACGCATCCTTGTTTGACGCCGCTCCTGATTCTGAAAGCATCCGATAATGCGCCGTCATATTGGATGGTTCCTCTCATGTTTTCGTGGAACGACTGGATCATCTGGAGTAACCGTGGAGGACAGCCTATCTTGTGCAGCAGTTTGAACAGACCATCCCTGCTGACCAAGTCAAAAGCCTTCGTCAAATGCTCTGTGGCAAATACTGGACACCCATCTCCAGATATAGGGGAGCTGCTGTCCTGTGTCAGGGCTCCATGGTGATGGGGGGCTGTGCCCCATGGAGAGACACCAGAGGTGGAGGTGCAACAGCAGAGATGAGGGGCAGCAAAGGAGAGGGAGCCCCAGAATCTCCTGGTGGGGGTGTGTGCTGAGAAAAGGGACTGTGAAAGCTCTCACCGGGGGCGGGGGTCAGGAAATGCAGCAGGGGTTCCTGGCAGTGGGGCTGCCATGCTGGGGAAAGGGGCAGCTGTCCCATGGAGGAGATTCCCTGCAGCAGGAGCTGCCTCACTCAGTTGTGGCGTAAGACAAGAGAAAACAGAGCTGAGGTCTCTGAAGTGTAGATCCCGGCTGTTTGAAGTCCCTGCTCTGCCATCTTCACCAGCCCTCCCAACGGGTAATGCACACCAAAGTGAGTCTGGCAGCATTTGAACTCACACCCTTTGGATGATTGGCCTTAACTCAAGGTAACCACACAGCACAAAACCGCACAAATGCAGCACTTTAAAGACTAACATGACAATCCATTTGGTGATGAGCTTCAGCTCAAGGTGATCACGACAGCTTAGAAGGCCAGAACGTTTTCCATTGCACCACACAACTCTGGCACACAGAGACTAGGGACACCCAGCATATGAGCTCCCCTCTCTGACTCTCCTGGCTAAGAACCATCCATGTCCCTCTCCCTTTATGTACTGGGACAGACTTGTGCCCTTCACTCCACAGTGACACACCTCTGGGCCCCAGAATTCAAGGGGTGGGTGTGGCAGTGACATCACAAGGGCTTTTTTGCAGAGCAGTCGCTGATTGGTTAAAGGAGGTGGGGAGGTGATGACCTCACAGACAGTGCAGAACAATGGCCAGGTGGGACAGGCTGTAGGACAGGGGCCATCTCAGAGTCCCCCCCAGGGCTTTGCTGCAGGGAGTCTTTTTCTTGAGAGCTCTGCCCTGGAGGCTGGGGAGAGAATTCAGGGTGAGGAAGATGAGCGTGAGGAGAAGCCTCCTTGGTGTGTTCTCCTTCCCCACCACTAACTGCGCTGGATGGCAGACGTCCCTGTGGGGAAGGTCGAGTCTGATCCAGCTGGTGCTGGGCAAATTGAAGGCAGGAAAACAACAGCTTAAGGTTCTGCAATCCCCCCCTGTACATTGAGAGCCTTCTGGGGGGCAACCGAGAAGGAGGAGGAAGGAGGCACTGCTCTCACATTGCCTTGGAAGAAAAGTGTGGCAAATGGAGTGGCTATTGGAGAATGTGGGTATCGATCCCACTACCTCTTGCATGCGAAGCAAGCGCTCTACCATTTGAGCTAATTCCCCTGGCTGTAGGGACAGATTGTGCCCCAGCCCCCTCACTGTTGAGTCCCTATGTCCTGCAGCTCCCTGGCTCCTTTCCTAAGACGCCACTTGTAAGACCCGTTCCTACCAGCCAGCTGGCTGAGCTGTTCAGACAGTGCTGCTAATAATGCCAAAATGACGGTTTCCAGCTCCAGGTGAGCCCTTGGGGCATCTTGACTTCGTGGCCTGGCTGCTCTGGACAGGGAGGTTCCTGTGGCTTTGTAGTGCCTGGTGTCCTCTGCACATGTTCTGGGGGCTGTGTCCCCTCCCTGGACTCAGCTTGATTAAGCTCCGTGGGCAGCTGAGGTACATGGAACGGGTGACTCTGTGAACTGCAGAGGTCTGTAGCATGCGGTGCTTTGGCAGATGCTTCATTTCTGAGAGCAGCTGCAGTGGAGAGTTAGTGGTCTGTGGGAGGAGGGGTTTCCACTGGGGCATATTTTTAAGCTTTTACTGAATAACCATGTCTGTGATTTATTTCTCAAGCCTTTTTCAGAGTGTCCCATCTGGGTGTGTTTAACAGCTGGAGCTGGTAGAATGGGTGATTAAACAGAGGTTCTGAAATGGGGAGTTAATATTCTTTTTAGAATGACGTCATATGAAATAATCATCAGACTCATTGCTCCCTGTCAGTTATCAGCTGCTTAAATCTGATTGTCTTCCATACCTATGAGCTGTTCCAAATGTGTATTTATGGCAAGGATGTTTATCTGTACCCATGAGGCAAATCTACACATGACCCCAGCATTGGTGTTACCCATAAAAAATTCTTTCCGCCCCAAAGGAAATTCCACCAGCCCGAGGATGGGCAATGTCCAAGGGAACACAGATGTGGCCTTGGTTCTCTGGTGGCTGACAAAGGAAGGGATGAGGGCTGCAGAGGTTGAGGCTCGTGGGCTGCTGCCCTCCCCCAGTGGCCAGACCACTGGACGGATGCAGTACAGAAGCTGTTATTCTGGATACTTCTGCAGAAACCTTTTCCTCCCTGACCTGGCATTGAATGGGGGGAGGAAGGTGTGGACTGTTTGATGTTACACCACTAAAGGGGACAATGCTACTCCTCTTGCTTGACACCTCTCAGATATTCATGTGATTTTTCTGGCCAAGTTTAGGAAACTGATTTATTCATCCTGATGCACTCCCCTGTGGGAACAAGAGCCCCCAGAGTGCAGGTGGGCGCCTCCACTTTGGTCTTCATTCCAATTCCTCTCTTGTGGAACCTCTCTGCTAAGAAGTGAGCCCAAAAGGCCTTCTGAGCCACACTCAGAGAGGAGGAGGAGGTGGTTAGAGTCTTGTTTCAACCAGCTGGCAGTTTACTCTGCTGCTCTACAAGCCTGCACCAAATCTTTGCAATTGGGGTCTGTAATTTGATGGCTCTCACCATTTGACTGTCAACATTTTCTCCCTTTCTTATTTCTGAAAAAAGCTTTTGAATTTAGGTTGTACAGTATTGGCACAGTCTGCCCTTTTGGGTAAGAAGCTGAGAGGGAAGGCTGCTTCCAGTAATAAGGAAGCTCACACAAAGGTATTCAGTAGCAGACTATTAACAGCACCGTCCCTGGGTGGGCTTGAATCACCATCTTTCCGGTTAACAGCCACAGGACCACCACAAGAGCTGCAAAGCCACTTGCCGGCAGAATACTCACCCTCTGCCAGTCTCAGTGCAGGATACTCACCAGACTGCATGCTGGGTGAAGCCTTCACAGCTGAGTGGCGTGGTGTAGCAGAAGTGTGCTGTGCCCATAACCCAGTGGTCAAGGGATGAAAATGGTTCTCTGCTAGCTGTAGAGACTTTGAAGATACCAGCCTGCCCCACTTCTGCTGCAAGTCTGCATCAAAAACTTTGCAATTCGACTGTTTTGGCAATTTTACCCTCCACCTCGTCTTTCTTCTTATTAATAAATGCAAAAGGATTGGCCCAGTGGGCTCTTTTGGGTAAGATCTTCTGGGTACCTTGACCTGGGGCTGTGGCAGGTCCTTTGGAATTGGAAGAACCTGTGTGGATTTGGTGAGACTGGTTTACGTCTGTGTAAGGAGGATACGGGCTGTGGCACAAGGGAAGCTGGGGTGTGCAAGAAAACTGCTTGTGTGACTTCCTGCTGGCCAGGCTGGCAACAGATGTGCTCTTTGTGACTGATTTGGTGCCATGTGGGGAGAACACCCAGTGCTGGGCTGTAAGCAGCCCTGTGTAGCAAAGGGGTGTTGCACCCCCATCCCCAGAAGAAGGGGATGCCTGCTGGAGGCCTCAGTGGGTGAGCCCAGAACACCTGTGCCCAGCCCCACAGAGACTGACACAGGAGACAGGACATGCTGATGGCAGGACCCAGGGCTCACTAAAAGGGTGGCCTCTATGCCAAGCAGAGGAGCCTGGCTGAGCCGAAGACCATACACCCAGGTGGCTGATTGGCCAGAAGGGCCCACCTGCTGCTTTGACATGACCCCAGAGGTGGAGATGACCCTCCTGCTTACCTGCTACTCAGAGGTCCTGGACTGACCTGAGCTCTCTGCCCCTCTATGAAATCACTCCAGGGAAGGTCCTGATTTGCTGGCTGCCAGCTACCTGTGCATCCCAGACCGACCCAGGGGTCCAGGACCAGCCTGAGCCTACAGCTCTGCTGTCACTGCACTAGCCCAATGACGTAGGCATGCCCGACTTTCCAGACCTGATGGCGGCATCTTACCCAGAAGACATAGAACTGCCCAACCTCCCAGATAACACGGAGTGGGACCTTGAGACAAGGGAGGTGGAGGTAGGAAGCAGCCGGGGGAACGCCCCATCAGAGCCCATGTCGATGTGTTTTGGGGGATCCCCACTGACCAGAGCTGGTGTGCCTGTGCCCCCTCCCCATCTCCTTTGCCTCTCCCAACCCAGAGTGCCTTGGTGGTGTGCTTGGGGCTGTACCCTGCCTCAGGGAAAACCCACTGGCATACTGTTTGTACCGCTCCAATCCACCCTGCCCCTGGCCCAGGGCTCTTATATTGTTTGGACTGCCCCGCCCTGCTAACAAGCTGCTGAGGCTGATTAAGCGCCGCCCAGCCCTGCCCCAGGCCCAGGGCTTCTACACAGACTGGCTGGGTAGAGGCTGAGGCTGACTAATGGACTGCCCTAGGGCTGGGGCTTCTAACTTGACTGCCCACCTGCAGCCCTGTTAAATGGGACTGGGTCCCATGGAGACTGCTGTCTCCCCAGAACCAGGCAGTGCCTTGGTTTGGAGAGGTCTTGTGGCCTGCTCCACCCCAGAGGGGGGCACATGCCTGACCCAACCTCTACACCCGGTTTGAAGCAATTTGCCCTGGTTAGGCTCTCTCAGCTGTGCCCAGAGTATCCTCCTGTCTTACAGACACATGAAGAGAGAGAGAGATCCAGTGTATGGAGAGGTTCCTGGCCCCCCTATCCCAGTGACCCCTGCCTGCCTTGGGGACAGGGGCTTCTCGGCCCAGGTTAGGGAGTGTCGGCTGGGATATCTCGGCACAGCGAATTCAACACACTGCATGAGTCCAGGAAAGGTGGTATCATTGCACGTGGGCTCTCCCTGGGCCCTCTTCTCTGCAACAGTGAGGTCCTGGGTGTCCTCCTCACCCCGGCTGCCACCCTCAGCCACCCCCTCCCAGACAGCCACCCACCCAAAGCTCCTCCTTCACAGGCCAGCTCTGCGCCTTGGCTGTGCGGGGAGGAACCAATGGTCACATGGCAGCTCCACCCAGGCGCAGCCAGTGTCTCCCAGGACAGGACAGAGCAGGCCCGGCTCAGGCAGTGCTGCTGCGTTAGCTCAGTGGGTTTATTGAGGACACAGGCACAGCTGACAGCAGGGTCACTGGAACAGCCTGGCCCAGAGCTCCTGGCGCAGGGCTGGGAGCGTCTCACCAGGGAAGAACTTCCCCTTCCCAGTTCCCAAAGGCCCCATTGTCCTTCTCGCAGAGCGTGGAGAGCACGTGCAGCATCCCTCGGACACTTGCCTCCACCGTCAGTAGAGCCTGCGGGGGGGAAGCAGAGTTAGGGGGGAGCCTGCCCTGGGACTGACTCAGGACACCAGGGGCCCACAGGCAGGGTCCAGCTGGCATTCCCTTGAATTGTCCCACACCCGAGTGGCATGAATTTTCTCATGTGTGTCGAGGTGAGGGGGTGCAACACGCAGCTGACGTGTGACTCATCCCCTTCACCCTGGTGCACATAACACAATTCATGTGGTGGGAGTGCGGCCAAGGGGTCTGAGTGGGGGATGGGCTCCGGGCTGGGACACAGGGTTGGGGTACAGAAGTGTGAGGGCTCTGCCTGCGAGTTTGGGCTTTAGGGAGTTTCCAGAAATTAGGGATTCGGGCTACCAGAAGGGAGCTCTGAGTGTGGAAGATGCTCAGGACTGGGGTGGGTGTGAGGATGGGGGTCCAGGCTCTGAGCTGGGGTGCTGGAGTGGGTTTAGGCTCCGGGTTGGGAGTGGGGTGTAGAAGGGGTCCAGGGTCATGGCTGGGAGTTGGGCTTTTGGGTACATGAGGATACTGGGTGGAGATCACAGATATCACCCCCATGGAAGTACCTGTGAGCTGGTGCGCATGACGACCAGCTCCCCCTCTCCAGATCCTCACAGCAGCAGCTCCGCTCACCTTCACTCTGGGATGCCAGCAGCTTGAGGAACCAAGCAAGCGGCAGCAGGAGGTTGGAAGCCCAGGGCACAGCACTGAATCCCTGAGGGCATCTGAGTGGGACGCGATCCCTCCATGTAGGGCAGAGGTGGAGGGCAGGGTGGGTTCCAGCGTAACCATCACCCCTACAATGAACATCTGCCCCAACATGTGGCTACCACTGGCCTCTCCCAGCGAGATAGCTCACTGGTCAGAGCCGGAATTCCCCATGTGTGTCTGCACAGCACCAGGGTGGACAGCGACAATCAGGATCCCGTCTCCGCCGTACCCCAAGGCCTGGCACTTGGTGAGCATGTTCAGAGCAGCCTGCGGGCGAGATGCCATGAACAGAGACAGCAGAGTGTGGGGGAGGGAATGAGCCCTATAGGAAATGACTTGCCCTTCCGAGGGGAGGGACGGGAAAGGCTGACAAGGAAGTGAGGCGGCATTAATTTTAATTTTGTCTTTCCATGTGCAGAACAAATTTTATGTCCACTGAGACATGTGTGGATGGGCACCGCCAATAAAAACACATGCTGCCGGCTGTGGGTGCTCAGCTAATCAGCTGGGCAGCATTTGAATTTCTCCTGGATGGCCACTCAAGCACTCAGCTTCTGGGAAGCACTCGTGAGAACAAAACACTCCTGTGGGCTGCACTCTCTCATGCTCTCAATGATGACAGCAACCACAGAGATGCGGGTATAGCTGCCCTTTGATGAGACACTGATGCTGAGGCCTCCAGTGAGCTGTGACAGGTGAGCACACCTGAGAGCCGTGCTGAGGCTGCTCTCGGTTATGCAGGGTCTGGTTGGTTAGGGAAAAGTGGAAAAGAGACATGGATGCTCCTTTTGGTTTTCCCATAACTTTTCCGGATGCAGTGAGGATCAGGCCCCCCTTCAGTTGAACTGGGGATGGTCTCTAAATGGGGTTTGCCCACCCTTAGAAAGGGGTAGAGTTAACAGCTCCTCAGTGACCCTTCCCTGAGCTAACACTAGCTCGACTGGCGCTGAGCTGCACCCGGCCCATCACTGCATGGGGATTTCTCTGGCGGGAGACAGGCACAAGAGAAAGTTCCTCACCGGATGGGAGCTCTGATCTAAAGCTGTGACCTTCCACGGCTGTAAGTGGTGTTGTACGCAGGGGAGGGAGAAAATGGCAGTGGGTGAAATAAGACTATCATACTTCCCCTTTATAAAGCTATGGTATCCCCACGTCTTGAGTACTGTGTGCAGATGTGGTCTCCTCACCTCACAAAAGATATATTGGCATTAGAAAAGGTTCAGAAAAGGGCAACTAAAATGACAAAGGGTTTGGAAGGGGTCCCACATGAGGAGAGGCGACAGAGACTGGGACTTTTCAGTCTAGAAAAGAGGAGAGTGAGGGGCGATATGATAGAGGTAGATACAATCATGAATGGAGTGGAGAAAGTGGACACAGAAAAGTTATTTACTTGTTCCCATACTAAAAGAAGTAGAGGACACCAAATGAAATTAATGGGTAGCAGGTTCAAAACAAATAAAAGAAAGTTTTTCTTCACACAGGGCACAGTCAACCTGTGGAACTCCTTTCCAGAGGAGACTGTGAAGGCCAGGACTCGAACAGAGTTTAAAAAAGAGCTTGATAAATATTTGGAGGTGAGGTCCATAGGTGGCTATCAGCAAGGGGTAAGGGATGGTGCCCCTGGCCTTTTGTCGAAGGCGGGAGACGGATGGCAAGAGACAAATCGCTTGACCGTTGTCTTCGGTTCACCTCCTCTGGGGCACCCGGCACTGGCTACTGTCGTCAGACAGGATACTGGGCTAGATGGACCTTTGCTCTGACCCAGTACGGCCGTTCTTATGTTCACCTTATCGACTGGGTAAGGGCAGCGATGTTCTTATGTTATTTCTTAAGAGCCTTTCTGTGGGCACTGCTGAGCAGGGACCCCAGGGTTTCCAGGGTGGGACAGCCACATGGACACCTGCCTCAGGCCCTGTGGCTTGTGCTGCAGACTGGTCTATTGCTCTCAGTGTCAGAGAGAGGGGAGTGTGACATTCAACCCCACAGGCAAGTGTCTGCCCCTTTCCCAGCTGTGCACAGCCCAGCTCATCCC
Source organism: Carettochelys insculpta (assembly GCF_033958435.1). Classification (NCBI taxonomy): domain Eukaryota; kingdom Metazoa; phylum Chordata; order Testudines; family Carettochelyidae; genus Carettochelys; species Carettochelys insculpta. Next base: position 585,754 of record NW_027439072.1, read on the forward strand.
AGCTGCTGGGAGAGACCAGAGCCCCTGAGCCAGCCTGAGGGACAGGCCCTTCTCTCAGAGGTAGCTGCCCATGTCAGTGGCTGCAGCTGAGCCAAGGCTGCCCCCAACCTTGTCCCCATGTCTGGCTGGGGTGCTGCACCCCGGCTGTATTTGGGGCCCTGCTCACCCCAGGAAGCCGCACTGCAGGGAACAGGAGTGAGAGTACCACTGCCAGGCCAAATCTGCCCATCCTGTGTCCCTGGCGAACCAGCGAGTTGCAGAAAGGTTCCTGGCTGTGTTGACTTTGGGACATATGAAAAACATGTAACAGGAGAAGATGAGGTGGCCGAGTGGTTAAGGCGATGGACTGCTAATCCATTGTGCTCTGCACGCATGGATTCAAATCCCATCCTCATCGCATCTTTCTTTGTTGATTTCCAGCCTTATATTGGGATGCTACTTCCACCACAGCTGAGCCTCCTGCCTCCAAGCACAGGACACCTCTGTGAGGCTGAGCTGAGCTCTGGCTGCCAGAGGTGGGGGTGGGATGATTTCATTTGCCCTGAAAGTGCCAAGCCTGACTCCAGTGTCAGCTCCACTCACCTCTGCCCCCTGCAGTGCTGCTGCCTGGAGCTAAGCAGGGCCCCAAACACAGCCAGGGGTGTAGTTCCCTGGCAAGGAGGGGGCAGCCCTGACTCAGCTCAGGCCAGGCACAGGTGCAGCTGCCTCTGAGTGAAGGGCTGGTTCCCCAAGGCTTGATGCAGTGCTCTGGTCTCTCCCAGCTCCTTGGCTGGGCAGTGCACATCTGGGAAAAGAGCAGAGATTGCCCAGGGGGAAAGAATGTTTCTCTGCCCCTGACAGCAATAGATCCAGCCACAGGGCCTGGGGCAGGTCTCCATTCAACTGTCTCACCCTGAGCAAGCCCTGAATTCTTCTGTGCTTCTCAGCAGCTGGGGAAAAGCCTCTTTGGGACATATTTCCTGCTCCACAGCTGAAAGGAGCACACAGGAGCTGCTGGGTTCAGCTCCCAGGGGTGCCGGGCTGCTACCTTCTGCAGCACCAGGTGTTGGCCCTGACAGGACATGGGACTGGAGGGACCTTTGTTCTAACCCACAATGGATGTTCTGAAGATTCACATGCTGGTGACAGGCCAGTACTCCAGGCCCCCTGGGACACTCCTGTCTTTGTGGGAAAGGAGCAGCTCTGGGCTTTCAGGTCAAACCGCACATGGCGGCTGCCACACTGTGGGGTGGCTCTTGCAGTGCTGCTGAGCCCACCTTTGTGTGCTGTGTCTGAGACTGGAACCCCCAAGCCCCTTTGGGGTAACGACTGCGGCAGGACTGGTCAGTGTCCTGGCTCCAAAGCAGCCAGACCCACTGAAATGCCGGAGAGTCCACGGAAACACTTCCCTGCCCCTGGGCTGTTTTCATGGGCTAAACTCCCTTCCAGCATTGACCTGAGTGAGACGCTGACACGGCTACTTCCCAGCCCCAGCCCAGGGCACTCAGCCACCAGCACATCCAGGTGCTGCTCTCAGAGCTGGGGCAGCTGGGGTTGTCTTGTGCTGCAAGGCTGTAAAATGCCAGGGGAGTCACTTACCTTGAGTGCTCCTTCCTGCCCCATCTCCCCCTGCCCACTCCCAGCCATCGCTCCCAACCCTTGTTGCTACTCGCGCCAACTGGCCAGAGGGGAACATTTGTCTGAAGCCCCCAGAGCTCATTTTTCTTTTCTTTGCTTTTCCAGTTACCAGTCTGGAAAGAAGTCATGGAGATGCAAAGATTGGCAAGCTCGATGGTGATTGGGTGGGAATATCTAGCTGAGGGAGGCCACAACAGCCTTGGTTGGGAGTTCACAGAGGCTCTGGCCACACTAGCCTCTTGTTTGAGAGGGGCTGTGGTAATGAGCCACGTCGCCGGATGCTAACGAGGCACTGCCGTGAATGTGCAGCACCTCATTAACATAATGGCAGCCACTCTTGCTTTGAAAGTGCTGCTTTCAGAATACACACTGTGAGTGTAATAGGGGACCCTTCGAAACACTCCCCTGGATTTCAAAAGCCCCTTCTTCCCAAACAGCATCTGGTACAGGTGAAGAAACTTGAACTCATAACGTTTCTTTGCAATATTGGCCCCAAGCCATTGCACTACTGAAAGACGAGCAGCTTACCGATATGTACACCTCAGAGCTCAGCTCAATCACTGCCAAGGCTGGATCAACAGCTCAGAGGCCCTCACCGCTGTATGGCATTTTTGGGGGTGGCAGCCAAAAAGGAAGAGGAAAGACACTGACCACCTATGGTTAGACTGCAGGTGTATCTCAAAATAACTGGCGCAATTTGTGCATTGCCAATTGCATGGTTCATCTGGAAATACCTTATTTGAAATGTGGGCCAATTGCAAAGGTTCCATTTGCCCTCTCTGCAGGAGGGGGAGCAGAACCAGAACAGAGCACTGAAATGTCTGTACCTCTGTGTCTCTAAATAGCAGCTGCAGTCTAACCATCCCCAGGAAGCAAGCTGCAGGATCATCAAAAGTGCCAGATAAAGAAGTTACTGCCACTGACTGCACTCAGCAGCATCTGATTGATTGGTGGGTGTCCTTCAGCAGGTTCTTTTTGTAATGATAGATGATGCTCCAAGCAGATGAGAGAGAGGTGCCCCACACATGGTGGAAATCTGTCTCCCTAAGTGGCTGTAGCTCTGTTTGTGGGAGAAGCCAGAGAAGCAGGGGATGAGCTGTAATATGTGCATCGAGAAACAAAGTTTAATCAAACCTCATTTGTAAAACCACTGTGAGCTGGGGAAGGGACAGAAGCTGGGGGAAACAGTGTTTGTCCTGCAGGAGGGTGAAGGTGAATGAATCCAAGGGGCACTCTTTGTGTGGTGGTATAGTTCAGTGGTAGACTGTCTAAATACAGTTTTAGAGATTTTTTGGTCAGATCTAAAGACCTCCCTTTTCCCATCACATTCTGGATTTCTATTCTACGTGTATTTCTCATATGGACATGAACCCTCAACATTTGCTACCGCCAATGCATATAACCCTAGCAAACCCTTCCCTCAGCTGACAAGAGAGAGTGATATGAACAAAGAGGTGCTCACTGAGAGTCTATAAAGTGTATCACATTCAGCCACATCTATCTGCACACTTTTAAATGTGTGTGAATTCAGAGCCAGGGTTATTGTACCCTCCCTCACCCAGATATTCCTCGACAATCACCACCAGCCTTTCTTGTCTCTGCTTCTCCCTTACTTCTCTCCAGGCTGGTTACTTGAAAAGAATAATGAACCTGTCTAGTCTCTCTGGGCTTAGCAGAGAGAAGGGCAGGGATTGATGTCTGGGGGAGGACAGCAGCAGAGATGGGGCAGGAAGCAGTGTCCTGAGTGGCAGAACAGCTGGAGGGTGGCAAGCACTGCAAGGTGCCAGCTTAAAAATAGTTACAGGAGGTGAGAAAAAAAGCAAGTGACAGGTCCTATGGTGTAATGGGCAGCACTCAGGACTCTGAATCCTGTGATCTGAGTTCAAATCTCAGTGGGACCTTCTGTTTGTTCACTCTAAGCCTCTTCCCTATCTATAAATCAAGGGGGGGTGTCTTTATGCATGTGAGTGAGGATTTCTTCCTCCTGGTTGATTAATGAGGCCCCCTGGTGTTGGGTCTCTTGTTGGGGTGTTTCACTAATATACCTGCAATAAGTTGGGCCTCTGGAACACAGCAACCCTCTTAGGAATTCAGGAGGACCTGTGGCAGGTGCTGCAAATAGATGCATTGCTGTAAAGGCCAGAGAGAGGGGAGTGCCACATTCATTTCCCCAGGGCAAATGTCTGCCCCTTTCCCAGCTCTGCACAGCTCAGCCCAGCAGCTGAGAGAAACCAGAGCCCCTAAGGCAGCCTTGGGGAAAGGACCTTCCCTCCCAGGCAGGTTCCCATGCCCCTGTCTGCAGCTGAGTCACAGCTGTCCTTTCCCCTCTGCCTGGCTGAGGCATCACATTCCCCAGGTGTGTTTGGGGCCCTGCTTAGCAGGGGGGAGTGTGGCACTTTTGAGCTGACATCAGAGATATGTTGGGCCCTGCCATGGAAAATTAAAGCATCCCCCTCCAGCCTCATGCAGTTACCTTGTGCTTGGAGTCTGCCCAGCAGAGGAGCTGGAAGCCAGCAGGGTCAGGGATGGGGTGCGCAGAAAGCAGGAGATGCACAAGAGACTTCAGTAGGAAAGGAAGCAGAAAGGCCAAACAATAACGGGATTTGAATGCAGTGTGCAGAGTACAACACATTAGCAATCCTTTTCCTTTTCCCCTCAGCCACCTCACCTGAGTGGTGCCTGGGCTTTTGAAACATGCCAAGGTGAGCACTGCCAGGAACCTTTCTGCCACTCCTTGGCTGGCTGGGGACACCCGAGGGGCAGGTGTGGCTGTTTAAAGAGGCCCCCTGTGCTATTGTGCACTTCTTTGCTCCTCCCCTGGGCTCACCTTGTCCTGTAGACACACACTCAGTGGGCACCTGTGCTGAGCTTATGTCCCTGCAGCTGCCTGGCCTGGGCCTCTGCCTCGGGTGCTGTAGGGCAGCCGACTACTGAGAGAGAGAATTGGCCTCATCTGGGCTCTGGCCTGTGCAGCTCCACTGTCCCTCTACAACCATTGACAGTCGTATCATTAACACCCCAGACTCCAATCCTGTCCCTGAGCGCACACACACCACATGGCAGTGAGTGTGCCGGGGAAGCTGGGCTTGCATTGGCTGCATGCATTGGCCCAGAGCCCCCTAAATCAAGACATGAGTGAGGCAGGCTAACACCAGCACCACTGCCATGGGTCAGAAGGTGGCCTTGAGAGTGAAGAGACAAGACATTCACAGAGTGACACTTGAGTGGCTGAGGGTTCAGAGCCAGTCCAGCCAACTGAAGGGGGAGGTGTAGGAAGGAGTCCAGGGAGGAGCAGTGAGAGCTGGGAGGGGAAAGCCCAGTTGTGCTGGGAGTAGGGTCCCTCCGGGGCTGGAACCAGAGGGAGGATGGGCCTAGGTTCCCCCAGCTGCCACTGAGGTCATGGTGTAGACCAGGCCTGTGGCAGGGAATGAGAAGACTGCAGGGTCACTGTGGGAGTGACAGAGAATTGAAGGACTTGGTCCCAGGAGGGGGGAAATGCCAAGTTATCCAGACAAATGCTGAATCAAAAGCTGGACCTTTGCAGCTTCTGCCAGTGAGAGGTGCTGCCACAGCAAATGGGACAGGTGTCGTCACAGCAGGGGCCACATCTTGAGCAAATGAAGGGAAGAAAAACACACACAAGGACACCAGCCCCCACTTGTCCTGACACACTGTCAGAGAAAGGCAGAAGAAGGGCTAGTTTGGGCTTTGGAACCCTGGAGCTTTCTCATCCTGAGCAAGAAGCGCACCCTGAGACCACCCTCAGAAAAGAAGCTCTGGGGGCTCTTCAGGACCACGTTTCAGCAAAGAGCCAGTAGCTGATAAAAACAACAAGAAGTCCTTTGGCGCCTCACAGACGAGCAGCTATTTAGGAGCAGATGCTTCCGTGGGTTTCGTCAGTCCTACTGATAAGTCCTATGTCAAACTTCAGGACTACCACTGTGCAGACGTAACTTTGTGTGCCTGAGCCCCAGCCATGAGGCAGCTGCAGGAACGCTGTCGCCTCTGGAATGAGTTCAGTGGGTCAGAAGATCTCATTCAGCCAGAGGGGAATTGGCTCAAGTGGCACAGCGCTTGCTCAGCATGAGAGAGACTGTAGCACTGATGCCCACGTTCTCCAGGGGGAGGTGTGTTTTTATTCCCTCTTCTCCAAGGCAGTGTCAGGCCAGGGGCTAAGTGCTTCTAGTGCCTCCTTCCTCTTCCCACTTGGTAGCCCCCCACCAAAACAAGCCCACGCAGGGCAGAAAGCTGCTGGTCCCGGCCCTCCGAAATACTATTCAAACCCACCAGGGTTTTTAGAGACACGTCACTTCTTAGTTAATAGTTGAGAAGGAAAAATATCACTCACATGGAAATTCTTTCCCAGAACGGCCATTCCCATTGCATGGAGCACCAGTGCTCCACAGAGCAGCCTGGGAATGACTGGCTGAGAATCAGCACACGGGATCATTTCCAGGGCAGAAGGCAATATGCCGCCTCTATGATAGACCCAACCTGGAAAGCAGCCTATGGAAACTGGAAACACAGAAATGATCCAGGCACACGGACAGTACAGACAGAATGCCTGTCCACACTGGAGCTGGGGACGTGAGCTGGCTGGCTTATGTCGGTGGACAGCAGCAGCCTGGAGCTCTTTGCTGCCTTTTGACTCTGTGCAGACGAGAAAGGACAACTTGTTTCCAGCCACAGTGGAGGGTGGGGAGAAAAGAGGAGCTTTGCAAAGACGTGGGCCAAGTTATCCCTCCCACCCAGCCCATATGCTGTGGCTGGAAGCAGCTCCTGTCCCTTTCCTCCCACACACATTACAAAAATTGCTGCTGGGCACATTCTGATGGGAACCCTGACAGAAATCTGGGCTGGGCGTGTGACCCTGCAGGCTGCGTTCTGCTGGAATCCAACTGAACTTACTCAAACTTGAGGAATTTTACGGGTGTCCTGTATTCAGCAAACGGAAACACGGTCACTCTCGGGAAAGTGCTGCCTTGGATTGTGGAAGAGACTCCTTGACAAGAACCCGACCTTGTCTCTTGCAACAGTGTAAGATCTTCTCCAGCCCTAGAGGGGCTCGGTACAGGCACCTGACCCATTGTCATTGCCCCTACAAATACACATCTACATCCTTAGCCGTGCACAGCCTTGCCCTCCGCTTTGGAGCCAAAATCAACAAGCCATAGAACTCTACTGCAAAATCCTGGCCTCCATCTACATAATCTTACAGTCTTTCACCCATTCCCACTTTCTCCCTCTTCTGCGTACAGCACCTCTGAGAGCTGTGGAAAATGGATCTTCATTGCAGTGACTCCTCGGTCACAGCACAGTCACCGCAGTAGTGTTGCCGTTTTGCACAGGAAGGCAGCCAGAATTTGACTGGCCCTGCACCAAAAGATGAGGAAGTAGTAAACCAAACCAAACCGACCAAGCCGCTCACCTGAGAGGAGGAGTAACAAATAGACAAATAAGGTCTGGCTTATTGGACCACTTTCTGTTTTGTCACCTGATAGCAGCAGAGTTATTTCCCCGGATGTATCATTCCATAACCCCAGCTGTGAGCAGGCAGGGAACTCACGGCTCTGACTAGTGCAGCTCTCACTGAGCAGAGGCAGGGAGGGACCATGGCTGGCTTAAATCTCTGCAGCGTTCTGGTGACCGGGGCCAAGCAAGGAATTGGCCTGGAACTCGTCAAGCAGCTTCTGGGGAACTCCAACCCACCGGAGTGGGTCTTTGCCACCTGCCGGGATGCAGCAGGAGAGCGAATGCAGGTGAGATCACGGGGAGAGGGGGTGGAGTTAGCAGTAGCTGGAGGGGGAAGCAGAAGCTGCCCAAGGGGCTTCCAGTGTTGCAGCACTTGGGGCTGAGACCCACACACTAGAGCAGGCAATGACTGCTGACCCTGCTCCAGCTCGAAGGTGCGGAGCTGCACCCCAAACCCTCTACACCTGGCAGCTCAGGTCCCAGAGAGGTGAGGTTGTGGCAGCACTGGCTGAGCCTGGGGCAACTACCCAGGGGCTGTGGACCGTCTTGCCCAGCATAGGTGAATAATGACTATAGCACAGCTATACCCAGTCCCACCAGCCTCCAGGGAGCCCAGTTCATGAGTCTGACACCTCCCTTGTCTGCCACTGCCTCAGGCCCTCTGTCTTCTCAGCTCTGCTCCCACACCCAGCCTGGGGAACTGCAGGTTCTGAGTAACTTCTGGTTGAGGGCACCTGCTCCTTCCACAGCTGACAAAATCCCCGCTCACAACCAGCTCATGAGAGCTTGCGACACTGTCAACCCCCAGCTGCTGGGAGGGGACTTCCCTTACCTCCCCTGGAGGAACTGCCCTCCAACCCCTTCCTCCCACTCCCCATTAGTGATGGGGAAGTGATTTGTGTCCCAGACTCCACCACACTCAGTTAGACAATGGCACTGGAAATGCTCAGGGGCAATTAGAAGCCTCCTACTGCTGCAGAACCCAGGGCAGGTTGTTGCACAAGGAGGCTTGGTGGAGAAAAGCAGTTAAGACATTGACTCGGTTCCCAGGGTCAGTGGGGACCTGGATTCTGCCCAGCCTGGCCCTGGGCGTGGGCCCAATGTCAATAACCATTTACTTTGTTCTTTTTCAGGAATTGCAGAAGCTGGAGGCCAAACATCCGAACCTGGTGATCGTTGCACTGGGTGGGTGCCCGGCCCCAGGCCCAGAGCTGAGGTTCCATCTCCCTGCAGCATGTTCTTCCTGTTCCTATCCCCCTCTGCATCCCCCCTCCCAGGTTCACCCAATCCCAGTGAGGAGAACAGGACCAGAGTCAATAATCGCTGAGAGCCCATTGACACCTTCCCCAGCCCCAGAGGAGGCAGGTGTGAGTGGAAATTCTGGCAGGGTTGGTTGGCTCTGGAGAGGCTGGAAAGCCCCAGGACCACCATGTGGCAGGTTCCTCCTGTGAGAGTCACACATGGGCAGCTCTGTCCGGCATTCCCACCTCTGAGATGGAGCCCTGTATGTCCAGCTGGGGACTTGTCTCACCTACAATGCATGACAAGCAATTCTAAATCATCCACTTCCTTTGTCTAAGTGAGATCAATGCCACACGTATGAACTAATCACTAACTCCAGCACATTTCCATTTTCTGGGCTACTCAGATTGTCCAAGGAACTGATCATAATTGTCTCTCTGAACTAGCTTTTCCTCTTGTTGCTCCAGCACAGCTCCCCATGCCTGGACCCAGCAGCAGTCCCCACCCGCACCTCCCTTCCCCAACCCCCCTCCCACCTCTGAGCCCAATGGAAGAAGCCCTCTGGCCCAGGGGGCTGTGCTGTGGTGGGGGTGACATCGGAGAGGGGGAATCATGCTCTTGACCCCCTGCTCTGTCGCTGTAGATGTCACAGACCCAGCCAGCATCAAGGCGGCGGCAGCCAGAGTTGAGACACACCTGAAAGGCTCGGGGCTTAATCTGCTGATAAACAACACTGGGATAGTGAAGTTGAACACACTGGAGTCAGAGACACCAGAGGACATGGCCCTGGTGTACGCGACCAACGTGACGGGGCCCTTGCTGGTGAGCCAGGTAAGGGCCCTGACAGAGAGCACATGGACAAATGCACCAGGGTTTGACAGCGCTTGGGCCAGGAGTCCTCCCTTCCCTGGGATTGGGTCACTGGATCAATATGGGGCCTTGGCTGGGAGCTCAAAGGCTGCAGCTGCATCATGGAACTTGAACCTCTCAGAAAGAAAACCTCACCCCCAGATCCCTGCATGGCCCTGGCTCTGCACCCACAGAGCTTCAGTCCCTCACTTTTCAGCACCCAGAGCATCAGAGCAAGGACAGTGCGATGCACGAGGCCCCAGTTTCCTCATACAAGAGACTCCCTGTCCCCCTCATCTCACCATTATGTGTCGGGTTAAGTGGCCTCTCCCCACACCCCTCGGATGGGGCCCTGGCAGCAGAGAGGCACCTGTCTCCTCCAGGGCCGAGGGTGACTGCAGCCTGCAGCTGCAAGATGCTCTCTGGATGCCTGGGCTGAGGCTCATGGACACAGGGCCAGTCAGGAACTACGGCCCTTCGAACTGTGAGGACAGAAACGTGTCCTTTCTCCTGACAGACAGTCCCCAGTGGGATGAGCAGCAGGAAGGGGCTGTCAGGGCTGTTCTCCTCCTTTACCAAAGGCACCGAGTGCTTGTGAGCATCTGTCTGAAGCCCCTGGGCCCCCTGGGCAGCTCATGAGGCTCACAAATGGGGGTCTGGGTCCGAGCGCTGGCAGGTGTCTGGGTGAAGGAGGGGCCACTGGTGCCTGCTCCACCCCATGCCCTGCCCCCACTCAGCCTGTTCCCCTGATGCCCCACCCGCACTGCACCCACACTCAGCCCCACCCCCACTTCATCCCCAGCCTGAGGGGATTTTTGAGTCACTCGCACCAGGAACTGGCACTAACTCGACAGCCCAGAAAATGAGCTTCCCCGTGTGTTCACTTCGAACCCATCTCAGTGCTGGGTGCTCAGCAGAGTGATGGACCCCGGCTGGGCTCACCTCGGCTGCCTTGCGAGCAGCAGCCCTGCTGACCCTGCGTGTGGGGGAGCACAAGGGGCTGGGGGGGCGGCAGGACAAGCTCGGAGGGCTCCACGCTGGGTGGGTCTGTCACTGGCCTGTGTGTGGAGACCGAGTGTGGCGCAGGCCGGGGAGTCAGGGCTTGTGTGGCCAGAGGCCGGGGAGTTCAGGCACCTGCTCTGGAGCCGGCACAGACCAGTTAGCTTCACGCCAAGAGCAGCTGGTGGGGAGATGCCTCAGAGCAGGGGAAAGAGATTCTTCCAACCCCGGCAGGGCTGTGGGGAGGCTCTGTGCCCTCCCTGGTCCTCACCCTTCCACTCCTCTCCCCACACACCCTGGCTCCTGGCCAAGCCACAAGCTGTAGCCAAGCTGAGCATGTTGGAACTTCTTGAACTAAAGGAGAGGCAGGTGGGGAAGCAGCATCTAGCCTGAGTCACTAATCCTCGGTGCTCCTGGCGAGGACACAGTGGGGGTCCCCACAGGTGTCCACATGACTCTTCCTCTGCCCTGGCTCTGGCTTGCAGCTTTGCCTGGGCAAAGCCTCTTTGCTGAATAGCCACAGCTAAGCCACAGTGAGACCCATGTGGGCAGCTGTGGGGAACTGCAGACCCCTCATCTGCCCTGGATGGGGACTCTGAAGGCAGGGACATGAGCTGGGGATCACTGTTGGCCTCTACAGGGCATGAGTAGGATCCACAGCTCTGCACAGCTGCCTGGGTGGGGCTCCTGCTTCTGACCTGGCTGTGGGGTGGGCATCAGGGGGAAGAACAGAGACACATCCCGTTCTGGAGACCTGCCTTACGAGCATGATGCTGGTTCCTTTTCTGACCCAATGGCTGCTCTGCTCTCCCCTCTGCCCAGGCCTTCCTGCCCTTGCTGAAGCAGGCTGCCCAGGGAAGCCCCCAGACAGGGCTGAGCTGCAGCAAGGCGGCCATCGTCAACATCTCCAGCGAGGGTGGCTCCATCCAGAATGTCTGTGGCTGGCGTACGGTCCAAATCATCTCCTATCGCTGCAGCAAGGTACAGGGCACACCCAGCAGGGCCTGACTGCTGCCTGGGTTTGCTACTTGCACAAACCCCGTCAGTCGGTGTCTTCCCCTTGTTCCCCATCCTGCTGCCACCACTCCAGCCTCCAGCGCTGTGTTGGGCAGGGCCGGCAGTTCTTTGTCTGCCTGCAATTCACTTGGGCTTTAGACCAGAGTTCCCATCCGGTGAGGAACTTTCTGTTTTGCTTGTATCCCGCCAGAGAAAACCCCACGCAGTCATGCTCAGGTTGGACATATCCCATTTAGAGACCATCCCCAGTTCAGGTCCAGGGCTCCAGATCCTCACTGTGCCTGCCAGAGTTGTGGAGGAACCCAAAGGAGCATCAATGTCCCAGTCCCACTTTCCCATATCGGCCCAGGTCTTGCATAACCAAGAGCAGCTTAAGCACAGCTCTCAGGTGTGCTCACCAGTCACAGCTCCCTGGAGGCCTCAGCATCAGTAGCTTACCAAAGTGCAGCTACATACACACAACTGTGGGTTCTTATCATCTATGAGAGCATGAGAGAGAGCCGCTCAGAGGAGCGTTTTCTTCTCACGAGTGTGTCCTGAAAGCTGAGTGCTTCAGCAGCCATCCAGTAGAAACTCAAATACTGCCCAGCTGGTTAGCAGAGCACCAGCAGCAGGCAGCTTGTGTTTTTGTTGGTGATGCCCATCCGCCCGTCCATCAGGATACATAACATTTATTCTGCACACGGAAAGATGAAATTAAAAGGAACGCTGCTCTCGCCCCTTTGTCCATGTGTCCCGTCCCTTCCTTCAGGAGTGTGGGTCATTTCCTACAGGGCTCATTCCCTCCCCCACACTCTGCTGTCTCTGCTCATGGCACCTCGTCCTCAGGCTGCTCTGAACATGCTCACCAAGTGCCAGGCCTTGGGGTACGGCGGAGACGGGATCCTGAGTGTCGCTGTCCATCCTGGCTGGGTGCAGACAGACATGGGGAATTCCATCTCTGCCCAGGTTGGTTCCTTGCTGGGAGAGGCCAGTGGTAGCCATATGTTGGGACAGATGTTCGTTGTAGGGTTAATGGTTATGCTGGAACCTGTCCTGCCCTGCACGAAGGGATCATGTCCCACTCAGATGCCCTCAGGGATTCAGTGCTGTGCCCTGGGCTTCCAACCTCCTGCTGGTGCTTGCTTAACTCCTCAATCTGCTGGCATCCCAGAGTGAAGGTGAGCAGAGCTGCTGCTGTGCGGAGCCGGAGACGGGGAGTTGGTTGTCTCGGGCACCAGCTCACAGGTACTTCTATTGGGGTCATATCTGTGATCTCCACCCAGTACCCTCATGTACCCCAAAGCCCAAGTCCCAGCCTGGACCCTGGATCCCTTCTGCACCCCACTCCCAAACAAGAGCCTAAAGCCACTCCAGCACCCCAGCCCAGAGCCTGGACCCCCATCCTCACACCCACCCCCAGTCCTGAGCACCTTCCACACCCTGAGCTCCCTTCTGAGAACACAAATCCCTCATTTCTAGCACCTCCCTAAAGCCCAAACTCCCAGCCAGAGCCCTCACACTCCTGCACCCCAACCCTCAGTCCCAGCCAGGAGCCCTTTCCCCCCTCAGACCCCTTGGCCATGCTCCCAGCACAGGAATTGTGCTTTGTGCACCAGGGTGAAGGGAAGGTGTCACACAACAGCTGCGTGTTGCACGTCCCTCTGCCTTGGGACACATAAGAACATTTGTGCCACTCAGGGCAGGCAAAGGTCAAGGGGACTCCAGCTGGGCCCCTGGGGTCCTGGATCACTCCCAGAGCATCTCACCCGACTCACTCTGCTTTCCCCCCAGCAGGCCCCACTGACGGTGGAGGCGAGTGTCCGAGGGATGCTGCACGTGCTCTCCACGCTCTGCGAGAAGCACAACGGGGCCTTTGTGAACTGGGAAGGGGAAGTTCTTCCCTGGTGAGATGTTCCCAGCCCTGCTCCAGGAGCCCCAGGTCAGACTGTTCCAGTGACCACACCGTCAGCCCTGCCTGTGTCCTCAATAAACCCACTGAGCGAATGCAGCAGCCCTGACTAAGCTTGGCCTGCTCTGTCCTCTCCTGGAAGCCACCGGCTGCACCCAGGTGGAGCTGCCTTTGGTTCCTCTCCCCACACCCAAAGCCTAGACCTGGCCTGGGAGGGAGGAGCTGGTGGTGGCAGTCAGGGGTGGGGAAAACAACCAGGACCTCGCTGCTTCAGGGAAGAGGCCCAGGGAGACCCAATGGGCACTAACACCCCTTCTCCCACTCTCGTGCCGTGTATTGAATTTGCCACCCCGCGCTATCCCGGCTGATGCTACCTGACCTGAGCCAAGACACCCCTGCCCCCAAGGCAGCCCAGAAGGCGCTGGGATGGGGTGGCCATGAGCCTCTGGATACACTGGGTCTCTCTCTTCATGTGTCTGTCATACAGGAGGATTCTATGGGCACAGCTGAGAGAGCCAAACCAGGGCAAATTGCTAACACAAGGTGTAGAAACGTGGGCCAGGGACATGTGCCGGCTGGGCTCACCCTGGCTCCCTTGGGAGCAGGAGGCCTGCTGACCCTGCGTGTGATGGAGCACAAGGGGCTGGGGGGCGGCAGGACAGGCCCGGAGGGCTCCAAGCTGGGTGAGTCTGTCCCTGGCCTGTGTGCAGAGACCGAGTCTGGCGCAGGCCGGGGAGTCAGGGCTTGTGTGGCCAGAGGCCGGGGGGTTCAGGCACCTGCTCCGGAGCCAGCACAGACCAGTTCGCTTCACGGCAAGGGCAGCTGGTGGGGAGATGCCTCAGAGCAGGGGAAAGAGATTCTTCCAACCCCGGCAGGGCTGTGGGGAGGCTCTGTGCCCTCCCTGGTCCTCATCCTTCCACTCCTCTCCCCACACACCCTGGCTCCTGGCCAAGCCACAAACTGTAGCCTGGCTGGGCAACTCAAATCATTTACCTGCCCAGGGGAGGCAGGTGGGGGAGCAACATCCAGCCTGAGTCCCTGATCCTGGGGCCTTCTGCCCAGGATATAGGGGGCGTTCCCACAGGTGTCCACATGACTCTTCCCCTGCCCTGGCTCTGGCTTGCAGCCTGGCCCAGCAAAGACTCACAGCTGAGGAGCTGCAGCTGACCCATGCTCAGAGCCATGTGGGCAGCTGTGGGGAGCCGCAGACCCCCGCATCTATCTGCCCTGGATGGGGACTCCGAAGGCGGGCACATGAGTTGGGTCATTCTGGGCTCCTACCTGGGCATGAGCAGGGTCCACAGCTCCCCACACCTGCCTGTGTGGGGCTCCTTCTTCTGGCCTGGCCGGGGGTTGAGTTTCAGGGGGAAGAGCAGAGACCCACCGCATTCTGGTGGCCTGTCTCGTGAGCACGAGGCTGGTTCCTTTGCTGACCTCACGGCTGCTCTGATCTCCCCACTGCCCAGGCCTTCCTGCCCTTGCTGAAGCAGGCTGCCCAGGGAAACCCCCAGACAGGGCTGAGCTGCAGCAAGGCGGCCGTCGTCAACATGTCCAGCAAGACTGTCTCCATCCAGAATCTTTACCTCTGGCATCTGGGACAAGTCATCTCCTATCGCTGCAGCAAGGTACAGGGCACACCCAGCAGGGCCGGACTGCTGCCTGGGTTTGCTACTTACACAAATTTGTTTAACTCGGAGTGTTCCCCTTGGTCCTTGTCCTACTGCCAACACTCCAGCCTCCAGCGCTGTGCTGGGCAGGTCCGGCAGATTTTTGTCTGCCTGCAATTCACTTGGGCTTCAGATCAGAGTTCCCATCCGGTGAGAAACTTTCTGTTGTGCCTGTATCCCGCTGGAGAAATCCTCACACTCTGAGGGTCCAGGGCAGCTCAGCCCCCGTCCAGCCAGTCTCAGCTCAGGGAAGGTCACTGCAGAGCCGTGAATTCTATCCCCCCTGGGGTGGACATACCCCACTTTGATACTGTCCCCAGTTCAACTCAAGGGGGTCAGATCCTTGCTGTGCCTGGTGCAAATGTGGGGTACCACAAAGGAGCATCGATGTCACATTTCCACTTTACTCTAACTGCCCAGATCCTGCATAACAGAGAGCAGCCTCAGCACGGCTCTCATGTGTGCTCACCTGTCACGGCTCACTGCAGGCCTGTCAGCATCAGTGGCTCATCAGAGTGCAGCCACACCTGCATCTCGGTGGCTTGCTGTCCTCATTGAGCCCATCAGAGACTGCAGCTCACACGAGTGTTTTCTTCTCACTAGTGTTTCTGACAGGCTGAGTCCTTGGGCAGTCATCCGGGAAAAACTCACATGCCACCCAGGTGATCAGCAGAGCGCGCACAGCCGGCAGCGTGTGTTTTCATTGGTGGGTGCCATCCACACATGCTTCAGTGCACACAAAATTTATTCTGCACATAGAAGGAGAAAAATAAAAGGAGCTCTGCTCTCACACCTTTGTCTCTCTGTCTCTCCCATCCCTCCCTTCGGGAGGGTGGGTCGTTTCCTGCAAGGCTCATTCCCTCCCCCACAATCTTTTGTCTCTGCTCATGGTGTCTCACCCACAGACTGCTCTGAACATGCTCACCAAGTGCCAGGCCTTGGGGTATGGTGGAGACGGGATCCTGAGTGTCGCTGTCCATCCTGGCTGGGAGCAGACATGGGGAATTCTGGCTCCATCCAGGTAGGTACCTCGCTCGGAGCGGACAGTGATTGCCAAGTGTTAGGAGCAGATGTTCATTGTAGGGGTAATGGCTGTGCTGGAACCCATCCTGCCCTCCACCTCTGCCCTGAATGGAGGGATCGTGTCCCACTCAGATGCCCTCAGGGATTCCATGCTGTGCTCTGGGCTTCCAACATCCTGCTGCTCCTTGCTTGGTTCCTCAAGCTGCTGGCATCCCAGAGTGAAGGTGAGCAGAGCTGCTGCTGCTGCTGCTGCTGCTGCTGCTGCTGCTGTGGGGTTTTTATGGGCACCAGCTCACAGGTACTTGCATGCACTCATGTCTGTGCTCTCCACCCAGTATCTTCATGTACCCCAAAGCCCAACTCCTAGCCTGGACCCTGGACAACTTCTACAGCCCACTCTCCAGCCAAGAGCTGAAACCCACTCCAGTTCCCCAGCCCAGAGCCTGGATCCCCATCCTCACACCCACCCCCCAGTCCTGAGCACCTTCCACACCTTCTGGCAGAATAAATTACTAATTTCCAGCATTTCCCTGAAGCCCAAACTCCCAGGCAGAGCCCTCACACTGCTGTACCCCAACCCTCTGTCCCAGCCCAGAGCCCCTCCCCCACTCAGACCCCTTGGCCCCACTCCCACCACATGAATTGTGTTACGTGCACCAGGGTGAAGGTCACGCATCACAACACAGCTGTGTTTTGCACACCCCTCTGCCTTTGGACACACAAGAAAATTCATGCCACTCAGGGGAGGGACAGTTCAAGGGAACTCCAACTCCCTCACCTCACTCTGCTTCCCCCCACCCACAGGCCCCACTGACGGTGGAGGCGAGTGTCAGAGGGATGCTGCACGTGCTCTCCACGCTCTGCGAGAAGGACAATGGATGTTTTGTGAACTGGGAAGGGAAAGTTCTTCCCTGGTGAGATGTTCCCAGCCCTGCGCCAAGAGCCCTGCGCCAGGCTTTTCCATTGGCCGTGCTGTCAGCTGTGCCTGTGGCCTCAATAAACCTAATGAGCTAACGCAGCAGCCCTGCCTGAGCCGGCCCTGCTCTGTCCTGTCCTGGAAGACACTGGCTGCGCCCAGGTGGAGCTGCCATGTGACCATTGGTTCCTCCCCGCACAGCCAAAGCACAGAGCTGGCCTCTGAAGGAGGAGCTTTGGGTGGGTGGCTGTCTGGGAGGGGGTGGCTGAGGGTGGAAGCCAGTGGTGAGGAGGACACCCAGGACTGCGAGAGACAAGCTGGCACTTCCAAGTTTGCAGCTTCAAAGTTGTCCGGGGGGGGGGGGGAGAGAATTAGCTTAATGAAGTGCTGCATTTGCATCACAGCTCTTCCTTAGTAATCTCCCAACACCCTATTTCCCATGCTCCCTTCCAAGATGGGAGCCAGTGCAGACACAGCCTGAGACAGCCAGGCAGGTTACTGAACTCATTAGGAAACAGTGGATGGCTTTTTTCGAGGTCTTTAAGCCTCTTTCTACGAGAAATAGTGCCTATTCCAAAAGAGAGAATGGGGGCTGTATGGACAGGTAAGTGGGGCTCTTTCAAAGAATAGTTTATTCCGAAATAATGCTGCTGTGTCGCCATAGCACCAGTGTGCTTCAAGGGCTCTAATCTGAGCTAGGCTCTCTGGTGTGGGGACGTGCTGTTTTCCTATAGGTTTTGTTTATTCTGGGGCTTCCTTGTCACGTGAAGGCTTCATTATCAAATGGCTTATTTGGGAGGAATAATTCTGAAATAAGCTGTTCTGAAATAACTCTGTAGTGCAGACAAACCTGGAAAACCTCTGCCCTGGGGAATAACAATGGTGGTGAACTGGCAATGTGTAAAGACAAATTCCTGATTACAACCAGTCACAGTGTGGGATTATTTCGGGTGTGTCGACACTACAGAGTTTATATATATATATATATATACACACACACATATGAGGATACACGTCATAGAACTGGAAGGGACCTCAGGAGGTCATTGAATCCAGTCCTCTGCCCTCCTGGCAGGACCTAACACCTTCCCTGACAGGTTTGTTTTTTTTTTATCTCTATATAGGGCTTGTCTACACTGCCTCTACCTCCCCACTTGGAAGGGAGCATGGTACGTAGGGTGTAGGGAGATTGTTAATGAAGTGCTGTGCTGCACAGGCAGCGCTTCGTTAAGCTAATTCCCCCCCACCAGCAACTCTTTAGTGTCGGCTGGTGTGTAGCTGTGGCTCACCTGCCCGTACTTTGCACTGCCTGGGGTACCCCAAAGTCCCCTGAGTCCTCAAAGTGTGGAGGAGTTTAACACTTTGGAGTTGCCGGGGGCGGGGGAGAATTAGCTGAATGAGGTGCTGCGTATGCAGCACAGCACTTCATTGATGACGTCCTCACGCCCTGCTCACCAGCCTCCCTTTGAAGGAGGGCAGTGGTGGAGACAGACCCATTTGCCTCAGACTCCTAAATGGCTCCCCTCAAGGGCTGAGCTCACCCCCCTGGGTTGAACAGGCCAATGCTCAAAGCACTGAGCTCGCCGGCCTGCAGAGCAGGACCTTGGAAATGAGCAACAGGCAGCTGCAGGGCCCCTGGCCACTGAATGAGATTTCCTCCCCTCCCCCACCAGCCTGGCCTCCCCTTTCAGACTCTCTCACCCATCCCCCACTGCTCTGAGCCCAGCTGGGGGTTCCCTCAGCCCCGGCTGCCCCTTGCCAGCTGTCCTGGGCCCTGCAGTGGGTCCCCTCAGATCCTGTCTCTCCCACCCCTCCCCAGAGCCCTGATCCCCTTGTCCCCTCAGACCCTGCTGACCCCCCACTGCCCTTTTCCCCTCCTCCCTCAGCCACAATCCCTGGCCGGGTTCCCCTTCACACCTGCCACCCGTCCCCCCCTGGCACCCGGCCTCCCCCTCCCTCTGCACTGTTTGTCACCCACTGAGGTCTTGGGCCCTGCCACAGGCTGTGTCAGAACAGAGACAGCCCGTGGGTGCAGCCCCTGCCTGGGGGGATCCTGCGGCTCTGTCTTCACGTGCTGCTTCTTCCAGAAGTGGCGTAATAATGAGCTGTCCAGGAGATGCGAATGGGGCATGGATGGAAATGTTCTGTACCTCAGTAGCACATGGGCGCGTTATGTGGAGTCCAGAAGAAGCTCTTCCAAACTCCAAAATACACGTTCAGACGTGCAGCCCACGGGGATCTTACAGAAGGAAACGCTCCATCCAGAAGCCCCTGCTGTATTTGATCATCTCTCCCATGAGCTTATCATTTCCAGGGCTTTTGTTTTCTTTAGTCATCTCTCTGCTCTTTCTGCTTCCTCCTGCTAAACACCAGATGAAGCTTTGCTATCTGCACACACCTGACTCCCTGCCAGCCCCAACTCCTGGGCCTGCCCAGCTTTGATGGAGTTTGGATCTTGTAATGCATGGGAGCAAGCTGAGCTTGCTCTGGGTGGAGTCACATGGACCAGGCAGGTAAAGAGTGGTGAAGGACTGAGCCCAGCCACACCAGCCCCCTGAGCTTGTGAATCTCACTCCAACCAGGAGGCTGTGTGGGGAAGACCTAGACAAGGTGAAGTCAGGTGCAGCTGGTGTGTGGGGCTGTTTGGTTTTACTTTTGTCTAAAATTGTGAGAAGTGACATTCGCTTTTTGTCAGCAGCCGGGTTTGTTTTGCAAGGCCAAGTGTTGCTCAGGGAGCAGGAAGTCTTGAGTTGTACTCGCTGATGCTCCCCCCAAAGAGTGTGTTTGTTGCTTTCCCTGACCTTGCGTTGCCTAGATTTTTCTTACACACAGTGTGGTTTGTGAACTGTTCTGAGTGTGTAGTTGGTTTCTTGCTTCAAAGCTGGGAGGGGAGCTTGGAAATGACCTTGGAAAGGTGAAGTTAAGTGTAGGATTTATCAGAGCACTGGGGATTTATTGAAACCTGATTCTGTGGAAAGCCCAGTGCTTACTTTTCAAGAGGGGCTTGTTGGTCTAGGGGTATGAGTCTCCCTTAGGGTGGGAGAGGTCCTGGGTTCAAATCCCAGACAAGCCCTTGTTCTACCATTGTCTAATACCTGATCCAGATGGTTTTGGGGCTCATGTCCTCTTACATGATTTTCCTCTCTTAATTTGCTCTGTTTAATGGAACAGCCACTTGCTACTGGATGGCTCAGCTCAAGCATCAGCTCTGTCAAGATATGGTCCTGCCAGTGACTACACCTCTCCTGTTCACTGTGGCAGCCCCTGTTGCTGGTAGAAGCTGCCACTGTCCAGCTTCTGACTCCCGCTTTAGTCTGGATGACTTGGCTGTTCTCCCTTCTGAGCTACAGTCCTTCATTTCTCTGTCACTCTCAGTGACCAAAACAATCCTCTCATTCCCTGACACAAGCCTGACCTGTGCCCTCAGTGGAGTTGGTGCAACCCAGGTGCTCCCTCCCTCTGGTTGCAGCCCAGCAGGGACCCTACACTGGGCACTTTTGGACTTTTTCCTCCCACCTCTCCCTGCTCCTTCCCTGGACTGCTTCCTAGAACTCCCACTTCACTTCTCTGCACTGGCTATGAACCCTCAGCCATTCCAGTGTAAGGAACGTGCCAGCAGGAACTCAGTGCTGCTGAAGGCTGGGAGGAATGTGTCTCCCAGAGATCATTTGCATGAGAGTGCAACGGGGGGCATATGTGGTACCTTGCAAACAAAGCCTGATGGGTAGCAAGGAAGCAATGAGTATTGTCTATTTTAAAGACATTGTTGTAAAATCACAATTTATGTTCACACAGCATAAGAATTGTGAAATCTCACCAATGCTCCAAGTTGTTGTGGGGGACAGGGCAGTCATCACAAGTGCACAAGACACGGATTGCACAGGGCTCCCCTGCTTTAAAACATTGTAAAACAAAAGATAGAGAAGTACAGCTTGAGTTAGTTATCTGACTGTGGATATCTTATTATTTTGGATCTGGTTTTACTACTTTTCTGCACCTGATAAAGATAATAATGAAAACTAGTGTTTTAATGGTAATTAAGATCACTGAGGCTGTACTTACACTAGCCCCAGACTTTGAAATGACTACGCAATAGGCCATTTTGAACTTTACTTATGAAGTGCTGAAATGCATATTCAGCACTTCTGTAGCATGCGGGTGGCTGTGGCACTTTGAAATTGACATGCCTCGCCGCCGCTGGGAAGTAGGCTTCGAAGTAGGCAGGGTCCTTCCAAAAAGTAGCCCCCTCGGGACGAGCTGCGCGGCGGCTAGGCGTGTCAATTTCGAAGTGCCGCGGCCGCCCGCGTGCTAATGAGGCGCTGGATATGCATTTCAGCACTTCATTAGTAAACTTCGAAATGGCCGTTTGCGTGGCCATTTCGAAGTTTGGGGCTACTGTCGACGTAGCCCAAGAGCTACAATCGTAGGACTTGGTTTCAAAGAAAATCTTCAGCAAATACAATGACTAGCAGTTGGTTATTAGCACCAGCAGTGGATGGGTGGGGCAGCTGAGAGGGAGCAAACTGAGTGCTGTAACAGGGCAATGCTGACATTGGCTCAGGTACGATGAGGGAATGCGTCAGTGTGATGTGTGGAGTCTGCATAAAATACAGACTGGATGGGTCACTTTTCAACCTTTGTCCTCTGAATGTTAAAATCAAGATGCTTGAGAGGCTCATCCTTGAAACCCTTTTTGCTGATGACTCTGCGCTGATGACACACAAGGAATCTGATCTCCAGCTGATTGTCAACAAGTTTGCTGATGCCCCTGGCTTCTTTGGTTTGACCATCAGCCTGGGAAAGACTGAGGTACTGTTTCAACCAGCTCCAGGATCTGTTGCTGTTCCCCACTTCAACCTTAACTAAAGGAACAAAGTTAAGAACAGTAGAAGAGTTTAAGTGCCTTGGCAGCGTGAAAGCCAATGACAGCTCTCTTGACAAAGAAATCCACGCCAGAATCTGCCAGGCCAGCTGGACATTAGGAGGTCTTTTAGGAGGCTTTTCTACAGAGCATCAGAAAGACTTGGCACCTGTAGTTTTACAGCCCCTTCTACTTGGAGTTTTGCTGAAACCTGGGTTTGAAGCAGGGGCCTTTAGATTTTTACTGTCCCACATGCCCTACTGAGCTACTTCAGCACCAGCTTCAACAATTCTGAAGCCATTCCTTATCAGTTGGAGGTGATTTTGTCATGCGACTGCTGAGGGAACACACCAGCCAGGCTTTTGGCATCATCATCATCTTCATCACCATCATCATCATCATCAATCATGGGCTCAGTGACCATTGGTGTCCAATGACTCCATCACGATTTCCTTCCATCTTTCCGTGTCCGGTGCGCTGCGCCTTGGTTTCGGTAGATGAGCTCCACACCAATCTACTATATCATCTACCCATTTTCTCTGGGCTCTGCCGCTCCTACTTGAACTGACCGTTATGCCGAATATCAGGGTCTTGATTTTCAATTCATTGTTCCTTTGGGAAATAAGCCCGAATAGCTTGTGGAACCTTCTGGAGCAGGTTCTCTGTGGCTGTATCTGCCAATCAAATACCTCATTGTTGACCTTCTCTGTCTATCAAAGCTGCAGCCTGTGTTTGAGGAGGTGGAGAAGTGGGAGCCTGTGGAGGCTACAAAGACAGGGGAACTGTGTGAGCAGCAGGCCAGGAGAATGCTCATCACAGTCACCTCCTGGATGGGTGCGGGTGGGGGAGGTGGCACTTGGCTGGGCCAGAGAGAAGGCAGTGGCCAGGAGCAAGAGGCTGGTGCTGGGGGGGTTACCCGGGGTGGGTCAGAGAAGAGGCAGTTCCCTTCATTCCAAGCCAGTGTTGGGTGAGATGTGGCACTCATGTCTCTCTGTTACAGGGTTGTGAGCTTAGCAGAGGCAGGGGAAGAGGGAGCTTTGCTCCAGGCCTCACCCCAGGATTGTGCCTCAGGGTTTTTCTTTCGACTGTGCAGAGGCAATGGGTGAAGGGGTTTAAGGGACAGCACGGTCCCTGTGTGCCCCACCACTGGGAATGACTGGAACAGCTCCCCCTCTCTGAACTCTCCAGCACAGCCCAGTGGTTCTGCAAAGCAGGTGAGAGGCTGCCAGAAATATGTGGCCAGGCACCACTGGCTGCTGCTTCCCTAACCTCCATTTCCCTGGCAGGCACAGGGCCAGGGGAGCCACAGTGCCCTGCTGGGACGTTTCTCCTAACTTATGTGGGTGTTGTCAATGACAAAGGGACATGAGGGGAGAGTATCTCTTCTTGTCCTGCCTTGCCCCACAGGCAGAGGTTGCCACGTTCCCAAGGCCTGTCACAGCTGCCTTTCTCCAAACTCCAGGTTGTGGTTGGATTCTTTCCAACACTCCTCTCCCATCATCCTTTTCCTTCCACATCAATGACTGGCCTCGCCAAGGAAGGTCTCCTCTGTTCCACAGGCAGACACAGGAAAACTTTAAGAGAGACGTAGGGCAAGGCACTCCTGAGAGTTGAACTCCAGATCTCCTGTGAACTAGCAGGTGTGTGAGAGCAGCTAAGACACAGTGTTTCTCTCAGAAAAGCTCTCTTTGGTGTCAGGGAAGTAGCTGTGTTAGTCTGTATCTTAACAATCAGAAAAGAGTCCTGGGTTCTTAACACCACTGCCACCCTGTCATAGCTCCTTCCCCATCTAACAAGATAAATGCAGAAGTGGGGGCCAGCAGAAGTACCTCCAAAACCTTATCTACTAGGTTTTGGTGTAAACTTCCCCCCAAAAATCCTGCAAACCTTAGATTTGGGGGATAAAATTCGCTGCCACCACCAAGTAAGAATAAGGAAACCAGGGAGAGACGACTTGGGAAATCTTAGCTCCAAAATTAAAACCAGGACACAAACGTTAACCAATACCAGGTTAATAAAAAGAAAAAAGAAGACTGCACCGGCTCTGCGCTGAGATCAATGGTGTCAGCATTAATGTGTTGTGCAGAAATTGCCGTAGGTGTGTGAGGTGATCGGGAGAGCTCGCAGCACCAGTGAGAGGCTTGGCCAAGATTCACTCCAACAGTCTGTTTTCTTTGCATCTCACCTCCTGCAGCCCAGATAACAAAGACTGGAGTCCAGCCCTTGTGAGCACTTTGCCCCACACATTTGAGTTTTACCCAGCTGGCAGGCACATTTGGCTCTGTACTCTGTGACAGGCTGTGAGCAGCTGTTTGTGTTGTGGCCTGGCTAGCTCAGTTGGCAGAGCATGAGACTCTTAATCTCAGGGTCATTGGTTCAAGCCCTATGCTGGGTGCCTCCTTTCTTGCCCTGATGTTCTCAGCCGACCTAACAATACTCAAACAGTTTTCACTGATGTCCGGGCCTAAGGCAGGAAATGTGTGTTCTTGTCCTTGGCTCTAGTACAAACAAAGACAGCACAAGGAGGATTGGTATAGACATTCTGCAGCCCTCTACTTCAAAGTAGTGGGGTCTGCCATGGCAGCAATCATCTCTTAAAGCTTCAAGGACCTGGAAACCCTGGAGCTGGAAGCTGAGACCATGCAGGCAGCAGCCACGTCGTGAGGTGCTTCATCAGAGACCACGTCAGCCAGCCCTGAGTGCCCCCAGGACTCACCCACCAGGCCATCCCATGGCTCTCAGGCCTCCAGGCAGTGGAACAGGAAGTGGGGCCCTTCCTGCACTGACTCTGAGCTCTGTGACCTGTGCAGTGAGGAGGAGGTGCTCCACGAAATGGGACGCAAGCAATGGAATGCAGAAGTGTTCACCCAGCTGGCCAAGGGCCTGACCACCTGTGGTCGCCCTGCCGACATGTCTCACCATATCAAGCGTCAGGGCAAGGAGTTGTAGCAGGGTTATGCCTGGGTGCAGGACTCGGCACCCTGTCCCCAACACTTGCCCCTATTACCGGGAGCTCAAAGCCACCCTGGGCCCCAGGGACACCTCCTCTCCCCTGGCCTTCCTTGACGCCATGGCTGAGGAGCCCCAGCAGGATGTGAAGTCTGAGTCTGGACCAGAGTGCAGCCCCGCACCCCCAGGGCCAGAGCAGGGACCATCCACCCTCACCATCCAAGTGATCCAGCACAGAGTTTGAGCTTGTGCTGGACGTCCCCTCCCACAGCTCCAGCCAGACATCTGCTCAATGATCATTCCCAGACCATGGCGGTGGACTGTCATGTCAGGCACGAACCTCACAGGGCACACGCCCCCAGGGCATGACCCCCACATGCCAGGGCCCGGGCACACCACAGCCCATGGAGAAGACCACGGCCACCAGCACCTTCACCCTTGGAAAGTCCCATGTGCCCCATGGCCTCCCATGTAAATAGTTAGTGTATATAGTTATCCCCCCATTGTACATAGTTAGTTTTGGTGGTGGTTGTTATGTTCCATGCTCAGATGTGAGCTTTTAGGTTGTTTAGCAAGGTATCAGTTTCATTTTTCACACCCCCCCAATATGTTATGTGTGGGGCCGGTGAGCAGCTGGTGGGGACAATGTGTGTGTGTGTGGTGGGGCTGGTGTGGGGGTGATGGGGGCAGTGAGTGAGTGGTGGGTACAGTTTGCAGGTAGTGGTGGGAGTGTGCGGGGGGGGGGGGGGTTGCAATGGTTTACCCTGGGTGGTGCTCACTTGATCCCCCACAATTAAAGTACTCCCACAGGGCCTGTCAGAGATGGATCCAGTCTTGCTGATGGCTACGGGCAGCAGCCCAGCTCACTTGTCCTCCTTCGGGCACCTGGAGGTGCAGCTGCTGGAACTGACGCATCCATGGGATGGCTGTAATGCCACAGAGCACCTCAGGACAGCTTAAGAAGATGGGAGGACCATTACTATATGTGGCCAGAAGACTTCCATAAACAGCCCCCTCCCCCGCCACCCGCCGGGCTTCTCCCCTCCACCAAACCCGCCCCCAAGCAGCAGGCATGCTGAGGCCAGCATCACAAGGTGCTGGAAAATTGGGCAAGCCCCAAGTGGGGCCTCTTAACTGTGGGGCTCCTTTTAGCTGTGGGGCAGGAGAAGTGTCCCAAAGAGGCATTCCCCAGTTTTTGAGAAGCACAGAAGAACTCAGGACTTGCCCAGGGTGGCACAGTCAAATGGAGACCTGCCTCAGGGCATGTTGCTGTGGAAGAATCCCTTGCAGTAGGGGCATTCCCCATGGGCAAGTATCTGCTCTTTTCCCAGCTGTGCACTGCCCAGCCCAGGAGCTGGGAGAGACCAGAGTCCCTGATTCAGCCTTGGGAACAGGCCCTTCCTCAGAGGCAGCTGCCCATGTCACTGGCTGCAGCTGAGACAGGGCTGCCCCCACCTTGCCACGCTGTCTGGCTGGGGCACTGAACCCCTGCACTCTGGCTGCAGGGGACTGAGGTGAGTGTAGCACTGTTGTTCTGACACTGGAGATGAGCTGGGCCCTGTCAGGCAAATGAAATCATCCCACCCCACCACCTCTGGCAGCCAGAGCTCAGCTCGGCCTCACAGAGTTGGCCTGTGCTTGGAGTCTGCCCAGCGCAGGAGCTGGGTGGCAGCCGGCTCAGCTGTTGTAGAAGTAGCATCACACAAGAGGACTGGAACTCAACAAAGCTCAGCAGGATGGTGCCTATAAAGGCTCAGTGAGGATGGGATTCAAACCCTGCAGAGCACAATGGATTAGCCGTCCATCCCCTTCACCACTCGGCACCTCACCCAACGCGCCTGGAACTTTTTCATATGTCCCAACTTCAGCCCTGCCAGGAAGTCTGGCCGGGGACACACGATGGGCAGGTTTGGCCCAACAGGGCTACGCTCACTCCTGTCCCCTGCAGTGCTGCTTCCTGGGGCGAGCAGGGCCCTGTCGTGCCCTGGCCTGGGAGCAGCACAGCCCGGCCATGACCATTCTCTGCTCTGGCGCTGGGCCCTGCCCCAGCTCTGTGCATGTGTCCCTGCTGGGTGGGTACAGACCAGGGCCATGGGCAGGGTCTGCAGCCTTTGTGTCTCCTCCTGACACGCTCTGCTCCTTTCCAGCTGCTCTGTTAGCACAGCAGCTCCAGCTGGATTGGCCCCTTCTCTGCCAGGCCTGTCTGTGAGGTAGGGAGCTGCTGGGAGGCAGGTTCAGGAGCAGGCTGTGGCTGGGAGGGAACACCTGGGATAGGGCAGGGGCACTGGCCTGCAACAGCTTCGGTTGGAGGAGGGGCAAAGATAGTTCTGTGGTTCCCAGCCAGTGAAATCAGTGAGGGAAAACCCTTCAAGTACGTGCCAGGAGAGAGCTTCTGTGCATGAGCAGCAATGCATCTGCTGGGCTCCCCTCCTGGACAACAGGGTCTGGTTCAACTTCTTCTGTCACATGGATGTTGGGCTTGTCAGAGAGAGAGGCTACAGGAGAAAGAGATGAGCCCTCAGGGGCATAAGAGAAAGTGACACGAACAAAGATGCTCGTGCTTTTGAAACAGGGACCTTTTGCATGTTAGGCAAATGGGATAACTGCTATACTACAGAAGCTGTACTGGAGCTTTCGTGCTATCTTGCCCTCTGCTAAATTGCATCCTCAAGCCACTGCTTGCCCTGCCGCATGCGGATGGGGGACCTTTTGGAAATTGAGGGGAGTCCTTTACCGGCTCAGTTGCTCGAGGAGAGGGAAGCAGCTGCACTCACAACTGGGACTTTCAATATCAGCTCTTCCAGATCTGAGGTCCCAAGTGGTTATGCAAATGACACATGCAATATTTAAGTCTGCACCTCATTTGCATTTCTTGTTGGCCACATTTCCATGCCACTTCCCAAAGGGCTGGGCAGTGGAGCCACAGCCTTCCTCTGTAGATGCTCCACAGGACTTTTTGAAAGAGCTGCGGCTTTTTTGAAAAAAGAGCTCTCTCGTGCAGACATAGCCGTGGGGAAAAAAGTGGAAAAGCAGAGCCAGGCTCCAGCCGAAACATTTGCAACAGCTGATAACAAAGAAATGTGTGTGTGCGTAACAGAACACTAGAATTCTTTTAACAACTACAGAACATACAAATGTTTAAACTCCAGTTTTCTTCTCTCTCTTCACACTTGCTTCAAAAAAAGTAATTCTCAGTACACTGAAATGTCTATCAAAAGGTTCCCATAAGAGCTATTTACTTGGGCCATGGCTTCACTTTTGAAAGGGAAATGCTGATGAGGCTCTGCCATTCCACACAGAGGAGCCAGGAGCACTGAGCTTTTAGCAGCCCTCCCCACATAAAGGAAATCATCAATATGTATTTTGGGGGGTCATAGCTAACACGCACAAGGCCACATCTTGTCCACAAACAGGTGACCCCATGAAGGCACCACTGGGAGTTGAAGCCAGGATCCCCTGGCTTTAAAGGCAGGTGCTTTAACCACCTAAGCCATGGTGCCTGCATTTAGGCGAGCTCTCCTGTCTGCCCACACCTGACTCCCACCAGCCCCACCTGGGCCTGCTTCGCTCTGCTGGAGTTTCGATCCTGTCAGACAGAGGAGCTGGGGAAGTTTAACTCCCAAGGGGCGGGTGACTCTTGGCACAGGTCTGTGCTCAAGAATTAGGTGGTGTCACTCAGGGGTGTAAGAAACTGTCCCCCACCTCCGGAAGAATACAGACCTACTCCAGTGCTCAGACTGCCATGGCAACCACAGGGCCTTCATCGTCCACATTGGTTGGGGAAAGGCCTTGGCCAGTGAAGACCCAGAGGACAGGTGTCCTGTGACTGCTGTAGTGGGGAGACTGTGGTCAGTGCTGGAAGCTCCCTAGAAATGGGGAACTGGCGACATCTGAAAGATTAGGTAATCATAGCCCATGACGCAGGTTAACCTTTGTTTTAAACAGAAATGTTTAAGGCCAAGGAGGCCGGGGTCCAGCAGCTTTCGAACCCAAATGGGCTGTTTCTTTGCAGGGGGCAAAATGTAGGAAATGGAAGGGGGCACTGGAGAAGCTTCGCTCCTGGCTTGAAACTGCCTTGGAAAAGAAGGAAAAAAGACCCCACTTCTGTTGGAGAACGTGGGCATTTATCCCAAAGCCTCTCGCATGCTTAGTGAGCGCTCTACCAGTTCAGCAAATTCCCCTGTGTCTGAGCATAATTTCTGACTCACCAATCTTATTCCAGAGGCCAAAACATCCCTGTGGCCACCCGTGGCTACGGCAAAGGGTGGCAAAGGCTGTGTTTGCACAGCAGTGTTGTTCCTGAATAAGCGGTTCCAGAAGAGGGATTCCAGAGTTGTTGATTCCGATGTAGCTCAGCTGCACACAACATGGAGTTTGAAATTCTGCTCTGCTATTTTGACATTCAACATCTACAAAAAATGGAGCCGGTTTTGAAGCTCCTGTTTCAAAATAGCTATTTGAACTAGCTCCAATCCTTATCCTAGGAGATGCCCAGCCAAGACTCTGCTCTCTCTCTCTCTCTTGCTCTGTCTCTTTGAGCTCCTGGCCTTAGGCAGGAAAAGTCTCTTCTCGTCCTCAGTTCTAGAGGGGAAAAATTGGTATCTCTGTCACCCTCAGAGAGCAGAAGAGGATTTTCTTCTCTTCAGTTCGATCCCCACATGCCCCGAGA
The DNA here is from genome assembly GCF_033958435.1 of Carettochelys insculpta. Lineage (NCBI taxonomy): Eukaryota > Metazoa > Chordata > Testudines > Carettochelyidae > Carettochelys > Carettochelys insculpta. The sequence continues at coordinate 614,926 of NW_027439072.1, forward strand.
GGGCAGAAAACAACCCTTCGCCAGCTCACTGTCCTCCTCAGCACTCTGTCGTATTTTGTCTTTCCACATCAGCTCCATTTGTGCCCTGGACCTATAAATGATCTTTACATAGCCAGGAAAGGAGGAGCTCTGAATTTGAGCTATTCACTTACACAAGGACAAGGGTTTGAGCACTCTGCCACTTGAGCTAACTCCTCTGCCTGGGAGCCCCAAAACAGTTTGGGAGGCCAGGCTGGCAAACCCCGCGATGGCAGCATCCAGGTTCCCAAGCCGCACAAGCCTCTGGAGGAGCAGGGCATTGATTGCATGGACGACCTGCAGGGGAAGGACATGAGAGAGCACTGGTGAGGGGTGTGCGGGGTGTGCCTGGCCCTCACCCCCGGGCTTCTGACTGCTGCTATGCTGCCTGTCAGTGCTTCAAAGTCAGCAGCTTTGAAGTTCCCAAGGTGGCCATTACGATTATGAAGTGCTACATATGCATCACAGCACCTCATTAGCCTCCTCCAGCATGCCTGCTTAGCACGCCCCATTGGAAGGAGGGGGCTTGTATGGAATGACCCAGAGAGGAGTTACTGACACTGAACGCAAACCCAGCAATACCTGTTGGATAACATGGTATACGTCACTAGGTTCTCCCCTTCTTCTTTGTAATCACTGCTGAGGTTCCAGGCAGATGGGAGAAAGGTGCCCTTCATGCACAAATCACCTGCGTCCCTTAGCAGCGGTAGCTCTGTGGGTGGGAGAAGCCAGGTCTGTGGGAGGCAGCTGTAGGGTGCACCTGGAGAGAGAAAGTAACAGAGAGAAAGCCGTGCTAGTCTGTATACTATCCAAACAAAAAAGCAGTGAAGTAGAACTTGAAAGATTAACAAAATAATTTATCAGGTGAGCTTTCATGGGACAGACCCACTTCTTGAGACCACAGCCAGACTGGAACAGACTCAATATTTCAGGCATAGGGAACCAAAAACAGCAATCAAAGTTGACAACTTCAAACTCTCTCAGACAAAGAGTTAAGGGGAACAAAACAGACATCAAAACATTCCTGATTCACAAAGCAGTTAGTGTACATTTTAATGGAGTGGGCCATTCTGTTAATGACTTAAGAGTTTGCATCTTGAAGAAAAATTTTCAGTTTGCTTTGGAAAACGAGACTGCTGAACTCTCTTTCGTATTCAAATTCGACACATTAACATGTGGTTTCAGCTGGGATGCAAATTTTCTGAGATACTATAGGGGCTCTTTTGTATCTTTGGCTTCATGTAACTCTTGACTCCCACGCCCCCATTACTCTCTGATTTGCTGACCTTGATAATAATTTTTTTCTGATTTGTCAACCTTGATGACTATTTTTGGTTCTTCGTGCCTTAAATATCGAGTGAGTTCTTCTATGGCTGTGGTCTGTAGAAGTGGGTCTCTCCCACAAAAGCTCACCTAATAAACTATTTTGTTAGTCTTTAAAGTGCTACTTTACTGCTTTTTTGTTCCAGAGAGAGAAAGTTTAATTAAGCTCCATTTGTAAAACCACTCTGGACATGGGGAGGAAAAGGAGCTGGGGAAGCCGGGTTTGTCCTGCAGGGGCCTGAAGATCAATGACTCAAAAGAGAGTGTCTGTCACTTGCGTACAGAGGAACGGCAAAGCCCAGGGCAGGAAGAGGAGAGGGCTTGTGCTGCCAGCGGGAGAGAGCTCACTCCATCAGTCTCCTCAGGCTGAAGGCAGGTAGTAACAAGAGTCTCTTGGGTACCCACAGCTTTGAGTCTCTTCCTTTCCCAGAGTGGCCTATTTTCACGATCTGCTTCTTCTCAAGCAACCCCTTTCTCCTTCTCCACAGCCCAACTTCTGTCTGATACCCGCAGGATGTGGCCACACGAGCCTCTCTTTTGCAGGGGCTATGGGAGTGTGCCACTTCAGAAGATACTGTGATGTGGAGGGGCATGTGTGTGTGTGTGTGTGTATGTGAGTGGCTCAGAGAGGGTGTGGGGCTCCTGTTGAGGGTAACCTGGTGACCAGGTAACACCTTTGAACTGCAGACAAAGGGGGAGGTGGAGCCCAAGGAGTTTAAATTGAAAGTGGGAGTTGGGAAGCAGTTAAGTCTGGGCTGGAAGGGAGAGAGACAAAGGAGGGGGCAAGGACCCAGCTCTGGGGGCCCTCAGGGCCTCCTCTCCCCAGCATGGATTGGACTGGCTGTCTCTGCCTGCTGTACTGACTCTTGTGTAAGATGCTGTGTCCTGTCAGCTAATAAACATGCTCTTCTCCTGCTGAGTAAGAGTCACTCCTGCCTGCAGAGCTTCAGGAAGCCTAAACCCCATCACAGATTTGAATGAGGCCGTGATATGAACATGCAACAACTCATTTGCATAAATGGAACCTCCTGCCCTTCAGGGAGCACCCCTGGCACAGAACTGCTCAAGTGACCCTGTCTGGTTTAGAAAGCTCACATTATTCTTTACTTTGAGGCTGACAGGTGGGAAAGAGGGCTTCACCCCAGGTAGGATTTGAACCCACAACCCTTGGCTTAGAAGGCCAACGCCTTATCCATTAGGCCACTGGAGTACACAAGTAAGGTGAAGTAATGAGGGATAAAATTCTCTCAAAAATGTACCTTTCTTACCTTGGAAGACAAAAAAATTGCTCTTTCTTTGTGTTTGTTCTTTCTTTGCTGTGAATCTGAGAAACGCCCAGGGACTAACTCTGCAGTAGCAACAAAGGAGTGACCCACACCCAGCTAGATGTTTAGTTACCATCCCTGGCCATTCACCAGGAAGGGACATGTAGGCAACAGGTTGACAATTGCCATGAAAGGCAGCTGCTCAATGGGCTGTTTGCCCTGAGGTGCCTGGCTCTGAGACACACTGAGGATCTTTCTGGCACCCAGAGGAGCGTGTAAAGTAAGGGACATTGACAGGATCATTTCTCCTCTCCTCCTGTACCTACACTGAAGGCAGCAACAATGTTGGAAAAACAAAGAAGCCTTTGACGTGGCCTAATTGGAAAAGCATCCCAGGAAGCACAAACTGCTGGAAGTTATGCGGTAGGGAAACCTTCCAATCTGGCTCAGCGTGAGCACATTTAGGAATTAGACTGGAACTTCTCTTTTCTTTCTCTTGTCACAGTTCTGGACTCCTGCACCAATACCACCTGGAAACAGATGCAACTGATCTTTTTGTGGGGAATAAATCTCAGCTACTGGAGTTTTGATTGACATTTGGGGAGTCCGTGTGAGGAAACATGCAGGGAACTGGGCTTGTTGACCTCGTGAGGTCCCTTCCACTTCTAGTACTCTATGAAAGAGACTGGAGGATAGTCACCCCTTTGATTTACTGAGGGACTCATGAAGGAGCTCAGTCTGATAAGAGGGTCTACAGCTGTGTAATGTAAGTCTTTTGTCAGAATGAGTTGGGAGCAACCAGGGTGTGTTTCAACAATGAGGGGTCCCTTTTCATCCATCTCACATAGAACCAGCTGAAGCCCCCACCCAGAAGCCTGGGAAATTAGCACAGCCCTGGGTGCCTCGCAGGGGCAATGCTTCCCCACTCACAAGCACAGAGTCTGAGTGTAGAAAATGAGCTTTTAATGAAAGAGGCAGAAAAGTCATATGGCATAAGCTTGGGAAAATACCACACCCAGAGTTCACAACCAAGCCTCAAGTAAGTGTCCCTGCTCAAGTAGATGGAGCCGTGTCCTTTGCCTCTCAGGCTCAGCCGTCCTATACTGGAAAGAGCCAATCCACACACCCAAACTTTCTCCGTACCCACTTCAAATGCCCCACTTCCAAGTCTTCCCAGTCCCTGCACTCCCTGACACATCACTTTCGACTTGCCTACACTCGCCCCTTCATAAAGCTAAACAGGAAGAAGGGACATTTGAATAATAGGTGGTCCTTTCGACAGGCCCCCCCCCCTACACAGATGGTACAAGATTCGAAAGTGGCACTTTTCAATCGCCATGTGCTCCATTATGCTTATGGGGCACTGCACGTTGATGGCAGCACCTCATTATCATCTTCCGACCTCACTCATTACCATGCCCCTTCCGAAAGGAACAGGCTAGTGTAGACATGGCCCTTGCTGCATTCCCTCTCTGAACTGGAGGTAATGCAACCTTTGTGCTGGACTGGCGTTCCGCTTCCCCTGCCAGCTGCCCACCTGCCGCTCACACCTGCTGGCTGCTTCTCACACCAGGGCTGCGTCTACACGTGCACGCTACTTCGAAGTAGCGGCAGTAACTTCGAAATAGCGCCCTTCACGTCTACACTTGTTGGGCGCTATTTCGAAGTTGAAATCGACGTTAGGCGGCGAGACGTCGAAGTCGCTAACCCCATGAGGGGATGGGAATAGCGCCCTACTTCGACGTTCAACATCGAAGTAGGGATGTGTAGACGATCCGCGTCCCGCAACATCGAAATAGCGGGGTCCTCCATGGCGGCCATCAGCTGGGGGGTTGAGAGATACTCTCTCTCCAGCCCTTGCGGGGCTCTGTGGTCACCGTGGGCAGCAGCCCTTAGCCCAGGGCTTCTGGCTGCTGCTGCTGCAGCTGGGGGTCCGTGCTGCATATACAGGGTCTGCAACTAGTTGTTGGCTCTGTGTATCTTGCACTGTTTAATGAAAGTGTGTCTGGGAGGGGCCCTTTAAGGGAGCGACTGGCTGTTGAGTCCGCCCCGTGACCCTGTCTGCAGCTGTGCCTGGCTCCCTTATTTCGATGTGTGCTACTTTGCCGTGTAGACGTTCCCTCGCTGTGCCTATTTCGATGTTGGGCTGAGCAACGTCGAAGTTGAACATCGACGTTGCCAGCCCTGGAGGACATGTAGACGTTATTCATCGAAATAGCCTATTTCGATGTCGCAACATCGAAATAAGCTATTTCGAAGTTGGGTGCACGTGTAGACGTAGCCCAGATGTCCCTCTCCTATCTTGTGGGTTTTGCAATAGACAGAACCCTGTGTTTGAAGCACTCCAGGGCCTCAGCTACCATCTCACAGGGGATTTCAGTTCACACTGGTATTCAGCTCTGCATCAAGGTACAGCATCTCCGTATTCACCAGGATGAATTCTAGCAGAATAGTTATTGACCCATTTTTAGGTCCACCTTCTAACAGCGGGGGGAAGAAATAGTCAAACCAGTTTTACCGCTGTATAGCCCAAAGGCTTCCAGCAAGCTGAATCAACCACTAGTCCTACCCTTTTTCACTTCATAATGTTTCCATGAAGGGATCCCTCTGTAATCCATATCTGACACAGCAGTCATGAGTGCCCTGTAGCCCACAACAACTTCAAGCACTGGTGAGACTCCACAATTCTTACATTGGGTAAAGTCATAAAATGTGACTTCCCAACAACAAGCTATTTACAAGAGATGAAAACGCTTTGCTTCACTTGCTCCCATCAGGCTTTGTTTTCAAGGCATTACATGGGCTCACCTTTACATTTGAGGACACATTCCCCAAATCCTTCAGCAGTACAAAGCTCCTGTTGGCACATTCTTTACAGGAAGAAGAAAATTTCTGAGAAGCAGGAGATTAGCTGGTGTCTCCCTGCAGAGAGTTCATGAGCAGGTCGGGGGACCGTACATGCACTTCACCGAGCTGTGCCTCTTCACACTGACAGCCATGTGACAAAAAAGCAAAAAGGGGCTACTTGCTAGTGAAGAGGAGACAGTAAGGTGTGTTCTGGGGCACTCAGAAATCCCAATGTCAGACTGTCAGGGTTTAAATGAGTAACAACCCTCCAGACCACCCTCTGGCAAGCAAGTAATGAAGCCTAGGTCTCTGATGAGGCAACTCCCTGCAGCCCTAATGACAGTCCCAGAGCAGCTGACTGGCTGGCTGGCCCTACTTTAGCCAGCACAGGAATGAAAAGCTGTGTAAACAACCAGGGAGAACTTACAAATGTTACAGCTTCTTTCCAAGGCCATCGATGACCTCTGTCCCTAAACAACTTGCAGGGGAAAGAAGAACCAGGCAGCAGTTATCTGTCTGTGCTGGAGTTCACAGAAGCAATGAATGATGGTTTCCCTCCCCTGCGGCTCAGCGGGTACAGTTACAGACCCCTCTATCTGGCACCCGATTCTCACTCTGATAATCTCTTGGTTGATCTGGAGCTGCTGAACTTGTTGAGGGTATTTCATGTCCTCCAGAAGTTACTTTCTTTCCCATTCCCAGAGTCTGGGCTGGGCTGAATGGGTGGTGAACCAGCCAGAGGGGAATTTTAACCCAAACTTGGCTCTTCTGAGCATCTCGAGCACAATGGTTCTCAACTTGTTCACTACTGTAGGCTGCATATGAAACCACAGTGCATAATGTGGGCTGTGTCCAATACTACCTGTGTGTTTGTGAGGATGTCACAAGTGGGTGCTGACTAAGCTGCAAACAGGTCACGGATTGTGAACCACTGCTGTGGTGCGGAGCTACTGCAGCTGATGTGGAGGCAGACAGAGGAGGCAAGTGTCCTTTTGCACACAAACAGGGCAGAGCAGGAACAAGGGAACTCAGCTTTTCAATCTTCTAAGCTGAGTGTGACGCTCCTCAGGGACACCCAGGATTGTGAGGGACCTGCTCCCACCAGCCTGTGGTACCGTACAAGCAAGGCGCTAACAAACTTCCACACACTTTATTTCCAAAAGTGAGACCTCTTGACAAAGCTGCTGCACCATTTTGTAGCTCTCTGTAAGGCCCCTGCGAATCTTCCAACTTCTTCTTCATGTTTTCTGTGTTTCCAGACTGCCAGCAGCCTGGATTCACAGTTCTAGTAGTTACAAGCAGTCTTACACCTAAAGCACCACATTCCCTCCCCTCTTGAGAAGCCCTCTTCATTTTAAAATAAAACTGATCTAACTACAGCAACAAATATGGAATAAGCCACTGTACTGTTGGCAGAAATACTTCATCGAAAACACTGGAAATACTACACACCATGGTCTCTAGTCTCGACAGGTGGTCGTTTGGATCTGGCAGACCTTCTCTCAAATCCAGTTCCTGATGCAATATCTTGTTGTGTTGGCAAGTACGGTGAAGTCATCCAGTGGGGTTGGGTGTTGGCATCATCTCCTTTTGGTGCACAGGCAGGTTTCCAAAGGACCCCGCAGACTTTGAAATCCCCCTATTCCTATCAGCAGAGTAGCTGGCCATTAGCATGGTTATTTTGAGGTTTTGGCCAAATGTGGCCAAAGCCCATTTGTCCTTATTGATCCTCATGACATTTCTTTTGACCCCACCCTGCAATTTATCCAAGTCACTCAGGAGCCTATCCCTACCCTCCAGCAGATCTACCTCTTCCCCTAGTTTAGGGTCATCTGCAAATTTGCTAAGGGTGTAGTATTCCCCCTCATCCAGCTTTTCAATAAAGATGTTGAACCTTGCAAGACAGAGAATTGATCATGAGGACATCATATTTGAAACCCATCTCCAAACAGAGATTTCAGTTCCAACTGTTGGGGTCTGGCCATCAACGCAGCTTTCTATCCATCTTCCAGTTCATAAAGAGATGGTAGTGGTGGGATTTGAACCCACGCCTCCAAAGAGACTGGAGCCTAAATCCAGCGCCTTAGACCACTCGGCCACACTACCTACAAGAGGTGTCTCATGCGAGCATCAACCTCTCTTGACATTTCCTCAGTTTCAGAACAGTTTACACCAAGAGGACATAGGAAGTTTTAAAACGCCTCATATGTCATGCCTAGTGAAAATGTCAGCATGTTTTCAATAAAAGGGGGCTGTGACACAGTATTCCAAAAAGATGGCTTTTAGCACATCCTAACCTTCCCCTGACGTCTCTCTCGGCTGCTTTTTATCCCAGATCACACTGAAACACAGAGGAAGGTGATGGGGATTACTGGTCATGATACTCTTAAAGCTGGAGTCACAGTTCCTGGGTGCAGCTGCCATCCTCTGCTCTAGCAGCTGAGCCTTTGAAGGGCTCCCCACGTGGGCCAGGGTAAGCAGTGACTTGTGGATGGACGTGATGGGAGGGGAATCCAACACAGATAGAACTTCTGTAGCTTTGTGGTTGTTACATTTGCTTTACATGTGCAATGTACTTGTTTAAAGCCCCATGAAAACACCAGTGCTTTGGTTGCTTTGCTCCCCTTTGGGGCTGAGAAGAGCTGGTCTCATTCTGTCTCCGGGGTAAACCCAACTGCTGTGTGAAAAAGGGTAGAGGTATCAGCAGAGCATATACGTCGCTCTCAGACTGGGGAAGCTACACAAGTTCGGCCGGTCTTTTTCAGGAGGCTTGTGTCTTGGCCTCCTCTGCCCTTGAGGATTGACCGACTGAGGCCGGCTCTCCTGCTGGCCTCCTTTGCGTGACTTGCTAAAGGAAGAAGTGAGGCTGGAATGGGGCAGAAGAAGGAAGTAAAGCTGAGGCAGGCAGGAGAGCAGCTTAGCACCTCAGTGCAGTTAATGGAGCACCACTCTCTCTCCTGCCAAAGCCTGTGCAGGTGAGGCTGGCTGCAGGGAGGCAGAATCCTGTGCCTGTCCAATGGTGCTCCAGGAGTGGCTCCTGGTAACCCAGGAAGAGAAGTGGGATTCTGGGTGGAAGGAAAACAAGCAAAGCTCTGTCTGAGTGAGTAAGGAGCAGGTCCTGGGTGGATTGGGCAGTGGTGGTCTTGAGGGACTCTCTGTCAGCCTTGGGGCAGCAGGGACCACTGTCCCTTTGTGACTGAGCCACGCTGGTGGTTCATGGCTTTGGATGTGTCCGGTTGTGAGCAACTGGGACCACAAACCCTCCACCTGCCTGTGTGATGGGCAGATGTGCTTAATATGACATTTGAGGGAAATGGTTTAGCTGTCAAATATCAGAACCTCTTTTCTGTGTGTGAACAGCCTTTGTAGCTGGGTGCAGGATGTGTCTGTCCGTCTGTCTGTCTGTGCTACAGAGTGTGTGGTAGGTTTCTGGGTCACACTCACAGACGATTGGGCAATACACTGCCTCGCCTGCTTAATGGCCCATCCTGTAGCACCTGCTCTCTTGTTGGCTCATTGGGAAAGCGAGGGGTACAGCTGAAGGCGCAGCAGCTCGGCTTTGCTCTGCCCATGCACATAACCCTGAGGCTTCCAAGCTACATGCTGGGTAGTTTGTGGCTGGGACAGAGGAAACACAAGCCACATGGCACCAGGAAGATCAGAGGCAGCTGCATCTTTCCCAGTTTCCGGCTCCTCCCCTCTGGGGTCCCCTCTCTACAAGCAGAGCTCTGAGAAAAGCACTGAATGACCCACCCCAGCTGGGGGTGTTTTGCAGAAGGACTTTCATGCCTGCAAACTCCCCAGCACTGCTTGGAAGAAGGGTTCTGCCGGCTTTGTGCGCCTGTGACCTGCCATGGAACACCTCCTGTCCTGTTCATTTGTTTGCTCTTGACACCCTGAAGGGATGGGTGGCAGGTGGCCTATTGGGGTGAGAAGAGCACTGTGTACATGCGAGTGGGTAGATTAAATCACTTCTTGCTGTACCAGTGCCTTGAGCAGGAGAGACATGGCATTTCCAGGGTGGGCTGCCCCAGGCTCACAGAATCACAGACTCATAGGGCTGGTAGGGACCTCAGGAGGTGCTCAAGTCCAGCCCCCTGCTTAAAGCAGGATCCACCCCCACTAAGTCATCCCAGCCAGCCGGGATTTGAAAACGTTGAGAGATGGAGAATCCACCACCTCTCTAGGCAACACATTCCAATGCTTCAGTCCCCCCGCTGGTGAAGTCGTTTATCCAAATATCTAACCTACACCTCTCCCTCTTCAACCTCAGACCATTACTCCTCGTTCTGCCATCTGACACCACTGAGAACAGTTTCTCACCCTCCTCTTCAGAGCTCCGCTTCAGGAAGTTGAAGGCTGCTATTAAATCACCCATAAGTCTTCTCTTCTGTACACTAAAAAAGCTCAAATCCCTCAGCCTCTCTCATAGGTCTTGTGCTCCAGACCCTTCATCATTTTTTTTCCCCTCCGCTGAACCTGCTCCAGCAAATCCACATCCTTTTTATACTGGGGGGCCCCACCTGCGCCTTGGTGCCAGTGAACTTCCACACATGCTCTGAGTCAGAGCCAGGGAGGCCACAGCCGGTGAAGATTCTCCCCATCAGCAACCACCCTGGGGGAGTCGCGCTACTCAGAGTCCTGTCTGAATTCACACAGTGCTGTCGTAGAGCACACGATCTGTGCGTCCCTGGCACTGTGTGTGTCAGTCCTGGCTGCTAGGGGCTGCACAGACGCAGACAGGAAGCTTCCAGGCCAAGGCGAAGGACTGCAGCTGCAAGCAGAGAGGCAGAGGGGGAGCAAGGGAAGAAGGAGGTGGGAGCTGGATTGGGGTAGCAGGTGTGTGTGACAGGGTCACTTGTGAAGGGCCTGGTGAGTGCAGAGCTGCAACCTGTGTTTGAGGGGGTGGAGAAGGGGGAGGCTGTGAAGGTTACAAAGACAGGGGAGCTGTGTGAGCAGCAGGCCAGGGGAAGGCCCATCGCAGTCACCTCCTGAATGGGTGGGGGTGGGGGTGGGGGAGATGGCACTTGGCCAGGCCAGGGAGGTGGCTGTGGCCAGGAGGGAGAGGCTGGTGGGGAGGGTTTTACCTGGGGTGAGTCAGAGCAGCTGGTTCTCAGAGGTGTTAGGCAAACAGCTGCAGCAAAAGAGACAGTTCCCTTCACTCCTAGCCGGTGTGGGCGAGATGTGCTGCTCACGTCCCTCTGTTACAGGCTGTGTGCTCCCCACGCACTCCAGGCCTGGAAGCTTTTCCCTCCGCGGCATTTCCAGGGAGCAGCTCTGGTGAACTCTGACACTCAGTACCATGGGCCATGGGAGAAGGGGGCTGTACGCTCCCCAGCTGCAGCGCCAGGGAGGCAGAGCAGGGCAAGTCCCTCACCCACTCTGGCTTCCCGGTTGCAACATTGGGTTGAGTCGGGGACCCCAACTGTGGTCCCCAGCTGCAACCCCACGTGGGTGAATAAGCCCAGCTCCAGTCCCCAGCTGCAGCCCCAGGTGGGCCGAGCCTCCCAACCCTGCTCTGCGGCAGGACTGCCCAGCAGATGCGTCACTGAGAGTGCACAGAAGCTGTGTCCCTGCACTTACTTGCAGGCTTTTCCCTCACTGACACCCTTGCTCAGGATTCACAGCCAATGGGAGGGCTGGGGTCGGTGACGGCATGGGCAGTGCAGTGCAGAGCCTTCACAGCCTGGCCGGCAGAGAAGGGACCGATCCAGCTGGGGTCGTTACGGTAACAGAGCAGATGGAAAGGAGCAGAGAGTGTCGGGGGAGACACAAAGGCTGCAAACCCTGCCCATGACTGGCCATAACCACAGTCTGTACCTGCCCAGCAGGGGCACACGCACAGATCCAGGGTGGGGCCAGCCCCACACCAAACCCTGCCTATGGCCAGCCATAGCCCTGGTCTGCCCCCATCGAGCAGGGACACACTGACAGAGCTGGGGCAGGGCCCAGCCCTAGAGCAGAGCATGGCCATGCATGGGCTGTGCTGTGCCCAGGGCAGGACACTGCAGCAGGGGAAGAGGGAGCTTTGCTCCAGACCTTGCCCCAGGTCCGTCTATCAGCATTTTCCGTTCCACTGTGCAGAGGCAACGGGTGAAGGGGGTTCAGGGTTAGCACTGGTCATGTGCTCCACAGCCCTGGGAAGGGCTGGAACAGCTCCCCTCTGTCCCAAGCCCTGTCCCTTCCCCCTTGGTTTACCCCTTCCCTGTCCCTGTCTCTGCCCCGCCTCTTCCTCCGGCAGCATTGATGGTGAGTGCAGTGGGAGTGGGTGCTGCACCCACACATATCCCCCTGCCCTGCAGGTGAGGGAGGCCCTGGGACTGGCCATGGGCAGGAGGTCAGAGCAGGGCACCAGCGGGGGCTGCCTGGCCTGACAGTGTGTGGGTCTGACAGGGAGAGATGAGTCCAGGGGACAATCAGTAACCCCTGGGCTACAGGCAGTGAGGGAGTGGGGAGGGACCCACCACACTTCAGACTGGTTGTTCCCACCCATGGGGAGGGAGGGCTCGGGTGTGCACAGACCCACTGCCAGAGGAAGGCGGATTGCTGGACGTTCAGGCTATTACAGCCCCAAAAGCTGCAGCTGCCGCTCTGGTCCAGTCCCTGGGAGCAGTAGGAGCGAGTGTGGAAAAGCTTTCGGCTGCCAGCCCTGTGTGTGTCTCTGCACCCCCAGCACTTTCTCCCACCCGTGGGGTTTGTCCCCTCACTCTCTGTGCACAGCCCCATGTGCTCCCCACTGGTACTTTCTCAGGAGCTCCCCACACTGCATTTAGTGCAGCCAGGGGCCATATTCTGCCTGCGCTGTTGTGCCAGGGGGAAGTGCCCAGCTCCCAGGGCAGCAGGAGAAAACAGCACTTTCAACAACCTTTCTCTGGGCACTGCTGAGCAGGGACCTGTTAGCCGATGGCCGGGTAATGAGTGGTCTGTGAGCCTTATCACATGTGAGTCTTTAACTGCTAGGACAGGCAGTTCCTTCACAGTGGGCAGCCAGGGCGGCTGACGGGTGCCCCAAGAGTCTGCTCTGTGGAGGCAGCATGACTAGCTCAGCTTTTATTTCACCTTACCACTGACCAGGCTGATATAGCCAAACGGTTGAGGTTCTTTGTTTGTGTTCGGCTGAGTTACAGGAGCTGGAAGGAGTCAGGCTGAAAGGTTAAGTGGTTGCTATTTATTAAAAGCAGAAACAAGAATCTTAATGGTTACACGGTTATTGCTCTATCTTCTTAACTACTGGTAGGATGAGACATATGACATGCCAATTAGATTACAAGTGAAAAGTTACCCATTTGAGGACCAGACGCCTCAGTCTAAAGAGCTCTTCCCATTAAATGTGCACAAAAGTACATTGCAGGTATAATTCTCACCCCTGCGTCCTGCATGGGTTCAAATCCCATCCTCATTGCATCTTTCTTTGTTGATTTCCAGCCCTATTGTGGGATGCTACTTCTGCCACAGGTGAGCCTGATGCCTCCCAACTCCTGTGTTGGGCAGACTCCAAGCACAGGACACCTCTGTGAGGCTGAGCTGAGCTCTGGCTGCCAGAGGTGGGGGGTGGGATGATTTCATTTGCCCTGAAAGTGCCAAGCCTGACTCCAGTGTCAGCTCCACTCACCTCTGCCCCCTGCAGTGCTGCTGCCTGGAGCTAAGCAGGGCCCCAAACACAGCCAGGGGTGTAGCTCCCTGGCAAGGAGGGGGCAGCCCTGACTCAGCTGAGGTCAGGCACAGGTGCAGCTGCCTCTGAGTGAAGGGCTGGTTCCCCAAGGCTTGATGCAGTGCTCTGGTCTCTCCCAGCTCCTGGGCTGGGCAGTGCACATCTGGGAAAAGAGCAGATACTTGCCCGGGGGAAGGAATGTTTCTCTGCCCCTGACAGCAATAGATCCAGCCACAGGGCCTGGGGCAGGTCTCCATTCAACTGTGCCACCCTGGGCAAGTAATGAGTTCTTCTGTGCTTCTCAGCAGCTGGGGAAAAGCCTCTTTGGGACATATCTCCTGCTCCACAGCTGAAAGGAGCACACAGGAGCTGCTGGGTTCAGCTCCCAGGGGTGCCGGGCTGCTACCTTCTGCAGCATCTGGTGTTGGCCCTGAGAGGACATGGGGCTGGAGGGACCTTTGTTCTAACCCACAATGGATGTTCTGAAGGTTCACATGCTGGTGACAGGCCAGTGCTCCAGGCCCCCCTGGGACACTCCTGTCCTTGTGGGAAAGGAGCAGCTCTGGGCTTTCAGGTCAAACTGCACATGGCGGCTGCCACACTGTGGGGTGGCTCTTGCAGTGCTGCTGAGCCCAGCTTTGTGTGCTGTGTCTGAGACTGGAAACCCCAAGCCCCTCTGGGGTAACGACTGCAGCAGGACAGGTCAGTGTCCCGGCCCCAAAGCAGCCAGACCCACTGAAATGCCGGAGAGTCCAGGGAAACACTTCCCTGCCCCGGGCTGTTTTCATGGGCCAAACTCCCGTCCAGCGTTGACCTGAGTGAGACACTGACATGGCCACTTCCCAGCCCCAGCCCTGGGCACTCAGCCACGAGCACTAGTAAATGTTCTACCCCTGGAGCGCATGACCCTCAGAATAAGCAAATGTCCTGACCCGCACAGCTCATTCCAGAGACCACAAACTCTCTGCAGCTGCCCATGGCTCCTTTCCACCGAGGCTGGCGAGATGAACTGGTTATTGGGAGTCTCCTAATGCTCCCATGAGGGGTTCAAGTCCTGCAGTACCTTTTAGCTCACCTTTGCTTGTTGTCCTGGCTGCAATGGACAAATAGGCTCTACGATGCCCAGGGGGCTGTGCAGGGGTCAGCCTGGAGGGTGGGGGGTTGCTGGGTGTCACTGTTGTCATCACCAAAAGAATTCCAAATGCCTCTGTCCAGGGGTGCTGGTGACTGGCAGGAACCTGCTGTTACTGTTCTTGGCATCCTCTGTGTTTCTGTGCCTGTCACCTGCCTGGTCACACAGATTTGCTGAGCTACTTGGGCAGGTCAGATACATGCAACAGGGCTGGTTGTGTCAACCGCACAAGTCTGAAACTTGCGAGCATTTTGGTGGATGCTCCATTTTCTGAGAGCAGCCCCAGTGGAGATGTCGTTGTCTCCGGCAATAAGAGTTCAAACTGGGGCTCGTGGGGTAGATTTTTGTGCTTCCTTTCATGCTTACTAAACTGTGCTGTGCATGGGCTGTGCCCCAAGGGGTCTGTTCCCTCTGGGTCCCTAGAGGTTACCTCATAAATGAGCCTTTGGGGGAAGGAGTCACTCACTGGACCTCTCACCCCTTCAGTCTCAGGGCGAATTACTGACCCATGGCTGTGGGGCTGGCATCAGCCTGGCTCACTCGTGTCTTGCTTCGGTAGCTCTGAGCCAATGTGTGAGACTCGGCAGTTATGTTTCTTTGTTTCTCTGCTGCATTGGTCCTTTCTGCAGCTCCCTCTGTGGGAGGGCTCTGCCTGGCCCTCTGCCCAGCTCTGCCCCCTGCCTGGTGACTATTTACTGCTCAGAGCCACAGGCTTGTTCCTGGGCCTGGGTCAGTCTCTGTTGCTGCTGGCTGAGTGTGACACGGCCTAGGTGTGTCAGCCTGCACCAAGGGCATTTCTGTGTCAGACTCCTGAGCCCCCTGGCTGTGGGTCCGGTTCTCCTGCCCAGTGCAGCCCATGGCAAGCAGAGCCCTGCGCATGTGCATCACACTGCACCTTTGTGTGATCGATGGGAACAGAAACCTGAGCCTCGGAGGCTGGGAACTGAGGCAGCTGAGGGACGGGTTCGCTCAGTTTTTGTACGTTTGTAGAGGAAAGCGTGAAGTGTTTAAATCCATGTCAAGCATCCAGTGCAACCCCAAAACATACTGGAGCCAGAGGTGACAATGGATTTCCATTAAGAAAACCATCCAAACAGGGGCATCTGGTATAGCTTCATCTGCAGTCAAGTGTTCCACCACTGAGCCAGGCTCTCTATCACTGGAAAATGGTGAGAGGTTTGTCCCCAGCCCATCTCAGCGTGGGGATTTCTCCGGCGGGATACAGGCACAACAGAAAGTTCCTTACCGGATGGGAAGTCTGATCTAAAGCCCAAGTGAATTGCAGGCAGACAAAATCTGACGGTCCTGCCCAGCACAGCGTTGGAGGCTGGAATGATGACAGCAGGATGGGGAACAAGGGGAATACACCGAGTGACAGGGATTTGTGCAAGTAGCAAACCCAGGCAGGAGTCAGGCCCTGCTGGGTGTGCCCTGTACCTTGCTGCAGCGATAGGAGATGATTTGGACCATTTCCCAGCCACAGACATTCTGGATGGAGCCAGCCATGCTGGACATGTTGATGATGGCCGCCTTGCTGCAGCTCAGCCCTCTCTGGGGGCTTCCCTGGGCAGCCTGCTTCAGCAAGGGCAGGAAGGCCTGGGCAGAGGGGAGAGCAGAGCAGCCGTGGGGTCAGAAAAGGAACCAGAGTTCTGCTCGTGAGGCCGGGCACCAGAATGGAGGGTGGGTCTCTGCGCTTCCCACTAATGCCCAGCCCCCAGCCAGCCCAGAAGCAGGAGCCTCACCCAGAAAGGTGTGCGGAGCCATGGATCCTACTCATACCCTGTAGAGGCCAACAATGATCCCCAGCTCATGTCCCTGCATTCACAGTCTTCATCCAGGGCAGATTGGGGGGGTCTGTGGCTCCCCACTGATGCCCACTTGGGTCTTGCCATGGCCCACCTGCAGCTGTTCAGCAAGGAGGATTTGCCCACGCAAGGGTACCCCCACCTGCGGCAGTGGACGGTCAGGTACGTACCCCACACGGCACACACCTCTGTGACACGGGGCGGGGGCACCAGACATGACTGGGAGCCCCACACCCCCAGCGGACCCCGACCTGCAACTGCACAGTAACAGCCCCAGGCCCTGCTCAAAGGTTTCACACAGGGAAAGCTGGGAAGTCAGCCCCACCCCCAGGGCACAGTGATTTGCACTGGGCTGGTAATAAAGCAAAGGGGTTGTGTGGAGGGTCACAAGTGGGACTGAAGGGCAGAAGGAGACAGAAAGGCAAAATGTTCTGCTAGTTACACCGCAGCAAATGCTCACCCTGAAAAGCTCCAGCCGGGGCAGCACAGCCCATCCCCCACTCCGTGAGAGACAGGTGATAACTCTGCCCCGGAGCTGGGCCCTCCTCGCCCCACCCCTGGGGTGTGAAGAGGGAGAAAGGAGGGTGTGGGGAGCACAGAGTGAAAGTCAGGCTGAGGGAGCAAAGGGGGGCAGGACTCCAGGCTCTGCTGGTGGGACCCTGGCACTGGGGCAGGTGGGGTGAGAGGAGGGTAGATTGGTGGAGTCTGATCCGCACACGGCAGAGGGGACAGGAAGTGAAAGGGGGTTTTTCCTTCCTCTCATCCGCAATGTCCTCTCGGCGGCAACTCCAGCTTCCGTCGGGCACAATGTCTGTGCTGGGCAATGGGAAGGGGTTGTTGTGCGCATCCACCAGAGTGGGTCGGCCCCCACAAAAGCTCATCACTTGATAAATTCGTTTGGTTGTCTTTAAAGTGCTACAGGACGGCTTTTTGGCTGAAGACACAGACGAACACAGATACCTCCCTGTCAGGACCCACAGCTCAAGCAAGGGGGGCACCAAGGCTTAACTGGTAAAAGCGCCTGCTTTGTAAACAGGAGATCCTGGGTTCAACTCCCAGTGGTGCCTTCAACCCTGCCAGGAACCTTTCTGCCACTCACTGGCTGGCCGGGGACACAGGAAGGGCAGGTTTGGCCCAACAGGGCTATGATCACTCATGTCCCCTGCAGAGCTGCTTCCTGGGGTGAGCAGGGGACTGTGGTGCCCTGCCCTGGGAGCAGCACAGCTCAGCCCATGTGTCCCTGCTGGGTGGGTCCAGAGCAGGGCCATGGGCAGGGTCTGCAGCCTTTGTGTCTCCTCCTGTCACGCTCTGCTCCTTTCCAGCTGCTCTGTTAGCACAGCAGCTCCAGCTGGATTGGCCCCTTCTCTGCCAGGTCAGTCTGTGAGGGGCTGATGGGAGGCAGAGGCAGGTTCTGGAGCAGGCTTTGGCTGGGACTGAACATGTGGGATCAGGCAGGGGCACTTGCCTGGCACAGCCTCTTTTGGCTGAGGGGCAGGCAGACAGCTCTGTGATTCCCAGCCAGTGACACCAGTGAGGGAAAAGCCTTCAAGTACATGCTGGGACAGAGTTTCTGTGCACGAGCAGCAACGCATCTGCTGGGCTGTCCTGCTGTACAACAGGGTCTGGTTCAACATCTTCTGTCACATGGGTGCTGGGCTTATCTGTAAGAGAGGTTAGAGGAGAAAGAGATGAGCCCTTCTGGGCATAAGAGTGAGCCCCACAAACAGAGGCACTCATGCTTCTGCCTCATTTTGAACCAGAGACCTTTTGCATGTTAGGCACATGTGATAACCACTACACTACAGAAGCTCTACTTTCTCATGTCTTGCCCTCCCCTAAATTGCATCCTCAAGCCACTGCTTGCCCTGCCACATGTGGATGGGGGACCTTCTAGAAATTGAGGGAAGTATTTTACCGGCTCAGCTGCTCGAGGAGAGGGAAGCAGCTGCACTCACAACTGGGACTTTCAATATCAGCTCTTCCAGAATTCAGGTCCTGACCGGTTATGCAAATAGGACATGGAATATTTAAGTCTGCACCTCATTTGCATTTCCTATCGGCCACATTTCCACGCCACTTCCAAAAGGGCTGGGCACTGTAGCCACAGCCTTGCTGTGTAGCTGCTCCACGGGACTTTTTGAAAGATCTGTGGCTTTTTTGAAATAAAACTCTCTAGTGCAGACATAGCCATGGGGAAAGAAGTAATAAAGTAGATCCAGGCTGCAGCCAAAACAATTGCAACAGCTTATAACAAAGAAATGTGTGTGTTCATAACAGAACACAACAATTCTTTTAACAACTATAGAACAAACAAATGTTTAAACACCAGTTTTACTCTGAATTTGTGGTATTCACTTACAGAAGGACAAGGGTTTGAGTGCTTTGCCACTTGAACTAACACCTCTACCTAGGAGCAACTCTTAACACACTCACCTTGTTCCTGAACCCCTAATGGGCCTCTCTCTGCCCTCTGAATCATTTCTGAAAGGGCCACTTCCAAGGCATTTTTCAGGTGGGCTGGCTAGCTTAGCTGTTTGGCTTCTTATTGTAATAACAACAAGTTGGTGGGTTTAAGTTTACTTGGTAGCCAGGAGTTCTATGTTCTTACTTACCTCACAGGTGTAAGTGGGGAAGAGAAGCTGGTGGGAAAATCCATTTCAAAGTTTTGTGTAAGTGTAGACACGGCCCATTAGAGCTCCCATCAACCACCTGTTTAGCAAATATTTGCATAGAAGAATTCCAGCCCTGAGTTCTGCAAGACGGCAGTTCCCACTTTGTCCAAAACTTTTTAGCTAATGACAAAGCACCTCCAAATGTTAGGTGAGGGTGGTTCTTTATGAAAACCAGCTGTGCTGGACAACACCAGTTTGGTGTTGAAAAAGACGTGCTACTGTGGTGTGCCTGAGCAATTCATCAAACATTAAAGATAGCTAGCACTGAGAGTTCCCCTTTTCACCACTGCTCAATTGGTCTATGATTCCAAACTCAAGGTTTTGTCTGTCCCTTATTTTGGTATTCTGGTCTCCAAAGGGGGGTGTGGGTTCAAATCCCACTCCTAACATCAATTCTATTCTCTACATGCTCAGCTGGCCTCCTTTCAATGTCTCTGCTAACATTGCGCCAGCCCTTGCTATGGGTTTCTGTTAGACGAGTGGCACGACTGAGGCACAATTCAGACAGGAACTTCATGGGAAATTAATGGAGAAACTCGCACTGCAGCCGCACAGTTATGAAGCCAGCACCTGTACCAGTCACCTATTTTCTGCTCTGAGAATTACAAGAATGCCAGGTTTGTAATACGCCAAAGGAGATTTTGCCCCTGTAGGTCACTTCCCCACCTTGTGGTGGTCCCCTGTGATAGCTGTTTAGTCTCAGCCTGTGGCCAGAATGATGCCATGAGAGAGGGAGGGAGCCCCACACCTGTCTGTGGTGCTTGTGGTGCTCTCGTGGGAGAAAGGGAAAGATGCTCAGTCATCCTCCACACCACTCACACAGGGGATGGGAACTGTGGTGGGAGTGGCAATAGCCTCAAGGGGCTCAGAAAGAGCTACAGGTGGTAACCTGACCCTGTGACTGTCTAACATGAATCAGGGTAAACAGGGCTGCCGGGCTGGTCCAGGGTTGGTCTGAGACTGCCCAGAACCCAGCAAGGGTTTCCTACAAATTTCCTATACCTCATTAGCATCAGGTCACGTGATTTGGAGTCCAGAAGATGCTCTTCCAGACTCCTGAACATCATGTAGAAGCTGGGCCCCTGAAAATTTTTGGGAAGAAGGGGCTTCTGGAACGGCCCCCTGGGCCACGCTTCTACATGGCATTTTGGAGTCCGGAAGGTGATGTAATGCTAATGAGGCACAGGGAATTTGTATCCATACCTCGTTAGCATCTTTCGCTCCGTGTATTAGCATGCCACTTCCAAAGGAAGTGACCTGTGTAGAAACAGCCTATCAGTCACACTTTCTAGTAACTCAGGAACATTCGGGGGGAAAAAAGCCCCAAGTTTAACCCAAACTGAAAAGTTTCAAGGATTCCTAGTTTTTCTACCATACTTCTGAACACGCAATTGCTGTTAAAATTAACAAATATTACAAACATAGAGGTATTTGTACAATGCACCCTATGCTTGCAATAGATTTATTCCAAAATATGAAAGAAGCATCTTTTTAAAAAAAAAACTTTGATATTTGCAAAGGGTCCTCATTCCAGACAAGGTCACATTGACATCAAGGATTGTTGTGCATGGTGATTTACTGTTAAATATGCTAAGAAAGTCCTACAAGGCTCTGGTTCCCACTGAAACACAGAAAACAGAATGGATTTTAAACTAAGAGGGGCTAAAACCGCAAAACCAGCTCAGATATGGACACAACATTATAAGGATTGTTAAGTGTCGTGATTTACTTTATAATCCTATAAGAAGGTCATTCAGGGCTCTAATTTCCAATGAAACAGGAAAAAAATGGACTTTAAGCCAAAAGGAAAAAATAGCCCAAAGAAAAAAGCCCAGTTGTGCAGGCATCTTAACTACCCCCACGCCCCACTACCCTTCCTTTAAGAAAAGGAGAATAATAGGGAGGGGTGGTGGGTTAATCAACCTGATAATTACAGACTTTTTTTTGAACAAAGGGTTAAAATGGTATAAAAACTTCAGGGTTGTGGAGCCAGTTCTCTTTTCAAGAGAAACTCTCTTGAGCTGAGGTGCTGTTGGAGCTCAAGACCAGGTCTGTGGCTTGTTTTTAAATAGTTTTTTAACTCTCTCCCAACTCCCCTTATATAGTTACACAATAAGGTCATAGAAACATAGAATCTTCTCTTTTTTAAGTCATCGCATCTCAGCCTAGCACTGTGTGTGCCCAGAACAGAATCCCATGGTTGAAGAAAACATAGCTCTCTGCAAAACCACGCATTTATCTCCAATGGTGTTGGACCTTTTCCTTCAACATGGAGTACGGCCGAGAGCACCCGAGGACCTCTAGATGTTTCCTCATTCGGGGTCACTTCTTCAAAGACTGTTCCTGGGGTTGCTTTGTCTTTGTAACTCTTGGCCTTTACAAACGAGTGGCCCTGCCTACTTCTTGCCCCTCACCAAAAGCTTGGGCACCATCCGGTTACACAATGATCCTGGGGCCAAGTGGCTAGGATGTGGAAAGAGACTCTTGTGGCAAAAGAGTCAAATCCCATCTCCTTCCTTGCCATCAGTATCCTGCAGTCCCCTGCGGTCCCTGGGTGAACCCAGGAAGTAAGGCAGAAATGGGGCAAAAGAGGAACTCAAGCTGAAGGAAGCTGCCAACATTGCTCCTGCCTCCCAAGGACACTTGTGATCAGAGCAATAGCTGAGAAAAACATCTCCAATATTGAGGCGATGACCTGAAAACCACTTAAACAGCAGCTGAAGTAGCTCAGTAGGGAGAGCGTTAGACTGAAGATCTAACGGTCCTTGGTTCAATCCCAGGCTTCAGCAGAGTTTTTTCCGAACTTTGGCCACAGAGCAAATAGTGACTGCATTGGGCATTGCGGCTGGCAAATGTTCCTGGAAAGGATATTGTCGGCACTAGTGCAACACCAAGGCGCTAGCATGCTCCTCCTTTCTTCTTTTATGCTTCCTCAGCAAGGGAAGGAAAAAAAAGACCCCATTGTGCCCACTATGATCCAGCCAACTTCACGAATCTTGCTGAGTGTTCCCAAAAGTCCACTGCTCAACCCGCCAAGCAAGTGAAAGGCAGCTCTTACGCCCTCTCACCACCACTTTCTCCAAGTTGGCCCATCCAGGTGTCACGGCAAATGCCACACAGGTGGATGGCATTGCAGGGGAGGGTCAGAGGAACACAGCCGAGATTCTGTGGTGCACTGGTAATCACAAAACTTTCCAAGCTGAAATCAGCAAAAAACACAATATGTCATTTGTGTCCTGGCCTGTTTTCCTGCTTCTATGGCTGGCCTGGAGCCGGGCATTCCCTGCCCCTATGAGTGCCAGCAATCAGACAGCCTGCGGTACCTTTCAATGAGACATGGGAACACTTTTGTAATTAGTGAAACAAAAAACATCCACAAACAGTAGTTGTCCCCTTTGCTGCACTTAGGTGCCTGTATGCTGTTGATTTCTTCTCTTTGAGGCAATAAGAAGCAGCCAACTCAGAAGGTGCTGAGCTCGCCCATCTTCCTTGAGATGTGAGATTGCCTCTCCCCACTTGAGACACCCTTTGAGCTGGTGGGCCGAGAAGCTTTTAAGGACTCGCTTTTCTTAGTTTCCAGCTTTAAGCTGCTGGACGAGGAAAGAGTGGCCAGGCAAGTGGGTGGCTGAAAAAGGGAAGGAGGTCTGACAAACAGGAAATGGTGGAGTGACAACAAAGTCCACAACCCCTTGCATATTTTTCCAGCCAACAAAATGCAGCACCAGATTTGTGCTTGGTCCACAGGGAGGGATTTGAAGCAGTAGGGAACATAGGCCATTTTCTGTGAGGTTCCCCTCAAGGTAAAATACTGTTGATGGAGATCCAGAGGGCCTCACTCATCCACTAGGAGGAAAAAGCCCCAACTCAGGTGCACCTATGGAGAAGAAAGGCCTTGGAGAGACAGAGATTTATAGCAAAACCCACAGATTTGAAACCAGATTGCAGAATGTGGAGCTCTGAACACTGCCATTACGCCATGGGACCTGCAGATGAACAATTTCTGGGCACCTGTGACTCTTTGGAGGTTGGCACCCTGCTTACCTTGGCTACTGATACTGGCATACATGCATTCCTTCTGAGAAAGGTAGAGTTGCTGTGGTGGGGTTCAGGGGTCCCCATGCACTGCACACTGGCTGTGGGCAGGAGTGACTCTCACTCAGCAGGTTGAATAGGAAATTTATCAGGCGACAGAGGCCCAGTTTCTCACAGAAGAGTCAGTGCAGCAATCAGAGAAAGTCATTCCATCTCGTCCTGGGGAGAGGAGCCCAAGGGATGCCCCTCTGAGGTGTAGCTTCCCCCTTGCCCGGCTGGCTGGCTTCCACCTCCCTCTCCCTTTCAGCTTCTAACTGCTCCCTCCGATTCAAAGCCAGATCAGCTCCTCCCTCCTCTTTGTTCAGGGCAGAGGTGTTACCTGCCAGCCTAGGTTATAGCCCCAGGGTCATCCTTAGCTGCTGGGAGTTGCTCTGCTTCTCTCACACACATCCAGCCTGAGTCTCACACATGCACTCCTCCCACTCCATCACACTTGCCTCTACAGCATAACCAAACTTTCACCATTTTCCACTGGTATAGAGTACAGCTTCGTGGTGGAGCATTTGACTGCAGCTGAAGAAGTCCCAGGTGCTCCTTCACAGATGGTTGTCTTAAGGGAAATAGATCTTCATCTCCAGTCCATTTGGGGTTTTCCCTGGATGTTTGAAATAGATTTAAACACTTATCATTTTCCTCTGCCAATGTACCAGCACTGAGCAAACCTATCCTTCAGCTGAGATCAGTTCCCAGCCTGCAAAGCTCAGGGTTCTGATCCATTGAACACACAAGGGTACTGTACATCACAGATATGCAGGGCCCTGCTCACAGTGGCCTGTGCTGGGCAGGAGAACCAGGCCCAAAGCCAGGGGGATCAGGAATCTAACACACAAAGGCCACTTGGTTCAGACTGAGCTCACAGCACTTTGGCTTCATCACACTCGTCCAGCAGTGTCAGGGCCCACCCCAGGCACAGGAAGAAGCCTGTGTCTTTGACCAAGAAACATTCAAATGGCAGGGGCAGAGCTGCTGGAAGCCCCAGAAAAGAACCCAGCCCAGGACCAGGCAAAGCCCTCCCACAGTGGGGGCTGCAGAAAGGGCCAAAACATCTCAGAAAAGTCACTGACAGTTCCCAGCTGCAGAGCCCCAGGCCTTGGCCCAAAGCCCCCAAAGTGAGACATGAGTGAGCCACGCTAACACCAACCCCACAGCCAGGGGTTAGAAACTTCTGTCATGGCTCCTTCCCCACTCTAGCAAGAGAAATGCAGAAGTGGGGCCCAGCAAAAGTACCTCCAAGACCTTATCTACCAGGTTTTGGTATAAACTTCCCTTCAAAAATCCAAAAACCTTAGACTTTGGGGATAAAATTCACTGCCACCAGCCAAGTAATAATAAGGAAACTGGGGAGAGACGACGTGGGAAATCTCAGCCCCAAAAGTGAGAACCAGGACACAAAAAACATTAACCAAAACCAGGTTAATAAAAAGAAAAAGGAAGAACTTTTGTTATTACAACAATATTTGTGTTGCAAACCTCATGACGAGATGGAAGAGTCACAAAGTAAAACACATGGGGAGTCTCCACCATGGGCCTAGAACTTAGTTACAAGGAGAGGAAAAGAACATTTCTAAAAAGCGCACAGACATCAGACCCCACTTCCCAAACCAGAAAGCAATAAAGCCCAATGGATCTATGTAAACTTTACCCGACTCACAGAAGATTGGAGGGCCTGTTCTTGGAGGGCGACATTCTGTGTCTCTCTCCCTCATGGCTGGAAAGAAGAAGAAGGAAAAAGATAGAGAACAGAGAGGGAGGAGCCAAAATTTAATTCTTACCTCCATTCCTCTTGGCCAACCCCACCTGGCTCAGGAGGTTAACCCTTTCACTCCCAGGCTGCTAGCAAACCCTCATGATCATAACAACTTGCCTTGAGAATGAAAGGATGAGAGGTCCCTGGAGTGACTTCTGCCCCAAAAGGCTCATTTACGAGTTAACCGTGGGGCTCCCACAGAGGCCAGAGTCTGGAGGATGAGGGGTTTCTTACCTGGAACTGAGGCCTGACATGTCCCCGGCTGCTCAGACTGGCCACGAAAAAGATCCTAGATCAAGAGCTGAACACTCAGAGCCACAAAAGACACTCAGAGATCAGGAGGTCAGGATTTTCCTGTAGAGTTCTATGGCTTGTTAATTTTGGCACCAAAGCGGAGGGCAAAACTCTGCACAGCTAAGGATGTAGATGTGCGATTGTCGAGGTAGTGAGAATCAGTCAGGTGCCTGTACCCAGCCCTGCTAGAGCTGGAGAGGTTCCTACACTGTTAGAAGACGCAAGGTCGAGTTCTCCACAAGGGGTCTCTTACACAATGCAAGGCAGCACTTTCCCTTGCATGACCTTATTTCCATTTGCTGCATGCAGGACACATGGTAACATTACTCAGGTTTGAGCAAGCTCACGAGCAATCCAGCAGACCACAGGCTGCAGGGTCACACACCCACCCCAGATTTCTGTCAGGGTTCCCATCAGAATGTGCCCAACAGCAAATTTTGTAATTTGTGTGGGAGGAAATGACGGGAGCTGCTTCAGGCCACAGCATATGGGGTGGGTTGGAGGGATGACTTGGCCTATGTCTTTGCAGAGCTTTTCATAGAATCATAGAAACATAGAACACTAGGACCGGAAGGGGCCTCGAGAGGCCATTGAGTCCAGTTCCCTGCCCCGACGGCAGGACCGACCACTATCTACACCATCCCTGATAGACATCTATCTAATCTGTTCTTAAATATCTCCAGCGAGGGAGATTCCACAACCTCCCTTGGCAACTTATTCCAGTACTTGACCACCCTGACAGTTAGGAACTTTTTCCTAATGTCCAACCTAAACTTCCCTTGCTGCAGCTTAAGTCCATTGCCTCTTGTTCTCTCCTCAGAGGCCAAGAAGAACAAGTTTTCTCCCTCCTCCTTATGACATCCTTTAAGATATCTGAAAACCGCTATCATGTCCCCCCTCAATCTTCTTTTTTCCAAGCTAAACAAGCCCAATTCTTTCAGCCTTTCTTCAAAAGTCATGTTCTCCAGACCTTTCATCATTCTAGTTGCTCTTCTCTGGACCTTCTCTAATTGCTCCACATCTTTCTTGAATTGGGGTGCCCAGAACTGGACACAATATTCCAGCTGAGGTCTAACCAGCACAGAGTAGAGCGGTAGAATGACCTTGGAAAGGTAAAGTTAAGTGTAGGATTTACCAGAGCACTGGAGGTTTATTGAAACCTGATTCTGTGGAAAGCCCAGTGCTCCCTTTTCAAGAAGGGCTTGTTGGTCTAGGGGTATGATTCTCCCTTTGGGTGGGAGAGGTCCTGGGTTCAAATCCCAGACAAGCCCTTGTTCTACCATTGTCTAATAGCTGATCCAGATGGTTTTGGGGCTCATGTCCTCTTTCATGATTTCTCGTGCCTTGTTCACAACACACCTGCTAATGCATCCCAAAATCATGTTTGCTTTTTTTTGCAGCTCACCTTGGGCAGGAAGTTACAACAACATCAGTTTCATTGGAAAATGTGGGTATCGATCCCACAACCCTTTATATGCGAAGGACGTGCTTTACCATTTGAGGGAATTCCCCTCTGGAAAAAAAAGTGTTCTGCCCCAGCCACCTCATTGCTGACTCCTTATGTCCCTCTCACTCCCCTGGCTCCTTTCCTAAGATGATCCTTGTTAGCCCAGTTCCTACCAGCTGGCTGGCTGAGCTGTTCAGACAGTGCTGCTAATAATGCCAAGGAGATGGTTTCAAGCTCTATGTGACACCTTGGGCCATCTTGATGAAGTGGCCTGGCTACTGTGGACAGGGAGGTTCCATCACGCACAGGGAGCTGTGCAGTGCCAGCCTTGTGGGAGGGCTGTGTGGGGATCCCTGCCTGCATCACAATGCCACTGCCTGGGGCTGCTGGTGCCTGGCAGCCTGGCTTTGCAGTGCCTGGTGTCCTCTGAACAGGTTCCACTGGCTGTGTCACCTCCCTGGGCTCAGAGTTTCACTGATCTACATGGGCAGGTGATATACATGCAACATGGGTGGCTCTGTGAGCTGCAGAGGTCTGTAACATGTGGTGCTTTGGCAGATGCTTCATTTCTGAGAGCAGCTGCAGAGGAGATCATGGACAGTCAGTGTCTGTTGGAGGAGGGGTTCACATTGGGGCTCTGGGGCATATTTTTATGCTTTTCATTACTGGCCATGTGAGTGATTTATTTCTAGAGCTGTTTTTGGAGTGCCCGATCTGGGTGTGTTTACTAGCCAGAGCTGTTAGAAAGCACCACCAGCACCCCCAGGCAGTGGCATTGTGATGCAGGCAGGGATTCCCATAGAGCCCTCCCACAAGGCTGGACCTGCACAACTCCCTGTGCATGATGGAACCTCCCCATCCAGAGCAGCCAGGCCACTTAGTCAAGATGCCCCAAAGGCTCACCTGGAGCTTGAAACCGTCACGATGACGTTATTATCACCAATGTTGAAACCGCTCAGCCAGCTGGTTGGAACTGGTTTTACAAGTGTCATCTGAGGAAAGGAGTCAGGGGAGCCGCAGGGACATATGGACTCAACAATGAGGTGGCTGGGGCAGAACGTTCCCTTGCCCAGAGGGGAATTAGCTCAAATGGTAGAGCGCTTGCTTTGCATGCAAGAGGTAGTGGGATCGATACCCATGTTCTCCATTGCTGACTTTTCTTCCAAGGCAATGGGAGACCCCTCCCCACTTCCTTCTTCTTGGCTGCTCCCCAGGAAGCTCTCCATTCAGAGGGGCCATTTGGAGGTGTCTGTGCTCAGCTGTGTGCAAGGGCACAAAAGAGCACTTGGAACATCTTCTCTCCCCCCTGCTGTGGGGATTCTGAGCAGTGGGGGAGGGGTAGCAAGCTAGTTCCAGAGGCCCCAGGGACCCTGCAGCTGCTTCTTGCTCCTTTCTGAAAGGGCCCTTGTGAGCTGTCACTGTGCAGGCGGGCTAGCTCAGTTGGTGTGAGTATGATTCTCCTAACACTAAGAGTGGGGTCCCAGTAAGAGGGAGGGCCAGAGCTGACAAGGTCTATTCTGTCTGGGTGGAAATGGCCCATGATCAGTAGTTTGGATCAAAAGAGGAAAAAGTAAGTCAGATCACACAGGGGGATGTGGCCCATTGTCAGAGTCTAATGTGGAGCTGTTAACACCCAGGGCAGAGAAGCTGCTTTTGGAAGGAGCCAGCTACTCCCAGTCTCTGTTTAATCCTTGGTTGATGGAGTTAAATTTGCAAATAAATTGCAGCTCAGAGATTTCTCTCTCGATTTGATGGCATGTATTATATTAGGAGATGTGCAGGTAAAGGAGCCCCTGATGGTATGGTTGCTGTTAGGTCCTGTGAGGATATTCGTGGTGTAGATATGCGAGAAGAACTGGCAGCAAGGTTTGTTGCAGGGCTTGGTTCCCTATTTAGTGTAACTATGTTGTGATCTTTAGTTGGTGGTGAGGAGTTGTTTTAGGTTGGCAGTCTGTCTGTTGGCGAGGACAGGCCTGCCTCTCAAGGGCTGTGAGAGTGAAGAGTCATTGTCCAGGATGGTTTGCAGATCATGGATGATGCGTTGGAGAGGTCTAAAGTAGTGGCTGTTAGTGAGATGGCCAGTGGTGTTCTCTTGTTTTCCTTGTGAGACCACTTGCAGCAGGT
This sequence comes from Carettochelys insculpta, assembly GCF_033958435.1. Classification (NCBI taxonomy): domain Eukaryota; kingdom Metazoa; phylum Chordata; order Testudines; family Carettochelyidae; genus Carettochelys; species Carettochelys insculpta. Next base: position 643,343 of record NW_027439072.1, read on the forward strand.
GGCTTCTGGGTACCTGTCTGGCTCTGTCAATCTGTTTCCTCACTTCCTTCAGTGGATATTTTAGTTTGAGGAAAGCTTGGTAAAGGTCTTGTAGATGTTTGTCTCTGATGGAGCAGAGCAAATATGGTTGTTCCTTAGTGCCTTGCTGTATACAATGGATCATGTAGTCTCCTCTGGATGGAATCTGGAGGCGTATAGATAAGCAAAGAGGTCTCTGGGTTTTCCGTATAGGGTGATATTTAAGTGACCATCGCTTATCTGCACAGTTGCAGTAGTGTGCAGGAAGTGGATCACTTTTGTGGACTGGTCCAGACTAAGGTTGATGGTGGGGTAGAAAATTGAAATTCTGGTGGAATTCTTCAAGAGCCTCCTTCCCAATCAATGAAGCAGTTGCAGACGTCCTTGTTCTTTCAGTGAGCTTTCTCTATTATTAATCTTAGCGTCTATATTTGCTGTATGGTCCTTTTATCTTTCCCAAATCCCACCTGCTTGCCTGTTAGATGTTCTTTTATTTTTTATCTCAATCTCTCCATCAGTATCATCAGCAGTAGCTTGCCTAGAGGACTTGTTAGGGCAATCCTTCTGTGCACTGCCTTTCTCGTGTATTGTCGCTGGCACGGTTGTTGTCCATTCCTCAGTGGACTTTCCTTCCTTCCCTGCAATCTTATATAGTCGGTGTATTTCCTGACATGTACTTTCTCTGCTGTATTTGATCATCTCTCGCATGATCTTATTTCTCGAGCATTTGTTTTTCTATAGTCGTACCATTACTCTTTCATATTCTTTCCTTGAAATATGACATAAAGCTCTGCTATGTGCCCACACCTGACTCCCTGACAGCCCCAACACTTGGGGCTGCCCAGCTTTGATGGTGCTTGGATCTTATAAGGCACCGGAGGAAGCTCAACTTGTGGTGAGTGGGGTCACACAGACCAGGCAGAGTGTGAATGACTGAGCCCAGCAGCACCAGCTGAATCTCCCTCCAGGCAGGAGGAAGTGTGGGGAAAGCTTTGGCAAGGAGAAGTCAAGTGCAGCTGGGGTTTGTGTGGCGGGGGTTGGTTGGTTTTGTTTTTGTCTAAAACTCTGACATGTGATGTTTGCCTTTCCTCCAAAGATGAGTTTTGCAAGGCCGAGTGTTGCTCAGGGAGCAAGAAGTCTTGAGTTGAACTCCCTGATGCTCCCGCCACAGAGTATGTTTGCTGCTCTCCCTGACTTTGTGTTCCCTATGTTTCTCTTACCATCATATGCCAACAATGCCCAGATGCTTTGTGTATTGGACAGACTTCTAATTCCCTTCAACAAAGGGTTAATGGGCACAAAAGAGGCATCAAAACACTCCAGATCCACAAACCAGTTTGTCAACATTTTAATGGACTGACCATTCTATTAATGACTTAAGGGTATGCATGTTACTGAAAAAACAAATTTCCCACCACTATTCAAAGGGAAATAGCTGAGCTGTCTTTTCTACTCAAATTCGGCACATTGACCCATTGTTTGAACTGGGATGGGAATTTTCTGATTCACTAAAGGGGCTTATTTGCATACTTGTCTTAATCTAATTCTTGACCTCCCCCCCACCCCCGGCTTCCACCCCTCTGCTCTGTGATTTGCTCACCTTGATCATTTTTTTCTGAATTGTTCTCCTTGATTACTCTTTTAGGTTCTCTGTGCCTTTAATATCGAGTCTGTTCTGGTATGGCTATGGTCTGCAGAAGTGGGTCTGTCCCATCAAAGTTTGCCTCATAAATTGTTTTCCTTGTCCTTAAAGCGCTACTTGACTGATTTTTGTGTTGACAGAGTGGTTTGTGACCTCTTCCAAGTGGGAAGTTTGTTTCTTCCTTCAGGACTGTGAAGAGAGCTTGGAAATAACCTTGGAAAGGTGAAGTTAGGTGCAGGACTTCTCAGAGCACTGGCTGTGTGTTCCAGGCTGCTTCTGGAGTATGCCCAGTGCCTCCATTCTGATGGTGGCATGTTGCTCAAGGGGTGGGAGAGCTCTGGGGCTCAAGTCCCAGACTAGCCCTTCTTCTGCCTTTCTCTGATATCTTACCAAGACATCTGGGGGGACTGATGTCTCTTTGCATGTTTTCCCTCTGTTCATTTGCTCAGTATGATGAAGCAGCCTTTTGCTACTGGATGGCTCAGCTCAGGCATTAGCTCTGTTAAGATGTTGTCCTCCCAGCGTTTATGTCCCTCCTTGTCACTGGGGCAGCACCACTTGCTGGCGGAAGCCACATATGTCCAGCTTCCGGCTTTGCCTTTTTCCTGGATAAATTGGCATTTCCCCTTTCTAGGCTACAGTCCTTTAATTCCCTGTCACTCCCACAGCGACCCAGGCAGTCCTCTTGTTCCCTGCCACAAGCCACATCTGTGCCACACCCTCAGTGGCTGTTGGAGGAATCCCTCCTTCTGGTTGCAGCTCAGCATGGACTCCACATGCGGCACTTCTCGGCTTTCCCTTCTCAGCTTCCACTTCTCCTTCCCTGGACTGCTTCCTACAACTCCCCTTCATTTGGCTGTGCTGGCTATGAACCCTCAGCCCTACAAGGGGCTGCCCTTTACCTGAAGCCTCTGTCTTACCAGCTTCCATCCCTGATTTCTAGCCCTATCTGCTCCTGCTGACAATCTCTGCTCCCAGCCTCTTCCTGCAGGTGCAGCCTGGGCAGTGATTCAGCCAGACACTTAGACACTTGAATGTCACTGAAGAGGATTTCTAGAGTTCCACAACAACCTCTGCAGAAGTGCTGGGGACCATGAGTGGCTGGGGCAGTGGTCTCCTGTGTTTATCAGTTCCCTGATTCCTGGAGCTTTGAGGCCAGCAGAACTGGGGAGGAAACGCAGATTAAAGAAAACCACTGGAACTTCTGTGGAGGGCAGGTGCCACTGGCAGGGTGCTCCTGCTGCACCTTCCCGTGGGAGGTGTGTGGTGCAGTGTGAGCTTATGTGCTTTATGTGCTTTTATGTGCTTTGGGAGTCTGGGCAAGTCCAAGCCTCACCTTTTCCAGACCCATGAGGAAGCCTGTCCTTTATGTAAAGGTAGTGACTATTAAGCCTTCTTCTGAGACAAGGGCTGGAGACCCTGCCAGGGGCAGGGTGTATTTGGACAGTAAGAATTTTGGCCGTCAGGTCAACACAATGACGACAGGACAAGACCCCTCTGATGAAGAACATCTCCTGGGGTGGGGAAAGGCTGGCCAGGCTGTGTCCTGGGCCCAAGTCCTTCTCAGTCAGGTGAAGTAAGTAGCCAAGCGAGAGGAGGGATGGAAATGGCCAAAGCCCCTTCCCAACAGGCTGGCCAGCCTCACCACATGTGCATGCTGGAATCTCCTCCCATCAGGGCTCTAGATGGCTCCCTGCCAGCTAAGTAAACCATGGCAGGGCCTTGATTACCCAAATGCTGACTGCACAGCTGCATAGGGCACCTCAGCATTTCCCATTTGATTCCATTCATTGCAATGGGAGCTGGGCACCTGAGTCCCCAGTCCCAGCCCTGTGTTCCTTCTGTGCTGTGTGGGCCGGGCTGCCAGGGAACAGAGAGGCCCTGGGGATGCCAGACCTGATATACAGGCTCAGAGACTCTGCGTAGACAGTCCTGTGCCTCCAGCAAATCCTCCAGGGGCTGCAGGGCATTGGGTTGCAGCAGTATCCCTTGTGCAGCAGCGTAGATTGGGGGCATATCAAACTCTGGTTAAGCTGTCTGGTTGTGCAGTGGGGTAAAGCAGGTTCACCACCCACTGACAGCAGCTCCTGGGGGTGAGAGGAAAGTGGCTCCATGCACTCCCTGCCACTCGTAGGCACCACCCACCACTTCCTATTGGCTGTGGTTCCCCCTTCCTGGCCAATGGGAAATGCAGGGGCGATTCCTGCATTTGTGATTTCCACCTTCACTGCCTCCCTCAGGGGCTGCAGGGGATGTGTCAGACACTAAAGAGAAGAGCTGAGACTCCATGGCCAAGGAGCAGGGCACAGAAGATCCAAAGTCTGAAGAAGTGAAGCAGGGCCAGCGTCAGTGGGAGCCACAGATTCATAGGGCTCAGTAATTGGAAGGGACCTGAAGTGCCCATTGAGTCTAGTTCCATTTCCTCATGACAAGACCAAGCACCATCTCTAGTAGGGTGAGCAATCCTCAGGGGGCCTGAAATTTCATAAGGGGGGCACAGCCCAGTGAGCTGCTGGGTCTCAGGCTCATCCGCCTCAATAAAAATGACAAAATCTGTGACTGTTTCGTTGTCTGCGTCATCATATTTATACACCGATGAATAAAGTTTTTCCGTTCTACAGACTTGTTTCCTTACACACGCCCAAATGGGCTTTTATATATATGAACATCACTGACATTTCTGTAGGTTCTGATGACATGAGACAGGTTGTGGGGGAGCTGCTCATTTCAGGGATGAAAAGTGGGGACCAATGTAAAAAGTTTCCTTCTTTATATTTATCCAGCTTCTAAAATATCTCCAAAGATGGAGATTTTGCCCTTACCCAAGGCAATTTATTCCAGTGCTTAACTGCCCTGACAGGAAATATCTCCGAATATCCAACCTCCCTTGCTGCAATTAAAGGGGAATTCAAGTTAACTAAAATTAAAGGGAAGGAATTTTATGATTTGTAGCTTTATTCCCAATTGGATAGATTGATTGATTGATGTTTGGTGTCTATCTATCTATCTATCTATTGGTCATTACTGTGGCCAGATTAGGGATTGGAGAACTCACTGCTCAAAGAATTAAATTTAAACTTGAGAGAGAAATAAAATTGTGCAATGTGCAGACCTGAGCACAGAGTTGTTCTGCATGTGAATTATGATACAGACCCACAAGTGTGAACTTTGGGTCCTTTCCCTTCCTGTCACTGCATTAATGTCCTCCAAACACCCCAGGGGCGTGGGGCTTTCTCTAGCCCTGGGCGCCTTCCAGTGCAGACCAAGTGCCTGTCTGGTGTGCGCTTTGGTGCCACACTCCCGACTGCACCATACAGGAGGCCTGTGATCTGCAGGGTCGTCAGATGAGATGATCTCTGCAAAGAGCCTGTGGCACAGAGCAGCCTCTGCTGTTCCCATGTGCAGCCGGCTAGAGCCCCAGAATGTCCCTGAGAGAGTGGGGGTGACACAGGGGTAGCAGCTCAGCCATGCAAAGGGGCTGCCAGGGGCAGGACATGAGCCCTGCTGGCCAGGGGGAGGTGTGGGAGTGACATCACAAGGGCCTTTTACAGCACCCCAGCCGATTGGTTAAAAGAAGTTGGAAGGTGATGACCTCATAGAGAGTCCCTGACACCAGCCATGTGGGACAGGCTGCAGGGCTGGGGCCATCTCAGACACCCCCGGGGCTTCCCCACAGGGAGTCTCCTTCCTCCGCTCTGCCCGTGAGGCTGGAGAGGAATCAGGGTGAGGAAAATGAGCATGAGAAGGAGCCTCTTTGTCCCGTTCTCCTTCCCTCTTGACTAACTGCGCTGGACGACCGACGTTCACCTGGGGCAGGTCAGAGCCTGATCCAGCTGATGCTGAGCAAATTGAAGGCAGGGAAAACACTCGGTTAAGGTGCTGCCCTCCCCAGTGGAACTGAAGAGTGAATGAATCAGGGTCCTCCTTTCTCGTCCCATCGCCCATTGTTGTGAAGCACAACAGTCTGTGAGCCACTAACTCCCCTTTCTCTGGAGAGTCACTAACAGGCAATTTACCACAGAAAACTCTCTGCAAATGTGTGTTCAGTCTTTATGAAAAAGAAACGTTTTCTACTGACTGCACCGGCTCTGCGCTGAGATCAATGGTGTCAGCATTCATTTGTTGTGCAGAAATTGCCGTAGGTGTGTGAGGTGTTCGGGAGATGTAGCAGCACCAGTGAGAGGCTTGGCCAAGATTCACTCCAACAGTCTGTTTTCTTTGCATCTCACCTCCTGCAGCCCAGATAACAAAGACTGGAGTCCGGCCCTTGTGAGCACTTTGACACTCACATTTGACTTTTACTCAGCTGACAGGCACATTTGACTCTTTCTACTCTGTGATAGGCTGTATGGACCTTTTCTTTTGTGGCCTGGCTAGCTCAGTTTGTAGAGCATGAGACTTTTAATCTCAGGGTCAGGGATTCAAGCCCCATGCTGGGCACTTCCTTTCTTGCACTCATGTTCTCAACCTGCCTAACAATTCTCAAACCCTCTCCTTTGCAACTGTCACAGGCCACCGGTGTGCTGAGCCTGCACTGCCCAACCACCACCACCACCAGCAGTGCCGTGGGAAAAGCTGTCTGGTTGGCAGGGCACTGTCTGCACCAGGGGTAGGTCAGTGTCCCTCTTACTCAGGAGGGGGTGTGGGTTTTACAGCCCTGACTCACACAGTGACACTGACCTGGTTCTCTAGGCTGTGCAATGAGTCACCCCCCTTTGGGAGTAAAACTGCTCCAGCCTCTGCCTGACAGGATCCAAACACCACTGAAGCCAGGCAGGCCCTGGGGTGGGCTGGCAGGAGTCAGGTGTGGGCAGAGGGCAGAGCTTAACTAGAGCAGGCACCATGGCCTGGTTGGTAAAGAACCTGCCTAGTAAAGGGGAGATCCTTTGTTCAACTCCCAGTGGTACCTGCCTGCTGGCTTCAGGAACACGTGGTGTTGCCCCTCCCAGAGGACAGGACACTGGGCCAGACAGACCTTTGGCCTGACCCACAATGGACATTTGGATGCTTTACATGATGCTGACAGGCACTGACCATAGAGGTGCCTGTCTCCATTGCAGCGTGAGTGCCCTGGGGTGGCACACTGTGCTCCAAGCACCACCCAGAGTCACCACTGCCACCTGGCATGAGACGTGTGACCTGGGCTTCCCAATGTGCTGGAAGCTCCCAGCAAACCTCTGGCGAGGACCAAGGGCTGAGAGCAGAAGCCTGGCACTGCAAGCAAGGGGTTTGGGGTGAGTTTGAGGGACAAAGACACCGGGGGGATTGCCCTGTGTGGATTCATATCCTGCCAGCTACAGAAACGCTGAAGTCCTGGTGGCCACCACTTGTGTGCTGAGCAGGTTTCTTACCAAACAAAGCCCCAGGTTGTCTTGTTATTACCCTCTTGATACTTAAATGCTCCAGTCTCACTGCACTTCTTCAAGGAGTTCCCTCACGCACCACCTGGGCTTTGTTGAGAGCCACCCTTGCACCTCTCTGCCTGGGCACATGGGGATGGGGGAACTGCGGGTGAGATGCCATGAGCAGAGACAGCAGAGTGTGGGGGAGGGAATGAACCCTGTAGGAAATGACCCACACTGCTGAAGGGAGGGATGGGACAGACAGACAAAGGGGTGAGAACAGCGTTCCTTTTAATTTCATCTTTCCATGTGCAGAATAAATCGTATGTGCACCAAAGCATGTGCGGATGGGCACCACCAATAAAAACAGTCACTGCCAGCTGTGGGAGCTCTGCTAATCAGTTGGGCAGCATTTGAGGTGTCTGCTCCATGACCACTAAAGCGCTCAGCTTATCAGAAGCACTCGTGAGAAGAAAACGCTCCTGGGAGCTGCACTCTCTCATGCTCTCAGTGATGACAGCAACCCACAGAGATGTGGGTGGAGCTGCACTTTGATGAGCCACTGATCCTGAGAAGCTTCCAGTGAGCTGTGACAGGTGAGCACACCTGAGAGCCGTGCTGAGGCTGCTCTCGGTTATGCAGGATCTGGGCCGATATGAAAAAGTGAAAATGTAACATTGTTGCTCCTTTTGGTTCTCCCATAATTTTACTCGGCACTGTGATGGGGTTCTGGGGTCCCCCAAGCTCTGCACCCCGGCCGTAGGCAGGAGAGTCTCTCACTTAGCAGGAGAACAGCGGGTTTATTAGCCGACAGGACACAGCATCGTACAGAGGAGTCAGTGCAGCTGGCAGAGACAGCCAGTCCAATCCATGTTGGGGAGAGGAGGCCCCGAGGGGCCCCCAGAGCTGGGGCCTTGCCCCCTCCTTTGTCTTTCTCTCCCTCAGCCCAGACTAACTGCTTCCAACTCCCAGTTCCAATTCAAACCCCTCAGGCTCCACCTCCTCCTTTGTCTGCAGTACAAAGGTGTTACCTGGTCGTCAAGGTTACCCTCAGCAGGAGCCCCACACCCTCTGTGAGCCACTCACACACACACAGGTATCCCCCACTTCATCACAGGCACACTTAGGATCTGGCCTCCTGGAGTTGAGCTGGTAGGATGGTCTCCAAAAGGGGTATGTCCCCCACTACGAGTGGGTAGGATGAAGAGGTCTTCAGGGGCGCTTCCCTTAGCTAAGACTGGCTGGACTGGGGCTGAGCTGTCCCAGCCCATCTCAGGGTGGGGATTTCTCCGGCGGGATACAGGCGCAACAGAAAGTTCCTCACTGGATGGGAACTCTGATCTAAAGCCCAAGTGAATTGCAGGCAGACAAAATCTGCTGGCCCCGCCCAACACAGTGCTGGAGGCTGGAATGGTGGCAGTAGGATGGGGAACAAGGGGAATACACCGAGTGACAGCGATTTGTGCAAGTAGCAAACCCAGGCAGCAGTCAGGCCCTGCTGGGTGTGCCCTGTACCTTGCTGCAGTGATAGGAGATGATTTGGACCATATAAGAGCCACAGACATTCTGGATGGAGCCAGCCATGCTGCACATGTTGACGATGGCCACCTTGCTGCAGCTCAGCCCTCTCTGGGGGCTTCCCTGGGCAGCCTGCTTCAGCAAGGGTACGAAGGCCTGGGCAGAGGGGAGAGCAGAGCAGGCTTGGGGTCAGAAAAGGAACCAGAGTTCTGCTCGTGAAGCTGGGCACCAGAATGGGGGGGTCTCTGCTCTTCCCACTGATGCCCAGCCCCCGGCCAGCCCAGAAGCAGGAGCCTCACCCAGGAAGGTGTGCGGAGCCATGGATCCTACTCATACCCTGTAGAGACCAACAATGATCCCCAGCTCATGTCCCTGCATTCACAGTCTTCATCCAGGGCAGATTGGGGGGGTCTGTGGCTCCCCACTGATGCCTACATGGGTCTTGCCATGGCCCACCTGCAGCTGTTCAGAAAGGAGGATTTGCCCACACATGGGTACCCCCAACTGCGGCAGTGGATGGTCAGGTATGTACCCCACACGGCACACACCTCTGTGACACGGGACGGGGGCACCAGACATGACTGGGAGCCCCACACCCCCAGCAGACCCCGACCTGCAACTGCACAGTAACAGCCCCAGGCCCTGCTCAAAGGTTTCACACAGGGAAAGCTGGGAAGTCAGCCCCACCCCCAGGGCACAGTGATTTGCACTGGGCTGGTAATAAACCAAAGGGGTTGTGTGGAGGGTCACAAATGGGACTGAAGGGCAGAAGGAGACAGAAAGGCAAAATGTTCTGCTAGTTACACCGCAGCAAATGCTCACCCTGAAAAGCTCCAGCCGGGGCAGCACAGCCCATCCCCCACTCCGTGAGAGACAGGCGATAACTCTGCCCCACAGCTGGGCCCTCCTCGCCCCACCCCTGGGGTGTGAAGAGGGAGAAAGGAGGGTGTGGGGAGCACAGAGTGAAAGTCAGGCTGAGGGAGCAAAGGGGGGCAGGACTCCAGGCTCTGCTGGTGGGACCCTGGCACTGGGGCAGGTGGAGTGGGAGGAGGGTAGATTGGTGGAGTCTGATCTGCACACGGCAGAGGGGACAGGAAGTGAAAGGGGGTTTTTCGTTCCTCTCATCCGCAATGTCCTCTCGGCAGCAACTCCAGCTTCCGTCAGGCACAATGTCTGTGCTGGGCAATGGGAAGGGGTTGTTGTGGGCATCCATCAGAGTGGGTCGGCCCCACAAAAGCTCATCACTTGATAAATTCGTTTGGTTGTCTTTAAAGTGCTGCAGGACGGCTTTTTGGCTGAAGACATAGACGAACACAGATACCTCCCTGTCAGGACCCACAGCTCAAGCAAGGTGGGCACCAGGGCTGAACTGGTAAAAGCACCTGCTTTGTAAACAGCAGATCCTGCATTCAACTCCCAGTGGTGCCTTGTTGTGCATCATGAGCAACATTTTCCTACAGGTGTCTGGGGAACCAAAAAGCCCTCCCTTGGCAATCCCAGTCATGGCTGGGGGAGGCAAAGGCTGATGGGAGAGGAGAATTGGGAAGAATCCAGTCACAGACAAGAGCTCAGGCAAACACAGCGGAAACTGGTGTTGGGCAGGTGGCTCCTCTGGCTACAAGAACAGAGACTGATCCTCCCAGCCCTGTGGCTTTCTGGCACTGCCTGTGCACAGCTGCTGACAGCGCAATCTCAGCAGGGCAGGAGAGGGAGAGTTACTCTCCTCTCACATCCCTTTGTTTGTCACTGACAAAACCCAAACGAGTTAGGAGAAAAGTCCCAGAGAGGCTCTGTGGCTCCCCTGCCCATGGACCTCCCAGGTAAGGGAAGATTAGGAAAGCAGCACCCAGTGGTGACATGGACAAATCTTTCTGGCTGCCTCTCACCTGCCTTGCAGCACCTCTGGGCTGTGCTGGAGAGTTCAGAGAGCTGCAGGAGGCAGCTGCCGTCCTTCTGGAGGAAGAAGTAACAGACACTGACAGGTGGACAGCTGAGCGGGCTGTAGAGTGGGTGTGGGCAGCATGGGAGGAACCCCAAAGCCCTTTGTCTGTTACTAAGGCAGGGAGGTGATGCCCTTGATTCTTGTTATTCACCAACAGGTCTATGCAGCCAAGGGCTCAGCATTAGGTCCTGGGCCACTGAGCACTGGGGAATCCCATTCACAGTGGGTATTGTCTCCTGGCCCTCTCCTGCCCCAGACCTGCCTCTGCAGAGACACCCCACACTAGTGAGCGACAGAGTTGGCCTGTGCTTGGAGTCTGCCCAGCACAGGCGCTGGGAGGCAGCAGGCTCAGCTGTGCTAGAAGTAGCATCACACAATAGGACTGGAACTCAACAAAGCTCAGCAGGATGGTGCCTATAAAGGTTCAGTGAGGATGGGATTCAAACCCTGCAGAGCACAATGGATTAGCCGTCCATCGCCTTCACCACTCGGCACCTCACCCAACGTGCCTGGAATTTTTTCATATGTCCCAACTTCAACCCTGCGAGGAAACTTTCTGCCACTCACCGGCTGGCCGGGGACACGGGAAGGGCAGGTTTGGCCTAACAGAGCTATGATCACTCATGTCCCCTGCAGAGCTGCGTCCTGGGGTGAGCAGGGGACTTTAGTGCCCTGCCCTGGGAGCAGCACAGCTCAGCCCATGTGTCCCTGCTGGGTGGGTCCAGAGCAGGGCCATGGGCAGGGTCTGCAGCCTTTGTGTCTCCTCCTGTCACGCTCTGCTCCTTTCCAGCTGCTCTGTTAGCACAGCAGCTCCAGCTGGATTGGCCCCTTCTCTGCCAGGTCAGTCTGTGAGGGGCCGATGGGAGGCAGGTTCAGGAGCAGGCTTTGGCTGGGTCTGGCTGGGACTGAACATGTGGGATCAGGCAGGGGCACTTGCCTGGCACAGCTTCTTTTGGCTGAGGAGCAAAGATAGCTCTGTGATTCCCAGCCAGTGACATCAGTGAGGGCAAAGCCTTCAAGTCCATGCTCCTGACCTTGCCTCCCATCACACACACACATGGCCCCCCCCGCCACCCACTCACCGCCCCCACAGGTAACACATGGGGGGTGAAAAAATGAAACAGATTGTGATAGTGTTGGGGGGGGGGGCGTGTGGGTGCATGTGTGAGACTCAGGCTGTAGGTAAAGTATCTTCTGTAAAAGGCCTTGTGATTGGAGAAAAACATCTCCAATACGCCTACCTTCATACCTCCAGCTTCCATCCCAGACGCACCACACGATCCATTGTCTACAGCCCAGCATTAAGATATAACCGCATTTGCTCCAACCCCTCCGACAGAGACAAACACCTACAGAATCTTCTGACTCAGGAAGCTGCCAACGTTCCTCCTGCCTCCCAAGGACACTTGCTATCACAGCAATAGCTGAGAAAAACATCTCCAATATTGAGGTGATGACCTGAAAACCTCATAAACGGCTGCTGCAGTAGCTCAGTTGGGAGAGCATTAGACTGAAGATCTAAAGGTCCTTGGTTCAATCCCAAACTTCAGCAGAGCTTTTCTGAACGTTGGCCAGAGAGCAATTAGTGACTGCTTGGGGCCTTACTGCTGGCAAATGCTCCTGGAAAAGATGTTGTCAGCCCTTTTGGGACACCAAGGCGCTAGCGTGCTCTTCCTTTCTTCTCTTGCTCTTCCGCAGCAAGGGGAGGAAAAAAGACCCCATTGTGCCCAGTATGATCCAGCCAACTTCACAGATCTTGCTGAGTGTTCCCAAAAGTCCACTGCTCAACCCGCCGAGCGAGTGAAAGGCAGCTCTGAGGCCCTCTCACCACCACTTTCTCCAGGTTGGCCCATCCAGGTGTCACAGCAAATGCCACAGTGGTGGATGGCATTGCAGGGGAGGGTCAGAGGAACACAGCCGAGATTCTGTGGTGCACTGGTAATCACAGAACTCTCCAAGCTGAAATCAGCAAAAAACACAGTATGTCATTTGTGTCCTGGCATGTGTTCCTGCTTCTATGGCTGGCCTGGAGCCGGGCATTCCCTGCCCCGTGAGTGCCAGCAATCAGACAGCCTGCAGTACCTTTCAATGAGACATGGGAACACTTTTGTAATTAGTGAAACAAATAACATCCACCAACAGTAGCTGTCCCCTTTGCTGCACTTAGGTGCCTGTATGCTGTTGATTTCTTCTCTTTGAGGCAATAAGAAGCAGCCAACTCAGAAGTTGCTGAGCTCGCTCATCTTCCCTGAGATGTGAGATTGCCTCTCCCCACTTGATACACCCTTTGAGGTGGTGGGCCGAGAAGCCTTTAAGGACTCGCTTTTCTTAGTTTCCAGCTTTAAGCTGCTGGATGAGGAAAGAGTGGCCAGGCAAGTGGGTGGCTGAAAAAGGGAAGGAGGTCTGACAAACAGGAAATGGTGGAGTGACAACAAAGTCCGCAACCCCTTGCATATTTTTCCAGCCAACAAAATGCAGCACGAGATTTGTGCTTGGTCCACAGGGAGGGCTTTGAAGCAGTTAGGGAACGTAGGCCATTTTCTGGGAGGTTCCCCTAAAGTTAAAATACTGTTGATGGAGCTCCAGAGGGCCTCACTCATCCACTAGGAGGAAAAAGCTCCAATTCAGGTGCGCCTGTGGAGAAGAAAGGCCCTGGAGAGACAGAGATTTATAGCAAAACCCACAGATTTGAAATCAGATTGCAGAATGCAGAGCTCTGAACACTGCCATTACGCCATGGGACCTGCAGATAAACAATTTCTGGGCACCTGTGATTCTTTGGAGGTTGGCACCCTGCTTACCTTGGCTATTGATACTGGCATACATGCATTCCTTCTGAGAAAGGTAGAGTTGCTGTGGTGGGGTTCAGGGGTCCCCATGCACTGCACCCTGGCCGTAGGCAGGAGTGACTCTCACTCAGCAGGTAGAGTAGGAAGTTTATTAGGTGACAGAGGTCCAGTTTCTCACAGAAGAGTCAGTGCAGCAATCAGAGAAAGTCATTCCATCTCGTCCTGGGGAGAGGAGCCTGAGGGGTTCCTCTCTGAGGTGTAGCTTCCCCTTGCCCGGCTGGCTGGCTTCAAGCTCCCTCTCCCCTCCAGCTTCTAACTGCCCCCTCCGATTCAAAGCCAGATCAGCTCTTCCCTCCTCTTTGTTCAGGGCAGAGGTGTTACCTGCCAGCCTAGGTTATAGCCCCAGGGTCATCCTTAGCTGCTGGGAGTTGCTCTGCTTCTCTCACACACATCCAGCCTGAGTCTCACACATGCACTCCTCCCACTCCATCACACTTGCCTCTACAGCATAACCAAACTTTCACCATTTTCCACTGGTATAGAGTACAGCTTCGTGGTGGAGCATTTGACTGCAGCTGAAAAAGTCCCAGGTGCTCCTTCACAGATGGTTGTCTTAAGGGAAATAGATCTTCATCTCCAGTCCATTTGGGGTTTTCCCTGGATGTTTGAAATAGATTTAAACACTTATCATTTTCCTCTGCCAATGTACCAGCACTGAGCAAACCTATCCTTCAGCGGAGATCAGTTCCCAGCCTGCAAAGCTCAGGGTTCTGTTCCATTGAACACACGAGGGTACTGTACATCACAGATATGCAGGGCCCTGCTCACAGTGGCCTGTGCTGGGCAGGAGAACCAGGCCCAAAGCCAGGGGGCTCAGGAATCTAACACACAAAGGCCACTTGGTTCAGACTGAGCTCACAGCACTTTGGCTTCATCACACTCGTCCAGCAGTGTCAGGGCCCACCCCAGGCACAGGAAGAAGCCTGTGTCTTTGACCAAGAAACATTCAAATGGCAGGGGCAGAGCTGCTGGAAGCCCCAGAAAAGAACCCAGCCCAGGACCAGGCAAAACCCTCCCACAGTGGGGGCTGCAGAAAGGGCCAAAACATCTCAGAAAAGTCACTGACAGTTCCCAGCTGCAGAGCCCCAGGCCTTGGCCCAAAGCCCCCAAAGTGAGACATGAGTGAGCCACGCTAACACGAACCCCACAGCCAGGGGTTAGAAACTTCTGTCATGGCTCCTTCCCCACTCTAGCAAGAGAAATGCAGAAGTGGGGCCCAGCAAAAGTACCTCCAAGACCTTATCTACCAGGTTTTGGTATAAACTTCCCTTCAAAAATCCAAAAACCTTAGACTTTGGGGATAAAATTCACTGCCACCAGCCAAGTAATAATAAGGAAACTGGGGAGAGACGACGTGGGAAATCTCAGCCCCAAAAGTAAGAACCAGGACACAAAAAACATTAACCAAAACCAGGTTAATAAAAAGAAAAAGGAAGAACTTTTGTTATTACAACAATATTTGTGCTGCAAGCCTCATGACGAGATGGAAGAGTCACAAAGTAAAACACATGGGGAGTCTCCACCATGGGCCTAGAACTTAGTTACAAGGAGAGTAAAAGAACATTTCTAAAAAGTGCACAGACATCAGACCCCACTTCCCAAACCATAGAGCAATGAAGCCTAATGGATCTATGTAAACTTTACCCGACTCACAGAAGATTGGAGGGTCTGTTCTTGGAGGGAGATATTCTGTGTCTCTCTCCCTCATGGCTGGAAAGAAGAAGGAGGAAAAAGACAGAGAAGAGAAGAGGGAGGAGCCAAAATTCAATTCTTACCTCCATTCCTATAGGCCAACCCCACCTGGCTCAGGAGGGTAATCCTTTTACTTCCAGGCTGCTGGCTAACCCTCATGATCGTGACAACTTGCCTTGAGAATGAAAGGATGAGAGGTCCCTGGAGTGACTTCTGCCCCAAAAGGCTCATTTATGAGTTAACCCTGGGACTCCCAGAGAGGCCAGAGTCTGGAGGATGAGGGGTTTCTTACCTGGAACAGCAGCCTGACATGTTTCCTGCTGCTCAGATTGGCCATGAAAAAGATCGAAGATCAAGAACTGAACACTCAGAGCCACAAAACACATTCAGAGACCGGAACAAATTACAATCCTCAGAATGAATGAAACCAAAAGGTAACTGTGCCAGGGTATCCGCCCACCATTGCTCTGGCTGTACCTGCAGGAAAAGGCAGGGAGGAGAGATTCATTGCTAGCAGGAGCAGGTGGACCTATAAGTCAGAGATGGAAGCTGGTAACACAGAGGCTCCTGCGGAAGGGCAGTCACTTTGCGGAACACCAGCTGGGAAACACGGGCCTGTGTGAACGTTGGCAAAAAAAGACATGTCAATGACACGACCGGAGCTGAACTGAGATCTTTGGGAGCTGGATGGAAGAAGTGTCTGGGAAATCCCAAAGCAGTAGTGCTGTGACATGGAGCCTCTCATCAGGAGCAGGTGCGTCCACCCTGGTGTGTGAGGGTTGCGACCTGGCACTAAGGGATGTGACCTTGAGAGAGATTAAAGATCTCAGGATGTGGAAGTTGGTGTTAAGCAGAAGTGCGTTGCATCTAATGGTGGGCAGTATGGAGTCCCCAGAGATGTAGCACAGGGAAACTGGGACATTGCAGAAAAGGAAGTCGAGGGTAACCACTCTGCTTTGTGGCAAACACCAGACACCAACCTCTGGACATAGCTTAGAAGGCCAGACCGCTTTCCATTGCACCACACATCTCTGGCACACAGAGACTAGGGACACCCAGCGTATGAGCTCCCCTCTCTCACTCTCCTGGCTAAGGACCATCCATGTCCCTCTCCCTTTATGTACTGGGACAGAGTTGTGCCCTTCACTCCACAGTGACACACCTCTGGGCCCCAGAATTCAAGGAAACAATTCCAGAACTATGAGAAAGATCCCTGCAGGGCAGAACATTTAGAAGAGAGACACAGACGGACAGTCAGACAGACAGAGAGACAGACAGATTATTTGGGTTCTTTTTTATGTACCTCTTTTGTTCCAGAGCCTTCGGGTGTGTTCACCCAAGGGGCTGCGGGGGGCAGGACATGAGCCCTGCAGAGCAGGGGTGGGTGTGGCAGTGACATCACAAGGACCTTTTGCAGAGCAGTCACTGATTGGTTAAAGGAGGTGGGAAGTGGTGACCTCACAGACAGTGCAGAACAATGGCCAGGTGGGACAGGCTGCAGGACAGGGGCCATCTCAGAGTCCCCCCAGGGCTTTGCTGCAGGGAGTCTTTTTCTTGAGAGCTCTGCCCTGGAGGCTGGGGAGAGAATTCAGGGTGAGGAAGATGAGCGTGAGGAGAAGCCTCTTTGACGTGTTCTCCTTCCCCACCACTAACTGCGCTGGATGGCAGACGTCCCTGTGGGGAAGGTCGAGTCTGATCCAGCTGGTACTGGGCATATTGAAGGCAGGAAAACAACAGCTTAAGGTTCTGCAATCCCCAATGGAACCGCACAGTAAATGAATCAGGATTCTCCTTCCAGCTCCCTTGTCCCAGAGCTGGAAAGCGCAACAGTCTGTGAGCCACTAATGCCTTTTTCTCTGGCGCAGGGCTACCAGGCCATCTGCCACAGAAAAGTCTCTTGAAATGTGCAGTGCAGCTGTACATGAAAAAGAGACCTGTTCTACCAACTGCACTGGCTCCGCGCTGAGGTCAATTTTGTCAGCCTTAATTTGTTGTGTCGATATTGTGGGAGGTGTAGGAAGTGTTGGGGAGAGCTGCAGCACCAGTGAGTGGCGAGATCAAGATTTCCAAATACAGTGTCTACACACAGGAAGCCTATTTCAGATGCAGCCATTGGACACGCTATGGTTGATTTCATAATAGGCTCCAGTCCCTGTCTTAGCAGCCCCTGTTCCCAAGAGCTGCTCTTACTCGTACAATGAGGTTTACGCCTTTCAAAATAAGCCAACCCCGATTTATTTCTGAATTATTTCAAAGCAGCGGTTGCCTTGTGTAGACGCTGGGAGAGTTATTTTGAAATAGCTTTGCTGAGTAGAACCCCCTTATGAACCCAGGGCTGTGACAGGCACAGCAGCAGCTGCTCAGAAGACACCCAGCACTGCAAGTCAGGTTGTCACTCACCAGCACCCCAGGGACAGGGGATTTGGAATGGTAACTGAGTGAGGGGAATACAGGGCAGAGCCTCCCCCACACCCAGCAAAGCATCTGCATCCTGCCACCTCCTCTCAGGAGGACTCTGGCCTGCTCCCTACAAGCCACTCAACGCCTTTCCTTGATCTTTGGCCCTTGCTGTCTCTAGCAGTCAAGCAAAGGGGAACAGACCAGCACCCTGAAGCTGTCTCCGAGGTAGCAAAGGGCTCAGTGTTAACCAAACAAGCCAGCCAACCCACAGAGGACCAGGGTTCTCCGAGGTGCTTTCAGAAAGGAGCAACTGGCAGTTGCAAGGACAGTATTACCCCTGCAGTGAGATCGCTGTCCCTCCCCCACAGCTCAGCATCCCACCCGGGCATTCCCAAACCCCCTCCCCCCACCATCCTGAGCCCCAACCTGGCTCCCCCGCCCCCCGCCCCAGTCTGTGTCTCCCATTCCCCACTGCCCTGAGCCCTGGCTAGGAATTCCCTCAGACCCTGCTGCCCCTCACCCGCTGTCCTAGGCCCCTGCCGGGTGTTTCCTCAGACCCTGCCTATCTCAACTCCCACTGCCCTGAGAACGACACTAACAAGGCCCATGTTCCCTGGCAGAGGGGTAACACCATCACCACCCACTGTAATGTGCTTCCAACGCAGGGACCCCAGTCTGCTGCCTGCTCCTGAGCTCAGCTGCTCCCAGCTCACCCAGAGCACATGGCCTTGGAGCAGCAGCTGCCCTGGCTGCTCTCTTACCCACAGACACAGAGCCCACAGGAGCAGACCCCACAGCTGTCACCCCAACTCCAGAACCTCTGTGTATGCAGCATTCAGCCTGAACACCAAATGACACACCTGCAACTCGTTCCTACCTGCTGCAGGGGTATCTCCGCATGAGGTAAATGGCTCACGTGCGCATCACCACTTTCTCTCAGCCAAGGGGGTCCATGGCCACGGCCTCCTCTTTCAAATCCAGCCTCCACATCAAACGTGTGTCTGTTCCCACCAGGTGGGAGAAGAGATGCTCAAAGTGCTCTCTTGAGCCCTTGCACACAGCTCAGCACAGAGAGCTACAGATCCCCCCCTAAACATCAAGAGCTTTCTGGGGGGTAACCGAGAAGGAGGAGGAAGGAGGCACTGCTCTCACACTGCCTTGGAAGAAAAGTGCAGAGAACGGAGTAGTCATTGGAGAATGTGGGTATCGATCCCACTACTTCTTGCATGCGAAGCAAGCGCTCTACCACTTGAGCTAATTCCCCTGACTATTTACCAGATTTGTGCCCCAGCCCCCTCACTGTTGAGTCCACACGTCCCTGCAGCTCCCTGGCTCCTTTCCGAAGACGACACTTGTAAGACCCGTTCCTACCAGCTGGCTGGCTGAGCTGTTCAGACAGTGCTGCTAATAATGCCAAAATGACAGTTTCCAGCTCTAGGTGAGCCCTTGGGGCATGTTGACTTAGTGGCCTGGCTGCTCTGGATAGGGAGGCTCCTGTGGCTTTGTAGTGCCTGGTGTCCTCTGCACAGGTTCTTGGGGCTGAGTCCCTTCCCTGGACTCAGCTTGATTAAGCTCCATGGGCAGGTGAGATACATGTAACGGGTGACTCTGTGAACTGCAGAGGTCTGTAGCATGCGGTGCTTTGGCAGATGCTTCATTTCTGAGAGCAGCTGCAGTGGAGAATTAGTGGTCTGTGGGAGGAGGGGTTTCCACTGGGGCATATTTTTAAGCTTTTACTGAATAGCCAAGTCTGTGATTTATTTCTCAAGCCTTTTTCAGAGTGTCCCATCTGGGTGTGTATAACAGCTGGAGCTGGTAGAATGGGTGATCAAATAGAGGTTCTGAAATGGGGCGTTAATATTCTTTTTAGAATGACGTCATATGAAATAATCATCAAAAGCATCGCTCCTTGTCAGTTATCAGCTGCTTAAATCTGATTGTCTTCCATACCTATGAGCTGTTCCAAATATGTATTTATAGCAAGGATGTTTATTTGTACCCATGAGGCAAATCTACACATGACCCCAGCATTGGTGTTACCCATAAACAATTCTTTCCGCCCCAAAGGAAATTCCACCAGCCCGAGGATGGGCAATGTCTGAGGGAACACGGATGTGGCCTTGGTTCTCTGGTGGCTGACAAAGGAAGGGATGAGAGCTGCAGAGGTTGAGGCTCGTGGGCTGCTGCCCTCCCCCAATGGCCAGACCACTGGACGGATGCAGTACAGAAGCTGTTATTCTGCATAGTTCTGCAGAAACCTTTTCCTCCCTGCCCTGGAATTGAATGGGGGGAGGAAGGTGTGGACTGTTTGATGTTACACCACTGCGGGGAATGTGCAGACTGTTTGATGTTACACCACTGAAGGGGACAATGCTACTCCTTTTGCTTGACACCTCTCAGATATTCATGTGATTTTTCTGGCCAAGTTTGGGAAACTGATTTCTTCAGCCTGGTGCACTCCCCTGTGGGACCAAGAGCCGCCAGAATGCAGGTGGGCGCCTCCACTTTGGTCTTCATTCCAACTCCTCTCTTGTGGAACCTCTCTGCTAAGAAGTGAGCCCAAAAGGCCTTCTGAGCCATGCTCAGAGAGGAGGAGGTGGTGGTTAGAGTCTTGTTTTAGCCAGCTGGCAGTTCACTCTGCAGCTCTTCAAGCCTGCACCAAATCTTTGCAATTGGGCTCTGAAATTTGATGGCTCTCACCATTTGACTGTCAACATTTTCTCCCTTTCTTATTTCTGAAGAAAGCTTTCGAATTTAGATTATACAGTATTGGCACAGTCTGCCCTTTTGGGTAAGAAGCTGAGAGGGAAGGCTGCTTCCAGTTATAAGGAAACTCACACAAAGGTAGTCAGTAGCAGACTCTTAACAGCACTGTCCCTGGGTGGGCTTGAATCACCATCTTTCCGGTTAACAGCCACAGGACCACCACATGGCTGCAAAGCCACTCGCCAGCAGAATACTCGCCCTCTGCCAGCATCAGTGAAGGATACTCACCAGACTGCATGCTGGGTAAAGCCGTCACAGCTGAGTGGCGTGGCGTAGCAGAAGTGTGCTGTGCCCATAACCCAGTGGTCAAGGGATGAAAATGGTTCTCTGCCAGCTGTAGACGCTTTGAAGATACCAGCCTGCCCCACTTCTGCTGCAAGTCTGCATCAAAAACTTTGCAACTATTTGATTGTTTTGGCAATTTTACCCTCATCCTCATCTTTCTTTTAATTAATAAATGCAAAAGGATTGGCCCAGTGGGCTCTTTTGGGTAAGATCTTCTGGGTGCCTTGACCTGGGGCTGTGGCAGGTACTTTGGAACTGGAAGAACCTGGGTGGATTTGGTGAGATTGGTTTACGTCTGTGTGAGGAGGATACGGGCTGAGGCACAAGGGAAGCTGGGGTGTGGAAGAAAACTGCTTGTGTGACTTCTTGCTGGTCAGGCTGGCAACAGATGTGCTCTTTGTGACTGATTTGGTGCCATGTGGGGAGAACACCCAGTGCTGGGCTGTAAGCAGCCCTGTATAGCAAAGGGGTGTTGCATCCCCATCCCCAGAAGAAGGGGATGCCTGCTGGACGCCTCAGTGGGTGAGCCCAGAACACCTGTGTCCAGCCCTACAGAGACTGACACAGGAGACAGGACATGCTGATGGCAGGACCCAGGGCTCACTAAAAGGGAGGCCTCTACACCAAGCAGAGGAGCCTGGCTGAGGTCCTGGAATCAGGAGACAAAGACCATACACCCAGGTGGCTGATTGGCCAGAGGGCCCACCTGCTGCTTTGACATGACCCCAGAGGTGGAGATGACCCTCCTGCTTACCTGCTACTCAGAGGTCCTGGACTGACCTGAGCTCTCTGCCCCTCTATGAAATCACTCCAGGGAAGGTCCTGATCTGCTGGCTGCCAGCTACCTGTGCATCCCAGACCTACCCAGGGGTCCAGAACCAGCCTGAGCCTACAGCTCTGCTGTCACTGCACTAGCCCAATGACGTAGGCGTGCCCGACTTTCCAGACCTGATGGCGGCGACTTACCCAGAAGACATAGAACTGCCCAACCTCCCAGATAACACGGCGTGGGACCTTGAGACAAGGGAGGTGGAGGTAGGAAGCAGCCGGGGGAACGCCCCATCAGAGCCCATGTCGATGTGTTTTGGGGGATCCCCACTGACCAGAGCTGGTGTGCCTGTGCCCCCTCCCCATCTCCTTTGCCTCTCCCAACCCAGAGTGCCTTGGTGGTGTGCTTGGGGCTGTACCCTGCCTCAGGGAAAACCCACTGGCAAACTGTTTGAACCGCTCCGCCCTGCCCCTGGCCCAGGGCTCTTATATTGTTAGGACTGCCCCGCCCTGCGAACAAGCTGCTGAGGCTGATTAAACGCCGTCCAGCCCTGCCCCAGGCCCAGGGCTTCTGCACAGACTGGCTGTGTAGAGGCTGAGTCTGACTAATGGACTGCCCTAGGGCTGGGGCTTCTGCCTTGACTGCCCACCTGCAGCCCTGTTAAATGGGACTGGGGCCCATGGAGACTGCTGTCTGCCCAGAACCAGGCAGTGCCTTGATTTGGAGAGGTCTTGTGGCCTGCTCCACCCCAGAGGGGGCGCACATGCCTGACCCAACCTCTACACCCAGTTTGAAGCAATTTGCCCTGGTTTGGCTCTCTCAGCTGTGCCCAGAGTATCCTCCTGTCTTCCAGACACATGAAGAGAGAGAGAGAGATCCAGTGTATGGAGAGGTTCCTGGCCCCCCTATCCCAGTGACCCCTGCCTGCCTTGGGGACAGGTGCTTCTCGGCCCAGGTTAGGGAGTGTCGGCTGGGATATCTCGGCACAGCGAATTCAACACACTGCATGAGTCCAGGAAAGGTGGTATCATTGCATGTGGGATCTCCATGGGCCCTCTTCTCTGCAACAGTGAGGTCCTGGGTGTCCTCCTCACCCCGGCTGCCACCCTCAGCCACCCCCTTCCAGACAGCCACCCACCCAAAGCTCCTCCTTCACAGGCCAGCTCTGTGCTTTGGCTGTGCGGGGAGGAACCAATGGTCACATGGCAGCTCCACCCAGGTGCAGCCTGTGGCTTCTAGGACAGGACAGAGCAGGCCCGGCTCAGGCAGGGCTGCTGCGTTAGCTCAGTGTGTTTATTGAAGACACAGGCACAGCTGACAGCACGGTCACTGGAACGGCCTGGCCCAGAGGTCCTGGTGCAGGGCTGGGAACATCTCACCAGGGAAGAACTTCCCCTTCCCAGTTCCCAAAGGCCCCATTGTCCTTCTCGCAGAGCGTGGAGAGCACGTGCAGCATCCCTCGGACACTCGCCTCCACCGTCAGTAGAGCCTGCGGGGGGAAGCAGAGTTAGGGGGGAGCCTGCCCTGGGACTGACTCAGGACACCAGGGGTCCACAGGCAGGGTCCAGCTGGCATTCCCTTGAATTGTCCCACACCTGAGTGGCATGAATTTTCTTATGTGTGTCGAGGTGAGGGGGTGCAACACGCAGCTGACGTGTGACTCCTCCCCTTCACCCTGGTGCACATAACACAATTCATGTGGTGGGAGTGCGGCCAAGGGGTCTGAGTGGGGGATGGGCTCTGGGCTGGGACAGAGGGTTGGGGTACAGAAGTGTGAGGGCTCTGGCTGGGAGTTTGGGCTTTAGGGAGGTTCCGGAAATTAGGGATTTGGGCTGCCAGAAGGGAGCTCTGGGTGTGGAAGATGCTCAGGACTGTGGGTGGGTGTGAGGATGGGGGTCCAGGCTCTCAGCTGGGGTGCTGTAGTGGGCTTAGGCTCTGGGTAGGGAGTGGGGTGAAGAAGTGGTCCAGAGTCACGGCTGGGAGTTGGGTTTTGGGTACATGAGGACACTGGGTGGAGATCACAGATATCACCCCCATGGAAGTACCTGCGAGCTGGTGCGCATGACGACCAGCTCTCCCTCTCCAGCTCCTCACAGCAGCAGCTCTGCTCACCTTCACTCTGGGATGCCAGCAGCTTGAGGAACCAAGCAAGCGGCAGCAGGAGGTTGGAAGCCCAGGGCACAGCACTGAATCCCTGAGGGCATCTGAGTGGGACGCGATCCCTCCGTGCAGGGCAGAGGTGGAGGGCAGGATGGGTTCCAGCGTAACCATTACCCCTACAATGAATATCGGCCACAACATGTCTATCATACTTGCCCTTTATAAAGCTATGGTATCTCCACGTCTTGAGTACTGTGTGCAGATGTGGTCTCCTCACCTCAGAAAAGATATATTGGCATTAGAAAAGGTTTAGAAAAGGGCAACTAAAATGATAAAGGGTTTGGAAGGGGTCCCACATGAGGAGAGGCGACAGAGACTGGGACTTTTCAGTCTAGAAAAGAGGAGAGTGAGGGTGATATGATAGAGGTAAATACAATCATGAATGGAGTGGAGAAAGTGGACACAGAAAAGTTATTTGCTTGTTCCCATAATAAAAGAAGTAGAGGACACCAAATGAAATTAATGGGTAGCAGGTTCAAAACTAATAAAAGAAAGTTTTTCTTCACACAGAGCACAGTCAACCTGTGGAACTCCTTGCCAGAGGAGGCTGTGAAGGCCAGGACTCGAACAGAGTTTAAAAAAGAGCTCGATAAATATTTGGAGGTTAGGTCCATAGATGGCTGTCAGCAAGGTGTAAGGTATGGTGCTGAGCCTTTTGTGGAAGGCGGGAGACGGATGGCAGGAGACAAATCGCTTCACCATTGTCTTCGGTTCACCTCCTCTGAGGCACCCGGCACTGGCTACTGTTAGCAGACAGGATAGTGGGCGAGATGGACCTTTGCTCTGACCCAGTATGGCCATCCTTATGTTCACCTTATAGATTGGGTAAGGGTAGTGATATTCTTATGTTATTTCTTAAGAGCCTTTCTGTGGGCACTGCTGAGCAGGGACCCCAGGGTCTTCAGGGTGGGACAAGCACATGGACACCTGCCTCAGGCCCTGTGGCTGGTGCTGCAGACTGATCTATTGCTCTCAGTGTCAGAGAGAGGGGAGTGTGACATTCAACCCCACAGGCAAGTGTCTGCCCCTTTGCCAGCTGTGCACAGCCCAGCTCATCCCAGCTGCTGGGAGAGACCAGAGCCCCTGAGCCAGCCTTGGGGACAGGCCCTTCTCTCAGACGTAGCTGCCCATGTTAGTGGCTGCAGCTGAGCCAGGGCTGCCCCCAACCTTTTCCCCATGTCTGGCTGGGGCACTGCACCCCAGCTGTGTTTGGGGCCCTGCTCACCCCAGGAAGCCACACTGCAGGGAACAGGAGTGAGAGTAGCACTGCTGGGCCAAATCTGCCCATCCTGTGTCCCTGGCCAACCAGTGAGTTGCAGAAAGGTTCCTGGCTGCGTTGACTTTGGGACATATGAAAAAGCTCATGACAGGAGAAGATGAGGTGGCTGAGTGGTTAAGGTGATGGACTGCTAATCCATTGTGCTCTGCGTGCATGGGTTCAAATCCCGTCCTCATCGCCTCTTTCTTTGTTGATCCCCAGCCCTCTTGTGGGATGCGACTTCCACCACAGCTGAGCCTGCTGCCTCCCAACTCCTGTGCTGGGCAGACTCCAAGCATAGGACAACTCTGTGAGGCTGAGCTGAGCTCAAGCTGGCAGAGGTGGGGGTGGCATGATTTCATTTGCCCTGCAAGTGCCAATGCCTGACTCCAGTGTCGGCTCCACCCACCTCTGCCCCCTGCAGTGCTGCTGCCTGGAGCTAAGCAGGGCCCCAAACACAGCCAGGGGTGTAGTTCCCTGGCAAGAAAGGGGAAGCCCAGACTTAGCTGAGGTCAGGCACAGGTGCAGCTGCCTCTGAGTGAAGGGCTGGTTCCCCAAGGCTTGATGCAGTGCTCTGGTCTCTCCCAGCTCCTGGGCTGGGCAGTGCACATCTGGGAAAAGAGCAGATATTGCCCAGGGGGAAGGAATGTTTCTCTGCCCCTGACAGCAATAGATCCAGCCACGGCACCAGCCACAGAGCCTGGGGCAGGTCTCCGTTCAACTGTCCCCCCTGAGCAAGCCCTAGAGTTCTTCTGTGCTTCTCAGCAGCTGGGGAAAAGCCTCTTTGGGACATATCTCCTGCTCCACAGCTGAAAGGAGCACACAGGAGCTGCTGGGTTCAGTTCCCAGGGGTGCCGGGCTGCTACCTTCTGCAGCACCTGATGTTGGCCCTGACAGGACATGGGGCTGGAGGGACCTTTGTTGTGACCCACAATGGATGTTCTGAAGGTTCACATGCTGGTGACAGGCCAGTGCTTCAGGCCCCCTGGATACTCCTGTCCTTGTGGGAAAGGAGCAGCTCTGGGCTTTCAGGTCAAACTGCACATGGCGGCTGCCACACTGTGGGGTGGCTCTTGCAGTGCTGCTGAGGGCGGCTTTGTGTGCTGTGTCTGAGACTGGAAACCCCAAGCCCCTTTGGGGTAACGACTGCAGCAGGACAGGTCAGTGTCCTGGCTCCAAAGCAGCCAGATCTTCTGAAATGCTGGAGAGTCCAGGGAAACACTTCTCTGCCCCTGGGCCGTTTTCACCAGCTTTTTTCCCAACTGTTTACTCGTGCCAACTGGCCAGAGGGGAACATTTCTCTGAAGCCCCCAGAGCTCATTTTTCTTTTCTTTGCTTTTCCAGTTACCAGTCCGGAAAGAAGTCATGGAGATGCAAAGATTGGCAAGCTTGGTGGTGACTGGGTGGGAATCTCTGGCTGAGGGAGGCCACAACAGCCTTGGTTGGGAGGTCACAGAGGCTCTGGCCACGCTAGCCTCTTGTTTGAGCAGGGCTGTGGTAATGAGCCACTTCGGCAGATGTTAATGAGGCAGTGCCGTGAATATGCAGCACCTCATTAACATAATGGCAGCCACACATGCTTTGAAAGTGCTGCTTTCAGAATACACACTGTGAGTGTAATAGGGGACCCTTCGAAACACTCCCCTGGATTTCAAAAGCCCCTTCTTCCCAAACAGCATCTGGTACAGTAGAGGAAGCTTGAACTCAGAACGTTTCTTTGCAATATTGGCCCCAAGCCATTGCACTACTGAAACACGAGCAGCTCACCGCTTTGTAGACCTCAGAGCTCAGCTCAATCACCGCCAAGGCTGGTTTCAACAGCTCAGAGGCCCTCACCGCTGCATGGGTTTTTTGGGGGTGGCAGCCAAATAGGAAGAGGAAAACACTGAGCACCTATGGTTAGCCTGCAGGTGTATCTCAAAGTAACTGGTGCAATTTGTGCATTGCCAATTGCATGGATGATTTGGAAATACCTTATTTGAAATGTGGGCCAATTGCAAAGGTTCCATTCGCCCTCTCTGCAGGAGGGGGAGCAGAACCAGAATAGAGCACTCAAATGTCTGTACCTCTGTGTCCCTAAATAGCAACCACAATCTAACCATCCCCAAAGCATCACAGCTGGCACATCCTTGGAAAAGAAGGAATCTATCCCACTGCTGCTCACCTGCTCAGCAACTGTTCTACCCCTGGAGCTAATGACCCTCGGAATAAGCCAATGTCCTGACCCACGCATCTCACTCCAGAGGCCACAAACTCTCTGCAGCTGCCCATGGCTCCTTTCCACCGAGGCTGGTAAGATGAACTGGTTATTGGGAGTCTCCTAATGCTCCCATGAGGGGTTCAAGTCCTGCGGTACCGTTTAGCTCACCTTTGCTTGTTGTCCTGGCTGCAATGGACAAATAGGCTCTACGATGCCCAGGGGGCTGTGCAGGGGTCAGCCTGGAGGGTGGGGGGTTGCTGGGTGTCACTGTTGGCATCACCAAAAGAATTCCAAATGCCTCTGTCCAGGGGTGCTGGTGACTGGCAGTAACCTGCTGTTACTGTTCTTGGCATCCTCTGTGTTTCTGTGCCTGTCACCTGCCTGGTCACACAGATTTGCTGAGCTTCTTGGGCAGGTGAGATACATGCAACAGGGCTGGTTGTGTCAACCGCACAAGTCTGCCACTTGTGAGCATTTTGGTGGATGCTCCATTTTCTGAGAGCAGCCGCAGTGGAGATGTCGTTGTCTCTGACAATAAGAGTTCAAACTGGGGCTCGTGGGGTAGATTTTTGTGCTTCCTTTCATGCTTACTAAACTGTGCTCTGCATCGGCTGTGCCCCAAGGGTCTGTTCCCTCTGGGTGCCCAGAGGTAAACTCACAAATGAGCCTTTTGGGGGAAGGAGTCACTCACTGGACCTCTCGCCCCTTCAGTCTCAGGGCGAATTACTGACCCATGGCTGTGGGGCTGGCATCAGCCTGGCTCACTCGTCTCTTGCTTCGGTAGCTCTGAGCCAATGTGTGAGACTCGGCAGTTATGTTTGTTTGTTTCTCTGCTGCATTGGTCCTTTCTGCAGCTCCCTCTGTGGGAGGGCTCTGCCTGGCCCTCTGCCCAGCTCTGCCCCCTGCCTGGTGACTATTTACTGCTCAGAGCCACAGGCTTGTTCCTGGGCCTGCGTCAGTCCCTGTTGCTGCTGGCTGAGTGTGACACGGCCTAGGTGTGTCAGCCTGCACCAAGGGCATTTCTGTGTCAGACTCCTGAGCCCCCCGGCTGTGAGTCCGGTTCTCCTGCCCAGTGCAGCCCATGGCAAGCAGAGCCCTGCGCACGTGCATCGTACTGCACCTTTGTCTGATCGATGGGAACAGAAACCTGAGCCTCAGAGGCTGGGAACTGAGTTTGCTCAGTTTTCGCACATTTGCAGAGGAAAGTGTGAAGTGTTTAAATCCATGTCAAGCATCCAGTGCAACCCCAAAACATACTGGAGCCAGAGGTGAAAATGGATTTCCATGAAGAAAACCATCCAAACAGGGGCACCTGGGAGAGCTTCATCTGCAGTCAAGTGTTCCACCACTGAGCCAGGCTCTCTATCACTGGAAAATGGTGAGAGGTTTGTTATTATGCAGAGGGCGCTCCAGCTTTCCTAGCAGCAACGTGCCTCTGACTATATGACTGGTAAAGGGATTGTTGGAAATTGTGCTGCCAGAGCAGTTTAAAAGGTGTGTGACACTGTGAAAGTGTTGAACCCCAAACTCTACATGGATTAAATGTCACTGGTACGGGCATGTTCAATGCATCCCAGCACCTTCTTACTGAAAACAGTGCGCTCATATTGTCACGAGGGCTGACATGTTAGCACTGCAAAAGATCTGTTGTCCAGCACCTCAGGGAAGCAGGCTGCTGGGTCACCACCTGTGCCAGGTAGAGAAGTTACTGACACTGACCGCAAACCCAACTATATCTGATTGATTGGTGTGTGTCCTGCAGTAGGTTTTTTCCTCGTTCTTTGTAACCACTGATGTTGCTTCAAGTGGCTGGGAGAGAACTGTCCCACGTATGCCGGTAATCTGCCCCCCTGAGGGGCTGTAACTCTGAGTAGGAGAAGCCAGGTGAGCAGGGGACAAGCTGTAACATGCACAGGGAGAAATAAAGTTTCATCAAACCCCGTCTGCGCGTTTGTGAAACCACTCTGGGTTCAGGGAGGGGAAGGAGCTGGGAAAACAGTGTTTGATCTGAAGGAGACTCAAGATCAATGACCGCAAAGGGCTGGTTAAGGGGGTGTAGCTCAGTGGTAGAGCATTTGACTGCAGATCAAGAGGCCCTTGGTTCAAATCCAAGCACTCCCTTTGAAAGATGGTTACTGACCTCCCTGTTTCCAACACACTCTGGTTTCCCTTTCTATGGGAATTCTTTAAACAGAGCTGAAGCCTCAACAATTGCTGCTGCTAACACACATAAACCTGCCAGTAGATAGTGACATGAGCAATGTTGGGCCTCATACCTATAAAGAGGTCAATGAAATGCAACGCATTCAGGCCTGTGTATCTGTGAAGCTTTAAGTGCATGAAGAGAGGATGTTGATTACTCTGTGAATTCACAGCCAGGGCTGTGGTGTCCTCCCCCACCCACATCCTCCTCTACAATCACCACCAGCCTTTCCAGTCTCTCCTTCTCCACCAGTTCTCTCCAGGCTGGTCACTTTCAGAGAAAAATGAACCTGCCTCCTCACTCTGGAGTTGCAGCAAGAGGGGCGGAGATGGACATCTGACGAGGAGAGCAGGGGAAGTGGAGCAGGAAGCAGTGTCCTGAGAGGTGAAAGAGCTGGAGGGGGGCAAGGAGGGCAGGGGAGCAGCCTGCCAAGAGTCAGAGGTGCTCAGAAAGGGCTTAAACTGCAGGTTCCATGGTGCAATGATTGGCACTCAGGACTCTGAGCTCAGCTCTCAGGGGGAGCTTTTTGTGGTTTATGATACATCTCTGTCAGGGCTGGGCTTCTTTCTCCCCAGCTGCCCCTGCGTGAGGGCTTCTCCCTCCTGCCTGCTGAATTGGTTCCCCTGCAGCTGGGTCTCTGCTTGGGCTGGTTCACCAACGTTTCTGCGATACATTGGGGCCCCAGAAATGTCCTGTCTGGTTGGAGATACAGGAGGACCTGTGGCTGGTGCTGCAGACTGACCTGTTGCTGTCAGAGGCAGAGTGGGGAGTGTGACATTCACTCCCTCAGGGCAATGATCTGCCCCTTCCCCAGCTCTGCACAGCCCAGCCCAGCCCAGCAGCTGGGAGAGACCACAGCCCCTGAGTCAGCTGTGGGGACAGACCCTTCCCTTACAAGCAACTGGCCATGTCCCTGTCTGCAGCTGTCTCACAGCTGCCCTTTTGCCTGTGCCTGGTTGAAGCACCAGATCCTCCAGGTGTGTTTGAGTCCCTGCTCAGCTGGGGTGAGTGTGGTACTGTGGGGCTGACACAGGGGACAGGCTGGGCTCTATGGGGGATAATTAAACCATCCCACCCCACCCTTACGCCGTTAGGTTGTGCTTGGAGTCTGCCCAGCAGAGGAGCTGGAACCCAGCAGGGCCAGACATGGGGTGTATAGGTGCATAGGATGGCCTGGAATCTGAGGTTGGTGAGCCTGAGTTCCCCCAACAGCCACTGATGGAGTAGCATAGACTGGGCTTGTGGCAGGGAAAAAGGGGACTGCCTGGTGCACTGGGGGAGTGGCAGAGAATTGAAGGGCCTTTAGCCCAGAAGATGGGAAATGCCAAGTTATCCAAAACACAGCTGAGTCGCACGCTGGGCATTGGTGGCCTCCGCCAGCAACTGGTCCTACCTCAGTGAACACGAGGGGCTGTAGTCACTGGCAGGAGCCACATCCTGGCAGAGCTAATGCCTTGGCTGAGCCATGCAGTGGGAAGCAACTGCTCCATCACACTGAAAAAATGAACAGAAGAAAAATTAGAAAGAGAATCAGAAGAATAAGAAAAAGAATAAGAATAAATACATAAATAAGAAGGAAAAACCCTGAAAGACAATCTGGAAGAAGCAGATGAAGGCGTTGCTTGGGATTTGAACACAGAACTTATGGTACCATAAGGGAGTATCTAACCCCCAGACCAAACACACCTTTTATGAAAGTGTGTGCTGGATATGTGCCATGACGAGGTTTGAACAAATAGCCAGTGCTCTGATAAGTACCACACCTAACTTCACCTTTCCAAGGTCATTTCCAAGGTCTCTTCACAGCACTGAAGCAAGAAACCAACTACAAATCACAAACCACACTGTGTGGGAGAAAAACGTCAGGAAACACACAGTCAAGGAGAGCAGCAAACACACTTTTTGTGGGAGGGACCATCAGGGAGTTCAACTCAAGACTTCTTGCGCTCTGAGTAACACTCGGCCTTGCAAAACAAACCAGGCTGTGGAGGAAAAACAAACATCCTTTCTCACACCAACTCCACCTGATTTCACCTTGCCAAACCCTTCCCCACACTCCCTCCCGCCTAGAGTCAGATTCACACACCCTGAACTGGGGGGACTGGTGGTGCTGGCCTTACTCCTTCACAGCCCCTTTACGTGCCTGTTCTGTATGACTCTACCCAGCACAAACCAAGATTTCCCTGCTGCCTTAAGGATGCAAACACCAGCAAAGCTGGGCAGGTGTTGGGGCTGGCAGGGTATGGGGTGTGGGTTCTTGGTGTCCTCTGTGCTGCTGGGCCTGTCACCTACCTGCTCTCACAGGTTTGCTGAGCTACATGGGCAGGTGCTGCACATGCAACAGGGACAGTTTTGTGAACTGCAAAAGTCAGCAGCTTGCTCGTTTTCATAGAATCATAGAAGAGTAGGACTGGGAGGGACCTCGAGAGGCCATCGAGTCCAGCCCCCTGCCCTCACGGCAGGACCAAGCACTTTCTAGACCATCCCTGAAAGACATCTGTCTAACCTCTTCTTCAAAAGCTCCAGTGATGGAGAGTCTACCACCTCCCTTGGCCATTCGTTCCAGTGTTTGACCAACCTGACAGTTAGGAACTTTTTCCTAATGTCCAACCTGAACCTCCCCTGCTGCAATTTCAGTCCATTGCCTCTTGTTCTATCCTCAGAGGCAAGGAAGAACAAGTTCCCTCCCTCTGCCTTATGACACCCTTTGAGATACCTGAAAACTGCTATCATGTCCCCCCTCAATCTTCTCTTTTCCAAACTAAACAAGCCCAATTCTTTCAGCCTTTCTTCATAGGTCATGTTCTCTAGACCTTTGATCATTCTCGTTGTTCTCCTCTGGACCCTCTCCAATTTCTCCACATCCTTCCTGAACTGCGGTGCCCAGAACTGGACACAATACTCCAGCTGAGGCCTAAGCAGCGCAGAGTAGAGCGGGAAACTAACTTCTCATGTCTTGCTCACAACACACCTGTTAATGCATCCTAGAATCATGTTTGCTTTTTTTGCAACAGTATCACACTGTTGACTCATATTTCGCTTGTGGTCCACTATAACCCCTAGATCCCTTTCTGCTGTACTGTTCTTTTGGTGGATGATCACTCAGAGTCTATCAAATGTGTCACATTCAGCTGAATGGTGTCTGCACACTTTGTAAATGTGTGTGCAGAGAGCATGTCAGTTACTCTGGGAATTCACAGCCAGGGCTATTATGTCTTCCTTAGGCCGGATATTCCTCTCCAATCACACCCGACTTTCCCAATCTCTGCATCTCCGTTATTTTTCTCCAGCTGGTTATTGTAACAGGAGAATGGCCCTATCTCATCACTCTGGGGCCTTCAGAGAAATGTGGCCCTGCAGCCCGTTGGAGTCAGCAGCGAGAAGCACAGAAGCACCAGGAATGGCTGTGCTGGTAGAAGGGGAAATGCATTTAGGTACAATGACGGTTTGCAGAATTCAAACAGCAACCCAGCTTCCAGCACACACGGGGGTGGGGGGGGATTGGGGCTCTCTACGTGTAGCCATTTGCCATGGCACAAGAGAGCACCATGAACAACTCCCGTCCCCCAGGGAGGGAAAGGGAAAGGCTGTGACCAGGAGGCTGAATTTGAAAGAGGAAGTCGGGGCCATGGATCAAGGGCAGGGCTGGGATGCAGATCTCAGACCCCTTCCCCAAATATATCTGTCTACCCCTGCTCTGACACTGTGTTCTGCTTTAGGTGTCTGGCTGCCTCCAGCATGGGCTGAGCTCAGGGGCACTTGGCTCTCCCTCTCAGTGCATCCCAGGGCCAATGTGGGGCAGGGCTGGGTGCGGCGCTGTGTCTGAGGGACTGTTCCCCGTCAGCCGTGGGCTTCTTCAACTGCTCAGGAGAGATTCCAATGTCACTCAGCTGATTAGCAGAGTGCTCACCGCTGAGGCTTTGGTTTCCATTGGTGGTGGTACACATTGGTGACTAGTTCAGAGCCTATGAAATTTATTCCACATGAGGCTGGAAAAGGCTGGAGGGACCATTGTCTGTGGGTGCCCAGCCTGACTAAGGGAGGGCTGTTCAGTGTGTGCTGCGCCTCACTGAGCGTTTGGGGAAGGCCAGCTGGGGATGCTGAGCTGGGTGTGCAGCTGGGCGTGTTGGGTAACATCACAGTGGTTTTCTTTTCTGAGGTGTGGTGCTTTTTGTGGGGGTAACTCTTATCCCCCGACACACCTGATGCAGGGGCCATTGCTTTTTGTGCCAAAGCATGTGGCTGGGATCTGGGACTCAGGATCCTTTCCATCAATATACATATTCCCCTCTCATCACACACCCCTGACCCTCTTCCACTTGAAACCCTGGAGCCTTCACTTTGCTTGGCAGGTGTCTCAAACTGCTTGCATCTGTGGGGTGTTATCTGGTGAGATGTGAGTCCGTTCCATGTCCATATTCTCCCGCTGCTGGTTTTCCTCTCCCCCAAGAGCCCTGTGTTGTCAACCTGCAAATGTATCTCTTTTCTCCAAGGTTGGCTTCCCTCTTACTACAATGAGGCACTACAAAATTGACCTGAACTCATTTAACCTAATTTTTTAGTGCAGACATACCCAGAGGCACTTGAACCGGGCTGAATGGGATTTCTTGCACGTGTTGAGGAGCACAGTCTGAACAGCGTCATCTCTGGGTGCGCCTGACAGAACAGAAAGGGGATGTGCATAGAAAGAGATGAAGTGTTTCCATCTGCTTTCAACTGGGGGGCACTTTTGCATGCCTGGCCAACATGAGAGCCCAGTGGGCAACACAATCTGCACTGGCCTCTTTGGCTTCTCCCCTGAAACGCCATCCGCTTGGGAGGCACTCGACCTGACACATGCAGAGGGGCCTCCCTGGACAGTGAGGCAGCTTCCAGCTGCCCTTTAATAGCTCAGCTGGCAGAGTCCAAGACGATAGGGAATGTTCACCAAGTTATCCTCAAGTGGCCGGTTGAACTCCAGTTCGAAGGAGCAGGTCCTTTTTCATCCACTTTGCCAAACAAGAGAAGAAAGGAAACACACACTGACACTGTGATCGAGCAGACAATGAGAGTCCAGGAAAAGGCAGCTGTCGTCTCCCGAAAGCAGCCAAATATCTGCTTCTCCAGAGTGAGAAAGGTTTCTGGCGAAGTCTGGGGTTAGGCCCAAGACCTTTAGAGCTTCAGCACAACACTTGTCCAGCTGAGGTACTTTGCCAGCTGCTCTGCAGCCTCCACCACTGCTGCTTCTCGAGCTCAGCCGTAGTGCACGAGAAAGAAGCTCTTCCCTGTGGCCCTTGCAGGCAAGCTGAGTGTTGCCAGCTCCCCTCAGCTTGGCCCACTTCTTTGCCCCATTCCCACCTTCCTTTCCGGGTTGACCCAGTAGATGAAGAAGGAGCAGCTGGCAGGGCAGAAGGGGGAACTGCAGAGAACCACAGGCCGTGTTTCTGCCCGTTTTTGATTCGGGCTCCTTTTGCATGTCAAGCGCACATCACAAGCCCCTCTACTGGTGAGGTCTTTCACCCCAGCTCTGAAATGCCATTCGTTTTTGTGGCATTTGTCCTGAGAGGTGCCCGTGACGGCCTGCTGGAAAGTCAAGCGCTGGTGTGTGAGAGGTGAAAGTCTCCTGTCTCCTTTGCCAGCCAGAACCATCAGTGATTTCGGGTCCCCTTTTCCTGCTCTGAAGAGTGGCTGTGCTGCTGTTGAGGGAGCACACAAGGGATGCTTTTGGGATCATCATCATCATCATCATCATGATCAACCACCATTGGCTCAGCACCCGTTGGTGTCCCATGCCTGTCTCACTATTTCCTTCCAGCTTTCCCTGTCCAATGAGGAGTCGCTTCATTTTTGTAGCCCAGCTCTGCACCAATCTGCTTTGTCATCTACCCATTCTCTGTGGGCTCTGCCTCTCCTTGTTGAACATTCCCTTATGCCTAATACCAGGCTCTTGGTTTTCAATTCATCATTTATTCTGCAGATATGCCCGAACGGCTGTATCTTCCCTTGTACAGATTCTCTTTTGGCTGTGCCTTCCTGTAGAATTCCTCCTCCGCGAGTTTCCGCAACAATCCTATTCTCCGGAGCTTTCTACTACAACTCCTCTCAAAGGCCAGTAGCCTTCTCTTTGAATCTTTCATTATCACCTGTGTCCCACATACGCACAACATGCTGCTCAGTACGTGTTTTGGAAGGAAGGGAACTTTGAGGTTTGGGCTGTGAGGATTACGCAAATGAGGTGTTGCGTATGCAATACAGCACCTCATTGCAATTCACAGATCTGACTCATTTACATGTCCCCTTCCCAGGAGGTGGCTAGTGAAGATGAGGCCCAGCTGTGGCCTCACCAATTCTGAATCAAGGGGGAGATAATAAAGTGTCAAGATCTGCCAGAAACTCTCCTGCCAAGGCCCCCCAAGATGCTTTTAGCCTCCCTGGCTCCAAGGGCACAATGTTGACTCACCTCCCTCCACCATTGCTGAGCCCCTCAGCCCCAAGGTCATAACAAGGCTAAAGAAAGGGTGTGTCAGGAGTGGGATTTGAACCCACGTCTCTCTACAGAGACCAGATTACTGAGAAAGCGTCACCTTAAGTCTGGCGCCTTAGACCACTCGGCCATCCTGACAAATGCCCTAAGTTTTGAATATAATTCATATGCAAGTTTCTCCTTGAGCCTGGTGACCATCTGGTGCTCACTGTTCCACAGCACCCACCCAGGGGTTGGTCACCGCCCCTGTCTTTGTCTCAACAGAGCAGTGAAACTTGCTGACTCAGTGAAAGTTGAACTTTCTGACTCCTGGCCCAGCCCGCTCAACACAAACCTTTTCCTGGGCCACCAGCCAACCACCTCGATGACAAATGCATTTTGGTTTTTGCTTCAAAATACCTCAAATACTAAATTATTCACATTGCGGTATTAGGTCTGGAACAGAAGGGGGGGTTGTAATAATTCATATGAAAGGAGTTATTAGTAATAAAAATAAAAATAATTAAACAGATTAAGAGCTTTAACTTTTTACCAAACTTCCTTAGAAATAAAGCAAAATGTGAATTTATGTCCAAAGGGGGGGTGAGGGTGGGGGGTTCCTGTGCCCCTTGCCCCACCCCCCCATGGCACGAAAGGGAAGGAGGAGCAGGGCCAGAATCCAAAGTCAGGGAAAGTGGGAGGGAGGGAGGAAGGGCCCCAGGCTGGAGCCCAGACACCTTCCCTTCTCTAGGCACCTGGTGCAGGAAGCGGCTGGTGCTCACAGCTCCAAGGAGAGACTTAAAAACCACGGAGCAGCTGAGGGCCAGGCGAGAGGAGGGGAGGACCATGCCCATGCCTGGACTGCAGACAGCCCTACAGACCACACCTGGTTTGCTTCCACCCCCTCACACAACAAACAACCAGTCACCGAAGGCCTCCCACTGACCAGCACACAGGGAAGCTGCTGCCCCTCTGTGACCGGTGCCTGGAGATGGCCAGAAATCCAGGCCTGCCCCCGACACCTCTCTCCCTGCTCCCACTCGATGGGCTCAGAAAAGAGCCAGGTGCCCATCTCGAAGAGGGAAAGTGCCTTACACATCAGCCTGGATCCACCACCTTCTTCCTTTGGCCAGTGGAGGACAGTAAAGGGGCCAGTGGAAGTATCCAAGGTTTACAACCAATCAGTGACTCCTTCCTGAAGTTCAGCTGGAGCCAGACCATTTTTTTCAGGGAAGCTGAGAAGAAAGTCTCAAAACAAACCCACTGCAATGGGCTGCTATGAAATCAGACTCCCTCGCCATTAAATCACAGAAAACAGCTGTTTATGGGTGCTTCTTTCAGAGGAGCAGACAATGTGCTTGTTGGATAATCCAGCAATAGGGCAGATTCTCTGGCTGTGGGCACACTAGCTCCTCCTTTCAGAAGGTGCTAAAGAGATGCTTCCAGGAATAGGCAGCACATCCTTAGCATAATGGTGGCCACAGGTGCTTCGAAAGTGCCAGATTCAAAACGTATGCTGCCCATGTAGCTGGGGACCTTTCAAAACAATCCCCCTCAATTCGAAAACCCCTTCTTCCCATTTGGGTCTCCTCTTGTCTTCCTCGTCTTGGCTTCCTTCTTCTGCCCCATTCCTGCCTCACTTCTTCCTTCAGCAGCTCAAGCAAAGGAGGTCAGCAGGAAGACCTGGCCTCCAGGGGACAATATCCAAGGGCAGGAGATCCAGGCCACAAGCCTCCTAAAAATGGCTGGTTTAATTCGTGTAGCTTACCCACGCGGACAGCAAAGGGAATGCTCAACTGATGTCACCACCTTCTGTCCCACAGGAATTGGACTCGTTAGAGGGACAGGCCAGGGCAGAAGGAGATGAGACATCCTGGGCATAAAGGGGATGCACAAGAATGAAAACTTTAACACCTCTGCCTCATTCTGAGCCAGGGACCTTTTGGGTGGTAGGCCAATGGGATAACTGCTACACTACAGAAGGTCTTACTCCATTGTTTTTCCACCCCTCAATTCCATCCACAATGCACAGCCTCAGTCCCCCTGTATCTCTACACAGTCTGATGAGTTCCAGAACCCCAATCTGTTACAGGCATGTGGGTGAGTCAGCCCAACCAGAGGCCTAGCTCCAGTGGGCCTCACTTATCTAGCAGGATAAAGAGCTCTAACTCAGCTACACCTGTGTACAAAGAAGCCCAGCCCTTGGAGAGAGGGACATTTACAACAAACCACGACAGCATCAGAAGGTCCCACAGAGGTTTGAATTCAGATTTCAGAAGTCAGCCTCTTGGGTGCTGCCATTTACAGAATGGGACTTACAAATTTTAGCTGTTTCGGAGAGGAATAAGGGGATTTTGAAAGGTGCAGGGTCTTTTCGAAAAGGACCCCCACGTAGCCACACTGAGCTGCGAGCGTTCAAAAGTTGCGCTTTGGAAGCGCCGCAGCCAGAAGTGTCCTAATGCTAGTGAGGTGCTGAATATTCAATTGAGTGCCTCATTAGCAATCTTTGCATGGCCATGACCATTTCAAAGTTTTGGCCAAGTGTGGGCACAGCCACTGAGCCCAGCCCTTCTT
Organism: Carettochelys insculpta; assembly: GCF_033958435.1. Classification (NCBI taxonomy): domain Eukaryota; kingdom Metazoa; phylum Chordata; order Testudines; family Carettochelyidae; genus Carettochelys; species Carettochelys insculpta. Next base: position 681,403 of record NW_027439072.1, read on the forward strand.
GCTGTCAACCCCTCCTGGCTGGAGGGCAACATTTCTCTGAAACCCCCAGAGTGAAGAAACAGGTTCATTTTTCTTTTACAATAAGCAGCCACCAAAGAATTAACAGAAATGCAGAAACTGGGGAGCTTGGTGATACTTGTGTATGAATATCTGGCTGAGGAAGCACATAATGGCCCTGTGTGTGAATTCCCAGACTAATTGACATCCTCTCGATACACACATTTACAAAGTGTGCAGATACCTTGTCGCTGAATGTGATACATTTGATAGACGATGAATGAGCACCTCCTTATAGAAAGGAGACCCAAAACTCCTCATATCAGTATCAACTGTCAGTTTCCCTGTGGAGCCAGATTTCAGCTGTGGAATGGGTTTGCTTGGTTTACATGCAACAGCTCTGGCAAACGTTGATGGTTCATCTCCATTTTAAGAATCCCCACACAATAGAAACCCAAAGTGCATTGAGAAAGGTGAAACAACTATTGTCATTCAAATAGTTGCCTTTTAAGTTGGGGGGACAGGGAATGGATTTGAAATAAGACCACTTGGTCTGAAGTCAAAAACTCTACCACTGACCTACACCCACGTTTCACTCTTGCTTCTGTTACTGACCTTCAGGTCCCTGTAGGACAAACCCTTCTTTTCCAGGTTCCTTTGTCTGTCCCAAGCCAGAGTGGTGTTACAAATGGGGTTTGATTAAACTTTCTTTCTCCAGGTGCACACCACAGCTTCCCCCCACTGACCTGGCTTCTCCCACTCACTTTCATGGGCAGAGACCCGCTTCATCAGATGCATTTCTTAACGATACAGGCTAACACCATGACCTCTCTGATAGTGATACATCAACGTTTGTTTGTGCATTTTCCTATAGAAATGCATTTGCGACTTTGCAAGGCTGATGGAAAGCAGAGCGTTTTCCATCGAAGACTGGCCTATTCCTCATCTTGAGCCTTGTGAAGTAAAGCTGAGGCAATGGAATGGGGCTGAATGGCATTTCTGGAGTGTAGGTTTTTTGAGTGCATTGGCCAGTTTGGACTCTCAGCTTTCTCTTTCCTCATCAAGGATCCTTTAGCTAAAGAAAGATTGGCCACAGACTGATAGATGGAAAGATCTGAGCTGTCTATCAACCTGGGTGTGTGGCTGTTCCCTCAGGATCAGATGAATACTTTTGTACGGTGGAATTGGTTTCAAACAGCCACTCATCAGAAAAGTCCATGTTTTGGGGGGTGAAATAAGGATAAAACACAGAAGGAGACAGCTTGTGTGATTTTTTGATAGCTAGTGTGGTGATAGAGTTATGTTCCCTTTTGCGGCTGGTTTCCTACAACTTCTGGGAGACTAACTACTGCTTTTGGGGTCCAGGCTGACTATTTCTCAGCAGGTCTGATTTTGATATTTTCAGTTGTGACCCACTAAGGCACAGGGACAGACACCTTTTGCTTTTCTGCCGGCTGTTAACAAGATGGAGGCCCACCCAGGAGATGAGAAAGGAAGAGCTAGAGCACTGATGTAGGAAGAAGGAATGCCATCGCATTCTTTGGGGAACTCAGAAATGAATGCCATGACCTTTCCCATTGAACACGAGCATTTCGACTGGCTCCCCACCTTTTGGAGTGAGCTGAGACATCAGCCAAGCAAACGTATGGCTCTGGGGTCTTCCGTAGACCAGAGTTTCAGACGCAGGGAAGGATCCTTGTATTTTGGGAAGGGGCACAGAGTCCTGGCTCCAGCCATGATCCCAGAATGAAGTGTGTCATGGGGATTAACGTTAGCCCCCAGAACAAGCACCGCACCTTAAAAGAGAATATCAATTTTATGGAACCCGACAATCTCAGGAGCATACCCAGCTCAGGATCCCCATCTGGACTTACACAACCTCCCTGGCCCAGCACATGTTGAGCAGCCTTTTCTCAGCCTAGTGGGACACCCAGAGACTATGTTCCCTCTTAGCTTCTCCAGCCGTGTGTGGGATAATTTCTATTTGCACTGAGATATGTACAAATGGGCCTCACCAATAGCAGCAAATAGTTGTCTGAGCACCTTTGGAATCTCTCCTGAGCAGCTGCTCAAGTGCACAGCTGACAGGGAACATGGCCACGGACACAGGGCCACACCCAGCTCTGCCCTGCCCTGCCCGGCTTCACTCAAGCATACGGTGACTTAGCTCCCTGGGCTGCACTGAGTGATGGAACAGACTGGTGGCAGGGGCCTGATGACCTCCCAGCTGGAGGCAGATCACTCTCGTGGTCCCTGAGCAAAGCCCACGCTAGAGGCAGACACACAGCTTAAGTGGAAGAGTATCATATGGGGGCAAACAGCCCATATCTGAGGAAGGGTCTGAGTCCTGCATTCTGGCCACGCACTCCAGCACAAAGGTCCCTGCATGAAGCGTGTTGCTGACATAAGGGTTAGGTGAGCAACAAAGGGGCCAACTCTGTATACCGACGAGGGAGCAATCGCACCACCCGTCACAGAGGGAGCACTTTGCATTTGGGAGCTGCCTTCCAGGACTGGGGGAGATCACGTAGGCAGTGGAGGGGAGGGACGGGACTGGATAACATTGGTGTTTATCCCACTGCCTCCCACAGGCTAAGCTCACACTCTGCCACATGAGCTAATTCCCCTGCTGAGGTGCAGCCGCCCTGACCCACCCACCCTGTTCCAGAGCCTGCAATGTCCCTGCAGCTGCCTGAGGCTCCTCTCCGAAAGGGACACTTGTGAGCCTGTCTGTCAAGTGCTGGCTAGCTGTGCTGCTCAGTGTGCTGCCAATGACAGCAGGGCAGCCCCGCCTATGGGGGAGGAGAGGGGCAGTTACACAGGGCCCGGCATTTCAGTCCCCAGTAAAGGACTCCTTGTCTCACAGGCTTTTGCCCATCAAATTCCAGTGACAGTTGGGTGCCAGAATGCAGCCCCAACTCCTGGGAAATGCTGCCCATGAAAAAATGTTCTGGCACAAAGTACTAAAGACAGGTCAGGTCCCCCACAATACAGAGGAGGAAAAGGAAATGGGAGTCAGGGCTTGGTCTTTCCAGCTGCAGTCAAGAGTCAGGAAAGGACAGGAAGAGTACACGTCTTAGTCAAACCTGTGTGGGTGTGTTTGGTGGGTGAGAGGGGATCCAGAAAGCACTCTACTTCCCATGGGATTTCCTTCAGAAAAGCTGAAGCAGGAAGCAAAACCAGTTGTCTTCTCTGAGGCTTGAACTCAGGACCTTCAGATTATAAGACTGATGCACTACCAGCTGTGCTAAGAAGGTACCAGAGGACCTGAGCCCCCAGGTATGCAGGACCTTCTGGAGCAGTGATACAGATGAAAATATAAGGAATGAAAAATGAGATTCTTCCTTCTAACTTTACTGACTTTGAGCCTTGTTGTTTGCAGTGCTGGTTTATCCTCATTCATCTCGGGACATGAGAAAGATGGGGCTGACCTATTATCTTCTTTCGGGTACCCAACCAAGTGATAGTTCCTCTTTCTCGTAATGGAAAAGCTAGTAGTCACCCAATGACATTAAAGGAAGCAGGGCTGAAACAAATACAAACAAAAGGAAGTATCTCTTCACTCAGTACACAGCCAACCTGTGGAACTGCCCACCAGAGGATGCTGTGAAGCCCAAGACACTAATAGACTTAAAAAAGAGCTGGGTAAGTTCATGGAGAATTAGAAAAAGGGGATGGATCGCTGGGGCTGTGGCTACACTTGGCGGAAACTTCGAAATGGCCATGCTAATTGTCAAATAAATGAATACTAATGGGGCTGAATATTCAGTGCCTCATTAGCATTAGCATTAGCATGCTGCCAGATGTGACATGGCTACATGGGGGTCCTGTTCAAAAGAATCCCACAAATTGCAAAAATCCCACCAACTTCCTCAGAAAACTACAGTCCATCGATGACCTTCCTGAAAACACCAGCCGGGCCACCATGGATGTAGAGGGTCTTTAAATCCATATCCCCCATGAAGATATCATACTCCAAGCTGTTAAGAGCATTGTCCCTGAAGAGACCAAGGCACAAATGGTGGAGGAGTTTTGTGACTTTGTCTTTACCCACAATTATTTCAGATTTGAAGACAAATTTTACCTTCAAACCAGTGACACTGCTATGGGTACCCGCATGGCCCCACAGTATGCCAACATTTTTCTGGCTGACCTGGAGCAACGCTTTCTCAGTTGTCATTCCCTCCTGCTCCCCTCTACCTGCACCACATTGATGACTTCTTCATCATCAGGACCCATGGGAAGGAGGCTCTTGAAGAGTTCCATTGTGATTTCAACAGTTTCCACCCCACCATCAACCTTAGCCTGGACCAGTTCACACAAGAAATCCACTTCCTGGACACTACTGTGCAGATAAGCAATGGTCACATAAATACCACCCTCTACCAAAAACCCACAGATGGCTCTGATTATCTACATGCCTCCAGCTTCCATCCTGGGCACATTACATGATCCATTTTATACAGCCAGGCAGAAAGGAATAACTGTATTTGCTCTGATCTATCAGCCAGAGACAAACATCTACAAGACCTTCACCAAGCTTTCCTCAAACTACAGTACCCACCGAAGGAAGTGAGGAAACAGATCGATAGAGCCAGACAGGTACCCAGAAGCCACCTGCTACAAGACAGGCCTCTCAAGGAAAATAAGAGACCACCACTGGCCATCACATACAGCCCTCAGCTGAGGCCTTTCCCGCGAATCATCGGTGATCTGCAACCCATCCTGACCAGTGATCCTTCACTCTTACAGACCTTGAGAGGCAGGTCTTTCCTCGCCTACAGACAGCCTGCCAACCTTAAACAAATCCTCACCAGCAACTCTAGATCACAACAGAATAACTCAAAACCTGGAACCAATCCCTGCAACAAACCTCACTGTCAACTCTGCTCACATATCCACACCAGTAAGATCATCACAGGACTTAACATTAACCATACCATAAGGGACTCCTTTTCCTGAAGATCTAGTAGCAGGCATCCTGAGGGATCATGGGCTTGCGCCCCAGTTGGACTGATTCGAGCAGCGTCTCCTGTGGCTGTGCAATCCAATGCAGGAGTGGCAGTCCTTTCCACACTGTGAGCAGCAGTAAGCAGATGTCGCTCTGGTGTCACGGGCAGGGATCTTCCTGAGGGCTCTCCTGTCTTCCGCTTCCTTCACCAAGGTAGTTTCCGACATAACAAGAGCTTCCTTCACTCCCTGTTTCCAGGCATGCCTGTCTGAGGCGAGCGAATGCCAGGTGTTCACACTGATAGTGAGCGCGCTGAGGTCACGCTTGCACATGTCCTTGTAGTGCAATTTAGGTCGCCCTTTCGGCCTCTTTCCAGAAGCCAGTTTGCCGAAGAGGAGGTACTTTGGTATTTGGCCATCTGTCATGCGTGAGACATGGCCCAGCCAGTGCATACACCTCTGTTCGAGAAGGGTGAACGTGGATCCATTGTACTGAGAAGGGAGATGCCGCGATAGTTATTACAATCGCTTTTGTCACAAGGGTTGTCATAGCCGGGGGTCGTTGCGGGGATAAGCTCCCAGTATCTATAAAGTGCTCCCATGGCGTGTGTCTCCAATAGCCTCTGACAACCGAAGTCCAGCTCCTGGCCTTCACGTGTGGTTTAGTTTCTAAGCCTGGAGAAACTTTGCACTGACAGGAGAAGGGGTGAAGGTGGGTGACTGGTGCCAATGGAACAAGTAATTAAGGAAATCGTCTGCAAACACTTGGAAGGTGGTAAGCTGATAGGGAACAGCCAGCATGGATTTGCAAACAACAAATCATGTCAAACCAATCTGATAGCTTTCTTTGATAGGATAACGAACCTTGTGGATAATGGAGAAACGGTGAATGTGGTACACCTAGATTTTAGGCATTTGTTGTGATCTCGTATGATATTCTTCTTAAACTAGGCAAATATAATTTAGATGAGACTACTATAAGATGGGTGCATAACTGGCTGGATAACTGTACTCAGAGAGTAGTTCTTAATTCTTCATTCGAAATGCAGCTGGCCACCATTGTGCTAATGTGCTGCTGCATACGCATGGCAGAGCCTCACTGGCTCCTCCCTTTTGAAAGAGTAGCTCTTATGAGAAAGTTTTGAAATAGATTTCAAAGTGCTGAGGATTACTTCTTTTAAGCAAGTGTGAGGAGAGGGAATAAAACTGGTGTTTAAACATTTGGATGTTCCGCAGTCGTTAAAAGAATTCTCGTGTTCTGTTATGCACACACACATTTCTTTGTTATAAGTTGTTGCAATTGTTTAGGCTGGAGCCTGGCTCTGCTTTACTACTGTTTTCGCCACGGCTATGTCTGCACAAGAGTTTTTTATCTCAGAAGCCACAGCTCTTTCAAATAGTCCTGTGGAGCATCTCCACAGGAAGGCTGTGGCTCCACTGCCCAGCCCTTTTGGAAGTGGCATGGAAATGTGGCCAATAGGAAATGCAAATGAGGTACAGACTTAAATATTTCATGTCTCATTTGCATAACCATTTGGGTCTTCAGTTCTGGAAGAGCTGATATTGAAAGTCCCAGTTGTGAGTGCAGCTGCTTCCCTCTCCTCTAGCAACTGAGCTGGTAACGGACTCTGCCCAATTTCTATAAGGTCCCCCATCTGCATGTGGCAGGGCAAGCAGTGAGGTGAGGATGCAATTTAAGGGAAGACAAGATAGCTGCAGAGGGTGAGTAGAGCTTCTCTAGTGTCGTGGTTATTGCATTTATCTAACATGCATAAGATCCCTGGTTTAAAACCAGGCAGAAGTATAAGTACCTGTGTTTATCTACCTCTTCCCTCATGCCCAGAAGGGCTCATCTTTTTCTGCTGAAACCTCTCCCTCTGGTAAGGCCAAAACCCATGTGACAGAAGGGCTGTGTCTACACTAGCCCCAAACTTTGAAATGGCCATTTCGAAGTTTACTAATGAAGTGCTGAAATGCGTATTCAGCGCTTCATTAGCATACGGATAGCCAAGGCACTTCGAAATAGATGCGGCTCCTTTTCGAAAGGACCCCGCCTACTTCGACGTCCCCTTATTCCCATGAGCAGATGGGAATGAGGGGACTTTGAAGTAGGCGGGGTCCTTTCGAAAAGGAGCCCCGTTGGGACAAGCCGCATGGGGGTGAGGCGCGTCATTTTCGAAGTGCCGTGGCCGCCCGCGTGCTAATGACAGGGCCCAGCCTATGTCCAGTGTCAAACCAACAGTGCTACACTCACCTCAGTCCCCTGCAGTGCTGCTGCCAGTGGTGAGCAGGGCCCCACACACAGCTGGGGTTCAGTGCCCCAGCCAGACATGGGGGCCAGGTGGGGGCAGCCCTGGCTCAGCTGCAGCCAGTGACATGGGCAGCTGCCTCTGAGAAAGGGCCTACTCCCAAGGCTGAATCAGGGGCTCTGGTCTCTCCCAGCTCCTGGGCTGGGCAGTGCACAGCTGGGAAAAGAGCAGATACTTGCCAGAGGGGAATGAATGTTTCTCTGCCCCAACTGCAATAGATTCTTCCACAGCACCAGCTAGAGGCCCTGAGGCAGGTCTCCATTCAACTGTGCCACCCTGGGCAAGTCCTGAGTTCTTCCGTGGTTCTCAGAAGTTGGAGAATGCCTCTTTGGGACATATCTCCTGCCCGACAGCGAAAAGGAGCCCCACTGTTAAGAGGCCCCAATTGGGGATTGCCCAATTTTCCACCACCTTGTGATGTTGACCTCAGCATGCCTGCTGCTTGGGGGTGCGTTGGGTGGAGGGGAGAAGCCAGGTGGGGGTGGGGGGGCTGTTTATGGAAGTCCTCTGGCCACATGTACTCATGGTCCTCCCTTCTTCTTAAGCTGTCCTGAGGTGCTCTGTGGCATTAGAGCCATCCCATGGATGTGTCAGTACCAGCAGCAGCACCTCCAGGTGCCCAAAGGAGGACAGGTGAGCTGGGCTGCTGCTCGTAGCCATCAGGCCCCTGAAGAATGGGTCCATGTCTGGAAGACCCTATGGGAGTACTTTGATCGGGGGATCAAGTGAGCACCACCCAGGTGCACACCCTGCACACTCCCACCACCACCTGCAAACCGCCCCCACCACCACTCACTACCTCCATCACCCACACACCAGCCCCACCACACACACACACACACACACACACACACACATTGCCCCCACCACCGGCTCTCCGCCCCCACACGTAACACATGGGGGGGGGTGAAAAACAAAACTGCTTCCTTGTTAAACAACCAAAAACCTCACCTCTGAGCATGGAACATAACAACCACCATCAGAACAAACTATGTACAATGGGGGATAACTATATACACTAACTATTTACATGGGAGGCCATGGGGCACATGGGGCTGTCCAAGGGTGAGGGTGCTGATGGGTGCTGGTTGCCATGGCCTTCTCCATGGGCTGCAGTGTGCCTGGGCCCTGGCATGTGGGGGAGGTCATGCCCTGGGGGCGTGTGCCCTGTGGGGTACGTGCCTGACAGTCCACTGCCATGGTCTGGGAATGACCATTGGGCAGATGTCTGGCTGGAGCTGTAGGAGGGGACGTCCAGCACAAGCTTAACCTCCTCACTGGATCACTTGGATGGTGGGGCGGATGGTCCCTGCTCTGGCCCTGGGGGTGTGGGGCTGGGATCTGTTCCGGACTCAGGCTTCACGTCCTGCTGGGGCTCCTTGGTCATGGCCTCAAGGAAGGCCAGGGGAGAGGAGGTGTCCTTGGGGCCCAGGTGGCTATGAGCTCCTGGTAAACGGGGCAAGTGGTGGGGACAACTCCCACACCAGATGGCCGAGTCCTGCACCCAGGCATAACCCTGCTGCAACTCCTTGACCTTACTCCTGTTATGGTGAGGTGGGCGGGAAGGGTGACCCCAGGGGGTCAGGCCCTTGGCCAGCTGGGTGAACACTTCTGCATTCCATTGCTTGCTTCCCATTACGTGGAGCACCTCCTCCTCACTCCAGAGGTCACAGAGCTCAGACTCAGTGCAGGACGGGCCCCACTTCCTCTTCCAATGGCTGGAGGCCTGAGAGCCATGGGATGGCCTGGTGGGGGAGCCTTGGGGGCACTCAGGGGGCTGGCTGCCATCTGGTCTCTGGAGGAGCACCTCATGGTGTGGCTGCTGCCTGCATGGTCTCAGCTTCCTGCTACAGGGTTTCCAGGTCCTTGCAGCTTTAAGAGCTGATTACTGCCATGGCAGACCCCACTACTTCCAAGTAGAGGGCTGCAGAACGTCAACACGAATCCTCCTTGTACTGTCCTTGCTTGTACTAGAGCCAAGGACAAGAACACACATTCCCTGCCTCAGGCCAGAACATCAGTGAAAACTGTTTGGTAGGCTGAGAATGTTAGTACAAGAAAGGAAGCCCCCAGCCTCGACCCCACAACCCTAAGATTAAGAGTCTAATGCTCTACCAACTGAGCTAGCCAGGCCACAGAACAAAAAGCTGCTCATAGCCTATCACAGAGCACAAAGAGTCAAATGTGCCTGTCAGCTGGGTAAAACTCACATGTGTGTGGCAAAGTGCTCACAAGGGCCGGACTCCAGTCTTTGTTATCTGGGCTGCAGGAGGTGAGATGCAAAGAAAACAGGCTGTTGGAGTGAATCTTGGCCAAGCCTCTCACTGGTGCTGCGAGCTCTCCCGAACACCTCACACACCTACGGCAATTTCTGCACAACAAATGAATGCTGACACCATTGATCTCAGCGCAGAGCCGGTGCAGTCAGGAGAACACATTTCTCTTTCATAAAGACTGAACACACATTTGCAGAGAGTTTTCTGTGGTAAATTGCCTGTTAGTGACTCTCCAGAGAAAGGGGCATTCGTGGCTCACAGACTGTTGTGCTTCACAACAATGGGCGATGGGACGAGAAAGCAGGACCCTGATTCATTCACTCTTCACTTCCACTGGGGAGGGCAGCACCTTAACCGAGTGTTTTCCCTGCCTTCAATTTGCTCAGCATCAGCTGGATCAGGCTCTGACCCGCCCCAGGTGAACGTCGGTCGTCCAGCGCCCCATGGGATGCTCCACAGCAGGCCCATATTTTTCATAAAGACTGAACACGCATTTGCAGAGAGTTTTCTGTGGTAAATTGCCTGTTAGTGACTCTCCAGAGAAAGGGGCATTCGTGGCTCACAGACTGTTGTGCTTCACAACAATGGGCGATGGGACGAGAAAGCAGGACCCTGATTCATTCACTCTTCACTTCCACTGGGGAGGGCAGCACCTTAACCGAGTGTTTTCCCTGCCTTCAATTTGCTCAGCATCAGCTGGATCAGGCTCTGACCCGCCCCAGGTGAACGTCGGTCGTCCAGCGCAGTTAGTCAAGAGGGAAGGAGAACGGGACAAAGAGGCTCCTTCTCATGCTCATTTTCCTCACCCTGATTCCTCTTCAGCCTCATGGGCAGAGCGGAGGAAGGAGCCTCCCTGTGGGGAAGCCCCGGGGGTGTCTGAGATGGCCCCAGCCCTGCAGCCTGTCCCACATGGCTGGTGTCAGGGACCCTCTGTGAGGTCATCACCTTCCAACTTCTTTTAACCAATCGGCTGAGGTGCTGTAAAAGGCCCTTGTGATGTCACTCCCACACCTGCCCCTGGCCAGCAGGGCTCATGTCCTGCCCCTGGCAGCCCCTTTGCATGGCTGAGCTGCTACCCCTGTGTCACCCCCACTCTCTCAGGGACATTCTGGGGCTCTAGCCGGCTGCACATGGGAACACCAGAGGCTGCTCTGTGCCACAGGCTCTTTGCAGAGATCATCTCATCTGACGCCCCTGCAGATCACAGGCCTCCTGTATGGTGCAATAGGGAGTGTGGCACCAAAGCGCACACCAGACAGGCACTTGGTCTGCACTGGAAGGCGCCCAGGGCTAGAGAAAGCCCCATGCCCCTGGGGTGTTTGGAGGACATTAATGCAGTGACTGGAAGGGAAAGGACCCAAAGTTCACACTTCTGGGTCTGTATCATAATTCACATGCAGAACAGCTTTGTGCTCAGGTCTGCACATTGCACAATTTTATTTCTCTCTCAAGCTTAAATTTAATTCTTTGAGCAGTGAGTTCTACAATCCCTAATCTGGCCAGAGTAATGACCAATAGATGGATAGATAGATAGACACCAAACATCAATCAATCAATCTATCGAATTGAGAATACAGCTACAAATCATAAAATCCTCCCCTTTAATTTTACTTAAATTGAATTCCCCTTTAATTGCAGCAAAGGAGGTTGGACATTAGGAAATATTTCCTGTCAGGGCAGTTCTGGCATCTCCAGGGCCTCTCTGTTCCCTGGCAGCATGGCCCACACAGCACAGAAGGAACACAGGGCTGAGGCTGGGGACTCAGGTGCCCAGCTCCCATTGCAATGAATGGAATGAAATGGGAAATGCTGAGGTGCCCTATGCAGCTGTGCAGTCAGCATTTGGGTAATCAAGGCCCTGCCACCGTCTATTTTGCTGGCAGGGAGCAATCTTGAGCCCTGATGGGAGGAGATTCCAGCATGCACATGTGGTGAGGCTGGCCAGCCTGTTGGGAAGGGGCTTTAGCCATCTCCATCCCTCCTCTCGCTTGGCTACTTACTTCACCTGACTGAGAAGAACTTGGGCCCTGGACACAGCCTGGCCAGTCTTTCCCCACCCCAGGAGATGATGTTGATCACAAGGTTCTTGTCCTGTCCCCACTCTGTTGACCTGACGGCCAAATTCTTGCTGTCCAAAAACACCCTACCAGAGACAGGGTCTCCAGTCCATGTGGCAGAGGAAGGCTTTATGGTCACTACCTCTAAATAAGGGACAGGCTTCCTAGTGGGTCTAGACCAGGTGAGGCTGGGGCTTGCCTGGACCCAGACTCCCAAAGCACAAAGCCAGCCCCCCAGAAGCTCACACTGCACCACACACCTCCCACACGAAAGAGCAGTAGGAGCACCTGCCAAGTGGCACCTACCCTCCACAGCAGCTCCAGTAGTTTTCTTTAATGTCCATTTTCTCCCCACTTCTGCTGGACTCAAAGCTCTAGGAATGAGGGAAGTGAGAAACACAGGAGACCACTGCCCCTGCCAATCATGGCCCCCAGCTCTTCTGTAGAGGTTGTTGTGGAACTATGGAAATCCTCTTCAGTGACATTCAAGTGTCTGAGTGTCTGGCTGTTCTACACAAGTGGTTCAGAGACGTTCAGGGTGGTGGGACTTCATTCTCCTGCTGGTGTGGGTTGATCAGCAGTAAGTACAAATCTTGTGAATGACTTTGGGTTGCAGCCTTTCCTCAAGAAGTGAGACTGAGTCTCCCCCCCCCCGACACTCCCTTCCTTCCCTTGGAGGTGGTGGGATTCGAAGCCTTCCAGGGCTCTGCTTTCTGAGTTTTCAGCTTTAAGCTACTGGATGAGGAAGAGAGCGGCCAGGCCGGTGGGTTGCTGAACCAGGGGACAGGACAGACCAGCAGGAACTGGTGGAGTGACAACAAAGTCCACAACTAGCTTAACTGTTTTCCTTCCAACAAAGCCCAGTGCAGGTTTGTCATGCCACTGGTGGGGGAAGATGGTGGAGCTTCGGAGGGTCCCCGTCCCCCTAGTAAAACAGTGGCTGGCTCAATGGGAGGAGAAGACAGGAGGGTTTCAGCCACAGCAGTGGACTCCCTAAGAGGAAATCAGGTGAACATAGAAGCAAGACCCCTTTGGCTTCATGAAAGGGGAGGGCTTTGAACCAGTGGGGGATGCAGGCCAATTACTGGGGGGTTCCCAAAAAGCTGAGATAATGGGGGAGGCATTCTGGTGGGACTCATTTATCCAGCAGGAAGAAAAAGCCCTTACTCAGGTGCACCTGTGGATAAGAAAACCAAGACCCTGGACAAAGAGAGATTTCCAGGTCACCACTGTGCTACCAGGAGGTCCCACACTGACTTGAACTGAGATAGAAATTTTCAGAGCTCTAAATGCTGTCCACTTCACCTTGAGACCTGCCGTTTGAATCTTTTCTGGGCACCTGTGACTCTTCATTGACTGGCACCCTGCACTCCTTGGCTAGCCAGATTGTCATGTGCACATTCCTTCTGAGAAAGGTAGAGTTGCCTCTCCAGAGAAACAAAACTCTCACCATTTTCCACTGGTAAAGAGGGGCAGAGCTCAGAGGTGCAGCATTTGACTGCAGCTGAAGAGGGGCTCCATTTCAGGTGGTTTTCTTCAGGAAAATATATTTTCATTTCTATCTCCAGAACATTCAGTTTTTGCCCTGAATGTTTGCAATGAATTTCAACTCTTAAAATTTTCCTCTGCAAATGTGCCAGCACTGAGGAAATCTGTCCCTCAGCTGAGATCAGTTCCCAGCCTGCAAGACTCAGGTTTCTGTTCCCATCAAACACACAAATGGTGGCTGAAGAAAGGACCAACACAGCAGAGAAAAGTCCCTGACAGATCCCAGCTGCAGAGCACCATGCATTGGCCCAGAGCCTCCAAAGCAAGACATGAACGAACCAGGTTAACCCCAGACCCTCAGCCAGGGTCAGGAACTTGCCTTGAGAATGAAAGAATGAGCAGTCCATGCAGTGACTCCTGCCCCAAAGACTCATTTATGAGTAAACCCTGGGGCTCCCAGAGAGGCCAGAGTGTAGAGGAAGAGGGGTTTCTTACCTGGAACAGCTGTCTGGCATGTCCCCTGCTGCTCAGATAGGCCACAAAAAAGAACCTAGGTCAGAACAAACACAGAGAGCAAAAAAACACATGAAGAGACCACAACTTTCAGTCCTCAGAATGCACCAAACCAATCCTCCCAACACAGGCTTGCAAGGATTAAGGTGGCCAGCAAGGCTGAATCACTGCCGAGGCTGAACCTGCAGGAAGAGGCTGGGAGCAGAGATTGTCAGCAGGAGCAGATGGGGCTATAAATCAAGGATGGAAGCTGGAAAGACAGAGGCTGCTGGAAAAGGGCAGCCCCTTGTAGGGCTGAGAGTTCATAGACAGCGCATCCAGATGAAGGGGAGTTGTAGGAAGCAGTCCAGCGAAGGAGAAGTGAAACCTGAGAAGGAAAAGCCAAGAAGCGCTGGATGTGGAGTCCATGCTGAGCTACAACCAGAAGGAGGGATTTCTGCAACAGCCACTGAGGGGGTGGCAGGGAACAAGAGGACTGCCTGGGTCACTGTGGGAGTGACAGTGAATTAAAGGACTGTAGCCCAGAAAGGGGGAAATGCCAAGTAATCCAGAAAAAGGCAGAGCCAGAAGCTGGACATTTGCGGCTTCCGCCACCAAGTTGTGCTGTCCCAGTGACCAGGAGGGACATAGATGTTGGGAGCACATCTTGACAGACTAATGCCTGAGCTGAGCCAGCCAGTAGCAAAAGGCTGCTTCATTGTACTGAGCAAATGAACAGAGGGAAAACATGCAAAGAGACATCAGTCCCCCCAAATGTCTGGGTAAGATATCAGAGAAAGGCAGAAGAAAGGACTTGAGCCCAGGAGCTCTCCCACCCCTAGACCAACAAGCCACCATCAGCCGGTGCTCTGATAAGTACTGCACCTAACTTCACCTTTCCAAGGTCATTTCGAAGCTTTCTTCAGAGCCCTGAAGCAAGAAACCAACTTCCCACTCGGAACAGATCACAAACCACTCTGTCAAAACAAAAGTCAGTCAAGTAGCACTTTAAGGAATTGCAGAATAATTCCTGAGGTGAGCTTTCGTGGAACAGACCCACTTCTTCAGACCACAGCCAAACCAGAACAGACTCGATATCTAAGGCAAACAGAACCAAAAACAGTAGACAAGGAGGACAAATCAGAAAAACACGTCCAAGGTGAGCAAATCAGAGAGTAGAGAAGTGGGGGAGGCAGGGAGGTCAAGAATTAGATTTAGCCAAGTATGCAAACGAGCCCTTTTAGTGACTCAGAAAATTCCCATCCCGGTTCAAACCATGTGTTAATGTGCCGAATTTGAATATTAACGACAACTCAGCTGTTTCCTTTTAAATAGCAGTGCGAAAAAATTTTTTCAGTAACATGTATACTCTTAAGTCATTAATAGAATGGTCCACCACATTAATAGGTTGACTAACTAGTTCGTGGATCTGGAGTGTTTTGATGTCTGTTTTGTGCCCATTAACCCTTTGTCTAAGGGACTTAGAAGACTGTCCAATATACAAAGCATCTGAGCATTGTTGGCGCATGTTGGTAAGAGAAACGCAGGGAACACAAAGTCAGGGAGAGCAGCAAACACACTCTGTGGTGGGAACATCAGGGAGTTCAACTCAAGACTTCTTGCTCCCTGAGCAACACTCGGCCTTGCAAAACTCATCTTTGGAGGAAAAGCAAACATCACATGTCACTGTTTTAGACAAAAACAAAACCAACCAACCCCCGCCACACAAATGCCAGCTGCACTTGACTTCTCCTTGCCAAAGCCTTCCGCACACTTCCTCCTGCCTGGAGGGAAATTCAGCTGGTGCTGCTGGGCTCAGTCATTCACAGCGCTGCCTGGTCTGTGTGACCCCACTCAGCACAAGTTGAGCTTCCTCCGGTGCCTTATAAGATCCAAACACCATCAAAGCTGGGCAAGTGCTTCATTGGTTGGGACGGAGGCTTTTGAAGAGTTCCATCAGGATTTCAACAGTTTCCACCCCACCATCAACCTTAGTCTGCACCAGTCCACAAAAGAGATCCACTTCCTGCACACTAGTGTGCAGAAGATAAGGGATGGTCACAGAAATACCGCCCTATACTGAAAACCCACAGAACTCTTTGCTTATCTACACACCTCCAGATTCCATCCAGAGGAGACTATATCATCCATTGTAGACAGCCAGGAACGAAGGTACAACCGTATTTGCTCTGTTCCATCAGAGACAAACATGTACAAGACCTTTACTAAGCTTTCCTCAAACTACAATAGCCACCGAAGGAAGTGAGGAAACAGATTGACAGAGCCAGACGGGTACCCAGAAGCCACCTGCTACAAGACAGGTCTCGCAAGGAAAACAAGAGAACACCACTGGCCATCACAAAGAGCCACTACCTAAGGCCTCTCCAACACATCATCAGTGATCTGCAAACCATCCTGGACAATGATCCTTCACTCTCACAGCCCTGGAGAGGCAGGCCTGTCCTCGCCAACAGACAGCCTGCCAACCTGAAACAAATCCTCACCACCAACTAAAGATCACAACACAGTAACTCCAAACTGGGAACCAAGCCCTGCAACAAACCTTGCTGCCAGTTCTTCTCGCATATCTACACCACGAATATCCTCACAGGACCTGAAAGCAACCACACCATAAGGAGCTCCTTTACATGCACATCTACTAATATAATACATGCCATCATGCACCAGCAATACCCCACGGCAATTTACATTGGCCAAACTGGACGGTCTCTATGTAAAAAAGTAAATGGACATAAATCAGAAATGAGAAAGGGTAAATTAAACAAATGTGTGGGAGAGCACTTCAATCTCCCTGGACACTCAGTAACAGATTTAAAAGTTGCAGTCCTACAACAAAGACATTTTAAAAATCAAATCAAGAGAGAAATCTCTGAGCTGCAGTTTATTTGCACATTTAACTCCATCAACCAAGGATTAAACAGAGACTGGGAGTGGCTGGCTCCTAAAAAAAGCAGCTTCTCTGCCCTGGGTGTGAACAGCTCCATCTTAGACTCTGACAATGGGCCACATCCCCCTGTGTGATCTGACTTGGTTTTTCCTCTTTTGATACAAACTACTGATCATGGGCCATTTCCACCTGGACAGATTAGACCATGTCAGCTCTGGCCCTCCCTTTTACTGGGACCCCACTCTTGGTGTTAGGAGAGTCATACTCACACCAACTGAGCAAGCCAGCCTGCACAGTGACAGCTCACAAGGGCCCTTTCAGAAAGGAGCAAGAGGCAGCTGCAGGGTCCCTGGGGCCTCTGGAATTGGCTTGTTACGCCTCCCCCACTGCTCAGAATCCCCACAGCAGGTGGGAGAGAAGATGGTCCAAGTGCTCTTTTGTGCCCTTGCACACAGCTGAGCACAGGCACCTCCAAATGGCCCCTCTGCATGGAGAGCTTCCTGGGGAGCAGCCAAGAAGAAGGAAGTGGGGAGGGGTCTCCTATTACCTTGGAAGAAAGGCCAGCAATGGAGAATGTGGGTATCGATCCCACTACCTCTTGCATGCTAAGCAAGCGCTCTACTATTTGAGCTAATTCCCCCCAGGCAAGTGAATGTTCTGCCCCAGCCACCTCATTGTTGAGTCCATAGGTCCCTGCAGCTCCCCAGACTCCTTTCCTAAGATGACACTTGTAAAACCAGTTCCAACCAGCTGGCTGAGCGGTTTCGACAGTGCTGCTGATAATGTCACAGTGACGGTTTCAAGATCCAGGTGAGACTTTGGGGCCTCTTGACTAAGTGGCCTGGCTGCTGTGGATGGGGAGGTTCCATCATGCACAGGGAGCTGTGCAGTGCCAGCCTTGTGGGAGGGCTCTATGGGAATCCCTGCCTGCATCACAATGCCGGTGCTGGCGGGTGCTTTCTGACAGCTCTGGCTAGTAAACACACCCAGATGGGGCACTCCAAAAAGAGCTCTAGAAATAAATCACACACGTGGCCAGTAATTAGAAGCATAAAAATATGCCCCAGAGCCCCAATGTGAACCCCTCCTCCCACAGACACTGACTGTCCATGATCTCCTCTGCAGCTGCTCTCAGGAATGAAGCATCTGCCAAAGCACCACATGCTACAGACCTCTGCATTTCACAGAGCCACCCCTGTTGCAGGTATATCACCTGCCCATGAAGATCAGTGAAACTCTGAGCCAAGGGAGATGACACGGTCAGAGGCCACCAGGCAGTGCAAAGCCAGGCTGCCAGGCACCAGCAGCCCCAGGCAGTGGCATTGTGATGCAGGCAGGGATTCCCATAGAGCCCTCCCACAAGGCTGGCACTGCACAGATCCCTGTGTGTGCTGGAACCTCCCCATCCACAGTAGCCAGGCCACTTAGTCAATATGCACCAAGGGCTCACATAGAGCTTGAAACCGTCACCATGGCATAATTAGCAGCTGTGTCTAAAGAGCTCAGCCAGCCAGCTGGTAGGAACTGGGCTAACAAGGGTCATCTTTGGACAGGAGCCAGGGGAGCTGCAGGGACGTATGGAGTCAGCAATGAGGTGACTGGGGCAGAACATCCCATTTTCTAGAGGGTGTTCGCTCAAATAGTAGAGCGCTTGCTCAGCCTGCACAAAGTAGTGGGATCAATACCCACATTCTCCCATAAAACTGCTCTCCTTGTAACTTCCTGCCCAAGGAATCAAGGGGAGCTGCTTTTGCGGCCCACCCCCCGGAAGCTCACAATGTACAGGGGGTTTGGGTTTGTCTGTGGTGAGCGATGTGCACTGGCACAAGAGAGCACTATCATCATCTTGTCTCCCAGCTGGTGGGAAGAGGAAGTGCTCTCACGTGCAGGCTGGATTTGAAAGAGGAAGTCAGGGCCATGGGCTGCCTCAGGTGAGAGAAAGTGGTGATGCACAGGAGAGCCATGTCCTGAAAAGGGAGATACCCCTGGAGCAGGTAGGAACAAGTTGCAGGTAGGTCATTTTGGAGGGCAGGTTTAGCACTGCACATGCAGAAGGTTCTGGAGTTGGGGTGACAGCTGTGGGGTCTGCTCCTGTGGGCTCTGTGTCTGTGGTAGGACAGCAGCCAGGGCAGCTGCTGCTCCAAGGCCATGTGCTCTGGGTGAGCTGGGAGCAGCTGAGCTCAGGAGCAGGCAGCAGACTGGGGTCCCTCCAAAGGAAGCACATTGCAGCAGGGGCTGATGTTGTTACCCCTGTGCCAGGGAACATGGGCCATGTTAATGTCGTGCTCAGGGGAAGAGAGGGAGGGGACAGGCAGGGTCCAAGGGGAAACCTGGCAGGGGCCTAGTACATTGCGTGAGGGGCAGCAGGGTCTGAGGGAATTCCGAGCCAGGGCTCAGGGCTGTGGGGAATGGGAGACAGAGTCTGAGGGGGAGATTCCAGGTTGGGGTTCAGGGTGGTGGGGGAGGGGCTGTGGGGATGCCTGGGTGGGATGCTGAGCAGTGGGGGAGGGACAACAATCTCACTCCAGGAACCACACTGTACCTACAGCTGCCTGTTGCTCCTTTCTGAAAGGGCCCTTGTGAGCTCTTTCTCTGTAGCTTGGATAGTTTAGGTGGGTAGCACATGGTGCTCGTAAAACCAAGGGGTCGAGCCCTTGCTAGCCAGTAGACAAGTGCAGGGTGTTCCTCTCTTACCCTTTGCTGGACTGCTATAGGCACCAATGTCCAAAGACATGAAGGAAGTTGAGTGGCTTCTGGAGACCTGACCAGAGTCTTGCTCAGGAGGCTTCACTCTGCTTTGCAGGGAGGAGCCCTGCCCTTTATTCCTTTCACTCCATTACCCTTCCTAATGCCCCTTCACTGGGGTGCTGATGAGTGACAACCTGACCTGCAGGGCTTGTTATCTTCTGAGCAGCTGCTGCTGTGCCTGTGACAGACCTGGATTTATAAGGGGGTTCTACACAACAAAGTTATTTCAAAAAAACTATCCCAGCCTCTGCACAAGGCAACCGCTGCTTTAAAATAATTCAGAAATAAATAGGGGACGGCTTATTTTGAAATGGGTAAACCTCCTTGTACAAGTACAAGTAACAGCAGCTGTGTGGAAACGGGCTGCAAAGACAAGGGTAAAACCAAGTTTGAAATAAGCCATAGTGTGTCCATTGGCTGCATCTGAAATTAGCTTCCTGTGTGTAGATGCGGTATTAGGAAATCTTGGTCTTGCCACTCACTGGTGCTGCAGCTCTCCCAAACACTTCATGCACCCAGAGTAACATTACCTAGAGTAAACCTCCTTTAACCAATCGTCTGGATCAGACTCTGACCCTCCCCACACAGACGCTGCCGTCCAGCGCAGTTAGTCGTGGGAAAGGAGAATGGGCCAAAGAGGATCCTCCTTGTGCTCATGTTCCTCACCATGAATTCTCTCCCCAGCCGCCGGGGCAGAGCTCTCAAGAAGGAGACTCCCTGAGGCAAAGCCCTGGGGGGTCTCTGAGATGGCCCCGGCCCTGCAGCCTGTCCCACCTGGCCATTGTGCTGGACTGTCTGTGAGGTCACCACCTCCCCACCTCCTTTAACCAATCATCTGAGGTTCTTCCAAAGGCCCTTGTGATGTCACAGACACACCCACCAGTGCCCTGCAGGGCTCATGTCCCGCCCCTGGCAGCCCCCTCTGCAAACGCACCCCAAGGGTCTGGAACAAAAAAGGCACATAAGAAACACGAAAACCCAAACTCCTCCCATCGTCAGTGTCCTGTGGGATCCTGGCACTGGGGCAGGTGGGGAGAGAGGAGGGGAGACTGGTGGATTCTGACCTGTCCACTGCAGAGGGCACAATAAGTGAAAGGAGAATTTTAACTCCTCCCGTCCTCAATGTCCTCTGGGCAGCAACTCCAGCTTCCCTCTGGCACAATGTCTGTGCTGGGGAATGGGAAGGTGGTGTTGTGGACAGTCCAGCCGTGTGGGTTGGCCCCACAAAGACATATTTCTTTAAAGTGCAACAAGACCATTTTTTTGGTTTAAGATAGAGACTAACACAGTCACCTCCCTATCAGCAAGCAGTGACATAATAAGGTGGCTTAGCTGGCTAACATACCTGACTAATAAACAGGAGATCATGGATTCAGCTCCCGGTGCTGCCCTGTTGTAGGTCTTTCTTAATGTTTCCCTATGTCTGTCTGGGGAGCAGAGAAGACCTCCCCTGGCAATCTCTCTCCCTGCTGGGGAAGGTAAAGGCTGATGGAAAAGGAGCGTTGGAAAGAATCTAGTCACAGCCTGGAGCTCGGGAAAAGGCAGTTGTGATGGGTGTGGGTAAGGTGCTGCTGTGGCTGCCAGAAGAGAGTCTGTGCCTCACAGCTTTGTGGTTCTGGGGGCTGCCTGTGTCAGCCAGCTCCTCCAGCATGTTTGTAACACAGACACAATTCCCTGTCGGCAGGAGCTCTGTTCTGCCCTGTCTGCGGGAGCAGCTCCTGCCCACGACCTGCCGCTGCAGAGACATCCCACAGCCCTGTCCCTGCACACCATGTGCACACACTAGTGCGTGACAGGGGGTGTCTCACTCCCAGGCACACCCAGCTCTGCCCCCACCCCAGTGGTAATTCACCTCTCACCCCAGCTGTCCCCAGTGCTGACCTGACACACCTGAGATCCCTCTTGTAGCTTCCTTTTGCTTCCTCACCAACATTTCTTAACCCTTCTGGGAAGCAAAACCCCTGCAGTGGACATGAATTGTGCAGGTGGGAGACGTTCTGACACAGCTTCTGGGTAGGGCCCAAGGTTTCAGCTGGTGACTGTGCAGTGCAGAGGGAGGAGGAGTTTGGCTGTCAGGGGGGAGAGGTGGCAGGCGTGAAGGGGAACCCGGGCAGGGCTTGTGGCTGAGGGAGGAGGGGAAAAGGGCAGTGGGGGGGTCGGCAGGGTCTGAGGGGACAAGGGGATCAGGGCACTGGGGAGGGGTGGGAGAGACAGGATGTGAGGGACCCACTGCAGGGCCCAGGACAGCTGGCAAGGGGCAGCCGGGGCTGGGGGAACTCCAAGCTGGGCTCTGAGCAGTGGGGGATGGGTGAGAGAGTCTGAAAGGGGAGGCCAGGCTGGTGGGGGAGGGGAGGAAATCTCAGTCCAGTGGCCCTGCAGCTGCCTGTTGCTCTTTTCCAAAAAGGCCCCGTGTGAGACTTTTTGCAGCTGGCCAGCTAGCTCAGTTGGTCAGAGCGTGGTGCTAATAACGCCAAGGTCGTGGGTTCAAGCCCCATGCTGGCCATGGGCAGGTCTTTTCTGTTTTCCTTCTTGCTGCTGCTCTGGGCAGGAGGCCAAAAGAGCTGAAGGAACCAGGCTGAGAGGTTGGCAGGGAGCAAGTCAGAGTCACCACCCCAGGCTGAGGGAGGGGCTGCAGAGTGGGCCTGGGGGAGGTGAGGATCCCCAGATTCCCAGCTCTGCAACACACACCTCCAACAGGAAGGAGCAGCAGGAGCCCTCTGCCAAGGGCACCAGCCCCTACAGCAGCTCCTTTGGCTTTCTGTGTTCCCCATCTCCCTGGCAGGCCTTCTGGCCTCAGAGGCTCCCTCCTAGAGCACCTGCTATTGCAGCACCACAGGCCCAGATATCTCACCAGTCTAAAGTCCCTGCCTGCCCTGCTCCTCTTCCCTCATGAGTTCTGCTTCTTCACTCAGGTCCTCCCAAAAGCTGCTGTGGTGGGCAGAGGGCTGGGGAAGGCACAGGAAGGGCCCTTGAAGGTGAGGTGCAGAAGCACAAGGAGAAGGCCCTGGAGGAAGTCCATGATGAGCAGCTTTGCCCATGGGAGCTCAGGAGAGGGGCAGAGAGGTACAGGTGACAGGGTGGGTGGGTGGGTCTCTGCAGAGGTGGGGTTGGCTGGCAGTCCTTGGGGAACGGGGAGAGGCCTGTGGGGAGGAGAGGAGAGAGCAGCAGGCTGCTGGGGGCAGAGCTCAGGGGAAGAGGCAGAGCTGGGATAGAAAGAGGAGAAATGGGAGGAGGAGCACAGGTGGCCTCAGAGGGAACAGGCCAAGCAAATCAGATCCCCTCCCACTCCTCAGGAGCTTCCTGTACTGGCACCAGCCTCCCCAGTGCCGCTGCCATAGGCCACAATGGACATTCTCGTTCCTTACATGATGCTGACAGGCACTGACCAGAGAGGTGAAGAGTTATTCCTCCAAAATAATCTAGTTCACAATAACGCCTTCACACTACAAGGAGGCCCCAGAATAAACAAAACATATTTCACAACGGCACGTCCATGCACAACAGAGCCTGTCTGTGAATAGAGACCCTGGAGGCATGCCGGGGATATAACTGCACAGCAACGTTGTTTTGGAATCCAATAATCTTGAATAACTTAGTTTTTAATAGCCCCAATTTCCTGACTCTACAGCCCCTATTCCAAAATCTCTGTTTTGGAATTGGCACTCTTCCGAGGAGAATGAAGTTTACAGCCCTGCAAAAAGCTGTCTGCTATTTCTAAATTATTTCAGGAACCTGCCCAGCTCTCTCAGAGTTAGAACCTTATTTGGAGGTTTCAGGGTTTGAGTCCCAGGCTGGGAAAGCTGCATTCACCTTGCCTTGTGCATCAGGAACCCAAGAACCCTGCTCATGCCTGGGGCCATGTGCTGGGTCCCAGACTGCCAGGTGAAACCCGAGAAAGTAAAAAAGCACAGTACCGGCCTTCTCTAGCTTGCTGTGATCGTACAAGGGTTTGTACTCTGCATTGTGGCTATAGCAACCTGGTTTCAGATCCAAGAGACAGCAGTAATAGTCCAGTGTTTGGGTAGTGCTGCTTTTATTTCACCAGGAGGATGGTGAAACACTGCAATGCTTTACCTAGACAGGTGGTGCAATCTTCATCCCAAGAAGTTTTCTTGTCCTGGCTTGTACAGGCCCTGGCTGGGATGATTTAGTTGGGGTTGGTCCTGCTTTAGGCTGGGAGCTGGACTGGATGACCTCCTGAAGTCCCTCCAAGCTCTAGGATTCTATGATTCTCATCTCATCTCCACAGGAAGGAGCCTGGACAGCTCAGTCTCTGACTCGGGGAAGTGCCGTGGGGCCACGTGCTCAGGAAGCCCAGGATGGAGAAAAGGAGCTGTGGGAGAAAGAGCAGCTGCAGAGAAGCGATGAGGGCAGAGTGCTGCTGCCAGCTGAGGGTGAGAGGTGCCCAGCGTTCAATGCCAGCCTGTTCAAAGGTGTAAGAAGCAACTGGGGAGGGGTGCAGGCCACCATTCAGGACTCTGTTTCTTGCAGCCCAAGTTCAAGGTCAGAGGCACCTGCTGGCGCTGCCTTGGCAAGCAGTCTGTGCTGCTTCCCTCTCTCATCCCATGCGTGAGAGACAGCGAGGTGACTCATGCCTGCTGGATCCAGGTCTTTGGCTGAGCTGGCTGGAGGGGTTGGGGCAATCAGCTGGTGCTCTGGAACTTGGCAGTGTGCCCAGAGATCCTGAGAGGCCTCAGGCTGGTGTGATCTGGTGACACTGTCCTTGTAGCTGAGCAGAACTCTGGCTCCAGGGAGGTGAGCCAGCCAGCAGCAGCTGTTCAGAGGGCACCAGGCACTGCAAAGCCAGGCTGCCAGGCACCAGCAAAGAAACAAGTGAGAGAACATGGTGATGCACATGTGACCCATGCACCTGACACGGAGACACCCCTGGAGGGGACGGGGGGGGGAGTTGTGTCTGCATCACTTTTGGTGGGCAGGTTTAGCAGGCAGAAGGTTCTGGAGTTGGGGTGACTCCTGTGGGCTCTGTGTCTGTGGTAGGAGAGCAGCCAGGGCAGCTGCTGCTCCAAGGCCATGTGCTCTGGGTGAGCTGGGAGCAGCTGAGCTCAGGAGCAGGCAGCAGACTGGGGTCCCTCCAAAGGAAGCACATTGCAGCAGGTGGTGATGGTGTTACCCCTCTGCCAGGGAACACGGGCCGTGTTAATGTCGTGCTCAGGGCAGCGGAGGAAGGGAATAAGCAGGGTCTGAGGGGACACCGGCAGGGGACTAGCTCAGACAGAGCGGGGCAGCAGGGTCTGAGGGAATTCCTAGCCAGGGTTCAGGGCAGTGGGGAATGGGAGACGCAGTCTGAGTGGGAGATGCCAGGTTGGGGTTCAGGGTGGTGGGGGAGGGGCTGAGTGGATGCCTGGTTGGGGTGCTGAAGAGGGAGGGCGGGAGAGCCGTCTCACTCCAGGAGCCATACAGCAGCTGCCTGTTCTGAGCTGTTTCTCTGTAGCTTGGATAGTTTAGGTGGGTGGCGCATGGTTCTCACAACACCTAGGGTGTGAGCCCTTGCTAGCCAGAAGACAAGTGCAGGGTTTTGCTCTGTTACCCTTTGCTGGACTGCTATAGGCAGCAATGTCCAGAGACATGAAGGAAGTTGAGTGGCTTCTGGAGACCATACCAGAGTCTTTCTCAGGAGGCTTCACTCTGCTTTGCTGGCAGGGTCTCTGCCCTTTATTCCCTTCACTCTATTACCCTTCCTAATGCCCCTTCACTGGGGTGCTGATGAGTGACAACCTAACCTGCAGTTCTGGGTGTCTTCTGAGGAGCTGCTGCTGAACCTTTCACAGCCCTGGGTTCATAAGGGGGTTCTGCACCGCAAATTTATTTCAAAATAACTATCCCAGCATCTACACAAAGCAACCCACTGTAGTGCATCTAATGGCTGCATTTGAAATAGGCTTCCTGTGTGCAGACGCTGTATTTGAAAACGTTGGTCTTGCCACTCACCGGTGCTGTTAGCTCTCCTAACAATTCATGCACCTAGAGCAATGTAGGTCCAACAAATTAAGTCTGACACAATTTACCTCAGCGTGCAGCCAGTGCAGTCAGTAGAACACGTTTCCTTTTCATACACAGCTACACTGCACTTTTGAAGAGAGTTTTGTGTGGTGTGTGTTCTGTTTGGGCCTGTTTGCTCCTCTCCAGAGGAAGGGACATTAGTGGCTCACAGACAGTTGCACTGAACAGCACTAGGCCAAGGGAGCTGGAAAGAGGACCCTCATTCACATCCGCTATTTAGTATCTTTGGGGACTGCAGAACCTTAACCGAGTGTTTTCCCTGCCTTGGTTTCGCCCAGCACCACCTGGATCAGACTCTGACCTTCCCCACACAGACGTCTGCCATCCAGCGCAGTTAGTGGTGGGAAAGGAGAAGACGCGAAAAAGGCTCCTCCTCGTGCTCACATTCCTCATCCTGAATTCTCTCTCCAGCCTCCAGGGCAGAGCTCTCAAGAAGGAGACTCCCTGGAACTTGAGAAAAGAAATCCAATAGGATGTGTTACCCACAGTTTTATCTACTCAGCCAGGACGCCAATGCTTTTGCAAGACCAGATAAACTGGAAATAATCACAGGGCCCAGGGTTACCATCACGGAAACACAGACTTCCAACAGCAAACTTGGCTCCCAGCATATGGGCAGAGTTGGGGGGGGGGGTCCCATTGCTGAGCCGTGTGGTTAAGAGTCTGTGGTGATATCTGCTCAGGGATCAAGGCAGTGAGGAGGAGCGGCAGCATCTGAGGGGCACCCAGCCAGGGCCCAGGGCAGTGGAAAAGAGGTGGCAGGATCTGAGGGGATAGTGAGGTCTGGCCCAGGGTCGTGTGGGTGGTTGAGATGTGGCAGGGTCTGAGGGGTATCCAGCAGAACAGCATGATGGGGGCATCCAGGTCTGTTAGCCGGCGGCCAGGTAATGTGCGGTGAGGTACTCCCCTGGGTCCTAAGCAACCCAGTTTTTTACTGTTAGAGCAGGCAGCTCCTAGCACACTCACCCACGGCCAGGCTGTAGTAACCAAACGGTTAAAGTTCTTTTTGTTGTGCCGGCTGTGTTGCAGTGACAAAAGGGTTAACAAAATGGTTAGGCTTGGATCTTAACTAGTTACAAGTTTATTTAAGCTACAGTTATAAGCGTGCCTATTGTTTACTTCTTATATGCTAGCAAAGTACAGGTGTTGACAAGTTACGTTACAATCCAATACAAAGATATCTGTTACCATCTAACACAATGATATCTTGACACTAGTTACAGAGCTCTAATTCTTTAGCTGTGCACAAAAAAAAAGTCAGAGATCTAGCATGGGTGTATCTTACCCTCTCAGCGTCTCTCAATACCAGCGTAGCCAAGCCGGATCGGTCACTCAATTCCGCGGAAAGACGAATACGAGGTTGGGCGTCCCCAGTTGTGGACCTCGGGAGGCAATCACCTGACCCGACCAGCAGGTAGTTGGTGGAGATGCACTCAAAGTTAGAGTTCTGCTGGACCCATCTTTTATACCCCTTCTGGGTTACGTATTCTCTTTCTTATCTATGGTGCCAGATCATACTGGTCTGTCTTTGTGACTCCAGTTTGTTACAAGGGCATTTCTACTTAGTTTGCACTTGTAAGACAAGAGATAAGCAATTTAGGAGTAGAGGACATTCTTTTGTGCGGGCGGGGCACGTCCCCTTCTGGGTGATTGTGTGTGTGCATCATATTGATCAATGCCAGCTGTGGTGATTTCTGAGGGTCCCCCCCCCCTCATGTTGACAGTCTGGCCTGTTAGCCTTCTAGCTGTACTTTCTGCTTCTCAGGGTCACGATAAGTTAGCATATCTGGGCCTCAGTGAGGGCATCAAAGACTGTGCTGTCAGCAGCCATTTCCGTGCCCTGTGTGCTTCTCGGTGGGGGGGGGGGGGGCAACGAGCAAGCTGGCTTCTAAGGGGGAGACTCTGTCTGGCTACAAGGTCTGAGAGGTCTCCGGGCAGTGGCTCAGAGCAGTGGGTAATGGGTGACAGAGTCTGAGGAGATGCCATTTGGGTGTTCAGATGGTGGGGGACACTCTGACGGGATGCCTGGATGGGATTCAGAGCATTGGGGAGCGGCAGCAATCTCATTCCAGAGACCAAAATATCCCTGCAGCTGCCGCTTGCTCCTTTACAAAACTCCTCCTTGTGAGGCAGCTAGCGAGCTCAGCTGCTTTGAACATGGTGTTCACAGTGCTAAAGTGATGGGGTGAATCCAATTTTTAGGTGATTCCCTGCTTTTAGTTACCTGACTGCAAAAGTCAGGGAGGCCAAAAGAGGTGAAGGAAACAGGATGAGAATTGGGCAGTGACCTCCAGTTTCAGAAGATCAAACCAGCTGATTGTTTGATTTCCCAGAGGGAAGGTGAAATCTCATCCTCCCCCAACGTCCCTCAGGCAGGGGCAGAATAGGGTCCTTCTTTCCTACAGGTCACTTCTTCAAAGGATCATCTCGGGGGTGCTTTGTTTCAGTAAAACAACAAGAAGTTCTGAAGCAGCTGACAGACTGAGAGATATTGTGCGGCATAAACTTTCGTGGGCAAACACCCGCTTCATCTTTGTACCTCTTTGCCCTTTCACACAAGAGTAGCCCTGCCTATCTCCTTCCCCTCCCCAAAAGCTTGGCCAACAGCAGGTCACACCAGGATCCTGTGAGAAGGAGGCAGTCGGATCCTTTTGCCTCTAGGGTGTCATGTCACATCCCAGCTGCTTCCCCACCATCAATGTGCTGCAGTCCTCTGTGACCACTGGGACAATGTGGACAAGTCAGAAAGGACAATGAAGTGAGTCAAGCTGAGGGAAGCAGACATGGCCACTTGCCATAACTTATTTCTTGCTTGGGATGGCTGACAAAACCATCCCCAGCTGAGAACGGGTGTCCTCAGAAGCACTCAAGTAGCTGTTGAAGTCGCTCAGTAAAGACAGCATTAGACTTAAGATGTAAAGGTCCCTGGCTCAATCCCAGACTTCAGCAAAACTCCAAGTGGAAGGGCTGTAAAACTACAGGTACTGAGTCTTTCTTAAGCTCTGTAGAAAAGCCTCCTCAAAGACATCCTAATGCCCAGGTATTCTGGCTTTTATTTATTTGACGAGGGAGCCGTCATTGGCTATCACAGTGCCAAGGTACTTGACCTCCTCGACTGTTTTTAACTCTCTTCCTGAAATAAAGTTTGAAGCAGGGAAGACCCACAGTTCCTTGAGCAGGTTGAAACAGTACCTCAGTCTTTCCTAGGGTGATGGACAAACCAAAGAGGCAAGCGGCATCAGGAACCTTGTTGATGATGAGCTGGAGATCAGATTCCTTGTGTGCCAAAAGTGCACAGTCGCCAGCCAAAAGGGCTTCCATGACACGCCTCTCAAGCATCTTGGTTTTAGCATTCAGATGACAAAGGTTGAAAAGTGACCCATCAAGTCTGTATTTTAAGCAGACTCCACACATCACACTGATGCATTCCCTCATTGAACCTGAGCCAATGCCACCTTTGCACTGCTCCAGCATTCAGTTTGTTCCCTCTCCGCTGCCCCACCGATCCACTGCTGGTGCTAATAACCTACTGCTTCTCTATGTGTTTGCTGGGGTGTTCTCCTGAGACAAAGACCTATGATAGCAGCTCTTGGTGATCTTAGCTACCACTAAAACACTAGTTTTCATGATTAACTTTATCAGCTGGGGAAAAGTAAAAAAAAAACACGTTGAGAACAATATGACAAAAACATTCAGATAACTAGCTCCAACCCTACTTCTCTACCTTTTGTTCTACAATGCTTTAAAGTAGGGGAGCCCTGGGCAATTCATGTCTTGTGCATTTAGGATGACTGCCCTTTCCCCCACAATGACTTGGAGCATTGGTGAGATTTCACAATTCTTATGCTGAGTGTGAGCATAAATTGTGATTTTACAACAATGTGTTTAAAATAGACAATGCTCATTGCTTCCTTGCTACCCATCAGGCTTTGTTTGCAAGGTATCACATATGCACCCCTTTGCACTCTCATGCAAATGATCTCTGGGAGACACATGCCTCCCAGCCTTCAGCAGCACTGAGTTCCTGCTGGCACGTTGCTTACACTGGAATGGCTGAGGGTTCATAGCCAGTACAGAGCAGTGAAGTGGGAGTTCTAGGAAGCAGTCCAGGGAAGGAGCAGGGAGAAGTGGGAGGAAAAAGCCCAGAAGTGCTCAGTGTAGGGTCCCTGCTGGGCTGCAACCAGAGGGAGGGAGCACCTGGGTTCCACCAACGCCACTGAGGGCAAAGATGAGGCTTGTGGCAGGGAATGAGAGGATTGTCTGGGTGACTGGGAGTGCCAGAGAAATGAAGGACTGTAGCTCAGAAGGGAGAACAGCCAAGTCATCCAGACAAGAGGGAGAGTCAGAAGCTGGACAGTTGCAGCTTCTCTCAGCAAGAGGGGCTGCCACAGTGAACAGGAGAGGTGGAATCACTGGCAGGACCATATCTTGACAGAGGTGATACTTGAGCTGAGCCATCCATTAGCAAGTGGCTGTTCCATTACTCTGAGCAAATGAACAGAGGAAAATCATGTCAGAGGAGAGGAGCCCCTGAGCTGTCTGGGTCAGCTCTCAGACAATGGCAGAAAGAGGACTTGTCTGGGATTTGAACCCAAGACCTCTCCCACCCTAAAGGAGAATCATACCCCTAGACCAACAAGCCCTTCTTGTAAAAGTAGCCCTGGGCTTTCCACAGAATCAGGTTTCAATAAAGCCCCAGTGCTCTGATAAACACTCCACCTAACTTCACCTTTCCAAGGTCATTTCCAAGCTCTCCTCACAGCTTTGAAGCAAGAAAGCAACTACACATTCGGGACAGTTCACAAACCACACTGTGTGTAAGAAAAATGTAGGCAACATAAAGTCAGGGAGAGCAACAAACACACGCTTTGGGAGGGGACATCAGGGAGTTCAACTCAAGACTTCCTGCTCCCTGAGCAGCACTTGGCCTTGCAAAACAAACCCGGCTTCTGACAAACAGCAAACTTCACTTCTAACAATTTTAGACAAAAGTAAAACCAAACAGCCCCACACACCAGCTGAACCTGACTTCACCTTGCCAAGGACTTCCCCACACTTCCTCCTGGTTAGTGTGAGATTCATGAGCTCAGGGTGCTGGAGCTGCTGGGCTCAGTCCTTCACCACTCTTCACCTGCCTGGTCCATGTGACTGCACCAGAACAAGCTCAGCTTGCTCCCATGCATTACAAGATCCAAACACCATCAAACCTGGGCAGGACCAGGAGTTGGGGCTGGCAGGGGTCAGGTGTGTGCAGATAGCAGAGTTTCATCTGGTATTTCGAAGGAGGAAGTAGAAAGAGCAGTGAGACGACAAAAGAAAAACAAGAGCCCTGCAAATGATAAGCTCATGGGAGAGATGATCAAATACAACAGAGAAAGTATGATTCAGGAAATACACCAACTCTGTAGCATCGCAAGGAAAGAAGGAAAGGCCACTAAGGAATGGACAAGGTCCGTGGTAGTGACAGTCCAGAAGAAAGGAAGTGCACAGAACGATTGCACTAATGAGTCATCAAGGCAAGGTGCTGATGATGATACTGATGGAGAGATTGAGATCACCGCTAAAGGAACATCTAGCAGACAAGCACATGGGATTTGGGAAAGATAGAAGTACCATACAGCATATATAGGCACAGAGATTAATAGCAGAGAAAGTTTGCTGAGCAGCAATGCGTGAAAGGCAATATGGAGAACTGAGAATGGTTAAAAGAAAACACACAGCCAGGCATTGTGGCATGAGGACATCACGAACCCCCATCTCTGAAAGGAAAGGGAAGGTCACAGTTGATTCCATGCATGTTCCAGCTTCCCTCCCATCCCTTGGCTCTGCTGCATGTCCCACAGTTCTTCTGGTGGTGGCCACACGCCTTTGGGCTCGAGGACCCATCTTCCTATTATCAGCCCTCTTACCAAGCAATAATCTAACTGGGACCATGAATGAAACTACCAGTTAGCTCTTTCCCTCATACAGGAGTGTGTTCGTCTTTCAGGTGCTACAGAACTGCTTGTTTTGTGATGCTACAAAATAGCTTGGCCACCCCCTGAGACCTCACCCAGTCTGACCTGGAGAAAATAATTAGCTTTGGTATGGCAGTTTGAGGAGGAGATAAAATGTTGGAATCTTGTTGCAAAGAATTTTGTCCCCAAATGCATCAATGATGTGAAAATACTGAACGGCCTCATGAGGAATTAAAAAATGAAGTGACTAAAAATTAAAGAATAAAAAAGGAAATTAAAACTGAGGCAGAAGGGGCTTCTGGAGGGAGCGTTTCCTTCTGTAAGATCCCCGTGGGCCGCGCGTCTGAACATGTGTTCTGGAGTCTGGAAGAGCTTCTTCTGGACTCCACATAATGCGCCCATCTGCTAATGAGGAACAGAACATTTCCATCCATGCCCCATTCGCATCTCCTGGACAGCTCATTATTACGCCACTTCTGGAAGCAGCGGCACGTGAAGACAGAGCCGCAGGATCCCCCCAGGCAGGGGCTGCACCCACGGGCTGTCTCTGTTCTGACACAGCCTGTGGCAGGGCCCAAGACCTCAGTGGGTGACAAACAGTGCAGAGGGAGGGGGAGGCCGGGTGCCAGGGGGGACGGGTGGCAGGTGTGAAGGGGAACCCGGGCAGGACTTGTGGCTGAGGGAGGAGGGGAAAAGGGCAGTGGGGGGGTTGGCAGGGTCTGAGGGGACAAGGGGATCAGGGCTCTGGGGAGGGGTGGGAGAGTCAGGATCTGAGGGACCCACTTTGGGGCCCAGGACAGCTGGCAAGGGGCAGCCGGGGCTGCGGGAATCCCCAGCTGGGCTCAGAGCAGTGGGGGATGGGTGAGAGAGTCTGAAAGGGGAGGCCAGGCTGGTGGCGGAGGGGAGGAAATCTCATTCAGTGGCCAGGGGCCCTGCAGCTGCCTGTTGCTCGTTTCCAAAAAGGCCCCTTGGGAGGTCCTGCTCTGCAGGCCGGCGAGCTCAGTGCTTTGAGCATTGGCCTGTTCAACCCGGGGGGGTGAGCTCAGTCCTTGAGGGGAGCCATTTAGGAGTCTGGGGCAAATGGGTCTGTCTACACCACTGCCCTCCTTCAAAGGGAGGCTGGTGAGCAGGGCGTGAGGACGTCATCAATGAAGTGCTGTGCTGCATACGCAGCACCTCATTCAGCTAATTCTCCCCCGCCCCCGGCAACTCCAAAGTTTTAAACTCCTCCAAACTTTGTTGACTCAAGGGACTTTGGAGTTCCCCAGGCAGTGCAAAGTACGGGCAGGTGAGCAGGCTACACTCGCTTGCGACACTGTGTGTGGCTTGTGTGTGTTGTTTGTGTGTAGTGTGTGGCTTGTGTGTCGTACGGGCAGGTGAGCAGGCTTGTGTGTAGCTGTGGCTCACCTGCCCGTACTTTGCACTGGGAGCTAGTGTAGACACAGCCTGAGACAGCCAGGCAGGTTACTGAACTAATTTAGAAATAGTGGATGGCCTTTTTGAGGTCTTTAAAACTCATTCTACTAGAAATAGTGCCTATTCCAAGAGAGAGAATGGGGGCTGTATGGACAGGTAACTGGGGCTCTTTCAAAGAATAGTTTATTCCGAAATAATGCTGCTGTATCGCCATAGCGCCCGTGTGCTTCAAGGGCTCTAATCTGAACTAGGCTCTCTTGTGTGGGGACGTGCTGTTTTCCAATAGGTTTTGTTTATTCTGGGGCTTCCTTGTCGCGTGAAAGCATTATTATCAAATGGCTTATCTGGGAGGAATAATTCTGAAATAAGCTGTTCTGAAATATCTCTGTAGTGCAGACAAACCTGGAAAACCTCTGCCCTGGGGAACAACAGCGGTGGTGAGCTGGCAATGTGTAAAGGCAAATTCCTTATTACAACCAGTCATAGTGTGGGATTATTTCAGGTGTGTTGACACTACAGAGTTTATATATATATATATATATATATATATGAGGATTCACATGTCATAGAACTGGAAGGGACCTCAGGAGGTCATTGAATCTAGTCCTCTGCCCACTGCTGCGAGAGTCCATTACACTGCTGCTCACCTGCCCGTACCTACACACAAGCCGACACTAAAGAGTTGCTGGGGGGGGCGGGGGGAATTAGCTTAATGAAGCGCTGCCTATGCAGCACAGCACTTCCTTAATAATCTCCCTACACCCTACGTACCATGCTCCCATCTTGGAAGGGAGCATGGGAAATCGGGTGTTGGGAGATTACTAACGAAGTGCTGTGATGCAAATGCAGAACTTCATTAAGCTAATTCTCTCCCCCCCGCCCCCCCCCCGGGCAACTTTGAAGCTGTAAACTTGGAAGTGCCAGCTTGTCTCTAGCAGTGACTAACCCGCTGGTACTTCAAAGTGCCTGGGCTACTTCAAAGGAATGGCAGGTTAGCCGTGGCTACACACAAGCTGCTAACAAGGTGCTGAGCCTGATTGAAGGCAGCCCAGCCCTGCCCCAGAGCCAGGGCTGCTACACAGACTGTGTGTGCCCTGCCCTGCTGGAGGGGCTGAGCCTGACTAATGAACTGCGGCCCAGACCTTACCTAGGGCTGGGGCTCACACCTTGACTGCCTATGTGAGATGTGGACAATCCTGCCTCAGGGCCAGGGCCCATATTCTGCCCACCTGCAGCCCAGTTAAGGAGGACTGGGCCCTTTGGGGACTGCTGCCTGCCCAGATCAAGGCAGGGCTGAGAGTTGGAGAGGTCTTGTGGCCTGCTCCACCCCAGTTGGGGCACACCCTGGTCCACACCTGGATACACTGAGTTAGCAATTTGCCCTGGTTTGGCTTTCTCAGCTGTGCCCAGACAATCCTCCTGTATGACAGACTGATGAAGAGAGACACCCAGTGTATCCAGAGGCTCCTGGCTTCCCTCTCCCTGTGCCCCCTGGGCTGCCTCTAGGTCAGGGGCTTCTTGGCCCAGGTTAGGTAGCATTGGCCTGTATAACTCAGGGTGGCTAATTCAATATACTGCACAAGTGTGGGAGAAGGGGTGTCATTACCTGTGAGCTCTCCCTGGGCCTCTTCCCTGCAGCAGTGAGGTCCTGGGTGTTTTCCTCACTCTCAGCCACCCCCTCCCAGCTGGCCACCCAAAGCTCCTGCCTCACAGACCAACTCTGATCTTTCGCTGTGGAGGGAGGAACCAATGGTCACGTGGCAGCTCCACCCAGGCACAGCCGGTGGCTTCCAGGACAGGACAGACCAGGCCAGGCTCAATCAGGGCTCCTGTGTTAGCTCAGTGGGTTTATTGAGGCCAGAGGTACAGCTGACAGCAGGGATCTTGGCGGAGGGCTGGGAACATCTCACCAGGGAAGAAATTTCCCTTCCCAGTTCACAAAGCCTCCATTGTCCTTCTTGCAGAGTGTGGAGAGCACGTGCAGCATCCCTCTGACACTCGCCTCCACCATCACTGGGGCCTGCCGGGGCGGGGGGGGAAGCAGAGTGACGTGAGGGAGCTGGCTCTGGGAGCATCCCAGGGGCCCAGAGACAGGATCAAGTTGAGCCCTTGGCCAAGCTGGACTTCCCTTCAACTGTCCCTCCCCTGAGTGGCATGAATTTTCTTGTGTGTCCCAAGGCAGCGGGGTGTGCAAAACACAGCTGTGTTGTGATGCATGACCTTCACCCTGATTAGTTAGTTAGTTAGTGTAAGGATATCTGCAGGGAAATAACTCTGCTGCGATCAGGTGACTAGAAAGGAATAGAAGGAATAAGCCAGACCTTATTTGTCTCTAAGTTACCCCTCCTGTCTTGTTGAGCAGGTGGGTTGGTTTGGTTGCTAGTTACTAAAATTTTGGTGCAGAACCATTCAAGTGTTGGCTGCCTTACTGTGCAGGAGGGCAACACCCTTGTACTGATCATCCCCTGAGCGAGGAGTCACTGCAATCATGATCCCCATTCCACAGCTGTCAGTGGTGCTGTATGAAGAGGAGGAAGAAAATGGGAGTGGGTGAAAGACTGGAGCAGCGTGTGGTTGGAGGTCAGGATTTTGCTGTAGAGTTCTATGGCTTGTTAATTTTGGCACCAAAGTAGAGGGCAAGCCTCTGAATGGCTAAGGATGTAGATGTGCATTTGTAGAGGTGATGACGATCAGTCAGGTGCCTGTACCCAGTCCTGCTAGAGCTGGAGAAGATCTTACACTGTTGCACGAGGCAAGGTCGGGTTCTCGGCAAGGGGTCTTTTCCAAAATCCAAGGCAGCACTTTCCTTAGAATGACCATATTTCCATTTGCTGAATACGGGACACCTGTAAAATTTCTCAAGTTTGAGCAAGTTCAGTTGGATTCCAGCAGAACGCAGCCTGCAGGGTCACACGCCCAGCCCAGATTTCTGTCAGGGTTCCCATCAGAATGTGCCCAGACACAGTTTTTGTAATGTGGGTGGGAGGAAAGGGACAGGAGCTGCTTCCGGCCACAGCGCATGGGATGTGTGGGAGGGATGACTTGGCCCATGTCTTTGCAGAGCTCTTCTTTGCTCCCCATCCTCCTCTGTGGCTGAAAACAAGTTGTCCTTTCTTGCCCGCACAGAGTCAAAAGGCAGCTCACACTTCTAGGCTGCTGCTGGCCACCAGCATAAGCCGGCCACCTCCTGTCCCCAGCTATAATGTGGGCAGGCAGACATTAAAACCGAAGGCTGCAGTGTGCACCAAGGCCCAGAGGACCTGAGTGGGTGGGGTTCAGCTGATTCAGCCAGAGAGCTGGTTCAGCAGCAAGGGACAAAGCAGCCCCTTGCACATTGGGACAGGTCTTGGAGAGGGGCTTGGGAGTGTGTGGAGAAGGTCTTAAGCCCTTCTCCAGGGAGTCGCTGTGGAACCTGCATTTTTGGGGTACAAACAGCCTGGAGGTGAATATGTCAGGCGGTTTCCACTGAGCAGCACAACGGGCATAAAGCAGATTCCCTGCCTACTCTGGTTCCAAGCTGCTCCGTAGTGAACGGGCGAGAGGATCCGTGTGCTGCCTGCATCCACAGGCATTACCCCCAAAGCTCCCGGTGTTTGGTACGGTCACATCCTGGATCTGCCCCAGTCTGGGAGCCTGTCGGCTGCCACCTCCATAGGCATCCTGGACCTGCCCCAGTTTGGGAGCCTGCTGGCTGCCAGCTACCCAGGAGCCCCAGACCAGCCTGAGCCTACAGCCCTTCTGTCAGTCCACTACCCAATGATGTGGACATGCCCGAATTTCTGGACCTGCTGGCGGGTACTTACCCAGGGAACATAGAGCTGCCCGATCTCCCAGACAAGCTGGAGTGGGGCTGTGAGCCAAGGCAGGGGGAGGTCGGAAGCAGCCTGGGGACTGTGCCCCCAGAGCCCATGTCAGTGTGTTTTGGGGGATCCCCAGAGATCAGCTGTAGCGTGAGCTGTGGTTCAGGCCTTGGGCTGGGGCAGAGAGGAGTGGGTGTGCCTGCGGCCCCTCCCCCTCTGCTTTGACTCTCCCAACCTGCAGTGCCTTTGGGGTGCACTTGCTGCTCTACCCTGCTTCAGGGAACCCCCCTGGTACACTGTGTGAACCCCTCAGCCCTGCCCCGCGGTTCGACCCATATACTCTCCATGGGCTCAGCCCAGCAACTCAGCGCTGAGCCTCATTACCTGCTGCCCCGCTCTGCCCCAGGGCCAGGGCCGGTATATTGTTCGGACTGCTCAGCCCTGCTAACAAGATGCTGAGCCTGAGGAAAGGTGACCCAGCCCTGCTAACAAGAGGCTGAGCCTGTTGAAAGGTGACCCAGCCCTGCCCCAGGGCTCCTACGCAGACTGTGTGTGCTCTGCCCTGCTGTAGGAGCTGAGCCTGACTAATGAACTGCAGCCCTGCCCTGACTTAGGGCCGGGGCTTCTACCTTGACTGCCTGTTTGGGCTACAGCCAACCCTGCCCTTGGGCCTGGGCCCATATGCTGCCCACCTGCAACCTTGTTAAAGTGGACTCAGTCCTATGGACAGTGCTGCCTGCTCCGAACCAGGCAGTGCCGAGGGTTGAAGGGGTCTGGTGTCCTTCTCCACCCCAGAGGGGGCACATGTCCCTGGCCCACACTTCCACACCTGGTGTTAGCAACGTGCCCTGGTCTGGCTCTCTCAGCTGTGCCCAGAGAATCCTCCTGTGTGACAGACACATGAAGAGAGAGACCCAGTGTAACCAGAGGCTCATGGCCACCCCATCCCAGCGCCTTCTGGGCTGCCTTGGGGGCAGGGGCTTCTTGGCTCAGGTCAGGTAGCATCAGCAGGGATAGCGCAGGGTGGCTAATTCAATACACGGCACGAGAGTGGGAGAAGGGGTGTTAGTGCCCATTGGGTCTCCCTGGGCCTCTTCCCTGAAGCAGCGAGGTCCTGGTTGTTTTCCCCACCCCTGACTGCCACCACCAGCTCCTCCCTCCCAGGCCAGGTCTGGGCTTTGGCTGTGGGGAGAGGAACCAAAGGCAGCTGCACCTGGGTGCAGCCGGTGGCTTCCAGGAGAGGACAGAGCAGGCCAAGCTTAGTCAGGGCTGCTGCATTCACTCAGTGGGTTTATTGAGGACACAGGCAGGGCTGACGGTGTGGTCACTGGAACAGTCTGACCTGGGGCTCCTGGAGCAGGGCTGGGAACATCTCACCAGGGAAGAACTTCTCCTTCCCAGTTCACAAAGGCCCCGTTGTGCTTCTCGCAGAGCGTGGAGAGCACGTGCAGCATCCCTCGGACACTCGCCTCCACCGCCAGTGGGGCCTGCTGGGGGGAGAACAGAGTGAGTCGGGGGAGCTGCTCTGGGAGTGATCCAGGACCCCAGGGGCCCAGCTGGAGTCCCCTTGACCTTTGCCTCCCCTGAGTGGCACAAATGTTCTTATGCGTCCCAAGGCAGAGGGATGTGCAACACGCAGCTGTTGTGTGACACCTTCCCTTCACCCTGGTGCACAAAGCACAATTCCTGCGGTGGGAGCATGGCCAAGGGGTCTGGGGCGGGGGGGGGGCTCCTGGCTGGGACTGAGGGTTGGGGTGCAGGAGTGTGAGGGCTCTGCCTGGGAGTTCGGGCTTTAGGGAGGTGCTAGAAATGAGGGATTTGTGTTGCCAGAAGGGAGCTGTGGGTGTGGAAGGTGCTCAGACTGGGGGTGGGTGTGAGGATGGGGGTCCAGGCTCTGGGCTGGGGTGCTGGAGTGGCTTTAGGCTCTTGTTTGGGAGTGGGGTGCAGAAGGGATCCAGGGTCCAGGCTGGGACGTGGGCTTTGGGGTACATGAGGGTACTGGGTGGAGATCACAGATATGACCCCCATACATGTACCTGTGAGCTGGTGCCCGTGACAACCAACTACCCCTCTCTGGCTCCCCACAGCAGCAGCTCTGCTCACCTTCACTCCGGGATTCCAGCAGCTTGAGGATCTAAGCAAGCACCAGCAGGAGCCTGGAAGCCCAGGGCACAGCACTGAATCCCTGAGGGCATCTGAGTGGGA
Source organism: Carettochelys insculpta (assembly GCF_033958435.1). Classification (NCBI taxonomy): domain Eukaryota; kingdom Metazoa; phylum Chordata; order Testudines; family Carettochelyidae; genus Carettochelys; species Carettochelys insculpta. Next base: position 720,027 of record NW_027439072.1, read on the forward strand.
CATGATCCCTTCGTGCAGGGCAGGACAGGTTCCAGCATAACCATTAACCCTACAACGAACTTCTGTCCCAACATATGGCTACCACTGGCCTCTCCCAGCGAGGAACCAACCTGGGTGGAGATGGAATTCCCCATGTCTGTCTGCACCCAGCCAGGATGGACAGCGACACTCAGGATCCCGTCTCCACCATACCTCAAGGCCTGGCACTTGGTGAGCATGTTCAGAGCAGCCTGAGGATGAGGTGCCATGAGCAGAGACAGCAGAGTGTGGGGGAGGGAATGAGCCCTGTAGGAAATGACCCACACTCCTGAAGGAAGGGACGGGACACATGGACAAAGGGGCGAGAGCAGCGCTCCTTTTAATTTCATCTTTCCATGTGCAGAATAAATGTTATGTATCCTGAGGCATGTGCGGATGGGCATCACCAACAAAAACACAAGCTGCCTGCTGCTGGTGCTCTGCTAACCAGCTGGGCAGCATTTCAGTTTCTCCAGGATGGCTGCCCAAGCACTCAGCTTTCAGGATACACTCATGAGAAGAAAACGCTACTCTGAGCTGCTCTCTCTCATGCTCTCAATGATGACAGGTGACATCTCAATGTGACAGGTGAGCACACCTGAGAGCTGTGCTTAAGCTGCTCTTGGTTATGCAAGACCTGGGCCGATATGGGAAAGTGGGACTGGGACATCGATGCTCCTTTGGGTTCCTCCACAACTCTGGCAGGCACAGTGAGGATCTGGAGCCCTGGACCTCAGCTGGGGATGGTCTCTAAATGGGATATGTCCAACCTGAGCATCACTGCGTGGGGATTTCTCTGGCGGGATACAAGCAAAACAGAAAGTTCCTCACCAGATGGGAACTCTGATCTAAAGCCCAAGTGAATTGCAGGCAGACAAAGAACTGCCAGCCCTGCCCAACACAGCGCTGGAGGCTGGAGTGGTGGCAGCAGGATGGGGAACAAGGGGAACACACTGACTGACAGGGGTTTGTGCAAGTAGCAAACCCAGGCAGCAGTCAGGCCCGGCTGGGTGTGCCCTGTACCTTGCTGCAGCGATAGGAGATGATTTGGACCGTATGCCAGCCACAGACATTCTGGATGGAGCCACCCTGGCTGGAGATGTTGACGATGGCCGCCTTGCTGCAGCTCAGCCCTGTCTGGGGGCTTCCCTGGGCAGCCTGCTTCAGCAAGGGCAGGAAGGCCTGGGCAGAGGGGAGAGCAGAGCAGCCATTGGGTCAGAAAAGGAACCAGCGTCATGCTCGTAAGACAGGTCTCCAGAACGGGATGTGTCTCCGTTCTTCCCCCTGATGACCGTCCCCCAGCCAGGTCAGAAGCAGGAGCCCCACCCAGGCAGCTGTGCAGAGCTGTGGATCCTACTCATGGCCTGTAGGGGCCAACAGTGATCCCCAGCTCATGTCCCTGCCTTCAGAGTCCCCATCCAGGGCAGATGAGGGGTCTGCAGTTCCCCACAGCTGCCCACATGGGCCTCCCTGTGGCTCAGCTGTGGCTATTCAGCAAAGAGGCTTTGCCCAGGCAAAGCTGCAAGCCAGAGCCAGGGCAGGGGAAGAGTCATGTGGACACCTGTGGGGACCCCTCGCCAGGAGGACCGAGGATTAGTGACTCAGGCTAGATGCTGCTTCCCCACCTGCCTCTCCTTTAGTTCAAGAAGTTCCAACATGCTCAGCTTGGCTACAGCTTGTGGCTTGGCCAGGAGCCAGGGTGTGTGGGGAGAGGAGTGGAAGGATGAGGACCAGGGAGGGCACAGAGCCTCCCCACAGCCCTGCCGGGGTTGGAAGAATCTCTTTCCCCTGCTCTGAGGCATCTCCCCACCAGCTGCTCTTGGCGCAAAGATAACTGGTCTGTGCCGGCTCCGGAGCAGGTGCCTGAACCCCCTGGCCTCTGGCCACACAAGCCCTGACTCCCTGGTCTGTGCCAGACTCGGTCTCCGTACACAGGCCAGCGACAGACCCACCCAGCTTGGAGCCCTCCGAGCCTGTCCTGCCCCCCCCAGCCCCTTGTGCTCCCCCACACGCAGGGTCAGCAGGGCTGCTGCTCGCAAGGCAGCCGAGGTGAGCCCAGCCGGGGGCCATCACTCTGCTGAGCACCCAGCACTGAGATGGGTTTGCAGTGAACACACGGGGAAGCTCATTTTCTGGGCTGTCGAGTTAGTGCCAGTTCCTGGTGCGAGTGACTCAAAAATCCCCTCAGGCTGGGGATGAAGTGGGGGTGGGGCTGAGTGGGGGTGCAGTGCGGGTGGGGCATCAGGGGAAGAGGCTGAGTGGGGGCAGGGCATGGGGTGGAGCAGGCACCAGTGGCCCCTCCTTCACCCAGACACCTGCCAGCGCTCGGACCCAGACCCCCATTTGTGAGCCTCATGAGCTGCCCAGGGGGTCCAGGGGCTTCAGACAGATGCTCACAAGCACTCGGTGCCTTTGGTAAAGGAGGAGAACAGCCCTGATAGCCCCTTCCTGCTGCTCATCCCACTGGGGACTGTCTGTCAGGAGAAAGGACACGTTTCTGTCCTCACAGTTCGAAGGGCCGTAGTTCCTGACTGTGGCCCTGTGTCCATGAGCCTCAGCCCAGGCATCCAGAGACCATCTTGCAGCTGCAGGCTGCAGTCACCCTCGGCCCTGGAGGAGACAGGTGCCCCTCTGCTGCCAGGGCCCCATCCGAGGGGTGTGGGGAGAGGCCACTTAACCCGACACATAATGGTGGGATGAGGGGGACAGGGAGTCTCTTGTATGAGGAAACTGGGGCCTCGTGCATCGCACTGTCCTTGCACTGATGCTCTGGGTGTGAAAAGTGAGGGACTGAAGCTCTGTGGGTGCAGAGCCAGGGCCATGCAGGGATCTGGGGGTGAGGTTTTCTTTCTGAGAGGTTCAAGTCCCATGATGCACCTGCAGCCTTTGTGCTCCCAGCCAAGGCCCCATATTGATCCAGTGACCCAATCCCAGGGAAGGGAGGATTCCTGGCCCAAGCGCCGTCAAACCCTGGTGCATTTGTCCATGTGCTCTCTGTCAGGGCCCTTACCTGGCTCACCAGCAAGGGCCCCGTCACGTTGCTCGCGTACACCAGGGCCATGTCCTCTGGTGTCTCTGACTCCAGTGTGTTCAACTTCACTATCCCAGCGTTGTTTATCAGCAGATTAAGCCCCGAGCCTTTCAGGTGTGTCTCAACTCTGGCTGCCGCCGCCTTGATGCTGGCTGGGTCTGTGACATCTACAGCAACACAGCAGGGGATCAAGAGCATGATTCCCCCTCTCTGATGTCACCCCCACCACAGCACAGCCCCCTGGGCCAGAGGGCTTCTTCCATTGGGCTCAGAGGTGGGAGGGGGGTTGGGGAAGGGAGGTTGGGGGTGGGGACTGCTGCTGGGTCCAGGCATGGGGAGCTGTGCTGGAGCAACAAGAGGAAAAGCCAGTTCAGAGAGACAATTATGATCATTTCCTTGGACAATCTGAGTAGCCAAGAAAATGGAAATGTGCTGGAGTTAGTGGTTAGTTCATACACATGGCATTGATCTCACTTAGACAAAGGAAGTGGATGATTTAGAATTGCTTGTGATGCATTGTAGGTGAGAGAAGTCCCCAGCTGGACGTGCAGGGCTCCATCCCAGAGGTGGGAATGCCGGACAGAGCTGCCCATGTGTGAGTCTCACAGGAGGAACCTGCCACATGGTGGTCCTGGGGCTTTCTAGCCTCTCCAGAGCCAACCAACCCTGCCAGAATTTCCACTCACACCTGCCTCCTCTGGGGCTGGGGAAGGTGTCACTAGGCTCTCAGCGATTATTGACTCTGGTCCTGTTCTCCTCACTGGGATTGGGTGAACCTGGGAGGGGGGATGCAGAGGGGGATAGGAACAGGAAGAACATGCTGCAGGGAGATGGAACCTCAGCTCTGGGCCTGGGGCCGGGCACCCACCCAGCGCAATGATCACCAGGTTCGGATGTTTGGCCTCCAGCTTCTGCAATTCCTGAAAAAGAACAAAGTAAATGGTTATTGACATTGGGCCCATGCCCAGGGCCAGACTGGGCAGAATCCAGATCCCCACTAACTCTGGGAACCAAGTCAATGTCTTAACTGCTTTTCTCCACCAAGCCTCCTTGTGCAACAACCTGCCCTGGGTTCTGCAGCAGTAGGAGGCTTCTAATTGCCCCTGAGCATTTCCAGTGCCATTGTCTAACTGAGTGTGGTGGAGTCTGGGACACAAATCACTTCCCCATCACTAATGGGGAGTGGGAGGAAGGGGTTGGAGAGCAGTTCTCCCAGGGGAGGTAAGGGAAGTCCCCTCCCAACAGCTGGGGGTTGACAGTGTCGCAAGCTCTCATGAGCTGGTTGTGAGCGGGGATTTTGTCAGCTGTGGAAGGAGCAGGTGCCCTGACCCAGAAGTTACTCAGAACCTGCAGTTCTCCAGGCTGGGTGTGGGAGCAGAGCTGAGAAGACAGAGGGCCTGAGGCAGTGGCAGACAAGGGAGGTGTCAGACTCATGAGTTGGGATCCCTGGAGGCTGGTGGGACTGGGTATAGCTGTGCTATAGTCATTATTCACCTATGCTGGGCGAGCCGGTCCACAGCCCCTGGGTAGTTGCCCCAGGCTCAGCCAGTGCTGCCACATCCTCACTGCTCTGGGACCTGAGCTGCCAGATGTAGAGGGTTTGGGGTGCAGCTCTGCACCTTCAAGCTGGAGCAGGATCTGCAGTCATTGCCTGCTCCATTGTGTGGGTCTCAACCCCAAGTGCTGCAACACTGGAAGCCCCTTGGGCAGCTTCTGCTTCCCCCTCCAGCTACTGCTAACTCCACCCCCTCTCCCCGTGATCTCACCTGCATTCGCTCTCCTGCTGCATCCCGGCAGGTGGCAAAGACCCACTCCGGTGGGTTGGAGTTCCCCAGAAGCTGCTTGACGAGTTCCAGGCCAATTCCTTGCTTGGCCCCGGTCACCAGAACGCTGCAGAGATTTAAGCCAGCCATGGTCCCTCCCTGCCTCTGCTCAGTGAGAGCTGCACTAGTCAGAGCCCTGAGTTCCCTGCCTGCTCACAGCTGGGGTTATGGAATGATACATCCAGGGAAATAACTCTGCTGCTATCAGGTGACAAAACAGAAAGTGGTCCAATAAGCCAGACCTTATTTGTCTATTTGTTACTCCTCCTCTCAGGTGAGCAGGTTGGTCGGTTTGGTTTGGTTTACTACTTCCTCATCTTTTGGTGCAGGGCCAGTCAAATTCTGGCTGCCTTCCTGTGCAAAACGGCAACACCACTGCGGTGACTGTGCTGTGACCGAGGAGTCACTGCAATGAAGATCCATTTTCCACAGCTCTCAGAGGTGCTGTACGCAGAAGAGGGAGAAAGTGGGAATGGGTGAAAGACTGTAAGATTATGTAGATGGAGGCCAGGATTTTGCAGTAGAGTTCTGTGGCTTGTTGATTTTGGCTCCAAAGCGGAGGGCAAGGCTGTGCACGGCTAAGGATGTAGATGTGTATTTGTAGAGGCAATGACAATGGGTCAGGTGCCTGTACTGAGCCCCTCTAGGGCTGGAGAAGATCTTACACTGTTGCAAGAGACAAGGTCGAGTTCTTGTCAAGGAGCCTCTTCCACAATCCAAGGCAGCACTTTCCCGAGAGTGACCGTGTTTCCGTTTGCTGAATACAGGACACCCGTAAAATTCCTCAAGTTTGAGCAAGTTCAGTTGGATTCCAGCAGAACGCAGCCTGCAGGGTCACACGCCCGCCCCAGATTTTTGTCAGGGTTCCCTTCAGAATGTGCCCAGCAGCAATTTTTGTCATGTGTGTGGGAGGAAAGGGACAGGAGCTGCTTCCAGCCACAGCATAAGGGGTGGGTGGGAGGGATGACTTGGCCCATGTCCTTGCAAAGCTCTTCTTTTCTCCCCACCCTCCACTGTGGCTGGAAACAAGTTGTCCTTTCTCACCTGCACAGAGTCAAAAGGCAGCAAAGAGCTCCAGGCTGCTGCTGTCCACCGACATAAGCCAGCCAGCTCCTGTCCCCAGATCCAGTGTGGACAGGCATTCTGTCTGTACTGTCCGTGCACCTGGATCATTTCTGTGTTTCCAGTTTCCATAGGCTGCTTTCCAGGTTGGGTCTATCATAGAGGCGGCATATTGCCTTCTGCCCTGGAAATGATCCCGTGTGCTGATTCTCAGCCAGTCATTCCCAGGCTGTTCTGTGGAGCACTGGTGCTCCATGCAATGGGAATGGACGTTCTGGGAAAGAATTTCCATGCTCGTGATATTTTTCCTCCTCAAATATTAACTAAGAAGTGACGTGTCTCTAAAAACCCTGATGGGTTTGAATCGTATTTCGGAGGGCCGGGACCAGCAGCTTTCTGCCCTGCGTGGGCTTGTTTTGGTGGGGGGCTACCAAGTGGGAAGAGGAAGGAGGCACTAGAAGCACTTAGCCCCTGGCCTGACACTTCCTTGGAGAAGAGGGAATAAAAACACACCTCCCCCTGGAGAACGTGGGCATCAGTGCTACTGTCTCTCTCATGCTGAGCAAGCGCTCTGCCACTTGAGCCAATTCCCCTCTGGCTGAATGAGCTCTTCTGACCCACTGAACTCATTCCAGAGGCGACAGCGTTCCTGCAGCTGCCTCATGGCTGGGGCTCAGGCACACAAAGTTACCTCTGCACAGTGGTAGTCCTGAAGTTGGACATAGGACTTATCAGTAGGACTGACGAAACCATGGAAGCATCTGCTCCTAAATAGCTGCTCGTCTGTAAGGCGCCAAAGGACTTCTTGTTGTTTTTATCAGCTACTGGCTCTTCGCTGAAACGTGGTCCTGAAGAGCACCCAGAGCTTCTTTTCTGAGGGTGGTCTCAGGGTGCGCTTCTTGCTCAGGATGAGAAAGCTCCAGGGTTCGGAAGCCCAAACTAGCCCTTCTTCTGCCTTTCTCTGACAGTGTGTCAGGACAAGTGGGGGCTGGTGTCCTTGTGTGTGTTTTTCTTCCCTTCATTTGCTCAAGCTGTGGCCCCTGCTGTGACGACACCTGTCCCGTTTGCTGTGGCAGCACCTCTCACTGGCAGAAGCTGCAAAGGTCCAGCTTTTGACTGAGCATTTGTCCGGATAACTTGGCATTTTCCCGCTCCTGGGACCAAGTCCTTCAAGTCTCTGTCACTCCCACAGTGACCCTGCAGGCTTCTCATTCCCTGCCACAGGCCTGGTCTACACCATGACCTCAGTGGCAGCAGGGGGAACCTAGGCCCATCCTCCCTCTGGTTCCAGCCCCGGAGGGACCCTACACCCAATACAACTGGGCTTTCCCCTCCCAGCTCTCACTGCTCCTCCCTGGACTCCTTCCTACACCTCCCCCTTCAGTTGGCTGCACTGGCTCTGAACCCTCAGCCACTCAAGTGTCACTCTGTGAATGTCTTGGCTCTTCACTCTCAAGGCCACCTTCTGACCCATGGCAGTGGTGCTGGTGTTAGCCTGCCTCACTCATGGCTTGATTTAGGGGGCTCTGGGCCAATGCATTCAGCCAATGCAAGCCCAGCTTCCCCGACACACTCACTGCCATGTGGTGTGTGTGCGCTCAGGGACAGGATTGGAGTCTGGGGTGTTAATGATACGACTGTCAATGGTTTTAGAGGGATAGTGGAGCTGCACAGGCCAGAGCCAGATTAGGCCAATTCTCTCTCCCTGTAGTCGGTTGCCCTACAGCACCCGAGGCAGAGGCCCAGGCCAGGCAGCTGCAGGAACATTAGCTCAGCACAGGTGCCCACTGAGTGTGTGTCTACAGGACAAGGTGAGCCCAGGGTAGGAGAAAAAAAGTTCACCATAGCACAGGAGGCCTCTTTAAACAGCCACACCTGCCCCTCGGGTGTCCCCAGCCAGCCAGGGAGTGGCAGAAAGGTTCCTGGCAGTGCTCACCTTGGGATGTTTCAAAAGCCCAGGCACCACTCAGGTGAGGTGGCTGAGGGGAAAAGGAAAAGGATTGCTAAGGTGTTGTACTCTGCACACTGCATTCAAATCCCGTTATTGTTTGGCCTCTCTGCTTCCTTTCCTACTGGAGTCTCTTGTGCGTCTCCTGCTTTCTGCACACCCCATCCCTGACCCTGCTGGCTTCCAGCTCCTCTGCTGGGCAGACTCCTAGCACAAGGTAACTGCATGAGGCTGGAGGGGGATGCTTTAATTTTCCATGGCAGGGCCCAACATATCTCTGATGTCAGCTCAAAAGTGCCACATTCCCCATTGCTAAGCAGGGCCCCAAACACACCTGGGTAATGTGATGCCTCAGCCAGGCAGAGGGGAAAGGACAGCTGTGTCTCAGCTGCAGACAGGGGCATGGGAACCTACCTGGGAGGGAAGGTCCTTTCCCCAAAGCTGACTCAGGGGCTCTGGTTTCTCCCAGCTGCTGGGCTGGGCTGGGCTGGGCTGTGCAGAGCTGGGAAAGGGGCAGACATTTGTCCTGGGGAAATGAATGTGGCACTCCCCTCTCTCTGGCCTTGACAGCAATCCATCTATTTGCAGCACCTGCTACAGGTCCTCCTGAATTCCCAAAAGGGCTGCTGTGTTCCAGAGGCCCAACTTATTGCAGGTATATTAGTGAACAACCCCAACAAGAGACCCAGCACCAGGGGCCCTTATTCATCAACCAGGAGGAAGAAGTCCTCACTCACATGCATAAAGAATCCCCCTTGATTTACAGAAAGGGAAGAGGTTTACAGTGAACAACCAAAAAGTCCCACTGAGATTTGAACTCAGATCAAAGGATTCAAAGTCCTGTGTGCTGCGCATTACACCATAGGACCTGTCATTTTGTTTTTTTCTTAGCTCCTATAACTCTTTTTCGGCTGGCACCTTGCTTGTTTCCCCCAGCTTCTATCCCTTCCCCAGCTCACAGTGGTTTTACAAATGGGGTTTGATTAAACTTTGTTTCTCGATGCACATATTACAGCTCATCCCCTGCTTCTCTGGCTTCTCCCACTAACAGAGCTACAGCCACTTAGGGAGACAGATTACCAGCATGTGTGGGGCACCTCTCTCTCATCTGCTTGAAGCATCATCAATCACTACAAAAAGAACCTGTTGAAGGACACCCACCAATCAATCAGATGCTGCTGAGTTTGCAGTCAGTGGCAGTAACTTCTCTATCTGGCACTTTTGATGATCCTGCAGCTTGCTTCCTGGGGATGGTTAGACTGCAGCTGCTATTTAGGGACACAGAGGTACAGACATTTGAGTGCTCTATTCTGGTTCTGCTCCCCCTCCTGCAGAGAGGGCAAATGGAACCTTTGCAATTGGCCCACATTTCAAATAAGGTATTTCCAGATGAACCATGCAATTGGCAAGGCACAAACTGCGCCAGTTACTTTGAGATACACCTGCAGTCTAAACATAGGTGGTCAGTGTCTTTCCTCTTCCTTTTTGGCTGCCACCCCCAAAAAAGCCATGCAGCGGTGAGGGCCTCTGAGCTGTTGATCCAGCCTTGGCTGTGATCGAGCTGAGCTCTGAGGTGTACAAAGCGGTGAACTGCTCGTGTTTCAGTAGTGCAATGACTTGGGGCCAATACTGCAAAGAAACGTTCTGAGTTCAAGTTTCCTCTACTGTACCAGATGCTGTTTGGAAAGAAGGGGCTTCTGAAATCCAGGGGAGTGTTTCGAAGGGTCCCCTATTACACTCACAGCATGTATTCTGAAAGCAGCACTTTCAAAGCATGTGTGGCTGCCATTATGTTAATGAGGTGCTGCACATTCAGGGCAGTGCCTCATTAGCATTTGCCAAAGTGCCTGATTACCACAGCCCCTCTCAAACAAGAGGCTAGTGTGGCCAGAGCCTCTGTGAACTCCCAAGCAAGGCTGTTGTGGCCTCCCTCAGCCAGATATTCCCACCCAATCACCACTGAGCTTGCCAATCTTTGCATCTCCATGACTTCTTTCCAGACTGGTAACTGGAAAAGCAAAGAAAAGAAAAATGAGCTCTGGGGGCTTCAGACAAATGTTCCCCTCTGGCCAGTTGGTGCGAGTAACAACAAGGGTTGGGAGCGATGTCTGGGAGTGGGCAGGGGGAGATGGGGCAGGAAGGAGCACTCAAGGAAAGTGACTCCCCTGGCATTTTACAGCCCTGCAGCACAAGCCAAACCCAGCTGTCCCAGCTCTGAGAGCAGCACCTGGATGTGCTGGTGGCTGAGTGCTCTGGGCTGGGGCTGGGAAGTGGCCGTGTCAGCGTCTCACTCAGGTCAATGCTGGAAGGGAGTTCAGCCCATGAAAACAGCCCGGGGCAGGAAAGTGTTTCCCTGGACTCTCCGGCAGTTCAGTGGGTCTGGCTGCTTTGGAGCCCGGACACTGACCTGTCCTGCTGCAGTCGTTACCCCAAAGAGGCCTGGGGGTTCCAGTCTCAGACACAGCACACAAAGCTGGGCTCAGCAGCACTGCAAGAGCCACCCCACAGTGTGGCAGCCGCCATGTGCAGTTTGACCTGAAAGCCCAGAGCTGCTCCTTTCCCACAAGGGCAGGAGTGTCCAGGAGGGTCTGGAGTACTGGCCTGTCACCAGCATGTGAACCTTAAGAACATCCATTGTGAGTCAGAACAAAGGTCCCTCCAGCCCCATGTCCTGTCAGGACCAACACCAGGTGCTGCACAAGGTAGCAGCCCAGTACCCCTGGGAGCTGAACCCAGCAGCTCCTTTGCACTCCTTTCAGCTGTGGAGCAGGAGAAATGTCCCAAAGAGGCTTTTCACCAGATGCTGAGAAGCACAGAAGAACTCAGGGCTTGCTCAGGGGGGGACAGTTGAATGGAGACCTGCCCCAGGCCCTGTGGCTGGATCTATTGCTGTCAGGGGCAGAGAAACATTCCTTCCCCCTGGGCAAGTATCTGCTCTTTTCCCAGATGTGCACTGCCCAGCCCAGGAGCTGGGAGACACCAGAGCACTGCATCAAGCCTTGGGGAACCAGCAATTCACTCAGAGGCAGCTGCACCTGTGCCTGACCCCAGCTGAGTCAGGGCTGCCCCCTGCTTGCCAGGGAGCTACACCCCTGGCTGTGTTTGGGGCCCTGCTTAGCTCCAGGCAGCAGCACTGCAGGGGGCAGAGGTGAGTGGAGCTGACACTGGAGTCAGGCTTGGCACTTTCAGGGCAAATGAAAACATGCAACCCCCACCTCTGCCAGCTGGAGCTCAGCTCAGCCTCACAGAGGTGTCCTGTGCTTGCAGGCAGCAGGCTCAGCTGTGGTGGAAGTAGCATCCCAATATAAGGCTGGAAATCAACAAAGAAAGATGCGATGAGGATGGGATTTGAACCCATGCGTGCAGAGCACAATGGATTAGCAGTCCATCACCTTAACCACTCGGCCACCTCATCTTCTCCTGTTATGAGTGTTTTCATATGTCCCAAAGTCTACCCTACCAGGAACCTTTCTGCAACTCACTGGTGTGCCAGGGAACAGGATGGGCAGATTTGGCCCGGCAGTGCTACTCTCACTCCTGTTCCCTGCAGTGTGGCTTCCTGGGGTGAGCAGGGCCCCAAATACAGCTGGGGTGCAGCACCCCAGCCAGACATGGGGACAAGGTTGGGGGCAGCCCTGGCTCAGCTGCAGCCACTCACGTGGGCAGCTGCCTGTGAGAGAAGGGCCTGTCCCCACGGCTGGCTCAGGGGCTCTGGTCTCTCCCAGCAGCTGGGATGAGCTGGGCTGTGCACAGCTGACAAAGGGGCAGACACTTGCCTGTGGGGTTGAATGTCACACTCCCTTCTCTCTGACACTGAGAGCAATAGATCAGTCTGCAGCACCAGCCACAGGGCCTGAGGCAGGTGTCCATGTGGCTGACCCACCCTGGAGACCCTGGGGTCCCTGCTCAGCAGTGCCCACAGAAAGGCTCTTAAGAAATAACATAAGAACATCGCTGCCCTTACCCAGTCTATAAGGTGAACATAAGAACGGCCATACTGGGTCAGAGCAAAGGTCCATCTCGCCCAGTATCCTGTCTGCCAACAGTAGCCAGTGCCGGGTGCCCCAGAGGAGGTGAACTGAAGACAATGGTCAAGCAATTTGTCTCCTGCCATGGGTCTCCCGCCTTCGACAAAAGGCCAATCACCATCCCTTACCCCTTGCTAATAGCCATCTATGGACCTAACCTCCAAATATTTATCAAGCTCTTTTTTAAATTGTGTTCAAGTCCTGGCCTTCACAGCCTCCTCTGGAAAGGAGTTCCACAGGTTGACTGTGCTCTGTGTGAAGAAAAACTTTCTTCTATTAGTTTTGAACCTGCTACCCATTAATTTCATTTGGTGTTCTCTACTTCTTTTAGTATGGGAACAAGTAAATAACTTTTCTGTGTCCACTTTCTCCACTCCATTCATGATTGTATCTTCCTCTATCATATCGCCCCTCAGAGTTCCCATCCGGTGAGGAACTTTCTGTTGTGCCTGTCTCCCGCCAGAGAAATCCCCATGCAGTGATGGGCTGGGTGCAGCTCAGCGCCAGTCGAGCCAGTGTTAGCTCAGGGAAGGGTCACTGAGGAGCTTTTAAATCTACCCCTTTCTAAGGGTGGACATACCTCATTTAGAGACCATCCCCAGTTCAACTGAAGGGGGGCCTGATCCTCACTGCATCTGGAAAAGTTATGGGAAAACCAAAAGGCGCGTCAATGTCACATTTCCACTTTTCCCTAACCGACCAGACCCTGCATAACCGAGAGCAGCCTCAGCACGGCTCTCAGGTGTGCTCACCTGTCACAGCTCACTGGAGGCCTCAGCATCAGTGGCTTATCAAAGGGCAGCTATACCCGCATCTCTGTGGGTTGCTGTCATCACTGAGAGCATGAGAGAGTGCAGCCCACAGGAGTGTTTTGTTCTCACGAGTGCTTCCCATAAGCTGAGTGCTGGAGTGGCCATCCAGGAGTAAGTCAAATGCTGCTCAGCTGATTAGCAGAGCACCCACAGCCGGCAGCATGTGTTTTTATTGGCGGTGCCCATCCAGACATGTATCAGTGGACATAACATTTGTTCTGCACATGGAAAGACAAAATTAAAATTAATGCCGCCTCACTTCCTTGTCAGCCTTTCCCGTCCCTCCCCTCGGAAGGGCAAGTCATTTCCTACAGGGCTCATTCCCTCCCCCACACTCTGTTGTCTCTGCTCATAGCATCTCGCACACAGGCTGCTCTGAACATGCTCACCAAGTGCCAGGCCTTGGTGTATGGCGGAGACGGGATCCTGAGTGTCGCTGTCCACCCTGGTGCTGTGCAGACACACATGGGGAATTCCGCCTCTGACCAGTTAGTGATCTCGCTGGGAGAGGCCAGTGGTAGCCACATGTTGTGGCAGATGTTCATTGTATGGGTAAAGGTTATGCTGGAACCCATCCTGCCCTCCACCTCTGCCCTGCATGGAGGGATCGCGTCCCACTCAGATGCCCTCAGGGTTTCAGTGCTGTGCCCTGGGCTTCCAACCTCCTGCTGCCACTTGCTTGGTTCCTCAAGCTGCTGGCATCCCAGAGTGAAGGTGAGCAGAGCTGCTGCTGTGAGGAGCTGGAGAGGGGGAGCTGGTTTTCATGCGCACCAGCTCGCAGGTACTTCCATGGGGGTGATATCTGTGATCTCCATCCAGTGTACTCATGTACCCAAAAGCCCAACTCCCAGCTGGGACCCTGGACCCCTTCTACAGCCCAATCCCAACCCAGAGCCTAAACCCACTCCAGCACCCCAGCTCAGAGCCTGGACCCCCATCCTCACACCCACCCCAGTCCTGAGCATCTTCCACACTCAGAGCTCCCCTCCGGCAGCCCAAATCCCTAATTTCCGGAACCTCCCTAAAGCCCAAACTCCCAGCCAGAGCCCTCACACTTCTGTACCCCAACCCTCTCTCCCAGCCAGGAGCCCCGCCCCCACTCAGACCCCTTGGCCGCACTCCCACCACATGAATTGTGTTATGTGCACCAGGGTGAAGGGGAGGAGTCACACGTCAGCTGCGTGTTGCACCCCCTCACCTCGACACACATAAGAAAATTCATGCCACTCGGGTGTGGGACAATTCAAGGGAATGCCAGCTGGACCCTGCCTGTGGGCCCCTGGTGTCCTGAGTCAGTCCCAGGGCAGGCTCCCCCCTAACTCTGCTTCCCCCCCGCAGGCTCTACTGACGGTGGAGGCGAGTGTCCGAGGGATGCTGCACGTGCTCTCCACGCTCTGCGAGAAGGACAATGGGGCCTTTGGGAACTGGGAAGGGGAAGTTCTTCCCTGGTGAGACGCTCCCAGCCCTGCGCCAGGAGCTCTGGGCCAGGCTGTTCCAGTGACCCTGCTGTCAGCTGTGCCTGTGTCCTCAATAAACCCACTGAGCTAACGCAGCAGCACTGCCGGAGCCGGGCCTGCTCTGTCCTGTCCTGGGAGACACTGGCTGCGCCTGGGTGGAGCTGCCATGTGACCATTGGTTCCTCCCCGCACAGCCAAGGCGCAGAGCTGGCCTGTGAAGGAGGAGCTTTGGGTGGGTGGCTGTCTGGGAGGGGGTGGCTGAGGGTGGCAGCCGGGGTGAGGAGGACACCCAGGACCTCACTGCTGCAGAGAAGAGGGCCCATGGAGAGCCCACGTGCAATGATACCACCTTTCCTGGACTCACGCAGTGTGTTGAATTCGCTGTGCCGAGATATCCCAGCCGACACTCCCTAACCTGGGCCGAGAAGCCCCTGTCCCCAAGGCAGGCAGGGGTCACTGGGATAGGGTGGCCAGGAACCTCTCCATACACTGGATCTCTCTCTCTCTTCATGTGTCTGTAAGACAGGAGGATACTCTGGGCACAGCTGAGAGAGCCAAACCAGGGCAAATTGCTTCAAACTGGGTGTAGAGGTTGGGTCAGGCATGTGCGCCCCCTCTGGGGTGGAGCAGGCCACAAGACCTCTCCAAATCAAGGCACTGCCTGGTTCTGGGCAGACAGCAGTCTCCATGGGCCCCAGTCCCATTTAACAGGGCTGCAGGTGGGCAGTCAAGGTAGAAGCCTCAGCCCTAGGGCAGTCCATTAGTCAGACTCAGACTCTACACAGCCAGTCTGTGCAGAAGCCCTGGGCCTGGGGCAGGGCTGGGCGGCTTTTAATCAGACTCAGCAGCTTGTTCGCAGGGCGGGGCAGTCCTAACAATATAAGAGCCCTGGGCCAGGGGCAGGGCGGAGCGGTTCAAACAGTTTGCCAGTGGGTTTTCCCTGAAGCAGGGTACAGCCCCAAGCACACCACCAAGGCACTCTGGGTTGGGAGAGGCAAAGGAGATGGGGAGGGGGCACAGGCACACCAGCTCTGGTCAGTGGGGATCCCCCAAAACACATCGACATGGGCTCTGATGGGGCGTTCCCCCGGCTGCTTCCTACCTCCAGCTCCCTTGTCTCAAGGTCCCACTCCGTGTTATCTGGGAGGTTGAGCAGTTCTATGTCGTCTGGGTAAGTCGCCGCCATCAGGTCTGGAAAGTCGGGCATGCCTACGTCATTGGGCTAGTGCAGTGACAGCAGAGCTGTAGGCTCAGGCCGGTCCTGGACCCCTGGGTAGGTCTGGGATGCACAGGTAGCTGGCAGCCCGCAGATCAGGACCTTCCCTGGAGTGATTTCATAGAGGGGCACAGAGCTCAGGTTAGTCCAGGACCTCTGAGTAGCAGGTAAGCAGGAGGGTCATCTCCACCTCTGGGGTCATGTCAAAGCAGCAGGTGGGCCCTTCTGGCCAATCAGCCACCTGGGTGTATGGTCTTCGGCTCCTGATTCCAGGACCTCAGCCAGGCTCCTCTGCTTGGCGTAGAGGCCACCCTTTTAGTGAGCCCTGGGTCCTGTCATGAGCATGTCCTGTCTCCTGTGTCAGTCTCTGTGGGGCTGGGCACAGGTGTTCTGGGCTCACCCACTGAGGCCTCCAGCAGGCGTCCCCTTCTTCTGGGGATGGGGGTGCAACACCCCTTTGCTACACAGGGCTACTTACAGCCCAGCACTGGGTGTTCTCCCCACATGGCACCAAACCAGTCACAAAGAGCACATCTGTTGCCAGCCTGGCCAGCAAGAAGTCACACAAGCAGTTTTCTTGCACACCCAGCTTCCCCTGTGCCACAGCCCGTATCCTCCTCACACAGACGTAAACCAACTCACCAAATCCACCCAGGTTCTTCCAGTTCCAAAGGACCTGCCACAGCCCCAGGTCAAGGTACCCAGAAGATCTTACCCAAAAGAGCCCACTGGGCCAATCCTTTTGCATTTATTAATAAGAAGAAAGATGAGGTGGAGGGTAAAATTGCCAAAACAATCGAATTGCAGACCCCAGTCGCAAAGTTTTTGATGCAGATTTGCAGCAGAAGTGGGGCAGGCTGGTATCTTGAAAGTCTCTACAGCTGGCAGAGAACCATTTTTATCCCTTGACCACTGGGTTATGGGCACAGCACACTTCTGCTACACCACACCACTCAGCTGTGAAGGCTTTACCCAGCATGCAGTCTGGTGAGTATCCTGCACTGATGCTGGCAGAGGGCGAGTGTTCTGCTGGCGAGTGGCTTTGCAGCCATGTGCTAATCCTGTAGCTATTAACCGGAAAGATGGTGATTCAAGCCCACACAGGGATGGTGCTGTTAAGAGTCTGCTACTGACGACCTTTGTGTGAGTTTCTTTATTACTGGAAGCAGCCTTCCCTCTCAGCTTCTTACCCAAAAGAGCAGACCGTGCCAATATTGCACAATCTAAATTCAAAAGCTTTCTTCAGAACTAAGAAAGGGAGAAAATGTTGACAGTCAAATGGTGAGAGCCATCAAATTACTGACCCCAATTGCAAAAAATTTGTTGCAGGCTTGTAGAGCAGCAGAGTAAACTGCCAGCTGGCTGAAACAAGACTCTTACCGCCACCTCCTCCTCTCTGAGCGTGGCTCAGAAGGCCTTTTGGACTCACTTCTTAGTAGATAGGTTCCACAAGAGAGGAGTTGAAATGAAAACCAAAGTGGAGATACCCACCTGCATTCTGGGGGCTCTTGTTCCCACAGGGGAGTGCACTAGGCTGAATAAATAAGTTTCCCAACCTTGGCCAGAAAAATCACATGAATATCTGAGAGGTGTCAGGCAAAAGGAGTAGCATTGTCCCCTCAGTGGTGTAATATGGAAGATTCCTCATCTTCCTCCCCGCATTCAATTCCAGGGCAGGGAGGAAAAGGTTTCTGCAGAACTATCTAGAATAACAGCTTCTGTACTGCTTCCATCCAGTGGTCTGGCCATTGTGGGAGGGCAGCAGCCAATGAGTCTCAACCTCTGCAGCCCTCATCCCTTCCTTTGTCAGCCACCAGAGAACCAAGGCCACATCCGTGTTCCCTCACACATTGCCCATCCTCGGGCTGGTGGAATTTCCTTTGGGGCGGAATGAATTTTTCATGGGTGGCACCAATGGTGGTGTCGTGTAGATTTGCCGCATGGGTACAAATAAATATCTTTGTTGTAAATACACATTTGGAACAGCTCATAGGGACTGACAATCAGATTTAAGCAGCTGATAACTGACAAGGAGCAATGAGTCTGATGATTATTTCACATGACGTCATTCTAAAAAGAATATTAACACCCCATTTCAGAACCTCTACTTAATCACTTTGCCTATAGCCAGGGGAATTAGCTCAAATGGTAGAGCGCTTGCTTTGCATGCAAGAGGTAGTGGGATCGATACCCACATTCTCCAATGACAACTTTATTCTCCACACTTTTCTTCCAAGGTAATGTGAGAGCAGTGTCTCCTTCACAGTTACCCCCCAGAAAGCTCTCAAGGTACAGGGGGGATCTGTAGGTCCCCGTGCTGAGCTGTGTGCAAGGGCTCATGAGAGCCCTTTGAACATCTCCTCTTCCACCTGGTGGGAACAGACACACGTTTGATGTGGAGGCTGGATTTGAAAGAGGAAGCCGTGGCCATGGACTGCCTCGGTTGAGAGAAAGTGGTGATGCACAAGTGAGCCATTTACCTCATGCGGAGATACCTCGGGAGCAGGTGTGAGTGAGTTGCAGGTGAATCATTTTGGTGGGCAGGTTTAGTGCTGCATACGCAGAGGTTCTGGGGTTGGGGTGACAGCTGTGGGCTCTGCTCCTGTGGGCTCTGTGTCTGTGGGTAGGAGAGCAGACAGGGCAGCTGCTGCTCTAAGGCCATGTGCTCTGGGTGAGCTGGGAGCAGCTGAGCTCAGGAGCAGGCAGCAGACTGGGGTGCCTCCGTTGGAAGCACGTTGCAGCAGGTGGTGATGCTGTGACCCCTCTGCCAGGGAACATGGGCCTTGTTAGTGTCGTTCTCAGGGCAGTGGGAGTAGGGGACAGGCAGGGTCTGAGGCAACACCCGGCAGGGGCCTAGGACAGCGGGTGAGGGGCAGCAGGGTCTGAGGGAATTCCTAGCCAGGGCTCAGGGCAGTGGGAAATGGGAGACACAGACTGGGGCGGGGGCGGGGGGGAGCCAGGTTGGGGCTCAGGATGGTGGGGGGAGGGGGTTTGGGAATGCGCAGGTGGGATGCTGAGCTGTGGGGGAGGGACAGCGATCTCACTGCAGGGGTAATACTGTCCTTGCAACTGCCAGTTGCTCCTTTCTGAAAGCACCTCGGAGAAGCCTGCTCCTCTGTGGGTTGGCTGCCTTGTTTGGTTAACACTGAGCCCTTTGCTACCTCGGAGACAGCTTCAGGGTGCTGGTCTGTTCCCCTTTGCTTGACTGCTAGAGACAGCAAGGGCCAAAGATCAAGGAAAGGCGTTGAGTGGCTTGTAGGGAGCAGGCCAGAGTCCTGCTGAGAGGAGGTGGCAGGATGCAGATGCTTTGCTGGGTGTGGGGGAGGCTCTGCCTCTATTCCCCTCACTCATTTACCATTCCAAATCTCCTGTCCCTGGGATGCTGGTGAGTGACAACCTGACTTGCAGTGCTGGGTGTCTTCTGAGCAGCTGCTCCTGTGCCTGTCACAGCCCTGGGTTCATAAGGTGGTTCTACACAGCAAAGCTATTTCAAAATAACTATCCCAGAGTCTACACAAGGCAACCGCTGCTTTGAAATAATTCAGAAATAAATCGGGGTTGGCTTATTTTGAAAGGCGTAAACCTCCTTGTACGAGAAAGAGCAGCTCTTGGGAACAGGGGCTGCTAAGACAGGGACTGGAGCCCATTTTGAAATCAGCCATAGTACGTCCAATGGCTGCATCTGAAATAGGCTTCCTGTGTGTAGACGCCGTATTTGGAAATCTTGATCTTGCCACTCACTGATGCTGCAGCTCTCCCAAAAACTTCCTACACCTCCCACAATATCGACACAACAAATTAAGGATGAAACAATTGACCTCAGCGTGGAGCCCGTGCAATCGGTAGAACAGGTCTCTTTGTCATGTACAGCTGCACTGCACATTACAAGAGACTTTTCTGTGGCAGATGGCCTGGTAGCCCTGCGCCAGAGAAAAAGGCATTAGTGGCTCACAGACTGTTGCACTTTCCAGCTCTGGGCCAAGGGAGCTGGAAGGAGAATCCTGATTCATTTACTGTGCGGTTCCATTGGGGATTGCAGAACCTTAAGCTATTGTTTTCCTCCCTTCGATTTGCCCAGCACCAGCTGGATCAGACTCGACCTTCCCCACAGGGACGTCTGCCATCCAGCGCAGTTAGTGGTGGGGAAGGAGAACACGTCAAAGAGGCTTCTCCTCACGCTCATCTTCCTCACCCTGAATTCTCTCCCCAGCCTCCAGGGCAGAGCTCTCAAGAAAAAGACTCCCTGCAGCAAAGCCCTGGGGGGACTCTGAGATGGCCCCTGTCCTGCAGCCTGTCCCACCTGGCCATTGTTCTGCACTGTCTGTGAGGTCACCACTTCCCACCTCCTTTAACCAATCAGTGACTGCTCTGCAAAAGGCCCTTGTGATGTCACTGCCACACCCACCCCTGCTCTGCAGGGCTCACGTCCTGCCCCCGGCAGCCCCTTGGGTGAACACACCCGAAGGCTCTGGAGCAAAACAGACCACATAAAAAAGAACCCAAATAATCTGTCTGTCTCTGTCCGTCTGTCTGCCTGTGTCTCTCTTCAAAATGTTCTGCCCTGCAGGGATCTTTCTCATAGTTCTGGAATTGTTTCCTTGAATTCTGGGGCCCAGAGGTGTGTCACTGTGGAGTGAAGGGCACAAGTCTGTCCCAGTACATAAAGGGAGAGGGACATGGATGGTTCTTAGCCAGGAGAGTTAGAGAGGGGAGCTCATACGCTGGGTGCCCCTAGTCTCTGTGTGCCAGAGGTGTGTGGTGCAATGGAAAACGTTCTGGCCTTCTAAGCTGTCGTGATCACCTTGAGCTGAAGCTCATCACCAAATAGATTGTCTTGTTAGTCTTTAAAGTGCTGCATTTGTGCAGTTTTGTGTTAAGAACATAAGAACATAAGAACATAAGAATGGCCATACTGGGTCAGACCAAAGGTCCATCGAGCCCAGCATCCCATCTGCCGACGGTGGCCAATGCCAGGTGCCCCAGAGAAGGAGAACAGAAGACAATGATCAAGTGATTTATCTCCTGCCATCCATCTCCTGCCCTTGTTATGAAGGCTGGGGCACCATACTTTATCCCTGGCTAATAGCCATTTATGGACCTAACCTGCAAACATTTATCAAGCTCTTTTTTAAACCCTAATAGAGTCCTGGCCTTCACAGCCTCCTCGGGCAAGGAGTTCCACAGGTTGACTGTGCGCTGTGTGAAGAAAAATTTCCTTTTATTAGTTTTGAACCTACTACCCATCAATTTCATTTGGTGTCCCCTAGTTCTTGTATTATGGGAAAAGGTAAATAATTTTTCTATATTCACTTTCTCCACACCATTCATGATTCTATATACCTCTATCATATCGCCCCTCAATCGCCTTTTTTCCAAACTGAAAAGTCCCAGTCTCTCTAGCCTCTCCCCATATGGGACCCTTTCCAAGCCCCTAATCATCTTATTCGCCCTTTTCTGAACCTTTTCTAATGCCAATATATCTTTTTTGAGGTGAGGAGACCACATCTGCATGCAGTACTCGAGATGTGGGCGTACCATAGTTTTATATAGGGGAAGTATGATCTCTTTTGTCTTATTATCGATCCCTTTTTTAATAATTCCTAACATCCTATTTGCCTTACTAACTGCCGCTGCACACTGCATGGATGTCTTCAGAGAACTATCCACTATAACTCCAAGATCCCTTTCCTGATCTGTCGTAGCTAAATTTGACCCCATCATGTAGTACGTGTAATTTGGGTTATTTTTTCCAACATGCATTACCTTACACTTACCCACATTAAATTTCATTTGCCATTTTGCTGCCCAATCACTCAGTTTGCTGAGATCTTTTTGTAGTTCTTCACAATCCCTTTTGCTTTTGACTGTCCTGAACAACTTGGTGTCATCTGCAAACTTTGCCACCTCACTGCTTACACCATTTTCTAGATCATTGATGAACAAGTTGAACAGGATCGGTCCCAGGACTGACCCCTGGGGAACGCCACTAGTTACCCTCCTCCATTGTGAAAATTTACCATTTATTCCCACCCTTTGTTTTCTGTCTTTTAACCAATTCCCGATCCATGAAAGGACCTTTCCTCCTATCCCATGACCACCTAATTTACATAAAAGCCTTTGGTGTGGGACCGTGTCAAAGGCCTTCTGGAAATCTAGGTGTATTATGTCCACTGGGTGCCCCTTGTCCGCATGTTTATTAACCCCTTCAAAGAATTCTAGTAGATTAGTTAGACACGACTTCCCTGTGCAGAAACCATGCTGACTTTTGCCCAACAATTCGTGCTCTTCTATGTGCCTTGCAATTTTACTCTTTACTAGTGTTTCTACTAATTTGCCTGGTACTGATGTTAAACTTATCGGTCTATAATTGCCAGGATCTCCTCTAGAGCCTTTTTTAAATATTGGTGTTATATTGGCCGTCTTCCAGTCATTTGGTACCAAAGTGGATTTAAAGGATAGGTTACAAACCACTGTTAATAACTCCGCAATTTCACATTTGAGTTCTTTCAGAACCCTTGGGTGAATGCCGTCCGGTCCTGGAGACTTGTTACTATTTAGTTTATCAATTAATTCCAAAACCTCCTCTAATGTCACTTCAATCTGAGTGAGTTCCTCAGATTTGTCACCTAAAAAGGCTGGCTCAGATTTAGGAACCTCTGTAACATCCTCAGCCGTGAAGACTGAAGCAAAGAAATCATTTAATTGCTCCGCAATGGCACTGTCTTCCCTGATCGCTCCTTTTATATCTTTATCATCCAAGGGCCCCACTGCTTTTTTAGCAGGCTTCCTGCTTCTAATGTATTTAAAAAACATTTTACTATCGTTTTTTGAATTTTTGGCTAGCTGTTCCTCAAACTCTTTTTTGGCTTTTCTCACTACATTATGACACTTAATTTGGGAGTGTTTATGTTCCTTCCTATTTTCCTCACTAGGATTTGACTTCCACTTTTTAAAAGCTGCCCTTTTCTCTCTCACTGCCTTTTTAACATGGCTGTTAAGCCATGGTGGTTCTTTGTTCGGTCTCTTACTGTGTTTTTTTATTTGGGGTATACATTTAAGTTGGGCCTCTAGTATGGTGTCTTTAAACAGTTTCCATGCAGCTTCCAGGGATTTTAGTTTAATTACTCTACCTTTTAGTTTCTGTTTAACTAGCTTCCTCATTTTAGTGTAATTCCCCTTTTTGAAATTAAATGCCAGAGTGTTTGACCGCTGCGGTGTTCTTCCCAACACAGGAATATTAAAAGTTATTATATTGTGGTCACTATTTCCAAGCGGTCCAATAACAGTTACCTCTTGGACCAGATCCTGCGTTCCAGTCAAGACTAGATCGAGAATCGACTCTCCCCTTGTGGGTTCCTGTACTAGCTGCTCCAAGAAGCAGTCATTTAAGGCATCAAGAAATTTAATCTCTGAATCCCGTCCTGAGGTGACATGCACCCAATCAATATGGGGATAATTGAAATCTCCTATTATTACTGTGTTTTTTATTTTGATAGCCTCTCTAATCTCCCTTATCATTTCAGCATCACTATCACTGTCCTGGTTAGGTGGTCGGTAATATATTCCTAATGCCATATTCATATTAGAGGAATGAATTGTTATCCATAATGATTCTATGGAACATTTTGATTCCTTTAGGATTTTTAATTCATTTGATTCTATATTATCCTTCACATATAGTACCACTCCGCCACCCGCACGACCTGTTCTGTCTTTCCGATATAATTTATATCCCGGTATGATAGTGTCCCACTGATTGTCCTCATTCCACCATGTTTCTGAGATGCCTATTATGTCAACTTCCTCCTTTGATATGAGGTACTCCAGTTCACCCATCTTATTAGACAGACTCCTAGCATTAGTGTAAAAGCATGTTAGAAAACTACCACTATTTATATGTCTGCCTTTCACAGACGCGTTGGATTTTTTTATATGCGATTGTTTCACATCTGATCTTGCCCATATATTATTTCCCACGTTCCCTATCTGACTAACTTCTAGGGAATCCCTATCTATGGAGCCTCGTGTAAGAGAAGTCTCCGTCCGATCCAGGTGCTCCCCCGCACCAATTGGCTTTCCCCCACCTCTTAGTTTAAAAACTGCTCTACGACCTTTTTAATGTTTAATGCCAGCAGTCTGGATCCACCTTGATTTAGGTGGAGCCCATCATTCCTGTATAGGCTCCCCCTACCCCAAAAGTGTCCCCAGTTCCTAATAAATCTAAACCCCTCTTCCCTACACCATCGTCTCATCCACGCATTGAGACTCTGAAGTTCTGCCTGTCTATCTGGCCCTGCACGTGGAACTGGAAGCATTTCAGAGAATGCCACCAAAGATGTTCTGGATTTCAGTCTCTTTCCTAGTAACCTAAATTTGGCCTCCAGAACATCTCTTCTACCCTTCCCTAAGTCATTGGTACCAACATGTACCACGACGACCGGCTCCTCCCCAGCACTGCCCATAAGTCTGTCTAGATGCCTCGAGAGATCCGCAACCTTCGCACCAGGCAGGCAAGTCACCATACGGTTCTCCCGGTCATCACAAACCCAACTATCTATATTTCTAATGATCGAATCCCCCATTACTAAAACCTGCTTCTTCCTAACAGCTGGCGCTCCCTCCCCCGGAGAAGTATCCTCGGTATGAGAGGATACAACATCACCCTCTGGAAGGAGGGTCCCAACTATGGGATGGTTTCCCTCTGCTCCCATTGACTGCTCTCCTTCCCTGAGCCTTTCATCCTCCGTAACAGCATCAGGACTGTCAGATTGGAGGTGGGACAGCCCTACTATGTCCCGGAAAGTCTCATCAACAAACACCTCTGCCTTCCTTAGCTCCTCCAGTTCAGCCACCCTGGCCTCCAAAGCAGGCACTCGGTCTCTGAGGGCCAACAGCTCCTTGCATCGAGCGCACACATACGCCACCCACCCACAGGGTAGGTAGTCATACATACTGCACTCGACACAATAAACAGGATAGCCCCCACTCTGCTGCTGGGCTTCTGCCTCCATTTCCTACTCTAATTATATATGAGGGTTAATTAAATGTTTCAGATAGAGGTTGTTATAAAGGATTTAGTTTAAGGGCAATAGAAGTCACTGGCTCCCTCCAAGCTCCCCCTCTAAACTCCCCTCTCAAAACTCCCTCCTGTTAGCACAGGATTGTTAATAGGGTACTTAGCACTGTCTCTGTATCTGTTCCCCTCTCACGGACCCCACCCTGCCGCGGCAGGAGGCCTACTGGCCTTCACGTCCCCGCGTTGTCTCCGCTCCTCCCTCTCTTTTACTAATCTTTCTACATATATTATTTTTATTGTTATTTTTTTTTGCAAGAAAAGAAACCAATAATCTAACTAAAAACTCGAAGTACGCTGACTCTGGCCACAGCCTGGGCGGATTCCGTCTGCAGCCGATGGCGGTTAAGAAGGAACTGGCAGGGACCGGATCGCGCACGTGGCCGGGGGTGCGCAAGGGAGCGGCGCGCGCCGGCGCATGCGCGGTCCAGCAGAAACTGCTGGAAAGTTTCCGATCTGCGGCGCTGGGGCGAGCCCGACACCTATCGTGGAGCACCCACGGGGACACTCGAGGAAGAATCATAGAATCCTAGGTCTTGGAGGGACTTCAGGAGGTCATCCAGTCCAGCTCCCAGCCTAAAGCAGGACCAACCCCAACTAAATCATCCCAGTCAGGGCCTGTTCAAGCCAGGACTGGAAAACTTCTAGGGATGAAGATTGCACCACCTCTCTAGGTAAAGCATTGCAGTATTTCACCATCCTCCTGGTGAAATAAAAGCAGCACGACCCAAACACTGGACTATTACTGTTGTGACTTGGATTTGAAACCAGGTTGCTGTAGCCGCAATGCAGAGTACGAACCTCTGTATGATCACAGCAAGCTAGAGAGGCCAGTATTGGGCTTTTTTACTTTCTCAGGTTTCACCTGACAGTCCGGGACTCAGCACATGGCCCCAGGCATGGGCAGGGTTCTTGGGTTCCTGATGCACAAGGCAAGGTGAATGCAGCTTTCCCAGCCTGGGACTCAAACCCTGAAACTTCCAAATAAGGTCCTTACCTTGAGAGAGCTGGGCAGGTTCCTGAAATAATTCAGAAATAACAGACAGATTTTTGCAAGTTGCGAAACCTCATTCTCCTCGCGATAGTGCAGATTCCAAAACAGAGATTTTGGAATGGGGCTGCATGGGCAGGTAATTGGAGTTATTAAAAATTCAGTTATTCAAGAATAGCGTATTCCAAAACTACTCTGCTGTGCAGTGATATCCCCAGCATGGCCTCCAGGGTCTCTATTCACAAACAGGCTCTGCTGTGCATGGACGTGCCATTTTGAAACATGTTTTGTTTATTTCAGGGCTGCCTTGTAGCGTGAAGGCGTTATTGTGAACTAGATTATTTTGGAGGAATAATTCTGGAATAAACTCTTCTGAAATAACTCTGCACCTCTCTGGTCACTGCCTGTCAGCATCATGTAAAGCACCAGAATGTCCACTGTGGCCTGTGACAGCTGCACTGGGGAGGCTGGTGCCAGTGCTGGAAGCTCCCGAGGAGTGGGAGGGGATCTGGTTTGCTTGGCCTGCTCCCGCTGAGGCCACCTGTGCTCCTCCTCCCATTTCACCTCTTCCTATTCCAGCTCTGCCTCTTCCAGTGAGCTCTGCCCCCAGCAGCCTGCTTTGATCACAGCTCTGGAAGAGACAGACATGAGTGCCACATCTCACCCAACACTGGCTCGGAATGAAGGGAACTGCCTCTTCTCTGACCCACCCTGGGTAAAACCACCCCACTAGCATCTTGAAGCACACGGGCGCTATGGCGACACAGCAGCATTATTTCGGAATAAACTATTCTTTCAAAGAGCCCCAGTTACCTGTCCATACAGCCCCCATTCTCTCTTTTGGAATAGGCACTATTCCTAGTAGAATGAGGTTTAAAGACCTCAAAAAAAGCCATCCACTATTTCTAAATTCGTTCAGTAACCTGCCCGGGTATCTCAGGCTGTGATCTGAGCTAGGCTGTCTTGTGTGGGGACGTGCTGTTTTGAAATTGGTTTTGTTTATTCTGGGCCTTCCTTGGTGCGTGAAGGCGTTATTATCAAATGGCTTATTTGGGAGGAATGATTCTTAAATAAGCTATTCTGCAATAACTCTGTAGTGCAGACAAAGCTGCAAAACATGAGGCGGATGTCCTCTCTTCCTGCCCAGAAAGGTGGGCATGTGACTGCTGAGGGAACACACCCAGGAGGCTTTTGGCATCATAATCATCTTCATTACCATCATCATCATCAATCATGAGCTCAGTGACCATTGGTGTCCAATGACTCCATCATTATTGCCTTCCATCTTTCCCTGTCCAGTGCAGTGCACCTTGGTTTCTGTAGGTGAGCTCCACGCCAATCTACTATATCATGTATCCATTTTCTCTGGGCTCTGCCTCTCTTATTTGAACCCACCATTATGCCGAATACCAGGGTCTTGATTTTCAATTCGTTCTTCCCTTGGCAAATAAGCCCGAATAGGTTGTGGAAACTTCTAGAGCAGGTTCTCTTTGGCTGTATCTGCCAATGGAATACCTCATTGTTGACCTTTTCCATCCATCAAAGCTGCAGCCTGTGGTTGAGGAGGTGGAGAAGAGGGAGCCTGTGGAGGCTACAAAGACAGGGGAACTGTGTGAGCAGCAGGCCAGGAGAATGCTCATCACAGTCACCTCCTGGATGGGTGAGGGTCAGGGAGGTGGCACTTGGCCAGGCCAGAGAGAAAGCTGTGGCCATGAGCAAGATGCTAGTGGGGTGGTTTTACCCAGGGTGGGTCAGAGAAGAGGCAGTTCCCTTCATTCCGAGCCAGTGTTGGGTGAGATGTGGCACTCATGTCTCTCTCTTCCAGAGTTGTGATCAAAGCAGAGGCAGGGGAAGAGGGAGACTTGCTCCAGGACTTATCCCGGGGCTGTGGCTCAGGTTTTTTCTTTCCACTGTGCAGAGGCAATGGGGGAAGGGGTTTAAGGGACAGGCCTGTCCCTGTGTGCCCCACCACTGGGAATGACTGGAACAGCTCCCCCTCTCTGAACTCTCCAGCACAGGCCAGTGGTTCTGCAAAGCAGGTGAGAGGCTCCCAGAAATATTTGGCCAGGCACCACTGGCTGCTGTTTCCCTAACCTCCATTTCCCTGGCAGGCACAGGGCCAGGGGAGCCACAGTGCCCTGCTGGGACGTTTCTCCTAACTTATGTGGGTTTTGTCAATGACAAAGGGACATGAGGGGAGAGTATCTCTTCTTGTCCTGCCTTGCCCCACAGGCAGAGGTTGCCACGTTCCCAAGGCCTGTCACAGCTGCCTTTCTCCAAACTCCAGGTTGTGGTTGGATTCTTTCCAACACTCCTCTCCCATCATCCTTTTCCTTCCACACCAATGACTTGGCTCGCCAAGGAAGGTCCCCTCTGTTCCACAGGCAGACATAGGAAAACTTTAAGAGAGACGTAGGGCAAGGAACCCCTGGGAGTTGAACTCCAGAGCTCCTGTGAACTAGCAGGTGTGTTAGAGCAGCTAAGACACAGTGTTTCTCTTAGAAAAGCTCTCTTTGGTGTCAGGGAAGTAGCTGTGTTAGTCTGTATCTTAACAATCAGAAAAGAGTCCTGGGTTCTTAACACCACTGCCACCCTGTCATAGCTCCTGCCCCATCTAACAAGATAAATGCAGAAGTGGGGGACAGCAGAAGTACCTCCAAAACCTTATCCACTAGCTTTTGGTATAAACTTCCCCCCAAAAATCCTAGAAACCTTAGATTTGGGGGATAAAATTCGCTGCCACCACCCAAGTAAGAATAAGGAAACCAGGGAGAGACGACTTGGGAAATCTCAGCCCCAAAAGTAAAAACCAGGACACAAACATGAACCAATACCAGGTTAATAAAAAGAAAAAAGAAAGAACTTTTATTATGACAACAATATTTGTGTTGCAAGTCTCATGACGAGATGAAAGAGTCACAAAGTAAAACAGATGGGGAGTCTCCACCATGGGCCTAGAACTTAGTTACAAGGAGAGTAAAGGAACATTTCTAAAAAGTGCACAGACATCAGATCCCACTTCCCAAACCAGAAAACAATAAAGCCTAATGGATCTATCGAAACTTTACCCTACTTACAGAAGATGGGAGGGCCTGTTCTTGGAGGGAGATACCCTCATGGCTGGAAAGAAGAAGAAAGAACAGAGAACAGAAGTTGGAAGAGCCGAAATTCAATTCTTACCTACATTCCTTTTGGCCAACCCCACCTGGGTGAGGAGGTTAACCCTTTTACTCCCAGGCTGCTGGCTAACCCTCAGGATCACAACAGGCACTTGAAAGACTAATGAAATAATTGATGAAGTGATGAGCTTTCGTGGGACTGACCACCGCGGATTGCCCACAACAACACTTTCCAAGTCCCCAGCACAGACATGAGGGGAGCGGGAGTTGCAGCCTGGAGGACACTGAGGATGGGAGGAGTTGTTGGGTGTTTTATGTGCCCTTTTTGCTCCAGAGCCTGAGAGTGTGTTTA
Organism: Carettochelys insculpta; assembly: GCF_033958435.1. Classification (NCBI taxonomy): domain Eukaryota; kingdom Metazoa; phylum Chordata; order Testudines; family Carettochelyidae; genus Carettochelys; species Carettochelys insculpta. Next base: position 748,957 of record NW_027439072.1, read on the forward strand.
CACAAGGGGCTGTCAGGGGCAGGACAGGAGCCCTGCAGTGCAGGGGTGGTTGCGGCAGTGACATCACAGGGGCCTTTTGAAGAACCTTAGCTGATGGGTAAAAAGAGGCTGTGAAGCTGTGACCTCAGACAGTGCAGAACAATGGATGGACGGGACAGTCTGCAGGACAGGGGCCATCTCAGAGACACCCCCCTCCCCGGCTTTGTCCCAGGGAGTCTCCTTCTTGAGAGCTCTGCCCTGGAGGCTGGAGAGAGAATTCAGGATGAGGAATGTGAGCACGAGGAGGAGCCTTTTTGGCGTCTTCTCCTTTCCCACCACGAACTGCGCTGGACGGCAGACGTCTGTGTGGGGAAGGTCAGAGTCTGATCCAGCTGGTGCTGGGCAAAGCGAAGGCAGGGAAAACACTCGGTTACGGTTCTGCAGTCCCCGGTGGAACTGAATAGCAGAAGTGAATGAGGGTCCTCCTTCCAGCTCCCTTGGCCTAGTGGTGTTCAGTGCAACAGTCTGTGAGCCACTTGTGATGGAGTGGGGGGGGTGCATGTGTGAGTCAGGCTGGATGTCCGAGGCAAGCAGCAGCTCCCAGTGGCTAAGGATGACCCTGGGGCTACAACTGGCAGATAACACCTCTGCCTGAACAAAGAGCAGGGAGGAGCTGAGCTGGGTTTTGAATCGGGGGCGGCAGTTAGAGGCTAGGAAAAGGGAGAGCTGGAAGGCAGCCAGCCGGAGGAGGGGGAAAGCTACACCCCAGAGGGGCACCCCTCGGGGTCTTCCCCCCAGGACAGGTTGGAAGGACTGTCTCTGGCGGCTATGCTGTTGCTTCTGTGAGAAACTGGACATCTGTTGCCTAATAAACCTGCTGTTGTGCCTGCTGAGTGAGAGTCTCTCCTGCCAGCGGACGGGGTGCAGTGCAGGGGGACCCCTGAACTCCATCACACTGGTGTTAGAAGTGGGATGCACTGCACCCACGGATGAGCTCCCAGCAGTGGCTGACTGAGCACCAGAGAAGGAAGGAGTCTCACAAGAGTCAGAGGGAGAACAGAGCCATTCCTGCAGCTGCTGCTGGTGAGTGGATACCCCGGGAAATAGCGGGGAGATGGATTATACCCGACTCCTGAAGGCAGAGCTAGCGGGGCTGTGCAGAGAGAGGGGCCTGACCGTGGGGAAGGCGACCAAGGCCCAGCTGATTGCACAGCTGGAAGAGAATGACCGATCCAGGGGGGCAGAGCCTGTCCCGGCAGAAAGTGGCCGGTCAGCCTCGGGAAGCATTTCGGATTCTCCGACAGGAGCGGGGGCTCGACGCCGTCAGACAGACGCGGTGCCCGCCAGGTCGCACTCAGCTAGCGGTGGTCCATCGCGGGCAGAGTCCCCCACCGCAGAGCTGCAACGGCTGGAACTCGAGGTGAAATTAAAGGAACTGGAGCACCAGGAACGGGAAAGAGAGCGTGAGCGACAGGAACGAGAAAGAGAGCGTGAGCGCCAGGAACGAGAAAGAGAGCGTGAGCACGAGCGCCAGGAACGAGAAAGAGAGCGTGAGCACGAGCGCCAGCTACAAGAGACACAGCGGGAGGAGAAAGAACGAGAACGGAAGGAGAGAGAGCGAGAGCGTGAGGAGAGAGAGCGAGAGCGGGAGCATGAGCGAACCATGGCAGAGGCGAGACGCCAAGAGGCCCCAGCTGCGGTAAGCGGGGAGAGGGCCAGACGGCTCGGGGTGGCCAGTCACTTGGAGACGCGTGTGCTGGCCCAGTGTCAGGACCCAGGGGACATGGACGAGTTCCTTACCGCCTTCAAGCGAGCCTGTGAGTTGCATGAGGTTCCCCCAGATGAGTGGCTCCGGCACCTCACCCCCTTGCTGGGCCGGAAGGGCGCAGCGGTGCTCAGCCAGCTGGTGGGGCTGCAGCCTGGGGACTATGAACGGTTCAAACAGGCCCTGCTGCATAAGTTCGGGCTGACTCCGGAGATGTACAAGAAGAAGTTCCAGGAGGCGCAGAAGAGGCCAGAGGAAACCCACGTAGATACAACTGCCCGCCTGAAGCAATACTACCAGAAGTGGGCATTCGGAATGGGAGTCCAGTCCGTAGAGGACCTGATCGAGCTGGCGGTCGTGGAGCGATTCTACGAGATGTGCGCACCTGACCTGAGGGTGTGGCTCGTGGACCGGAAGCCAGGGGACTCGCATGATGCAGGGAAACTGGCAGATGACTTCACAAACAGCCGGGCCAGGTTTGAAAGTGAGCCCCACAAAGAGAGGGAGTCTCGGAGAGAGAGGGAGTCCCGGAGGGAGAGGGAGTCCTGGAGAAACCGAGAATCTCAGAGAGACCGGTCCCTAACTGTACGACAGAGTGGACCACCTCTTGGGCAAGCCCAGGAAAGAGGGGCCAGCCACCCACCCCCCAGAGAGCCAAACAGAACCCGGACAGAGCAGCCGGCCCGAGGGACACAACAAGACCCAGGCTGTTACCGCTGTGGGCGAAAGGGGCATAGAGCAGCCCAGTGCCCCAGGCTCCCAGACAGGTTGAGCAGGCCGGGGGGTCATGGAGTCAACTGGGTGGGGTCCCAGAAGTCAGAGGGGCTGGCGGCCAAGGCGGGTGGTGCTGACAATGGGCACTCGGCTTGGGCCGAATCCGCCCCACAGACCAGCTCCTCAGGGGGACCAAATGCTCAGAGGCCAGTTTACAGAGTGGGGGCGGCAATGCCTCTGTGGAGCAAGTGTCTCGAACACCTCGAGGTAGACGGGAAAAAGGTCACGGGGTTCTGGGACACAGGCGCTGACGTGACGCTGGCCCGACCCGGGGTGGTGGCACCGGGCTGCATGATACCCGATTCCCACCTGACGATAACAGGAATTGATGGGACCCCTTTCAAGGTGCCCATGGCGAGGGTGCACCTGAAATGGGGGAAGAAGGAAGGCCCCAAGGAAGTGGGCGTGCACAGCCATTTGCCGGCAGATGTACTGATGGGCGCTGACCTGGAGAAGTGGCAAGGTGAACGCCCTCGTGCCCTGGTCCTGACCCGTAGCCAAAGAAAACGAGGGGTGCGCTCCCCAGATTCAGGGGTACAGGCCCAGCCAAAGCCACAGGGGCCAACCCTGAGAGAAAGGGGGCCCCCAAAAACCAGATCTCACAGGCCAGGGGTGCTGGAGCCAGGCAGGGATGGGGAAGTAGCATCCGCTCCTGCCCGAGCGGAAGAATTCCAGGCAGAGCAGCAGAGAGACCCCTCCTTGCAGAAGCTGAGGGAACTGGCCAGTCTCAGCCCAGCTCCACAGCTGGGGGAGGGCTGCAGGGAGAGATTCCTGTGGGAAAAGGGATTCCTGTACCGGGAATGGGCTCCCAGACGCAAAGCGGAGCCATGGAAGGTCCAGAGGCAACTGGTGGTTCCCCAAAAGTACCGGCGCAGGCTGCTGTACCTAGCCCATGATGTCCCGCTCGCAGGACACCAGGGGATCCACCGCACCAGGAGAAGGTTGTTACAGAACTTTTTCTGGCCAGGGATCTTTGCAGCTGTCCGTCTGTATTGCCTGTCCTGCGATCCCTGCCAGAGGGTGGGGAAGAGCCGGGACAAGGGGAAAGCTGCCTTGAGGCCACTGCCCATCATAGAGGAGCCTTTCCAGAAAGTGGCTATAGACATAGTGGGCCCCTTCAGCAAGGCAACGCGTTCGGGGAAGAAATATATTTTGGTAGTGGTAGATTTTGCCACGCGATACCCAGAAGCAGTGGCCTTGACCTCTATCGACGCTGACACCGTGGCTGATGCACTGCTGTCCATTTTCAGCAGAGTGGGGTTCCCCAAGGAGGTCCTCACAGATCAGGGGTCCAACTTCATGTCGGCCCTACTGCAAAGCTTGTGGGACAAGTGTGGGGTCCGGCACACCTGGGCCACAGCCTACCACCCGCAGACCAATGGGCTGGTGGAGAGGTTCAATGGGACTCTGAAGCAGATGCTGAGAACCTTCATGAATCAATACCCCCATGACTGGGACAAGTACTTACCCCACCTGCTGTTTGCATGCAGGGAGGGCCCCGAACTTCCCCAGGTCACTGGCTAAGTGACCCCGCTCAGTGCGGTCTGGAAGAGGGGAGAGATGTGATGGAGTGGGGGGGGTGCATGTGTGAGTCAGGCTGGATGTCCGAGGCAAGCAGCAGCTCCCAGTGGCTAAGGATGACCCTAGGGCTACAACTGGCAGATAACACCTCTGCCTAAACAAAGAGCAGGGAGGAGCTGAGCTGGGTTTTGAATCGGGGGCGGCAGTTAGAGGCGAGGAAAAGGGAGAGCTGGAAGGCAGCCAGCCTGAGGAGGGGGAAAGCTACACCCCAGAGGGACACCCCTCGGGGTCTTCCCCCCAGGACAGGTTGGAAGGACTGTCTCTGGCGGCTATGCTGTTGCTTCTGTGAGAAACTGGACATCTGTTGCCTAATAAACCTGCTGTTGTGCCTGCTGAGTGAGAGTCTCTCCTGCCAGCGGACGGGGTGCAGTGCAGGGGGACCCCTGAACTCCATCACACCACTGATGGACCTTCCTCTGGAGAGAGGCAAACAGGCCCAAACAGAACACGTACCACACAAAGCTCTCTTCAAAAGTGCAGTGTAGCCAGCAGGTGCCTCTGACCTTCAACTTGGGCTGCAAGAAACAGAGCCCTGAATGGTGGCCTGCACCCCTCCCCAATTGCTTTTTACACCTTTGGATAGGCTGACATTGCTCACTGGGCACCTCTCACCCTCAGCTGGCAGCAGCACGCTGCCCTCATTGCTTCTCTGCAGCTGCTCTTTCTCCCACAGCTCCTTTTCTCCATCCTGGGCTTCCTGAGCATGTGGCCCCATGGCACATGCCCCAGCCAGAGACTGAGCTGTCCAGGCCCATTCCTGTGGAGATGAGATGAGAATCATAGACTCCTAGGGCGTGGAGTGACTTCAGGAGGTCATCCAGTCCAGCCCCCTGCCTAAAGCAGGAGCAACCCCAACTAAATCATCCCAGTCAGGGCCTGTTCAAGCCAGGACTAGAAAACTTCAAGGGATGAAGATTGCAACACCTGTCTAGGTAAAGCATTGCAGTGTTTCACCAGCCTCCTGGTGAAATAAAAGAAGCACGACCCAAACACTGAACTGTTACTGTTGTGACTTGGATTTGAAACAAGGTTGCTGGAGCCACAATGCAGAGTACGAACCTCTGTACGATCACAGCAAGGTAGAGAAGGCCAGGATTGTGCTTTTTTACTTTCTCAGGTTTCACCTGAGAGTCCAGGACTCAGGATGCGGCCCCAGGCATGGGCAGGGTTCTTGGGTTCCTGATGCACAAGGCAAGGTGAATGCAGCTTTCCCAGCCTGGGCCTCAAACCCTGAAACCTCCAAATAAGGTCCTAACCCTGAGAGAGCTGGGCAGGTAACTGAAATAATTCAGAAGTAACAGACAGGTTTTTGCAAGGTGCTAAACCTCATTCTCCTCATAATAGTGCAGATTCCAAAACAGATTTTGGAATGGGGCTGCATAGTGTATTCCAAAACAACGCTGCTGTGCAGTGATATCCCCAGCATGCACCCAGGGTCTCTACTCACAAACAGGCTCTGCTGTGCATGGACGTGCCATTTGGAAACATGTTTTGTTTTTTCTGGGGCTTCCTTGTAGCGTGAAGGTGTTATTGTGAACTAGATTATTTTGGAGGAATAATTCTGGAATAAACTCTTCTGAAATAACTCTGCACCTCTCTGGTCAGGGCCTGTCAGCATCATGTAAAGCACCAGAATGTCCACTGTGGCCTGTGACAGCTGCACTGGGGAGGCTGGTGCCAGGGTTGGAAGGTCCCGAGGAGTGGGAGGGGATCTGGTTTGCTTGGCCTGTTCCCTCTGAGGCCACCTGTGCTCCTCCTCCCATTTCACCTCCTCCTCTCCCACCTCTGCCTCTTCCCCTGAGCTCTGCCCCCAGCAGCCTGCTGCTCTCTCCTCCCCTCCCCACACGCATCTCCCCATTCCCCAAGGACTGGCAGCCAACCCCACCTCTGCAGAGACCCACCCACCCATCCTGTCACCTCTACCTCTCTGCCCCTCACCTGAGCTCCCATGGCCAAAGCTGCTCATCATGGACTTCCTCCAGGGCCTGCTGCTTGTGCTTCTGCACCCCAACCCCAAGGGCCCTTCCTGCACCTTCCCCAGCCCTCTGCCCACCAGAGCAGCAGCTGGGGGACCTGAGTGAAGAAGCAGAACTCAGGCAGGAAGAGGAGCAGGGCAGGCAGGGACTGGCACCACTGGTGAGTTACCTGGGCCTGTGGTGCTGCAGTAGCAGGTTTCCAGGGAGGGAGCCTGTGAGGCCAAAGGCTTTTGGGGGTAGATGGGGAGCAGAGAAAGCCAATGGAGCTGCTGTAGGGGGCTGGTGCCCTTGGCAGAGGGCTCCTGCTGCCCCTTCCTGAGGGAGGTGTGTGTTGCAGAGTTGGGAAGCTGGGGATCCTCACCTCACACAGGCCCACTCTGCAGCCCTTCCCTAAGCCTCTGACTTGCTCCCTGCCAGCCTGGTTCCTTCAGCTCTTTTGGCCTCGTGCCCAGAGCAGCCACTAGAAGGAAAGCAGAAAAGACCTGCCCATGGCCAGCATGGGGCTTGAACCCATGACCTTGGCATTATTAACACCACGCTCTGACCAACCGAGCTAGCCGGCCAATTGCAAAAAGGACCACAAGGGGCCTTTTTGGAAATGAGCAACAGGCAGCTGCAGGGCCACTGGACTGAGATTTCCTCCCCTCCCCCACCAGCCTGGCCTCCCCTTTCAGACTCTCTCACCCATCCCCCACTGCTCTGAGCCCAGCTTGGAGTTCCCCCAGCCCCGGCTGCCCCTTGCCAGCTGCCCTGGGCCCTGCAGTGGGTCCCTCAGATCCTGTCTCTCCCACCCCTCCCCAGTGCCCTGATCCCCTTGTCCCCTCAGACCCTGCCGACCCCTCCACTGCCCTTTTCCCCTCCTCCCTCACCCACAAGCCCTGGCCGGGTTCCCCTTCACACCTGCCACCTCTCCCCGCTGGCAGCCAAACTCCTCCTCCCTCTGCACTGCACAGTCACCAGCTGAAACCTTGGGCCCTACCCAGGGGCTGTGTCAGAACTTCTCCCACCTGCACAATTCATGTCCACTGCAGGGGTTTTGCTTCCCAGCAAGGTTAGGAAATGTTGGTGAGGAAGCAAAAGGAAGCTACAAGAGGGATCTCAGGTGTGTCAGGTCAGCACTGGGGACAGCTGGGGTGAGAGGTGAATTACCACTGGGGTGGGGGCAGAGCTGGGTGTGGCTGGGAGCGAGAATCTTCCTGTCACGCACTAGTGTGTGCACATGGTGTGCAGGGACAGGGCTGGGGGGTGTCTCTGCAGCGGCAGGTCGAGGGCAGGAGCTGCTCCCGCAGACAGGGCAGAACAGAGCTCCTGCCGACAGGGAATTGTGTCTGTGTTACAAACGTGCTGGAGGAGCTGGCTGGCACAGGCACCCCCAGAACCACAAAGCTGTGAGGCACAGACTCTCTTCTGGCAGCCACAGCAGCACGTTCCCCACACCAATCACAACTGCCTTTTCCCGAGCTCCAGGCTGTGACTAGATTCTTTCCAACGCTCCCTTTCCATCAGCCTTTACCTTCCCCAGCAGGGAGAGAGATTGCTAAGGGAGGTCTTCTCTGCTCCCCAGCCAGACGTAGGAAAACATTCAGAAAGACCTACAACAGGGCAGCACCGGGAACTGAATCCATGATCTCCTGTTTATTAGTCAGGTACGTTATCCAGCTAAGCCACCTTATTATGTCACTGCTTGCTGATAGGGAGGTGACTGTGATAGTCTGTATCTTAAACCAAAAAAATGGTCTTGTTGCACTTTAAAGAAATATGTCTTTGTGGGGCCAACGCACACGGTTGGACTGTCCACAACAACACCTTCCCATTCCCCAGCACAGACATTGTGCCAGAGGAAAGCTGGATTTGCTGCCTAGAGGACATTGAGGACGGGAGGAGTTAAAATGTTCCTTTCACTTATTGTGCCCTCTGCAGTGGACAGGTCAGAATCCACCAGTCTCCCCTCCTCTCTCCCCACCTGCCCCAGTGCCAGGATCCCACAGGACACTGAGGATGGGAGGAGTTAGGGGTTTTTCTATTTTTTATGTGCCTTTTTTGTTGCAGACCCTTGGGGTGCGTTTGCAGAGGGGGCTGCCAGGGGCAGGACATGAGCCCTGCAGGGCACTGGTGGGTGTGTCTGTGACATCACAAGGGCCTTTGGAAGAACCTCAGATGATTGGTTAAAGGAGGTGGGGAGGTGGTGACCTCACAGACAGTCCAGCACAATGGCCAGGTGGGACAGGCTGCAGGGCTGGGGCCATCGCAGAGACCCCCCCAGGGCTTTGCTCAGGGAGTCTCCTTCTTGAGAGCTCTGCCCCGGAGGCTGGAGAGAGAATTCATGGTGAGGAACGTGAGCGCAAGGAGGATCCTTTTTGGCCCATTCTCCTTTCCCACAACTAACTGCGCTGGACGGCAGCGTCTGTGTGAGGTGGGTCAGAGTCTGATCCAGACGATTGGTTAAAGGAGGTTTACTCTCGGTAATCTTACTCTGGTTGCTTTAAGTGTTTGGGAGAACTGCAGCATCAGTGAGTGGCAAGACCAAGATTTCCTAATACTGCATCTACACACAGGAAGCTAATTTCAGATGCAGCCAATGGACACACTATGGCTTATTTCAAACTTGGTTTTACCCCTGTCTTCGCAGCCCGTTTCCACATAGCTGCTATTACTTGTACTTGTACAAGGAGGTTTACCCATTTCAAAATAAGCCGTCCACTATTTATTTCTGAATTATTTCAAAGCAGCGGTTGCCTTGTGCAGAGGCTGGGATAGTTTTTTTGAAATAACTTTGTTGTGTAGAACCCCCTCATAAATCCAGGTCTGTCACAGGCACAGCAGCAGCTGCTCAGAAGATAACAAGCCCTGCAGGTCAGGGTGTCACTCATCAGCACCCCAGTGAAGGGGCATTAGGAAGGGTAGTGGAGTGAAGGGAATAAAGGTCAGGGCTCCTCCCTGCAAAGCAGAGTGAAGCCTCCTGAGCAAGACTCTGGTCAGGTCTCCAGAAGCCACTCAACTTCCTCCATGTCTTTGGACATTGCTGCCTATAGCAGTCCAGCAAAGGGTAACAGAGGAACACCCTGCACTTGTCTACTGGCTAGCAAGGGCTCGACCCCTTGGTTTTGTGAGCACCATGCGCTACCCACCTAAACTATCCAAGCTACAGAGAAACAGCTCACAAGGGCCCTTTCAGAAAGGAGCAACAGGCAGCTGTAGGTACAGTGTGGTTCCTGGAGTGAGATTGTTGTCCCTCCCCCGCTGCTCAGCATCCCACCCAGGCATCCCCTCAGCCCCTCCCCCACCACCCTGAACCCCAACTTGGAATCTCCCACTCAGACTGTGTCTCCCATTCCCCACTGCCCTGAGCCCTGCCTAGGAATTCCCTCAGACCCTGCTGCCCCTCACCCGTTGTCCTAGGCCCCTACCAGGTTTCCCCTTGGACCCTGCCTGTCCCCTCCCTCTCTTCCCCTGAGCACGACATTAACATGGCCCATGTTCCCTGGCACAGGGGTAACAACATCAGCCCCTGCTGCAATGTGCGTCCTTTGGAGGGACCCCAGTCTGCTGCCTGCTCCTGAGCTCAGCTGCTCCCAGCTCACCCACAGCACATGGCCTTGGAGCAGCAGCTGCCCTGGCTGCTCTCCTACCACAGACACAGAGCCCACAGGAGCAGACCCCACAGCTGTCACCCCAACTCCAGAACCTTCCGCATGTGCAGTGTGAAACCTGCCCACCAAAATGACCTACCTGTAACTCGTTCCTACCTGCTCCAGGGGTATCTCCCTTTTCAGGACATGGCTCACCTGTGCATCACCACTTTCTCTCACCTGAGGCAGCCCATGGCCCTGACTTCCTCTTTCAAATCCAGCCTGCACGTGAGAGCACTTCCTCTTCCCACCAGCTGGGAGACAAGATGATGATAGTGTTCTCTTGTGCCAGTGCACATCACTCAACACAGACAGACCCAAACCCCCTGTACATTGTGAGCTTCCGGGGGGGTGGGCCGCAAAAGCAGCTCCCCTTGATTCCTTGGGCAGGAAGTTACAAGGACAGCAGTTTTATGGGAGAATGTGGGTATTGATCCCACTACTTTGTGCATGCTGAGCAAGCGCTCTACTATCTGAGCGAACACCCTCTAGAAAATGGGATGTTCTGCCCCAGTCACCTCATTGCTGACTCCATACGTCCCTGCAGCTCCCCTGGCTCCTGTCCAAAGATGACCCTTGTTAGCCCAGTTCCTACCAGCTGGCTTGCTGAGCTCTTTAGACACAGCTGCTAATAATGCCATGGTGACAGTTTCAAGCTCTATGTGAGCCCTTGGGGCATCGTGGTGAAGTGGCCTGGCTACTGTGGATGGGGAGGTTCCAGCACACACAGGGATCTGTGCAGGTCCAGCCTTGTGGGAGGGCTCTGTGGGAATCCCTGCCTGCATCACAATGCCACTGCCTGGGGCTGCTGGTGCCTGGCAGCCTGGCTTTGCAGTGCCTGGTGGCCTCTGACCAGGTTCCACTGCCTGTGTCACCTCCCTGAGCTCAGAGTTTCTCAGATCTACATGGGCAGGTGATATACATGCAACAGGGGTGGCCCTGTGAACTGCAGAGGTCTGGAGCATGTGGTGCTTTGGCAGATGCTTTATTTCTGAGAGCAGCTGCAGAGGAGATCATGGACAGTCAGTGTCTGTGGGAGGAGGGGTTCACATTGGGGCTCTGGGGCATATTTTTATGCTTTTAATTACTGGCCACGTGTGTGATTTATTTCTAGAGCTGTTTTTGGAGTGCCCCATCTTGGTGTGTTTATGAGCCAGAGCTGTTAGAAAGCACCCACCAGCACCCCCCGGCAGTGGCATTGTGATGCAGGCAGGGATTCCCATAGAGCCCTCCCACAAGGCTGGACCTGCACAACTCCCTGTGCGTGCTGGAACCTCCCCATCCATAGTAGCCAGGCCACTTAGTCAAGATGCCCCAAAGGCTCACCTAGAGCTTGAAACCATCACCATGACGTTATTATCACCAATGTCGAAACCGCTCAGCCAGCTGGTTGGAACTGGTTTTACAAGTGTCATCTTAGGAAAGGAGTCAGGGGAGCTGCAGGGACATATGGACTCAACAATAAGGTGGCTGGGGCAGAGCTTTTTGTTACCCAGAGGGGAATTAGCTCAAATGGTAGAGCGCTTGCTTAGCATGCAAGAGGTAGTGGGATCGATACCCACATTCTCCAGTGCAGACCTTTCCCACAAGGCAACAGGAGACCCCTCCCCACTTCCTTCTTCTTGGCTGCTCCCCAGGAAGCTCTCCATGGAGAGGGGCCATTTGGAGGTGCCTGTGCTCAGCTGTGTGCAAGGGCACAAAAGAGCACTTGGAACATCTTCTCTCCCACCTGCTGTGGGGATTCTGAGCAGTGGGGGAGGGGTAACAAGCCAATTCCAGAGCCCCCAGGGACCCTGCAGCTGCCTCTTGCTCCTTTCTGAAAGGGCCCTTGTGAGCTGTCACTGTGCAGGCTGGATCGCTCAGTTGGTGTGGGTATGATTCTCCTAACACCAAGAGTGGGGTCCCAGTAAAAGGGAGGGACAGAGCTGACAAGGTCTGTTCTGTCCAGGTGGAAATGGCCCATGATCAATAGTTTGGATCAAAAGAGGAAAAAGTAAGTCAGATCACACAGGGGGATGTGGCCCATTTTCAGAGTCTAATGTGGAGCTGTTCACACCCAGGGCAGAGAAGCTGCTTTTGGAAGGAGCCAGGAAGTCCCAGTCTCTGTTTAATCCTTGGTTGATGGAGTTAAATTTGCAAATAAATTGCAGCTCAGAGATTTCTCTCTCCATTTAATTTTTAAAATGTCTTTGTTGTAGGACTGCAACTTTTAAATCTGTTCCTGAGTGTCCAGGGAGATTGAAGTGCTCTCCCACAGATTTGTTTCCATTACCCTTTCTGATGTCTGGTTTATGTCCATTTAGTTTTTCAGATAGAGACTGTCCAGTTTGGCCAATGTAAATTGCAGTGGGGTATTTCTGGTGCCCGATGGTATCTATTATATTAGTAGATGTGCAGGTAAAGGAGCCCCTGATGGTATGGTTGCTGTTAGGTCCTGTGAGGATATTCGTGGTGTAGATATGCGAGAAGAACTGGCAGCAAGGTTTCTTGCAGGGCTTGGTTCCCGGTTTAGAGTTACTATGTTGTGATCTTTAGTTGGTGGTGAGGAGTTGTTTTAGTTTGGCAGGCTGTCTGTAGGCGAGGACAGGCCTGCCTCTCAAGGGCTGTGAGAGTGAAGAGTCATTGTCCAGGATGGTTTGCAGATCATGGATGATGCGTTGGAGAGGTCTAAAGTAGTGGCTGTATGTGAGATGGCCAGTGGTGTTCTCTTGTTTTCCTTGTGAGACCACTTGCAGCAGGTGGCTTCTGGGTACCCGTCTGGCTCTCTCAATCTGTTTCCTCACTTCCTTCAGTGGATATTGTAGTTTGAGGAAAGCTTGGTAAAGGTCTTGTAGATGTTTGTCTCTGATGGCTCAGAGCAAATATGGTTGTGCCTTAGTGCCTGGCTGTATACAATGGATCATGTAGTCTCCTGTGGATGGAATCTGGAGGCGTATAGATAAGCAAAGAGGTCTGTGGTTTTTCAGTATAGGGTGGTATTTAAGTGACCATCGCTTATCTGCACAGCAGATAGTGTGCAGGAAGTGGATCACTTTTGTGGACTGGTCCAGACTAAGGTTGATGGTCGGGTAGAAACTTGAAATTCTGGTGGAACTCTTCAAGAGCCTCCTTCCCAATCAATGAAGCAATTGCAGATGTTCTTTCAGTGAGCTTTCTCTGTTATTAATCTTAGAGTCTATATTTGCTGTATGGTCCTTTTATCTTTCCCAAATCCCACCTGCTTGCCTGTTAGATGTTCTTTTATTTTTGATCTCAATCTCTCCATCAGTATCATCAGCAGTAGCTTGCCTAGATGACTTGTTAGGGCAATCCTTCTGTGCACTGCCTTTCTTGTGTATTGTCACTAGCGCGGTTGTTGTCCATTCCTCAGTGGACTTTCCTGCTTCCATGCAATCTTATATAGTCGGTGTATTTCCTGACACGTACTTTCTCTGCTGTATTTGATCATATCTCGCACGATCTTATTTCTCGAGAATTTGTTTTTCTATAGTCGTACCACTACTCTTTCTACTTCTTTCCTCAAAATATCAGATAAAGCTCTGCTATGTGCCCACACCTGACTCCCTGCCAGCCCCAACACTTTGGGCTGCCCAGCTTTGGTGGCATTTGGATCTAATAAGGAAGGATCTCCTTATAAGAAGGAAGCTCAGCTTGTGCTGAGTGGGGTCACGCAGACCAGGCAAAGCTGTGAATGACTGAGCCCAGCAGCACCAACTGAATCTCCCTCCAGGCAGGAGGAAGGGTGGGGAAGGCTTTGGCAAGGAGAAGTCAAGTGCAGCTGGCGTTTGTGTGGCGGGGGTTGGTTGGTTTTGTTTCTGTCGAATACTGTGATATGTGATGTTTGCTTTTCCTCCAAAGATGAGTTTTGCAAGGCCGAGTGTTGCTCAGGGAGCAAGAAGTCTTGAGCTGAACTCCCTGATGCTCCCGCCACAGAGTGTGTTTGCTGCTCTCCCTGACTTTGTGTTCCCTGCGTTTCTCTTACCAACATGCGCCAACAATGCTCAGATGCTTTGTATATTGGACAGACTTCTAAGTCCCTTAGACAAAGGGTTAATGGGCACAAAACAAAGATCAAAACACTCCGGATCCACAAACCAGTTCGTCAACCTTTTAATGTTGTGGACCATTCTATTAATGACTTAAGAGTATGCATGTTACTGAAAAAAAATTTTCGCACCTCTATTCAAAAGGAAACAGCTGAGTTGTCTTTAATATTCGAATTTGGCCCATTAACACGTGGTTTGAACCGGGATGGATATTTTCTGAGTCACTAAAGGGGCTCGTTTGCATACTTGGCTTAATCTAATTCTTGACCTCCCTGCCCCCCCATACTCTTCTACTCTCTGATTTGCTCACCTTGAACATGTTTTTCTGATTTGTCCTCCTTGACTACTGTTTTTGGTTCTGTTTGCCTGACATATCGAGTCTCTTCTGGTTTGGCTGTGGTCTGAAGAAGTGGGTCTGTCCCATGAAAGCTCACCTCAGGAATTATTCTGCAATTCCTTAAAGTGCTACTTGACTGACTTTTGTTTTGACAGAGTGGTTTGTGACCTGTTCCGAGTGGGAAGTTGGTTTCTTGCTTCAGGGCTGTGAAGAAAGCTTGGAAATGACCTTGGAAAGGTGAAGTTAGGTGCAGTACTTCTCAGAGCACTGGCTGTTGGTGGCTTGTTGTTCTAGGGGTGGGAGAGCTCCTGGGCTCAAGCCCTTCTTCTGCCTTTCTCTGATATCTTACCCAGACATTTGGGGGGACTGATGTCTCTTTGCATGTTTTCCCTCTGTTCATTTGCTCAGGATGATGAAGCAGCCTTTTGCTACTGGATGGCTCAGCTCAGGCATTGCTCTGTCAAGATGTGGTCCTCCCAACATTTAAGTCCCTCCTGGTCATTGGGACAGCACAACCTGCTGGCAGAAGCCACAAACGTCCAGCTTCTGCCTCTGCCTTTTTCTGGATGACTTGGTATTTCCCCCTTTCTGGGCTACAGTCCTTTAATTCACTGTCACTCCCACAGTGACCCAGGTAGTCCTCTTGTTCCCTGCCACAAGCCAGATCTATGCCACACCCTCTGTGACTGTTGGGGGAATCCCTCCTTCTGGTTGTAGCTCAGCATGGACTCCACATCTGGCACTTCTGGGCTTTCCCTTCTCAGCTTTCCCTTCTCCTTTCCTGGACTGCTTCCTACAACTCCCCTTCACTTAGCTGTGCTGGCTATCAACTCTCAGCCCTGCAAGGGGCTGCCCTTTACCTGCAGCCTTCACGTTACCAGCTTCCATCCCTGACTTATAGCCCCTTCTGCTCCTGCTGACAATCTCTGCTCCCAGCCTCTTCCTGCAGGTGCAGCCTAGGCAGTGATTCAGCCTCGCTGGCCACCTTCATCCTTGCAAGCCTGTGTTGGGAGGATTGGTTTGGTGCATTCTGAGGACTGAAAGTTTTTGTGGTCTCTTCATGTGGTTTTTTGCTCTCAGTGTTTGTTCTTGATCTAGGTTCTATTTTGTGGTCTATCTGAGCAGCAGGGGACATGCCAGGCAGCTGTTCCAGGTTAGAAACCCCTCTCCCTCTACACTCTGGCCTCTGTGGGAACCCCGGGGTTTACTCATAAATGAGTCTTTTGGGGCAGGAGTCACTGCATGGACTGCTCATTCTTTCATTCTCAAGGAAAGTTCCTGACCCCTGGCTGTGGGTCTGGGGTTAACCTGGCTCATTCATGTCTTGCTTTGGAGGCTCTGGGCCAATGCATGGTGCTCTGCAGCTGGGATCTGTCAGGGCCTTTTCTCTGCTGTGTTGGTCCTTTCTTCAGCCACCACTTGTGTGTTCGATGGAACAGAAACCTGAGCCTTGCAGGCTGGGAACTGATCTCAGCTGAGGGACAGATTTCCTCAGTGCTGGTACATTTGCAGAGGAAAATTTTAAGAATTGAAGTCCATTTCAGACATCCATGGCAAAACCTGAATGTTCTGGAGATGGAGGTGAAAATATATTTTCCTGAAGAAAACCACCTGAAATGTGGCACCTCTTCAGCTGAAGTCAAACGCTCCACCTCTGAGAGATTTGTTACTCTGTGAAGGCAACTCTATTTTTCTCAGAAAGAATGAGCACATGACAATATGGCTAGCTAAGGAGTGCACGGTACCAGTCAATGAAGAGTCACAGGTGCCCAGAAAAGATTCAAATGTCAGGTCTCAGGGTGAAGTGGACAGCATTTAGAACTCTGAATCTTTTCATCTCAGTTCAAGTCAATGTGGGACCTCCTGGTAGCACAGAGGTTTGCTGGAAATCTCTCTTTCTCCAGGGTCTTGGTTTTCTTTTCCGCAGGTGCACCTGAGTGAGGGCTTTTTCCTCATGCTGGATAAATCAGTCCCACCAGAATGCCTCCTCCATTATCTCACTTTTTAGGGACCCTCCCAGTAATTGGCCTGCATCCCCCACTGATCCAAAGCCCTCCCCTTTCATGAAGCCAAAGGGGCATTGCTTCTATGTACACCTGATTTGCTCTAAGGGAGGCCACTGCTGTGGCTGAAACCCTCCTGTCTTCTCCTCCCATGGAGCCAGCCACTGTTTTACTAGGGGGACGGGGCCCCTCCGAAGCTCCACCATCTTCCCCCACCAGTGGCATGACAAACCTGCACTGGGCTTTGTTGGCTGGAAAACAGTTAAGCTAGTTGTGGACTTTGTTGTCACTCCACCAGTTCCTGCTGGTCTGTCCTGTCCCCTGGTTCAGCAACCCACCGGCCTGGCTGCTCTCTTCCTCATCCAGTAGCTTAGAGCTGAAAACTCAGAAAGCAGAGCCCTGGAAGGTTTCGAATCCCACCACCTCCAAGGGAAGGAAGGGAGTGTCGGGGGGAAGACTCAGTCTCACTTCTTGAGGAAAGGCTGCAACCCAAAGTCATTCACAAGATTTGTACTTACTGCTGATCAACCCACACCAGCAGGAGAATGAAGTCCCACCACCCTGAACGTCTCTGAACCACTTGTGTAGAACAGCCAGACACTTAGATGCTTGAATGTCACTGAAGAGGATTTGCAGAGTTCCACAACAACCTCTGCAGAAGTGCTGGGGACCATGATTGGCTGGGGCAGTGGTCTCCTGTGTTTATCAGTTCCCTAATTCCTGGAGCTTTGAGTCCAGAAGAACTGGGGAGGAAATGGAGATTAAAGGAAACCACTGGAGCTGCTGTGGAGGGCAGGTGCCACTTGGCAGGGTGATCCTACTGCCATTCCTTTGGGAAGTGTGTGGTGCAGTGCGAGCTTCTGGGGGGCTGGCTTTGTGCTTTGGGCGGCTGGGTCCGGGCAACGCTCAGCCTCACCTGGTCCAGACCCACTTGGAAGCCTGTCCCTTATGTAGAGGTAGTGACCATAAAGGCTTCCTCTGCCACATGGTCTGGAGAGCCGGGCTCTTGTAGGGTGTTTTTGGACAGCAAGAATTTTGGCGGTCAGGTCAACAGAGTGGGGACAGGACAAGAACCTTGTGATCAATGTAATCTCCTGGGATGGGGAAAGGCTGGTGGGGATGTGTCCAGGGCCCAAGTCCTTCTCAGTCAGGTGAAGGAAGTAGCCAAGCGAGAGGAGGGATGGAGAGGGCCAAAGTCCCTTCCCAACAGGCTGGCCAGCCTCACCACATGTGCATGCTGGAATCTCCCCCCATCAGGGCTCTAGATTGCTCCCTGCCAGTGAAATACACGGTGGCAGGGCCGTCCTTACCCATATGCTGACTGCGCAGCTGCATAGGGCACCTCAGCATTTCCCATTTCATTCCATTCATTGCAATGGGAGCTGGGCACCTGAGTCCCCAGTCCCAGCCCTGTGTTGCTTCTGTGCTGTGTGGGCCATGCTGCCAGGGAGCAGAGAGGCCCTGGAGATGCCAGACCTGATATACAGGCTCGCGGACTCTGCATAGACAGTCCTGTGCCACCAGCAAATCCTCTGGGGGCTGCAGGGCATTGAGTCGCAGCAGTATCCCTTGTGCAGCAGCGTAGATTGGGGTCATATCAAACTCTGGTGCAGCCATGGGGTGGTGCAGTGGGGTAAAGCAGGTTCACCTCCCACTATCAGCAGCTCCTGGGGGCGAGGGGAAAGTGGCTCCATACACATCGTGACATTTTGAACACACCACCCACCACTTCCTATTGGCTGTGGTTCCCCCTTCCTGGCCAATGGGAAACACAGGGGTGATTCCTGCATATGTGATTTCCCCCTTCCCTACCTCCCCCAGGGCCTGCAGGGGATGTGTTGGCCACTAAAGAGAAGAGTTGAGACTCCAAGGCCAAGAAGCAGGGCACAGAAGATCCAAAGTCTGAAGTCTTATGAAATTCCCTAAGGGGGGCACAGCCCAGTCAGCTGCTGGGTGTCAGGCTCATCCACCTCATTAAAAATGATGAAATCTGTTACTGCTTCTCAGTTTTTCCTTTCCGCAGACTTATTTTCTTCCACGCGCCCAAATGGGATTTTTATATATATGAACATCACTGACATTTCTGTCAGGTCTGATCACATGAGACGGTTGTAGGGGAGCTGCTAATTTCAGGGAAGAAAAGTGGGGACCAATGTAAAAAGTTTCCTTCTTTATATTTATCCAAATTCTAAAACATCTCCAAAGATGGAGATTTTGCCCTTACCCGAGGCAATTTATTCCAGTGCTTAACTGCCCTGACAGGAAATATTTCCTAATCTCCAACCTCCCTTGCTGCAATTAAAGGGGAATTCAATTTAACTAAAATTAAACGGAAGGAATTTTATGATTTGTAGCTGTATTCCCAATTCGATAGATTGATTGATTGATGTTTGGTACCTATCTATCTATCTATCTATTGGTCATTACTCTGGCCAGATTAGGGATTGTAGAACTCACTGCTCAAAGAATTATATTTAAACTTGAGAGAGAAATAAAATTGTGAAATGTGCAGACCTGAGCACAGAGATGTTCTGCACGTGAATTATGATACAGACCCAAAAGTGTGGATTTTGGGTCCTTTCCCTTCCAGTCACTGCATTAATGTCCTCCAAACACCCCAGGGGCGTGGGGCTTTCTCTAGCCCTGGGCGCCTTCCAGTGCAGACCAAGTGCCTCTCTGGTGTGCGCTTTGGTGCCACACTCCCAACTGCACCATACAGGAGGCCTGTGATCTGCAGGGGCGTCAGATGAGATGACCTCTGTAAACAGCCTGTGGCACAGAGCAGCCTCTGGTGTTCCCATGTGCAGCCGGCTGAAGGCTGAAGGTGAAGGCTGATGGTAGAGGAGCCCTGGAAACATTGAGGTACAGAGCAGAGCTCAGGAAAACACAGCTGTAACTGGTGTGGGGAAGGTGGTGCCTCTGCCTGCAAGAACAGAATCTGATTTTTCCAGCTCTGGGGCTCTCTGTGCACAGAGGGTGACAGTGCAACCTCTCCATGTGGGGCAGGGCAGGAGAGGGAGTGTTACTGTCCTCTCACATCCCTTTGTTTGTCACTGACAAAACCCAAACGAGTTAGGAGAAAAGTCCCAGAGGCTCTGTGGCTCCCCTGCCCATGGACCTCCCAGGTAAGGGCAGATTAGGAAAGCAGCACCCAGTGGTGACTGGCCAAATCTTTCTGGCTGCCTCTCACCTGCTTTGCAGCACCTCTGGGCTGTGCTGGAGAGTTCAGAGAGCTGCAGAGGCGGCTGCCATCATTCTGGAGGAAGAAGTAACAGACTCTGACAGGTGGACAGCTGAGGTGGCTGCAGAGTGGGCCTGAGGAACATGGGAACTGAGGTGGCTGTAGAGTGGGTGTGGGCAGCATGGGAGGAACCCCAAAGCCCTTTGTCTGTTACTAAGGCAGGGAGGTGATGCCCTTGATTCTTGTTATTCACCAACAGGTCTATGGAGCCAAGGGCTCAGCATTAGGTTCTGGGCCACTGAGCACTAGGGAATCCCATTCACAGTGTGTATTGTCTCCTGGCCCTCTCCTGCTCCAGACCTGCCTCTGCAGAGACACCCCCCACACTAGTGAGCAACAGAGTTGGCCTGTGCTTGGAGTCTGCCCAGCTCAGGAGCTGGGGGGGCAGCAGGCTCAGCTGTGCTAGAAGTAGCATCGCACAATAGGACTGGAACTCAACAAAGCTCAGCAGGATGGTGCCTATAAAGGCTCAGTGAGGATGGGATTCAAACCCTGCAGAGCACAATGGATTAGCCGTCCATCGCCTTCACCACTCGGACGCCTCACCCAACGTGCCTGGAACTTTTTCATATGTCCCAACTTCAACCCTGCCAGGAACCTTTCTGCCACTCACTGGCTGGCCGGGGACACGGGATGGGCAGGTTTGGCCCAACAGGGCTATGATCACTCATGTCCCCTGCAGAGCTGCTTCCTGGGGTGAGCAGGGGACTTTAGTGCCCTGCCCTGGCAGCAGCACAGCTCAGCCCATGTGTCCCTGCTGGGTGGGTCCAGAGCAGGGCCATGGGCAGGGTCTGCAGCCTTTGTGTCTCCTCCTGTCACGCTCTGCTCCTTTCCAGCTGCTCTGTTAGCACAGCAGCTCCAGCTGGATTGGCCCCTTCTCTGCCAGGTCAGTCTGTGAGGGGCCGATGGGAGGCAGGTTCAGGAGCAGGCTGTGGCTGGGTCTGGCTGGGGCTGAACATGTGGGATCAGGCAGGGGCACTTGCCTGGCACAGCTTCTTTTGAATGAGGGGCAAAGATAGTTCTGTGATTCCCAGCCAGTGACATCAGTGAGGGAAAAGCCTTCAAGTACATGCTGGGACAGAGTTTCTGTGCACTAGCAGCAAGGCATCTGCTGGGGTCTCCTGCTGTACAACAGGGTCTGGTTCAACATCTTCTTGTCATATGGGTGCTGGGCTTATCTGTAAGAGAGGTTATAGGAGAAAGAGATGAGCCCTTCTGGGCATAAGAGTGAGCCCCACAAACAGAGGCATTTATGCTTCTGCCTGGTTTTGAACCAGGGACCTTTTGCGTATTAGGCAAATGTGATAACCACTACACTACCGAAGCTCTACTTTACCTTTTCTTGCCTTCCCCTAAACTGCATCCTCAAGCCACTGCTTGCCCTGCCACATGTGGATGGGGGACCTTATAGAAATTGAGGGGAGTCCTTTACCGGCTCAGCTGCTCGAGGAGAGGAAAGCAGCTGCACTCACAACTGGGACTTTCAATATCAGCTCTTCCAGAATTGAGGTCCTGACCGGTTATGCAAATGAGACATGCAATATTTAAGTCTGCACCTCATTTGCATTTTCTATTGGCCACATTTCCAAGCCACTTCCCAAAGGGCTGGGCACTGTAGCCACAGCCTTGCTGTGTAGCTGCTCCACAGGACTTTTTGAAAGAGCTGCGACCTTTTTGAAAAAAAAAACTCTCTAGTGCAGACATAGCTGTGGGGAGAGAAGTAGTAAAGCAGAGCCAGGCTCCAGCCTAAACAATTGTAACAACTTATAACAAAGAAATGTGTGTGTGCATAACAGAACACGAGAATTCTTTTAACAACTACAGAACATACATATGGTTAAACACCAGTTTTACTCTGAATTTGTGTTATTCACTTCACCAGGACAAGGGTTTCAGCGCTCTGCCACTTGAGCTAACTCCTATGCCGAGGAGCAACTCTTAACCCACTCACCTTGTTCCTGAGCCCATAACGAGCCTCTCTCTGCTCCTGAATCATTTCTGGAAGGGCCACTTCCAAGGCATTTTTCAGGTGGGCTGGCTAGCTAAGCTGTTTGGCTGCTTATTGTAATAACAACAAGTTGGTGGGTTTAAGTTTACTTGGTATACTTGGTAGACTAAGAGTTCTATGTTCTTTCTTAGCTCACAGCTGTAAGTGGGGAAGAGAACCTGGTGGGAATGTCCATTTCAAAGTTTTGTGTAAGTGTAGACACGGCCCATCAGAGCTCACATCAACCACCTATTTAGCAAATATTTGCATAGAAGAATTCCAGCCCTGAGTTCTGCAAGCCGGCAGTTCCCACTTTGTCCAAAACTTTTTAGCTAATGACAAAGCACCTCCAAATGTTAGGTGAGGGTGATTCTTTATGAAAACCAGCTGTGCTGGAGAACACCAGTTTGGTGTTGAAAAAGACGTGCTACTGTGGTCTGCCTGAGCAATTCATCAAACACTACAGATAACTTGGACTGAGAGTTCCCCTTTTTCACCACTGCCCGAGTGGTCTATGACTCCAAACTCAAGGTACTGTCTGTCCCATATTTTGGTATTCTGGTCTCCAAAGGGAGGTGTGGGTTGAAATCCCACTAATAACATCAATTCTATTCTCTGCATGCTCAGCTGGCCTCGTTTCAATGTCTCTGCTAACATTGCACCAGCCCTCGCTATGGGTTTCTGTTAGACGAGTGGCACGACTGAGGCACAATTCAGACACTAACTTCATCGAAAAGTGATGGAGATCCTCTCATTTCTGCACTGCAGGCACCCAGTCATGTAGCCAGCACCTGTACTGGGCACCTATTTTCTGCTCTGAGAACTACAAGAATGCCAGGTTTGCAATAAGCCAAAGGAGATTTTGCCCATGTAGGTCACTTCCCCACCTTGCGGTTGTGCCCTGTGATAGCTGTTTAGTCTCAGCCTGTGGCCAGAATGATGCCATGCTAGAGGGAGGGAGCCACACACCTGTCCGTGGTGCTTGTGGTGCCCTTGTGGGAGAAAGGGAAGGTGCTCAGTCCTGCCCTACACCACTCACACAGGGGATGGGAAGTGTGGTGGGTGTGGCAATAGCCTCAAGGGGCTCAGAAAGAGCTACAGGTGGTAACTTGACCCTGTGACTGTCTAACATGAATCAGGGTAAACAGGGCTGCCAGGCTGGTCCAGGGTTGGTCTGAGACTGCCCAGAACCCAGCAAGGGTTTCCGACAAATTTCCTACACCTCATTAGCATAAGGTCACGTGATTTGGAGTCCAGAAGATGCTCTTCCAGACTCCTGAACATCAGGTAGAAGCTGGGCCCCTGAAAATTTTTGGGAAGAAGGGGCCTCTGGAAGGGCTCCCTGGGCCACGCTTCTACATGGCATTTTGGAGTCCAGAAGGTGATGTAATGCTAATGAGGCACAGGGAATTTGCATCCATACCTCATTAGCATCTTTCGCTCCGTGTATTAGCATGCCACTTCCAAAGGAAGTGACCTGTGTAGAAACGGCCTATCAGTCACCCTTTCGAGTAACTCAGGAACATTCAGGGGAAAAAAGCCCCAACTTTAACCCAAACTGAAATGTTTCAAGGATTCCCAATTTTTCTACCTAACTTCAGAACAAGCAATTACTGTTAAAATTAACAGATATTACAAGCGTAGAGGTATTTGTCGAGTGCACCCTATACTTGCAATAGATTTATTTCAAAATATGAAAGAAACATCTTTAAAAAAAAAAAAAACTTTGATATTTGCAAAGGGTCCTCATTCCAGACAAGGTCACATTGACATTAAGGATTGTTATGCATGATGATTTAGTGTTAAATACTATGAGAAGTCCTACAAGGCTCTGGTTCCCACTGAAACACAGAAAACAGAATGGATTTTAAACTAAGAGGGGCTAAAACCCCAAAAGCAGCTCAGTTATGGACACAACATTTTAAGGATTGTTAAGTGTCCTGATTTACTTTATAATCCTACAAGAAGGTCATTCAGGGCTCTAATTTCCAATGAAACAGGAAAAAAATGGACTTTAAGCCAAAATGAAAAAAATAGCCCAAAGAAAAAAGCCCAGTTGTGCAGGCATCTTAACTACCCGCACGTCTCACTCCCCTTCCCTTCATCTGCAGTCAAGTGTTCCACCACTGAGCCGGGCTCTCTATCACTGGAATATGGTGAGAGGTTTGTTATTATGTAGAGGCCGCTCCAGCTTTCCTAGCAGCAACGTGCCTCTGACTATATGACTGGGAAAGGGATTGTTGGAAATTGTGCTGCCAGACCAGTTTAAAAGGTGTGTGACGTTGTGAAAGTGTTGAACCCCAAACTCTACATGGATTAAATGTCACTGGTACGGGCATGTTCAATGCATCCCAGCACCTTCTTACTGAAAACAGTGCGCTCATATTGTCACGAGGGCTGACATGTTAGCACTGCAAAAGCTCTGCTGTCCAGCACCTCAGGGAACCAGGCTGCTGGGTCACCACCTGTGCCAGGTAGAGAAGTGACTGACACTGACCGCAAACCCAACGATATCTGATTGATTGGTGGGTGTCCTGCAGTAGGTTTTTTCCTTGTTCTTTGTAACCACTGATGTTGCTTCAAGTGGCTGGGAGAGAACTGTCCCACGTATGCCGGTAATCTGCCCCCCTGAGGGGCTGTAACTCTGAGTAGGAGAAGCCAGGTCAGCAGGGGACAAGCTGTAACATGCACAGGGAGAAATAAAGTTTTATCAAACCCTGTCTGTGCGTTTGTGAAACCACTCTGGGTTCAGGGAGGGAAAGGAGCTGGGAAAACAGTGTTTGATCTGTAGGAGACTCAAGATCAATGACTCCAAAGATCCCTTGGGTAAGGGAGTGTAGCTCAGTGGTAGAGCATTTGACTGCAGATCAAGAGGCCCTTGGTTCAATTCCAAGCACTCCCTTTCAAAGACAGTTACTGACCTCCCTGTTTCCAACACACTCTGGCTTCCCATTCTATGGGATTTCTTTAAACAGAGCTGAAGCCTCAACACTTGCTGCTGCTAACACATGCAAACCTGGCAGTAGATAGTGACATGAGCAATGTTGGGCCTCATACCTATAAAGAGGTCAATGAAATGCAATGCATTCAGGCCTGTGTATCTGTGAAGCTTTAAGTGCACGTAGAGAGGTTGTTGTTCACTCTGTGAATTCACAGCCAGGGCTGTGGTGTCCTCCCCCACCCACATCCTCCTCTACAATCACCACCAGCCTTGTCCAGTCTCTCCTTCTCCACCAGTTCTCTCCAGGCTGGTCACTTTCAGAGAAAAATGAACCTGCCTCCTCACTCTGGAGTTGCAGGGAGAAGGGCGGAGATGGACGTCTGACAAGGAGAGCAGGGGAAGTGGAGCAGGAAGCAGTGTCCTGAGAGGTGAAAGAGCTGGAGGGGGGCAAGGAGGGCAGGGGAGCAGCCTGCCCAAGAGTCAGAGGTGCTCAGAAAGGGCTTAAACTGCAGGTTCCATGGTGCAATGATTGGCACTCAGCACTCTGAGCTCAGCTCTCAGGGGGACCTGTGTGTGGTTTATGATACATCTCTGTCAGGGCTGGGCTTCTTTCTCCCCAGCTGCCCCTGCGTGAGGGCTTCTCCCTCCTGCCTGCTGAATGGGTTCCCCTGCAGCTGGGTCTCTGCTTGGGCTGGTTCACCAACCTTTCTGTGATACATTGGGGCCCCAGAAATGTCCTCTCTGCTTGGAGATACAGGAGGACCTGTGGCTGGTGCTGCAGGCTGACCTGTTGCTGTCAGAGGCAGAGTGGGGAGTGTGACATTCACTCCCTCAGGGCAATGATCTGCGAGGTGTCGCCTTGAGAGGCACATCTCAGACTCTGTGCTTGTGAGGGGGAGAGAGAACCGCCCTACAGATGTGACATAGGCTAACAAGGGTCATCTTTGGAAAGGAGCCAGGGGAGCGCCAGGGACATATGGAGTCAGCAATGACATGGCTAGGGCAGAATATTTTCTATCGAGGGGAATTAGCTCAAATGGTAGAGCACTTGCTTAGCATATAAGAGGTAGTGGGATCAATATCTACATTCTCCAATAAAACTGATGTTCTTGTAACTTCCTGCCCAAGGAATCAAGGGGAGCTGCTTTTGTGCACCTGCCCCGCCCCCCACCCAGGAAGCTCACAATGTACATGGGGGTTTGGGGCGCTGTGTGCAATGGCACAAGAGAGCACTATCAACATCTTGTCTCCCACCTGGTGGGAAGAGGAAGTGCTCTCACCTGGAGGCTGGATTTGAAAGAGGAAGTCAGGGCCATGGGCTGCCTCAGGTGAGAGAAAGTGGTGATGCACAGGTGAGCCATGTACTGATGAGGAAGTTACCCCTGGAGCAGGTACGAACGAGTTACAGGTGGGTTATTTTGGTGGGCAGGTTTAGCATTACACATGCAGAAGTTTCTGGAGTTGGGGTGACAGCTGTGGGGTCTGCTCCTGTGGGCTCTGTGTCTGTGGTAGGAGAGCAGCCAGGGCAGCTGCTGCTCCAAGGCCATGTGCTGTGGGTGAGCTGGGAGCAGCTGAGCTCAGGAGCAGGCAGCAGACTGGGGTCCCTCCAAAGGAAGCACATTGCAGCAGGTGGTGATGCTGTTACCCCTCTGCCAGGGAACATGGGCCGTGTTAACGTTGTGCTCAGGGGAAGAGAGGGAGGGGACAGGCAGGGTCCGAGGTGAAACCTGGCAGGGGCCTAGGACAGCGGGTGAGGGGCAGCAGGGTCTGAGGGAATTCCTTGCCAGGACTCAGGGCAGTGGGGAATGGGAGACACAGTCTGAGGGGCGGATTCCTGGTGGGGGTTCAGGGTGGTGGGGGAGGGGCTGAGGGGATGCCTGGGTGGGATGCTGATCCGTGGGGGAGGGACAGCAATCTCACGCCAGGAACCACACTGTACCTACAGCTGCCTGTTGCTCCTTTCTGAAAGGGCCCTTGTGAGCTGTTTCTCTGTAGCTTGGATAGTTTAGGTGGGAAGCGCATGGTGCCCATAAAACCAAGGGGTCGAGCCCTTGCTAGGCAGTAGACAAGTGCAGGGTGTTCCTCTGTTACCCTTTGCTGGACTGCTATAGGCAGCAATGTCCAAAGACATGGAGGAAGTTGAGTGGCTTCTGGAGACCAGACGAGAGTCTTGCTCAGGAGGTTTCACTTTGCTTTGCTGGGAGGATCCCTGCCCTTTATTCCCTTCACTCCATTACCCTTCCTAATGCCCCTTCACTGGGGTGCTGATGAGTGACAACCTGACCTGCAGGGCTTGTTATCTTCTGAGCAGCTGCTGCTGTGCCTGTCACAGCCCTGGATTTATAAGGGGGTTCTACACAACAAAGTTATTTCAAAATAACCATCCCAGCCTCTGCACAAGACAACCGCTGCTTTGAAATAATTCAGAAATAAACAGGGGACGGCTTATTTTGAAATGAGTAAACCTCCTTGTACAACTACAAGTAACAGCAGCTGTGTGGAAACAGGGGCTGCAAAGACAGGGGCTTGAGCCTAATTTGAAATAAGCCATAGTGTGTCCATTGGATGCATCTGAAATTAGCTTCCTGTGTGTAGATGCAGTATTAGGAAATCTTGGTCTTGCCACTCACTGGTGCTGCAGCTCCCCAAACACTTCATGCACCCACAGGAATATTGGCACAACACATTAAGGCTGAGACAATTTAGCACTGGCGAGGGCAGAACCTTAACCTGGTGTTTTCCCTGTCTCGGTTTTTCCCACCACCAACTGGATCAGACTCTGACCCTCCCCACACAGACGCTGCCGTCCAGCGCAGTTAGTCGTGGGAAAGGAGAATGGGCCAAAGAGGATCCTCCTTGCGCTCACGTTCCTCACCATGAATTCTCTCCCCAGCCGCCAGGGCAGAGCTCTGAAGAAGGAGACTCCCTGAGGCAAAGCCCTGGGGGGTCTCTGCGATGGCCCCGGCCCTGCAGCCTGTCCCACCTGGCCATTGTGCTGGACTGTCTGTGAGGTCACCACCTCCCCACCTCCTTTAACCAATCATCTGAGGTTCTTCCAAAGGCCCTTGTGATGTCACAGACACACCCACCAGTGCCCTGCAGGGCTCATGTCCTGCCCCTGGCAGCCCCCTCTGCAAACGCACCCCAAGGGTCTGCAACAAAAAAGGCACATAAAAAACACGAAAACCCGAACTCCTCCCATCCTCAGTGTCCTGTGGGATCCTGGCACTGGGGCAGGTGGGGAGAGAGGAGGGGAGACTGGTTGACTGTGACCTGTCCACTGCAGAGGGCACAATAAGTGAAAGGAGAATTTTAACTCCTCCTGTCCTCAATGTCCTCTGGGCAGCAACTCCAGCTTCCCTCTGGCACAATGTCTGTGCTGGGGAATGGGAAGGTGTTGTTGTGGACAGTCCAGCCGTGTGGGTTGGCCCCACAAAGACACATTTCTTTAAAGTGCAACAAGACCATTTTTTTGGTTTAAGGTACAGACTAACACAGTCACCTCCCTATCAGCAAGCAGTGACATAATAAGGTGGCTTAGCTGGCTAACGTACCTGACTAATAAACAGGAGATCATGGATTCAGCTCCCGGTGCTGCCCTGTTGTAGGTCTTTCTTAATGTTTCCCTACGTCTGGCTGGGGAGCAGAGAAGACCTCCCCTGGCAATCTCTCTCCCTGCTGGGGAAGGTAAAGGCTGATGGAAAAGGAGCGTTGGAAAGAATCTAGTCACAGCCTGGAGCTCGGGAAAAGGCAGTTGTGATTGGTGTGGGGAAGGTGCTGCTGTGGCTGCCAGAAGAGAGTCTGTGCCTCACAGCTTTGTGGTTCTGGGGGCTGCCTGTGCCAGCCAGCTCCTCCAGCACGTTTGTAACACAGACACAATTCCCTGTCGGCAGGAGCTCTGTTCTGCCCTGTCTGCGGGAGCAGCTCCTGCCCTCGACCTGCCGCTGCAGAGACACCCCCCAGCCCTGTCCCTGCACACCATGTGCACACACTAGTGAGTGACTGGGGGCGTCTCACTCCCAGCCACACCCAGCTCTGCCCCCACCCCAGTGGTAATTCACCTCTCACCCCAGCTGTCCCCAGTGCTGACCTGACACACCTGAGATCCCTCTTGTAGCTTCCTTCTGCTTCCTCACCAAAATTTCCTAACCCTGCTGAGAAGCAAACCCCCTGCAGTGGACATGAATTGTGCAGGTGGGAGACGCTCTGACACAGCCCCTGGGCAGGCCCAAGGTTTCAGCTGGTGACTGTGCAGTGCAGAGGGAGGGGGAGTTTGGCTGCCAGGGGGGAGAGGTGGCAGGTGTGAAGGGGAACCCGGGCAGGGCTTGTGGCTGAGGGAGAGGAGGGGAAAAGGGCAGTGGGGGGGTCGGCAGGGTCTGAGAGGACAAGGGGATCAGGGCACTGGGGAGGGGTGGGAGAGACAGGATCTGAGGGACCCACTGCAGGGCCCAGGACAGCTGGCAAGGGGCAGCCGGGGCTGAGGGAACTCCAAGCTGGGCTGAGAGCAGTGGGGGATGGGTGAGAGAGTCTGAAAGGGGAGGCCAGGCTGGTGGGGGAGGGGAGGAAATCTCAGTCCAGTGGCCCTGCAGCTGCCTGTTGCTCATTTCCAAAAAGGCCCCTTGTGGTACTTTTTGCAGCTGGCCGGCTAGCTCAGTTGGTCAGAGCGTGGTGCTAATAACGCCAAGGTTGTGGGTTCGAGCCCCGTGCTGGCCATGGGCAGGTCTTTTCTACTTTCCTTCTTGTGGCTGCTCTGGGAAGGAGGCTAAAAGAGCTGAAGGAAGGAAGCTGGCAGGGAACAAGTCACAGTCACCACCCCAGGCTAAGGGAGGGGCTGCAGAGTGGGCCTGTGTGAGGTGAGGATCCGCAACTCTGCAACACACACCTCCCACAGGAAGGAGCAGCGGGAGCCGTCTGCCAAGGGCACCAGCCCCCCACAGCAGCTCCATTGGCTTTCTCTGCTCCCCATCTCCCCAGCGGCCTTCTGGCCTCACAGGCTCCCTCCCTGGACACCTGCTTCTGCAGCACCACAGGCCCCGTTAACTCACCAGTGGTGCCAGTCCCTGCCTGCCCTGCTCCTCTTCCCGCCTGAGTTCTGCTTCTTCACTCAGGTCCCCCAGCTGCTGCTCTGGTGGGCAGAGGGCTGGGGAAGGCAGAGGAAGGGCCCTTGGGGGTGGGGTGCAGAAGCACAAGGAGCAGGCCCTGGAGGAAGTCCATGATGAGCAGCTTTGCCCATGGGAGCTCAGGAGAGGGGCAGAGAGGTACAGGTGACAGGATGGGTGGGGGGGTCTCTGCAGAGGTGGGGTTGGCTGGCAGTCCTTGGGGAACGGGGAGAGGCCTGTGGGGAGGAGAGGAGAGAGCAGCAGGCTGCTAGGGGCAGAGCTCAGGGAAAGAGGCAGAGCTGGGATTGGAAGAGGTGAGACGGGAGGAGGAGCACAGGTGGCCTCAGAGGGAGCAGGCCAAGCAAACCAGATCCCCTCCCACTCCTCAGGAGCTTCCAGTACTGGCACCAGCCTCCCCAGTGCAGCTGTCACAGGCCACAGTCGACATTCTGGTGCTTTACATGATGCTGACAGGCCCTGACCAGAGAGGTGCAGAGTTATTTCAGAAGAGTTTATTCCAGAATTATTCCTCCAAAATAATCTAGTTCACAATGACGCCTTCACGCCACAAGGAAGCCCTGAAATAAACAAAACATGTTTCCAAATGGCACATCCACACACAAGAGAGCCTGTTTTGAATAGAGACCCTGGAGACATGCTGGGGATATCACTGCACAGTATTCCACAGTAGCTGATTCCAATATAGCTCAGTAACACACAACATGGATTTGGAAATACTGCTCTGCTATTTTGACATTCAGCATCTAGAAACAATGGAGCCTGTTCCGAAGCCCCTGCTTCAAAATAGCAATTGGAACGAGCTAGAATCATGATGCAAAGAGATGCCCAGCCAAGGCTCTGCTCTCTCTCTCTCTCTTTCTCTCTCTCCTTTGAACTCCTGACCTTAGGCAGGAAAAGTGTCTTCTTGTCCTCAGCTCCAGAGAGGAGTAATTCATATTTCTATCACCCTCAGAGTGTGTCTACACGAGCTGGCTACTTCAAAGTCACTGGCAAAATGTCAAAATAGCGTGTTGTGATTCTACGCACCGTCTGCTATTTCGACATTGAAATGGACGTTAGGTGGCGAGACGTCGAAATCCCTATTCTCATCCAAAGATGGGAATCGCGCCCTACTTCAATGTTGAATGTCAAAGTAGGGCACATGTAGATGATCCACATCCTCCTACTTCGAAATAACAGGGTCCTCCATGGCAGCAATCAGCTGAGGGGTTGAGATGTGCTGTCCAGCCCCTGCGGGGCTCTATGATTACTGCGCGCAGCAGCCCTTTAAGCACCACAGACCTGGATTTCCTGTGGCAGGAAGCTGAGAGCATGCAGGCAGCAGCACATGCACATGCTAGCCCTGCAAGCCCTCCACCGACCTCGACCCAACCACCCAGCACCATGGCATTGAGCCAGCCCCCTGAGTGCCCCCAGGCTGCCCCCCTGAGCGGACCCAGGGACCCCAGCAGCCAAGCGGGGCACAAAAAGCGGTGGGACACCTCCTGGTTGGAGGTCGAGCTCTGAGACCTGCTGGGGCTCTGGGGTGAGGAGGACGTGCTCCATGTGATGGGGTGCATGGAGCGGAAAGCAGAAGCATTCACCTGACTGGCCGAGGGCCTGGCCGCCTGGAGTCACCCTGCCCGCATGCCGGATCATGTCCATTGCAAGGTGAAGCAGTTGCAGAAGGGTTATGCCTGGACCCGGGACTTGGCCAGCCAGTCTGGGGCTGCCCCCCACCGCTTACCCCTGTTCCAGGGAGCTCAGGGCCATCCTGGGCCCCGGGACACCTGCTCCCACCAGGGTACATTGGAAACAGCAGCAGAGGAATCCCAGCAAGTCTTGGAGCTGGAGTCCACCCCGGAGGCCAGCCCAGCACCCCAGGGCCCAACCAAGGAGCCACCCCTCGGGATGGCAGAGGAGGGGTCCAGCAACAAGGCAGGGGGAATCCTCATAGACCTCCATTCCCGGAGCACCAGCCGGGTGTCCACCCACCTGTCTCCTGTGCACAAGCCCTTGTGCACCCCCACTCCTGCACCATCAGACTGAGGTGACACCGAAGCACCAGGCGGGTGGGGAAGGGGCAGATATTGCCTCTCCTCGGGGTGAAGGACACTGAAAGACTTGGCCTGAGGGCACTTTCGAGCTGGGCTCCCAATGCCAGTTCTATCTACACAGCTCCACACTGCCTGCAGGTGAGGGACTGTCGTGTGGACGGTCCAAAGGGCAGCTGGTCCCTTAAAGAGGAATCTGGGCCCAGGCTGCCTGTGGGATCTCCTGGAAAAGCCAAGAGCCCAGGGGAGGCCATTGATTGGCTGCCAAGCCCCTGGCCCTGCTCAAAGGTTTCACACAGGGAAAGCTGGGAAGTCAGCCCCACCCCCAGGGGATTTGCACTGGGCTGGTAATAAACCAAAGGGGTTGTGTGGAGGGTCACAAGTGGGACTGAAGGGCAGAAGGAGACAGAAAGGCAAAATCTTATTCTTCTAGTTACACTGCATCAAACACTCACCCTGAAAAGCTCCAGCTGGGGCAGCGCAGCCCATCCCCCACTCCGTGAGAGACAGGAGATAACTCTGCCCCACAGCTGGGCCCTCCTCGCCCCACCCCTGGGGTGTGAACAGGGAGAAAGGAGGGAGTGGGGAGCACAGAGTGAAAGTGAGAGGGGGAGTCAGGCTGAGAGACAAAGGAGGGGCAGGACTCCAGGCTGTGTTGGTGGGACCCTGGCACTGGGCAGGTGGGGAGAGAGGAGGGTAGATTGGTGGAGTCTGACCCACACACTGCAGAGAAGACAGTAAGTGAAAAGGGTCTTTTCATTCCCGTCATCCTTACTGTCCTCACGGCGGCAACTCCAGCTTCCGTCGGGCACAATGTCTGTGCTGGGCATTGGGAAGGGGTTGCTGTGGGCATCCATCACAGTGTTTCAGCTGCATGAACGTTCGTCACTTGATAAATTGGGTTGGCAACCTTCAAAGTGCTGCAGGACGGCTTTTTGGTTGAAGACACAGACTAACACAGATACCTCTCTGTCAGGAACCACATTACAAACAAAGAGGGCACCATGGCTTAGCTGGCTAAAGCACTTGCCTAGTAAACAGGAGATCCTGGGTTCAACTCCCAGTGGTGCCTTGGGGAAAGTCTTTGACAACATTTTCCATCAGGGGAACTGAAGAGCCCTCCCCTGGCAATCCCAGCTACTGCTAGGGAAGGTGAAGGCTGATGGTCGAGGAACACTGGAAAGCATTCAGGTGCAGAGTAGAGCTCAGAAAAACGCAACTGCATCTGGTGTTGGGAAGGTGGTGCAAGAACAGAATCTGATTTTTCCAGCTCTGTGGCTGTCTGTGCCCAGAGGGTGACAGTGCAACCTCTCCAGGTGGGGCAGGGCAGGACAGGGACAATTACTCTCCTCTCACATCAATTTGTTTGTCACTGACAAAACCCAAACGAGTTAGGAGAAAAGTCCCAGAGAGGCTCTGTGGCTCCCCTGGTCATGGACCTCCCAGGTAAGGGGAGATTAGGAAAGCAGCACTCAGTGGTGCCGGGCCAAATCTTTCTGGCTGCCTCTCACCTGCTTTGCAGCACCTCTGGGCTGTGCTGGAGAGTTCAGAGAGCTTCAGGAGGCAGCTGCCATCCTTCTGGAGGAAGAAGTAACAGACACTGACAGGTGGACATCTGAGGTGTCTGCAGAGTGGGCCTGGGCAGCATGGGAGGAGCATAAGAACATAAGAATGGCCATACTGCGTCAGACCAAAGGTCCATCCAGCCCACTATCCCGTCTGCCGACAGTGGCCAATGCCAGGTGCCCCGGAGAAGGAGAACAGAAGACAATGATCAAGTGATTTATCTCCTGCCATCCATCTCCTGCCCTTGTACTGAAGGCCAGGGCACCATACTTTACCCCAAAGCCCTTTGTCTATTCCTAAGGCAGGGCGGTGATGCACTTGATTCTTGTTATTTACGAACCGATATTTGCAGCCCAGTGCTCAGCATTAAGTCCTGGGCCACTGAGCACTAGGGAATCCCATTCACAGTGTGTATTGCATCCTGGCCCTCTCCAGACAGGTCAGTGCTAACCAGATCCTGCCGCACATTTGGAACACAGACACGATTCCCTGAGCCGGCAGGAGCTATGTTCTGCCCTGTCTGTGGGAGCAGCTCCTGCCCCAGACCTGCCTCTGCAGACACACCCCACGCTAGTGAGTAACAGGGAGAGTCTCACTCCCAGGAGCACACACCCAGCTCTGCCCCCCAGTGGTAATTCCCCCTCCCCCAGCTGCCCCCAGTGCTGAACTGATGCACCTGCACAGCCTGTGAGCCGCCAGGGACCCCTCCTCTGGCTTCCCTTTACTTCCCCCTGAAAATGTCCTAATCCTGCTGGGACCAACACTGGCCACTTCTGGAGTAGTGTGTCCAGTTCTGGGCCCCCAATTATAGGAAGGATGTGGATACACTGGAGAGGGTCCAGTGGAGAGCGACTAAAATAATTTGGGGGCTGGAGCATATGACTTACAAAGAAAGGTTGACGGAACTGGGACTGTTTAGTCTCCAGAAGAGAAGACTGAGGGGGGACTTGATAACAGCCTTCAACTTACTGAAGGGAGGCTGCAAAGAGGCTGGAGAGCAGCTGTTCACAGTGGTCACGGATGGCAGAACACAGAACAACGGTCTCAAGCTGTGGTTGGGAAGGTCCCGATTGAACATTAGAAAAACTTTTTCACTCGGAGGAAGGTGCCGCATTGGAATGGTCGACCCACAGAAGTAGTGGAGTCTCCATCCCTGGAGGTGTTGAAGTCTCACCTCGACAAAGCCCTGGCTGGGCTGATCTGATGGGTTTGGTCCTGCTTAGAGCAGCGGGCTGGACTTAATGGCTTTTTTAGGTCTCTTCCAGCTCTGTTGTCCTATGATTCTATGATACTAAGAATGGTGCAGGTGGGTGCAGGACAGGATCCCCCCTGGCAGGTGCTGCACCCACAGGCTGTCTCTGTTCTCACCCAGCCCCTGGGCAGGGCCCAAGGTTTCAGCGAGTGACTGTACAGTGCAGAGGGAGGGGGAGGCCGGCTGCCAGCGGGGACGGGTGGCAGGTGTGAGGGGAACCGCGTTAGGGCTTGTGGCTGAGGGAGGAGGGAAAAGGGAAGTGGGGGAGGGTTGGCAGGGTCAGAGAGGACAAGGGGATCAGGGCACTGGGGGTGGTGGGAGAGACAGGATCTGATGGGACACACTGCAGGGGCCCAGGACAGGGGGCAAGGGGCAGCTGGGGCTGAGGGAACCCCCAGCTGGGCTCCGAGCAGTGGGGAATGGGTGACAGAGACTGAAAGGGGAGGCCAGGCTGGTGGGGGAGGGGAGGAAATCTCATTCCAGTGGCCCTGCAGCTGCCTGTTGCTCATTTCCAAAAAGGCTCCTTGTGCAATTGTTCTGTACAGGCCGGCGAGCTCAGCTGGCCAGCGGGTGGTACCACACTCATGGGTTCCAGCCCCACGCTGGCCATTAGAAGGTTTTTTCCTTCACCTGCCTGCTCTGTGCAGGAGGCCAAAAGAGCTGAAGGAACCAGGCTGAGAGGCTGGCAGGGAGCAGGCCAGTCACCACCCCAGGCTTAGTGAGGGTCTTCAGGGTGGGCCTGGGCCAGGTGAGGATCCCCAACTTCCCAGTACTGCAACACACCTCACCTTGGAAGGGGGAGCAGGAGCACCAGCACCCTGCCAAGGGCACCAACCCTCTACAGCAGCACAACTGGCTTTCTCTGGTCCCCTTTCCCTCCCCAGTCCTTCTGCCCTCCCAGGCTCCCTCCCTGCACAGCTGGTGCAGCAGCACCACAGGCCCAGGTAACTCAGCACTGGTGCAAGTCCCTGCCTGCATTGCTCCTCTTCCCACACTTGTCCTGCCTCTTCCCTGAGGTCCCCCAGTCGCTGCTGGAGGTGGAATGCAGGGGCAAAAGGAGCAGGCACCAGAGGAAGGTCAGTGATGAGCAGCATTGGCCATGGGAGCTCAGGAGAGGGGCAGAGAGGTGCATGGGATGGGATGGGATGAGCGGGTCTCTGCACAGGGGGAGTTGGCTGGCAGTCCCTGGGGAGGGGGGAAGAGCCGTGAGCAGCAGGTGGGGAGGCCTGTGGGGAGGAGAGGA
This sequence comes from Carettochelys insculpta, assembly GCF_033958435.1. Taxonomy (NCBI): domain Eukaryota; kingdom Metazoa; phylum Chordata; order Testudines; family Carettochelyidae; genus Carettochelys; species Carettochelys insculpta. Next base: position 784,430 of record NW_027439072.1, read on the forward strand.
GAGAGCAGCAGGCTGCTGGGGGCAGAGCTCAGGGGAAGAGGCAGAGCTGAGATAGCAAGAGGTGTCATGGGAGCAGGAGGAGCACAGGTGGCCTCAGAGGGAGCAGGGGAAGCAAAATAGGGACCCTTCCACTCCTAGGGAGCTTCCAGCGCTGGCACCAGCCTCCCCGTTGCAGCTGTCACAGGCCACCTGTGTGCTGAGTCTGCACTGCCCAACTACCTCCACCACCAGCAGTGCCGTGGGAAAAGCTGTCTGGTTGGCAGCGCACTATCTGCACCAGGGGTAGGTCAGTGTCCCTCTTACTCAGGAGGGGGTGTGGGTTTTACAGCCCTGACTCACACAGTGACACTGACCTGGTTCTCTAGGCTGTGCAATGAGTCACCCCCCTTTGGGAGTAAAACTACTCCAGCCTCTGCCTGACAGGATCCAAACACCACTGAAGCCAGGCAGGCCCTGGTGTGGGCTGGCAGGAGTCAGGTGTGGGCAGAGGGCAGAGCTTAACTAGAGCAGGCACCATGGCCTGGTTGGTAAAGAACCTGCCTAGTAAAGGGGAGATCCTTTGTTCAACTCCCAGTGGTACCTGCCTGCTGGCTTCAGGAACACGTGGTGTTGCCCCTCCCAGAGGACAGGACACTGGGCCAGACAGACCTTTGGCCTGACCCACAGTGGACATTTGGATGCTTTACATGATGCTGACAGGCACTGACCATAGAGGTGCCTGTCTCCATTGCAGTGTGAGTGCCCTGGGGTGGCACACTGTGCTCCAAGCACCACCCAGAGTCACCACTGCCACGTGGCATGAGACGTGTGACCTGGGCTTCCCAATGTGCTAGAAATTCCCAGCAATCCTCTGGCAAGGACCAAGGGCTGAGAGCAGAAGCCTGGCACTGCAAGCAAGGGGTTTGGGGTGAGTTTGAGGGACAAAGACACCGGGGGGATTGCCCTGTGTGGATTCATATCCTGCCAGCTGCAGAAATGCTGTTTGCCTGGTGGCCACCACTTGTGTGCTGAGCAGGTTTGTTACCAAACAAAGCCCCAGGTGGTCTTGTTATTACCCTCTTGATACTTAAATGCTCCAGTCTCACTGCACTTCTTCAAGGAGTTCCCTCACGCACCACCTGGGCTTTGCTGAGAGCCACCCATCCCATCCCCTGCACCTCTCTGCCTGGGCACATGGGGATGGGGGAACTGCGGGTGAGATGCCATGAGCAGAGACAGCAGAGTGTGGGGGAGGGAATGAGCCCTGCAGGAAATGACCCACACTCCTGAAGGGAGGGATGGGACAGACAGACAAAGGGGTGAGAACAGCGTTCCTTTTAATTTCATCTTTCCATGTGCAGAATTAATTGTATGTGCACCAAAGCATTTGCGGATGGACACCACCAATAAAAAACACTCGCTGCCAGCTGTGGGTGCTCTGCTAATCAGCTGGGCAGCATTTGAGGTGTCTGCTCCATGACCACTAAAGCGCTCAGCTTATCAGAAGCACTCGTGAGAAAAGAACGCTCCTGGGAGCTGCACTCTCTCATGCTCTCAGTGATGACAGCAACCCACAGACATGTGGATGGAGCTGCACTTTGATGAGACATGGATCCTGAGATGCTTCCAGTGAGGTGTGACAGGTGAGCACACCTGAGAGCCGTGCTGAGGCTGCTCTCAGTTATGCAGGATCTGGGCCGATATGGAAAAGTGAGAATGTGACATTGTTGCTCCTTTTGGTTCTCCCATATTTTTCTCGGCACAGTTAGGATCTGGCCTCCTGGAGTTGAGCTGGGGATAGTCTCCAAAAGGGGTATGTCCCCCACTAGGAGTGGGTAGGATGAAGAGCTCTTCTGTGGCGCTTCCCTTAGCTGAGACTGGCTAGACTGGGGCTGAGCTGTCCCCAGCCCATCTCAGCGTGGGGATTTCTCCGGCGGGATACAGGCACAACAGAAAGTTCCTCACTGGATGGGAACTCTGATCTAAAGCCCAAGTGAATTGCAGGCAGACAAAATCTGCCGGCCCTGCCCAACACAGTGCTGGAGGCTGGAATGATGACAGCAGGATGGGGAACAAGGGGAATACACCGAGTGACAAGGATTTGTGCAAGTAGCAAACCCAGGCAGCAGTCAGGCCCTGCTGGGTGTGCCCTGTACCTTGCTGCAGCGATAGGAGATGATTTGGACCATTTCCCAGCCACAGACATTCTGGATGGAGCCAGCCTCACTGGATATGTTGACGACGGCCGCCTTGCTGCAGCTCAGCCCTCTCTGGGGGCTTCCCTGGGCAGCCTGCTTCAGCAAGGGTACGAAGGCCTGGGCAGAGGGGAGAGCAGAGCAGGCGTGTGGTCAGAAAAGGAACCAGAGTTCTGCTCGTGAGGCCGGGCACCAGAATGGGGTGGGTCTCTGCTCTTTGCACTGATGCCCAGCCCCCGGCCAGCCCAGAAGCAGGAGCCTCGCCCAGGAAGGTGTGCGGAGCCATGGATCCTACTCATACCCTGTAGAGGCCAACAATGATCCCCAACTCATGTCCCTGCATTCACAGTCTTCATGCAAGGCAGATGGCGGGGGGGTCTGTAGCTCTCCACTGATGCCCACATGGGTCTGACCATGACCCACCTGCAGCTGTTCATCAAGGAGGGTTTGCCCAGGCAAGGGTACCCCCGACCATGGCAGTGGACTGTCAGGTACATACCCCACACAGCACAAACCTCCGTGACACGGGGCGGGGGCACCAGACACGACCGGGAGCTGCACGTGCCCAGTGGACCCCGACCTGCAACTGCGCAGTCACAGCCCTGGGCCCTACTCAAAGGTTTCGCGCAGGGAAAGCTGGTAACGTCAGCCCCACCCCCAGGGCACAGAGATTTGCACTGGGCTGGCAATAAACCAAAGGGGTTGTGTAGAGTTGCACGAGTGGGACTGAAGGGCAGAAGGAGACAGAAAGGCAAAATCTTCTTCTTCTTCTAGTCACACTGCATCAAACAATCACTCTGAAAAGCTCCAGCTGGGGCAGCACAGCCCATCCCCCGTGCCGTGAGAGACAGGGGATAACTCTGCCCCAGAGCTGGGCAACTCCTTGCTCCACCCCTGGGGTGCAAACAGGGAGAAAGGAGGACGTAGGGAGCACAGAGTGAAAGTGACGGGGGGGAGTCAGGCTGCGGGAGCAAGGACGGGGAGGACTCCAGGCTCTGCTGGTGGGACTCTGGCACTGGAGCTTGTGGGGAGAGAGGAAGGTAGATTGGTGGAGTCTGACCTGTGCAGCGCAGCAGGAACAGGAAGTGAAAGGGGGTTTTTCGTTCCTCTCATCCTCACTATCCTAACAGCAGCAACTCCAGCTTCTGTCGGGCACAATGTCTGTGCTGGGCAATGGGAAGGGGTTGTTGTGGGCAGCCCACCAGAGTGGGTTGGCCCCACAAAAGCTCATCACTTGGTAAATTGTGTTTGGTTGTCTTTAAAGTGCCGCAGGACGGCTTTTTGGTTGAAGACACAGACTAATACAGATACCTCTTTGCCAGAACCACACCTTGAATGCCGGGGGCACCATGGCTTAGCTGGCTAAAGCCCCTGTCTCGTAAATAGGAGATCCTCGATTCAACTCCCAGTCGTGCCTCATTGGACATCCTGGATGATGTTTTCCTACATCTGTCTGGAGAACCCAAGAGCCCTCCCTTGGCAATCCCAGTCATTCCTGGGGAAGGCAAAGGCTGCTGGGAGAGGAGCGTTGGGAAGAATCCAGTCACAGATGAGACCTCAGGCAAAGGCAGCTGGAACTGCTGTTGGGAAGGTGGCTCCTCTGGCTACAAAAACAGAGGCTGATCCTCCCAGCCCGGTGGTTCTCTGGAGCTGCCTCTGCACAGCCGGTGACAGTGTAACCTCCCCAGGTGGGGCCTCCCTTTGTTTGTCACTGACAAACCCCAAACGAGTTAGGAGAAAAGCCCCAGAGGCTCTGTGGCTCCCCTGGCCATGGACCTCCCAGGGAAGTGGAGATTAGGAAAGCAGCAGCCAGTGGAGCCGGGCCAAATCTTTCTGGCTGCCTCTCACCCGCTTTGCAGCACCTCTGGGCTGTGCTGGCGAGTTCAGAGAGCTGCAGGAAGCGGCTGTCATCGTTCTGGAGAAAAAAGTAAGAAACACCGACAGGTGGACAGCTGAGGTGGCTGCAGAGTGGGCCTGGGGAGCATGGGAGGAACCCCAAAGCCCTCTCTCTGTTACTAAGGCAGGGAGGGGATACCCTTGATTCTTGTTATTCACCAACAGGTCTGTGCAGCCCAGGGCTCGGCATTAAGTCCTGGGCCACTGAGCACTGGGGAATCCCATTCACAGCGTGTATTGCCTCCTGGCCCTCTCCAGACAGGTCACTGCTAACCAGATCCTGCCGCACATTTGTAACACAGACACAATTCCCTGAGCTGACAGGAGCTGCGTTCTGCCCTGTCTGTGGGACCAGCTCCTGCCCCAGACCTGCCTCTGCAGACACACCCCACGCAAGTGAGTAACAGGGAGAGTCTCACTCCCAGGAGCACACACCCAGCTCTGCCCCCCCAGTGGTAATTCCCCTCTCCCTCAGCTACCCCCAGTGCTGAACTGATGCACCCGCACTGCCTGGGAGCAGCCTGGGACCCTGGGAGCCTTCCTGTGGCTTCCCTTTGCTTCCCACTCAACATCTCCTTATCCTGCTGGGATCATAACCCCTGCAGGGACATCAATGGTGCAGGTGGAAACAGGGCAGGATCCTGCACCCACAAGTTGTCTCTGTTCTCACACAGCCCCTGGGCAGGGCCCAAGGTTTCAGCTGGTGACTGTGCAGTGCAGAGGGAGGAGGAATCCGGCTGCCAGAGGGGAGAGGTGGCAGGTGTGAGGGGAACCCGGGCAGGGCTCGTGGCTGAGGGAGGAGGGGAAAAGGGAAGTGGGAGGGGTGGCAGAGTCTGAGGGGACAAGGGGGATCAGGGCACTGGGGAGGGGCAGGAGAGACAGGATCTGAGGGACTCACTGCAGGGCCCAGGACAGCTGGCAAGGGGCAGCCGGGGTTGGGGGAACCCCCAGCTGGGCTCCGAGCAGTGGGGGATGGGTGAGAAAGTCTGAAAGGGGAGGCCAGGCTGGTTGGGGAGGGGAGGAAATCTCAGTCCAGTGGCCCTGTAGCTGCCTGTTGCTCCTTTCCAAGAAGGCCCCTTTGGAAGTCCTGCTCAGATAGCCAGAGCATTTTTCAAATAGCACCCAAGTCATGAGTTCAAGCCCCAGGTTGCCTGTTGAGAGCTGCTTTCTGTTGCCCTTCCCCTGAACCCTCTGGGCAGGAGAACAAAAGAGATGAGGGGAACAGGGTGAGTGGCTGGCAGGGAGCAGGCCAGAGTCACCACCCCAGGCTAAGGGAGGGGCTGCAGATTGGGTGTGGGTGAGGAGAGGATTCCCCATGTTCTCCACAAGGCAACACACACCTCATACAGGAGGGGACAGCGGGAACAATCTGCCAAGGTAACAAGCCTTCCCAACAGCTGCACTGGCTTTTTCTGCTCTCCATTACCTCCCCAGGCCTTCCAGGCTCACCTCAGAGAGACAGGCGAAGCCAGAGAAAGTTGAATGGCCCCTACAGTCCTCCTGCAGCTTGCTGTGATTGTACAGTGGTTAGTACTCTGCACTGTGGCTGCAGCAACCTTGCGTTGAATCCAAGTGGTAGCAGTAATAGCCCAGTGTTTGGGCAGTGCTGCTTTTAGTTCACCAGGAGGATGGTGAAATATTGAAATGCTTTACCTAGACAGGTGGTGCAATCTTCATCCCAAGAGGTTTCCAAGTCCTGGCTTGAGCAAGCCCTGGCTGGGATGATTTAGTTGGAGTTGGTCCTGTTTTAGGCAGAGGGCTGGACTGGATGACCTCCTGAGGTCCTTCCCAGCTCTAGGATTCTATGAGTCGAATCTAATCTCCACAGGAATGAGCCGGCACAGCTCAGTCTCTGGCTGGGGGAAGTGCCAGGGGCCACATGCTAAGGAAGCCCAGGGCAGAGAGAGGGAGTCCTGGGAGAAAAAGCAGCTCCAGAGAAGCAATGAGGGCACAGTGCATCCTGCCAGCTGAGGGCCTTAAACATTTCCATTTAAAACAAAGATTAACCTGCGTCATGTGCTGTAATGACCTAATGACCTAATCTTTCAGATGTTGCCAGTTCCCCTTTTCTAGGGAGCTTCCAGCACTGACCACAGTCTCCCCAGTACAGCAGTCACAGGACACCTGTCCTCTGGGTCTTCACTGGCCAAGGACCTTCCCCAACCAATGTGGACCATAAAAGCCCTGTGGTTGCCATGACAGTCTGAGCACTGGAGTAGGTCTGTTTTCGTCCAGAGGTGGGGGACAGTTTCTTACACCCCTGAGTGACACCACCTAATTCTCTAGCACAGACCTCTGCAAAGAGTCACCCCCTCTTGGGAGTTAAACTTCCCCAGCTCCTCTGTCTGACAGGATCTAAACTCCAGCAGAACGAAGCAGGCCCAGGTTGGGCTGGTGGGTGTCAGGTGAGGGCAGACAGGAGAGCTGGACTGGAGACAGGCACCATGGCCCAGCTGCTTAAAGCTATTGCCTTGTAAGCAGGGGGTCCTGGGTTTAATTCCCAGTGGTGCCTTGTTGCTGACTCTGCTTAGGGCACCTGGTGGTGGCCACTGGCAATAGACCAGATGTGGCCTTGTGCCTGTTAGATATGATCCTCAAAGTACATGTTGATGATTTCCATGATGCTGGCAGAGCTGCAAACAGCTCTGTGTTCCTGGTCCCTCCATGTGGCATGGCTGAGCCTCCTTAGCATTTCCCTTTCAAAAGTGTAGCCATGGCCCAAGGAAATGGCCCTTTTGATAGAGATTTCAGCATGCTGAGAATTACCTTTTTTTAAGCAAGTGTGAGGAGAGAGAATAAAGCTGGTGTTTAAACATTTGTATTTTCTGTAGTTGTTAAAGAAATTCTAGGCTTCTGTTATGCACACACACATTTCTTTGTTATAAGCTGTTGCAAATGTTCAGGCTGGAGCCTGGCTCTGCTCTTCTACTTTTCCCCACAGCTATGTCTGCACTGGAGAGTTTTTTTTCAAAAAAGCCGCAGCTCTTTCAAAAAGTCCTGTGGAGCATCTACACAGGAAGGCTGTGGCTCCACTGCCCAGCCCTTTTGGAAGTGGCATGGACATGTGGCCATTGGGAAATGCAAATGAGTTGCAGACTTAAATATTGCATGTCTCATTTGCATAATGACTCGGGACCTCAATTCTGGAAGAGCTGCTATTGAGAGTCCCAGTTGTGAGTGCAGCTGCTTCCCTCTCCTCCAGCAGCTGAGCCAGTAAAGGACTCCCCTCAATTTCTATTAGGTCCCCCATCCACATATGGAGGGGAAGCAGTGGCTTGAGGATGCAGCTTAGCAGAGGGCAAGATACACTGAATGGGAAAGGTGAGCTTCTGTAATGTAGTGGTTATCCCATTTGCCTAACACGCAAAAGGTCCCTGGGTCAAAACCAGGCAGAAGCAGGAGCATCTCTGTTCATCTCACTTTCTCTTATGCCCCTGAGGGCTCATCTCTTTCTCCTGTAGCCTCTCTCTCTGACAAGCCCAACACCCATGTGACAGAAGAAGTTGAACCAGACCCTGTTGTCCAGGAGGGGAGTCCAGCAGATGCATTGCTGCTGTTGCACAGAAGCTCTCTCCTGGCACGTACTTGAAGGGTTTTCCCTCACTGATTTCACTGGCTGGGAACCACAGAACTATCTTTGCCCCTCCTCCAACCGAAACTGTGCCAGGCAAGTGCCCCTGCCCTATCCCGCGTGTTCCCTCCCAGCCACAGCCTGCTCCTGAACCTGCCTCCCAGCAGCTCCCTACCTCACAGACAGGCCTGGCAGAGAAGGGGGCAATAAAGCCGGAGCTGCTGTGCTAACAGAGCAGCTGGAAAGGAGCAGAGCATGTCAGGAGGAGACACAAAAGCTGCAGACCCTGCCCATGGCCCTGCTCTGTACCCACCCAGCAGGGACACATGCACAGAGCTGGGGCAGGGCCCAGCCCCAGAGTAGAGAATGGTCATGGCCGGGCTGTGCTGCTCCCAGGTCAGGGCACCACAGGGCCCTGCTCGCCCCAGGAAGCAGCACTGCAGGGGACAGGAGTGAGCGTAGCCCTGTTGGGCCAAACCTGCCCATCCTGTGTCCCCGGCCAGACTTCCTGGCAGGGTTGAAGTTGGGACATATGGAAAAGTTCCAGGTATGTTGGGTGAAGTGGCCGAGTGGTGAAGGTGATGGACGGCTAATCCATTGTGCTCTGCAGGGTTTGAATCCCATCCTCACTGAGCCTTTATAGGCACCATCCTGCTGAGCTTTGTTGAGTTCCAGTCCTCTTGTGTGATGCTACTTCTAGCACGGCTGAGCCGGCTGCCTCCCAGCTCCTGTGCTGGGCAGACTCCAAGCACAGTTCAACTCTGTGAGGCTGAGCTGAGCTCTGGCTCCCGGGGATGAGATAATTTCATTTGCCTGACAAGGGCCCAGCCCATCTCCAGTGTCAGACCAACAGTGCTGCATTCACCTCAGTCAGAGTGCAGGGGTTCAGTGCCCTAGCCAGACAGAGTGGCAAGGTGGGGGCAGCCCTGGCTGAGCTGCAACCAGTGACATGGGCAGCTGCCTCTGAGGAAGGGCCTGTTCCCAAGGCTGAATCAGGCGCTCTGGTCCCTCCCAGCTCCTGGGCTGGGCAGTGCACAGCTGGGAAAAGAGCAGATACTTGCCAGAGGGGAATGAATGTTTCTCTGCCCCAACTGCAATAGGTTCTTCCACAGCACCAGCTAGAGGCCCTGAGGCAGGTCTCCATTCAACTGTGCCACCCTGGGCAAGCCCTGAGTTCTTCTGTGCTTCTCAGCAGCTGGGGAATGCCCCTTTGGGACACTTCTCCTACCCCACAGCTAAAAGGAGCCCCACTGTTAAGAGGCCCCACTTGGGGATCGCCCAATTTTCTACCACCTTGTGATGCTGGCCTCAGCATGCATGCTGCTTTGGGGGTGTGTTTGGTGGAGGGGAGAAGCCTCTGGCCACATGTAGTTATGGTCCTCCCATCTTCTTAAGCTGTCCTGAGGTGCTCTGTGGCATTAGAGCCATTCCATGGATGTGTCAGTACCAGCAGCTGCACCTCCAGGTGCCCAAAGGAGGACAGGTGAGCTGGGCTGCTGCCTGTAGCCATCAGCAAGACTGGGTCCATGTCTGAGAGTCCCTGTGGGAGTACTTTAATTGGGGGGGCTCAACTGAGCACCACAAAGGGTAACCCATTGCCCCCCATGCACACTCCCACCACTACGTGCAAACTGTACCCACCACTCACTGACTGCCCCCATCACCCACACACCAGCCCCACCACACACACAGACACACATTGCCCGCACCACCTGCTCACCGGACCCACACATAACACATTGGGGGGGGGGTGTGAAAAATGAAACTGCTTCCTTGTTAAACAACCTAAAAGCTCACATCTGAGCATGGAACATAACAACCACCAGCATAACTAACTATGTACAATGGGGGGATAACTATATACACTAACTATTTACATGGGAGGCCATGGGGCACATGGGACTTTCTGACGGTGAGGGTGCTGGTGGCTGTGGCCTTCTCCATGTGCTGCGGTGTGCCCAGGCCCTGGCATGTGGGGGTCATGCCCTGGGGGCGTGTGCCCTGTGGGGTTCATGCCTGACAGTCCACTGCCATGGTCTGGGAATGACCACTGGGCAGATGTCTGGCTGGAGCTGTAGGAGGGGACGTCCAGCACGCGCTCAACCTCCTCGCTGGATCACTTGGATGGTGGGGCGGATGGTCCCCGCTGTGGGGCTGGGCTCTGGTCCAGACTCAGACTTCATATCCTGCTGGGGCTCCTCAGCCATGGCGTCAAGGAAGGCCAGGGGACAGGAGGTGTCCCTGGGGCCCAGGGTGGCTATGAGCTCCCGGTAATAGGGGCAAGTGTTGGGGACAGCCACCAGACCAGACGGCCGAGTCCTGCACCCAGGCATAACCCTGCTACAACTCCTTGACCTTACTCTTGATATGGTGAGGCATGTGGGCAGGGTGACCACAGGTGGTCAGGCCCTTGGCCAGCTGGGTGAACACTTCTGCATTCCATTGTTTGCTTCCCATTACGTGGAGCACGTCCTCCTCACTCCAGAGGTCACAGAGCTCAGACTCAGTGCAGGACGGGCCCCACTTCCTGTTCCAATGGCTGGAGGCCTGAGAGCCATGGGATGGCCTGGTGGGGGAGCCCTGGGGGCACTCAGGGGCTGGCTGACATCTGGTCTCTGGAGGAGCACCTCATGGTATGGCTGCTGCCTGCATGGTCTCAGCTTCCTGATTGAGGGTTTCCAGGTCCTTGCAGCTTTAAGAGCTGATTCCTGCCATGGCAGACCCCACAACTTCCAAGTAGAGGGCTGCAGAATGTCAACCCCAATCCTCCTTGTTCTGTCTTTGTTTGTACTAGAGCCAAGGAGAAGAACACACATTTCCTGCCAGAGGCCGGGACAACAGTGAAAAGTGTTTGTTAGGCTGAGAACAGTAGTGCAAGAATGGAAGCACCCAGCATGGGGCTTGAACCCATAACCCTGAGATTAAGGGTCTCATGCTCTACCAACTGAGCTAGCCGGGCCACAAACAAAACACTCCATACAGCCTATCACAGAGTAGAAAGAGTCAAATGTGCCTGTCAGCTGGGCAAAAGTGAAATGTGCTCACAAGGGCCGGACTCCAGTCTTTGTTATCTGGGCTGCAGGAGGTGAGATGCAAAGAAAACAGGCTGTTGGAGTGAATCTTGGCCAAGCTTCTCACTGGTGCTGCTACATCTCCCGAACACCTCACACACCTAGGGCAATTTCTGCACAACAAATGAATGCTGACACCATTGATCTCAGCGCAGAGCCGGTGCAGTCAGTAGAACACGTGTCTTTTTCATAAAGACTGAACACGCATTTGCAGAGAGTTTTCTGTGGGAAATTGCCTGTTAGTGACTCTCCAGAGCAAGGGGCATTCGTGGCTCACAGACTGTTGTGCTTCACAACAATGGGCAATGGGTCGAGAAAGCAGGACCCTGATTCATTCACTCTTCAGTTCCACTGGGGAGGGCAGCACCTTAACCGAGTGTTTTCCCTGCCTTCAATTTGCTCAGCATCAGCTGGGTCAGGCTCTGACCTGCCCCAGGTGAACGTCGGTCGTCCCGCGCAGTTAGTCAAGAGGGAAGGAGAACGGGACAAAGAGGCTCCTTCTCATGCTCATTTTCCTCACCCTGGTTCCTCTCCAGCCTCATGGGCAGAGCGGAGGAAGGAGACTCCCTGTGGGGAAGCCCCGGGGGTGTCTGAGATGGCCCCAGCCCTGCAGCCTGTCCCACATGGCTGGTGTCAGGGACCCTCTATGAGGTCATCACCTTCCAACTTCTTTTAACCAATCGGCTGAGGTGCTGTAAAAGGCCCTTGTGATGTCACTCCCACACCTACCCCTGGCCAGCAGGGCTCATGTCCTGCCCCTGGCAGCCCCTTTGCATGGCTGAGCTGCTACCCCTGTGTCACCCCCACTCTCTCAGGGACATTCTGGGGCTCTAGCCGGCTGCTCATGGGAACAGCAGAGGCTGCTCTGTGCCACAGGCTCTTTGCAGAGATCATCTCATCTGACGCCCCTGCAGATCACAGGTCTCCTGTATGGTGCAGTCGGGAGTGTGGCACCAAAGCGCACACCAGACAGGCACTTGGTCTGCATTGGAAGGCGCCCAGGGCTAGAGAAAGCCCCACGCCCCTGGGGTGTTTGGAGGACATTAACGCAGTGACAGGAAGGGAAAGGACCCAAAGTCCACACTTGTGGGTCTGTATCATAATTCACATGCAGAACATCTCTGTGCTCAGGTCTGCACATTGCACAATTTTATTTCTCTCTCAAGCTTAAATTTAATTCTTTGAGCAGTGAGTTCTACAATCCCTAATCTGGCCAGAGTAATGACCAATAGATAGATAGATAGATAGATACCAAACATCAGTCAATCAATCTATTGAATTGGGAATACAGCTACAAATGATAAAATTCCTTCCCTTTAATTTTAGTTAACTTGAATTCCCCTTTAATTGCAGCAAGGGAGGTTGGAGATTCGGAGATATTTCCTGTCAGGGCAGTTGAGCACTGGAATAAATTGCCTTGGGTAAGGGCAAAATCTCCATCTTTGGAGATATTTTAGAATTTGGATAAATATAAAAAAGGAAACTTTTTACATTGGTCCCCACTTTTCATCCCTGAAATGAGCAGCTCCCCCACAACCTGTCTCATGTCATCGGAACCTACAGAAATGTCAGTGATGTTCATATGTATAAAAGCCTGTTTGGGCGTGTGTAAGAAAACAAGTCTGTAGAATGGAAAAACGCCCAACCCTGGGCGCCTCCCAGTGCAGACCAAGTGCCTGTCTGGTGTGCGCTTTGGTGCCACACTCCCGACTGCACCATACAGGAGCCCTGTGATCTGCAGGGGCGTCAGATGAGATGATCTCTGCAAAGAGCCTGTGGCACAGAGCAGCCTCTGCTGTTCCCATGAGCAGCCGGCTAGAGCCCCAGAATGTCCCTGAGAGAGTGGGGGTGACACAGGGGTAGCAGCTCAGCCATGCGAAGCGGCTGCCAGGGGCAGGACATGAGCCCTGCTGGCCAGGGGCAGGTGTGGGAGTGACATCACAAGGGCCTTTTACAGCACCTCAGCCGATTGGTTAAAAGACCTTGGAAGGTGATGACCTCATAGAGAGTCCCTGACACCAGCCATGTGGGACAGGCTGCAGGGCTGGGGCCATCTCAGACACCCCCGGGGCTTCCCCAAAGGGAGTCTCCTTCCTCAGCTCTGCCCATGAGGCTGGAGAGGAACCAGGGTGAGGAAAATGAGCATGAGAAGGAGCCTCTTTGTCCCGTTCTCCTTCCCTCTTGACTAACTGAGCTGGACGACTGACGTTCACCTGGGGCAGGTCAGAGCCTGATCCAGCTGATGCTGAGCAAATTGAAGGCAGGGAAAACATTCGGTTAAGGTGCTGCCCTCCCCATTGGATGAATGAATGAATGAATCAGGGTCCTCCTTTCCACTCCCAGAGCTCATAGTTGTGAAGCACAACAGTCTGTGACCACTAATTTCTATTTCTATTTCCCTTTCTCTGGAGAGTCACTGACAGGCAATTTACCACAGAAAACTCTCTGCAAATGTGTGTTCACTCTTTATGAAAAAGACACGTGTTCTACTGACTGCACCGGCTCTGCGCTGAGATCAATGGTGTCAGCATTCATTTGTTGTGCAGAAATTGCCGTAGGTGTGTGAGGTGTTCGGGAGATGTAGCAGCACCAGTGAGAGGCTTGGCCAAGATTCACTCCAACAGCCTGTTTTCTTTGCATCTCACCTCCTGCAGCCCAGATAACAAAGACTGGAGTCCGGCCCTTGTGAGCACGTTTGACTTTTGCCCAGCTGACAGGCACATTTGACTCGTTCTACTCTGTGATAGGCTGTATGGAGTGTTTTGTTTGTGGCCCGGCTAGCTCAGTTGGCAGAGCATGAGACTCTTAATCTTAGGGTCATGGGTTCAAGCCCTATGCTGGGCACATCTGTTCTTGCACTACTGTTCTCAGCCTAACAAACAGTTTTCACTGTTGTCCCGGCCTCTGGCAAGAAATGTGTGTTCTTCTCCTTGGCTCTAGTACAAACAAAGACAGTACAAGGAGGATTGGGGTTGACATTCTGCAGCCCTCTACTTGGAAGTAGTGGGGTCTGCCATGGCAGGAATCAGCTCTTAAAGCTGCAAGGACCTGGAAACCCTGAATCAGGAAGCTGAGACCATGCAGGCAGCAGCCATACCATGAGGTGCTCCTCCAGAGACCAGATGTCAGCCAGCCCCCTGAGTGCCTCCAGGGCTCCCCCACCAGGCCATCCCATGGCTCTCAGGCCTCCAGCCATTGGAACAGGGAGTGGGGCCCTTCCTGCACTGACTCTGACCTCTGTGTCCTCTGGAGTGAGGAGGAGGTGCTCCACGTCATGGGAAGCAAACAATGGAATGCAGAAGTGTTCACCCAGCTGGCCAAGGGCCTGACCACCTGTGGTCACCCTGCCCACATGCCTCACCATATCAAGAGTAAGGTCAAGGAGTTGTAGCAGGGTTATGCCTGGGTGCAGGACTCGGCCATCTGGTCTGGGGGCTGTCCCCAACACTTGCCCCTATTACCGGGAGCTCATAGCCACCCTGGGCCCCAGGGACACCTCCTGTCCCCTGGCCTTCCTTGACGCCATGGCTGAGGAGCCCCAGCAGGATATGAAGTCTGAGTCTGGACCAGAGCCCAGCCCCACAGCGGGGACCATCCGCCCCACCATCCAAGTGATCCAGCGAGGAGGTTGAGCGCGTGCTGGACGTCCCCTCCTACAGCTCCAGCCAGACATCTGCCCAGTGGTCATTCCCAGACCATGGCAGTGGACTGTCAGGCATGAACCCCACAGGGCACACGCCCCCAGGGCATGACCCCCACATGCCAGGGCCCGGGCACACCGCAGCACATGGAGAAGGCCACAGCCACCAGCACCCTCACCCTCAGAAAGTCCCATGTGCCCCATGGCCTCCCATGTAAATAGTTAGTGTATATAGTTATCCCCCCCCCCCTTTGTACATAGTTAGTTATGCTGGTGGTTGTTATGTTCCATGCTCAGATGTGAGCTTTTAGGTTGTTTAACAAGGAAGCAGTTTCATTTTTCACACCCCCCCCCAATGTGTTATGTGTGGGTCCGGTGAGCAGGTGGTGCAGGCAATGTGTGTCTGTGTGTGTGGTGGGGCTGGTGTGTGGGTGATGGGGGCAGTCAGTGAGTGGTGGGTACAGTTTGCACGTAGTGGTGGGAGTGTGCATGGGGGGCAATGGGTTACCCTTTGTGGTGCTCAGTTGAGCCCCCCCAATTAAAGTACTCCCACAGGGACTCTCAGACATGGACCCAGTCTTGCTGATGGCTACAGGCAGCAGCCCAGCTCACCTGTCCTCCTTCGGGCACCTGGAGGTGCAGCTGCTGGTACTGACACATCCATGGGATGGCTCTAACGCCACAGAGCACCTCAGGACAGCTTAAGAAGATGGGAGGACCATAACTACATGTGGCCAGAGGACTTCCATAAAGAGCCCCCCCCCAACCCGCTGGGCTTCTCCCCTCCACCAAACACACCCCCAAAGCAGCAGGCATGCTGAGGCCAGCATCGCAAGGTGGTAGAAAATTGGGCGATCCCCAAGTGGGGCCTCTTAACAGTGGGGCTCCTTTTAGCTGTGGGGTAGGAGAAGTGTCCCAAAGGGGCATTCCCCAGCTGCTGAGAAGCACAGAAGAACTCAGGGCTTGCCCAGGGTGGCACAGTTGAATGGAGACCTGCCTCAGGGCCTCTAGCTGGTGCTGTGGAAGAACCTATTGCAGTTGGGGCAGAGAAACATTCATTCCTCTCTGGCAAGTATCTGCTCTTTTCCCAGCTGTGCACTGCCCAGCCCAGGAGCTGGGAGAGACCAGAATCCCTGATTCAGCCTTGGGAACAGGCCCTTCCTCAGAGGCAGCTGCCCATGTCACTGGTTGCAGCTCAGCCAGGGCTGCCCCCACCTTGCCACTCTGTCTGGCTGGGGCACTGCACCCCTGCACTCTGGCTGCAGGGGACTGAGGTGAGTGTAGCACTGTTGTTCTGACACTGGAGATGGGCTGGGCCCTTGTCAGGCAAATGAAATTATCTCATCCCCGGGAGCCAGAGCTCAGCTCAGCCTCACAGAGTTGGCCTGTGCTTGGAGTCTGCCCAGCACAGGAGCTGGGAGGCAGCCGGCTCAGCCGTTGTAGACGTAGCATCACACAAGAGGACTGGAACTCAACAAAGCTCAGCAGGATGGTGCCTATAAAGGCTCAGTGAGGATGGGATTCAAGCCCTGCGGAGCACAATGGATTAGCCGTCCGTCACCTTCACCACTCGGCCGCCTCACCCAACGTGCCTGGAAATTTTTCATATGTCCCAACTTCAGCCCTGCCAGGAAGTCTGGCCGGGGACACGGGACGTGCAGGTTTGGCCCAACAGGGCTACGCTCACTCCTGTCCCCTGCAGTGCTGCTTCCTGGGGTGAGCAGGGCCCTGTGGTGCCCTGGCCTGGGAGCAGCACAGCCCGGCCATGACCATTCTCTACTCTGGGGCTGGGCCCTGCCCCAGCTCTGTGCATGTGTCCCTGCTGGGTGGGTACAGAGCAGGGCCATGGGCAGGGTCTGCAGCTTTTGTGTCTCCTCCTGACATGCTCTGCTCCTTTCCAGCTGCTCTGTTAGCACAGCAGCTCCAGCTGGATTGGCCCCTTCTCTGCCAGGCCTGTCTGTGAGGTAGGGAGCTGATGGGAGGCAGGTTCAGGAGCAGGCTGTGGCGGGGAGGGAACACGTGGGATAGGGCAGGGGCACTTGCCTGACACAGCTTCGGTTGGAGGAGGGGCAAAGATAGTTCTGTGGTTCCCAGCCAGTGAAATCAGTGAGGGAAAACCCTTCAAGTACATGCCAGGAGAGAGCTTCTGTGCACGAGCAGCAATGCATCTGCTGGGCTCCCCTCCTGGACAACAGGGTCTGGTTCAACTTCTTCTGTCACATGGGTGTTGGGCTTGTCAGAGAGAGAGGCTACAGCAGAAAGAGATGAGCCCTCAGGGGCATAAGAGAAAGTGAGATGAACAGAGATTCTCCTGCTTCTGCCTGGTTTTGACCCAGGGACCTTTTGCGTGTTAGGCAAACGTGATAACCACTACACTACAGAATCTGTACTGGAGCTTTGGTGCTATCTTGCCCTCTGCTAAATTGCATCCTCAAGTCACTGCTTGCCCTGCCACATGCGGATGGGGGAACCTTTTGGAAATTGAGGGGAGTCCTTTACCGGCTCAGCTGCTCGAGGAGAGGGAAGCAGCTGCACTCACAACTGGGACTTTCAATATCAGCTCTTCCAGAATTGAGGTCCCAAGTGGTTATGCAAATGAGACATGCAATATTTAAGTCTGCACCTCATTTGCATTTCTTATTGGCCATATTTCCATGCCACTTCCAAAAGGGCTGGGCAGTGGAGCCACAGCCTTCCTGTGTAGCTGCTCCACAGGACTTTTTGAAAGAGCTGCGGCTTTTTTGAAAAAAGAGCTCTCCTGGGCAGACATAGCTGTGGGGAAAAAAGTAGAAAAGCAGAGCCAGGCTCCAGCTGAAACATTTGCAACAGCTGATAACAAAGAAATGTGTGTGTGCGTAACAGAACACTAGAATTCTTTTAACAACTACAGAACATACAAATGTTTAAACTCCAGTTTTCTTCTCTCTCTTCACACTTGCTTCAAAAAAAGTAATTCTCAGCACACTGAAATGTCTATCAAAAGGTTCCCATAAGAGCTATTTACTTGGGCTATGGCTTCACTTTTGAAAGGGAAATGCTGATGAGGCTCTGCCATTCCACACAGAGGAGCCCGGAGCACTGAGCTTTTAGCAGCCCTCCCCACATAAAGGAAAACACCCACATGTATTTTGGGGGGTCATAGCTAACACACACAAGGCCACATCCTGTCCACAAACAGGGGACCCCATGAAGGCACCACTGGGAGTTGAACCCAGGATCCCCTGCTTACAAGGCAGGTGCTTTAACCAGCTAAGCCATGGTGCCTGCATCTAAGCAAGCTCTTCTGTCTGCCCACACCTGACTCCCACCAGCCCCACCTGGGCCTGCTTCGCTCTGCTGGAGTTTCGATCCTGTCAGACAGAGGAGCTGGGGAAGTTTAACTCCCAAGGGGGGTGACTCTTTGCACAGGTCTGTGCTCAAGAATTAGGTGTTGTCACTCAGGGGTGTAAGAAACTGTCCCCCACCTCCGGAAGAAAACAGACCTACTCCAGTGCTCAGACTGCCATGGCAACCACAGGGCCTTCATGGTCCACATTGCTTGGGGAAGGGCATTGGCCAGTGAAGACCCAGAGGACAGGTGTCCTGTGACTGCTGTACTGGGGAGACTGTGGTCAGTGCTGGAAGCTCCCTATAAATGGGGAACTGGCGACATCTGAAAGATTAGGTAATCATAGCCCATGACGCAGGTTAACCTTTGTTTTAAACGGAAATGTTTAAGGCCAAGGAGGCCGGGGTCCAGCAGCTTTCGAACCCAAATGGGCTGTTTCTTTGCAGGGGGCAAATGTAGGAAATGGAAGGGGGCACTGGAGAAGCTTAGCTCCTGGCTTGACACTGCCTTGGAAAAGAAGGAAAAAAGACCCCACTTCTGTTGGAGAACGTGGGCATTTATCCCAAAGCCTCTCGCATGCTTAGTGAGCGCTCTACCAATTCAGCAAATTCCCCTGTGTCTGAGCATAATTTCTGACTCACCGATCTTATTCCAGAGGCCAAAACATCCCAGTGGCCGCCCATGGCTACGGCAAAGGGTGCAAAGGCTGTGTTTGCACAGCAGTGTTGTTCCTGAATAAGCGGTTCCAGAAGAGGTATTCCAGAGATGTTGATTCCGATATAGCGCAGCTGCGCACAACGTGGAGTTTGAAGTACTGCTCTGCTATTTTGACATTCAACATCTACAAAAAATGGAGCCGGTTTTGAAGCTCCTGTTTCAAAATAGCTATTTGAACTAGCTCCAATCATTATCCCAGGAGATGCCCAGCCAAGACTCTGCTCTCTCTCTCTCTCTTGCTCTGTCTCCTTTGAGCTTCTGGCCTTAGGCAGGAAAAGTCTCTTCTTGTCCTCAGTTCTAGAGATGAAAAATTGGGATCTCTGTCACCCTCAGAGAGCAGAAGAGGATTTTCTTCTCTTCAGTTCAATCCCCACATGCCCCGAGAGGGCAGAAAACAACCCTTTGCCAGCTCACTGTCCTCCTCAGCACTCTGTCGTGTTTTGCCTTTCCACATCAGCTCCATTTGTGCCCTGGACCTATATATGATCTTCACATAGCCAGGAAAGGAGGAGCTCTGAATTTGAGCTATTCACTTACACAAGGACAAGGGTTCGAGCACTCTGCCACTTGAGCTAACTCCTCTGCCTGGGAGCCCCAAAACAATTTGGGAGGCCAGGCTGGCAAAACCTGCGATGGCAGCATCCGGGTTCCCAAGCTGCACAAGCCTCTGGAGGAGCAGGGCATTGATTGCATGGACAACCTGCAGGGGAAGGACATGAGAGAGCACTGGTGAGGGGTGTGCGGGGTGTGCCTGGCCCTCACCCCCGGGCTTCTGACTGCTGCTACGCTGCCTGTCAGTGCTTCAAAGTCAGCAGCTTTGAAGTTCCCAAGGTGGCCATTACGATTATGAAGTGCTACATATGCATCACAGCACCTCATTAGCCTCCTCCAGCATGCGTGCTTAGCACGCCCCATTGGAAGGAGGGGGCTTGTATGGAAGCACCCAGAGAGGAGTTACTGACACTGAACGCAAACCCAGCAATACCTGTTGGATGACATGGCATCCGTAAGTAGGTTCTCCCCTTCTTCTTTGTAATCACTGCTGAGGCTCCAGGCAGATGGGAGAAAGGTGCCCTTCACGCACAAATCACCTGCGTCCCTTAGCAGCGGTAGCTCTGTGGGTGGGAGAAGCCAGGTCTGTGGGAGGCAGCTGTAGGGTGCACCTGGAGAGAGAAAGTAACAGAGAGAAAGCCTTGCTAGTCTGTATACTATCCAAACAAAAAAGCAGTGAAGTAGAACTTGAAAGATTAACAAAATAATTTCTCAGGTGAGCTTTCATGGGACAGACCCACTTCTTGAGACCACAGCCAGACTGGAACAGACTCAATATTTCAGGCATAGGGAACCAAAAACAGCAATCAAAGTTGACAACTTCAAACTCTCTCAGACAAGGAGTTAAGGGGAACAAAACAGACATCAAAACATTCCTGATTCACAAACCAGTTAGTGTACATTTTAATGGAGTGGGCCAGTCTGTTAATGACTTAAGAGTTTGCATCTTGAAGAAAAATTTTCAGTCTGCTTTGGAAAACGAGACTGCTGAACTCTTTTGTATTCAAATTCGACACATTAACATGTGGTTTGAACTGGGATGCAAATTTTCTGAGATACTATTGGGGCTCTTTTGTATCTTTGGCTTCATGTAACTCTTGACTCCCACGCCCCCATTACTCTCTGATTTGCTGACCTTGATAATAATTTTTTTCTGATTTGTCAACCTTGATTACTATTTTTGGTTCTTCGTGCCTTAAATATTGAGTGTGTTCTGCTATGTCTCTGGTCTGAAGAAGTGGGTCTGTCCCACAAAAGCTCACCTAATAAATTATTTTGTTCGTCTTTAAAGTGCTACTTTACTGCTTTTTTGTTCCAGAGAGAGAAAGTTTAATTAAACTCCATTTGTAAAAGCACTCTGGACATGGGGAGGAAAAGGAGCTGGGGAAGCCGGGTTTGTCCTACAGGGGCCTGAAGATCAACGACTCAAAAGAGAGTGTCTGTCACTTGCGTACAGAGGAACGGCAAAGCCCAGGGCAGGAAGAGGAGAGTGCTTGTGCTGCCAGCGGGAGAGAGCTCACTCCATCAGTCTCCTCAGGCTGAAGGCAGGTAGTAACAAGAGTCTCTTGGGTACCCACAGCTTTGAGTCTCTTCCTTTCCCACAGTGGCCTATTTTCATGATCTGCTTCTTCTCAAGCAACCCCTTTCTCCTTCTCCACAGCCCAACTTCTGTCTGATACCCACAGGATGTGGCCACACGAGCCTCTCTTTTGCAGGGGCTGTGGGAGTGCGCCACTTCAGAAGATGCTGTGATGTGGGGGTGTGTGTGTGTGTGTGTGTGTGTGTATGTGAGTGGCTCACAGAGGGTGTGCGGCTCCTGTTGAGGGTAACCTGGTGACCAGGTAACACCTTTGAACTGCAGACAAAGGGGGAGGTGGAGCCCAAGGATTTTAAATTGAAAGTGGGAGTTGGGAAGCAGTTAAGTCTGGGCTGGAAGGGAGAGAGACAAAGGAGGGAGCAAGGCCCCAGCTCTGGGGGCCCTCAGGGCCTCCTCTCCCCAGCATGGATTGGACTGGCTGTCTCTGCCTGCTGTACTGACTCTTCTGTAAGACCCTGTGTCCTGTCAGCTAATAAATGTGCTCTTCTCCTGCTGAGTAAGAGTCACTCCTGCCTGCAGAGCTTCAGGAAACCTAAAGCACACCACAGATCTGAATGAGGTCATGATATGAACATGCAACAACTCATTGGCATAAATGGAACCTCCTGCCCTTCAGGGAGCACCCCTGGCACAGAATTGCTCAAGCCACCCTGTCTGGTTTTGAAAGCTCACATTATTCCTTACCTTGAGACTGACAGGAGAGGAAGAAGGCTTCACCCCAGGTGGGATTTGAACCCACAATCCTTGGCTTAGAAGGCCAATGCCTTATCCATTAGGCCACTGGAGTACACAAGTAAGGAGAAGTAATGAGGGATAAAATTCTCTCCAAAATGTACCTTTCTTACCTTGGAAGACAAAAAAATTGCTCTTTCTTTGTGTTAGTTCTTTCTTTGCTGTGAATCTGAGAAACGTCCAGGGACTAACTCTGCAGTAGCAACAAAGGAGTGACCCACACCCAGCTAGATGTTAAGTTACCATCCCTGGCCATTCACCAGGAAGGGACATGTAGGCAACAGGTTCACAATTGCCATGAAAGGCAGCTGCTCAATGGGCTGGACGCCCTGAGGTGCCTGGCTCTGAGACACACTGAGGATCTTCCTGGCACCCAGAGGAGCGTGTAAAGTAAGGGACATTGACAGGATCATTTCTCCTCTCTTCCTGTACCTACACTGAAGGCAGCAACAATGTTGGAAAGACAAAGAAGCCTTTGACGTGGCCTAATTGGAAAAGCATCCCAGGAAGCACAAACTGCTGGAAGTTATGCGGAAGGGAAACCTTCCAATCTGGCTCAGCGTGAGCACTTTTAGGAATTAGACTGGAATTTCTCTTTTCTTTCTCTTGTCACAGTTCTGGACTCCTGAACCAATATCACCTCGAAACAGACGCAACTGATATTTTTGTGGGGAATAAATCTCAGCTACTGGAGTTTTGATTGACATTTGGGGAGCCCGTGTGAGGAAACATGCAGGGAACTGGGCTTTTTCACCTCGTGAGATCCCTTCCACTTCTAGTACTCTATGAAAGAGACTGGAGGATAGTCACCCCTTTGATTTACTGAGGGACTCATGAAGGAGCTCAGTCTGATAAGAGGGTCTACAGCTGTGTAATGTAAGTCTTTTGTCAGAATGAGTCGGGAGCAACCAGGGTCTGTTTCAACAATGAGGGGTCCCTTTTCATCCATCTCACATAGAACCAGCTGGAGTCCCCACCCAGAAGCCTGGGAAATTTGCACAGCCCTGGGTGCCTCGCAGGGGCAATGCTTCCCCACTCACAAGCACAGAGTCTGAGTGTAGAAAATGAGCTTTTAATGAAAGAGGCAGAAAAGTCATATGGCATAAGCTTGGGAAAATACCACACCCAGAGTTCACAACCAAGCCTCAAGTAAGTATCCCAGCTCAAGCAGATGGAGCAGTGCCCTTTGCCTCTCAGGCTCAGCCGTCCTATACTGGAAAGAGCCAATCCACACACCCAAACTTTCTCCCTACCCACTTCAAATGCCCCACTTGCAAGTCTTCCCAGTCCCTGCACTCCCTGACACATCACTTTCGACTTGTCTACACTCGCCCCTTCATAAAACGAAACAGTAAGAAGGGACATTTGAATAATAGGTGGTTCTTTCGACAGCGCCCCCCTCCCCCCACAGATGGTACAAGATTCGAAAGTGGCACTTTTCAATCGCCTTGTGCTCCATTATGCTTATGAGGCACTGCACGTTGATGGCAGCACCTCATTATCATCTTCCGACCTCACTCATTACCATGCCCCTTCCGAAAGGAGCAGGCTAGTGTAGACATGGCCCTTGCTGCATTCCCTCTCTGAACTGGAGGTAACGCAACCTTTGTGCTGGACCGGCGTTCCGCATCCCCTGCCAGCTGCCCATCCGCCGCTCACACCTGCTGGCTGCTTCTCACACCAGATGTCCCTCTCCTGTCTTGTGGGTTTTGCAATAGACAGAACCCTGTGTTTGAAGCACTCCAGGGCTTCAGCTACCAGCTCATAGGGGATTTCAGTTCACAGTGGTATTCAGCTCTGCATCGAGGTGCAGCATCTCCGTATTCACCAGGATGAATTCTAGCAGAATAGTTATTGACCCATTTTTAGGTCCACCTTCTAACAGCAGGGGGAAGAAATAGTCAAACCAGTTTTACCGCTGTATAGCCCAAAGGCTTCCAGCAAGCTGAATCAACCACTATTCCAACCCTTTTTCACTTCATAATGTTTCCATGAAGGGATCCCTCTGTAATCCATATCTGACACAGCAGTCATGAGTGCCCTGTAGCCCACAACAACTTCAAGCACTGATGAGATTCCACAATTCTTACATTGGGTAAAGTCATAAAATGTGACTTTCCAACAACAAGCTATTTACAAGAGATGAAAACGCTTTGCTTCACTTGATCCCATCAGGCTTTGTTTTCAAGGCATTACATGGGCCCACCTTTACATTTTCATGCCAATGATCTCTGAAGAACACATTCCCCAAATCCTTCAGCACTATGAAGCTCCTGTTGGCACATTCTTTACAGTAAGAAGAAAATCTCTGAGAAGCAGGAGATTAGCTGGTGTCTCCCTGCAGAGAGTTCATGAGCAGGTCGGGGGACCATACATGCAATTCACCTGGCTGTGCCCCTTTGCACTGACAGCCGTGTGACAAAAAAGCAAAAAGGGGCTACTTGCTGGTGTAGGGAATGGGGCAGAAGGAGAACGCAATGCTGCTGAAGGCTGGGAGGAATGTGTCTCCCAGAGGTCATCTGCATCAGAATGCGAAGGGCGGCAGGTGTGATACTGAGGCTGGGAGGAGTGTGTCTCCCAGTGATCATTTGCATGAGAATGCAAAGGTGTGCATGTGTGATACCTTTCAGGCAAAGCCTAATGGGTCGCAAGTCAGCCATGAGATTTGGTCTATTGTAAACATGTAGTTGTAAAATCACAATTTAAGCTGACACTTAACGTGGGAGTTGTGAGATCTCACCAATGCTCTGGGTTGCTGTGGGGGACAGGGCAGTCGCCTTAGCTGCGTAAGACATTGATTACACAGGGCTCCCTGGTTTAAAGTGTTGTGAGAAAGAAGGGGAGGGGCACTGGTTGAACCAGCTTGCTGAGTGCCATGGCCCTGCCTGTGCCTTGGCCATATAGCTCTTAGCCTGGCTTGTCTAACCCTCCCCACCTGTTGAAAGGTAGAGCTGGATACTGGGGTGTTTGTGAAACCCTAAATGAGCCATACCAGGAGCTAAAATGACAGAGCAGAAATCACAGGGTTCTGTCTTGGAGTGATCCAAAGCAGTTGGGTTGGGAATGACGATGGCGGGAAGCCGGTAGGAGCGGCGGCAGATGATGGCGACCGGCGGGTGGCCAGTAGGAGGAATGGATGATGGTGACTGGTGGGCGGCCGGTAGGAGCAGTGGCAGACGACAGCTGGTGGCAGAAAGGGGAGGCTGCAGACAAGTGGACAGCTCGTACTGCCCTGGTGATGTATATGCGGGCTTTGGGTTTGGGACTGCACCGCAGAAGGTACACCCTGTAACTGTGTGTGGGGTAAAGGGCCAAGAGCCCCAGCAAGAGACTGGGTTCTACCGCATATGGGGGTGGTATCTGGGTGAAGGGGGTTTGTCTCTTCTTTGCTTAGATATACTGCATCTGTCGCTGTAACCTTGGGGTAGGTAATGGTCATTAAACGAGCCATTTCTATCTCAGACTCTGTGCTTGCGAGCGGGGGAGAGAACCGCCTTACAGGCACCCAGCACAATTGTCCCAGGCCACTGGGTGGGGGCTCGAGCAGGTTGGTTGTATCCTTGACAGAAAAACCCCACAAGAGTTGAACCCGGCCCTTCTGGCAGGCATCTGGCATTAATAGAAGGGTTACATAAGTGGGGGCTCGTCCGGTATCTCTTTTGCTGGGTGGTACCCCTCGCAAGCACCCATATATATGTAACATTGTAAGAAGCAGTTCTGTTGTTGCAGGCTAAGTTAGAGTTGATACCATGGCTGGCCGTATGCTAGAAGACTGGTGTGAGGAGTTGAGTATTGATCCTAGAAATTGTCTATTAGTTTTAGGGATACCTGAGGATATGGAAGATGGCCCCATTGAGGCCCTTCTAACAAAAGCCATTGATTCTCTAATGAGGTGTCGCATACGGGGGCGTAGACCTCAAGGAGACGACAAAGCATTTGCGGTGCTATGTGAATTGCCAGTAGCTGTGGACTCTTTACAGATCCCAAGTGAGATAACGATTCCCACTGGCACCTTGAAAGTTGTGATCGCCAAGGCCTTTGCAACAGGCCCTGCCTCACACGCAGTATTTGAGGAGAAGATGACAGCCTTCTTGGCACAGGAAGGAAAGACTATGGCAGACATGTCGAGTCTACTGGGTGCTGAACCATTGGCCCCTGGCCCTTCTATGGATGTATGGGCCAAAGCTTTGGGACAAGCATTGGAGAAGGTCCTGCGACCTCATCATGAGTCTAGTTCATACTGTAAGTTACGCTTATTTTCTGGTGGTGCGGTCCCAATACCAGGGGAAGAAGCGTTTGAACCCTGGTTAGAACATACCACTGAAATGCTCCAAGAGTGGGCAGTACCTGAAGCCAAGAAGAGAAGGCGACTGATAGAGAGTCTCCGGGGTCCCGCGCTGCATGTCATTCGCACGGTGAAGCTGGGTAATCTGGAGGCTAGTGCAAATGACTGCTTAGAAGCTCTCAGTCATGCTTTTGGGAGGATTGAAGATTCGGAGGAAGTTTATTGCAAGTTCCTGAGTACCAGACAACAGAGGGGCAAAAAGTTGTCAACCTATGTTCAGAGGCTGGAGAAACTACTGCAGAGAGTTGTTTTGCATGGAGCCGTCACAGCGGAGCAAATGGATCGAACTCAAGTGTCCCAAATTGTGAGGGGAGCGCAATGCCAGCACCCAATCCTATTCTACCTTCGGTTAAGGGAACGACTGGTGGCCCCACCCAGCTATTGGCGATTGATTAGAGAGATCCGAGAAGAGGAAGAAAGGCAGGCTACTAGTGAGTGTTGGGGCCCTTAACCGTCCAAACATGGCAGTACAGCCCTCTCGCAACCCTCCATAACATTGATGGTGAACAGTGGCGAGGAGCTCGCCCAGAAGGTGCAAGACCTGATGGTGCAGGTGGACGAACTGAGGGGCGCTGTAGGTCCAGCCCGCTCACCAGAGAGTGGTGAACAGCTAGCAGCAGTGGTCCATAAGACTGGGCTCAGGACCACTACTTCTACAGGTCGGCCAAGTATAGGATCATTCTTCTGCTACACTAGTGAAGAGGAGACAGTAAGGTGTGTTCTGGGGCACTCAGAAATCCCAAAGTCAGAGTGTCAGGCTTTAAAGGAGTAACAGCCCTCCAGACCACCCTCTGGCAAGCAAGTAATGAAGCCTCGGTCTCTGATGAGACAGCTCCCTGCAGCCCTATTGACAGTCCCAGAGCAGCTGACTGGCTGTCTGGCCCTACTTTAGCCAGCACAGGAATAAAAAGCTGTGTAAACAACCAGGGAGAACTTACAAATGTTACAGCTTCTTACCAAGGCCATTGATGACCTCTGTCCCTACACAACTTGCAGGGGAAAGAAGAACCAGGCAGCAGTTCTCTGTCTGTGCTGGAGTTCACAGAAGCAATGAATGATGGTTTCCCTCCCCTGGCAGACCTTCTCTCAAATCCAGTTCCTGATGCAATATCTTGTTGTGTTGGCAACTACGGTGAAGTCATCCAATGGGGTTGGGTGTTGGCATCATCTCCTTTTGGTGCACAGGCAGGTTTCCAAAGGACCCCGCAGACTTTGAAATCCCCCTATTCCTATCAGCAGAGTAGCTGGCCATTAGCATGGCTATTTTGAGGTTTTGGCCAAATGTGGCCACAGCCCATTTGTCCTTATTGATCCTCATGACATTTCTTTTGACCCCACCCTGCGATTTATCCAAGTCACTCAGGACCTTATGCCTACCCTCCAGCAGATCTACCTCTTCCCCTAGTTTAGGGTCATCTGCAAATTTGCTAACGGTGTAGTACTCCCCCTCATCCAGCTTTTCAATAAAGATGTTGAACCTTGCAAGACAGAGAATTCATCATGAGGACATTATACTTGAAACCCATCTCCAAACAGAGATGTCAGTTTCAACTGTTGGGGTCTGGCCATCAATGCAGCTTTCCATCCATCTTCCCGTTCATAAAGAGATGGCAGTGGTGGGATTTGAACCCACGCCTCCAATGAGACTGGAGCCTAAATCCAGTGCTTTAGACCACTTAGCCACACTACCTACAAAAGTCACCTCCCGCGAGCATCAACCTCTCTTGACATTTCCTGAGTTTCAGAACAGTTTACACCAAGAGTACATACAAAGTTTTAAAAAGCCTCATATGTCATACCTAGTGAAAATGTCAGCATGTTTTCAATAAAAGGGGGCTGTGACACAGTATTCCAAAAAGATGGCTTTTAGCACATCCTAACCTTCCCCTGCCGTCTCTCTAGGCTGCTTTTTATCCCAGATCACACTGACACACAGAGGAAGGTGATGGGGATTACTGGTCATGATACTCTTAAAGCTGGAGTCACAGTTCCTGAGTGCAGCTGCCATCCTCTGCTCTGGCAGCTGAGCCTTTGAAGGGCTCCCCACGTGGGCCAGGGTAAGCAGTGACTTGTGGATGGACGTGATGGGAGGGGAACCCAACCCAGATAGAACTTCTGTAGCTTTGTGGCTGTTATATTTGCTTTACGCGTGCAATGTACTTGTTTAAAGCCCCATGAAAACAGCCGTGCTTTGGTTGCTTTGCTCCCCTTTGGGGCTGAGAAGAGCTGGTCTCATTCTGTCTCCGGGGTAAACCCAACTGCTGTGTGAAAAAGGGTAGAGGTATCAGCAGAGCATATACGTCGCTCTCAGACTGGGGAAGCTACACAAGTTCGGCCGGTCTTTTTCAGGAGGCTTGTGTCTTGGCCTCCTCTGCCCTTGAGGATTGACCTGCTGAGGCCGGCTCTCCTGCTGGCCTCCTTTGCGTGACTTGCTAAAGGAAGAAGTGAGGCTGGAATGGGGCAGAAGAAGGAAGTAAAGCTGAGGCAGGCAGGAGAGCAGCTTAGCACCTCACTGCAGTTAATGGAGCACCACTCTTTCTCCTGCCAAAGCCTGTGCAGGTGAGGCTGGCTGCAGGGAGGCAGAATCCTGTGCCTGTCCAATGGTGCTCCAGGAGTGGCTCCTGGTACCCCAGGAAGAGAAGTGGGATTCTGGGTGGAAGGAAAACAAGCAAAGCTCTGTCTGAGTGAGTAAGGAGCAGGTCCTGGGTGGACTGGGCAGTGGTGGTCTTGAGGGACTCTCTGTCAGCCTTGGGGCAGCAGGGACCACTGTCCCTTTGTGACTGAGCCAGGCTGGTGGTTCATGGCTTTGGATGTGTCCGGTTGTGAGCAACTGGGACCACAAACCCTCCACCTGCCTGTGTGATGGGCAGATGTGCTTAATATGACATTTGAGGGAAATGGTTTAGCTGTCAAATATCAGAACCTCTTTTCTGTGTGTGAACAGCCTTTGTAGCTGGGTGCAGGATGTGTCTGTCCGTCTGTCTGTCTGTGCTACAGAGCGTGTGGCAGGCTTGTGGGTCACACTCACAGACGATTGGGCAATACGCTGCCTCGCCTGCTTAATGGCCCATCCTGTAGCCCCTGCTCTCTTGTTGGCTCATTGGGAAAGCGAGGGGTACAGCTGAAGGCTCAGCAGCTCGGCTTTGCATGAAGTGTGGGCGTCTCAATTATCGGTAGCAGCCGAGGGCAATTTGAGGCCCTGTGGTCAACATCTAGCCTGTTAGCCCCCTTGTCTGTACGCTTCAGTCCAGGGTCATGCTGACACTGCACATCTGTGTTCTGAAGCATCTAAACGCTGGGCTTGAGATAGGCGCGTCTGTGCTTTCAAACGCTCTAAGACTGGGCTGTTCCTTTGTGCTGTGTGCTCAGAGGCACCGAAAAGGGGCAAGATGGAGTAGAGCAGGGGGACTGTGTCTGGCTACAGGACCCCAGGGGCTCCAGGGCGGGACAGTCACAGGGACACCTGCCTCAGGCCCTGTGGCTGGTGCTGCAGGCTGATCTATTGCTCTCAGTGTCAGAGAGAGGGGAGTTTGACATTCAACCCCAGAAGCAAGTGTCTGCCCCTTTCCCAGCTGTGCACAGCCCAGCTCATCCCAGCTGCTGGGAGAGACCAGAGCCCCTGAGCCAGCCTTGGGGACAGGCCTTTCTCTCACAGGCAGCTGCCCATGTCAGTGGCTGCAGCTGAACCAGGGCTTCCCACACCTCGTCCCCATGTCTGGCCGGGGCACTGCACCCCAGCTGTTTTTGGGGCCCTGCTCACCTCAGGAAGCCGCACTGCAGGGGACAGGAGTGAGAGTAGAACTGTTGGGCCAAATCTGCCCATCCTGTTTCCCTGGCCAACCAGCGAGGTGCAGAAAAGTTCCTGGCAGGATTGACTTTGGGAAGGATGAAAAACTTGGAGCACATGAAGATGAGGTGGTGAAAGTAATTGATTGCTAATCCATTGTGCTCTGCCTACAGGGGTTCAAATCCCATCCTCATTGCATCTTTCTTTCTTGATTTCCAGCCCCATTGTTTGCAACTTCCAGCACACGTGAGTTTGCTGCCTCCCAGCTTCTGTGTTGGGCAGACTCCAAGCACAGGACACCTCTGTGAGGCTGAGCTGAGCTCTGGCTGCCAGAGCTGGGGGGTGGGATGATTTCATTTGCCCTGGAAGTGCCAAGCCTGACTGAAGTGTCAGCTCCACTCAGCTCTGCCCCCTTCAGGGCTGCTGTGTGGGGCCGAGTAGGGCCCCAAACACAGCCAGGGGTGTAGTTCCCTGGCAAGGAAGGGGCAGCCCTGACTCAGCTGAGGTCAGGCACAGGTGCAGCTGCCTCTGAGTGAAGGGCTGGTTCCCCAAGGCTTGATGCAGTGCTCTGGTCTCTCCCAGCTCCTGGGCTGGGCAGTGCACATCTGGGAAAAGAGCAGATACTTGCCCGGGGGAAGGAATGTTTCTCTGCCCCTGACAGCAATAGATCCAGCCACAGGGCATGGGGCAGGTCTCCATTCCACTGTCTCACCCTGGGCAAGCCCTGAATTCTTCTGTGCTTCTCAGCAGCTGGGGAAAAGCCTCTTTGGGACATATCTCCTGCTCCACAGCTGAAAGGAGCACACAGGAGCTGCTGGGTTCAGCACCCAGGGGTGCCAGGCTGCTACCTTCTGCAGCCCCTGGTGTTGGCCCTGACAGGACATGGGGCTGGAGGGACCTTTGTTCTGACCCACAATGGATGTTCTGAAGGTTCACATGCTGGTGACAGGCCAGTGCTTCAGGCCCCCTGGACACTCCTGTCCTTCTGGGAAAGGAGGAGCTCTGGGCTTTCAGGTCAAACTGCACATGGCGGCTGCCACACTGTGGGGTGGCTCTTGCAGTGCTGCTGAGCCCGGCTTTGTGTGCTGTGTCTGAGACTGGAACCCCCAAGCCCCTTTGGGGTAACGACTGCAGCAGGAGAGGTCAGTGTTCCAGCCCCAAAGCAGCCAGACCCACTGAAATGCTGGAGAGTCCAGGGAAACACTTCCCTGCCCCTGGGTTGTTTTCACCAGCTAAACTCCCTTCCAGCATTGACCTGAGTGAGACACTGACATGGCCACTTCCCAGCCCCAGCCCTGGGCACTCACCCACGAGCACTAGTAAATGTTCTACCCCTGGAGCGCATGACCCTCAGAATAAGCAAATGTCCTGACCCGCACAGCTCATTCCAGAAACCACAAACTCTCTGCAGCTGCCCATGGCTCCTTTCCACCGAGGCTGGTGAGATGAACTGGTTATTGGGAGTCTCCTAATGCTCCCATGAGGGGTTCAAGTCCTGCGGTACCTTTTAGCTCACCTTTGCTTGTTGTCCTGGCTGCAATGGACAAATAGGCTCTACGATGCCCAGAGGGCTGTGCAGGGGTCAGCCTGGAGGGTGGGGGGTTGCTGGGTGTCACTGTTGGTATCACCAAAAGAATTCCAAATGCCTCTGTCCAGGGGTGCTGGTGACTGGCAGTAACCTGCTGTTACTGTTCTTGGCATCCTCTGTGTTTCTGTGCCCTTCACCTGCCTGGTCACACAGATTTGCTGAGCTACTTGGGCAGGTGAGATACATGCAACAGGGCTGGTTGTGTCAACTGCACAAGTCTGCCACTTGCGAGCATTTTGGTGGATGTTCCATTTTCTGGGAGCAGCCGCAGTGGAGATGTCGTTGTCTCCGGCAATAAGAGTTCAAACTGGGGCTCGTGGGGTAGATTTTTGTGCTTCCTTTCATGCTTACTAAACTGTGCTGTGCATGGGCTGTGCCCCAAGGGGTCTGTTCCCTCTGGGTGCCCAGAGGTAAACTCACAAATGAGCCTTTTGGGGGAAGGAGTCACTCACGGGACCTCTCTCCCCTTCAGTCTCAGGGTGAATTACTGACCCATGGCTGTGGGGCTGGCATCAGCCTGGCTCACTCGTCTCTTGCTTCGGTAGCTCTGAGCCAATGTGTGAGACTCGGCAGTTATGTCTCTTTGTTTCTCTGCTGCATTGGTCCTTTCTGCAGCTCCCTCTGTGGGAGGACTCTGCCTGGCCCTCTGCCCAGCTCTGCCCCCTGCCTGGTGACTATTTACTGCTCAGAACCACAGGCTTGTTCCTGGGCCTGGTTCAGTCCCTGTTGCTGCTGGCTGAGTGAGACACGGCCTAGGTGTGTCAGCCTGCACCAAGGGCATTTCTGTGTCACACTCCTGAGTCCCCCACCTGTGGGTCTGGTTCTCCTGCCCAGTGCAGCCCATGGCAAGCATAGCCCTGCGCATGTGCAGCGTACTGCACCTTTGTGTGATCGATGGGAACAGAAACCTGAGGCTCGGAGGCTGGGAACTGAGGTAGCTGAGGGACGGGTTTGCTCAGTTTTCGCACATTTGCAGAGGAAAGTGTGAAGTGTTTAAATCCATGTCAAGCATCCAGTGCAACCCCAAAACAAACTGGAGCCAGAGGTGAAAATGGATTTCCATTAAGAAAACCATCCAAACAGGGGCACCTGGGATAGCTTCATCTGCAGTCAAGTGTTCCACCACTGAGCCAGGCTCTCTATCACTGGAAAATGGTGAGAGGTTTGTTATTATGCAGAGGACGCTCCAGCTTTCCTAGCAGCAACGTGCCTCTGACTATATGACTGGGAAAGGGATCATTGGAAATTGTGCTGCCAGAGCAGTTTAAAAGGTGTGTGACACTGTGAAAGTATTGAACCCCAAACGGATTAAATGTCACTGGTACGGGCATGTTCAATGCATCCCAGCACCTTCTTACTGAAAACAGTGCGCTCATATTGTCACGAGGGCTGACGTGTTAGCACTGCAAAAGCTCTGCTGTCCAGCACCTCAGGGAACCAGGCTGCTGGGTCACCACCTGTGCCAGGTAGAGAAGTGACTGACACTGACTGCAAACCCAACTATATCTGATTGATTGGTGGGTGTCCTGCAGTAGGTTTTTTCCTCGTTCTTTGTAACCACTGATGTTGCTTCAAGTGGCTGGGAGAGAACTGTCCCACGTATGCCGGTAATCTGCCCCCCTGAGGGGCTGTAACTCTGAGTAGGAGAAGCCAGGTCAGCAGGGGACAAGCTGTAACATGCACAGGGAGAAATAAAGTTTCATCAAACCCCGTCTGAGCGTTTGTGAAACCACTCTGGGTTCAGGGAGGGAAAGGAGGTGGGAAAACAGTTTGTTCTGCAGGATACTCAAGATCAACGACTCAAAAGGGGCCCTGGATAAGGGAGTGTAGCTCAGTGGTAGAGCATTTGACTGCAGATCAAGAGGCCCTTGGTTCAAATCCAAGCACTCCCTTTGAAAGACAGTTACTGACCTCCCTGTTTCCAACACACTCTTGTTTCCTATTCTATGGGAATTCTTTAAACAGAGCTGAAGCCTCAACAATTGCTAGTGTTGACACACACAAATCTTGCAAACCTGTCCCTTAGCTGGCAGTAGATAGTGACTTGAGCAATTTTGGGCCTCATACCTATAAAGAGGTTCTTGTCCCTGGTTAACGAAATGTATCACATTCAGGCCTGTGTATCTGTGAAGCTTTAAGTGCACGTAGAGAGGATGTTGATCACTCTGTGAATTCACAGCCAGGGCTGTGGTGTCCTCCCTCACCCACATCCTCCTCTACAATCACCACCAGCCTTTCCAGTCTCTCCTTCTCCACCAGTTCTCTCCAGGCTGGTCACTTTCAGAGAAAAATGAACCTGCCTCCTCACTCTGGAGTTGCAGCGAGAGGGGCGGAGATGGACGTCTGACGAGGAGAGCAGGGGAAGTGGAGCAGGAAGCAGTGTCCTGAGAGGTGAAAGAGCAGGAGGGGGGCAAGGAGGGCAGGGGAGCAGCCTGCCAAGAGTCAGAGGTGCTCAGAAAGGGCTTAAACTGCAGGTTCCATGGTGCAATGATTGGCACTCAGCACTCTGAGCTCAGCTCTCAGGGGGACCTGTGTGTGGTTTGTGATACATCTCTGTCAGGGCTGGGCTTCTTTCTCCCCAGCTGCCCCCGCGTGAGGGCTTCTCCCTCCTGCCTGCTGAATTGGTTCCCCTGCAGCTGGGTCTCTGCTTGGGCTGGTTCACCAACTTTTCTGTGATACGTTGGGGCCCCAGAAATGTCCTGTCTGGTTGGAGATACAGGAGGACCTGTGGCTGGTGCTGCAGGCTGACCTGTTGCTGTCAGAGGCAGAGTGGGGAGTGTGACATTCACTCCCTCAGGGCAATTATCTGCCCCTTCCCCAGCTCTGCACTGCCCAGCCCAGCCCAGCAGCTGGGAGAGACCACAGCCCCTGAGTCAGCTGTGGGGACAGACCCTTCCCTTACAAGCAACTGGCCATGTCCCTGTCTGCAGCTGAGTCACAGCTGCCCTTTTGCCTGTGCCTGGTTGAAGCACCATATCCCCCCGGTGTGTTTGAGTCCCTGCTCAGCTGCGGTGAGTGTGGCACTGTGGGGCTCACACAGGGGACAGGCTGGGCTCTATGGGGGATAATTAAACCATCCCACCCCACCCTTACACCGTCAGGTTGTGCTTGGAGTCTGCCCAGCAGAGGAGCTGGAACCCAGCAGGGCCAGCCATGGGGTGTGTAGGTGTATAGGCTGGCTTGGAACCAGAGGTTGGTGAGCCTGAGTTCCCCCAACAGCCACTGATGGAGTAGCATAGACTGGGCTTGTGGCAGGGAAAAAGGGGACTGTCTGGTGCACTGGGGGAGTGGCAGAGAATTGAAGGGCCTTTAGCCCAGAAGATGGGAAATGCCAAGTTATCCAAAACACAGCTGAGTCGCACAGTGGGCATTGGTGGCCTCTGCTAGCAAGTGGTCCTACCTCAGTGAACAGGAGGGGGTGTAGTCATTGGCAGGAGCTGCATCCTGCAGAGCTAATGCCTTGGCTGAGCCATACACTGGAAAGCAACTGCTCCATCACACTGAAAAAATGAACAGAAGGAAAATAAGAATGAGAATCAGAAGAATAAGAAAAAAGTAAGAATAGATAAATAAATAATCATCATAATAAATAAATAAGAAGAAAAAACCCTCAAAGACAATCTGGAAGAAGCAGATGAAGGGCTTATCTGGGTTTTGAACACAAGACTTCTGGCACCATAAGGGAGTGTCATACCCCCAGACCAAAAGCACCTTTTTAGAAGGTGTGTAGTGAATGTGCTCGAGGACCAGGTTTGAACAAATAGCCAGTGCTCTGATAAGTACCGCACCTAACTTCACCTTTCCAAGGTCATTTCCAAGGTCTCTTCACAGCTCTGAAGCTAGAAACCAACTTCACACTCTGAACAAATCACAAACCACACTGTGGGGGAGAAAAACGTCAGGAAACACGCAGTCAAGGAGAGCAGCAAACACACTGTTTGGGGGGACCATCAGGGAGTTCAACTCAAGACTTCTTGCGCTCCGAGTAACACTCGGCCTTGCAAAACACCCAGGCTGTGGAGGAAAAACAAACATCGTTTCTCACACCAACTCCACCTGATTTCACCTTGCCAAACCCTTCCCCACACTCCCTCCTGCCAGGAGGGAGATTCACACACCCTGATCTGGGTGGACTGGTGGTGCTGGGCTTAGTCCTTCACAGCCCCTTTACCTGCCTCTTCTGTATGACTCTACCCAGCACAAGCCAAGATTTCCCTGCTGCCTTTCAGGATGCAAACACCAGCAAAGCTGGACAGGTGTTGGGGCTGGCAGGGAATCGGGTGTGGGTCTTGGTGTCCTCTGTGCTGCTGGGACTGTCACCTACCTGCTCTCACAGATTTGCTGAGCTTCATGGGCAGGTGCTGTACATGCAACAGGGACAGTTTTGTGAACTGCAAAAGTCTGCAGCTTGCTCGTTTTTTGGCGGATGATCATTCAGAGTCTATCAAATGTGTCACATTCAGCCGAATGGTGTCTGCACACTTTGGAAATGTGTTTGCAGAGAGCATGTCAGTTACTCTGTGAATTCACAGCCAGGGCTATTATGTCTTCCTTCGGCCGAATATTCCTCTCCAATCACCCCCAACTTTTCCAATCTCTGCACCTCCGTTATTTGTCTCCAGCTGGTTATTGTAAAAGGAGAATGGCCCTATCTCATCACTCTGGGGGCTTCAGAGAAATGTGGCCCTGCAGCCCGTTGGAGTCAGCAGCGAGAAGCACAGAAGCACCAGGGATGGCTGTGCTGGTGGAAGGGGAAATGCATTCAGGTACAATGACGGGTTGCAGAATTCAAACAGCAACCCGGCTTCCAGCACACGGGGGGGATTGGGGCTGTCTATGCGTAGCCATTTGCAATGGCACAAGAGAGCACCATGAACAACTCCCCTCCCCCAGGGAGGGAAAGGGAAAGGCTGTGACCAGGAGGCTGGATTTGAAAGAGGAAGTCGGGGCCATGGATCAAGGGCAGGGCTGGGATGCAGATCTCAGACCCCTTCCCCAAATATATCTGTCTACCCCTGCTCTGACACTGTGTTCTGCTTTAGGTGTCTGGCTGCCTCCAGCATGGGCTGAGCTCAGGGGCACTTGGCTCTGCCTCTCAGTGCATCCCAGGGCCAATGTGGGGCAGGGCTGGGTGCGGCGCTGTGTCTGAGGACCTGTTCCCTGTCAGCTGTGGGCTTGTTCAACTGCTCAGGAGAGACTCCAATGTCACTCAGCTGATTAGCAGAGTGCTCACCGCTGAGGCTTTGGTTTCCAT
Source organism: Carettochelys insculpta (assembly GCF_033958435.1). Lineage (NCBI taxonomy): Eukaryota > Metazoa > Chordata > Testudines > Carettochelyidae > Carettochelys > Carettochelys insculpta. The sequence goes on from NW_027439072.1 coordinate 820,682, forward strand.
TGGTGGTGGTGCACATTGGTGACTAGTTCAGAGCCTATGAAATTTATTCCACATGAGGCTGGAAAAGGCTGGAGGGACCATTGTCTGCGGGTGTTCAGCCTGACTAAGGGAGGGCTGTTCAGTGTGTGCTGGGCCTCACTGAGCGTTTGGGGAAGGCCAGCTGGGGATGCTGAGCTGGGTGTGCAGCTGGGCTTGTTGGGTAACATCACAGTGGTTTTCTTTTCTGAGGTGTGGTGCTTTTTGTGGGGGTAACTCTTATCCCCCGACACACCTGATGCAGGGGCCATTGCTTTTTGTGCCAAAGCATGTGGCTGGGATCTGGCACTCAGGATCCTTTCCGCGAATATACATATTCGCCTCTCATCACACACCCCTGACCCTCTTCCACTTGAAACCCTGGAGCCTTCACTTTGCTTGGCAGGTGTCTCAAACTGCTTGCATATGTGGGGTGTTAGCTGGTGAGAGGAGAGTCCGTTCCATGTCCATATTCTCCCGCTGCTGGTTTGCCTCTCTCCCAAGAGCCCTGTGTTGTCAGCCTGCAAATGTATCTCTTTTCTCCAAGGTTGGCTTCCCTCTTACTACAATGAGGCAATACAAAATTCACCTGAACTCATTTAGCCTAATTTTTTAGTGCAGACATACCCAGAGGCACTTGAACCAGGCTGAATGGGGTTTTGAGGGTGCCAAAAGACTCTCTGCAAAATTGTGGCTGTGCACTTTTGGTTGAGGTGCTGGATTCCTGTTTCTATGACTTCCCCACCTCCTAAAGAGGGAGTCCTTGAGGCCAGAAGACCTGGCGAGGAAATGAGGAGCAGAGAAAGCCAATGGGGCTGCTGTGGAGGGCTGGTGCCCTTGGGAGAGTGATCCTGCTGCTCCTTCCTGTGTGAGCAGTGCTGTGCAGTGTGGGCTTAGGGCAGGTGGCTCTGAACTTTGAGAGGTTGGGTCCAGGCATGTCTGAACCTCACCTGGCCCAGGTACACGAGGAAGCCTCTACCTCAGGTTGAGGGAGTGATTATGAATCCTTCATCTGGTGCATGGGCTGGAGAGCCTGTGTGTCATGGGGTGCACTTGGGCAGCAAGAATTTGGGCCATGGGGTGAATGCAATGGGGCAAAGATGAGAACCCTGTGACCAACATCCCCTCTGGCCATTGGGGTAAGGGCTGGTTAGGGAGAACCTGAGTTGAGAGCCTGAGTCCTTCTCAGTCCAAGGGTGAAGGAAATAGCCGAGGAAAGGAGATGAAGGAAGTGCTCAAAGGTTCTTCTCAAGGCTTTGCCCACAGCAGCAAGTGAGGAGATGACAAGCGACCTGGCCAAGGCTGTTGCCTGATGTTTTTGTTTCATTAATTAGAAGAGTGGTCCCTGTCCCATTGAAAGGTTCTGCGTGCTGTCTGCTTGCCAGCACTGAGAGGGGCAGGGAATTCCAGGTCAGAGGCCAGCAACACCTTCCAAGATAGAAAGGAGATACTGGGTTCCTTCCTGCTTTTAGCTGGGGAACATTTGCAGGCAAGACAATGTGATAACCAATGCACCACAGAATGTCAGCTGGGTTCTTCTGTCCCTCCCCTGAAATGCAAAGCTCCTGGATGGCACTTACCCTGGTGCCCCTGGAAGGGCCACCCTGGAGAAAGTGACTGAGGAAGCAGCTAATGGCTACCTTTCAATAGCTCACGTAGCAGAGCAGTGGACTGTAGGGAGAGCCCAGCAAGTTCCCTCCAGTTGAAGAAGCTTCTGGCAGGGCTCTTGTCTTGCTGATGAGTTGACTTGTTGATCCTGATGTCTTGCCGCCCATCTACCCTGAAGCACTCTGTGAAAGTGGAAGAACAGGAGAGGGACTGTCACAATCTCTTTGGGAATTGTCAGTGGGGCTTGAATGTCACAGGCTCCTTGGGGCTCTCTCAAGCACTCACTGAGGATCTGCCAACAACTGTCTTCTGTGTCCATCTCACCAATACACAGATAACTGGGAGATGACCTCAAGGACTGAAGCTTTCTGGCTCCCCAGTTCCAGCTATCACTCAGCCCTAGGCCCTGGAGTCACTGGCCCTCTCCCTGCCAGACCTGCTCCCACGGGTGGCTGCTCGGACAGAAGAAGACTGTCTCGTTTGTGATGTCACACTCTTTCCCAGGGAGTGTGTGTACTCTGGGATTTCCCTAAGAGGTGCATGAGAGAATGAGGGAGTTGAGCTGACAGCAGTGTTCAGCGAGGAAAGTTGCCTCTTGCACATGTTGAGGAGCACAGTCTGAACAGCATCATTTCTGGGTGCGCCTCACAGAACAGAAAGGGGATGTACAAGGAAAGAGGGGAAGTGTTTCCATCCACTTTCAACCCGGGGCACTTTTGCATGCCTGGCCAACATGAGAGCCCAGTGGGCAACACAATCTGCACTGGCTTCATTGGCTTCTCCCCTGAAACGCCATCCGTTTAGGAGGCACTCGCCCTGACACATGCAGAGGGGCCTCCCTGGACAGTGAGGCAGCTTCCAGCTGCCCTTTAATAGCTCAGCTGGCAGAGCCCAAGACGATAGGGAATGTTCACCAAGTTATCCTCAAGTGGCCGGTTGAACTCCAGTTCGAAGGAGTGTGTCCTTTTTCATCCACTTTGCCAAACAAGAGAAGAAAGGAAACACACACTGACACTGTGACCGAGCAGACAATGACAGTCCAAGAAAAGGCAGCTGTCGTCTCCCGAAAGCAGCCAAATATCTGCTTCTCCAGAGTGAGAAAGGTCTCTGGCGAAGTCTGGGATTGGGCCCAAGACCTTTAGAGCTTCAGCACAACACTTGTCCAGCTGAGGTACTTTGCCAGCTGCTCTGCAGCCTCCACCACTGCTGCTTCTCGGGCTCAGCCGTAGTGCACGAGAAAGAAGCTCTTCCCTGTGGCCCTTGCAGGCAAGCTGAGTGTTGCCAGCTCCCCTCAGCTTGGCACAGTTCTTTGCCCCATTCCCACCTTCCTTCCCGGGTTGACCCAGTAGATGAAGAAGGAGCAGCTGGCAGGGCAGAAGGGGGAACTGCAGAGAACCACAGGCCGTGTTTCTGCCCGTTTTTGATTCGGGCTCCTTTTGCATGTCAAGCGCACATCACAAGCCCCTCTACTGGTGAGGTCTTTCACCCCAGCTCTGAAATGCCTTTCGTTTTTGTGCCATTTGTCCTGAGAGGGGCCCATGACGGCCTGCTGGAAAGTCAAGCGCTGGTGTGGGAGAGGTGAACGTCTCCTGTCTCCTTTGCCAGCCAGAACCATCAGTGATTTCGGGTCCCCTTTTCCTGCTCTGAAGAGTGGCTGTGCTGCTGTTGAGGGAGCACACAAGGGATGCTTTTGGGATCCTCATCATCCTCATCAAGAACCACCATTGGCTCAGCACCCGTTGGTGTCCCATGCCTGTCTCACTATTTCCTTCCATCTTTCCCTGTTCAATGAGGAGCGGCTCAGTTTATGTAGACCAGCTCCACACCAATCTACTAGAACTACTCTATCATCTACTACATCATCTGTGGGCTCTGCCTCTCGTTTTTTAACCTTTTGTTTTGTCTAATACCAGGCTCTTGGTTTTCAATTCATCATTCATTCTGCAGATATGCCCGAACGGCTGTATCTTCCCTTGTACAGATTCTCTTTTGGCTGTACCTTCCTGTTGAATTCCTCCTTTGCGAGTTTCCGCAGCAATCCTGTTCTCCGGAGCTTTCTACAACAACTCCTCTCAAAGGCCAGTAGCCTTCCCTTTGAATCTTTCATTATCACCCGTGTTTCACATCCACACAACATGCTGCTCAGTACGTGTTTTGGGAGGAAGGGAACTTTGAGGTTTGGGCTGTGAGGATTATGCAGATGAGGTGCTGTGTATGCAAGACAGCACCTCATTGCAATTCACAGATCTGACTCATTTACATGTCCCCTTCCCAGGAGGTGGCTAGTGTAGATGAGCCTCAGCTGTGACCTCACCAGTTCTGAATCAAGAGGGGGATAACAAAGTCTCTATTTCTGCAAGAAACTCTCCTGCCAAGGCCCCCCAAGATGCTTTTAGCCTCCCTGGCTCCAAGGGCACAATGTTGACTCACCTACCCCCACTGTTGCTGAGCCCCTCAGCCATAACAAGGCTAAAGAGAGAGTGTGTGTCAGTAATCTGGTCTCTCAGCCTCATTACCTGCTGCCCCACTCTGCCCCAGGGCCAGGGCCGGTATATTGTTTGGACTGCTCAGCCCTGCTAACAAGATGCTGAGCCTGATGAAAGGTGACCCAGCCCTGCTCCAGGACTCTTACGCAGACTGTGTGTACTATGCCCAGCTGTAGGAGCTGAGCCTGACTAATGAACTGCAGCCCTGCACTGACTTAGGGCCGGGGCTTCTACCTTGACTGCCTGTTTGGGCTACAGCCAACCCTGCCCTTGGGCCTGGGACCATATGCTGCCCACCTGCAACCTTGTTAAAGTGGAATCAGTCCTATGGACAGTGCTGCCTGCTCAGAACCAGGCAGTGCCGAGGGTTGAAGGGGTCTGGTGTCCTTCTCCACCCCAGAGGGGGCACATGTCCCTGGCCCACACTTCCACACTTTGTGTTAGCAACGTGCCCTGGTTTGGCTCTCTCAGCTGTGCCCAGAGAATCCTCCTGTATGACAGACACATGAAGAGAGAGACCCAGTGTATCCAGAGGCTCATGGCCACCCCATCCCAGCGCCTTCTGGGCTGCCTTGGGGGCAGGGGTTTCTTCGCTCAGGTTAGGTAGCATCAGCCGGGATAGCGCGGGGTGGCAAATTCAATACACGGCACGAGAGTGGGAGAAGGGGTGTTAGTGCCCATTGGGTCTCCCTGGGCCTCTTCCCTGAAGCAGCGAGGTCCTGGTTGTTTTCCCCACCCCAACTGCCACCACCAGCTCCTCCCTCCCAGGCCAGGTCTAGGCTTTGGCTGTGGGGAGAGGAACCAAAGGCAGCTCCACCTGGGTGCAGCCGGTGGCTTCCAGGAGAGGACAGAGCAGGCCAAGCTTAGTCAGGGCTGCTGCATTCGCTCAGTGGGTTTATTGAGGACACAGGCAGGGCTGACGGTGTGGTCACTGGAACAGTCTGACCTGGGGCTCCTGGAGCAGGGCTGGGAACATCTCACCAGGGAAGAACTTCCCCTTCCCAGTTCACACAGGCCCCGTTGTGCTTCTCGCAGAGCGTGGAGAGCACGTGCAGCATCCCTCGGACACTCACCTCCACCGTCAGTGGGGCCTGCTGCGGGGAGAGCAGAGTGAGTCGGGTGAGCTGCTCTGGGAGTGATCCAGGACCCCAGGGGCCCAGCTGGAGTCCCCTTGACCTTTGCCTGCCCTGAGTGGCACAAATGTTCTTATGCGTCCCAAGGCAGAGGGATGTGCAACACGCAGCTGTTGTGTGACACCTTCCCTTCACCCTGGTGCACAAAGCACAATTCCTGCGGTGGGAGCATGGCCAAGGGGTCTGGGGCGGGGGGGGGGCTCCTGGCTGGGACTGAGGGTTGGGGTGCAGGAGTGTGAGGGCTCTGGCTGGGAGTTCGGGCTTTAGGGAGGTGCTAGAAATGAGGGATTTGTGTTGCCAGAAGGGAGCTGTGGGTGTGGAAGGTGCTCAGGACTGGGGGTGGGTGTGAGGATGGGGGTCCAGGCTCTGGCCTGGGGTGCTGGAGTGGCTTTAGGCTCTTGTTTGGGAGTGAGATGCAGAAGGGATCCAGGGTCCAAGCTGGGACTTGGGCTTTGGGGTACATGAGGGTACTGGGTGGAGATCACAGATATGACCCCAATACAAGTACCTGTGAGCTGGTGCCCGTGACAACCAACTCCCCCTCTCTGGCTCCCCACAGCAGCAGCTCTGCTCACCTTCACTCTGGGATGCCAGCAGCTTGAGGAGCTAAGCAAGCACCAGCAGGAGGTTGGAAGCCCAGGGCACAGCACTGAATCCCTGAGGGCATCTGAGTGGGACATGATCCCTTCGTGCAGGGCAGGACAGGTTCCAGCATAACCATTAACCCTACAACGAACATCTGTCCCAACATTTGGCTACCACTGGCCTCTCCCAGCGAGGAACCAACCTGGACAGAGCTGGAATTCCCCATGTCTGTCTGCACCCAGCCAGGATGGACAGCGACACTCAGGATCCCGTCTCCGCCGTACCCCAAGGCCTGGCACTTAGTGAGCATGTTCAGAGCAGCCTGAGGATGAGGTGCCATGAGCAGAGACAGCAGAGTGTGGGGGAGGGAATGAGCCCTGTAGGAAATGACCCACACTCCTGAAGGAAGGGACGGGACACATGGACAAAGGGGCGAGAGCAGCGCTCCTTTTAATTTCATCTTTCCATGTGCAGAATAAATGTTATGTATCCTGAGGCATGTGCGGATGGGCATCACCAACAAAAACACAAGCTGCCTGCTGCTGGTGCTCTGCTAACCAGCTGGGCAGCATTTCAGTTTCTCCAGGATGGCTGCCCAAGCACTCAGCTTTCAGGGAACACTCGTGAGAAGAAAATGCTACTCTGAGCTGCTCTCTCTCATGCTCTCAGTGATGACAGGTGGCATCTCAATGTGACAGGTGAGCACACCTCAGAGCTGTGCTTAAGCTGCTCTTGGTTATGCAAGACCTGGGCCGATATGGGAAAGTGGGACCGGGACATCGATGCTCCTTTGGGTTCCTCCACAACTCTGGCAGGCACAGAGAGGATCTGGTGCCCTGGACCTCAGCTGGGGATGGTCTCTAAATGGGATATGTCCAACCTGAGCATCACTGCGTGGGGATTTCTCTGGCGGGATACAAGCAAAACAGAAAGTTCCTCACCAGATGGGAACTCTGATCTAAAGCCCAAGTGAATTGCAGGCAGACAAAGAACTGCCAGCCCTGCCCAACACAGCGCTGGAGGCTGGAGTGGTGGCAGTAGGATGGGGAACAAGTGGAAGACACCGACTGACAGGGAATTGTGCAAGTAGCAAACCCAGGCAGCAGGCAGGCCCTGCTGGGTGTGCCCTGTACCTTGCTGCAGCGATAGGAGATGATTTGGACCGTACGCCAGCCACAGACATTCTGGATGGAGCCACCCTCGCTGGAGATGATGACGATGGCTGCCTTGCTGCAGCTCAGCCCTGTCTGGGGGCTTCCCTGGGCAGCCTGCTTCAGCAAGGGCAGGAAGGCCTGGGCAGAGGGGAGAGCAGAGCAGCCATTGGGTCAGAAAAGGAACCAGCGTCATGCTCGTAAGGCAGGTCTCCAGAACGGGATGTGTCTCTGTTCTTCCCCCTGATGACCGTCCCCCAGCCAGGTCAGAAGCAGGAGCCCCACCTAGGCATGTGTGCAGAGCTCTGGATCCTACTCATGCCCTGTAGGGGCCAACAGTGATCCCCAACTCATGTCCCTGCCTTCAGAGTCCCCATCCAGGGCAGATGAGGGGTCTGCAGTTCCCCACAGCTGCCCACATGGGTCTCACTGTGGCTTAGCTGTGGCTATTCAGCAAAGAGGCTTTGCCAAGGCAAAGCTGCAAGCCAGAGCCAGGGCAGAGGAAGAGTCATGTGGACACCTGTGGGGACCCCCACTGTGTCCTCGCCAGGAGCACCGAGGATTAGTGACTCAGGCCAGATGCTGCTTCCCCACCTGCCTATCCTTTAGTTCAAGAAGTTCCAACATGCTCAGCTTGGCTACAGCCTGTGGCTTGGCCAGGAGCCAGGGTGTGTGGGGAGAGGAGTGGAAGGATGAGGACCAGGGAGGGCACAGACCCTCCCCACAGCCCTGCTGGGGTTGGAAGAATCTCTTTCCCCTGCTCTGAGGCATCTCCCCACAGGCTGCACTTGGCGTGAAGCTAACTGGTCTGTGCCGGCTCCGGAGCAGGTGCCTGAACCCCCCGGCCTCTGGCCACACAAGCCCTGACTCCCCGGTCTGTGCCACACTCGGTCTCCACACACAGGCCAGCGACAGACCCACCCAGCGTGGAGCCCTCCGAGCCTGTCCTGCCCCCCCCCAGCCCCTTGTGCTCCCCCACACGCAGGGTCAGCAGGGCTGCTGCTCGCAAGGCAGCCGAGGTGAGCCCAGCCGGGGGCCATCACTCTGCTGAGCACCCAGCACTGAGATGGGTTTGCAGTGAACACACGGGGAAGCTCATTTTCTGGGCTGTCGAGTTAGTGCCAGTTCCTGGTGCGAGTGACTCAAAAATCCCCTCAGGCTGGGGATGAAGTGGGGGTGGGGCTGAGTGTGGGTGCAGTGTGGGTGGGGCATCAGGGGAAGAGGCTGAGTGGGGGCAGGGCATGGGGTGGAGCAGGCACCAGTGGCCCCTCCTTCACCCAGACACCTGCCAGCGCTCGGACCCAGACCCCCATTTGTGAGCCTCATGAGCTGCCCAGGGGGCCCAGGGGCTTCAGACAGATGCTCACAAGCACTCGGTGCCTTTGGTAAAGGAGGAGAACAGCCCTGACAGCCCCTTCCTGCTGCTCATCCCACTGGGGACTGTCTGTCAGGAGAAAGGACACGTTTCTGTCCTCACAGTTCGAAGGGCCGTAGTTCCTGACTGGCCCTGTGTCCACGAGCCTCAGCCCAGGCATCCAGAGACCATCTTGCAGCTGCAGGCTGCAGTCACCCTCGGCCCTGGAGGAGACAGGTGCCTCTCTGCTGCCAGGGCCCCATCCGAGGGGTGTGGGGAGAGGCCACTTAACCCGACACATAATGGTGGGATGAGGGGGACAGGGAGTCTCTTGTATGAGGAAACTGGGGCCTCGTGCATCGCACTGTCCTTGCTCTGACGCTCTGGGTGCTGAAAAGTGAGGGACTGAAGCTCTGTGGGTGCAGAGCCAGGGCCATGCAGGGATCTGGGGGTGAGGTTTTCTTTCTGAGAGGTTCAAGTTCCATGATGCAGCTGCAGCCTTTGAGCTCCCAGCCAAGGCCCCATATTGATCCAGTGACCCAATCCCAGGGAAGGAAGGACTCCTGGCCCAAGCGCTGTCAAACCCTGGTGCATTTGTCCATGTGCTCTCTGTCAGGGCCCTTACCTGGCTCACCAGCAAGGGCCCCGTCACGTTGGTCGCGTACACCAGGGCCATGTCCTCTGGTGTCTCTGACTCCAGTGTGTTCAACTTCACTATCCCAGTGTTGTTTATCAGCAGATTAAGCCCCGAGCCTTTCAGGTGTGTCTCAACTCTGGCTGCCGCCGCCTTGATGCTGGCTGGGTCTGTGACATCTACAGCGACACAGCAGGGGGTCAAGAGCATGATTCCCCCTCTCCGATGTCACCCCCACCACAGCACAGCCCCCTGGGCCAGAGGGCTTCTTCCATTGGGCTCAGAGGTGGGAGGGGGGTTGGGGAAGGGAGGTGCGGGTGGGGACTGCTGCTGGGTCCAGGCATGGGGAGCTGTGCTGGAGCAACAAGAGGAAAAGCTAGTTCAGAGAGACAATTATGATCAGTTCCTTGGACAATCTGAGTAGCCCAGAAAATGGAAATGTGCTGGAGTTAGTGATTAGTTCATACGTGTGGCATTGATCTCACTTAGACAAAGGAAGTGGATGATTTAGAATTGCTTGTCATGCATTGTAGGTGAGACAAGTCCCCAGCTGGACATACAGGGCTCCATCTCAGAGGTGGGAATGCCGGACAGAGCTGCCCATGTGTGACTCTCACAGGAGGAACCTGCCACATGGTGGTCCTGGGGCTTTCCAGCCTCTCCAGAGCCAACCAACCCTGCCAGAATTTCCACTCACACCTGCCTCCTCTGGGGCTGGGGAAGGTGTCAATGGGCTCTCAGCGATTATTGACTCTGGTCCTGTTCTCCTCACTGGGATTGGGTGAACCTGGGAGGGGGGATGCAGAGGGGGATAGGAACAGGAAGAACATGCTGCAGGGAGATGGAACCTCAGCTCTGGGCCTGGGGCCGGGCACCCACCCAGTGCAACGATCACCAGGTTCGGATGTTTGGCCTCCAGCTTCTGCAATTCCTGAAAAAGAACAAAGTAAATGGTTATTGACATTGGGCCCACGCCCAGGGCCAGGCTGGGCAGAATCCAGGTCCCCACTGACCCTGGGAACCGAGTCAATGTCTTAACTGCTTTTCTCCACCAAGCCTCCTTGTGCAACAACCTGCCCTGGGTTCTGCAGCAGTAGGAGGCTTCTAATTGCCCCTGAGCATTTCCAGTGCCATTGTCTAACTGAGTGTGGTGGAGTCTGGGACACAAATCACTTCCCCATCACTAATGGGGAGTGGGAGGAAGGGGTTGGAGGGCAGTTCCCCCAGGGGAGGTAAGGGAAGTCCCCTCCCAGCAGCTGGGGGTTGACAGTGTCGCAAGCTCTCATGAGCTGGTTGTGAGCGGGGATTTTGTCAGCTGTGGAAGGAGCAGGTGCCCTGAACCAGAAGTTACTCAGAACCTGCAGTTCCCCAGGCTGGGTGTGGGAGCAGAGCTGAGAAGACAGAGGGCCTGAGGCAGTGGCAGACAAGGGAGGTGTCAGACTCATGAACTGGGCTCCCTGGAGGCTGGTGGGACTGGGTATAGCTGTGCTATAGTCATTATTCACCTATGCTGGGCAAGACGGTCCACAGCCCCTGGGTAGTTGCCCCAGGCTCAGCCAGTGCTGCCACAACCTCACCTCTCTGGGACCTGAGCTGCCAGGTGTAGAGGGTTTGGGGTGCAGCTCCGCACCTTCGAGCTGGAGCAGGGTCAGCAGTCATTGCCTGCTCTAGTGTGTGGGTCTCAGCCCCAAGTGCTGCAACACTGGAAGCCCCTTGGGCAGCTTCTGCTTCCCCCTCCAGCTACTGCTAACTCCACCCCCTCTCCCCGTGATCTCACCTGCATTCGCTCTCCTGCTGCATCCCGGCAGGTGGCAAAGACCCACTCCGGTGGGTTGGAGTTCCCCAGAAGCTGCTTGACGAGTTCCAGGCCAATTCCTTGCTTGGCCCCGGTCACCAGAACGCTGCAGAGATTTAAGCCAGCCATGGTCCCTCCCTGCCTCTGCTCAGTGAGAGCTGCACTAGTCAGAGCCGTGAGTTCCCTGCCTGCTCACAGCTGGGGTTATGGAATGATACATCCGGGGAAATAACTCTGCTGCTATCAGGTGACAAAACAGAAAGTGGTCCAATAAGCCAGACCTTATTTGTCTATTTGTTACTCCTCCTCTCAGGTGAGCGGCTTGGTCGGTTTGGTTTGGTTTACTACTTCCTCATCTTTTGGTGCAGGGCCAGTCAAATTCTGGCTGCCTTCCTGTGCAAAACGGCAACACTACTGCGGTGACTGTGCTGTGACCGAGGAGTCACTGCAATGAAGATCCATTTTCCACAGCTCTCAGAGGTGCTGTACGCAGAAGAGGGAGAAAGTGGGAATGGGTGAAAGACTGTAAGATTATGTAGATGGAGGCCAGGATTTTGCAGTAGAGTTCTATGGCTTGTTGATTTTGGCTCCAAAGCGGAGGGCAAGGCTGTGCACGGCTAAGGATGTAGATGTGTATTTGTAGGGGCAATGACAATGGGTCAGGTGCCTGTACCGAGCCCCTCTAGGGCTGGAGAAGATCTTACACTGTTGCAAGAGACAAGGTCGGGTTCTTGTCAAGGAGTCTCTTCCACAATCCAAGGCAGCACTTTCCCGAGAGTGACCGTGTTTCCGTTTGCTGAATACAGGACACCGGTAAAATTCCTCAAGTTTGAGCAAGTTCAGTTGGATTCCAGCAGAACGCAGCCTGCAGGGTCACACGCCCAGCCCAGATTTCTGTCAGGGTTCCCATCAGAATGTGCCCAGCAGCAATTTTTGTAATGTGTGTGGGAGGAAAGGGACAGGAGCTGCTTCCAGCCACAGCATATGGGCTGGGTGGGAGGGATAACTTGGCCCACGTCTTTGCAAAGCTCCTCTTTTCTCCCCACCCTCCACTGTGGCTGGAAACAAGTTGTCCTTTCTCATCTGCACAGAGTCAAAAGGCAGCAAAGAGCTCCAGGCTGCTGCTGTCCACCGACATAAGCCAGCCAGCTCACGTCCCCAGCTCCAGTGTGGACAGGCATTCTGTCTGTACTGTCCGTGTGCCTGGATCATTTCTGTGTTTCCAGTTTCCATAGGCTGCTTTCCAGGTTGGGTCTATCATAGAGGCGGCATATTGCCTTCTGCCCTGGAAATGATCCCGTGTGCTGATTCTCAGCCAGTCATTCCCAGGCTGCTCTGTGGAGCACTGGTGCTCCATGCAATGGGAATGGCCGTTCTGGGAAAGAATTTCCATGTGAGTGATATTTTTCCTTCTCAACTATTAACTAAGAAGTGACGTGTCTCTAAAAACCCTGGTGGGTTTGAATAGTATTTCGGAGGGCCGGGACCAGCAGCTTTCTGCCCTGCGTGGGCTTGTTTTGGTGGGGGGCTACCAAGTGGGAAGAGGAAGGAGGCACTAGAAGCACTTAGCCCCTGGCCTGACACTGCCTTGGAGAAGAGGGAATAAAAACACACCTCCCCCTGGAGAACGTGGGCATCAGTGCTACAGTCTCTCTCATGCTGAGCAAGCGCTGTGCCACTTGAGCCAATTCCCCTCTGGCTGAATGAGATCTTCTGACCCACTGAACTCATTCCAGAGGCGACAGCGTTCCTGCAGCTGCCTCATGGCTGGGGCTCAGGCACACAAAGTTACGTCTGCACAGTGGTAGTCCTGAAGTTTGACATAGGACTTATCAGTAGGACTGACGAAACCCACGGAAGCATCTGCTCCTAAATAGCTGCTCGTCTGTGAGGCACCAAAGGACTTCTTGTTGTTTTTATCAGCTACTGGCTCTTTGCTGAAACGTGGTCCTGAAGAGCCCCCAGAGCTTCTTTTCTGAGGGTGGTCTCAGGGTGCGCTTCTTGCTCAGGATGAGAAAGCTCCAGGGTTCCAAAGCCCAAACTAGCCCTTCTTCTGCCTTTCTCTGACAGTGTGTCAGGACAAGTGGGGGCTGGTGTCCTTGTGTGTGTTTTTCTTCCCTTCATTTGCTCAAGATGTGGCCCCTGCTGTGACGACACCTGTCCCGTTTGCTGTGGCAGCACCTCTCACTGGCAGAAGCTGCAAAGGTCCAGCTTTTGATTCAGCATTTGTCTGGATAACTTGGCATTTCCCCCCTCCTGGGACCAAGTCCTTCAATTCTCTGTCACTCCCACAGTGACCCTGCAGTCTTCTCATTCCCTGCCACAGGCCTGGTCTACACCATGACCTCAGTGGCAGCTGGGGGAACCTAGGCCCATCCTCCCTCTGGTTCCAGCCCCGGAGGGACCCTACTCCCAGCACAACTGGGCTTTCCCCTCCCAGCTCTCACTGCTCCTCCCTGGACTCCTTCCTACACCTCCCCCTTCAGTTGGCTGGACTGGCTCTGAACCCTCAGCCACTCAAGTGTCACTCTGTGAATGTCTTGTCTCTTCACTCTCAAGGCCACCTTCTGACCCATGGCAGTGGTGCTGGTGTTAGCCTGCCTCACTCATGTCTTGATTTAGGGGGCTCTGGGCCAATGCATGCAGCCAATGCAAGCCCAGCTTCCCCAGCACCCTCACTGCCCTGTGGTGTGTGTGCGCCCAGGGACAGGATTGGAGTCTGGGGTGTTAATGATACGACTGTCAATGGTTGTAGAGGGACAGTGGAGCTGCACAGGCCAGAGCCCAGATGAGGCCAATTCTCTCTCTCAGTAGTCGGCTGCCCTACAGCACCCGAGGCAGAGGCCCAGGCCAGGCAGCTGCAGGGACATAAGCTCAGCACAGGTGCCCACTGAGTGTGTGTCTACAGGACAAGGTGAGCCCAGGGGAGGAGCAAAGAAGTGCACAATAGCACAGGGGGCCTCTTTAAACAGCCACACCTGCCCCTCGGGTGTCCCCAGCCAGCCAAGGAGTGGCAGAAAGGTTCCTGGCAGTGCTCACCTTGGCATGTTTCAAAAGCCCAGGCACCACTCAGGTGAGGTGGCTGAGGGGAAAAGGAAAAGGATTGTTAATGTGTTGTACTCTGCACACTGCATTCAAATCCCGTTATTGTTTGGCCTTTCTGCTTCCTTTCCTACTGAAGTCTCTTGTGCATCTCCTGCTTTCTGCGCACCCCATCCCTGACCCTGCTGGCTTCCAGCTCCTCTGCTGGGCAGACTCCAAGCACAAGGTAACTGCATGAGGCTGGAGGGGGATGCTTTAATTTTCCATGGCAGGGCCCAACATATCTCTGATGTCAGCTCAAAAGTGCCACACTCCCCCCTGCTAAGCAGGGCCCCAAACACACCTGGGGAATGTGATGCCTCAGCCAGGCAGAGGGGAAAGGACAGCTGTGACTCAGCTGCAGACAGGGGCATGGGAACCTGCCTGGGAGGGAAGGTCCTTTCCCCAAGGCTGCCTTAGGGGCTCTGGTTTCTCTCAGCTGCTGGGCTGAGCTGTGCAGAGCTGGGAAAGGGGCAGACATTTGCCCTGGGGAAATGAATGTGGCACTCCCCTCTCTCTGGCCTTTACAGCAATGCATCTATTTGCAGCACCTGCCACAGGTCCTCCTGAATTCCTAAGAGGGTTGCTGTGTTCCAGAGGCCCAACTTATTGCAGGTATATTAGTGAAACACCCCAACAAGAGACCCAACACCAGGGGGCCTCATTAATCAACCAGGAGGAAGAAATCCTCACTCACATGCATAAAGACACCCCCCCTTGATTTATAGATAGGGAAGAGGCTTAGAGTGAACAAACAGAAGGTCCCACTGAGATTTGAACTCAGATCACAGGATTCAGAGTCCTGAGTGCTGCCCATTACACCATAGGACCTGTCACTTGCTTTTTTTCTCACCTCCTGTAACTATTTTTAAGCTGGCACCTTGCAGTGCTTGCCACCCTCCAGCTGTTCTGCCACTCAGGACACTGCTTCCTGCCCCATCTCTGCTGCTGTCCTCCCCCAGACATCAATCCCTGCCCTTCTCTCTGCTAAGCCCAGAGAGACTAGACAGGTTCATTATTCTTTTCAAGTAACCAGCCTGGAGAGAAGTAAGGGAGAAGCAGAGACAAGAAAGGCTGGTGGTGATTGTCGAGGAATATCTGGGTGAGGGAGGGTACAATAACCCTGGCTCTGAATTCACACACATTTAAAAGTGTGCAGATAGATGTGGCTGAATGTGATACACTTTATAGACTCTCAGTGAGCACCTCTTTGTTCATATCACTCTCTCTTGTCAGCTGAGGGAAGGGTTTGCTAGGGTTATATGCATTGGCGGTAGCAAATGTTGAGGGTTCATGTCCATATGAGAAATACACGTAGAATAGAAATCCAGAATGTGATGGGAAAAGGGAGGTCTTTAGATCTGACCAAAAAATCTCTAAAACTGTATTTAGACAGTCTACCACTGAACTGTACCACCACACAAAGAGTGCCCCTTGGATTCATTCACCTTCACCCTCCTGCAGGACAAACACTGTTTCCCCCAGCTTCTGTCCCTTCCCCAGCTCACAGTGGTTTTACAAATGAGGTTTGATTAAACTTTGTTTCTCGATGCACATATTACAGCTCATCCCCTGCTTCTCTGGCTTCTCCCACAAACAGAGCTACAGCCACTTAGGGAGACAGATTTCCACCATGTGTGGGGCACCTCTCTCTCATCTGCTTGGAGCATCATCTATCATTACAAAAAGAACCTGCTGAAGGACACCCACCAATCAATCAGATGCTGCTGAGTGCAGTCAGTGGCAGTAACTTCTCTATCTGGCACTTTTGATGATCCTGCAGCTTGCTTCCTGGGGATGGTTAGACTGCAGCTGCTATTTAGAGACACAGAGGTACAGACATTTCAGTGCTCTGTTCTGGTTCTGCTCCCCCTCCTGCAGAGAGGGCAAATGGAACCTTTGCAATTGGCCCACATTTCAAATAAGGTATTTCGAAATCATCCATTTAATTGGCAATGCACAAATGGCGCCAGTTATTTTGAGATACACCTGCAGTCTAACCATAGGTGGTCAGTGTCTTTCCTCTTCCTTTTTGGCTGCCACCCCCAAAAATGCCATACAGCGGTGAGGGCCTCTGAGCTGTTGATCCAGCCTTGGCAGTGATTGAGCTGAGCTCTGAGGTGTACATATCGGTAAGCTGCTCGTCTTTCAGTAGTGCAATGGCTTGGGGCCAATATTGCAAAGAAACGTTATGAGTTCAAGTTTCTTCACCTGTACCAGATGCTGTTTGGGAAGAAGGGGCTTTTGAAATCCAGGGGAGTGTTTCGAAGGGTCCCCTATTACACTCACAGTGTGTATTCTGAAAGCAGCACTTTCAAAGCAAGAGTGGCTGCCATTATGTTAATGAGGTGCTGCACATTCACGGCAGTGCCTCGTTAGCATCCGGCGACGTGGCTCATTACCACAGCCCCTCTCAAACAAGAGGCTAGTGTGGCCAGAGCCTCTGTGAACTCCCAACCAAGGCTGTTGTGGCCTCCCTCAGCTAGATATTCCCACCCAATCACCATCGAGCTTGCCAATCTTTGCATCTCCATGACTTCTTTCCAGACTGGTAACTGGAAAAGCAAAGAAAAGAAAAATGAGCTCTGGGGGCTTCAGACAAATGTTCCCCTCTGGCCAGTTGGCGCGAGTAGCAACAAGGGTTGGGAGCGATGTCTGGGAGTGGGCAGGGGGAGATGGGGCAGGAAGGAGCACTCAAGGTAAGTGACTCCCCTGGCATTTTACAGCCTTGCAGCACAAGACAACCCCAGCTGCCCCAGCTCTGAGAGCAGTACCTGGATGTGCTGGTGGCTGAGTGCCCTGGGCTGGGGCTGGGAAGTAGCCGTGTCAGCGTCTCACTCAGGTCAATGCTGGAAGGGAGTTTAGCCCATGAAAACAGCCCAGGGGCAGGGAAGTGTTTCCGTGGACTCTCCGGCATTTCAGTGGGTCTGGCTGCTTTGGAGCCAGGACACTGACCAGTCCTGCTGCAGTCGTTACCCCAAAGGGGCTTGGGGGTTCCAGTCTCAGACACAGCACACAAAGGTGGGCTCAGCAGCACTGCAAGAGCCACCCCACAGTGTGGCAGCCGCCATGTGCGGTTTGACCTGAAAGCCCAGAGCTGCTCCTTTCCCACAAGGACAGGAGTGTCCCAGGGGGCCTGGAGTTCTGGCCTGTCACCAGCATGTGAATCTTCAGAACATCCATTGTGGGTTAGAACAAAGGTCCCTCCAGTCCCATGTCCTGTCAGGGCCAACACCTGGTGCTGCAGAAGGTAGCAGCCCGGCACCCCTGGGAGCTGAACCCAGCAGCTCCTGTGTGCTCCTTTCAGCTGTGGAGCAGGAAATATGTCCCAAAGAGGCTTTTCCCCAGCTGCTGAGAAGCACAGAAGAATTCAGGGCTTGCTCAGGGTGAGACAGTTGAATGGAGACCTGCCCCAGGCCCTGTGGCTGGATCTATTGCTGTCAGGGGCAGAGAAACATTCTTTCCCCCTGGGCAATCTCTGCTCTTTTCCCAGATGTGCACTGCCCAGCCAAGGAGCTGGGAGAGACCAGAGCACTGCATCAAGCCTTGGGGAACCAGCCCTTCACTCAGAGGCAGCTGCACCTGTGCCTGGCCTGAGCTGAGTCAGGGCTGCCCCCTCCTTGCCAGGGAACTACACCCCTGGCTGTGTTTGGGGCCCTGCTTAGCTCCAGGCAGCAGCACTGCAGGGGGCAGAGGTGAGTGGAGCTGACACTGGAGTCAGGCTTGGCACTTTCAGGGCAAATGAAATCATCCCACCCCCACCTCTGGCAGCCAGAGCTCAGCTCAGCCTCACAGAGGTGTCCTGTGCTTGGAGGCAGGAGGCTCAGCTGTGGTGGAAGTAGCATCCCAATATAAGGCTGGAAATCAACAAAGAAAGATGCGATGAGGATGGGATTTGAATCCATGCGTGCAGAGCACAATGGATTAGCAGTCCATCGCCTTAACCACTCGGCCACCTCATCTTCTCCTGTTACATGTTTTTCATATGTCCCAAAGTCAACACAGCCAGGAACCTTTCTGCAACTCGCTGGTTCGCCAGGGACACAGGATGGGCAGATTTGGCCTGGCAGTGCTACTCTCACTCCTGTTCCCTGCAGTGCGGCTTCCTGGGGTGAGCAGGGCCCCAAATACAGCCGGGGTGCAGCACCCCAGCCAGACATGGGGACAAGGTTGGGGGCAGCCTTGGCTCAGCTGCAGCCACTGACATGGGCAGCTACCTCTGAGAGAAGGGCCTGTCCCTCAGGCTGGCTCAGGGGCTCTGGTCTCTCCCAGCAGCTGGGATGAGCTGGGCTGTGCACAGCTGGGAAAGGGGCAGACACTTGCCTGTGGGGTTGAATGTCACACTCCCCTCTCTCTGACACTGAGAGCAATAGACCAGTCTGCAGCACAAGCCACAGGGCCTGAGGCAGGTGTCCATGTGGCTGTCCCACCCTGGAAACCCTGGGGTCCCTGCTCAGCAGTGCCCACAGAAAGGCTCTTAAGAAATAACATAAGAACATCGCTGCCCTTACCCAGTCGATAAGGTGAACATAAGAACGGCCGTACTGGGTCAGAGCAAAGGTCCATCTAGCCCAGTATCCTGTCTGACGACAGTAGCCAGTGCCGGGTGCCCCAGAGGAGGTGAACCGAAGACAACGGTCAAGCGATTTGTCTCTTGCCATCCGTCTCCCGCCTTCGACAAAAGGCCAGGGGCACCATCCCTTACCCCTTGCTGATAGCCACCTATGGACCTCACCTCCAAATATTTATCAAGCTCTTTTTTAAACTCTGTTCGAGTCCTGGCCTTCACAGTCTCCTCTGGAAAGGAGTTCCACAGGTTGACTGTGCCCTGTGTGAAGAAAAACTTTCTTTTATTTGTTTTGAACCTGCTACCCATTAATTTCATTTGGTGTCCTCTACTTCTTTTAGTATGGGAACAAGTAAATAACTTTTCTGTGTCCACTTTCTCCACTCCATTCATGATTGTATCTACCTCTATCATATCGCCCCTCACTCTCCTCTTTTCTAGACTAAAAAGTCCCAGTCTCTGTCGCCTCTCCTCATGTGGGACCCCTTCCAAACCCTTTGTCATTTTAGTTGCCCTTTTCTGAACCTTTTCTAATGCCAATATATCTTTTGTGAGGTGAGGAGACCACATCTGCACACAGTACTCAAGACGTGGGGATACCATAGCTTTATAAAGGGGAAGTATGATAGTCTTATTTCACCCACTGCCATTTTCTCCCTCCCCTGCGTACAACACCACTTACAGCCGTGGAAGGTCACAGCTTTAGATCAGAGCTCCCATCCGGTGAGGAACTTTCTCTTGTGCCTGTCTCCCGCCAGAGAAATCCCCATGCAGTGATGGGCCGGGTGCAGCTCAGCGCCAGTGGAGCCAGTGTTAGCTCAGGGAAGGGTCACTGAGGAGCTGTTAACTCTACCCCTTTCTAAGGGTGGGCAAACCCCATTTAGAGACCATCCCCAGTTCAACTGAAGGGGGGCCTGATCCTCACTGCATCCGGAAAAGTTATGGGAAAACCAAAAGGAGCATCCATGTCACTTTTCCACTTTTCCCTAACCAACCAGACCCTGCATAACCGAGAGCAGCCTCAGCACGGCTCTCAGGTGTGCTCACCTGTCACAGCTCACTGGAGGCCTCAGCATCAGTGGCTTATCAAAGGGCAGCTATACCCACATCTCTGTGGTTGCTGTCATCATTGAGAGCATGAGAGAGTGCAGCCCACAGGAGTGTTTTGTTCTCACGAGTGCTTCCCAGAAGCTGAGTGCTTGAGTGGCCATCCAGGAGAAATTCAAATGCTGCCCAGCTGATTAGCTGAGCACCCACAGCCGGCAGCATGTGTTTTTATTGGCGGTGCCCATCCACACATGTCTCAGTGGACATAAAATTTGTTCTGCACATGGAAAGACAAAATTAAAATTAATGCCGCCTCACTTCCTTGTCAGCCTTTCCCGTCCCTCCCCTCGGAAGGGCAAGTCATTTCCTATAGGGCTCATTCCCTCCCCCACACTCTGCTGTCTCTGTTCATGGCATCTCGCCCGCAGGCTGCTCTGAACATGCTCACCAAGTGCCAGGCCTTGGGGTATGGCGGAGACGGGATCCTGATTGTCGCTGTCCACCCTGGTGCTGTGCAGACACACATGGGGAATTCCGGCTCTGACCAGTGAGCTATCTCGCTGGGAGAGGCCAGTGGTAGCCACATGTTGGGGCAGATGTTCATTGTAGGGGTGATGGTTACGCTGGAACCCACCCTGCCCTCCACCTCTGCCCTACATGGAGGGATCACGTCCCACTCAGATGCCCTCAGGGATTCAGTGCTGTGCCCTGGGCTTCCAACCTCCTGCTGCCACTTGCTTGGATCCTCAAGCTGCTGGCATCCCAGAGTGAAGGTGAGCGGAGCTGCTGCTGTGAGGATCTGGAGAGGGGGAGCTGGTCGTCATGCGCACCAGCTCACAGGTACTTCCATGGGGGTGATATCTGTGATCTCCACCCAGTATCCTCATGTACCCAAAAGCCCAACTCCCAGCCATGACCCTGGACCCCTTCTACACCCCACTCCCAACCCGGAGCCTAAACCCACTCCAGCACCCCAGCTCAGAGCCTGGACCCCCATCCTCACACCCACCCCAGTCCTGAGCATCTTCCACACTCAGAGCTCCCCTCCGGCAGCCCAAATCCCTAATTTCTGGAAACTCCCTAAAGCCCAAACTCCCAGCCAGAGCCCTCACACTTCTGCACCCCAACCCTCTGTCCCAGCCCGGAGCCCATCCCCCACTCAGACCCCTTGGCCGCACTCCCACCACATGAATTGTGTTATGTGCACCCGGGTGAAGGGGAGGAGTCACACGTCAGCTGCGTGTTGCACCCCCTCACCTCGATACACATAAGAAAATTCATGCCACTCGGGTGTGGGACAATTCAAGGGAATGCCAGCTGGACCCTGCCTGTGGGCCCCTGGTGTCCTGAGTCAGTCCCAGGGCAGGCTCCCCCCTAACTCTGCTTCCCCCCGCAGGCTCTACTGACGGTGGAGGCGAGTGTCCGAGGGATGCTGCACGTGCTCTCCACGCTCTGCGAGAAGGACAATGGGGCCTCTGGGAACTGGGAAGGGGAAGTTCTTCCCTGGTGAGACGCTCCCAGCCCTGCACCAGGAGCTCTGGGCCAGGCTGTTCCAGTGACCCTGCTGTCAGCTGTGCCTGTGTCCTCAATAAACCCACTGAGCTAACGCAGCAGCCCTGCCTGAGCCGGGCCTGCTCTGTCCTGTCCTGGGAGACACTGGCTGCGCCTGGGTGGAGCTGCCATGTGACCATTGGTTCCTCCCCGCACAGCCAAAGTGCAGAGCTGGCCTGTGAAGGAGGAGCTTTGGGTGGGTGGCTGTCTGGGAGGGGGTGGCTGAGGGTGGCAGCCGGGGTGAGGAGGACACCCAGGACCTCACTGTTGCAGAGAAGAGGGCCCATGGAGAGCCACGTGCAATGATACCACCTTTCCTGGACTCATGGGCTACGTCTACACGTGCAGCCAACATCGAAATAGCTTATTTCGATGTTGCGACATCGAAATAGTCTATTTCGATGAATAGCTTCACACATCCTCCAGGGCCGGCAACGTCGATGTTCAACTTCGACGTTGCTCAGCCCAACATCGAAATAGGCGCTGCGAGGGAACGTCTACACATCAAAGTAGCACACATCGAAATAGGGATGTCAGGCACAGCTGCAGACAGGGTCACGGGGCGGACTCAACAGCCAGCCGCTCCCTTAAAGGGCCCCTCCCAGACACAGTTGCACTAAACAACACAAGATACACAGAGCTGAAAACTGGTTGCAGACCCTGTGCCTGCAGCATGGATCCCCAGCTGCCGCAGAAGCAGCCAGAAGCCCTGGGCTAAGGGCTGCTGCCCACGGTGACCATAGAGCCCCGCAGGGGCTGGAGAGAGAGCATCTCTCAACCCCCCCAGCTGATGGCCGCCATGGAGGACCCAGCAATTTCGACGTTGTGGGACGCGGATCGTCTACACGGTCCCTACTTCGACGTTGAACGTCGAAGTAGGGCGCTATTCCTATCGCCTCATGAGGTTAGCGACTTCGACGTCTCGCCGCCTAACGTCGAAGTTAACTTCGAAATAGCGCCCGACGCGTGTAGACGCGACGGGCGCTATTTCGAAGTTGGTGCCGCTACTTCGAAGTAGCGTGCACGTGTAGACGCAGCTATGCAGTGTGTTGAATTAGTTGTGCCGAGATATCCCAGCCTACACTACCTAACC
This sequence comes from Carettochelys insculpta, assembly GCF_033958435.1. Classification (NCBI taxonomy): domain Eukaryota; kingdom Metazoa; phylum Chordata; order Testudines; family Carettochelyidae; genus Carettochelys; species Carettochelys insculpta. Next base: position 842,782 of record NW_027439072.1, read on the forward strand.
TGGGCCGAGAAGCCCCTGTCCCCAAGGCAGGCAGGGGTCACTGGGATAGGGGGGCCAGGAACCTCTCCATACACTGGATCTCCCTCTCTCTTTATGTGTCTGTAAGATAGGAGTATACTCTGGGCACAGCTGAGAGAGCCTAACCAGGGCAAATTGCTTCAAACTGGGTGTAGAGGTTGGGTCAGGCATGTGCGCCCCCTCTGGGGTGGAGCAGGCCACAAGACCTCTCCAAACCAAGGCACTGCCTGGTTCTGGGCAGACAGCAGTCTCCATGGGACCCAGTCCCATTTAACAGGGCTGCAGGTGGGCAGCCAAGATAGAAGCCCTAGCACTAGGGCAGTCCATTAGTCAGACTCAGCCTCTACACACCCAGTGTGTGGAGAAGCCCTGGGCCTGGGGCAGGGCTGGGCGAGGTTTAATCAGCCTGAGCAGCTTGTTCGCAGGGCAGGGCAGTCCAAACAATATAAGAGCCCTGCGCCAGGGGCAGGGCGGAGCGGTTCAAACAGTTTGCCAGTGGGTTTTCCCTGAAGCAGGTCACAGCCCCAAGCACACCACCAAGGCACTCTGGGTTAGGAGAGGCAAAGGAGATGGGGAGGGGGCACATGCACACCAGCTCTGGTCAGTGGGGATCCCCCAAAACACATCGACATGGGCTCTGATGGGGCGTTCCCCCGGCTGCTTCCGACCTCCACCTCCCTTGTCTCAAGGTCCCACGCCATGTTATCTGGGAGGCTGGGCAGTTCTTTGTCATCTGGGTAAGTCGCCGCCATCAGGTCTGGAAAGTCGGGTATGCCTACGTCAGTGGGCTAGTGCAGTGACAGCAGAGCTGTAGGCTCAGGATGGTTCTGGACCCCTGGGTCGGTCTGGGATGCACAGGTAGCTGGCAGCCAGCAGATCAGGACCTTCCCTGGAGTGATTTCATAGAGGGGCAGAGAGCTCAGGTCAGTCCAGGACCTCTGAGTAGCAGGTAAGCGGGAGGGTCATCTCCACCTCTGGGGTCATGTCAAAGCAGCAGGTGGGCCCTTCTGGCCAATCAGCCACCTGGGTGTATGGTCTTCGGCTCTTGATTCCAGGACCTCAGCCAGGCTCCTCTGCTTGGTGTAGAGGCCACCCTCTTAGTGAGCCCTGGGTCCTGCCATGAGCATGTCCTGTCTCCTGTGTCAGTCTCTGTGGGGCTGGGCACAGGTGTTCTGGGCTTACCCATTGAGGCCTCCAGCAGGCGTCCCCTTCTTCTGGGGATGGGCGTGCAACACCCCTTTGCTTCACAGGGCTGCTTACAGCCCAGCACTGGGTGTTCTCCCCACATGGCACCAAATCAGTCACAAAGACCACATCTGTTGCCAGCCTGGCCAGCAAGAAGTCACACAAGCAGTTTTCTTGCACACCCCAACTTCCTTTGTGCCACAGCCCGTATCCTCCTCACACAGACGTAAACCAATCTCACCAAGTCCACCCAGGTTCTTCCAGTTCCAAAGGACCTGCCACAGCCCCAGGTCAAGGTATCCAGAAGGTCTTACCCAAAAGAGCCCACTGGGCCAATCCTTTTGCTTTTATTAATAATAAGAAGGACAAGGTGGAGGGTAAAATTGCCAAAACAATCAAATAGTTGCAAAGTTTTTGACGCAGACTTGCAGCAGAAATGGGCCAGGCTGGTGTCTTCAAAGTCTCTACAGCTAGCAGAGAACCATTTTCATCCCTTGACCACTGGGTTATGGGCACAGCACACTTCTGCTACTCCACACCACTCAGCTGTGAAGGCTTTACCCAGCATGCAGTCTGGTGAGTGTCCTGCACTGATGCTGGCAGAGGGCGAGTGTCCTACTGGCGAGTGGCTTTGCAGCCATGTGCTAATCCTGTAGCTATTAACCGGAAAGATGGTGATTCAAGCCTACCCAGGGACGGTGCTGTTAAGAGTCTGCTACTGACTACCTTTGTGTGAGTTTCCTTGTTACTGGAAGCAGCCTTCCCTCTCAGTTTCTTCCCCAAAAGGGCAGACTGTGCCAATACCGTACAATCTAAATTCGACAGCTTTCTTCAGAAATAAGAAAGGGAGAAAATGTTGACAGTCAAATGGTGAGAGCCATCAAATTACAGAGCCCAATTGCAAAGATTTGGTGCAGGCTTGAAGAGCTGCAGAGTGAACTGCCAGCTGGCTAAAACAAGACTCTAACCACCTCCTCCTCCTCCTCTCTGAGCGTGGCTCAGAAGGCCTTTTGGGCTCACTTCTTAGCAGAGAGGTTCCACAAGAGAGGAATTGGAATGAAGACCAAAGTGGAGGCGCCCACCTGCACTCTGGGGGCTCTTGGTCCCACAGGGGAGTGCATCAGGCTGAAGAAATCAGTTTCCCAAACTTGGTCAGAAAAATCACATGAATATCTGAGAGGTGTCAGGCAAAAGGAGTAGCATTGTCCCCTTCAGTGGTGTAACATCAAACAGTCCACACCTTCCTCCCCCCATTCAATTCCAGGGCAGGGAGGAAAAGGTTTCTGCAGAAGTATCCAGAATAACAGCTTCTGTACTGCATCCGTCCAGTGGTCTGGCCACTGCAGGAGGGCAGCAGCCCACGAGGCTCAACCTCGGAAGCCCTCATCCCTTCGTTTGTCAGCCACCAGAGAACCAAGGCCACATCTGTGTTCCCTCGGACATTGCCCATTGTCAGTCTGGTGGAATTTCCTTTGGGGCGGAAAGAATTTTTATGGGTAACACCAATGCTGGGCTCATGTGTAGATTTGCCTCATGGGTACAGATAAACATCCTTGCCATAAATACATATTTGGAACAGCTCATAGGTAGGGAAGACAATCAGATTTAAGGAGCTGATAACTGACAAGGAGCAATGAGTCTGATGATTATTTCATATGACGTCATTCTAAAAAGAATATTAATGCCCCATTTCTGAACCTCTATATGATCACCCATTCTAACAGCTCCAGCTGTTAAACACACCCAGATGGGACACTCTGAAAATGGCTTGAGAAATAAATCACAGACATGGTTATTCAGTAAAAGCTTAAAAATATGCCCCGGTGGAAACCCCTCCTCCCACAGTCCACTAACTCTCCACTGCAGCTGCTCTCAGAAATGAAGCATCTGCCAAAGCACCGCATGCTACAGACCTCTGCAGTTCACAGAGTCACCCGTTACATGTACCTCACCTGCCCAGGGAGCTTAATCAAGCCGAGTCCAGGGAGGGGACACAGCCCCCAGAACCTGTGCAGAGGACACCAGGCACTACAAAGCCACAGGAACCTCCCTGTCCAGAGCAGCCAGGCCACTAAGTCAAGATGCCCCAAGGGCTCACCTAGAGCTGGAAACTGTCATTTTGGCATTATTAGCAGCACTGTCTGAACAGCTCAGCCAGCCAGCTGGTAGGAGCGGGTCTTACAAGTGTCGTCTTAGGAAAGGAGCCAGGGAGCTGCAGGGACATAGGGACTCAACAGTGAGGGGGCTGGGGCACAAGAGGTAGTGGGATCGATACCCACATTCTCCAATGACTCTTCTGTTTCCCCCACTTTTCTTCCAAGGCAGTGTGAGAGCAGTGCCTCCTTCCTCCTCCTTCTCGGTGACCCCCCAGAAAGCTCTCAATGTACAGGGGGGATCTGTAGCTCGCTGAGCTGAGCTGTGTGCAAGGGCTCAAGGGAGCACTTTGAGCATCTCCTCTCCCACCTGGTGGGAACAGACACACGTTTGATGTGGAGGCTGGATTTGAAAGAGGAGGCCGTGGCCATGGACTGCCTCGGCTGAGAGAAAGTGGTGATGCGCACGTGAGCCATTTACCTCATGCGGAGATACCCCTGCAGCAGGTAGGAACGAGTTGCAGGTGTGTCATTTGGTGGGCAGGCTCAGTGCTGCATACACAGAGGTTCTGAAGTTGGGGTGACAGCTGTGGGGTCTGCTCCTGTGGGCTCTGTGTCTGTGGGTAGGAGAGCAGACAGGGCAGCTGCTGCTCCAAGGCCATGTGCTGTGGGTGAGCTGGGAGCAGCTGAGCTCAGCAGCAGGCAGCAGACTGGGGTCCCTCCGTTGGAAGCACGTTGCAGCAGGTGGTGATGCTGTGACCCCTCTGGCAGGGAACATGGGCCTTGTTAGTGTCGTTCTCAGGGCAGTGGGGGTAGGGGATAGGCAGGGTCTGAGGCAACACCCGGCAGGGGCCTAGGACAGCGGGTGAGGGGCAGCAGGGTCTGAGGGAATTCCTAGCCAGGGCTCAGGGCAGTGGGGAATGGGAGACACAGACTGGGGCGGGGGGGAGGAGCCAGGTTGGGGCTCAGGATGGTGGGGGGAGGGGGTTTGGGAATGCGCAGGTGGGATGCTGAGCTGTGGGGGAGGGACAGCGATCTCACTGCAGGGGTAATACTGTCCTTGCAACTGCCAGTTGCTCCTTTCTGAAAGCACCTCGGAGAAGCCTGGTCCTCTGTGGGTTGGCTGGCTTGTTTGGTTAACACTCAGCCCTTTGCTACCTCGGAGACAGCTTCAGGGTGCTGGTCTGTTCCCCTTTGCTTGACTGCTAGAGACAGCAAGGGCCAAAGATCAAGGAAAGGCGTTGAGTGGCTTGTAGGGAGCAGGCCAGAGTCCTGCTGAGAGGAGGTGGCAGGATGCAGATGCTTTGCTGGGTGTGGGGGAGGCTCTGCCCTGTATTCCCCTCACTCAGTTACCATTCCAAATCTCCTGTCCCTGGGGTGCTGGTGAGTGACAACCTGACTTGCAGTGCTGGGTGTCTTCTGAGCAGCTGCTGCTGTGCCTGTCACAGCCCTGGGTTCATAAGGGGGTTCTACACAGCAAAGCTATTTCAAAATAACTATCCCAGCGTCAACACAAGGCAACCGCTGCTTTGAAATAATTCAGAAATAAATCGGGTTTGGCTTATTTTGAAAGGCGTAAACCTCATTGTACGAGTAAGAGCAGCTCTTGGGAACAGGGGCTGCTAAGACAGGGACTGGAGCCTATTTTGAAATCAGCCATAGTACGTCCAATGGCTGCATCTGAAATCGGCTTCCTGTGTGTAGACGCTGTATTTGGAAATCTTGATCTTGCCACTCACTGGTGCTGCAGCTGTCCCCAACACTTCCTACACCTCCCGCAATATCGACACAACAAATTAAGGCTGACAAAATTGACCTCAGCGCGGAGCCAGTGCAGTCGGTAGAACAGGTCTCTTTTTCATGTACAGCTGCACTGCACATTACAAGAGACTTTTCTGTGGCAGATGGCCTGGTAGCCCTGCACCAGAGAAAAAGGCATTAGTGGCTCCCAGACTGTTGCGCTTTCCAGCTCTGGGCCAAGGGAGCTGGAAGGAGAATCCTGATTCATTTACTGTGCGGTTCCATTGGGGATTGCAGAACCTTAAGCTGTTGTTTTCCTGCCTTCAATTTGCCCAGCACCAGCTGGATCAGACTCGACCTTCCCCACAGGGACGTCTGCCATCCAGCGCAATTAGTGGTGGGGAAGGAGAACACACCAAAGAGGCTTCTCCTCACGCTCATCTTCCTCACCCTGAATTCTCTCCCCAGTCTCCAGGGCAGAGCTCTCAAGAAAAAGACTCCCTGCAGCAAAGCCCTGGGGGGGACTCTGAGATGGCCCCTGTCCTGCAGCCTGTCCCACCTGGCCATTGTTCTGTACTGTCTGTGAGGTCATCACCTCCCCACCTCCTTTAACCAATCAGTGACTGCTCTGCAAAAGGCCCTTGTGATGTCACTGCCGCACCCACCCCTGCTCTGCAGGGCTCATGTCCTGACCCCGGCAGCCCCTTGGGTGAACACACCCGAAGGCTCTGGAACAAAACAGGCACATAAAAAAGAACCCAAATAATCTGTCTGTCTCTCTGTCTGTCTGACTGTCCGTCTGTGTCTCTCTTCAAAATGTTCTGCCCTGCAGGGATCTTTCTCATAGTTCTGGAACTGTTTCCTTGAATTCTGGGGCCCAGAGGTGTGTCACTGTGCAGTGAGGGGCACAACTCTGTCCCAGTACATAAAGGGAGAGGGACATGGATGGTTCTTAGCCAGGAGAGTGAGAGAGGGGAGCTCATACGCTGGGTGTCCCTAGTCTCTGTGTGCCAGAGGTGTGTGGTGCAATGGAAAGCGGTCTGGCCTTCTAAGCTATGTCCAGAGGTTGGTGTCTGGTGTTTGCCACAAAGCAGAGTGGTTACTCTCGACTTCCTTTTCTGCAATGTCCCAGTTTCCCTGTGCTACATCTCTGGGGACTCCATACTGCCCACCATTGGATGCAACGCACTTCTGCTTAACACCAACTTCCACATCCTGAGATCTTTAATCTGTCTCAAGGTCACATCCCTTAGTGCCAGGTCGCAACCCTCACACACCAGGGTGGACGCACCTGCTCCTGATGAGAGGCTCCATGTCACAGCACTACTGCTTTGGGATTTCCCAGACACTTCTTCCACCCAGCTCCCAAAAATCTCAGTTCAGCTCCAGTGTCACTCTGTGAATGTTTCATCCCTTTATTCTCAGGACCTCCTTCTGACCCATGGCAGTGGTGCTGGTGTTAGCCTGCCTTACTCATGTCTTGATTTAGGGGGTTCTGGGCCAATGCATTCAGCCAAGGCAAGCCCAGCTTCCCTGGCACACTCACTGCCATGTGGTGTGTGTGCGCTCAGGGACAGGATTGGAGTCTGGGGTGTCAATGATATTACTGTAAATGGTTGTAGAGGGACAGTGGAGATGCACAGGCCAGAGCCCAGATGAGGCCAATTCTCTCTCCCTGTTGTCGGTTGCCCTACAGCACCCGAGGCAGAGGCCCAGGCCAGGCAGCTGCAGGGACATAAGCTCAGCACAGGTGCCCACTGAGTGTGTGTCTGCGGGACAAGGTGAGCCCGGGGAGGAGCAAACAAGTGCACAATAGCACAGGGAGCCTTTTTAAACAGCCACACCCGCCCCTCCTGTGTCCCCAGCCAGCCAGGGAGTGGCAGAAACGTTCCTGGCAGTGCTCACCTTGGCATGTTTCAAAAGCCCAGGCACCACTCAGGTGAGGTGGCTGAGGGGAAAAGGAAAAGGATTGCTAATGTGTTGTACTCTGCACACTGCATTCAAATCCCATTATTGTTTGGCCTCTCTGCTTCCTTTCCTACTGAAGTCTCTTCTGTGCCTCCTGCTTTGTGCACACCCCATCCCTGACCCTGCTGGCTTCCAGCTCCTCTGCTGGGCAGACTCGAAGCACAAGGTAACTGCATGAGGCTGGAAGGGGATGCTTTAATTTCCATGGCAGGGCCCAACCTATCTCTGATGTCAGCTCAAAAGTGCCACACTCCCCCCTGCTAAGCAGGGCCCCAAACACACCTTGGGAATGTGATGCCTCCCTCAGGCAGAGGGGAAAGGACAGCTGTGACCCAGCTGCAGACAGGGGCATAGGAATCTGCCTGGGAGGAAAGGCCCTTTCCCCAAGGCTGACTTAGGGGCTCTGGTTTCTCCCAGCTGCTGGGCTGGGCTGTGCAGAGCTGGGAAAGGGGCATACATTTGCCCTGGGGAAATGAATGTGGCACTCCCCTCTCTCTGGCCTTGACAGCAATCCATCTATTTGCAGCACCTGCCACAGGTCCTCCTGAAATCCTGAAAGGGCTGCTGTGTTCTAGAGGCCCAACTTATTGCAGGTATATTAGTGAACCAGCCCAACAGGAGACAGAGCTCCACATTCATCAACCAAGAGGAAGTCATCCTCACTCACATGCATGAAGAATCCCCCTTGATTTACAGACAGGGAAGAGATCTCCAGTGAAAAGCCAGAAGGCCCCACTGAGATTTGAACTCAGATCACAGGATTCAGAGTCCTGAGTGCTAACCATTACACCATAGGACCTACCATTTTTTTTTTGTTCCTCAGCTCCTGTAACTCTTTTTAAGCTGGCACCTTGCAGCACTTGCCACCCGCAAGCTATTTCGCCACTCAGGACACTGCTTCCTGCCCCATCTCTGCTGCTGTCCTCCCCCAGACATCAATCCCTGCCCTTCTGTCTGCTAATTCCAGAGAGACTAGACAGGTTCATTATTCTTTTCAAGTAACCAGCCTGGAGAGAACTAATGGAGAAGCAGAGGCTGGAAAGGCTGGTGGTGATTGTCGAGGAATATCTGGGTGAGGGAGGATACAATAAGCCTGGCTCTGAATTCACACACATTTAAAAGTGCACAGATACATCTGACTGAATGGGATACATTTTATAGACTCCCAGTGAGCACCTCTTTGTTCATATCACTCTCTAATGTCAGCTGAGGGAAGGGCTTGCTAGGGTTATATGCATTGGCAGTAGCACATGTTGAGGGTTCATCTCCATATGACAAACACACATAGAATAGAAATGCAGAATGTGATGGGAAAGGGAGGTCTTTAGATTTGAACAAAACTCTCTTAAACTGTATTTACACAGTCTACCACTGAACTGCACCACCACACAAAGAGTGCCCCTTGGATTCCTTCTTCTTCAGCCCCCTGCAGGGCAAACACTGTTTCCCCCAGCTTCTGTCCCTTCCCCAGCTCACAGTGGTTTTACAAATGGGGTTTGATTAAACTTTGTCTGTTCATGCACATGCTACAGCTCATCCCCTGCTTCTGTGGCTTCTCCCACTAACAGAGCTACAGCCACTTAGAGAGACAGATTACCAGCATGTGCGCGGCAGCTCTCTCTCATCTGCTTGGAGCATCATCAATGATTACAAAAAGAACCTGCTGAAGGACACCCACCAATCAATCAGATGCGGCTGGGTTTGCAATCAGTGGCAGTAACTTCTCTGTCTGGCACTTTTGATGATCCTGCAGCTTGCTTGGGGTTGCTGAATAAAGGAGCTTCTACTGTGCTAAAATGTCAGACCTAGTGACAATGTAAATCTGTTTTCAGAAGGAGGGTGCTGTGACCTGTTGGATAGTCCCCAGGAGAGTTCCAGTGAAATGTAACCCATTAGTCCATTCAGAGTTTGGACTTAAATACTGCAGTGATCAACTGAGGAAGAACTTTGTTCATGAAAGTTTAGGGGTGGTAAAGCCTGCACCCCCCCAACCCCTTATCTAATGAACCAGGAGCAAGCCTCTGGGAAAATCTACCAAACAAGGTAATGTTAGCATTGAGAGTTAACATTAACTGCAACTTCTTGAACCTGTCAGTGTCTGTCACTTCTTCCTCCAGAATGATGGCAGCTGCCTCCTGCAGCTCTCTGAACTCTCCAGCAGAGCCCAGTGGGGCTGCAAAGCAGGTGAGAGGCAGCCAGAAATATTTGGCCAGACACCACTGGGTGCTGCTTTCCTAATCCCCATGTACCTGGGAGGTCCATGGCCAGGGGACCCACAGTGCCTCTCTGGGACTTTTCTCCTAACTTGTTTGGAGTTTGTCAGTGTCAAACAAAGGGATGTGAGAAGAGAGTAACTCTCCCTCTCCTGCCCTGCCCCACCTGGAGAGGTTGCACTGTCACCCTCTGTGCACAGACTGCCCCAGAGCTGGAAGAATCAGATTCTGTTCTTGCAGGCAGAGGCACCACCTTCCCCACACCAGTTACAGCTGTGTTTTCCTGAGCTCTGCTCTGTACCTGGATGCTTTCCAGTGCTCCTCTACCATCAGCCTTCACCTTCCCCAGCAATGGCTGGGATTGCCAGGGGAAGACTCTTCAGTTCCCCAGGCACATGTTGGAAAACATTGCCAAAGGCTTTCCATAAGGCACCACTGGGAGTTGAACCCAGGATCTCCTGTTTACTAGACAGGTGCTTTAGCCAGCTAAGCCATGGTGCCCTCTGTGTCTGTAATGTGGCTCCTGACAGAGAGGTATCTGTGTTAGTCTGTGTCTTCAACCAAAAAACAGCCCTGCAGCACTTTGAAGGTTGCCAACCTAATTTACCAAGTGATGAACTTTCATGCAGCTGAAACACTGTGGTGGATGCCCACAGCAACCCCTTCCCAATGCCCAGCACAGACATTGTGCCCGACGGAAGCTGGAGTTGCACCGAGAGGACAGTGAGGATGAGGGTACAAAAAGGCCCCTTTCACTTACTGTCCCCTCTGCAGCGTGTGGGTCGGACTCCACCAATCTACCCTCCTCTCTCCCCACCTGCCCCAGTGCCAGGGTCCCACCAGCACAGCCTGGAGTCCTGCCCCTCCTTTGCTCCCTCAGCCTGACTCCCCCCCTCACTTTCACTCTGTGCTCCCCACACCCTCCTTTCTCCCTGGTCACACCCCAGGGGTGGGGCGAGGAGGGCCCAGCTCTGGGGCAGAGTTTTCTCCTGTCTCTCACGGAGTGGGGGATGGGCTGCGCTGCCCCAGCTGGAGCTTTTCAGGGTGAGTGTTTGATGCAGTGTAACTGGAAGAAGATTTTGCCTTTCTGTCTCCTTCTGCCCTTCAGTCCCACTTGTGACCCTCCACACAACCCCTTTGGTTTAGTACCAGCCCAGTGCAAATCCCCTGGGGGTGGGGCTGACTTCCCAGCTTTCCCTGTGTGAAACCTTTGAGCAGGGCCAGGGGTTTGGCAGCCAATCAATGGCCTCCCTTGGGCTCTTGGCTTTTCCAGGAGATCCCACCTACAACCCGGTCCCAGACTCCTCTCACAGGGACCAGCTGCCCTTTGGACCCTCCACACGACAGTCACTCACCTGCAGGCAGTCTGGAGCTGTGTAGATAGAAGTGGCATTGGGAGCCCAGCTCGAAAGTGCCCTCAGGCCAAGTCTTTCAGTGTCCTTCACCCCGAGGAGAGGCGATATCTGCCCCTTCCCCACCAGCCTGGTGCTTCGGTGTCACCTCAGTCTGACGGTGCAGGAGTGGGGGTGCACAAGGGCTTGTGCACAGGAGACAGGTGGGTGAACGCCCGGCTGGTGCTCCGGGAATGGAGGTCTAAGAGGATTCCCCCTGCCTTGCTGCTGGACCCCTCCTCTGCCGTCCTTAGGGCTGGCTCCTTGGTTGGGCCCTGGGGTGCTGGGCTGGCCTCCGGGATGGACTCCAGCTCCAAGACCTGCTGGGATTCCTCTGCTGCTGTTTCCAATGAACCCTGGGGGGAGCAGGTGTCCCGGGGCCCAGGATGGCCCTGAGTTGCCTGTAACAGGGGCAAGCAGTGGGGGCAGCCCCAGACTGGCTGGCCAAGTCCCAGGCCCAGGCATAACCCTTCCACAACTGCTTCACCTTGCTATGGACATGATCCGGCATGCGGGCAGGGTGACTGCAGGTGGCCAGGCCCTCGGCCAGTCAGGTGAATGCTTCTGCTTTCCGCTCCATGCTCCCCATCACATGGAGCACGTCCTCCTCACCCCAGAGCCCCAGCAGGTCTCAGAGCTCGACCTCCAACCAGGAGGTGTCCCACCTCTTTTTGTCCCCCGTTTGGCTGCTGGGGGTCCCTGGGTCCCCTCATGGGGGCAGCCTGGGGGCACTCAGGGGGCTGGCTCAATGCCATGGTGCTGGGTGGCTGGGTCGAGGTCGGTGGAGGGCTTGCAGGGCTAGCGTGTGCGTGTGCTGCTGCCTGCATGCGCTCAGCTTCCTGCCACAGGAAATCCGGGTCCGTGGTGCTTAAAGGGCTGCTGCGCGCAGTAATCATAGAGCTGCACAGGGGCTGGACAGCACATCTCAACCCCTCAGCTGATTGCTGCCATGGAGGACCCTGTTATTTCGAAGTAGCAGGATGTGGATCGTCTACATGTGCCCTACTTTGACGTTCACCATTGAAGTAGGGCGCGATTCCCATCTTTGGATGAGAACAGCGATTTCGACGTCTCGCCACCTAACGTCCATTTCAACGTCAAAATAACAGACGGTGCGTAGAATCACAACACGCTATTTTGATGTTTTGCCAGTTACTTTGAAGTAGCCAGCTCGTGTAGACACACTCTGAGGGTGATAGAAATATGAATTACTCCTCTCTGGAGCTGAGGGCAAGAAGACACTTTTCCTGCCTAAGGTCAGGAGTTCAAAGGAGAGAGAGAGAGAGAGAGAGAGAGCCTTGGCTGGGCATCTCTTTGCATCATGATTCTAGCTCGTTCCAATTGCTATTTTGAAGCAGGGACTTCGGAACAGGCTCCATTGTTTCTAGATGCTGAATGTCAAAATAGCAGAGCAGTATTTCCAAATCCATGTTGCGTGTTACTGAGCTATATTGGAATCAGCTACTGTGGAATACTGTGCAGTGATATCCCCAGCATGTCTCCAGGGTCTCTATTCAAAACAGGCTCTCTTGTGTGTGGATGTGCCATTTGGAAACGTTTTGTTTATTTCAGGGCTTCCTTGTGGCGTGAAGGCGTTATTGTGAACTAGATTATTTTGGAGGAATAATTCTGGAATAAACTCTTCTGAAATAACTCTGCACCTCTCTGGTCAGGGCCTGTCAGCATCATGTAAAGCACCAGAATGTCCATTGTGGCCTGTGACAGCTGCACGGGGGAGGCTGGTGCCAGTGCTGGAAGCTCCTGAGGAGTGGGAGGGGATCTGGTTTGCTTGGCCTGTTCCCTCTGAGGCCACCTGTGCTCCTGCTCCCATTTCACCTCTTCCTATCCCAGCTCTGCCTCTTCCCCTGAGCTCTGCCCCCAGCAGCCTGCTGCTCTCTCCTCTCCTCCCCACAGGCCTCTCCCCCTTCCCCAAGGGCTGCCAGCCAACCCCACCTCTGCAGAGACCCCCCCACCCATCCTGTCACCTCTACCTCTTGTGTGTGTTGCAGAGTTGCGGATCCTCACCTCACACAGGCCCACTCTGCAGCCCTTCCCTCTGCCTGGGGTGGTGACTCTGACTTGCTCCCTGCCAGCCTCTCAGCCTGGTTCCTTCAGCTCTTTGGGCCTCCTGCCCAGAGCAGCCACAAGAAGGAAAGCGGAAAAGACCTGCCCATGGCCAGCATGGGGCTTGAACCCATGACCTTGGCGTTATTAGCACCACGCTCTGACCAACTGAGCTAGCCGGCCAGCTGCTAAAGGCCTCACAAGGGGCCTTTTTGGAAATGAGCAACAGGCAGCTGCAGGGCCACTGGACTGAGATTTCCTCCCTTCCCCCACCAGCCTGACCTCCCCTTTCAGACTCTCTCACCCATCCCCCTCTGCTCTGAGCCCAGCTTGGAGTTCCCCCAGCCCCGGCTGCCCCTTGCCAGCTGTCCTGGGCCCTGCAGTGGGTCCCTCAGATCCTGTCTCTCCCACCCCTCCCCAGTGCCCTGATCCCCTTGTCCCCTCAGACCCTGCCGACCCCCCCCCACTGCCCTTTTCCCCTCCTCCCTCAGCCACAAGCCCTGGCCGGGTTCCCCTTCACACCTGCCACCTCTCCCCGCTGGCACCCAAACTCCTCCTCCCTCTGCACTGCAGAGTCACCAGCTGAAACCTTGGGCCCTGCCCAGGGGCTGTGTCAGAACGTCTCCCACCTGCACAATTCATGTCCACTGCAGGGGGTTTGCTTCTCAGCAGGGTTAGGAAATGTTGGTGAGGAAGCAAAAGGAAGCTACAAGAGGGATCTCAGGTGTGTCAGGTCAGCACTGGGGACAGCTGGGGTGAGAGGTGAATTACCACTGGGGTGGGGGCAGAGCTGGGTGTGGCTGGGAGTGAGATGCCCCCTGTCACTCACTAGTGTGTGCACATGGTGTGCAGGGACAGGGCTGGGGGGTGTCTCTGCAGAGGCAGGGCGAGGACAGGAGCTGCTCCCGCAGACAGGGCAGAACAGAGCTCCTGCCGACAGGGAATTGTGTCTGTGTTACAAACGTGCTGGAGGAGCTGGCTGGCACAGGCAGCCCCCAGAACCACAAAGCTGTGAGGCACAGACTCTCTTCTGGCAGCCACAGCAGCACCTTCCCCACACCCATCACAACTGCCTTTTCCCGAGCTCCAGGCTGTGACTAGATTCTTTCCAACGCTCCTTTTCCATCAGCCTTTACCTTCCCCAGCAGGGAGAGAGACATTGCCAGGGGAGGTCTTCTCTGCTCCCCAGCCAGACGTAGGGAAACATTCAGAAAGACATACAACAGGGCAGCACTGGGAGCTGAATCCATGATCTCCTGTTTATTAGTCAGGTATGTTAGCCAGCTAAGCCACCTTATTATGTCACTGCTTGCTGATAGGGAGGTGACTGTGATAGTCTGTATCTTAAACCAAAAAAATGGTCTTGTTGCACTTTAAGAAATCTGTCTTTGTGGGGCCAACGCACACGGTTAGACTGTCCACAACAACACCTTCCCATTCCCCAGCACAGACATTGTGCCGGAGGGAAGCTGGAGTTGCTGCCCAGAGCACATTGAGGACAGGAGGAGTTAAAATGCTCCTTTCACATATTGTGCCCTCTGCAGTGTACAGGTCAGAATCCACCAGTCTCCCCTCCTCTCTCCCCACCTGCCCCAGTGCCAGGATCCCACAGGACACTGAGGATGGGAGGAGTTCGGGTTTTTCGTGTTTTTTATGTGCCTTTTGTGTTGCAGACCCTTGGGGTGCGTTTGCAGAGGGGGCTGCCAGGGGCAGGACATGAGCCCTGCAGGGCACTGGTGGGTGTGTCTGTGACATCACAAGGGCCTTTGGAAGAACCTCAGATGATTGGTTAAAGGAGGTGGGGAGGTGGTGACCTCACAGACAGTCCAGCACAATGGCCAGGTGGGACAGGCTGCAGGGCCGGGGCCATCTCAGAGACCCCCCCCAGGGCTTTGCCTCAGGGAGTCTCCTTCTTGAGAGCTCTGCCCTGGAGGCTGGAGAGAGAATTCATGGTGAGGAACGTGAGCGCAAGGAGGATCCTCTTTGGCCCATTCTCCTTTCCCACGACTAACTGCGCTGGACGGCAGCGTCTGTGTGGGGAGGGTCAGAGTCTGACCCAGCTGGTGGAGGGCAAAACAGAGAGAGGGAAAACACCAGGTTAAGGTTCTGCCCTCGCCAGTGCTAAGTTGTGTCAGCCTTAATGTGTTGTGCCAATATTACTCTGGGTGCATGAAGTGTTTGGGAGAACTGCAGCACCAGTGAGTGGCAAGACCAAGATTTCCTAATACCACATCTACACACAGGAAGCTAATTTCAGACGCAGCCAATGGACACACTATGGCTTATTTCAAAATAGTCTCAAGCCCCTGTCTTAGCAGCCCCTGTTTCCAAATAGCTGCTATTACTTGTACTTTTACTTGTACAAGGAGGTTTGTTCATTTCAAAATAAGCCGTCCCCTATTTATTTCTGCATTATTTCAAAGCACCTGTTGCCTCGTGCAGAGGATGCGATAGTTATTTTGAAATAACTTTGTTGTGTAGAACCCCCTTATAAATCCAGGGCTGTGACAGGCACAGCAGCAGCTGCTTAGAAGATAACAAGGCCTGCAGGTCAGCTCATCAGCATCCCAGCATCCCACTCTTTAGCACTCCAGTGAACAGGCATTCGGAATGGTAATGGACTAAAGGGAATAAAGGTCAGGGCTCCTCCCAGCAAAGCAGAGTGAAGCCTCCTGAGCAAGACTCTGGTCTGGTCTCCAGAAGCCACTCAACTTCCTTCATTTCTTTGGACATTGCTGCCTATAGCAGTCCAGCAAAGGGCAACAGAGGAACACCCAGCATCCCTAGCGCTAAGATGGCTAGCAAGGGCTCGGCCCCTTGGTTTTATGAGAACCATGCGCTACCCACCTAAACTCTCCAAGCTACAGAGAAACAGCTCACAAGGGCCCTTTCAGAAAGGAGCAACGGGCAGGTGTAGGTGCAGGGTGGCTCCTGGAGTGAGATTGTTGTCCCTCCCCCACTGCTCAGCATCCCACCCAGGCATCCCCACCGCCCCTCCCCCACCACCCTGAACCCCAACCTGGAATCCTCCCCTCAGACTGTGTCTCCCATTCCCCGCTGCCCTGAGCCCTGACTAGGAATTCCCTCAGACCCTGCTGCCCCTCACCATATGTCCTAGGCCCCTGCCAGGTGTCCCCTCAGACCCTGCCTGTCCCCTCCCTCTCTTCCCCTGAGCACAACATTAACACGGCCCATGTTCCCTGGCAGAGGGGTAACAACATCAGCCCCTGCTGCAATGTGCTTCCTTTGGAGGGACCCCAGTCTGCTGCCTGCTCCTGAGCTCAGCTGCTCCCAGCTCACCCAGAGCACATGGCCTTGGAGCAGCAGCTGCTCTGTCTGCTGTCCCACCCGCAGGGAGCTGTGCAGTGCCAGCCTTGTGGGAGGGGTCTATAGGCATCACAGCCTGCGTCACACTATCACTGCCTGGGGGTGCTGGTGCCTGGCAGCCTGGCTCTGCACTGCCTGGTGTTCTCTGAACAGGTTCCACTGCCTGTGTCGCTTCCCTGGATTCAGAGTTTCACTGATCTACATGGGCAGGTGATATACACACAACAGGGGGGGCTCTGTGAGCTGCAGAGGTCTGGAGCATGTGGTGCTTTGGCAGATGCTTCATTTGTGAGAGCAGCTGCAGAGGAGATCATGGACAGTCAGTGTCTGTGGGAGGAGGGGTTCACAATGGGGCTCTGGGGCATATTTTTATGCTTTTAATTACTGGCCATGTGAGTGATTTATTTCTGGAGCTGTTTTCAGAGTGCCCCATCTGGGTGTGTTTTCTAGCCAGAGCTGTTAGAAAGCACCACCAGCACCCCCAGGCAGTGGCATTGTGATGCAGGCAGGGATTCCCATAGAGCCCTCCCACAAGGCTGGACCTGCACAGCTCCCTGTGCGTGCTGGATCCTCCCCATCCATAGCAGCCAGGCCACTTAGTCAAGATGCCCCAAGGGCTCACCTGGAGCTTGAAACCGTCAGCATGACATTATTATCCCCACTGTCGGAACCGCTCAGCCAGCTGACTGGAACTGGTTTTACAAGTGTCATCTTAGGAAAGGAGTCAGGGGAGCTGCAGGGACATATGGACTCAACAATGAGGTGGCTGGGGCAGAACTTTTCCTTGCTCAGAGGGGAATTAGCTCAAGTGGTAGAGCGCTTGCTTAGCATGCAAGAGGTAGTGGGATCAATACCCACATTCTCCACTGCAGAGTTTTTTCCCCCAAGGCAACAGGAGACCCCTCCCCACTTACTTCTTCTTGGCTGCTCCCCAGGAAGCTCTCCATCGACAGGGGCATTTGGAGGTGTCTGTGCTCAGCTGTGTGAAAGGGCACAAAAGAGCATTTTGACCATCTTCTCTCCCACCTGCTGTGGGGATTGTGAGCAGTGGGGGAGGGGTAGCCAGCTAATTCCAGAGGCCCCAGTGACCCTGCAGCTGCCTCTTGCTCCTTTCTGAAAGGGCCCTTGTGAGCTGTCACTGTGCAGGCTGGCTCGCTCAGTTGGTGAGAGTATGATTCTCCTATCACCAAGAGTGGGGTCCCAGTAAAAGGGAGGGCCAGAGCGGACAAGGTCTATTCTGTCCACGTGGAAATGGCCCATGATCAGTAGTTGGTATCAAAAGAGTTAAAAACAAGTCAGATCACACAGGGGGATGTGACCCATTGTCAGAGTCTAATGTGGAGCTGTTCACACCCAGGGCAGAGAAGCTGCTTTTGGAAGGAGGCAGCCACTCCCAGTCTCTGTTTGAATCCTTGGTTGATGGAGTTAAATTTGCAAATAAATTGCAGCTCAGAGATATCTCTCTCGATTTGATTTTTAAAATGTCTTTGTTGTAGGACTGCTACTTTTAAATCTGTTACTGAGTGTCCAGGGAGATTGAAGTGCTCTCCCACAGGTTTGTCTCCATGACCCTTTCTGATGTCTGGTTTATGTCCATTCAGTTTTTCAGATAGAGACTGTCCAGTTTGGCCAATGTAAATTGCAGTGGGGTATTGCTGGTGCACGATGGCATGTATTATATTAGGAGATGTGCAGGTAAAGCATCCCCTGATGGTATGGTTGCTGTTAGGTCCTGTGAGGATATTCGTGGTGTAGATTTGCGAGAAGAACTGGCAGCAAGGTTTGTTGCAGGGCTTGGTTCCCTATTTAGTGTTACTATGTTGTGATCTTTAGTTGGTGGTGAGGATTTGTTTGAGGTTGGCAGGCTGTCTGTTGGCGAGGACAGACCTGCCTCTCAAGGGCTGTGAGAGTGAAGAGTCATTGTCCAGGATGGTTTGCAGATCATGGATGATGCGTTGGAGAGGTCTAAAGTAGTGGCTGTACGTGAGATGGCCAGTGGTGTTCTCTTGTTTTCCTTGTGAGACCACTTGCAGCAGGTGCCTTCTGGGAACCCTTCTGGCTCTGTCAATCTGTTTCCTCACTTCCTTCAGTGGATATTGTAGTTTGAGGAAAGCTTGGTAAAGGTCTTGTAGATGTTTGTCTCTGATGGAGCAGAGCAAATATGGTTGTGCCTTAGTGCCTTGCTGTATACAATGGATCATGTAGTCTCCTCTGGATGGAATCTGGAGGCGTATAGATAAGCAAAGAGGTCTGTGGGTTTTCAGTATAGGGTGGTATTTAAGTGACCATCGCTTATCTGCACAGTTGTAGAAGTGTGCAGGAAGTGGATCACTTTTGTGGACTGGTCCAGACTAAGGTTGGTGGTGGGGTAGAAACTTGAAATTCTGGTGGAATTCTTCAAGAGCCTCCTTCCCAATCAATGAAGCAGTTGCAGATGTCCTTGCTCTTTCAGCGAGCTTTCTCTGCTATTAATCTTAGTGTCTAAATTTGCCGTATGGTCCTTTTATCTTTCCCAAATCCCACTTGCTTGCCTGTTAGATGTTCTTTTCTTTTTGATCTCAATCTCTCTATCAGTATCATCAGCAGTAGCTTGCCTAGATGACTTGTTCGGGCAATCCTTCTGTGCACTGCCTTTCTTGTGTATTGTCACTAGCGCAGTTGTTGTCCATTCCTCAGTGGACTTTCCTTCCTTCTATGTAATCTTATATTGTCGGTGTATTTCCTGACATGTACTTTCTCTGCTGTATTTGATCATCTCTCTCATGATCTTATCATTTCTCGAGCATTTGTTTTTCTATAGTCATACCACAATTCTTTCTACTTCTTTCCTCAGAATATCAGAGAAAGCTCTGCTATGTGCCCACGCCTGACTCCCTGCCAGCGCCAACACTTGGGGCTGCCCAGCTTTGACGGTGTTTGGATCAAAAAAGGCACCAGAAGAAGCTCAACTTGTGCTGGGTGGAGTCACACTCACCAGGCAGAGCTGTGAATGACTGAGCCCAGCAGCACCAGCTGAATCTGCCTCCAGACAGGAGGAAGTGTGGGGAAGGCTTTGGCAAGGAGAAGTCAAGTGCAGCTGGTGTATGTTGAGGGGAGGTGGGAGGGGGTTGGTTTTGCTTTTCTCTAAAACTGTGATATGTAATGTTTGTTTTTCCTCCAAAGATGAGTTTTGCAAGGCCGAGTGTTGCTCAGGGAGCAAGAAGTCTTGAGTTGAACTCCCTGATGCTCCCGCCACAGAGTGTGTTTGCTGCTCTCCCTGACTTTGTGTTCCCTACGTTTCTCTTACCATCATACGCCAACAATGCCCAGATGCTTTGTGTATTGGACAGACTTCTAATTCCCTTCAACAAAGGGTTAATGGGCACAAAACAAGCATCAAAACACTCCAGATCCACAAAACAGTTTGTCAACATTTTAATGGAGTGACCATTCTATTAATGACTTAAGAGTATGCATGTTACTGAAAAAAAAAATTCCCACCCCTATTCAAAGGGAAACAGCTGAGCTGTCTTTTATACTTAATTTCGGCACATTAACACATCGTTTGAACTGGGATGGGGATTTTCTGATTCACTAAAGGGGCTTATTTGCATACTTGGCTTAATCTAATTCTTGACCTTCCCCCCGCCCCGGCTTCCACCCCTCTGCTCTGTGATTTGCTCACCTTGATCATTTTTTTCTGAATTGTCCTCCTTGATTACTGTTTTAGGGTCTCTGTGCCTTTAATATCGAGTCTATTCTGGAATGGCTGTGGTCTGCAGAAGTGGGTCTGTCCCATCCAAGTTTGCCTCCTAAATTCTTTTGCTTCTCCTTAAAGCGCTACTTTACTGATTTTTGTTTTGACAGAGTGGTTTGTGACCTCTTCAAGTGGGAAGTTGGTTTCTTCCTTCAGGACTGTGAAGAGAGCTTGGAAATGACCTTGGAAAGGTGAAGTTAGGTGCAGTACTTCTCAGAGCACTGGCTGTGTGTTCCAGACTGGTTCTGGAGTATGCCCAGTGCCTCCATTCTGATGGTGGCTTGTTGCTCAAGGGGTGGGAGAGCTCCGGGGCTCAAGTCCCAGACAAGCCCTTCTTCTGCCTTTCTCTCATATCTTACCCAGACATTTGGGGGGACTGATGTCTCTTTACATGTTTTTCCTCTGTTCATTGGTCAATATAATGAAGCAGCCTTTTGCTACTGGATGGCTCAGCTCAGGCATTAGCTCTGTTAAGATGTTGTCCTCCCAGTGTTTATGTCCCTCCTTGTCACTGGGGCAGCACCACTTGCTGGTGGAAGCAGCAAATGTCCAGCTTCCAGCTTTACTTTTTTCCTGGATAACTTGGCATTTCCCCCTTTCTAGGCTACAGTCCTTTAATTCCCTGTCACTCCCACAGTGACCCAGGCAGTCCTCTTGTTCCCTGCCACAAGCCACATCTATGCCACACCCTCAGTGGCTGTTGGGGGAATCCCTCCTTCTGGCTGCAGCTCAGCATGGACTCCACATCTGGCACTTCTGCGCTTTCCCTCCTCAGCTTTCACTTCTCCTTCCCTGGACTGCTTCCTACAACATCCCTTCATTTGGCTGTGCTGGTTATGAACCCTCAGCCCTACAAGGGGCTGCCCTTTACCTGAAGCCTCTGTCTTACCAGCTTCCATCCCTGATTTCTAGTCCCATCTGCTCCTTCTGACAATCTCTGCTGCCAGCCTCTTCCTGCAGGTGCAGCCTGGCCAGTGATTCAGCCAGACACTTAGACACTTGAATGTCACTGAAGAGGATTTCCAGAGTTCCACAACAACCTCTGCAGAAGTGCTGGGGACCATGGCTGGCTGGGGCAGTGGTCTCCTGTATTTATCAGTTCCCTGATTCCTGGAGCTTTGAGGCCAGCAGAACTGGGGAGGAAACGGAGATTAAAGAAAACCACTGGAACTGCTGTGGAGGGCAGGTGCCACTGGCATGGTGCTCCTGCTGCACCTTCCTGTGGGAGGTGTGTAGAGCAGTGCGAGCTTCTGTGGGGCTGGCTTTGTGCTTTGGGAGGCTGGGTCCAGGCAAGCCCCAGCCTCACCTTTTCCAGACCCATGAGGAAGCCTGTCCCTTATGTAAAGGTAGTGACTATTAAGCCTTCTTCTGCCACATGGGCTGGAGACCCTGCCCCTGGTTGGGTGTATATGGACAGTAAGGATTTTGGCCATCAGGTCAACACAATGAGGACAGGACAAGACCCCTGTGATGAAGAACATCTCCTGGGATGGGTAAAGGCTGGCCAGGCTGTGTCCAGGGCCCAAGTCCTTCTCAGTCAGGTGAAGTAAGTAGCCAAGCGAGAGGAGGGATGGAAATGGCCAAAGCCCCTTTCCAACAGGCTGGCCAGCCTCACCACATGTGCATGCTGGAATCTCTTCCCATCAGGGCTCTAGATTGCTCCCTGCCAGCGAAGTACACAGTGGCAGGGCCGTCCTTACCCATATGCTGACTGCACAGCTGCATAGGGCACCTCAGCATTTCCCAGTTCATTGCATTCATTGCAATGGGAGCTGGGCAGATGAGTCCCCAGTCCCAGCCCTGTGTTCCTTCTGTGCTGTTTGGGCCGGGCTGCCAGGGAACAGAGAGGCCCTGGAGATGCCAGAACTGATATACAGGCTCAGAGATTCTGCATAGACAGTCCTGTGCCTCCAGCAAATCCTCCAGGGGCTGCAGGGCTTTGGGTAGCAGGAGTATCCCTTGTGCAGCAGCATAGATTTGGGGCATATCAAACTCTGGTGCAGCAATGGGGTGGTGCCGTGCGGTAAAGCAGGTTCACCTCCCACTAGCAGCATCTCCTGGGGGCGAGGTGAAAGTGGCTCCATGCACATTGTGATATTTTGAACACACCACCCACCACTTCCTATTGGCTGTGGTTCCCCCTTCCTGGCCAATGGGAAACAGAGGGATGATTCCTGCATATGTGATTTCTCCCTTCACTACCTCCCCCAGGGGCTGCAGGGGATGTGTCGGCCACTAAAGAGAATAGTTGAGACTCCAAGGCCAAGAAGCAGGGCACAGAAGATCCAAAGTCTTAAGTCTTATGAAACTAAATAAGGGGGGCAGAGCCCAGTCAGCTGCTGGGTGTCAGGCTCATCCACCTCATTAAAAATGATGAAATCTGTTACTGCTTCTCAGTTTTTCCTTTCTGCAGACTTATTTTCTTCCACGCGCCCAAATGGGATTTTTATATATATGAACATCACTTAAATTTCTGCAGCTTCTGATCACATGAGACAGGTTCTGGGGGAGCTGCTAATTTCAGGGATGAAAAGTGGGGACCAATGTAAAAAGTTTCCTTCTTTATATTTAGCCAAATTCTAAAATATCTCCAAAGATGGAGACTTTGCCCTTACCCGAGGCAATTTATTCCAGCGCTTAACTGCCCTGACAGGAAATATCTCCTAATCTCCAACCTCTCTTGCTGCAATTAAAGGGGAATTCAAGTTAACTAAAATTAAAGGGAAGGAATTTTATGATTTGTAGCTGTATTCCCAATTGGATAGATTGATTGATTGATGTTTGGTACCTATCTATCTATCTATCTATTGGTCATTACACTGGCCAGATTAGGGATTGGAGAACTCACTGCTCAAAGAATTAAATTTAAACTTGAGAGAGAAATAAAATTGTGAAATGTGCAGACTTGAGCACAGAGATGTTCTGCACGTGAATTATGATACAGACCCAAAAGTGTGGATTTTGGGTCCTTTCCCTTCCAGTCACTGCATTAATGTCCTCCAAACACCCCCGGGGTGTGGGGCTTTCTCTAGCCCTGGGCGCCTTCCAGTGCAGACCAAGTGCCTCTCTGGTGTGCGCTTTGGTGCCACACTCCCGACTGCACCATACAGGAGGCCTGTGATCTGCAGGGGCGTCAGATGAGATGACTTCTGCAAACAGCCTGTGGCACAGAGCAGCCTCTGGTGTTCCCATGTGCAGCCGGCTGAAGGCTGAAGGTGAAGGCTGATGGTAGAGGAGCCCTGGAAACATTCAGGTACAGAGCAGAGCTCAGGAAAACACAGCTGTAACTGGTGTGGGGAAGGTGGTGCCTCTGCCTGCAAGAACAGAATCTGATTCTTCCAGCTCTGGGGCTGTCTGTGCACAGAGGGTGACAGCGCAACCTCTCCAGGTGGGGCAGGGCAGGAGAGGGAGAGTTACTCTCCTCTCACATCCCTTTGTTTGTCACTGACAAAACCCAAACGAGTTAGGAGAAAAGTCCCAGAGGCTCTGTGGCTCCCCTGCCCATGGACCTCCCAGGTAAGGGGAGATTAGGAAAGCAGCACCCAGTGGTGACTGGACAAATCTTTCTGGCTGCCTCTCACCTGCTTTGCAGCACCTCTGGGCTGTGCTGGAGAGTTCAGAGAGCTGCAGGAGGCGGCTGCCGTCCTTCTGGAGGAAGAAGTAACAGACTCTGACAGGTGGACAGCTGAGGTGGCTGCAGAGTGGGCCTGGGGAACATGGGAACTGAGGTGGCTGTAGAGTGGGTGTGGGCAGCATGGGAGGAACCCCAAAGCCCTTTGTCTGTTACCAAGGCAGGGAGGTGATGCCCTTGATTCTTGTTATTCACCAACAGGTCTATGGAGCCAAGGGCTCAGCATTAGGTTCTGGGCCACTGAGCACTAGGGAATCCCATTCACAGTGTGTATTGTCTCCTGGCCCTCTCCTGCCCCAGACCTGCCTCTGCAGAGACACCCCCCACACTAGTGAGCGACAGAGTTGGCCTGTGCTTGGAGTCTGCCCAGCACAGGAGCTGGGGGGGCAGCAGGCTCAGCTGTGCTAGAAGTAGCATCGCACAATAGGACTGGAACTCAACAAAGCTCAGCAGGATGGTGCCTATAAAGGCTCAGTGAGGATGGGATTCAAACCCTGCACAGCACAATGGATTAGCCGTCCATCCCCTTCACCACTCGGCACCTCACCCAACATGCCTGGAACTTTTTCATATGTCCCAACTTCAACCCTGCGAGGAACCTTTCTGCCACTCACTGGCTGGCCAGGGATACAGGATGGGCACGTTTGGCCCAACAGGGCTATGATCACTCATGTCCCCTGCAGAGCTGCTTCCTGGGGTGAGCAGGGGACTGTGGTGCCCTGCCCTGGGAGCAGCACAGCTCAGCCCATGTGTCCCTGCTGGGTGGGTCCAGAGCAGGGCCATGGGCAGGGTCTGCAGCCTTTGTGTCTCCTCCTGTCACGCTCTGCTCCTTTCCAGCTGCTCTGTTAGCACAGCAGCTCCAGCTGGATTGGCCCCTTCTCTGCCAGGTCAGTCTGTCAGGGGCTGATGGGAGGCAGGTTCAGGAGCAGGCTGTGGCTGGGTCTGGCTGGGACTGAACATGTGGGATAGGGCAGGGGCACTTGCCTGGCACAGCTTCTTTTGGCTGAGGGGCAAAGATAGCTCTGTGATTCCCAGCCAGTGACACCAGTGAGGGAAAAGCCTTCAAGTACATGCTGGGACAGAGTTTCTGTGCACTAGCAGCAATGCATGTGCTGGGCTCTCCTGCTGTACAACAGGGTCTGGTTCAACTTCTTCTTGTCACATGGGTGCTGGGCTTATCTGTAAGAGAGGTTATAGGAGAAAGAAATGAGCCCTTCTGGGCATAAGAGTGAGCCCCACAAACAGAGGCATTTATGCTTCTGCCTGGTTTTGAACCAGGGACCTTTTGCGTGTTAGGCAAATGTGATAACCACTACACTACAGAAGCTCTATTTTATCTGACCTTGCCCTCCCCTAAACTGCATCCTCAAGCCACTGCTTGCCCTGCCACATGTGGATGGGGGACCTTACAGAAATTGAGGGGAGTCCTTTACCGGCTCAGCTGCTCGAGGAGAGGAAAGCAGCTGCACTCACAACTGGGACTTTCAATATCAACTCTTCCAGAATTGAGGTCCTGACCGGTTATGCAAAGAAGACATGCAATATTTAAGTCTGCAACTCATTTGCATTTTCTATTGGCCACATTTCCATGCCACTTCCAAAAGGGCTGGGCAGTGTAGCCACAGCCTTCCTGTGTAGATGCTCCACAGGACTTTTTGAAAGAGCTGCGACCTTTTTAAAAAAAAAAAATCTCTAGTGCAGACATAGCTGTGGGGAGAGAAGTAGTAAAGCAGAGCCAGGCTCCAGCCTAAACAATTGTGACAACTTATAACAAAGAAATATGTGTGTGCATAACAGAATACCAGAATTCTTTTAACAACTACAGAACATACATATGGTTAAACACCAGTTTTACTCTGAATTTGTGTTATTCACTTCAACAAGGACAAGGGTTTCAGCGCTCTGCCACTTGAACTAACTCCTGTGCCGAGGAGCAACTCTTAACCCACTCACCTTGTTCCTGAGCCCATAATGAGCCTCTCTCTGCTCCTGAATCATTTCTGGAAGGGCCACTTCCAAGGCATTTTTCAGGTGGTCTGGCTAGCTAAGCTGTTTGGCTGCTTATTGTAATAACAACAAGTTGGTGGGTTTAAGTTTACTTGGTATACCTGGTAGACTAAGAGTTCTATGTTCTTACTTAGCTCACAGCTGTAAGTGGGGAAGAGAAGCTGGTGGGAATGTCCATTTCAAAGTTTTGTGTAAGTGTAGACACGGCCCATCAGAGCTCACATCAACCCCCTATTTAGCAAATATTTGCATAGAAGAATTCCAGCCCTGAGTTCCGCAAGCCGGCAGTTCCCACTTTGTCCTAAACTTTTTAGCTAATGACAAAGCACCTCCAAATGTTAGGTGAGGGTGATTCTTTATGAAAACCAGCTGTGCTGGAGAACAGCAGTTTGGTGTTGAAAAAGACGTGCTACTGTGGTGTGCCTGAGCAATTCATCAAACATTACAGATAACTTGGACTGAGAGTTCCCCTTTTTCACCACTGCCCGAGTGGGCTATGACTCCAAACTCAAGGTACTGTCTGTCCCATATTTTGGTATTCTGGTCTCCAAAGGGAGGTGTGGGTTGAAATCCCACTCTTAACATCAGTTCTATTCTCTGCATGCTCAGCTGGCCTTGTATCAATGTCTCTGCTAACATTGTACCAGCCCTCGCTATGGGTTTCTGTTAGACGAGTGGCACGACTGAGGCACAATTCAGACACTAACTTCATCGAAAAGTGATGGAGATCCTCTCATTTCTGCACTGCAGGCACCCAGTCATGTAGCCAGCACCTGTACTGGGCACCTATTTTCTGCTCTGAGAACTACAAGAATGCCAGGTTTGCAATAAGCCAAAGGAGATATTGCCCATGTAGGTCACTTCCCCACCTTGCGGTTGTGCCCTGTGATAGCTGTTTAGTCTCAGCCTGTGGCCAGAATGATGCCATGCGAGAGGGAGGGAGCCACACACCTGTCCGTGGTGCTTGTGGTGCCCTTGTGGGAGAAAGGGAAAGGTGCTCAGTCCTGCCCTACACCACTCACACAGGGGATGGGAACTGTGGTGGGTGTGGCAATAGCCTCAAGGGGCTCAGAAAGAGCTACAGGTGGTAACTTGACCCTGTGACTGTCTAACATGAATCAGGGTAAACAGGGCTGCCAGGCTGGTCCAGGGTTGGTCTGAGACTGCCCAGAACCCAGCAAGGGTTTCCGACAAATTTCCTATACCTCATTAGCATAAGGCCACGTGATTTGGAGTCCAGAAGATGCTCTTCCAGACTCCTGAACATCATGTAGAAGCTGGGCCCCTGAAAATTTTTGGGAAGAAGGGGCTTCTGGAAGGGCTCCCTGGGCCACGCTTCTACATGGCATTTTGGAGTCCGGAAGGTGATGTAATGCTAATGAGGCACAGGGAATTTGCTTCCATACCTCATTAGCATCTTTCGCTCCGTGTATTAGCATGCCACTTCCAAAGGAAGTGACCTGTGCAGAAACAGCCTATCAGTCACACTTTCTAGTAACTCAGGAACATTCGGGGGGAAAAAAGCCCCAAGTTTAACCCAAACTGAAATGTTTCAAGGATTCCCAGTTTTTCTACCATACTTCAGAACAAGCAATTGCTGTTAAAATTAACAAATATTACAAACATAGAGGTATTTGTAGAGTGAACCCTATGCTTGCAATAAATTTATTTCAAAATATGAAAGAAGCATCTTTAAAAAAAATGTGGAAAGATACTATTGTAGCAAAAGAGTCAAATCCCATCTCCTTCCTTGCCATCAGTATCCTGCAGTCCCCTGGGTCCCTGGGTGAACCCAGGAAGTAAGGCAGAAATGGGGCAAAAGAGGAACTCAAGCTGAAGGAAGCTGCCAAAATTGCCTCCCAAGGACACTTGTGATCAGAGCAACAGCTGAGAAAAACATCTCCAATATTGAGGTGATGGCCTGAAAACTTTATAAGCAGTTGCTGAAGTAGCTCAGTTGGGAGAGCATTAGACTGAAAATCTAAAGGTCCTTGGTTCAATCCCAGACTTCAGCAGAGCTTTTCTGAACTTTGGCCACAGAGCAATTAGTGACTGCATTGGGCATTGTTGCTGGCAAATGCTCCTGGAAAGGATATTGTCAGCACTAGTGGGACACCAAGGCGCTAGCATGCTCTTCCTTTCTTCTCTTATGCTTCCTCAGCAAGGGGAGCAAAAAAAAGACCCAATTGTGCCCACGATGATCCAGGCAACTTCACAAATCTTGCTGAGTGTTCCCAAAAGTCCACTGCTCAACCCGCTGAGCAAGTGAAAGGCAGCTGTTAGGCCCTCTCACCACCCCTTTCTCCAAGTTGGCCCATCCAGGTGTCATGGCAAATGCCACACAGGTGGATGGCATTGCAGGGGAGGGTCAGAGGAATGCAGCCGAGATTCTGTGGTGCACTGGTAATCACAAAAGTTTCCAAGCTGAAATCAGCAAAAAACACAGTATGTCATTTGTGTCCTGGCCTGTTTTTATGCTTCTATGGCTGGCCTGGAGCCGGGCATTCCCTGCCCCTGTGAGTGCCAGCAATCAGACAGCCTGTGGTACCTTTCAATGAGACATGGGAATACTTTTGCAATTAGTGAAACAAAAAACATCCACCAACAGTAGTTGTCCCCTTTGCTGCACTTAGGTGCCTGTATGCTGTTGATTTCTTCTCTTTGAGGCGATAAGAAGCAGCCAGCTCAGAAGTTGCTGAGCTCGCCCATCTTCCTTGAGATGTGAGATTGCCTCTCTCCACTTGAGACACCCTTTGAGGTGGTGGGCCGAGAAGCCTTTAAGGCCTCTCTTTTCTTGGTTTCCAGCTTTAAGCTGCTGGATGAGGAAAGAGTGGCCAGGCAAGTGGGTGGCTGAAAAAGGGAAGGAGGTCTGACAAACAGGAAATGGTGGAGTGACAACAAAGTCCACAACCCCTTGCATATTTTTCCAGCCAACTAAGTGCAGCACCAGATTTGTGCTTGGTCCACAGGGAGGGATTTGAAGCAGTAGGGAACGTAGGCCATTTTCTGGGAGGTTCCCCTAAAGTTAAAATACTGTTGATGGAGCTCCAGAGGGCCTCACTCATCCACTAGGAGGAAAAAGCCCCAACTCAGGTGTACCCGTGGAGAAGAAAGGCCTTGGAGAGACAGAGATTTAGAGCAAACCCCACAGATTTGAAACCAGATTGCAGAACTCTGAACACTGCCATTACGCCATGGGACCTGCAGATAAACAATTTCTGGGCACCTGTGATTCTTTGGAGGTTGGCACCCTGCTTACCTTGGTTATTGATACTGGCATACATGCATTCCTTCTGAGAAAGGTAGAGTTGCTGTGGTGGGGTTCAGGGGTCCCCATGCACTGCACCCTGGCCGTAGGCAGGAGTGACTCTCACTCAGCAGGTAGAGTAGGAAGTTTATTAGGTGACAGAGGTCCAGTTTCTCACAGAAGAGTCAGTGCAACAATCAGAGAAAGTCATTCCATCTCATCCTAGGGAAAGAAGCCTGAGGGGTTCCTCTCTGAGGTGTAGCTTCACCCTTGCCCGGCTGGCTGGCTTCAAGCTCCCTCTCCCCTCCAGCTTCTAACTGCCCCCTCCGATTCAAAGCCAGATCAGCTCTTCCCTCCTCTTTGTTCAGGGCAGAGGTGTTACCTGCCAGCCTAGGTTATAGCCCCAGGGTCATCCTTAGCTGCTGGGAGTTGCTCTGCTTGTCTCACACACATCCAGCCTGAGTCTCACACATGCATTCCTCCCACTCCATCACAGTTGCCTCTACAGCATAACCAAACTTCCACCATTTTCCACTGGTATAGAGTACAGCTTCGTGGTGGAGCATTTGACTGCAGCTGAAAAAGTCCCAGGTGCTCCTTCACAGATGGTTGTCTTAAGGGAAATAGATCTTCATCTCCAGTCCATTTGGGGTTTTCCCTGGATTTTTGAAATACATTTAAACACTTATCATTTTCCTCTGCCAATGTACCAGCACTGAGCAAACCTATCCTTCAGCGGAGATCAGTTCCCTGCCTGCAAAGCTCAGGGTTCTGATCCATTGAACACACGAGGGTACTGTACATCACAGATATGCAGGGCCCTGCTCACAGTGGCCTGTGCTGGGCAGGAGAACCAGACCCAAAGCCAGGGGCTCAGGAATCTAACACACAAAGGCCACTTGGTTCAGACTGAGCTCACAGCACTTTGGCTTCATCACACTCGTCCAGCAGTGCCAGGGCCCACCCCAGGCACAGGAAGAAGCCTGTGTCTCTGACCAAGATACATTCAACTGGCAGGAGCAGAGCTTCCGGAAGCCCCAGAAAAGAACCCAGCCCAGGACCAGGCAAAGCCCTCCCACAGTGGGGGCTGCAGAAAGGACCAACACATCTCAGAAAAGTCACTGACAGTTCCCAGCTGCAGAGCCCCATGCATTGGCCCAAGCAGCAGTAGCAGTAGGCATCCCTCAGTCTGCACAGACTATGGATCGCGCCCTTTAAAGTTTCAATGTAAGACTTCATTTACAGCGTCTGTTGTGACTATAAAGACCCACACGAGAGTGACAGTCCTTGCTGCATCTCTTGCAGATGTAGTGGGTGTCTGGCAAGTCCTTATTGTGCTTTCTGTGTGCTCGCTTCTCCTTTGCTAGCTGTCTGATCTTCAACTCGCCCTTCTGAAGGCCCTTGTGTAACCCGTGCCTCCATCTGCCGCGGTCATCTGCTAGTTCTTCCCAGTTGTCCAGTTCGATGTCTACCTCTTTGAGGTCTCTCTTGCAGACATCTTTGTAATGCAACTGGGGGCGTCCGGGGGCTCTTTTGCTAGAGGCTAGCTCACCATACATGATGTCTTTTGGAATCCTTCCATCGTTCATCCCGTGGACGTGGCCAAGCCAGCGGAGTCGACGCTGCCTGAGGAGGGTGTGCATGGTTGGGATTCCAGCTTGCTCGAGGACGGCAGTGTTGGTCACTCTCTCCTTCCATGATATTCCAAGGATGCGCCTGAGGCAGCGCAAGTGGAAGAAGTTCAGCCTCTTTTCCTGGCGGTCATACAGGGTCCAAGTCTCGCTGCCATAAAGGAGGGTGCTGATGATGCAGGCTCTGTAGACTTGCATTTTGGTGTGAGTGTACAGCTCGTTGTTATTCCACACTCTCTTGCTGAGTCTGGACAGAGTTGTGGCCACTTTTCCGATCCTCCTGTTCAGCTCAGTGTCCAACGACAGGGTGTTAGTGATGGTGGACCCGAGGTAAACGTACTCGTGGACAACCTCTAACGTATACTTGTCAATGCTGATTGATGGGGATTCAGCAACATCTTGACCAAGTACATTTGTCTTCTTTAGGCTGATGGTGAGCCCAAAGTTCTTGCACGCTTTGTAGAACAGATCCAGCAGTTTTTGAAGCTGGTCTTCTGTGTGAGACACTACAGCAGCATCGTCTGCGAACAGCATGTCTCTGATGAGGACTTCTCGCACCTTAGTCTTAGCCTTCAGCCTTGCAAGGTTAAACAGTTTCCCATCAGATCCTGTGTGCAGCAAGATGCCCTCTGTTGAAGATCCAAAGGCATGCTTCAGGAGGAGTGCGAAGAAGATCCCGAACAATGTCAGAGGGAGCACGCATCCTTGTTTGACGCCGCTCCTGATTCTGAAAGCATCCGATAATGCGCCGTCATATTGGATGGTTCCTCTCATGTTTTCGTGGAACGACTTGATCATCTGGAGTAACCGTGGAGGACAGCCTATCTTGTGCAGCAGTTTGAACAGACCATCCCTGCTGACCAAGTCAAAAGCCTTCGTCAAATGCTCTGTGGCAAATACCGGACACCCATCTCCAGATATAGGGGAGCTGCTCTCCTGTGTCAGGGCTCCATGGTGATGGGGGGCTGTGCCCCATGGAGAGGCACTAGAGGTGGAGGTGCAATAGCAGAGATGAGGGGCAGCAAAGGAGAGGGAGCCCCAGAATCTCCTGGTGGGGGTGTGTGCTGAGAAAAGGGACTGTGAAAGCTCTCACCGGGGGCGGGGGGTCAGGAAATGCAGCAGGGGTTCCTGGCAGTGGGGCTGCCATGCTGGGGAAAGGGGCAGCTGTCCCATGGAGGAGATTCCCTGCAGCAGAAGCTGCCTCACTCAGTTGTGGCGTAAGACAAGAGAAAACAGAGCTGAGGTCTCTGAAGCGTAGATCCCGGCTGTTTGAAGTCCCTGCTCTGCCATCTTCACCAGCCCTCCCAACAGGTAATGCACAGCAAAGTGAGTCTGGCAGCATTTGAACTCACACCCTTTGGATGACTGGCCTTAACTGAAGGTAACCAAACAACACAAAACTGCACAAATGAAGCACTTTAAAGACTAACAAGACAATCTATTTGGTGATGAGCTTCAGCTCAAGGTGATCACGACAGCTTAGAAGGCCAGAACGTTTTCCATTGCACCACACACCTCTGGCACACAGAGACTAGGGGCACCCAGCATATGAACTCCCCTCTCTCACTCTCCTGGCTAAGAACCATCCATGTCCCTCTCCCTTTATGTACTGGGACAGAGTTGTGCCCTTCACTCCACAGTGACACACCTCTGGGCCCCAGAATTCAAGGAAACAATTCCAGAACTATGAGAAAGATCCCTGCAGGGCAGAACATTTTGAAGAGAGACACAGACGGACAGGCAGACAGACGGACAGAGACAGACAGATTATTTGGGTTCTTTTTTATGTGGTCTGTTTTGCTCCAGAGCCTTTTTGTGTGTTCACCCAAGGGGCTGCCGGGGGCAGGACGTGAGCCCTGCAGAGCAGGGGTGGGTGTGGCAGTGACATCACAAGGGCCTTTTGCAGAGCAGTCGCTGATTGGTTAAAGGAGGTGGGAAGTGGTGACCTCACAGACAGTGCAGAACAATGGCCAGGTGGGACAGGCTGCAGGACAGGGGCCATCTCAGAGTCCCCCCCAGGGCTTTGCTGCAGGGAGTCTTTTTCTTGAGAGCTCTGCCCTGGAGGCTGGGGAGAGAATTCAGGGTGAGGAAGATGAGCGTGAGGAGAAGCCTCTTTGACGTGTTCTCCTTCCCCACCACTAACTGCGCTGGATGGCAGACGTCCCTGTGGGGAAGGTCGAGTCTGATCCAGCTGGTGCTGGGCAAATGGAAGGCAGGAAAACAACAGCTTAAGGTTCTGCAATCCCCAATGGAACCGCACAGTAAATGAATCAGGATTCTCCTTCCAGCTCCCTTGGCCCAGAGCTGGAAAGCACAACAGTCTGGGAGCCACTAATGCCTTTTTCTCTGGCGCAGGGCTACCAGGTCATCTGCCACAGAAAAGTCTCTTGTAATGTGCAGTGCAGCTGTACATGAAAAAGAGACCTGTTCTACCGACTGCACTGGCTCCGCGCTGAGGTCAATTTTGTCAGCCTTAATTTGTTGTGTCGATATTGCGGGAGGTGTAGGAAGTGTTTGGGAGAGCTGCAGCACCAGTGAGTGGCAAGATCAAGATTTCCAAATACCGCGTGTACACACAGGAAGCCTATTTCAGATGCAGCCATTGGACACGCTATGGTTGATTTCAAAATGGGCTCCAGTCCCTGTCTTAGCAGCCCCTGTTCCCAAGAGCTGCTCTTACTCGTACAAGGAGGTTTACGTCTTTCAAAATAAGCCAACCCCGATTTATTTCTGAATTATTTCAAAGCAGCGGTTGCCTTGTGCAGATGCTGGGATAGTTATTTTGAAATAGCTTTGCTGTGTAGAACCCCCTTATGAACCCAGGGCTGTGACAGGCACAGCAGCAGCTGCTCAGAAGACACCCAGCACTGCAAGTCAGGTTGTCACTCACCAGCACCCCAGGGACAGGGGATCTGGAATGGTAACTGAGTGAGGGGAGTAAAGGGCAGAGCCTCCCCCACACCCAGCAAAGCATCTGCATCCTGCCAGCTCCTCTCAGCAGGACTCTGGCCTGCTCCCTACAAGCCACTCAACGCCTTTCCTTGATCTTTGGCCCTTGCTGTCTCGAGCAGTCAAGCAAAGGGGAACAGACCAGCACCCTGAAGCTGTCTCCGAGGTAGCAAAGGGCTCAGTGTTAACCAAACAAGCCAGCCAACCCACAGAGGACCAGGCTTCTCCGAGGTGCTTTCAGAAAGGAGCAACTGGCAGTTGCAAGGACAGTATTACCCCTGCAGTGAGATCGCTGTCCCTCCCCCGCAGCTCAGCATCCCACCTGCGCATTCCCAAACCCCCTCCCCCCACCATCCTGAGCCCCAACCTGGCTCCTCCCCCCCGCCCCAGACTGTGTCTCCCATTCCCCACTGCCCTGAGCCCTGGCTAGGAATTCCCTCAGACCCAGCTGCCCCTCACCCGCTGTCCTAGGCCCCTGCCGGGTGTTTACTCAGACCCTGCCAATCCCCTACCCCCACTGCCCTGAGAACAACACTAACAAGGCCCATGTTCCCTGGCAGAGGGGTAACAACATCACCACCTGCTGCAACGTGCTTCCAACGGAGGGACCCCAGTCTGCTGCCTGCTCCTGAGCTCAGCTGCTCCCAGCTCACCCAGAGCACATGGCCTTGGAGCAGCAGCTGCCCTGGCTGCTCTCCTACCACAGACACAGAGCCCACAGGAGCAGAGCCCACAGCTGTCACCCCAACTCCAGAACCTCTGTGTATGCAGCACTCAGCCTGCCCACCAAATGACACACCTGCAACTCGTTCCTACCTGCTGCAGGGGTATCTCCGCATGAGGTAAATGGCTCACGTGCGCATCACCACTTTCTCTCAGCAGAGGCAGTCCATGGCCACGGCCTCCTCTTTCAAATCCAGCCTCCACATCAAACGTGTGTCTGTTCCCACCAGGTGGGAGAGGAGATGCTCAAAGTGCTCTCTTGAGCCCTTGCACACAGCTCAGCTCAGCGAGCTACAGATCCCCCCCCTGTACATCAAGAGCTTTCTGGGGGTAACCAAGAAGGAGGAGGAAGGAGGCACTGCTCTCACACTGCCTTGGAAGAAAAGTGAGGAGAATGAAGTAGTTATTGGAGAATGTGGGTATCGATCCCACTACCTCTTGCATGCGAAGCAAGTGCTCCACCATTTGAGCTAATTGCCCTGACTATATGGCCAACTTCTGCCACAGCTCCATCACTGTTGAGTCCCTATGTCCCTGCAGCTCCCTGGCTCCTTTCCTAAGACCACACTTGTAAGACCCGTTCCTACCAGCTGGCTGGCTGAGCTGTTCAGACAGTGCTGCTAATAATGCCAAAATGACAGTTTCCAGCTCTACATGAGCCCTTGGGGCATCTTGACTAAGTGGCCTGGCTGCTCTAGACAGGGAGGTTCCAGTGGCTTTGCAGTGCCTGGTGTCCTCTGCACAGGTTCTACTGGCTGTGTCAACTCCCTGGACTCAGCTTGATTAAGCTCCGTGGGCAGGTGAGGTACATGTA
The DNA here is from genome assembly GCF_033958435.1 of Carettochelys insculpta. Taxonomy (NCBI): domain Eukaryota; kingdom Metazoa; phylum Chordata; order Testudines; family Carettochelyidae; genus Carettochelys; species Carettochelys insculpta. The sequence goes on from NW_027439072.1 coordinate 877,519, forward strand.
ACGGGTGACTGTGTGAACTGCAGGGGTCTGTAGCATGAGGTGCTTTGGCAGATGCTTCATTTCTGAGAGCAGCTGCAGTGGAGAGTTAGTGGTCTGTGGGAGGAGGGGTTTCCACTGGGGCATATTTTTAAGCTTTTACTGAATAGCCATGTCTGTGATTTATTTCTCAAGCCATTTTCAGAGTGTCCCATCTGGGTGTGTTTAACAGCTGGAGCTGTTAGAATGGGTGATTAAACAGAGGTTCTGAAATGGGGCGTTAATATTCTTTTTAGAATGACGTCATATGAAATAATCATCAGAAGCATTGCTCCTTCTCAGTTATTAGCTGCTTAAATCTGATTGTCTTCCATACCTATGAGCTGTTCCAAATATGTATTTATAGCAAGGATGTTTATTTGTACCCATGAGGCAAATCTACACATGAGCCCAGCATTGGTGTTACCCATAAAAAATTCTTTCCGCCCCAAAGGAAATTCCACCAGCCCGAGGATGGGCAATGTCCGAGGGAACACAGATGTGGCCTTGGTTCTCTGGTGGCTGACAAAGGAAGGGATGAGGGCTGCAGAGGTTGAGGCTCGTGGGCTGCTGCCCTCCCCCAATGGCCAGACCACTGGACGGATGCAGTACAGAAGCTGTTATTCTGGATAGTTCTGCAGAAACCTTTTCGTCCCTGCCCTGGAATTGAATGGGGGGAGGAAGGTGTGGACTGTTTGATGTTACACCACTGCGGGGAAGGTTCAGACTGTTTGATGTTACACCACTGAAGGGGACAATGCTACTCCTTTTGCTTGACACCTCTCAGATATTCATGTGATTTTTCTGGCCAAGTTTGGGAAACTGATTTCTTCAGCCTGGTGCACTCCCCTGTGGGACCAAGAGCCCCCAGAGTGCAGGTGGGCGCCTCCACTTTGGTCTTCATTCCAACTCCTCTCTTGTTGAACCTCTCTGCTAAGAAGTGAGCCCAAAAGGCCTTCTGAGCCACGCTCAGAGAGTAGGAGGAGGTGGTTAGAGTCTTGTTTTAGCCAGCTGGCAGTTTACTCTGCAGCTCTTCAAGCCTGCACCAAATCTTTGCAATTGGGCTCTGAAATTTGATGGCTCTCACCATTTGACTGTCAACATTTTCTCCCTTTCTTATTTCTGAAGAAAGCTTTCGAATTTAGATTATACAGTATTGGCACAGTCTGCCCTTTTGCGTAAGAAGCTGAGAGGGAAGGCTGCTTCCAGTAATAAAGAAACTCACACAAAGGTAGTCAGTAGCAGACTCTTAACAGCACTGTCCCTGGGTGGGCTTGAATCACCATCTTTCCGGTTAACAGCCACAGGACCACCACATGGCTGCAAAGCCACTCGCCAGCAGAACACTCGCCCTCTGCCAGCGTCAGTGCAGGATACTCACCAGACTGCATGCTGGGTAAAACCTTCACAGCTGAGTGGTGTGGAGTAGCAGAAGTGTGCTGTGCCCATAACCCAGTGGTCAAGGGATGAAAATGGTTCTCTGCCAGCTGTAGAGATTTTGAAGATACCAGCCTGCCCCACTTCTGCTGCAAGTCTGCATCAAAAACTTTGCAACTATTTGATTGTTTTGGCAATTTTACCCTCATCCTCATCTTTCTTTTTTTTTAATAAACGCAAAAGGATTGGCCCAGTGGGCTCTTTTGGGTAAGATCTTCTGGGTACCTTGACCTGGGGCTGTGGCAGGTCCTTTGGAACTGGAAGAACCTGGGTGGATTTGGTGAGATTGGTTTCCGTCTGTGTGAGGAGGATACGGGCTGAGGCACAAGGGAAGCTGGGGTGTGCAAGAAAACTGCTTGTGTGACTTCTTGCTGGTCAGGCTGGCAACAGATGTGCTCTTTGTGACTGATTTGGTGCCATATGGGGAGAACACCCAGTGCTGGGCTGTAAGCAGCCCTGTGTAGCAAAGGGGTGTTGCATCCCCATCCCCAGAAGAAGGGGAAGCCTGCTGGAGGCCTCAGTGGGTGAGCCCAGAACACCTGTGCCCAGCCCCACAGAGACTGACACAGGAGACAGGACATGCTCATGGCAGGACCCAGGGCTCACTAAAAGGGTGGCCTCTACGCCAAGCAGAGGAGCCTGGCTGAGGTCCTGGAATCAGGAGACAAAGACCATACACCCAGGTGGCTGATTGGCCAGAAGGGCCCACCTGCTGCTTTGACATGACCCCAGAGGTGGAGATGACCCTCCTGCTTACCTGCTACTCAGAGGTCCTGGACTGACCTGAGCTCTCTGCCCCTCTATGAAATCACTCCAGGGAAGGTCCTGATCTGTTGGCTGCCAGCTACCTGTGCATCCCAGACCGACCCAGGGGTCCAGAACCATCCTGAGCCTACAGCTCTACTGTCACTGCACTAGCCCAATGACGTAGGCATGCCCGACTTTCCAGACCTGATGGCGGCGACTTACCCAGACGACAAAGAACTGCCCAGCCTCCCAGATAACACAGCGTGGGACCGTGAGACAAGGGAGCTGGAGGTAGGAAGCAGCCGGGGGAACGCCCCATCAGAGCCCATGTCGATGTGTTTTGGGGGATCCCCACTGACCAGAGCTGGTGTGCATGTGCCCCCTCCCCATCTCCTTTGCCTCTCCCAACCCAGAGTGCCTTGGTGGTGTGCTTGGGGCTGTACCCTGCCTCAGGGAAAACCCACTGGCAAACTGTTTGAACCGCTCCGCCCTGCCCCTGGCCCAGGGCTCTTATATTGTTTGGACTGCCCCACCCTGCGAACAAGCTGCTGAGGCTGATTAACGGCTGCCCAGCCCTGCCCCAGGCCCAGGGCTTCTACACAGACTGGCTGTGTAGAGGCTGAGGCTGACTAATGGACTGCCCTAGGGCTGGGGCTTCTACCTTGACTGCCCACCTGCAGCCCTGTTAAATGGGACTGGGGCCCATGGAGACTGCTGTCTGCCCAGAACCAGGCAGTGCCTTGATTTGGAGAGCTCTTGTGGCCTGCTCCACCCCAGAGGGGGCGCACATGCCTGACCCAACCTCTACACCCAGTTTGAAGCAATTTGCCCTGGTTTGGCTCTTTCGGCTGTGCCCAGAGTATCCTCCTGTCTTCCAGACACATGAAGAGAGAGAGAGATCCAGTGTATGGAGAGGTTTCTGGCCACCCTATCCCAGTGACCCCTGCCTGCCTTGGGGACAGGGGCTTCTCGGCCCAGGTTAGGGAGTGTCGGCTGGGATATCTCGGCACAGCTAATTCAATACACTGCATGAGTCCAGGGAAGGTGGTATCATTGCACGTGGGCTCTCCCTGGGCCCTCTTCTCTGCAACAGTGAGGTCCTGGGTGTCCTCCTCACCCCGGCTGCCACCCTCAGCCACCCCCTCCCAGACAGCCACCCACCCAAAGCTCCTCCTTCACAGGCCAGCTCTGCGCCTTGGCTGTGCGGGGAGGAACCAATGGTCACATGGCAGCTCCACCCAGGCGCAGCCAGTGTCTCCCAGGACAGGACAGAGCAGGCCCGGCTCAGGCAGTGCTGCTGCGTTAGCTCAGTGGGTTTATTGAGGACACAGGCACAGCTGACAGCAGGGTCACTGGAACAGCCTGGCCCAGAGCTCCTGGTGCAGGGCTGGGAGCGTCTCACCAGGGAAGAACTTCCCCTTCCCAGTTCCCAAAGGCCCCATTGTCCTTCTCGCAGAGCGTGGAGAGCACGTGCAGCATCCCTCGGACACTCGCCTCCGCCGTCAGTAGAGCCTGCGGGGGGGGAAGCAGAGTTAGGGGGGAGCCTGCCCTGGGACTGACTCAGGACACCAGGGGCCCACAGGCAGGGTCCAGCTGGCATTCCCTTGAATTGTCCCACACCTGAGTGGCATGAATTTTCTTATATGTGTCGAGGTGAGGGGGTGCAACACGCAGCTGACGTGTGACTCCTCCCCTTCACCCCCGTGCACATAACACAATTCATGTGGTGGGAGTGCGGCCAAGGGGTCTGAGTGGGGGATGGGCTCTGGGCTGGGACAGAGGGTTGGGGTACAGAAGTGTGAGGGCTCTGGCTGGGAGTTTGGGCTTTAGGGAGGTTCTGGAAATTAGGGATTTGGGCAGCCAGAAGGGAGCTCTGGGTGTGGAAGATGCTCAGGACTGGGGTGGGTGTGAGGATGGGGGTCCAGGCTCTGAGCTGGGGTGCTGGAGTGGGTTTAGGCTCTGGGTAGGGAGTGGGCTGTAGAAGGGGTCCAGGGTCCCGGCTGGGAGTTGGGTTTTGGGTACATGAGGATACTGGGTGGAGATCACAGATATCACCCCCATGGAAGTACCTGCGAGCTGGTGCGCATGACGACCAGCTCCCCCTCTCCTGCTCCTCACAGCAGCAGCTCTGCTCACCTTCACTCTGGGATGCCAGCAGCTTGAGGAACCAAGCAAGCGGCAGCAGGAGGTTGGAAGCCCAGGGCACAGCACTGAATCCCTGAGGGCTTCTGAGTGGGACACGATCCCTCCGTGCAGGGCAGAGGTGGAGGGCAGGATGGGTTCCAACATAACCATTACCCATACAATGAACATCTGCCACAACATGTGGCTACCACTGGCCTCTCCCAGCGAGATCGCTAATTGGTCAGAGCCAGAATTCCCCATGTGTGTCTGCACGGCATCAGGATGGACAGCGACACTCAGGATCCCGTCTCCGCCGTACCCCAAGGCCTGGCACTTGGTGAGCATGTTCAGAGCAGCCTGTGGGCGAGATGCCATGAGCAGAGACAGCAGAGTGTGGGGGAGGGAATGAGCCCTGTAGGAAATGACTTGCCCTTCCGAGGGGAGGGACGGGAAAGGCTGACAAGGAAGTGAGGCGGCATTAATTTTAATTTTGTCTTTCCATGTGCAGAACAAATTTTATGTCCACTGAGACATGTGTGGACGGGCACCGCCAAGAAAAACACATGCTGCCGGCTGTGGGTGCTCTGCTAATCAGCTGGGCAGCATTTGAATTTCTCCTGGATGGCCACTCAAGCACTCAGCTTCTGGGAAGCACTTGTGAGAACAAAACACTCCTGTGGGCTGCACTCTCTCATGCTCTCAATGATGACAGCAACCCACACAGATGCAGGTATAGCTGCCCTTTGATAAGCCACTGATGCTGAGGCCTCCAGTGAGCTGTGACAGGTGAGCACACCTGAGAGCCGTGCTGAGGCTGCTCTCGGTTATGCAGGGTCTGGTTGGTTAGGGAAAAGTGGAAAAGTGACATGGATGCTCCTTTTGGTTTTCCCATAACTTTTCCAGATGCAGTGAGGATCTGGCGCCCCTTCAGTTGAACTGGGGATGGTCTCTAAATGGGGTATGTCCACCCTTAGAAAGGGGTAGAATTAACAGCTCCTCAGTGACCCTTCCCTGAGCTAACACTGGCTCGACTGGCGCTGAGCTGCACCCGGCCCATCACTGCATGGGGATTTCTCTGGCGGGAGACAGGCACAACAGAGAGGTCCTCACCGGATGGGAACTCTGATCTAAAGCTGTGAGCGTCCACGGCTGTAAGTGGTGTTGTACGCAGGGGAGGGAGAAAATGGCAGTGGGTGAAATAAGACTTTCATACTTGCCCTTTATAAAGCTATGGTATCCCCACATCTTGAGTACTGTGTGCAGATGTGGTCTCCTCACCTCAGAAAAGATATATTGGCGTTAGAAAAGGTTCAGAAAAGGGCAACTAAAATGGTTAAGGGTTTGGAAGGGGTCCCACATGAGGAGAGGCGACAGAGACTGGGACTTTTCAGTCTAGAAAAGAGGAGAGTGAGGGGCGATATGATAGAGGTAGATACAATCATGAATGGAGTGGAGAAAGTGGATACAGAAAAGTTATTTACTTGTTCCCATAATAAAAGAAGGAGAGGACACCAAATGAAATTAATGGGTAGCAGGTTCAAAACTAATAAAAGAAAGTTTTTCTTCACACAGAGCACAGTCAACCTGTGGAACTCCTTTCCAGAGGAGGCTGTGAAGGCCAGGACTCAAACAGAGTTTAAAAAAGAGCTCGATAAATATTTGGAGGTTTCATCCATAGATGGCTATTAGCAAGGGGTAAGGGATGGTGCTGAGCCTTTTGTTGAAGGCGGGAGATGGATGGCTGGAGACAAATCGCTTCACCATTGTCTTCGGTTCACCTCCTCTGGGGCACCCGGCACTGGCTACTGTTAGCAGACAGGATAGTGGGCGAGATGGACCTTTGCTCTGACCCAGTATGGCCGTTCTTATGTTCACCTTATAGACTGGGTAAGGGCAGCTATGTTCTTATGTTATTTCTTAAGAGCCTTTCTGTGGGCACTGCTGAGCAGGGACCCCAGGGTCTTCAGGGTGGGACAGCCACATGGACACCTGCCTCAGGCCCTGTGGCTGGTGCTGCAGACTGATCTATTGCTCTCAGTGTCAGAGAGAGGGGAGTGTGACATTCAACCCCACAGGCAAGTGTCTGCCCCTTTCCCAGCTGTGCACAGCCCAGCTCATCCCAGCTGCTGGGAGAGACCAGAGCCCCTGAGCCAGCCTTCGGGACAGGCCCTTCTCTCAGAGGTAGCTGCCCATGTGAGTGGCTGCAGCTGAGCCAGGGCTGCCCCCAACCTTTTCCCCATGTCTGGCTGGGGCACTGCACCCCAGCTGTGTTTGGGGCCCTGCTCACCCCAGGAAGCCGCACTGCAGGGAACAGGAGTGAGAGTAGCACTGCCGGGCCAAATCTGCCCATCCTGTGTCCCTGGCCAACCAGTGAGTTGCAGAAAGGTTCCTGGCTGCGTTGACTTTGGGACATATGAAAAAACTCATGACAGGAGAAGATGAGGTGGCCGAGTGGTTAAGGTGATGGACTGCTAATCCATTGTGCTCTGCACGCATGGGTTCAAATCCCATCCTCATCGCATCTTTCTTTGTTGATCCCCAGCCCTCTTGTGGGATGCGACTTCCACCATAGCTGAGCCTGCTGCCTCCCAGCACAGGACACCTCTGTGAGGCTGAGCTGAGCTCCAGCTGGCAGAGGTGGGGGTGGCATGATTTCATTTGCCCTGCAAGTGCCAATGCCTGACTCCAGTGTCGGCTCCACCCACCTCTGCCCCCTGCAGTGCTGCTGCCTGGAGCTAAGCAGGGCCCCAAACACAGCCAGGGGTGTAGTTCCCTGGCAAGAAAGGGGAAGCCCAGACTCAGCTGAGGTCAGGCACAGGTGCAGCTGCCTCTGAGTGAAGGGCTGGTTCCCCTAGGCTTGATGCAGTGCTCTGGTCTCTCCCAGCTCCTTGGCTGGGCAGTGCACATCTGGGAAAAGAGCAGATACTTGCCCAGGGGGAAGGAATGTTTCTCTGCCCCTGACAGCAATAGATCCAGCCACAGCACCAGCCACAGAGCTTGGGGCAGGTCTCCATTCAACTGTCCCCCCCTAGAGTTCTTCTGTGCTTCTCAGCAGCTGAGGAAAAGCCTCTTTGGGACATATCTCCTGCTCCACAGCTGAAAGGAGCACACAGGAGCTGCTGGGTTCAGTTCCCAGGGGTGCCAGGCTGCTACCTTCTGCAGCACCTGATGTTGGCCCTGACAGGATATGGGGCTGGAGGGACCTTTGTTTTGACCCACAATGGATGTTCTGAAGGTTCACATGCTGGTGACAGGCCAGTGCTTCAGGCTCCCTGGATACTCCTGTCCTTGTGGGAAAGGAGCAGCTCTGGGCTCTCAGGTCAAACTGCACATGGCGGCTGCCACACTGTGGGGTGGCTCTTGCAGTGCTGCTGAGCCCGGCTTTGTGTGCTGTGTCTGAGACTGGAACCCCCAAGCCCCTTTGGGGTAACGACTGCAGCAGGACAGGTCAGTGTCCTGGCTCCAAAGCAGCCAGATCTTCTGAAATGCTGGAGAGTCCAGGGAAACACTTCTCTGCCCCTGGGCCGTTTTCACCAGCTTTTTTCCCAACGCTTTACTCGCGCCAACTGGCCAGAGGGGAACATTTCTCTGAAGCCCCCAGAGCTCATTTTTCTTTTCTTTGCTTTTCCAGTTACCAGTCTGGAAAGAAGTCATGGAGATGCAAAGATTGGCAAGCTTGGTGGTGACTGGGTGGGAATATCTGGCTGAGGGAGGCCACAACAGCCTTGGTTGGGAGTTCACAGAGGCTCTGGCCACACTAGCCTCTTGTTTGAGCAGGGCTGTGGTAATGAGCCACTTCGGCAGATGCTAATGAGGCAGTGCCGTGAATATGCAGCACCTCATTAACATAATGGCAGACACACATGCTTTGAAAGTGCTGCTTTCAGAATACACACTGTGAGTGTAATAGGGGACCCTTCGAAACACTCCCCTGGATTTCAAAAGCCCCTTCTTCCCAAACAGCAACTGGTACAGTAGAGGAAGCTTGAACTCAGAACGTTTTTTTGCAATATTGGCCCCAAGCCATTGCACTACTGAAACTCGAGCAGATCACCGCTTTGTAGACCTCAGAGCTCAGCTCAATCACCGCCAAGGCTGGTTTCAACAGCTCAGAGGCCCTCACCACTGCATGGGTTTTTTGGGGGTGGCAGCCAAATAGGAAGAGGAAAACACTGAGCAACTATGGTTAGACTGCAGGTGTGTCTCAAAGTAACTGGTGCAATTTGTGCATTGCCAATCGCATGGATGATTTGGAAATACCTTATTTGAAATGTGGGCCAATTGCAAAGGTTCCATTCACCCTCTCTGCAGGAGGGGGAGCAGAACCAGAATAGAGCACTGAAATGTCTGTACCTCTGTGTCCCTAAATAGCAACCACAATCTAACCATCCCCAAAGCCTCACTCCTGGCACATCCTTGGAAAAGAAGGAATCTATCCCACTGCTGCTCACCTGCTCAGCAACTGTTCTACCCCTGGAGCTAATGACCCTCGGAATAAGCCAATGTCCTAACCCACGTATCTCACTCCAGAGGCCCCAGACTCTCTGCAGGTGCCCATGGCTCCTTTCTACCCAGGGCCGGTGAGTTGAACTGGTTGTTGTGTGCCTGCTAATGCTCTGATGAGGGGTTCAAGTCCTGTGATACCTATTAGCTTACCTTTGCTAGGTGTCCTGGCTGTGATGGACAAATAGGCTCTACTATGCCCCGGGGACTATGCAGGGATCAGCCGGGGAGTGGGGTTTCTGGGTGTCACTTTTGGCATCACCATAAGTTTAACCCTTCTATTAATGCCAGATGCCTGCCAGAAGGGCCGGGTTCAACTCCTGGGGGGTTTCCTGTCAAGGATACAACCAACTGGCTTGAGCCCCCACCCAGTGGCCTGGGACAATTTCACCCCCGTGCTGGGTGCCTGTAGGGCAGTTCTCCCCCGTCCTTGCAAGCACAGCAACTGAAGTAGAAATGTTTAATTGTTTAGTGACCATAACCTACCCCAAGGTTACAGTGACAGATGCAGTATATTTAAGCAAAGAAGAGACAAACCCCCTTCACCCAGATCCCATCCCCATATGCAGTAGAACCCAGTCTCTTGCTGGGGCTCTTGGCCCTTTACCCCACACACAGTTACAGGGTGAACCTTCTGCGGTGCAGTCCCAAACCCAAAGCCCGCAGATACATCACCAGGGCAGTACGAGCTGTCCACTTGTCTGCAACCTCCCCTTGCTGCCACCAGCCATCTCCCAGCACTCCTCCTACCAGCCGCCCGCCTCTATCATTCCTCCCCACCCCACTGCTTGGGATCACCCTTAGGCAGAACCCTGTGATTTCAGCTCTGCATGGCCTCAGCTGCCTCTCCGTAATTTCAGCTCTTGCTATCTCTTATATGGGGTTTCACAAAGGCCCTTGTATCCAGCTCTACTTTGGAACAAATGGGGAAGATTAATCAAGGCAGGCTTATAGCTATAGAACCAAGCCACAGACAGGACGATGACACTCAGCAAACACACTCAACCAGTACCCCTCCCTTTTTTTCCTACAGTACTTTAAACCAGGGAGCCCTGTGTAATCAATGTCTTTCGCAGCTATGGCGACTGCCCTGTCCCCCACAACAACCCAGAGCATTGGTGAGATCTCACAACTCCCACATTAAGTGTCAGCTTAAATTGTGATTTTACAACTACATGTTTACAAGAGACCAAATCTCATGGCTTACTTGCTACCCATTAGGCTTTGCCTGAAACGGTTTCACACATGCACACCTTTGCATTCTCATGCAAATGATCACTGGGAGACACATTCCTCCCAGCCTCAGTATCACATCTGCCGCCTTTTGCATTCTCATGCAGATGACCCCTGGCAGACACATTCCTTCCAGCCTTCAGCAGCATTGCGTTCTCCTTCTGCCCCATTCCCTGCACTGGAGAGGAGCCAGTGGAGGGTCACTGAAGTAATTCGGGGGCTGGAGCTTATGAAGAAAGGTTGAGGGAACTGGGACTGTTTAGTCTGCAGAAGAGAAGACTTAGGGGGGACTTGATAACAGCCTTCAACTTACTGAAGGGAGGCTGCAAGGAGGCTGGAGAGAGGCTGTTCACAGTGGTCACGATTGGCAGAACAGGGAACAATGGTCTCAAGCTGTGGCTGGGAATGTCCCGATTGAACATGAGAAAAACTTTTTCTGTTGGAGGAAGGTGCCGCATTGGAATGGTCGACCCACAGAAGTAGTGGAGTCTCCATCCCTGGAGATGTTGAAGTCTCGCCTTGACAAAGCCCTGGCTGGGCTGATCTGATGGGTTTGGTCCTGCTTAGAGCAGCGGGCCGGACTTAATGGCTTTTTTTTGGTCTCTTCCAACTCTATTGTCCTATGATTCTATGATACTATGAATGGTGCAGGTGGGTGCGGGACAGGATTCCCCCAAGCAGGTGCTGCACCCACAGGCTGTCTCTGTTCTCACCCAGCCCCTGGGCAGGGCCCAAGGTTTCAGCGAGTGACTGTACAGTGCAGAGGGTGGGGGAGGCCGGCTGCCAGCTGGGACGGGTGGCAGGTGTGAGGGGAACCCCGTTAGGGCTTCTGGCTGAGGGAGGAGGGGAAAAGGGCAGTGGGGGAGGGTTGGTAGGGTCAGAGAGGACAAGGGGATCAGGGCAGTGGGGGTGGTGGGAGAAACAGGATCTGATGGGACACACTGCAGGGGCCCAGGACAGCTGGCAAGGGGCAGCCGGGGCTGAGGGAACCCCCAGCTGGGCTCAGAGCAGTGGGGGATGGGTGAGAGAGTCTGAAAGGGGAGGCCAGGCTGGTGGGGGAGGGGAGGAAATCTCATTCCAGTGGCCCTGCAGCTGCCTGTTGCTCGTTTCCAAGAAGGCTCCTTATGGGATTGCTCCTTATGGGACTGCTTTGTACAGGCCAGCTAGCTCAGTTAGCCAGAGAATGGTGCTAATAATGCCAATCTCATGGGTTCAAGCCCTATGCTGGCAGTTAGGTGTTTCTCCTTTACCTGCCTGATCTGGCCAGGAGGCCAAAAGAGCTGAGGGAACCAGGCTGAGAGGCTGGCAGGGAGCAGGCCAGTCACCACCCCAGGCTAAGGGAGGGGCTTCAGAGAAGACCTGGGCCAGGGGAGGATCCCCAACGGTGCAACACATCTCACCTTGGAAGGGGGAGCAGGAGCACCAGCACCCTGCCAAGGGCACCAACCCTCTACAGCAGCACAATTGGCTTTCTCTGGTCCCCTTTTCCTCCCCAGTCCTTCTGCCCTCCCAGGCTCCCTCCCTGCACAGCTGGTGCAGCAGCACCACAGGCCCAGGTAACTCAGCACTGGTGCAAGTCCCTGCCTGCATTGCTCCTCTTCCCACACTTGTCCTGCCTCTTCCCTGAGGTCCCCAGTTGCTGCTGGAGGTGGAATGCAGGGGCAAAAGGAGCAGGCACCAGAGGAAGGTCAATGATGAGCAGCATTGGCCATGGGAGCTCAGGAGAGGGGCAGAGAGGTGCATGGGATGGGATGAGCGGGTCTCTGCACAGGTGGAGTTGGCTGGCAGTCCCTGGGGAGGGGGGAAGAGCCGTGAGCAGCAGGTGGGGAGGCCTGTGGGGAGGAGAGGAGAGAGCAGCAGGCTGCTGGGGGCAGAGGTCAGGGGAAGAGGCAGAGCTGAGATAGCAAGAGGTGTCATGGGAGGAGGAGGAGCACAGGTGGCCTCAGAGGGAGCAGGCGAAGCAAAATAGGGACCCTTCCACTCCTAGGGAGCTTCCAGCACTGGCACCAGCCTCCCCTTTGCAGCTGTCACAGGCCACCTGTGTGCTGAGTCTGCACTGCCCAACTACCTCCACCGCCAGCAGTGCCGTGGGAAAAGCTGTCTGGTTGGCAGGGCACTGTCTGCACCAGGGGTAGGTCAGTGTCCCTCTTACTCAGGAGGGGGTGTGGGTTTTCCAGCCCTGAGTCACACAGTGACACTGACCTGGTTCTCTAGGCTGTGCAATGAGTCACCCCCCTTTGGGAGTAAAACTGCTCCAGCCTCTGCCTGACAGGATCCAAACACCACTGAAGCCAGGCAGGCCCTGGGGTGGGCTGGCAGGAGTCAGGTGTGGGCAGAGGGCAGAGCTTAGCTAGAGCAGGCACCATGGCCTGGTTGGTAAAGAAGCTGCCTAGTAAAGGGGAGATCCTTTGTTCAACTCCCAGTGGTACCTGCCTGCTGGCTTCAGGAACACGTGGTGTTGCCCCTCCCAGAGGACAGGACACTGGGCCAGACAGACCTTTGGCCTGACCCACAGTGGACATTTGGATGCTTTACATGATGCTGACAGGCACTGACCATAGAGGTGCCAGTCTCCATTGCAGCGTGAGTGCCCTGGGGTGGCACACTGTGCTCCAAGCACCACCCAGAGTCACCACTGCCACCTGGCATGAGACGTGTGACCTGGGCTTCCCAATGTGCTGGAAGTTCCCAGCAAACCTCTGGCAAGGACCAAGGGCTGAGAGCAGAAGCCTGGCACTGCAAGCAAGGGGTTTGGGGTGAGTTTGAGGGACAAAGACACCGGGGGGATTGCCCTGTGTAGGTTCATATCCTGCCAGCTACAGAAACGCTGTTTGCCTGGTGGCCACCACTTGGGTGCTGAGCAGGTTTGTTACCAAACAAAGCCCCAGGTTGTCTTGTTATTACCCTCTTGGTACTTAAATGCTCCAGTCTCACTGCACTTCTTCAAGGAGTTCCCTCACGCACCACCTGGGCTTTGCTGAGAGCCACCCATCCCATCCCTTGCACCTCTCTGCCTGGGCACATGGGGATGGGGGAACTGCAGGTGAGATGCCATGAGAAGAGACAGCAGAGTGTGCGGGAGGGAATGAGCCCTGCAGGAAATGACCCACACTGCTGAAGGGAGGGATGGGACAGACAGACAAAGGGGTGAGAACAGCGTTCCTTTTAATTTCATCTTTCCATGTGCAGAATGAATTGTATGTGCACCAAAGCATGTGCGGATGGACACCACCAATAAAAAACACTCGCTGCCAGCTGTGGGTGCTCTGCTAATCAGCTGGGCAGCATTTGAGGTGTCTGCTCCATGACCACTAAAGCGCTCAGCTTATCAGAAGCACTCGTGAGAAGAAAACGCTCCTGGGAGCTGCACTCTCTCATGCTCTCAGAGATGACAGCAACCCACAGAGATGTGGGTGGAGCTGCACTTTGATGAGACATGGATCCTGAGATGCTTCCAGTGAGCTGTGACAGGTGAGCACACCTGAGAGCCGTGCTGAGGCTGCTCTCGGTTATGCAGGATCTGGGCCGATATGGAAAAGTGAGAATGTGACATTGTTGCTCCTTTTGGTTCTCCCATAATTTTACTCGGCACAGTTAGGATCTGGCCTCCTGGAGGTGAGCTGGGGATAGTCTCCAAAAGGGGTATGTCCCCCACTACGAGTGGGTAGGATGAAGAGCTCTTCAGGGGCGCTTCCCTTAGCTAAGACTGGCTAGACTGGGGCTGAGCTGTCCCCAGCCCATCTCAGCGTGGGGATTTCTCCGGCGGGATACAGGCACAACAGAAAGTTCCTCACCGGATGGGAACTCTGATCTAAAGCCCATGTGAATTGCAGGCAGACAAAATCTGCCGGCCCTGCCCAACACAGTGCTGGAGGCTGGAATGGTGGCAGCAGAATGGGGAACAAGGGGAACACAGCGAGTGACAGGGATTTGTGCAAGTAGCAAACCCAGGCAGCAGTCAGGCCCTGCTGGGTGTGCCCTGTACCTTGCTGCAGCAATAGGAGATGATTTGGACCATTTCCCAGCCACAGACATTCTGGATGGAGCCAGCCTCGCTGGACATGTTGATGATGGCCGCCTTGCTGCAGCTCAGCCCTCTCTGGGGGCTTCCCTGGGCAGCCTGCTTCAGCAAGGGTAGGAAGGCCTGGGCAGAGGGGAGAGCAGAGCAGGCGTGGGGTCAGAAAAGGAACCAGAGTTCTGCTCATGAGGCCGGGCACCAGAATGGAGAGTGGGTCTCTGCTCTTTGCACTGATGCCCAGCCCCCGGCCAGCCCAGAAGCAGGAGCCTCACCCAGGAAGGTGTGCGGAGCCATGGATCCTACTCATACCCTGTAGAGACCAACAATGATCCCCAACTCATGTCCCTGCATTCACAGTCTTCATGCAAGGCAGATGGCGGGGGGGTCTGTAGCTCTCCACTGATGCCCACATGGGTCTGACCATGACCCACCTGCAGCTGTTCAGCAAGGAGGGTTTGCCCAGGCAAGGGTACCCCCGACCATGGCAGTGGACGGTCAGGTACATACCCCACACAGCACACACCTCGTGACATGGGGCGGGGGCACCAGACACGACCGGGAGCTGCACGTGCCCAGTGGACCCCGACCTGCAACTGCACAGTCACAGCCCTGGGCCCTACTCAAAGGTTTCGCACAGGGAAAGCTGGTAAAGTCAGCCCCACCCCCAGGGCACAGAGATTTGCACTGGGCTGGTAATAAACCAAAGGGGTTGTGTAGAGTTGCACAAGTGGGACTGAAGGGCAGAAGGAGACAGAAAGGAAACATCTTCTTCTTCTAGTTACACTGCATCAAACAATCACTCTGGAAAGCTCCAGCTGGGGCAGCACAGCCCATCCCCCGTGCCGTGAGAGACAGGGGATAACTCTGCCCCACAGCTGGGCAACTCCTTGCTCCACCCCTGGGGTGCAAACAGGGAGAAAGGAGGACGTAGGGAGCACAGAGTGAAAGTGACGGGGGGGAGTCAGGCTGCGGGAGCAAGGACGGGGAGGACTCCAGGCTCTGCTGGTGGGACTCTGGCACTGGAGCTTGTGGGGAGAGAGGAGGGTAGATTGGTGGAGTCTGACCTGTGCAGTGCAGCGGGAACAGGAAGTGAAAGGGGGTTTTTCGTTCCTCTCATCCTCACTATCCTAACAACAGCAACTCCAGCTTCTGTCGGGCACAATGTCTGTGCTGGGCAATGGGAAGGGGGTGTTGTGGGCAGCCCACCAGAGTGGTTTGGCCCCACAAAAGCTCATCACTTGGTAAATTGTGTTTGGTTCTCTTTAAAGTGCCGCAGGACGGCTTTTTGGTTGAAGACACAGACTAATATAGATACCTCTTTGCAGGAACCACACCTTGCATGCAGGGGGCACCATGGCTTAGCTGGCTAAAGCCCCTGTCTCGTAAACAGGAGATCCTGGGTTCAACTCCCAGTGGTGCCTCGTTGGACGTCTTGGATGATGTTTTCCTACATCTGTCTGGGGAACCCAAGAGCCCTCCCTTGGCAATCCCAGTCATTCCTGGGGAAGGCAAAGGCTGCTGGGAGAGGAGCGTTGGGAAGAATCCAGTCACAGACCAGAGCTCAGTCAAAGGCAGCTGGAACTGCTGTTGGGAAGGTGGCTCCTCTGGCTGCAAAAACAGAGGCTGATCCTCCCAGCCCTGTGGCTCTCTGGAGCTGCCTGTGCCCAGCAGGTGCCAGTGTAACCTCCCCAGGTGGGGCCTCCCTTTGTTTGTCACTGACAAACCCCAAACGAGTTAGGAGAAAAGCCCCAGAGGCCCTGTGGCTCCCCTGGCCATGGACCTCCCAGGGAAGTGGAGATTAGGAAAGCAGCAGCCAGTGGAGCCGGGCCAAATCTTTCTGGCTGCCTCTCACCTGCTTTGCAGCACCTCTGGGCTGTGCTGGCGAGTTCAGAGAGCTGCAGGAGGCGGCTGTCATCGTTCTGGAGGAAGAAGTAACAGACACTGACAGGTGGGCAGCTGAGGTGGCTGCAGAGGGGGCCTGGGGAGCACGGGAGGAACCCCAAAGCCCTCTCTCTGTTACTAAGGCAGGGAGGGGATACCCTTGATTTTTGTTCTTCACCAACAGGTCTGTGCAGCCCAGGGCTCGGCATTAAGTCCTGGGCCACTGAGCACTGGGGAATCCCATTCACAGTGTGTATTGCCTCCTGGCCCTCTCCAGACAGGTCACTGCTAACCAGATCCTGCCGCACATTTGTAACACAGACACAATTCCCTGAGCTGACAGGAGCTGCGTTCTGCCCTGTCTGTGGGACCAGCTCCTGCCCCAGACCTGCGTCTGCAGACACACCCCACGCTAGTGAGTAACAGGGAGAGTCTCACTCCCAGGAGCACACACCCAGCTCTGCCCCCCCAGTGGTAATTCCCCTCTCCCTCAGCTGCCCCCAGTGCTGAACTGATGCACCCGCACTGCCTGGGAGCAGCCTGGGACCCTGGGACCCTTCCTGTGGCTTCCCTTTGCTTCCCACTCAACATCTCCTTATCCTGCTGGGAGCATAACCCCTGCAGGGACACAAATGGTGCAGGTGGAAACAGGGCAGGATCCTGCACCCACAAGCTGTCTCTGTTCTCACAGAGCCCCTGGGCAGGGCCCAAGGTTTCAGCTGGTGACTGTGCAGTGCAGAGGGAGGAGGAATCCGGCTGCCAGAGGGGAGAGGTGGCAGGTGTGAGGGGAACCCGGGCAGGGCTTGTGGCTGAGGGAGGAGGGGAAAAGGGCAGTGTGGGGGTTGGCAGGGTCTGAGGGGACAAGGGGGATCAGGGCACTGGGGAGGGGCAGGAGAGACAGGATCTGAGGGACCCACTGCAGGGCCCAGGACAGCTGGCAAGGGGCAGCAGGGGTTGGGGGACCCCCAGCTGGGCTCCGAGCAGTGGGGGGTGGGTGAGAGAGTCTGAAAGGGGAGGCCAGGCTAGTTGGGGAGAGGAGGAAATCTCAGTCCAGTGGCCCTGCAGCTGCCTGTTGCTTCTTTCCAAGAAGGCCCCTTTGGAAGTACTGCTCAGATAGCCAGAGCATTTTTCGAATAGCACCAAAGTCAGGAGTTCAAGCCCCAGGCTGCCTGTTGAGAGGTGTTTTCTGTTGCCCTTCCCCTGAACCTTCTGGGCAGGAGAACAAAAGAGATGAGGGGAACAGGGTGAGTGGCTGGCAGGGCGCAGGCCAGAGTCACCACCCCAGGCTAAGGGAGGGGCTGCAGATTGGGTGTGGGTGAGGAGAGGATTCCCCACGTTCTCCACAAGGCAACACACCCCCTCATACAGGAGGGGACAGCAGGAACAATCTGCCAAGGTAACAAGCCTTCCCAACAGCTGCACTGGCTTTTTCTGCTCTCCATTACCTCCCCAGGCCTTCCAGCCTCACCTCAGAGAGACAGGCGAAGCCAGAGAAAGTTGAATGGCCCCTACAGTCCTCCTGCAGCTTGCTGTGATTGTACAGTGGTTAGTACTCTGCACTGTGGCTGCAGCAACCTTGCGTTGAATCCAAGTGGTAGCAGTAATAGCCCAGTGTTTGGGTAGTGCTGCTTTTAGTTCACCAGGAGGATGGTGAAATATTGAAATGCTTTACCTAGACAGGTGGTGCAATCTTCATCCCAAGAGGTTTCCAAGTCCTGGCTTGAGCAAGCCCTGGCTGGGATGATTTAGTTGGAGTTGGTCCTGTTTTAGGCAAAGGGCTGGACTGGATGACCTCCTGAGGTCCTTCCCAGCTCTAGGATTCTATGATTCGAATCTCATCTCCACAGGAATGGGCCTGCACAGCTCAGTCTCTGGCTGGGGGAAGTGCCGTGGGGCACATGCTAAGGAAGCCCAGGGCAGAGAGAGGGAGTCCTGGGAGAAAAAGCAGCTCCAGGAAAGCAATGAGGGCACAGTGCATGCTGCCACCTGAGGGCCTTAAACATTTCCATTTAAAACAAAGATTAACCTGGATCTGGGGCAGGGCTGGGCAGTCTTTAATCAGGCTCAGCACCTTGTTAGCAGCTTGTGAGCAGCCACGGCTAACCTGCCTTTGCTTTGAAGTAGCCCAGGCACTTTGAAGTACCGGCGGGTTAGTCACTGTGAGAGACAAGCTGGCACTTCCAAGTTTGCTGCTTCAAAGTTACGCGGGGGGGGGAATAGTGCCTATTCCAAAAGAGAGAATGGGGGCTGTATGGACAGGCACCATGGCCGAGCTGCTTAAAGCTTATTTCAGAATTATTCCGCCCAAATAGGCCATTTGATAATGAAGCCTTCACGTGACAAGGAAGGCCCAGAATAAACAAAACGTATTGGAAAACAGCACGTCCCCACACAAGAGAGCCTAGTTCAGATTAGAGCCCTTGAAGCACACTGGCGCTATGGCGACACAGCAGCATTATTTCGGAATATTATATATAATAAACTATTCTTTATAGAAAGAGCCCCAGTTATCTGTCCATACAGCCCCCATTCTCTCTTTGAAGCAGCAAACTTGGAAGTGCCAGCTTGTCTCTCACAGTGACTAACCCGCCGGTACTTCAAAGTGCCTGGGCTACTTCAAAGCAAAGGCAGGTTAGCCGTGGCTGCTCACAAGCTGCTAACAAGGTGCTGAGCCTGATTAAAGACGGCCCAGCCCTGCCCCAGATCCAGGGCTGCTACACAGACTGTGTGTGCCCTGCCCTGCTGTAGGGGTTGAGCCTGACTAATCAGCTGTGGCCCTGCCCTGACCTAGGGCTGGGGCTTACATCTTGACTGCCTAAGTGGGATGTGGCCAATCCTGCCCCACGGACAGGGCCTATATGCTGCCCACCTGCAGCCCAGATAAGGAGGACTGGGCCTTATGGGGACTGCTGCCCGCCCAGAACGAGGCAGGGCTGAGAGTTGGGGAGGTCTTGTGGCCTGCTCCACCCCAGTTGGGGCACACCCTGGCCCACACCGGGACACACTGTGTTAGCAATTTGCCCTGGTTTGGCTTTCTCAGCTGTGCCCAGACAATCCTCCTGTATGACAGACTGATGAAGAGAGACACCCAGTGTATCCAGAGGCTCCTGGCCTCCCCCTCCCAGTGCCCCCTGGGCTGCCTCGGGGGCAGGGGCTTCTTGGCCCAGGTTAGGTAGCATTGGCCAGGATAACTCAGGGTGGCTAATTCAATATACTGCACAAGTGCGGGAGAAGGGGTGTCACTGCCCGTGAGCTCTCCCTGGGCCTCTTCCCTGCAGCAGTGAGGTCCTGGGTGTTTTCCTCACTCTCAGCCACCCTCTCCCAGCTGGACACCCAAAGCTCCTGCCTCACAGACCAGCTCTGGGCTTTGGCTGAGGAGGGAGGTACCAGTGGTCACATGGCATCTCCACCCAGGTGCAGCCGGTGGCTTCCAGGACAGGACAGACCAGGCCAGGCTCAATCAGGGCCCCTGCGTTAGCTCAGTGGGTTTATTGAGGCCAGAGGCACAGCTAACAGCACGGTCACTGGAAAAGCCTGGCCCAGGGCTCTTGGCGCAGGGCTGGGAGCATCTCACCAAGGAAGAACTTTCCCTTCCCAGTTCACAAAGCCTCCATTGTCCTTCTCGCAGAGCGTGGAGAGCACGTGCAGCATCCCTCTGACACTCGCCTCCACCGTCACTGGGGCCTGTGGGTGGGGGAAGCAGAGTGAGGTGGGGGAGCTGACTTTGGGAGCATCCCAGGACCCCAGGGGCCCAGAGACAGGACGAAGTTGAGCCCTTGGCCCAGCTGGAGTTCCCTTGAACTGTCCCTCCCCTGAGTGGCATGAATTTTCTTGTGTGTCCCAAGGCAGGGGGTGTGCAAAACACAGCTGTGTTGTGATGCATGACCTTCACCCTGGTGCACGTAACACAATTCATGCGGTGGGAGTGGGGCCAAGGGGTGTGAGTGGGGGTGGGGCTCTGGGCTGGGACAGAGGGTTGGGATGCAGCAGTGTGAGGGCTCTGCCTGGGAGTTTGGGCTTTAGGGAAATGCTGGAAATTAGGGATTTGGGCTACCAGAAGATGTGGAAGGTGCTCAGGACTGGGGGGTGGGTGTGGGGATGGGGGTCCCCGATCTGGGCTGGGGAGCTGGAGTGGGTTTCAGCTCTTGGCTAGAGAGTGGTAAGTTGAAGCTGTCCAGAGTCCAGGATGGGCTTTGGGCTTTGGGGGTACATGAAGATACTGGGTGGAGAGCACAGACATGACTGCATGAAAGTACCTGTGAGCTGGTGCCCATAAAAACCCCAGAGCAGCAGCAGCAGCTCTGCTCACCTTCACTCTGGGATGCCAGCAGCTTGAGGAACCAAGCAAGCGGCAGCAGGAGGTTGGAAGCCCAGAGCACAGCATGGAATCCCTGAGGGCCTCTGAGTGGGACACAATCCTTCCACGCAGGGCAGAGGCGGAGGGCAGGATGGGTTCCAGCACAGCCATTACCCCTACAATAAACATCTGCTCCTAACACTTGGCAATCACTGTCCTCTCCGAGCGAGGTACCTACCTGGATGGAGTCAGAATTCCCCATGTCTGTCTGCACCCAGCCAGGATGGACAGCGACACTCAGGATCCCGTCTCCACCATACCCCAAGGCCTGGCACTTGGTGAGCATGTTCAGAGCAGCCTGCGGGTGAGAGGCCATGAGCAGAGACAGCAGAGTGTGTGGGAGGGAATGAGCCTTGTAGGAAACGACCCACCCTCCCAAAGGGAGGGATGGGAGAGACAGAGAGACAAAGGGGTGAGAGCAGAGCTCCTTTTATTTTTGTCCTTCTATGTGCAGAATAAACTTTGTGTGCACTGAAGCATGTGTGGATGGCACCCACCAATGAAAACACACGCTGCCGGCTGCGTGCGCTCTGCTGATCACCTGGGTGGCATGTGAGTTTTTCCAGGATGGCTGCCCAAGTACTCAGCCTGTCAGAAACACTAGTGAGAAGAAAACACTCGTGTGAGCTGCAGTCTCTGATGGGCTCAATGAGGACAGCAAGCCACCGAGATGCAGGTGTAGCTGCACTCTGATGAGCCACTGATGCTGACAGGCCTGCAGTGAGCCGTGACAGGTGAGCACACATGAGAGCCGTGCTGAGGCCGCTCTCTGTTACGCAGGATCTGGGCAGTTAGAGGAAAGTGGAAATGTGACATCGATGCTCCTTTGGGGTACCCGACATTTGAGCCAGACGCAGCAAGGATCTGACCCCCTTGAGTTGAACTGGGGATGGTCTCAAAATGGGGTATGTCCACCCCAGGGGGGATAGAATTCACAGCTCCGCAGTGACCTTCCCTGAGCTGAGACTGGCTGGACGGGGGCTGAGCTGCCCTGGCCCCTCAGAGTGTGAGGATTTCTCCAGCGGGATACAGGCACAACAGAAAGTTCCTCACCGGATGGGAACTCTGATCTGAAGCCCAAGTGAATTGCAGGCAGACAAATATCTGCCGGCCCTGCCCAGCACAGAGCTGGAGGCTGGAGTGGTGGCAGTAGGACAAGGACCAAGGGGAACACTCCGAGTTAAACAAATTTGTGCAAGTAGCAAACCCAGGCAGCAGTCAGGCCCTGCTGGGTGTGCCCTGCACCTTGCTGCAGCGATAGGAGATGACTTGTCCCAGATGCCAGAGGTAAAGATTCCGGATGGAGCCAGCCTCGCTGGACATGTTAACGATGGCCGCCTTGCTGCAGCTCAGCCCTGTCTGGGGGCTTCCCTGGGCAGCCTGCTTCAGCAAGGGCAGGAAGGCCTGGGCAGTGGGGAGAGCAGAGCAGCCGTGAGGTCAGAAAAGGAACCAGCCTCGTGCTCGCGAGACAGGCCACCAGAATGCGGTGGGTCTCTGCTCTTCCCCCTGAAACTCAACCCCCGGCCAAGCCAGAAGAAGGAGCCCCACACAGGCAGGTGTGGGGAGCTGTGGACCCTGCTCATGCCCAGGTAGGAGCCCAGAATGACCCAACTCATGTTCCCGCCTTCAGAGTCCCCATCCAGGGCAGAGAGATGGGGGGTCTGCGGCACCCCACAGCTGCCCACATGGCTCTGAGCATGGCCCAGCTGCAGCTCCTCAGCTGTGAGTCTTTGCTGGGCCAGGCTGCAAGCCAGAGCCAGGGCAGGGGAAGAGTCATGTGGACACCTGTGGGAACCCCCCCTATATCCTGAGCAAGAGGCCCCTGGATCAGGGACTCAGGCTGGATGTTGCTCCCCCACCTGCCTACCCTGGGCAGGTAAATGGTTTGAGTTGCCCAGCCAGGCTACAGCTTGTGGCTTGGCCAGGAGCCAGGGTGTGTGGGGAGAGGAGTGGAAGGGTGAGGACCAGGGAGGGCACAGAGCCTCCCCACAGCCCTGCCGGGGTTGGAAGAATCTCTTTCCCCTGCTCTGAGGCATCTCCCCACCACCTGCCCTTGGCATGAAGCTAACTGGTCTGTGCCAGCTCCGGAGCAGGTGCCTGAACCCCCCAGCCTCTGCCACACAAGCCCTGACTCCCCGGTCTGCGCCACACTCGGTCTCTGTACACAGGCCAGTGACAGACCCACCCAGCGTGGAGCCCTCCGAGCCTGTCCTGCCCCCCCGCAGCCCCTTGTGCTCCCCCACACGCAGGGTCAGCAGGGCTGCTGCTCGCAAGGCAGCCGAGGTGAGCCCAGCCGGGGGCCATCACTCTGCTGAGCACCCAGCACTGAGATGGGTTCGAAGTGAACACACGGGGCAGCTCATTTTCTGGGCTGTCGAGTTAGTGCCAGTTCCTGGTGCGAGTGACTCAAAAATTCCCTCAGGCTGGGGATGAAGTGGGGGTGGGGCTGAGTGGGGGGTGCAGTGGGGGTGGGGCATCAGGGGAAGAGGCTGAGTGGGGGCAGGGCATGGGGTGCAGCAGGCACCAGTGGCCCCTCCTTCACCCAGACACCTGCCAGCGCTTGGACCCAGACCCCCATTTGTGAGCCTCATGAGCTGCCCAGGGGGTCCAGGGGCTTCAGACAGATGCTCACAAGCACTCGGTGCCTTTGGTGTGCAGAGCCAGGGCCATGCAGGGATCTGGGGGTGAGGTTTTCTTTCTGAGAGGTTCAAGTCCCATGATGCAGCTGCAGCCTTTGTGCTCCCAGCCAAGGCCCCACATTGACCCAGTTACCCAATCCCAGGGAAGGGAGGATTCCTTGCCCAAGCGCCGTCAAACCCTGGTGCATCTGGCCATGTGCTTTCTGTCAGGGCCCTTAACTGGCTCACCAGCAACGGCCTCGTCACGTTGGTCGCGTACACCAGGGCCATGTCCTCTGGTGTCTCTGACTCCAGTGTGTTCAACTTCACTATCCCAGCGTTGTTTATCAGCAGATTCAGCCCCGAGCCTTTCAGGTGTGTCTCAACTCTGGCTGCCGCCGCCTTGATGCTGGCTGGGTCTGTGACATCTACAGTGACAGAGCAGGGGGTCAAGAGCATGATTCCTCCTCTCCGATGTCACCCCTACCAGGGTACGGCCCCCTGGGCCACAGAGCTTCTTCCATTGGGCTCAGAGGTGGGAGAGGGGTTGGGGAAGGGAGTCGGGGGGTGGGAACTGCTGCTGGGTCCAGGCACGAGGAGCTGTGCTGGAGCAACAAGAGGAAAGGCCAGTTCAGAGAGACAATTATGATCATTTCCTTGGACAATCTGAGTAGCCTAGAAAATGGAAATGTGCTGGAGTTAGTGATTAGTTCATACGTGTGGCGTTGATCTCACCTAGACAAAGGAAGTGATGATTTAGAATTGCTTGTGATGCATTGTAGGTGAGACAAGTCCCCAGCTGGACATGCAGGGCTCCATCCCAGAAGTGGGAATGCTGGACAGAGCTGCCCTTATGTGATTTTCACAGGAGCAACCTGCCACATGGTGGTCCTGGGGCTTTCCAGCCTCTCCAGAGCCAACCAACCCTGCCAGAATTTCCACTCACACCTGCCTCCTCTGGGGCTGTGGAAGGTGTCAAAGGGCTCTCAGCAATTACTGACTCTGGTCCTGTTCTCCTCACTGGGATTGGGTGAACCTGGGAGGTGGGGGATGCAGAGAGGGATAGGAACAGGAAGAACATGCCGCAGGGAGATGGAACCTCAGCTCTGGGCCTGGGGCCGGGCACCCACCCAGCGCAATGATCACCAGGTTCGGATGTTTGGCCTCCAGCTTCTGCAATTCCTGAAAAAGAATGAAGTAAATGGTTATTGACATTGGGCCCACGCCCAGGGCCAGGCTGGGCAGAATCCAGATCCCCACTGATCCTGGGAACCAAGTCAATGTCTTAACTGCTTTTCTCCACCAAGCCTCCTTGTGCAACAACCTGCCCTGGGTTCTGCAGCAGTAGGAGGCTTCTAATTGCCCCTGAGCATTTCCAGTGCCATTGTCTAACTCAGGGCGATGGAGTCTGGGACACAAATCACTTCCCCATCACTAATGGGGAGTGGGAGGAAGGGGTTGGAGGGCAGTTCCCCCAGGAGAGGTAAGGGAAGTCCCATCCCAGCAGCTGGGAGTTGACAGTGACACAAGCTCTCATGAGCTGCTTGTGATTGGGGATTTTCTCAGCTGAGGAAGGAGCTGGTGCCATGACCCAGAAGTTACTCAGAACCTGCAGTTCCCCAGGCTGGGTGTGTGAGCAGAGCTGAGAAGACAGAGGGCCTGAGGCAGTGACAGACAAGGGAGGTGTCAGACTCATGAATTGGGCTCCCTGGAGGCTGGTGGGACTGGGTATAGCTGTGCTATAGTCATTATTCACCTATGCTGGGCGAGCCGGTCCACAGCCCCTGGGTAGTTGCCCCAGGCTCAGCCAGTGCTGCCACATCCTCACTGCTCTGGGACCTGAGCTGCCAGGTGTAGAGGGTTTGGGGTGCAACTGTGCACCTTCGAGCTGGAGCAGGGTCTGCAGTCATTGCCTGCTCTAGTGTGTGGGTCTCAGCCCCAAGTGCTGCAACACTGGAAGCCCCTTGGGCAGCTTCTGCTTCCCCCTCCAGCTACTGCTTACTCAATCTCCCTCGCCCCGTTCTCACCTGCATTCGCTCTCCTGCTGCTTCCCGGCAGGTGGCAAAGACCCACTCCGGTGGGTTGGAGTTCCCCAGAAGCTGCTTGACGAATTCCAGACCAATTCCTTGATTGGCCCCGGTCACCAGAACGCTGCAGAGATTCAAGCCAGCCATGGTCCCTCCCTGCCTCTGCTCAGTGAGAGCTGCCCTAGTCAGAGCCCTGAGTTCCCTGCCTGCTCACAGCTGGGGTTATGGAATGATACATCCAGGGAAATAACTCTGCTGCTATCAGGTGACAAAACAGAAAGTGCTCCAATAAGCCAGACCTTATTTGTCTATTTGTTAGTCCTCCTCTCAGGTGAGCGGGTTGGTCGGTTTGGTTTGGTTTGCTACTTCCTCATCTTTTGGTGCAGGGCCAATCAAGTTCTGGCTACCTTCCTGTGCAGAAGGGCAACACCGCTGCGGTGACCGTGCCCTGACCGAGGAGTCACTGCAATGATGATCCATTTTCCACAGCTGTCAGAGGTGCTGTACGCAGAAGAGGGAGAAAGTGGGAATGAGTGAAGGACTGTAAGATTATGTAGATGGAGGCCAGGATTTTGCAGTAGAGTTCTGTGGCTTGTTAATTTTGGCTCCAAAGCGGAGGGCAAGGCTGTGCACGGCTAAGGATGTAGATGTGTATTTGTAGAGGTAATGACAATGGGTCAGGTGCCTGTACCCAGCCCCGCTAGAGCTGGAGAAGACCTTACACTGTTGCAAGAGACAAGGTCGGGTTCTTGTCAAGGAGTCTCTTCCACAATCCAAGGCAGCACTTTCCCGAGAGTGACCGTGTTTCCGTTTGCTGAATACGGGACACCCGTAAAATTCCTCAAGTTTGAGCAAGTTCAGTTGGATTCCAGCAGAACGCAGGCTGCAGGGTCACACGCCCTCCCCAGATTTCTGTCAGGGTTCCCATCAGAATGTGCCCAGCAGCAATTTTTGTAATGTGTGTCGGAGGAAAGAGACAGGAGCTGCTTCCAGCCACAGCATATGGGGTGGGTGGGAGGGATGACTTGGCCCATGGCTTTGCAAAGCTCCTCTTTTCTCCCCACCCTCCACTGTGGCTGGAAACAAGTTGTCCTTTCTCATCTGCACAGAGTCAAAAGGCAGCAAACAGCTCCAGGCTGCTGCTGTCCACCGACATAAGCCAGCCAGCTCACGTCCCCAGCTCCAGTGTGGACAGGCATTCTGTCTGTACTGTCCGTGCGCCTGGATCATTTCTGTGTTTCCGGTTTCCATAGGCTGCTTTCCAGGTTGGGTCTATCACAGAGGCGGCATATTGCCTTCTGCCCTGGAAATGATCCCGTGTGCTGATTCTCAGCCAGTCATTCCCAGGCTGCTCTGTGGAGCACTGGTGCTCCATGCAATGGGAATGGTTGTTCTGGGAAAGAATTTCCATGCTCGTGATGAACTCTTTCATATTCAAATTCGACACATTAACATGTGGTTTCACTCAGGATGCAAATTTTCTGAGATACTCTAGGGGCTCTTTTGCATACTTGGCTTCATCTAATTCTTGACTCCCCCCTCGTTCCGCCACCTTCTCTCTGATTTGCCGACGTTGATAATGATTTTTTTCTGATTTGTCAACCTTGATGACTATTTTTGGTTCTCTGTGCCTTAAATATTGAGTGAGTTCTGCTATGGCTCTGGTCTGAAGAAGTGGGTCTGTCCCATGAAAGCTCACCTAATAAATTATTTTGTTCGTCTTTAAAGTGCTACTTTACTGCTTTTTTGGTTCCAAAGAGAGAAAGTTTAATTAAACTCCATTTGTAAAAACACTCTGGACATGGGGAAGAAAAGGAGCCAGGGAAGCCGGATTTGTCCTGCAGGGGTCTGAAGATCAATGACTCAAAAGAGAGTGTATGTCACTTGCATGCAGAGGAACGGCAAAGCCCAGGGCAGGAAGAGGAGAGTGCTTGTGCTGCCAGCGGGAGAGAGCTCACTCCATCCGTCTCCTCAGGCTGAAGGCAGTGGTAACAGGAGCCTTTTGGGTACCCACAGCTTTGAGTCTCTTCCTTTCCCACAGTGGCCTATTTTCAGGATCTGCTTCTTCTCAAGCAACCCCTTTCTCCTTCTGCACAGCCCAACTTCTGTCTGATACACGCAGGATGTGGGGCCACTTTAGCCTCTCTTTTGCAGGGGCTATGGGAGTGCGCCACTTCAGAAGATGCTGTGATGTGGGGGGTATGTGTGTGTGTTTATGTGAACGTCTCACAGAGGGTGTGGGGCTCCTGCTGGGGGTAAGTTGGCAACCAGGTAACACCTTTGTACTGCAGATAAAGGGGGAGGTGGAGCCCAAGCAGTTTAAATTGAAACTGGGAGGTGGGAAGCAGTTAGTCTGGGCTGGAAGGGAGAGAGACAAAGGAGGGAGCAAGGACCCAGCTCTGGGGGCCCTCAGGGCCTCCTCTCACCAGCATGGATTGGACTGGCTGCCTCTGCCTGCTGTACTAACTCTTCTGTAAGATGCTGTGTCCTGTCAGCTAATAAACCTGCTGTTCTCCTGCTGAGTAAGAGTCACTCCTGCCTGCAGATGGGGTGCAGAGCTTGGGGAAGCCTGAACCCCATGACAGATATAAATGAGGCAGTGATATGAATATGCAGCAACTCATTCACATGAAGTCAACCTCAGGCACTTCAAGAGCACCAGTGATGCACAATTGCTGAAGTGACCCTGTCTGATTTTAAAAGCCCACATTTTCATTTATCTTGAGATTGACAGTCAGGAAAAAGGGCTTTACCCCAGCTAGAATTTGCACCCAGAATCCTTGGCTTCAGAGGCCCACGCCTTATCCATTAGGCCACTCAGGTAGGTAGAAGCAATAAGGGATAAATTTCTCTCTCAAAAACGTTCATTTCTTACCTTGGAAGACAAAACATTTGCTCTTTCTTTGTGTTTGTTCTTTCTTTGTTCAGAATCTGAGAAATGCCCAGAGACTAACTCTGCAGTAGCAACAAAGCAGTGACCCACACCCAGCTAGATGTTAAGTTACCATCCCTGGTCATTCAC
The DNA here is from genome assembly GCF_033958435.1 of Carettochelys insculpta. Lineage (NCBI taxonomy): Eukaryota > Metazoa > Chordata > Testudines > Carettochelyidae > Carettochelys > Carettochelys insculpta. The sequence goes on from NW_027439072.1 coordinate 905,501, forward strand.
TAGGAATGGACATGTAGGCGAAAGGTTCACAATGGCCATGAAAGGCAGCTGCTCAATGGGCTGGACACCATGAGCTGCTTGGCTCTGACACACACCGAGGATCTTTCTGGCACCCAGAGGAGCGTGTAAAGAAAAGGATATTGACATGATCATTTCTCCTCTCCTCCTGTACCTACACTGAAGGCAGCAACAATATTGGAAAGACAAAGAAGCCTTTGACGTGGCCTAATTGGAAAAGCATCCCAGGAAGCACAAACTGCTAGAAGTTATGGGGAAGGGAAACCTTCCAATCTGGCTCAGGATGAGCACATTTAGGAATTAGACTGGAATTTCTCTTTTCTTTCTCTTGTCACAGTTCTGGACTCCTGCACCAATTCCACCTGGAAACACATGCAACTGATCTTTTTGTGGGGAATAAATCTCAGCTACTGCAGTTTTGATTGACTTTTGGGGAATCTGTGCAAGGAAATGTGCAGGGAACTGGGCTTGTTGACCTCGTGAGGTCCCTTCCACTTCTAGTACTCTATGAAAAAGACTGGAGGATAGTCACCCCTTTGATTTACTGAGGGACTCATGAAGGAGCTTAGTCTGATAAGAGGGTCTACAGCTGTGTAGTGTAAGCCTTTTGTCAGAATGAGTCGGCAGCAACCAGGGTCTGTTTCAACATCTAGGGGTCCCTTTTCATCTATCTCACATAGAACCGGCTGAAGCCCCCACCCAGAAGCCTGGGAAATTCGCAGAGCCCTGGGTGTCTCCAGGGGCAATGCTTCCCCACTCACAAGCACAGAGTCTGAGTGTAGAAAATGTGCTTTTAATGAAGAGGCAGAAAAGTCACATGTCATAAGCTTGGGAAAATACCACACCCAGAATTCAAAACCAAGCCTCAAGTAAGTGTCCCAGCTCAAGCAGATGGAGCAGTGCCCTTTGCCTCTCAGGCTCAGTCATCCTATACTGGAAAGAGCCAATCCACACACCCAAACGTTCTCCCTACCCACTTCAAATGCCCCACTTCCAAGTCTTCCCAGTCCCTGCACTCCCTGACACATCACTTTTGACTTGTCTATGCTCACCCCTTCATAAAACTAAACAGGAAGAAGGGACATTTGAAGAATAGGCGGTCCTTTCGATGGGCCCCCCTCTACACAGATGGTACTAGATTCGAAAGTGGCCCTGTCCTCCATTATGCTTATGAGGCACTGCATGTTGATGGCAGAACCTCATTGTCATCTTCCGACCTCACTCATTACCATGCCCCTTCCGAAAGGAAGTGGCTTGTGTAGACATGGCCCTTGAAGCATTCCCTCTCTGAACTGGAGGTAATGCAACCTTTGTGCTGGACCGGCGTTCCGCTTCTAACAAGATGAATTCTAACAGAATAGTTTTTGACCCATTTTTAGGTCCACCTTCTAACAGCAGGGGGAAGAAATAGTCAAACCAGTTTTACCGCTGTATAGCCCAAAGGCTTCCAGCAAGCTGAATCAACCACTATTCCAACCCTTTTTCACTTCATAATGCTTCCATGAAGGGATCCCTCTGTAATCCATATCTTACACAGCAGTCATGAGTGCCCTGTAGCCCACAACAACTTCAAGCACTGGTGAGACTCCACAATTCTTACCCTGGGGAAAGTCAGAAAATGTGACTTTCCAACAACAAGTTATTTACAAGATAGGAAAGCGCTTTGCTTCACTTGATCCCATCATGCTTTGTTTTCAAGGCATTACATGGGCGCACCTTTACATTTTCATGCCAATGATCTCTGAAGGACACCTTCCCCAAATCCTTCAGCAGTACTAAGCTCCTGTTGGCACATTCTTTACAGGAAGAAGAACATTTCTGAGAAGCAGGAGATTAGCTGGTGTCTCCCTGCAGAGAGTTCATGAGCAGGGCGGGGGACCGTGCATGCACTTCACCTAGCTGTGCCTCTTCACTCTGCCAGCCATGTGACAAAAAAGCAAAAAGGGGCTACTTGCTAGTGAAGAGGAGACAGTAAGGTGTGTTCTGGGGCACTCAGAAATCCCAAAGTCAGACTGTCAGGGTTTAAAGGAGTAACAACCCTCCAGAACACACTCTGGCAAGCAAGTAATGAAGCCTAGGTCTCTGATGAGACAGCTCCCTGCAGCCCTATTGACAGTCCCAGAGCAGCTGATTGGCTGGCTGGCCCTACTTTAGCCAGCACAGGAAGAAAAAGCTGTGGAAACAACCAGTGAGAACTCACAAATTTACAGCTTCTTACCAAGGCCATTGATGACCTCTGTCCCTACACAACTTGCAGGGGAAAGAAGAACCAGGCAGCAGTTCTCTGTCTGTGCTGGAGTTCACAGAAGCAATGAATGATGGTTTCCCTCCCCTGGGACTCAGCAGGTACAGTTACAGTCCCCTCTATCTGGCACCCGATTCTCACTCTGATAATCTTTTGGTTGATCTGGAGCTGCTGGACTTGTGGAGGTTATTTCATCTCCTCCAGCAGTTACTTTCTTTCCCATTCCCAGAGTCTGGGCTGGGCTGAATGGGTGGGGAACCAGCCAGAGGGGAATTTTAACCCAAACTTGGCTCTTCTGAGCATCTCGAGCACAATGGTTCTCAACTTGTTCACTACTGTAGGCTGCATATGAAACCACAGTGTGTAATGTGGGCTGTGTCCAATACTACCTTTGTGTTTGTGAGGATGTCACAAGTGGGTGCTGACTGAGCTGCAAACAGGTCACAGACTGTGAACCACTGCTGTGGTGTGGATCTACTGGAGCTGATGTGGAGCCAGCCAGAGGAGGCAAGTGTCATTTTGCAAACAAAGAGGGCAGAGCAGGGACAAGGGAACTCAGCTTTTCAATTTTCTAAGCTGAGTGTGATGCTCCTCAGGGACACCCAGGATTGTGAGGGACCTGCTCCCACCAGCCTGTGGTACCGTACAAGCAAGGCACTAACAAACTTTCACACACTTTATTTCCAAAAGTGAGACCCCTTGACAAAGATGCTGCACCATTTTTTAGCTCTCTGTAAGGCCCCTGCTAATCTTCTAACTTCTTCTTCATGTTCTCTGTGTTTCCAGACTGCCAGCAGCCTGGATTCACAGTTCTAGTAATTACAAGCAGTCTTACACCTAAAGCACCACATTCCCTCCCCTCTTGAGAAGCCCTCTTCATTTTAAAATAAAACTGATTCTAACTACAGCAACAAATATGGAATAAGCCACTGTACTGTTGGCAGAAATACTACATCGAAAACACTGTAAATACTACATACCATGGTCTCTAGTCTAGACAGGGGGTCGTTTGGATCTGGCAGACCTTCTCTCAAATCCAGTTCCTGATGCAATATCTTGTTGTGTTGGCAAGTACGGTGAAGTCATCCAGTGGGGCTGGGTGTTGGCATCATCTCCTTTTGGTGCACAGGCAGGTTTCCAAAGGACCCCGCAGACTTTGAAATCCCCCTATTCCTATCAGCAGAGTAGCTGGCCATTAGCATGGTTATTTTGAGGTTTTGGCCAAATGTGGCCAAAGCCCATTTGTCCTTATTGATCCTCATGACATTTCTTTTGACCCCACCCTGCAATTTATCCAAGTCACTCAGGACCTTATGCCTACCCTCCAGCAGATCTACCTCTTCCCCTCGTTTAGGGTCATCTGCAAATTTGCTAAGGGTGTAGTATTCCCCCTCATCCAGCTTTTCAATAAAGATGTTGAACCTTGCAAGACAGAGAATTGATCATGAGGACATCATATTTGAAACCCATCTCCAAACAGAGATGTCAGTTCCAAATGTTGTGGTCTGGCCATCAATGCAGCTTTCTATCCATCTTCCAGTTGACAAAGAGATGGCAGTGGTGGGATTTGAACCCACGGCTCCAATGAGACTGGAGCCTAAATCCAGCGCCTTAGACCACTCGGCCACACTACCTACAAAAGGTGCCTCCTGTGAGCATCAGCCTCTCTTGACATTTCCTGAGTTTCAGAACAGTTTACACCAAGAGGACACAGGAAGTTTTAAAAAGCCTCATATGTCATACCTAGCGAAAATGTCAGCATGTTTTCAATAAAAGGGAGCTGTGACACAGTATTCCAAAAAGATGGCTTTTAGCACATCCTAACCTTCCCCTGCTGTCTCTCTCGGCTGCTTTTTATCCCAGATCACACTGAGGAAGGTGATGGGGATTACTGGTCATGATACTCTTAAAGCTGGAGTCACAGTTCCTGGGTGCAGCTGCCATCCTCTGCTCTGGCAGCTGAGCCTTTGAAGGGCTCCCCACGTGGGCAAGGGTGAGCAGTGACTTGTGGATGGACGTGATGGGAGGGGAACCCAACACAGATAGAACTTCTGTAGCTTTGTGGCTGTTACATTTGCTTTACGCATGCAATGTACTTGGTTTAAAGCCCCATGAAAACAGCAGCGCTTTGGTTGCTTTGCTCCCCTTTGGGGCTGAGAAGAGCTGGTCTCATTCTGTCTCCGGGGTAAACCCAACGGCTGTGTGAAAAAGGGTAGAGGTATCAGCAGAGCATATACGTCGCTCTCAGACTGGGGAAGCTACACAAGTTCAGCCGGTCTTTTTCAGGAGGCTTGTGTCTTGGCCTCCTCTGCCCTTGAGGATTGACCTACTGAGGCCGGCTCTCCTGCTGGCCTCCTTTGCGTGACTTGCTAAAGGAAGAAGTGAGGCTGGAAGGGGGCAGAAGAAGGAAGTAAAGCTGAGGCAGGCAGGAGAGCAGCTTAGCACCTCAGTGCAGTTAATGGAGCACCACTCTCTCTCCTGCCAAAGCCTGTGCAGGTGAGGCTGGCTGCAGGGGGGCAGAATCCTGTGCCTGTCCAATGGTGCTCCAGGAATGGCCCCTGGTACCCCAGGAAGAGAAGTGGGATTCTGGGTGGAAGGAAAACAAGCAAAGCTCTGTCTGAGTGAGTAAGGAGCAGGTCCTGGGTGGATTGGGCAGTGGTGGTCTTGAGGGGCTCTCTGTCAGCCTTGGGGCAGCAGGGACCACTGTCCCTTTGTGACTGAGCCAGGCTGGTGGTTCATGGCTTTGGATGTGTCTGGTTGTGAGCAACTGGGACCACAAACCCTCCACCTGCCTGTGTGATGGGCAGATGTGCTTAATATGACATTTGAGGGAAATGGTTTAGCTGTCAAATATCAGAACCTCTTTTCTGTGTGTGAACAGCCTTTGTAGCTGGGTGCAGGATGTGTCTGTCCGTCTGTCTGTCTGTGCTACAGAGCGTGTGGCAGGCTTGTGGGTCACACTCACAGACGATTGGGCAATACGCTGCCTCGCCTGCTTCATGGCCCATCCTGTAGCACCTGCTCTCTTGTTGGCTCATTGGGAAAGCGAGGGGTACAGCTGAAGGCTCAGCAGCTCGGCTTTGCATGAAGTGTGGGCGTCTCAATTATCGGTAGCAGCCGAGGGCAATTTGAGGCCCTGTGGTCAACATCTAGCCTGTTAGCCCCCTTGTCTGTACGCTTCAGTCCAGGGTCATGCTGACACTGCACATCTGTGTTCTGAAGCATCTAAACGCTGGGCTTGAGATAGGCGCGTCTGTGCTTTCAAACGCTCTAAGACTGTGCTGTTCCTTTGTGCTGTGTGCTCAGAGGCACCGAAAAGGGGCAAGATGGAGTAGAGCAGGGGGATTGTGTCTGGTTACAGGACCCCAGGGGCTCCCGGGCGGGACAGTCACACGGACACCTGCCTCAGGCCCTGTGGCTGCTGCTGCAGGCTGATCTATTGCTCTCAGTGTCAGAGAGAGGGGAGTTTGACATTCAACCCCAGAAGCAAGTGTCTGCCCCTTTCCCAGCTGTGCACAGCCCAGCTCATCCCAGCTGCTGGGAGAGACCAGAGCCCCTGAGCCAGCCTTGGGGACAGGCCTTTCTCTCACAGGCAGCTGCCCATGTCAGTGGCTGCAGCTGAACCAGGGCTTCCCACACCTCGTCCCCATGTCTGGCCGGGGCACTGCACCCCAGCTGTTTTTGGGGCCCTGCTCACCTCAGGAAGCCGCACTGCAGGGGACAGGAGTGAGAGTAGAACTGTTGGGCCAAATCTGCCCATCCTGTTTCCCTGGCCAACCAGCGAGGTGCAGAAAAGTTCCTGGCAGGATTGACTTTGGGAAGGATGAAAAACTTGGAGCACATGAAGATGAGGTGGTGAAAGTAATTGATTGCTAATCCATTGTGCTCTGCCTACAGGGGTTCAAATCCCATCCTCATTGCATCTATCCTTTAAATCCACTTTGGTACTATCCTTTAAATCCACTTTGGTACCAAATGACTGGAAGACGGCCAATATAACACCAATATTTAAAAAAGGCTCTAGAGGAGATCCTGGCAATTATAGACCGATAAGTTTAACATCAGTACCAGGCAAATTAGTAGAAACACTAGTAAAGAGTAAAATTGCAAGGCACATAGAAGAGCACGAATTGTTGGGCAAAAGTCAGCATGGTTTCTGCAGAGGGAAGTCGTGTCTGTCTAATCTATTAGAATTCTTTGAAGGGGTTAATAAACATGCGGACAAGGGGCACCCAGTGGACATAATATACCTAGATTTCCAGAAAGCCTTTGACACGGTCCCACACCAAAGGCTTTTATGTAAATTAGGTGGTCATGGGATAGGAGGAAAGGTCCTTTCATGGATCGGGAATTGGTTAAAAGACAGAAAACAAAGGGTGGGAATAAATGGTAAATGTTCACAATGGAGGGGGGTAACTAGTGGTGTTCCCCAGGGCTCAGTCCTGGGACCGATCCTGTTCAACTTGTTCATCAATGATCTGGAAAATGAGGTAAGCAGTGAGGTGGCAAAGTTTGCAGATGACACCAAGTTGTTCAGGACAGTCAAAAGCAAAAGGGATTGTGAAGAACTACAAAAAGATCTCAGCAAACTGAGTGATTGGGCAGCAAAATGGCAAATGAAATTTAATGTGGGTAAGTGTAAGGTAATGCATGTTGGAAAAAATAACCCAAATTACACGTACTACATGATGGGGTCAAATTTAGCTACGACAGATCAGGAAAGGGATCTTGGAGTTATAGTGGATAGTTCTCTGAAGACATCCACGCAGTGTGCAGCGGCAGTTAGTAAGGCAAATAGGATGTTAGGAATTATTAAAAAAGGGATCGATAATAAGACAAAAGATATCATACTTCCCCTATATAAAACTATGGTACGCCCACATCTCGAGTACTGCGTGCAGATGTGGTCTCCTCACCTCAAAAAAGATATATTGGCATTAGAAAAGGTTCAGAAAAGGGCGACTAAGATGATTAGGGGCTTGGAAAGGGTCCCATATGGGGAGAGGCTAGAGAGACTGGGACTCTTCAGTTTGGAAAAGAGGCGATTGAGGGGCGATATGATAGAGGTATATAAAATCATGAATGGTGTGGAGAAAGTGAATATAGAAAAATTATTTACCTTTTCCCATAATACAAGAACTAGGGGACACCAAATGAAATTGATGGGTAGTGGGTTCAAAACTAATAAAAGGAAATTTTTCTTCACACAGCGCACAGTCAACCTGTGGAACTCCTTGCCCGAGGCGGCTGTGAAGGCCAGGACTCTATTAGGGTTTAAAAAAGAGCTTGATAAATTTTTGCAGGTCAGGTCCATAAATGGCTATTAGCCAGGGATAAAGTATGGTGCCCTAGCCTTCATAACAAGGGCAGGAGATGGATGGCAGGAGATAAATCACTTGTCTTCTGTTCTCCTTCTCTGGGGCGCCTGGCATTGGCCACCGTCGGCAGATGGGATGCTGGGCTTGATGGACCTTTGGTCTGACCCAGTATGGCCATTCTTATGTTCTTATGTTCTTATGTTCTTTCTTGATTTCCAGCCCCATTGTTTGCAACTTCCAGCACACGTGAGTTTGCTGCCTCCCAGCTTCTGTGTTGGGCAGACTCCAAGCACAGGACACCTCTGTGAGGCTGAGCTGAGCTCTGGCTGCCAGAGCTGGGGGGTGGGATGATTTCATTTGCCCTGGAAGTGCCAAGCCTGACTGAAGTGTCAGCTCCACTCAGCTCTGCCCCCTTCAGGGCTGCTGTGTGGGGCCGAGTAGGGCCCCAAACACAGCCAGGGGTGTAGTTCCCTGGCAAGGAAGGGGCAGCCCTGACTCAGCTGAGGTCAGGCACAGGTGCAGCTGCCTCTGAGTGAAGGGCTGGTTCCCCAAGGCTTGATGCAGTGCTCTGGTCTCTCCCAGCTCCTGGGCTGGGCAGTGCACATCTGGGAAAAGAGCAGATACTTGCCCGGGGGAAGGAATGTTTCTCTGCCCCTGACAGCAATAGATCCAGCCACAGGGCATGGGGCAGGTCTCCATTCCACTGTCTCACCCTGGGCAAGCCCTGAATTCTTCTGTGCTTCTCAGCAGCTGGGGAAAAGCCTCTTTGGGACATATCTCCTGCTCCACAGCTGAAAGGAGCACACAGGAGCTGCTGGGTTCAGCACCCAGGGGTGCCAGGCTGCTACCTTCTGCAGCCCCTGGTGTTGGCCCTGACAGGACATGGGGCTGGAGGGACCTTTGTTCTGACCCACAATGGATGTTCTGAAGGTTCACATGCTGGTGACAGGCCAGTGCTTCAGGCCCCCTGGACACTCCTGTCCTTCTGGGAAAGGAGGAGCTCTGGGCTTTCAGGTCAAACTGCACATGGCGGCTGCCACACTGTGGGGTGGCTCTTGCAGTGCTGCTGAGCCCGGCTTTGTGTGCTGTGTCTGAGACTGGAACCCCCAAGCCCCTTTGGGGTAACGACTGCAGCAGGAGAGGTCAGTGTTCCAGCCCCAAAGCAGCCAGACCCACTGAAATGCTGGAGAGTCCAGGGAAACACTTCCCTGCCCCTGGGTTGTTTTCACCAGCTAAACTCCCTTCCAGCATTGACCTGAGTGAGACACTGACATGGCCACTTCCCAGCCCCAGCCCTGGGCACTCACCCACGAGCACTAGTAAATGTTCTACCCCTGGAGCGCATGACCCTCAGAATAAGCAAATGTCCTGACCCGCACAGCTCATTCCAGAAACCACAAACTCTCTGCAGCTGCCCATGGCTCCTTTCCACCGAGGCTGGTGAGATGAACTGGTTATTGGGAGTCTCCTAATGCTCCCATGAGGGGTTCAAGTCCTGCGGTACCTTTTAGCTCACCTTTGCTTGTTGTCCTGGCTGCAATGGACAAATAGGCTCTACGATGCCCAGAGGGCTGTGCAGGGGTCAGCCTGGAGGGTGGGGGGTTGCTGGGTGTCACTGTTGGTATCACCAAAAGAATTCCAAATGCCTCTGTCCAGGGGTGCTGGTGACTGGCAGTAACCTGCTGTTACTGTTCTTGGCATCCTCTGTGTTTCTGTGCCCTTCACCTGCCTGGTCACACAGATTTGCTGAGCTACTTGGGCAGGTGAGATACATGCAACAGGGCTGGTTGTGTCAACTGCACAAGTCTGCCACTTGCGAGCATTTTGGTGGATGTTCCATTTTCTGGGAGCAGCCGCAGTGGAGATGTCGTTGTCTCCGGCAATAAGAGTTCAAACTGGGGCTCGTGGGGTAGATTTTTGTGCTTCCTTTCATGCTTACTAAACTGTGCTGTGCATGGGCTGTGCCCCAAGGGGTCTGTTCCCTCTGGGTGCCCAGAGGTAAACTCACAAATGAGCCTTTTGGGGGAAGGAGTCACTCACGGGACCTCTCTCCCCTTCAGTCTCAGGGTGAATTACTGACCCATGGCTGTGGGGCTGGCATCAGCCTGGCTCACTCGTCTCTTGCTTCGGTAGCTCTGAGCCAATGTGTGAGACTCGGCAGTTATGTCTCTTTGTTTCTCTGCTGCATTGGTCCTTTCTGCAGCTCCCTCTGTGGGAGGACTCTGCCTGGCCCTCTGCCCAGCTCTGCCCCCTGCCTGGTGACTATTTACTGCTCAGAACCACAGGCTTGTTCCTGGGCCTGGTTCAGTCCCTGTTGCTGCTGGCTGAGTGAGACACGGCCTAGGTGTGTCAGCCTGCACCAAGGGCATTTCTGTGTCACACTCCTGAGTCCCCCACCTGTGGGTCTGGTTCTCCTGCCCAGTGCAGCCCATGGCAAGCAGAGCCCTGCGCATGTGCAGCGTACTGCACCTTTGTGTGATCGATGGGAACAGAAACCTGAGCCTCGGAGGCTGGGAACTGAGGTAGCTGAGGGACGGGTTTGCTCAGTTTTTGCACATTTGCAGAGGAAAGTGTGAAGTGTTTAAATCCATGTCAAGCATCCAGTGCAACCCCAAAACAAACTGGAGCCAGAGGTGAAAATGGATTTCCATTAAGAAAACCATCCAAACAGGGGCACCTGGGATAGCTTCATCTGCAGTCAAGTGTTCCACCACTGAGCCAGGCTCTCTATCACTGGAAAATGGTGAGAGGTTTGTTATTATGCAGAGGACGCTCCAGCTTTCCTAGCAGCAACGTGCCTCTGACTATATGACTGGGAAAGGGATCATTGGAAATTGTGCTGCCAGAGCAGTTTAAAAGGTGTGTGACACTGTGAAAGTATTGAACCCCAAACGGATTAAATGTCACTGGTACGGGCATGTTCAATGCATCCCAGCACCTTCTTACTGAAAACAGTGCGCTCATATTGTCACGAGGGCTGACGTGTTAGCACTGCAAAAGCTCTGCTGTCCAGCACCTCAGGGAACCAGGCTGCTGGGTCACCACCTGTGCCAGGTAGAGAAGTGACTGACACTGACTGCAAACCCAACTATATCTGATTGATTGGTGGGTGTCCTGCAGTAGGTTTTTTCCTCGTTCTTTGTAACCACTGATGTTGCTTCAAGTGGCTGGGAGAGAACTGTCCCACGTATGCCGGTAATCTGCCCCCCTGAGGGGCTGTAACTCTGAGTAGGAGAAGCCAGGTCAGCAGGGGACAAGCTGTAACATGCACAGGGAGAAATAAAGTTTCATCAAACCCCGTCTGAGCGTTTGTGAAACCACTCTGGGTTCAGGGAGGGAAAGGAGGTGGGAAAACAGTTTGTTCTGCAGGATACTCAAGATCAACGACTCAAAAGGGGCCCTGGATAAGGGAGTGTAGCTCAGTGGTAGAGCATTTGACTGCAGATCAAGAGGCCCTTGGTTCAAATCCAAGCACTCCCTTTGAAAGACAGTTACTGACCTCCCTGTTTCCAACACACTCTTGTTTCCTATTCTATGGGAATTCTTTAAACAGAGCTGAAGCCTCAACAATTGCTAGTGTTGACACACACAAATCTTGCAAACCTGTCCCTTAGCTGGCAGTAGATAGTGACTTGAGCAATTTTGGGCCTCATACCTATAAAGAGGTTCTTGTCCCTGGTTAACGAAATGTATCACATTCAGGCCTGTGTATCTGTGAAGCTTTAAGTGCACGTAGAGAGGATGTTGATCACTCTGTGAATTCACAGCCAGGGCTGTGGTGTCCTCCCTCACCCACATCCTCCTCTACAATCACCACCAGCCTTTCCAGTCTCTCCTTCTCCACCAGTTCTCTCCAGGCTGGTCACTTTCAGAGAAAAATGAACCTGCCTCCTCACTCTGGAGTTGCAGCGAGAGGGGCGGAGATGGACGTGTGGTGAGGAGAGCAGGGGAAGTGGAGCAGGAAGCAGTGTCCTGAGAGGTGAAAGAGCAGGAGGGGGGCAAGGAGGGCAGGGGAGCAGCCTGCCAAGAGTCAGAGGTGCTCAGAAAGGGCTTAAACTGCAGGTTCCATGGTGCAATGATTGGCACTCAGCACTCTGAGCTCAGCTCTCAGGGGGACCTGTGTGTGGTTTGTGATACATCTCTGTCAGGGCTGGGCTTCTTTCTCCCCAGCTGCCCCCGCGTGAGGGCTTCTCCCTCCTGCCTGCTGAATTGGTTCCCCTGCAGCTGGGTCTCTGCTTGGGCTGGTTCACCAACTTTTCTGTGATACGTTGGGGCCCCAGAAATGTCCTGTCTGGTTGGAGATACAGGAGGACCTGTGGCTGGTGCTGCAGGCTGACCTGTTGCTGTCAGAGGCAGAGTGGGGAGTGTGACATTCACTCCCTCAGGGCAATTATCTGCCCCTTCCCCAGCTCTGCACTGCCCAGCCCAGCCCAGCAGCTGGGAGAGACCACAGCCCCTGAGTCAGCTGTGGGGACAGACCCTTCCCTTACAAGCAACTGGCCATGTCCCTGTCTGCAGCTGAGTCACAGCTGCCCTTTTGCCTGTGCCTGGTTGAAGCACCATATCCCCCCGGTGTGTTTGAGTCCCTGCTCAGCTGCGGTGAGTGTGGCACTGTGGGGCTCACACAGGGGACAGGCTGGGCTCTATGGGGGATAATTAAACCATCCCACCCCACCCTTACACCGTCAGGTTGTGCTTGGAGTCTGCCCAGCAGAGGAGCTGGAACCCAGCAGGGCCAGCCATGGGGTGTGTAGGTGTATAGGCTGGCTTGGAACCAGAGGTTGGTGAGCCTGAGTTCCCCCAACAGCCACTGATGGAGTAGCATAGACTGGGCTTGTGGCAGGGAAAAAGGGGACTGTCTGGTGCACTGGGGGAGTGGCAGAGAATTGAAGGGCCTTTAGCCCAGAAGATGGGAAATGCCAAGTTATCCAAAACACAGCTGAGTCGCACAGTGGGCATTGGTGGCCTCTGCTAGCAAGTGGTCCTACCTCAGTGAACAGGAGGGGGTGTAGTCATTGGCAGGAGCTGCATCCTGCAGAGCTAATGCCTTGGCTGAGCCATACACTGGAAAGCAACTGCTCCATCACACTGAAAAAATGAACAGAAGGAAAATAAGAATGAGAATCAGAAGAATAAGAAAAAAGTAAGAATAGATAAATAAATAATCATCATAATAAATAAATAAGAAGAAAAAACCCTCAAAGACAATCTGGAAGAAGCAGATGAAGGGCTTATCTGGGTTTTGAACACAAGACTTCTGGCACCATAAGGGAGTGTCATACCCCCAGACCAAAAGCACCTTTTTAGAAGGTGTGTAGTGAATGTGCTCGAGGACCAGGTTTGAACAAATAGCCAGTGCTCTGATAAGTACCGCACCTAACTTCACCTTTCCAAGGTCATTTCCAAGGTCTCTTCACAGCTCTGAAGCTAGAAACCAACTTCACACTCTGAACAAATCACAAACCACACTGTGGGGGAGAAAAACGTCAGGAAACACGCAGTCAAGGAGAGCAGCAAACACACTGTTTGGGGGGACCATCAGGGAGTTCAACTCAAGACTTCTTGCGCTCCGAGTAACACTCGGCCTTGCAAAACACCCAGGCTGTGGAGGAAAAACAAACATCGTTTCTCACACCAACTCCACCTGATTTCACCTTGCCAAACCCTTCCCCACACTCCCTCCTGCCAGGAGGGAGATTCACACACCCTGATCTGGGTGGACTGGTGGTGCTGGGCTTAGTCCTTCACAGCCCCTTTACCTGCCTCTTCTGTATGACTCTACCCAGCACAAGCCAAGATTTCCCTGCTGCCTTTCAGGATGCAAACACCAGCAAAGCTGGACAGGTGTTGGGGCTGGCAGGGAATCGGGTGTGGGTCTTGGTGTCCTCTGTGCTGCTGGGACTGTCACCTACCTGCTCTCACAGATTTGCTGAGCTTCATGGGCAGGTGCTGTACATGCAACAGGGACAGTTTTGTGAACTGCAAAAGTCTGCAGCTTGCTCGTTTTTTGGCGGATGATCATTCAGAGTCTATCAAATGTGTCACATTCAGCCGAATGGTGTCTGCACACTTTGGAAATGTGTTTGCAGAGAGCATGTCAGTTACTCTGTGAATTCACAGCCAGGTCTATTATGTCTTCCTTCGGCCGAATATTCCTCTCCAATCACCCCCAACTTTTCCAATCTCTGCACCTCCGTTATTTGTCTCCAGCTGGTTATTGTAAAAGGAGAATGGCCCTATCTCGTCACTCTGGGGCCTTCAGAGAAATGTGGCCCTGCAGCCCGTTGGAGTCAGCAGCGAGAAGCACAGAAGCACCAGGGATGGCTGTGCTGGTGGAAGGGGAAATGCATTCAGGTACAATGACGGGTTGCAGAATTCAAACAGCAACCCGGCTTCCAGCACACGGGGGGGATTGGGGCTGTCTATGCGTAGCCATTTGCAATGGCACAAGAGAGCACCATGAACAACTCCCCTCCCCCAGGGAGGGAAAGGGAAAGGCTGTGACCAGGAGGCTGGATTTGAAAGAGGAAGTCGGGGCCATGGATCAAGGGCAGGGCTGGGATGCAGATCTCAGACCCCTTCCCCAAATATATCTGTCTACCCCTGCTCTGACACTGTGTTCTGCTTTAGGTGTCTGGCTGCCTCCAGCATGGGCTGAGCTCAGGGGCACTTGGCTCTGCCTCTCAGTGCATCCCAGGGCCAATGTGGGGCAGGGCTGGGTGCGGCGCTGTGTCTGAGGACCTGTTCCCTGTCAGCTGTGGGCTTGTTCAACTGCTCAGGAGAGACTCCAATGTCACTCAGCTGATTAGCAGAGTGCTCACCGCTGAGGCTTTGGTTTCCATTGGTGGTGGTGCACATTGGTGACTAGTTCAGAGCCTATGAAATTTATTCCACATGAGGCTGGAAAAGGCTGGAGGGACCATTGTCTGCGGGTGTTCAGCCTGACTAAGGGAGGGCTGTTCAGTGTGTGCTGGGCCTCACTGAGCGTTTGGGGAAGGCCAGCTGGGGATGCTGAGCTGGGTGTGCAGCTGGGCTTGTTGGGTAACATCACAGTGGTTTTCTTTTCTGAGGTGTGGTGCTTTTTGTGGGGGTAACTCTTATCCCCCGACACACCTGATGCAGGGGCCATTGCTTTTTGTGCCAAAGCATGTGGCTGGGATCTGGCACTCAGGATCCTTTCCGCGAATATACATATTCGCCTCTCATCACACACCCCTGACCCTCTTCCACTTGAAACCCTGGAGCCTTCACTTTGCTTGGCAGGTGTCTCAAACTGCTTGCATATGTGGGGTGTTAGCTGGTGAGAGGAGAGTCCGTTCCATGTCCATATTCTCCCGCTGCTGGTTTGCCTCTCTCCCAAGAGCCCTGTGTTGTCAGCCTGCAAATGTATCTCTTTTCTCCAAGGTTGGCTTCCCTCTTACTACAATGAGGCAATACAAAATTCACCTGAACTCATTTAGCCTAATTTTTTAGTGCAGACATACCCAGAGGCACTTGAACCAGGCTGAATGGGGTTTTGAGGGTGCCAAAAGACTCTCTGCAAAATTGTGGCTGTGCACTTTTGGTTGAGGTGCTGGATTCCTGTTTCTATGACTTCCCCACCTCCTAAAGAGGGAGTCCTTGAGGCCAGAAGACCTGGCGAGGAAATGAGGAGCAGAGAAAGCCAATGGGGCTGCTGTGGAGGGCTGGTGCCCTTGGGAGAGTGATCCTGCTGCTCCTTCCTGTGTGAGCAGTGCTGTGCAGTGTGGGCTTAGGGCAGGTGGCTCTGAACTTTGAGAGGTTGGGTCCAGGCATGTCTGAACCTCACCTGGCCCAGGTACACGAGGAAGCCTCTACCTCAGGTTGAGGGAGTGATTATGAATCCTTCATCTGGTGCATGGGCTGGAGAGCCTGTGTGTCATGGGGTGCACTTGGGCAGCAAGAATTTGGGCCATGGGGTGAATGCAATGGGGCAAAGATGAGAACCCTGTGACCAACATCCCCTCTGGCCATTGGGGTAAGGGCTGGTTAGGGAGAACCTGAGTTGAGAGCCTGAGTCCTTCTCAGTCCAAGGGTGAAGGAAATAGCCGAGGAAAGGAGATGAAGGAAGTGCTCAAAGGTTCTTCTCAAGGCTTTGCCCACAGCAGCAAGTGAGGAGATGACAAGCGACCTGGCCAAGGCTGTTGCCTGATGTTTTTGTTTCATTAATTAGAAGAGTGGTCCCTGTCCCATTGAAAGGTTCTGCGTGCTGTCTGCTTGCCAGCACTGAGAGGGGCAGGGAATTCCAGGTCAGAGGCCAGCAACACCTTCCAAGATAGAAAGGAGATACTGGGTTCCTTCCTGCTTTTAGCTGGGGAACATTTGCAGGCAAGACAATGTGATAACCAATGCACCACAGAATGTCAGCTGGGTTCTTCTGTCCCTCCCCTGAAATGCAAAGCTCCTGGATGGCACTTACCCTGGTGCCCCTGGAAGGGCCACCCTGGAGAAAGTGACTGAGGAAGCAGCTAATGGCTACCTTTCAATAGCTCACGTAGCAGAGCAGTGGACTGTAGGGAGAGCCCAGCAAGTTCCCTCCAGTTGAAGAAGCTTCTGGCAGGGCTCTTGTCTTGCTGATGAGTTGACTTGTTGATCCTGATGTCTTGCTGCCCATCTACCCTGAAGCACTCTGTGAAAGTGGAAGAGCAGGAGAGGGACTATCACAATCTCTTTTGGAAGTGTCAGTGGGGCTTGAATGTCACAGGCTCCTTGGGGCTCTCTCAAGCACTCACTGAGGATCTGCCAACAACTGTCTTCTGTGTCCATCTCACCAATACACAGATAACTGGGAGATGACCTCAAGGACTGAAGCTTTCTGGCTCCCCAGTTCCAGCTATCACTCAGCCCTAGGCCCTGGAGTCACTGCCCCTCTCCCTGCCAGACCTGCTCCCACGGGTGGCTGCTCGGACAGAAGAAGACTGTCTCGTTTGTGATGTCACACTCTTTCCCAGGGAGTGTGTGTACTCTGGGATTTCCCTAAGAGGTGCATGAGAGAATGAGGGAGTTGAGCTGACAGCAGTGTTCAGCGAGGAAAGTTGCCTCTTGCACATGTTGAGGAGCAGAGTCTGAACAGCATCATTTCTGGGTGCGCCTCACAGAACAGAAAGGGGATGTACAAGGAAAGAGGGGAAGTGTTTCCATCCACTTTCAACCCGGGGCACTTTTGCATGCCTGGCCAACACGAGAGCCCAGTGGGCAACACAATCTGCACTGGCTTCATTGGCTTCTCCCCTGAAACGCCATCCGCTTGGGAGGCACTCGCCCTGACACATGCAGAGGGGCCTCCCTGGACAGTGAGGCAGCTTCCAGCTGCCCTTTAATAGCTCAGCTGGCAGAGCCCAAGACGATAGGGAATGTTCACCAAGTTATCCTCAAGTGGCCGGTTGAACTCCAGTTCGAAGGAGTGTGTCCTTTTTCATCCACTTTGCCAAACAAGAGAAGAAAGGAAACACACACTGACACTGTGACCGAGCAGACAATGACAGTCCAAGAAAAGGCAGCTGTCGTCTCCCGAAAGCAGCCAAATATCTGCTTCTCCAGAGTGAGAAAGGTCTCTGGCGAAGTCTGGGATTGGGCCCAAGACCTTTAGAGCTTCAGCACAACACTTGTCCAGCTGAGGTACTTTGCCAGCTGCTCTGCAGCCTCCACCACTGCCGCTTCTCGGGCTCAGCCGTAGTGCACGAGAAAGAAGCTCTTCCCTGTGGCCCTTGCAGGCAAGCTGAGTGTTGCCAGCTCCCCTCAGCTTGGCACAGTTCTTTGCCCCATTCCCACCTTCCTTCCCGGGTTGACCCAGTAGATGAAGAAGGAGCAGCTGGCAGGGCAGAAGGGGGAACTGCAGAGAACCACAGGCCGTGTTTCTGCCCGTTTTTGATTCGGGCTCCTTTTGCATGTCAAGCGCACATCACAAGCCCCTCTACTGGTGAGGTCTTTCACCCCAGCTCTGAAATGCCTTTCGTTTTTGTGCCATTTGTCCTGAGAGGGGCCCATGACGGCCTGCTGGAAAGTCAAGCGCTGGTGTGGGAGAGGTGAACGTCTCCTGTCTCCTTTGCCAGCCAGAACCATCAGTGATTTCGGGTCCCCTTTTCCTGCTCTGAAGAGTGGCTGTGCTGCTGTTGAGGGAGCACACAAGGGATGCTTTTGGGATCCTCATCATCCTCATCAAGAACCACCATTGGCTCAGCACCCGTTGGTGTCCCATGCCTGTCTCACTATTTCCTTCCATCTTTCCCTGTTCAATGAGGAGCGGCTCAGTTTATGTAGACCAGCTCCACACCAATCTACTAGAACTACTCTATCATCTACTACATCATCTGTGGGCTCTGCCTCTCGTTTTTTAACCTTTTGTTTTGTCTAATACCAGGCTCTTGGTTTTCAATTCATCATTCATTCTGCAGATATGCCCGAACGGCTGTATCTTCCCTTGTACAGATTCTCTTTTGGTTGTACCTTCCTGTTGAATTCCTCCTTTGCGAGTTTCCGCAGCAATCCTGTTCTCCGGAGCTTTCTACAACAACTCCTCTCAAAGGCCAGTAGCCTTCCCTTTGAATCTTTCATTATCACCCGTGTTTCACATCCACACAACATGCTGCTCAGTACGTGTTTTGGGAGGAAGGGAACTTTGAGGTTTGGGCTGTGAGGATTATGCAGATGAGGTGCTGTGTATGCAAGACAGCACCTCATTGCAATTCACAGATCTGACTCATTTACATGTCCCCTTCCCAGGAGGTGGCTAGTGTAGATGAGCCTCAGCTGTGACCTCACCAGTTCTGAATCAAGAGGGGGATAACAAAGTCTCTATTTCTGCAAGAAACTCTCCTGCCAAGGCCCCCCAAGATGCTTTTAGCCTCCCTGGCTCCAAGGGCACAATGTTGACTCACCTACCCCCACTGTTGCTGAGCCCCTCAGCCATAACAAGGCTAAAGAGAGAGTGTGTGTCAGTAATCTGGTCTCTCAGCCTCATTACCTGCTGCCCCACTCTGCCCCAGGGCCAGGGCCGGTATATTGTTTGGACTGCTCAGCCCTGCTAACAAGATGCTGAGCCTGATGAAAGGTGACCCAGCCCTGCTCCAGGACTCTTACGCAGACTGTGTGTACTATGCCCAGCTGTAGGAGCTGAGCCTGACTAATGAACTGCAGCCCTGCACTGACTTAGGGCCGGGGCTTCTACCTTGACTGCCTGTTTGGGCTACAGCCAACCCTGCCCTTGGGCCTGGGACCATATGCTGCCCACCTGCAACCTTGTTAAAGTGGAATCAGTCCTATGGACAGTGCTGCCTGCTCAGAACCAGGCAGTGCCGAGGGTTGAAGGGGTCTGGTGTCCTTCTCCACCCCAGAGGGGGCACATGTCCCTGGCCCACACTTCCACACTTTGTGTTAGCAACGTGCCCTGGTTTGGCTCTCTCAGCTGTGCCCAGAGAATCCTCCTGTATGACAGACACATGAAGAGAGAGACCCAGTGTATCCAGAGGCTCATGGCCACCCCATCCCAGCGCCTTCTGGGCTGCCTTGGGGGCAGGGGCTTCTTGGCTCAGGTTAGGTAGCATCAGCCGGGATAGCGCGGGGTGGCAAATTCAATACACGGCACGAGAGTGGGAGAAGGGGTGTTAGTGCCCATTGGGTCTCCCTGGGCCTCTTCCCTGAAGCAGCGAGGTCCTGGTTGTTTTCCCCACCCCAACTGCCACCACCAGCTCCTCCCTCCCAGGCCAGGTCTAGGCTTTGGCTGTGGGGAGAGGAACCAAAGGCAGCTCCACCTGGGTGCAGCCGGTGGCTTCCAGGAGAGGACAGAGCAGGCCAAGCTTAGTCAGGGCTGCTGCATTCGCTCAGTGGGTTTATTGAGGACACAGGCAGGGCTGAGGGTGTGGTCACTGGAACAGTCTGACCTGGGGCTCCTGGAGCAGGGCTGGGAACATCTCACCAGGGAAGAACTTCCCCTTCCCAGTTCACACAGGCCCCGTTGTGCTTCTCGCAGAGCGTGGAGAGCACGTGCAGCATCCCTCGGACACTCGCCTCCACCGTCAGTGGGGCCTGCTGCGGGGAGAGCAGAGTGAGTCGGGTGAGCTGCTCTGGGAGTGATCCAGGACCCCAGGGGCCCAGCTGGAGTCCCCTTGACCTTTGCCTGCCCTGAGTGGCACAAATGTTCTTATGCGTCCCAAGGCAGAGGGATGTGCAACACGCAGCTGTTGTGTGACACCTTCCCTTCACCCTGGTGCACAAAGCACAATTCCTGCGGTGGGAGCATGGCCAAGGGGTCTGGGGCGGGGGGGGGGCTCCTGGCTGGGACTGAGGGTTGGGGTGCAGGAGTGTGAGGGCTCTGCCTGGGAGTTCGGGCTTTAGGGAGGTGCTAGAAATGAGGGATTTGTGTTGCCAGAAGGGAGCTGTGGGTGTGGAAGGTGCTCAGGACTGGGGGTGGGTGTGAGGATGGGGGTCCAGGCTCTGGCCTGGGGTGCTGGAGTGGCTTTAGGCTCTTGTTTGGGAGTGAGATGCAGAAGGGATCCAGGGTCCAAGCTGGGACTTGGGCTTTGGGGTACATGAGGGTACTGGGTGGAGATCACAGATATGACCCCAATACAAGTACCTGTGAGCTGGTGCCCGTGACAACCAACTCCCCCTCTCTGGCTCCCCACAGCAGCAGCTCTGCTCACCTTCACTCTGGGATGCCAGCAGCTTGAGGAGCTAAGCAAGCACCAGCAGGAGGTTGGAAGCCCAGGGCACAGCACTGAATCCCTGAGGGCATCTGAGTGGGACATGATCCCTTCGTGCAGGGCAGGACAGGTTCCAGCATAACCATTAACCCTACAACGAACATCTGTCCCAACATTTGGCTACCACTGGCCTCTCCCAGCGAGGAACCAACCTGGACAGAGCTGGAATTCCCCATGTCTGTCTGCACCCAGCCAGGATGGACAGCGACACTCAGGATCCCGTCTCCGCCGTACCCCAAGGCCTGGCACTTAGTGAGCATGTTCAGAGCAGCCTGAGGATGAGGTGCCATGAGCAGAGACAGCAGAGTGTGGGGGAGGGAATGAGCCCTGTAGGAAATGACCCACACTCCTGAAGGAAGGGACGGGACACATGGACAAAGGGGCGAGAGCAGCGCTCCTTTTAATTTCATCTTTCCATGTGCAGAATAAATGTTATGTATCCTGAGGCATGTGCGGATGGGCATCACCAACAAAAACACAAGCTGCCTGCTGCTGGTGCTCTGCTAACCAGCTGGGCAGCATTTGAGTTTCTCCAGGATGGCTGCCCAAGCACTCAGCTTTCAGGGAACACTCGTGAGAAGAAAATGCTACTCTGAGCTGCTCTCTCTCATGCTCTCAGTGATGACAGGTGGCATCTCAATGTGACAGGTGAGCACACCTCAGAGCTGTGCTTAAGCTGCTCTTGGTTATGCAAGACCTGGGCCGATATGGGAAAGTGGGACCGGGACATCGATGCTCCTTTGGGTTCCTCCACAACTCTGGCAGGCACAGAGAGGATCTGGTGCCCTGGACCTCAGCTGGGGATGGTCTCTAAATGGGATATGTCCAACCTGAGCATCACTGCGTGGGGATTTCTCTGGCGGGATACAAGCAAAACAGAAAGTTCCTCACCAGATGGGAACTCTGATCTAAAGCCCAAGTGAATTGCAGGCAGACAAAGAACTGCCAGCCCTGCCCAACACAGCGCTGGAGGCTGGAGTGGTGGCAGTAGGATGGGGAACAAGTGGAAGACACCGACTGACAGGGAATTGTGCAAGTAGCAAACCCAGGCAGCAGGCAGGCCCTGCTGGGTGTGCCCTGTACCTTGCTGCAGCGATAGGAGATGATTTGGACCGTACGCCAGCCACAGACATTCTGGATGGAGCCACCCTCGCTGGAGATGATGACGATGGCTGCCTTGCTGCAGCTCAGCCCTGTCTGGGGGCTTCCCTGGGCAGCCTGCTTCAGCAAGGGCAGGAAGGCCTGGGCAGAGGGGAGAGCAGAGCAGCCATTGGGTCAGAAAAGGAACCAGCGTCATGCTCGTAAGGCAGGTCTCCAGAACGAGATGTGTCTCTGTTCTTCCCCCTGATGACCGTCCCCCAGCCAGGTCAGAAGCAGGAGCCCCACCCAGGCAGCTGTGCAGAGCTGTGGATCCTACTCATGGCCTGTAGGGGCCAACAGTGATCCCCAACTCATGTCCCTGCCTTCAGAGTCCCCATCCAGGGCAGATGAGGGGTCTGCAGTTCCCCACAGCTGCCCACATGGGTCTCACTGTGGCTTAGCTGTGGCTATTCAGCAAAGAGGCTTTGCCAAGGCAAAGCTGCAAGCCAGAGCCAGGGCAGAGGAAGAGTCATGTGGACACCTGTGGGGACCCCCACTGTGTCCTCGCCAGGAGCACCGAGGATTAGTGACTCAGGCCAGATGCTGCTTCCCCACCTGCCTATCCTTTAGTTCAAGAAGTTCCAACATGCTCAGCTTGGCTACAGCCTGTGGCTTGGCCAGGAGCCAGGGTGTGTGGGGAGAGGAGTGGAAGGATGAGGACCAGGGAGGGCACAGAGCCTCCCCACAGCCCTGCTGGGGTTGGAAGAATCTCTTTCCCCTGCTCTGAGGCATCTCCCCACAGGCTGCACTTGGCGTGAAGCTAACTGGTCTGTGCCGGCTCCGGAGCAGGTGCCTGAACCCCCCGGCCTCTGGCCACACAAGCCCTGACTCCCCGGTCTGTGCCACACTCGGTCTCTGTACACAGGCCAGCGACAGACCCACCCAGCGTGGAGCCCTCCGAGCCTGTCCTGCCGCCCCCCAGCCCCTTGTGCTCCCCCACACGCAGGGTCAGCAGGCCTGCTGCTCGCAAGGCAGCCGAGGTGAGCCCAGCCGGGGGCCATCACTCTGCTGAGCACCCAGCACTGAGATGGGTTTGCAGTGAACACACGGGGAAGCTCATTTTCTGGGCTGTCGAGTTAGTGCCAGTTCCTGGTGCGAGTGACTCAAAAATTCCCTCAGGCTGGGGATGAAGTGGGGGTGGGGCTGAGTGTGGGTGCAGTGTGGGTGGGGCATCAGGGGAAGAGGCTGAGTGGGGGCAGGGCATGGGGTGGAGCAGGCACCAGTGGCCCCTCCTTCACCCAGACACCTGCCAGCGCTCGGACCCAGACCCCCATTTGTGAGCCTCATGAGCTGCCCAGGGGGCCCAGGGGCTTCAGACAGATGCTCACAAGCACTCGGTGCCTTTGGTAAAGGAGGAGAACAGCCCTGATAGCCCCTTCCTGCTGCTCATCCCACTGGGGACTGTCTGTCAGGAGAAAGGACACGTTTCTGTCCTCACAGTTCGAAGGGCCGTAGTTCCTGACTGTGGCCCTGTGTCCACGAGCCTCAGCCCAGGCATCCAGAGACCATCTTGCAGCTGCAGGCTGCAGTCACCCTCGGCCCTGGAGGAGACAGGTGCCTCTCTGCTGCCAGGGCCCCATCCGAGGGGTGTGGGGAGAGGCCACTTAACCCGACACATAATGGTGGGATGAGGGGGACAGGGAGTCTCTTGTATGAGGAAACTGGGGCCTCGTGCATCGCACTGTCCTTGCTCTGACGCTCTGGGTGCTGAAAAGTGAGGGACTGAAGCTCTGTGGGTGCAGAGCCAGGGCCATGCAGGGATCTGGGGGTGAGGTTTTCTTTCTGAGAGGTTCAAGTTCCATGATGCAGCTGCAGCCTTTGAGCTCCCAGCCAAGGCCCCATATTGATCCAGTGACCCAATCCCAGGGAAGGAAGGACTCCTGGCCCAAGCGCTGTCAAACCCTGGTGCATTTGTCCATGTGCTCTCTGTCAGGGCCCTTACCTGGCTCACCAGCAAGGGCCCCGTCACGTTGGTCGCATACACCAGGGCCATGTCCTCTGGTGTCTCTGACTCCAGTGTGTTCAACTTCACTATCCCAGTGTTGTTTATCAGCAGATTAAGCCCCGAGCCTTTCAGGTGTGTCTCAACTCTGGCTGCCGCCGCCTTGATGCTGGCTGGGTCTGTGACATCTACAGCGACACAGCAGGGGGTCAAGAGCATGATTCCCCCTCTCCGATGTCACCCCCACCACAGCACAGCCCCCTGGGCCAGAGGGCTTCTTCCATTGGGCTCAGAGGTGGGAGGGGGGTTGGGGAAGGGAGGTGCGGGTGGGGACTGCTGCTGGGTCCAGGCATGGGGAGCTGTGCTGGAGCAACAAGAGGAAAAGCTAGTTCAGAGAGACAATTATGATCAGTTCCTTGGACAATCTGAGTAGCCCAGAAAATGGAAATGTGCTGGAGTTAGTGATTAGTTCATACGTGTGGCATTGATCTCACTTAGACAAAGGAAGTGGATGATTTAGAATTGCTTGTCATGCATTGTAGGTGAGACAAGTCCCCAGCTGGACATACAGGGCTCCATCTCAGAGGTGGGAATGCCGGACAGAGCTGCCCATGTGTGACTCTCACAGGAGGAACCTGCCACATGGTGGTCCTGGGGCTTTCCAGCCTCTCCAGAGCCAACCAACCCTGCCAGAATTTCCACTCACACCTGCCTCCTCTGGGGCTGGGGAAGGTGTCAATGGGCTCTCAGCGATTATTGACTCTGGTCCTGTTCTCCTCACTGGGATTGGGTGAACCTGGGAGGGGGGATGCAGAGGGGGATAGGAACAGGAAGAACATGCTGCAGGGAGATGGAACCTCAGCTCTGGGCCTGGGGCCGGGCACCCACCCAGTGCAACGATCACCAGGTTCGGATGTTTGGCCTCCAGCTTCTGCAATTCCTGAAAAAGAACAAAGTAAATGGTTATTGACATTGGGCCCACGCCCAGGGCCAGGCTGGGCAGAATCCAGGTCCCCACTGACCCTGGGAACCGAGTCAATGTCTTAACTGCTTTTCTCCACCAAGCCTCCTTGTGCAACAACCTGCCCTGGGTTCTGCAGCAGTAGGAGGCTTCTAATTGCCCCTGAGCATTTCCAGTGCCATTGTCTAACTGAGTGTGGTGGAGTCTGGGACACAAATCACTTCCCCATCACTAATGGGGAGTGGGAGGAAGGGGTTGGAGGGCAGTTCCCCCAGGGGAGGTAAGGGAAGTCCCCTCCCAGCAGCTGGGGGTTGACAGTGTCGCAAGCTCTCATGAGCTGGTTGTGAGCGGGGATTTTGTCAGCTGTGGAAGGAGCAGGTGCCCTGAACCAGAAGTTACTCAGAACCTGCAGTTCCCCAGGCTGGGTGTGGGAGCAGAGCTGAGAAGACAGAGGGCCTGAGGCAGTGGCAGACAAGGGAGGTGTCAGACTCATGAACTGGGCTCCCTGGAGGCTGGTGGGACTGGGTATAGCTGTGCTATAGTCATTATTCACCTATGCTGGGCAAGACGGTCCACAGCCCCTGGGTAGTTGCCCCAGGCTCAGCCAGTGCTGCCACAACCTCACCTCTCTGGGACCTGAGCTGCCAGGTGTAGAGGGTTTGGGGTGCAGCTCCGCACCTTCGAGCTGGAGCAGGGTCAGCAGTCATTGCCTGCTCTAGTGTGTGGGTCTCAGCCCCAAGTGCTGCAACACTGGAAGCCCCTTGGGCAGCTTCTGCTTCCCCCTCCAGCTACTGCTAACTCCACCCCCTCTCCCCGTGATCTCACCTGCATTCGCTCTCCTGCTGCATCCCGGCAGGTGGCAAAGACCCACTCCGGTGGGTTGGAGTTCCCCAGAAGCTGCTTGACGAGTTCCAGGCCAATTCCTTGCTTGGCCCCGGTCACCAGAACGCTGCAGAGATTTAAGCCAGCCATGGTCCCTCCCTGCCTCTGCTCAGTGAGAGCTGCACTAGTCAGAGCCGTGAGTTCCCTGCCTGCTCACAGCTGGGGTTATGGAATGATACATCCGGGGAAATAACTCTGCTGCTATCAGGTGACAAAACAGAAAGTGGTCCAATAAGCCAGACCTTATTTGTCTATTTGTTACTCCTCCTCTCAGGTGAGCGGCTTGGTCGGTTTGGTTTGGTTTACTACTTCCTCATCTTTTGGTGCAGGGCCAGTCAAATTCTGGCTGCCTTCCTGTGCAAAACGGCAACACTACTGCGGTGACTGTGCTGTGACCGAGGAGTCACTGCAATGAAGATCCATTTTCCACAGCTCTCAGAGGTGCTGTACGCAGAAGAGGGAGAAAGTGGGAATGGGTGAAAGACTGTAAGATTATGTAGATGGAGGCCAGGATTTTGCAGTAGAGTTCTATGGCTTGTTGATTTTGGCTCCAAAGCGGAGGGCAAGGCTGTGCACGGCTAAGGATGTAGATGTGTATTTGTAGGGGCAATGACAATGGGTCAGGTGCCTGTACCGAGCCCCTCTAGGGCTGGAGAAGATCTTACACTGTTGCAAGAGACAAGGTCGGGTTCTTGTCAAGGAGTCTCTTCCACAATCCAAGGCAGCACTTTCCCGAGAGTGACCGTGTTTCCGTTTGCTGAATACAGGACACCGGTAAAATTCCTCAAGTTTGAGCAAGTTCAGTTGGATTCCAGCAGAACGCAGCCTGCAGGGTCACACGCCCACCCCAGATTTCTGTCAGGGTTCCCATCAGAATGTGCCCAGCAGCAATTTTTGTAATGTGTGTGGGAGGAAAGGGACAGGAGCTGCTTCCAGCCACAGCATATGGGCTGGGTGGGAGGGATAACTTGGCCCACGTCTTTGCAAAGCTCCTCTTTTCTCCCCACCCTCCACTGTGGCTGGAAACAAGTTGTCCTTTCTCGTCTGCACAGAGTCAAAAGGCAGCAAAGAGCTCCAGGCTGCTGCTGTCCACCGACATAAGCCAGCCAGCTCACGTCCCCAGCTCCAGTGTGGACAGGCATTCTGTCTGTACTGTCCGTGTGCCTGGATCATTTCTGTGTTTCCAGTTTCCATAGGCTGCTTTCCAGGTTGGGTCTATCATAGAGGCGGCATATTGCCTTCTGCCCTGGAAATGATCCCGTGTGCTGATTCTCAGCCAGTCATTCCCAGGCTGCTCTGTGGAGCACTGGTGCTCCATGCAATGGGAATGGCCGTTCTGGGAAAGAATTTCCATGTGAGTGATATTTTTCCTTCTCAACTATTAACTAAGAAGTGACGTGTCTCTAAAAACCCTGGTGGGTTTGAATAGTATTTCGGAGGGCCGGGACCAGCAGCTTTCTGCCCTGCGTGGGCTTGTTTTGGTGGGGGGCTACCAAGTGGGAAGAGGAAGGAGGCACTAGAAGCACTTAGCCCCTGGCCTGACACTGCCTTGGAGAAGAGGGAATAAAAACACACCTCCCCCTGGAGAACGTGGGCATCAGTGCTACAGTCTCTCTCATGCTGAGCAAGCGCTGTGCCACTTGAGCCAATTCCCCTCTGGCTGAATGAGATCTTCTGACCCACTGAACTCATTCCAGAGGCGACAGCGTTCCTGCAGCTGCCTCATGGCTGGGGCTCAGGCACACAAAGTTACGTCTGCACAGTGGTAGTCCTGAAGTTTGACATAGGACTTATCAGTAGGACTGACGAAACCCACGGAAGCATCTGCTCCTAAATAGCTGCT
Organism: Carettochelys insculpta; assembly: GCF_033958435.1. Classification (NCBI taxonomy): domain Eukaryota; kingdom Metazoa; phylum Chordata; order Testudines; family Carettochelyidae; genus Carettochelys; species Carettochelys insculpta. The sequence continues at coordinate 932,569 of NW_027439072.1, forward strand.
CGTCTGTGAGGCGCCAAAGGACTTCTTGTTGTTTTTATCAGCTACTGGCTCTTTGCTGAAACGTGGTCCTGAAGAGCCCCCAGAGCTTCTTTTCTGAGGGTGGTCTCAGGGTGCGCTTCTTGCTCAGGATGAGAAAGCTCCAGGGTTCCAAAGCCCAAACTAGCCCTTCTTCTGCCTTTCTCTGACAGTGTGTCAGGACAAGTGGGGGCTGGTGTCCTTGTGTGTGTTTTTCTTCCCTTCATTTGCTCAAGATGTGGCCCCTGCTGTGACGACACCTGTCCCGTTTGCTGTGGCAGCACCTCTCACTGGCAGAAGCTGCAAAGGTCCAGCTTTTGATTCAGCATTTGTCTGGATAACTTGGCATTTCCCCCCTCCTGGGACCAAGTCCTTCAATTCTCTGTCACTCCCACAGTGACCCTGCAGTCTTCTCATTCCCTGCCACAGGCCTGGTCTACACCATGACCTCAGTGGCAGCTGGGGGAACCTAGGCCCATCCTCCCTCTGGTTCCAGCCCCGGAGGGACCCTACTCCCAGCACAACTGGGCTTTCCCCTCCCAGCTCTCACTGCTCCTCCCTGGACTCCTTCCTACACCTCCCCCTTCAGTTGGCTGGACTGGCTCTGAACCCTCAGCCACTCAAGTGTCACTCTGTGAATGTCTTGTCTCTTCACTCTCAAGGCCACCTTCTGACCCATGGCAGTGGTGCTGGTGTTAGCCTGCCTCACTCATGTCTTGATTTAGGGGGCTCTGGGCCAATGCATGCAGCCAATGCAAGCCCAGCTTCCCCGGCACACTCACTGCCATGTGGTGTGTGTGCGCCCAGGGACAGGATTGGAGTCTGGGGTGTTAATGATACGACTGTCAATGGTTGTAGAGGGACAGTGGAGCTGCACAGGCCAGAGCCCAGATGAGGCCAATTCTCTCTCTCAGTAGTCGGCTGCCCTACAGCACCCGAGGCAGAGGCCCAGGCCAGGCAGCTGCAGGGACATAAGCTCAGCACAGGTGCCCACTGAGTGTGTGTCTACAGGACAAGGTGAGCCCAGGGGAGGAGCAAAGAAGTGCACAATAGCACAGGGGGCCTCTTTAAACAGCCACACCTGCCCCTCGGGTGTCCCCAGCCAGCCAAGGAGTGGCAGAAAGGTTCCTGGCAGTGCTCACCTTGGCATGTTTCAAAAGCCCAGGCACCACTCAGGTGAGGTGGCTGAGGGGAAAAGGAAAAGGATTGTTAATGTGTTGTACTCTGCACACTGCATTCAAATCCCGTTATTGTTTGGCCTTTCTGCTTCCTTTCCTACTGAAGTCTCTTGTGCATCTCCTGCTTTCTGCGCACCCCATCCCTGACCCTGCTGGCTTCCAGCTCCTCTGCTGGGCAGACTCCAAGCACAAGGTAACTGCATGAGGCTGGAGGGGGATGCTTTAATTTTCCATGGCAGGGCCCAACATATCTCTGATGTCAGCTCAAAAGTGCCACACTCCCCCCTGCTAAGCAGGGCCCCAAACACACCTGGGGAATGTGATGCCTCAGCCAGGCAGAGGGGAAAGGACAGCTGTGACTCAGCTGCAGACAGGGGCATGGGAACCTGCCTGGGAGGGAAGGTCCTTTCCCCAAGGCTGCCTTAGGGGCTCTGGTTTCTCTCAGCTGCTGGGCTGAGCTGTGCAGAGCTGGGAAAGGGGCAGACATTTGCCCTGGGGAAATGAATGTGGCACTCCCCTCTCTCTGGCCTTTACAGCAATGCATCTATTTGCAGCACCTGCCACAGGTCCTCCTGAATTCCTAAGAGGGTTGCTGTGTTCCAGAGGCCCAACTTATTGCAGGTATATTAGTGAAACACCCCAACAAGAGACCCAACACCAGGGGGCCTCATTAATCAACCAGGAGGAAGAAATCCTCACTCACATGCATAAAGACACCCCCCCTTGATTTATAGATAGGGAAGAGGCTTAGAGTGAACAAACAGAAGGTCCCACTGAGATTTGAACTCAGATCACAGGATTCAGAGTCCTGAGTGCTGCCCATTACACCATAGGACCTGTCACTTGCTTTTTTTCTCACCTCCTGTAACTATTTTTAAGCTGGCACCTTGCAGTGCTTGCCACCCTCCAGCTGTTCTGCCACTCAGGACACTGCTTCCTGCCCCATCTCTGCTGCTGTCCTCCCCCAGACATCAATCCCTGCCCTTCTCTCTGCTAAGCCCAGAGAGACTAGACAGGTTCATTATTCTTTTCAAGTAACCAGCCTGGAGAGAAGTAAGGGAGAAGCAGAGACAAGAAAGGCTGGTGGTGATTGTCGAGGAATATCTGGGTGAGGGAGGGTACAATAACCCTGGCTCTGAATTCACACACATTTAAAAGTGTGCAGATAGATGTGGCTGAATGTGATACACTTTATAGACTCTCAGTGAGCACCTCTTTGTTCATATCACTCTCTCTTGTCAGCTGAGGGAAGGGTTTGCTAGGGTTATATGCATTGGCGGTAGCAAATGTTGAGGGTTCATGTCCATATGAGAAATACACGTAGAATAGAAATCCAGAATGTGATGGGAAAAGGGAGGTCTTTAGATCTGACCAAAAAATCTCTAAAACTGTATTTAGACAGTCTACCACTGAACTATACCACCACACAAAGAGTGCCCCTTGGATTCATTCACCTTCACCCTCCTGCAGGACAAAGACTGTTTCCCCCAGCTTCTGTCCCTTCCCCAGCTCACAGTGGTTTTACAAATGAGGTTTGATTAAACTTTGTTTCTCGATGCACATATTACAGCTCATCCCCTGCTTCTCTGGCTTCTCCCACAAACAGAGCTACAGCCACTTAGGGAGACAGATTTCCACCATGTGTGGGGCACCTCTCTCTCATCTGCTTGGAGCATCATCTATCATTACAAAAAGAACCTGCTGAAGGACACCCACCAATCAATCAGATGCTGCTGAGTGCAGTCAGTGGCAGTAACTTCTTTATCTGGCACTTTTGATGATCCTGCAGCTTGCTTCCTGGGGATGGTTAGACTGCAGCTGCTATTTAGAGACACAGAGGTACAGACATTTCAGTGCTCTGTTCTGGTTCTGCTCCCCCTCCTGCAGAGAGGGCAAATGGAACCTTTGCAATTGGCCCACATTTCAAATAAGGTATTTCGAAATCATCCATTTAATTGGCAATGCACAAATTGCGCCAGTTATTTTGAGATACACCTGCAGTCTAACCATAGGTGGTCAGTGTCTTTCCTCTTCCTTTTTGGCTGCCACCCCCAAAAATGCCATACAGCGGTGAGGGCCTCTGAGCTGTTGATCCAGCCTTGGCAGTGATTGAGCTGAGCTCTGAGGTGTACATATCGGTAAGCTGCTCGTCTTTCAGTAGTGCAATGGCTTGGGGCCAATATTGCAAAGAAACGTTATGAGTTCAAGTTTCTTCACCTGTACCAGATGCTGTTTGGGAAGAAGGGGCTTTTGAAATCCAGGGGAGTGTTTCGAAGGGTCCCCTATTACACTCACAGTGTGTATTCTGAAAGCAGCACTTTCAAAGCAAGAGTGGCTGCCATTATGTTAATGAGGTGCTGCACATTCACGGCAGTGCCTCGTTAGCATCCGGCGACGTGGCTCATTACCACAGCCCCTCTCAAACAAGAGGATAGTGTGGCCAGAGCCTCTGTGAACTCCCAACCAAGGCTGTTGTGGCCTCCCTCAGCTAGATATTCCCACCCAATCACCATCGAGCTTGCCAATCTTTGCATCTCCATGACTTCTTTCCAGACTGGTAACTGGAAAAGCAAAGAAAAGAAAAATGAGCTCTGGGGGCTTCAGACAAATGTTCCCCTCTGGCCAGTTGGCGCGAGTAGCAACAAGGGTTGGGAGCGATGTCTGGGAGTGGGCAGGGGGAGATGGGGCAGGAAGGAGCACTCAAGGTAAGTGACTCCCCTGGCATTTTACAGCCTTGCAGCACAAGACAACCCCAGCTGCCCCAGCTCTGAGAGCAGTACCTGGATGTGCTGGTGGCTGAGTGCCCTGGGCTGGGGCTGGGAAGTAGCCGTGTCAGCGTCTCACTCAGGTCAATGCTGGAAGGGAGTTTAGCCCATGAAAACAGCCCAGGGGCAGGGAAGTGTTTCCGTGGACTCTCCGGCATTTCAGTGGGTCTGGCTGCTTTGGAGCCAGGACACTGACCTGTCCTGCTGCAGTCGTTACCCCAAAGGGGCTTGGGGGTTCCAGTCTCAGACACAGCACACAAAGGTGGGCTCAGCAGCACTGCAAGAGCCACCCCACAGTGTGGCAGCCGCCATGTGCAGTTTGACCTGAAAGCCCAGAGCTGCTCCTTTCCCACAAGGACAGGAGTGTCCCAGGGGGCCTGGAGTTCTGGCCTGTCACCAGCATGTGAATCTTCAGAACATCCATTGTGGGTTAGAACAAAGGTCCCTCCAGTCCCATGTCCTGTCAGGGCCAACACCTGGTGCTGCAGAAGGTAGCAGCCCGGCACCCCTGGGAGCTGAACCCAGCAGCTCCTGTGTGCTCCTTTCAGCTGTGGAGCAGGAAATATGTCCCAAAGAGGCTTTTCCCCAGCTGCTGAGAAGCACAGAAGAATTCAGGGCTTGCTCAGGGTGAGACAGTTGAATGGAGACCTGCCCCAGGCCCTGTGGCTGGATCTATTGCTGTCAGGGGCAGAGAAACATTCTTTCCCCCTGGGCAATCTCTGCTCTTTTCCCAGATGTGCACTGCCCAGCCAAGGAGCTGGGAGAGACCAGAGCACTGCATCAAGCCTTGGGGAACCAGCCCTTCACTCAGAGGCAGCTGCACCTGTGCCTGGCCTGAGCTGAGTCAGGGCTGCCCCCTCCTTGCCAGGGAACTACACCCCTGGCTGTGTTTGGGGCCCTGCTTAGCTCCAGGCAGCAGCACTGCAGGGGGCAGAGGTGAGTGGAGCTGACACTGGAGTCAGGCTTGGCACTTTCAGGGCAAATGAAATCATCCCACCCCCACCTCTGGCAGCCAGAGCTCAGCTCAGCCTCACAGAGGTGTCCTGTGCTTGGAGGCAGGAGGCTCAGCTGTGGTGGAAGTAGCATCCCAATATAAGGCTGGAAATCAACAAAGAAAGATGCGATGAGGATGGGATTTGAATCCATGCGTGCAGAGCACAATGGATTAGCAGTCCATCGCCTTAACCACTCGGCCACCTCATCTTCTCCTGTTACATGTTTTTCATATGTCCCAAAGTCAACACAGCCAGGAACCTTTCTGCAACTCGCTGGTTCGCCAGGGACACAGGATGGGCAGATTTGGCCTGGCAGTGGTACTCTCACTCCTGTTCCCTGCAGTGCGGCTTCCTGGGGTGAGCAGGGCCCCAAATACAGCCGGGGTGCAGCACCCCAGCCAGACATGGGGACAAGGTTGGGGGCAGCCTTGGCTCAGCTGCAGCCACTGACATGGGCAGCTACCTCTGAGAGAAGGGCCTGTCCCTCAGGCTGGCTCAGGGGCTCTGGTCTCTCCCAGCAGCTGGGATGAGCTGGGCTGTGCACAGCTGGGAAAGGGGCAGACACTTGCCTGTGGGGTTGAATGTCACACTCCCCTCTCTCTGACACTGAGAGCAATAGACCAGTCTGCAGCACAAGCCACAGGGCCTGAGGCAGGTGTCCATGTGGCTGTCCCACCCTGGAAACCCTGGGGTCCCTGCTCAGCAGTGCCCACAGAAAGGCTCTTAAGAAATAACATAAGAACATCGCTGCCCTTACCCAGTCGATAAGGTGAACATAAGAACGGCCGTACTGGGTCAGAGCAAAGGTCCATCTAGCCCAGTATCCTGTCTGACGACAGTAGCCAGTGCCGGGTGCCCCAGAGGAGGTGAACCGAAGACAACGGTCAAGCGATTTGTCTCTTGCCATCCGTCTCCCGCCTTCGACAAAAGGCCAGGGGCACCATCCCTTACCCCTTGCTGATAGCCACCTATGGACCTCACCTCCAAATATTTATCAAGCTCTTTTTTAAACTCTGTTCGAGTCCTGGCCTTCACAGTCTCCTCTGGAAAGGAGTTCCACAGGTTGACTGTGCCCTGTGTGAAGAAAAACTTTCTTTTATTTGTTTTGAACCTGCTACCCATTAATTTCATTTGGTGTCCTCTACTTCTTTTAGTATGGGAACAAGTAAATAACTTTTCTGTGTCCACTTTCTCCACTCCATTCATGATTGTATCTACCTCTATCATATCGCCCCTCACTCTCCTCTTTTCTAGACTAAAAAGTCCCAGTCTCTGTCGCCTCTCCTCATGTGGGACCCCTTCCAAACCCTTTGTCATTTTAGTTGCCCTTTTCTGAACCTTTTCTAATGCCAATATATCTTTTGTGAGGTGAGGAGACCACATCTGCACACAGTACTCAAGACGTGGGGATACCATAGCTTTATAAAGGGGAAGTATGATAGTCTTATTTCACCCACTGCCATTTTCTCCCTCCCCTGCGTACAACACCACTTACAGCCGTGGAAGGTCACAGCTTTAGATCAGAGCTCCCATCCGGTGAGGAACTTTCTCTTGTGCCTGTCTCCCGCCAGAGAAATCCCCATGCAGTGATGGGCCGGGTGCAGCTCAGCGCCAGTGGAGCCAGTGTTAGCTCAGGGAAGGGTCACTGAGGAGCTGTTAACTCTACCCCTTTCTAAGGGTGGGCAAACCCCATTTAGAGACCATCCCCAGTTCAACTGAAGGGGGGCCTGATCCTCACTGCATCCGGAAAAGTTATGGGAAAACCAAAAGGAGCATCCATGTCACTTTTCCACTTTTCCCTAACCAACCAGACCCTGCATAACCGAGAGCAGCCTCAGCACGGCTCTCAGGTGTGCTCACCTGTCACAGCTCACTGGAGGCCTCAGCATCAGTGGCTTATCAAAGGGCAGCTATACCCACATCTCTGTGGTTGCTGTCATCATTGAGAGCATGAGAGAGTGCAGCCCACAGGAGTGTTTTGTTCTCACGAGTGCTTCCCAGAAGCTGAGTGCTTGAGTGGCCATCCAGGAGAAATTCAAATGCTGCCCAGCTGATTAGCTGAGCACCCACAGCCGGCAGCATGTGTTTTTATTGGCGGTGCCCATCCACACATGTCTCAGTGGACATAAAATTTGTTCTGCACATGGAAAGACAAAATTAAAATTAATGCCGCCTCACTTCCTTGTCAGCCTTTCCCGTCCCTCCCCTCGGAAGGGCAAGTCATTTCCTATAGGGCTCATTCCCTCCCCCACACTCTGCTGTCTCTGTTCATGGCATCTCGCCCGCAGGCTGCTCTGAACATGCTCACCAAGTGCCAGGCCTTGGGGTATGGCGGAGACGGGATCCTGATTGTCGCTGTCCACCCTGGTGCTGTGCAGACACACATGGGGAATTCCGGCTCTGACCAGTTAGCGATCTCGCTGGGAGAGGCCAGTGGTAGCCACATGTTGGGGCAGATGTTCATTGTAGGGGTGATGGTTACGCTGGAACCCACCCTGCCCTCCACCTCTGCCCTACATGGAGGGATCGCGTCCCACTCAGATGCCCTCAGGGATTCAGTGCTGTGCCCTGGGCTTCCAACCTCCTGCTGCCGCTTGCTTGGTTCCTCAAGCTGCTGGCATCCCAGAGTGAAGGTGAGCGGAGCTGCTGCTGTGAGGATCTGGAGAGGGGGAGCTGGTCGTCACGCGCACCAGCTCACAGGTACTTCCATGGGGGTGATATCTGTGATCTCCACCCAGTATCCTCATGTACCCAAAAGCCCAACTCCCAGCCATGACCCTGGACCCCTTCTACACCCCACTCCCAACCCGGAGCCTAAACCCACTCCAGCACCCCAGCTCAGAGCCTGGACCCCCATCCTCACACCCACCCCAGTCCTGAGCATCTTCCACACTCAGAGCTCCCCTCCGGCAGCCCAAATCCCTAATTTCTGGAAACTCCCTAAAGCCCAAACTCGCAGGCAGAGCCCTCACACTTCTGTACCCCAACCCTGTGTCCCAGCCCGGAGCCCATCCCCCACTCAGACCCCTTGGCCGCACTCCCACCACATGAATTGTGTTATGTGCACCAGGGTGAAGGGGAGGAGTCACACGTCAGCTGCGTGTTGCACCCCCTCACCTCGACACACATGAGAAAATTCATGCCACTCGGGTGTGGGACAATTCAAGGGAATGCCAGCTGGACCCTGCCTGTGGGCCCCTGGTGTCCTGAGTCAGTCCCAGGGCAGGCTCCCCCCTAACTCTGCTTCCCCCCCGCAGGCTCTACTGACGGTGGAGGCGAGTGTCCGAGGGATGCTGCACGTGCTCTCCACGCTCTGCGAGAAGGACAATGGGGCCTTTGGGAACTGGGAAGGGGAAGTTCTTCCCTGGTGAGACGCTCCCAGCCCTGCACCAGGAGCTCTGGGCCAGGCTGTTCCAGTGACCCTGCTGTCAGCTGTGCCTGTGTCCTCAATAAACCCACTGAGCTAACGCAGCAGCACTGCCTGAGCCGGGCCTGCTCTGTCCTGTCCTGGGAGACACTGGCTGCGCCTGGGTGGAGCTGCCATGTGACCATTGGTTCCTCCCCGCACAGCCAAGGCGCAGAGCTGGCCTGTGAAGGAGGAGCTTTGGGTGGGTGGCTGTCTGGGAGGGGGTAGCTGAGGGTGGCAGCCGGGGTGAGGAGGACACCCAGGACCTCACTGTTGCAGAGAAGAGGGCCCAGGGAGAGCCCACGTGCAATGATACCACCTTTCCTGGACTCATGCAGTGTGTTGAATTCACTGTGCCGACATATCCCAGCCGACACTCCCTAACCTGGGCCGAGAAGCCCCTGTCCCCAAGGCAGGCAGGGGTCACTGGGATAGGGGGGCCAGGAACCTCTCCATACACTGGATCTCTCTCTCTCTTCATGTGTCTGTAAGACAGGAGGATACTCTGGGCACAGCTGAGAGAGCCTAACCAGGGCAAATTGCTTCAAACCGGGTGTAGAGGTTGGGTCAGGCATGTGCCCCCCTCTGGGGTGGAGCAGGCCACAAGACCTCTCCAAACCAAGGCACTGCCTGGTTCTGGGCAGACAGCAGTCTCCATGGGACCCAGTCCCATTTAACAGGGCTGCAGGTGGGCAGTCAAGTTAGAAGCCCCAGCCCTAGGGCAGTCCATTAGTCAGCCTCAGCCTCTACACAGCCAGTCTGTGTAGAAGCCCTGGGCCTGGGGCAGGGCTGGGCGGCGCTTAATCAGCCTCAGCAGCTTGTTAGCAGGGCGGGGCAGTCCAAACAATATAAGAGCCCTGGGCCAGGGGCAGGGTGGATTGGAGCGGTACAAACAGTATGCCAGTGGGTTTTCCCTGAGGCAGGGTACAGCCCCAAGCACACCACCAAGGCACTCTGGGTTGGGAGAGGCAAAGGAGATGGGGAGGGGGCACAGGCACACCAGCTCTGGTCAGTGGGGATCCCCCAAAACACATCGACATGGGCTCTGATGGGGCGTTCCCCCGGCTGCTTCCTACCTCCACCTCCCTTGTCTCAAGGTCCCACTCCGTGTTATCTGGGAGGTTGGGCAGTTCTATGTCTTCTGGGTAAGATGCCGCCATCAGGTCTGGAAAGTCGGGCATGCCTACGTCATTGGGCTAGTGCAGTGACAGCAGAGCTGTAGGCTCAGGCTGGTCCTGGACCCCTGGGTCGGTCTGGGATGCACAGGTAGCTGGCAGCCAGCAAATCAGGACCTTCCCTGGAGTGATTTCATAGAGGGGCAGAGAGCTCAGGTCAGTCCAGGACCTCTGAGTAGCAGGTAAGCAGGAGGGTCATCTCCACCTCTGGGGTCATGTCAAAGCAGCAGGTGGGCCCTTCTGGCCAATCAGCCACCTGGGTGTATGGTCTTCGGCTCAGCCAGGCTCCTCTGCTTGGCATAGAGGCCACCCTTTTAGTGAGCCCTGGGTCCTGCCATCAGCATGTCCTGTCTCCTGTGTCAGTCTCTGTGGGGCTGGGCACAGGTGTTCTGGGCTCACCCACTGAGGCCTCCAGCAGGCATCCCCTTCTTCTGGGGATGGGGGTGCAACACCCCTTTGCTACACAGGGCTGCTTACAGCCCAGCACTGGGTGTTCTCCCCACATGGCACCAAATCAGTCACAAAGAGCACATCTGTTGCCAGCCTGGCCAGCAGGAAGTCACACAAGCAGTTTTCTTGCACACCCCAGCTTCCCTTGTGCCACAGCCCGTATCCTCCTTACACAGACGTAAACCAGTCTCACCAAATCCACACAGGTTCTTCCAATTCCAAAGGACCTGCCACAGCCCCAGGTCAAGGTACCCAGAAGATCTTACCCAAAAGAGCCCACTGGGCCAATCCTTTTGCATTTATTAATAAGAAGAAAGACGAGGTGGAGGGTAAAATTGCCAAAACAGTCGAATTGCAAAGTTTTTGATGCAGACTTGCAGCAGAAGTGGGGCAGGCTGGTATCTTCAAAGTCTCTACAGCTAGCAGAGAACCATTTTCATCCATTGACCACTGGGTTATGGGCACAGCACACTTCTGCTACACCACGCCACTCAGCTGTGAAGGCTTCACCCAGCATGCAGTCTGGTGAGTATCCTGCACTGAGACTGGCAGAGGGTGAGTATTCTGCCGGCAAGTGGCTTTGCAGCTCTTGTGGTGGTCCTGTGGCTGTTAACCGGAAAGATGGTGATTCAAGCCCACCCAGGGACGGTGCTGTTAATAGTCTGCTACTGAATACCTTTGTGTGAGCTTCCTTATTACTGGAAGCAGCCTTCCCTCTCAGCTTCTTACCCAAAAGGGCAGACTGTGCCAATACTGTACAACCTAAATTCAAAAGCTTTTTTCAGAAATAAGAAAGGGAGAAAATGTTGACAGTCAAATGGTGAGAGCCATCAAATTACAGACCCCAATTGCAAAGATTTGGTGCAGGCTTGTAGAGCAGCAGAGTAAACTGCCAGCTGGTTGAAACAAGACTCTAACCACCTCCTCCTCCTCTCTGAGTGTGGCTCAGAAGGCCTTTTGGGCTCACTTCTTAGCAGAGAGGTTCCACAAGAGAGGAATTGGAATGAAGACCAAAGTGGAGGCGCCCACCTGCACTCTGGGGGCTCTTGTTCCCACAGGGGAGTGCATCAGGATGAATAAATCAGTTTCCTAAACTTGGCCAGAAAAATCACATGAATATCTGAGAGGTGTCAAGCAAGAGGAGTAGCATTGTCCCCTTTAGTGGTGTAACATCAAACAGTCCACACCTTCCTCCCCCCATTCAATGCCAGGTCAGGGAGGAAAAGGTTTCTGCAGAAGTATCCAGAATAACAGCTTCTGTACTGCATCCGTCCAGTGGTCTGGCCACTGGGGGAGGGCAGCAGCCCACGAGCCTCAACCTCTGCAGCCCTCATCCCTTCCTTTGTCAGCCACCAGAGAACCAAGGCCACATCTGTGTTCCCTTGGACATTGCCCATCCTCGGGCTGGTGGAATTTCCTTTGGGGCGGAAAGAATTTTTTATGGGTAACACCAATGCTGGGGTCATGTGTAGATTTGCCTCATGGGTACAGATAAACATCCTTGCCATAAATACACATTTGGAACAGCTCATAGGTATGGAAGACAATCAGATTTAAGCAGCTGATAACTGACAGGGAGCAATGAGTCTGATGATTATTTCATATGACGTCATTCTAAAAAGAATATTAACTCCCCATTTCAGAACCTCTGTTTAATCACCCATTCTACCAGCTCCAGCTGTTAAACACACCCAGATGGGACACTCTGAAAAAGGCTTGAGAAATAAATCACAGACATGGTTATTCAGTAAAAGCTTAAAAATATGCCCCAGTGGAAACCCCTCCTCCCACAGACCACTAACTCTCCACTGCAGCTGCTCTCAGAAATGAAGCATCTGCCAAAGCACCGCACACTACAGACCCCTGCAGTTCACAGAGTCACCCGTTCCATGTACCTCAGCTGCCCACGGAGCTTAATCAAGCTGAGTCCAGGGAGGGGACACAGCCCCCAGAACATGTGCAGAGGACACCAGGCACTACAAAGCCACAGGAACCTCCCTGTCCAGAGCAGCCAGGCCACGAAGTCAAGATGCCCCAAGGGCTCACCTGGAGCTGGAAACCGTCATTTTGGCATTATTAGCAGCACTGTCTGAACAGCTCAGCCAGCCGGCTGGTAGGAACGGGTCTTACAAGTGGCGTCTTAGGAAAGGAGCCAGGGAGCTGCAGGGACATAGGGACTCAACAGTGAGGGGGCTGGGGCACAATCTGTCCCTACAGCCAGGGGAATTAGCTCAAATGGTAGAGCGCTTGCTTCGCATGCAAGAGGTAGTGGGATCGATACCCACATTCTCCAATAGCCACTCCATTTGCCACACTTTTCTTCCAAGGCAATGTGAGAGCAGTGCCTCCTTCCTCCTCCTTCTCGGTTACCCCCCAGAAGGCTCTCAATGTACAGGGGGGGATCTGTAGCTGGCTGAGCTGAGCTGTGTGCAAGGGCTCAAGAGAGCACTTTGAGCATCTCCTCTCCCACCTGGTGGGAACAGACACACATTTGATGTGGAGGCTGGATATGAAAGAGGAGGCCGTGGCCATGGACTGCCTCGGCTGAGAGAAAGTGGTGATGCGCACGTGAACCATTTACCTCATAGGGAGATACCCCTGCAGCAGGTAGGAACGAGTTGCAGGTGTGTCATTTGGTGGGCAGGTTTAGTGCTGCATACACAGAGGTTCTGGGGTTGGGGTGACAGCTGTGGGCTCTGCTCCTGTGGGCTCTGTGTCTGTGGGTAGGAGAGCAGACAGGGCAGCTGCTGGTCTAGGGCCCTGTGCTCTGGGTGAGCTGGGAGCAGCTGAGCTCAGCAGCAGGCAGCAGGCTGGGGTGCCTCCAGAGGAAGCACTTTGCAGCAGGTGGTGATGCTGTGACCACTCTGGCAGGGAACATGGGCCTTGTTAGTGTCGTTCTCAGGGCAGTGGGGGTAGGGGATAGGCAGGGTCTGAGGCAACACCCGGCAGGGGCCTAGGACAGGGGGTGAGGGGCAGCAGGGTCTGAGGGAATTCCTAGCCAGGGCTCAGGGCAGTGGGAAATGGGAGACACAGACTGGGGCGGTGGTGGGGGGAGGAGCCAGGTTGGGGCTCAGGATGGTGGGGGGAGGGGGTTTGGGAATGCGCAGGTGGGATGCTGAGCTGTGGGGGAGGGACAGCGATCTCACTGCAGGGGTAATACTGTCCTTGCAACTGCCAGTTGCTCCTTTCTGAAAGCACCTCGGAGAAGCCTGGTCCTCTGTGGGTTGGCTGGCTTGTTTGGTTAACACTCAGCCCTTTGCTACCTCGGAGACAGCTTCAGGGTGCTGGTCTGTTCCCCTTTGCTTGACTGCTAGAGACAGCAAGGGCCAAAGATCAAGGAAAGAGGTTGAGTGGCTTGTAGGGAGCAGGCCAGAGTCCTCCTGAGAGGAGGTGGCAGGATGCAGATGCTTTGCTGGGTGTGGGGGAGGCTCTGCCCTGTATTCCCCTCACTCAGTTACCATTCCAGATCTCCTGTCCCTGGGGTGCTGGTGAGAGACAACCTGACTTGCGGTGCTGGGTGTCTTCTGAGCAGCTGCTGCTGTGCCTGTCACAGCCCTGGGTTCATAAGGGGGTTCTACATAGCAAAGCTATTTCAAAATAACTATCCCAGCGTCTACACAAGGCAACCGCTGCTTTGAAATAATTCAGAAATAAATCGGGGTTGGCTTATTTTGAAAGACGTAAACCTCCTTGTACGAGTAAGAGCAGCTCTTGGGAACGGGGGCTGCTAAGAGAGGGACTGGAGCCTATTTTGAAATCAACCATAGCGTGTCCAATGGCTGCATCTGAAATAGGCTTCCAGTGTGTAGACACGGTATTTGGAAATCTTGATCTTGCCACTCACTGGTGCTGCAGCTCTCCCCAACACTTTCTACACCTCCCGAAATATCGACACAACAAATTAAGGCTGACAAAATTGACCTCAGCGCGGAGCCAGTGCAGTCGGTAGAACAGGTCTCTTTTTCATGTACAGCTGCACTGCACATTACAAGAGACTTTTCTGTGGCAGATGGCCTGGTAGCCCTGCTCCAGAGAAAAAGGCATGAGTGGCTCCCAGACTGTTGCGCTTTCCAGCTCTGGGCCAAGGGAGCTGGAAGGAGAATCCTGATTCATTTACTGTGCGGTTCCATTGGGGATTTCAGAACCTTAAGCTGTTGTTTTCCCTGCCTTCAATTTGCCCAGCACCAGCTGGATCAGACTCGACCTTCCCCACAGGGACGTCTGCCATCCAGCGCAGTTAGTGGTGGGGAAGGAGAACACATCAAAGAGGCTTCTCCTCACGCTCATCTTCCTCACCCTGAATTCTCTCCCCAGCCTCCAGGGCAGAGCTCTCAAGAAAAAGACTCCCTGCAGCAAAGCCCTGGGGGGGACTCTGAGATGGCCCCTGTCCTACAGCCTGTCCCACCTGGCCATTGTTCTGCACTGTCTGTGAGGTCATCACCTCCCCACCTCCTTTAACCAATCAGCGACTGCTCTGCAAAAAAGCCCTTGTGATGTCACTGCCACACCCACCCCTTGAATTCTGGGGCCCAGAGGTGTGTCACTGTGGAGTGAAGGGCACAACTCTGTCCCAGTACATAAAGGGAGAGGGACATGGATGGTTCTTAGCCAGGAGAGTCAGAGAGGGGAGCTCATATGCTGGGTGTCCCTAGTCTCTGTGTGCCAGAGGTGTGTGGTGCAATGGAAAATGTTCTGGCCTTCTAAGCTGTCGTGATCACCTTGAGCTGAAGCTCATCACCAAATGGATTGTCATGTTAGTCTTTAAAGTGCTGCATTTGTGCGGTTTTGTGCTGTGTGGTTACCTTGAGTTAAGGCCAATCATCCAAAGGGTGTGAGTTCAAATGCTGCCAGACTCACTTTGGTGTGCATTACCCGTTGGGAGGGCTGGTGAAGATGGCAGAGCAGGGACTTCAAACAGCCGGGATCTACACTTCAGAGACCTCAGCTCTGTTTTCTCTTGTCTTACGCCACAACTGAGTGAGGCAGCTCCTGCTGCAGGGAATCTCCTCCATGGGACAGCTGCCCCTTTCCCCAGCATGGCAGCCCCACTGCCAGGAACCCCTGCTGCATTTCCTGACCCCCGCCCCCGGTGAGAGCTTTCACAGTCCCTTTTCTCAGCACACACCCCCACCAGGAGATTCTGGGGCTCCCTCTCCTTTGCTGCCCCTCATCTCTGCTGTTGCACCTCCACCTCTGGTGTCTCTCCATGGGGCACAGCCCCCCATCACCATGGAGCCCTGACACAGGACAGCAGCTCCCCTATATCTGGAGATGGGTGTCCAGTATTTGCCACAGAGCATTTGACGAAGGCTTTTGACTTGGTCAGCAGGGATGGTCTGTTCAAACTGCTGTACAAGATAGGCTGTCCTCCACGGTTACTCCAGATGATCCAGTCGTTCCACGAAAACATGAGAGGAACCATCCAATATGACGGCGCATTATCGGATGCTTTCAGAATCAGGAGCGGCGTCAAACAAGGATGCGTGCTTGCTCTGACATTGTTCGGGATCTTCTTCGCACTCCTCCTGAAGCATGCCTTTGGATCTTCAACAGAGGGCATCTTGCTGCACACAGGATCTGATGGGAAACTGTTGAACCTTGCAAGGCTGAAGGCTAAGACTAAGGTGCGAGAAGTCCTCATGAGAGACATGCTGTTCGCAGACGATGCTGCTGTAGTGTCTCACACAGAAAACCAGCTTCAAAAACTGCTGGATCGGTTTTCCAAAGCGTGCAAGGACTTTGGGCTTACCATCAGCCTAAAGAAGACAAATGTACTTGGTAAAGATGTTGCTGAATCCCCATCAATCAGCATTGACAAGTATACGTTAGAGGTTGTCCACGAGTACGTTTACCTCGGGTCCACCATCACTAACACCCTGTCGTTGGACACTGAGCTGAACAGGAGGATCGGAAAAGCGGCCACAACTCTGTCCAGACTCAGCAAGAGAGTGTGGAATAACAACAAGCTGTACACTCACACCAAAATGCAAGTCTACAGAGCCTGCATCCTCAGCACCCTCCTTTATGGCAGCGAGACTTGGACCCTGTATGACCGCCAGGAAAAGAGGCTGAACGTCTTCCACTTGCGCTGCCTCAGGCGCATCCTTGGAATATCATGGAAGGACAGAGTGACCAACACAGCCGTCCTCGAGCAAGCTGGAATCCCAACCATGCACACCCTCCTCAGGCAGCGTCTACTCCGCTGGCTTGGCCACGTCCACAGGATGAACGATGGAAGGATTCCAAAAGAAATCCTGTATGGTGAGCTAGCCTCTGGCAAAAGAGCCCCCGGAAGCCCCCAGTTGCATTACAAAGATGTCTGCAAGAGAGACCTCAAAGAGGTAGACATCGAGCTGGACAACTGGGAAGAACTAGCAGATGACCGCAGCAGATGGATGCAGGGGTTACACAAGGGCCTTCAGAAGGGCGAGTTGAAGATCAGACAGCTAGCAGAGGAGAAGCGGGCACACAGAAAGCACAATAAGGACTTGCCAGACACCCACTACATCTGCAAGAGATGCAGCAAGGACTGTCACTCTCGTGTGGGTCTTTATAGTCACAATAGACGCTGTAAATGAAGTCTTACATTGAAACTTTAAAGGGCGCGATCCATAGTCTGTGCAGACTGAAGGATGCCTACTGCTACTGCTGCTTGGGCCAATGCATGGGGCTCTGCAGCTGGGAACTGTCAGTGACTTTTCTGAGATGTGTTGGTCCTTTCTGCAGCCCCCACTGCGGGAGGGCTTTGCCTGGTCCTGGGCTGGGTTCTTTTCTGGGGCTTCCGGAAGCTCTGCCCCTGCCAGTTGAATGTTTCTTGGTCAGAGACACAGGCTTCTTCCTGTGCCTGGGGTGGGCCCTGACACTGCTGGACGAGTGTGATGAAGCCAAAGTGCTGTGAGCTCAGTCTGAACCAAGTCGCCTTTGTGTGTTAGATTCCTGAGCCCCCTGGCTTTGGGCCTGGTTCTCCTGCCCAGCACAGGCCACTGTGAGCAGGGCCCTGCATATCTGTGATGTACAGTACCCTTGTGTGTTCAATGGATCAGAACCCTGAGCTTTGCAGGCTGGGAACTGATCTCCGCTGAAGGATGGGTTTGCTCAGTGCTGGTACATTGGCAGAGGAAAATGATAAGTGTTTAAATCTATTTCAAACATCCAGGGAAAACCCCAAATGGACTGGAGATGAAGATGTATTTCCCTTAAGACAACCATCTGTGAAGGAGCACCTGGGACTTTTTCAGCTGCAGTCAAATGCCCTACCACGAAGCTGTACTCTTTACCAGTCGAAAATGGTGAAAGTTTGGTTTTGCTGTAGAGACAACTGTGATGGAGTGGGAGGAGTGTATGTGTGAGACTCAGGCTGGATGTGTGTGAGACAAGCAGAGCACCTCCCAGCAGCTAAGGATGACCCTGGGGCTATAACCTAGGCTGGCAGGTAACACCTCTGCCCTGAACAAAGAGGAGGAAGGAGCCAAGCTGGGTTTCAATCGGAGGGGGCAGTTAGAAGCTGAAGGGGAGAGGGAGATGGAAGGCAGACAGCCGGGCAAGGGGGAAGCTGCACCTCAGAGGGGCATCCCTCGGGCTCCTCTCCCCTGGACGGGATGGAATGACTTTCTCTGATTGTTGCACTGACTCTTCTGTGAGAAACTGGGCCTCTGTCACCTAATAAACTTCCTATTCTACCTGCTGAGTGAGAGTCACTCCTGCCTATGGCCAGGGTGCAGTGCATGGGGACCCCTGAACCCCACCACAGCAACTCTACCTTTCTCAGAAGGAATGCATGTATGCCAATATCAGTAGCCAAGGTATGCAGGGTGCCAACCTCCAAAGAGTAACAGGTGCCCAGAAATTGTTTATCTGCAGGTCCCATGGCATAATGGCAGTGTTCAGAGCTCCGCATTCTGCAATCTGATTTCAAATCTGTGGGGTTTGCTCTAAATCTCTGTCTCTCCAAGGCCTTTCTTCTCCACAGGTACACCTGAGTTGGGGCTTTTTACCCCTAGTGGATGAGCGAGGCCCTCTGGAGCTCCATCAACAGTATTTTACCTTTAGGGGAACCTCCCAGAAAATGGCCTACGTTCCCTACTGCTTCAAATCCCTCCCTGTGGACCAAGCACAAATCTGGTGCTGCATTTAGTTGGCTGGAAAAATATGCAAGGGGCTGTGGACTTTGTTGTCACTCCACTATTTCCTGTTTGTCAGACCTCCTTCCCTTTTTCAGCCACCCACTTGCCTGGCCACTCTTTCCTCAGCCAGCAGCTTAAAGCTGGAAACTAAGAAAAGAGAGTCCTTAAAGGCTTCTCGGCCCACCACCTCAAAGGGTGTATCAAGTGGAGGGGGGCAATCTCACATCTCAAGGAAGATGGGCGAGCTCAGCAACTTCTGAGCCAGCTGCTTCTTATTGCCTCAAAGAGAAGAAATCAACAGCATACAGGCACCTAAGTGCAGCAAAGGGAACAACTACTGTTGGTGGATGTTTTTTGTTTCACTAATTACAAAAGTGTTCCCATGTCTCATTGAAAGGTACCGCAGACTGTTTGATTGCTGGCACTCATAGGGGCAGGGAATGCCCGGCTCCAGGCCAGCCATAGAAGCAGGAAAACAGGCCAGGACACAAATGACATACTGTGTTTTTTGCTGATTTCAGCTTGGAGAGTTCTGTGATTACCAGTGCACCACAGAATCTCGGCTGTGTTCCTCTGACCCTCCCCTGCAATGCCATCCACCAGTGTGGCATTTGCTGTGACACCTGAATGGGCCAACCTGCAGAAAGTGGTGGTGAGAGGGCCTCAGATCTGCCTTTCACTCACTCATCGGGTTGAGCAGTGGACTTTTGGGAACACTCAGCAAGATCTGTGAAGTTGGCTGGATCATACTGGGCACAATGGGGTCTTTTTTCCTCCCCTTGCTGAGGAAGAGCAAGAGAAGAAAGGAAGAGCACGCTAGCACCTTGGTGTCCCAATAGTGCCAACAATATCCTTTCCAGGAGCATTTGCCAGCAGCAAGGCCCCAAGCAGTCACTAATTGCTCTCTGGCCAAATTTTGGAAAAGCTCTGTTCAAGCTTGGGATTGAACCAAGGACCTTTAGATCTTCAGTCTAACACTCTCCCAACTGAGCTACTTCAGCAGCTGTTTAATGAGGCTTTCAGGCCATCACCTCAATATTGGAGATGTTTTTCTCAGCTATTGCTGTGATAGCAAGTGTCCTTGGGAGGCAGGAGGAATGTTTGCAGCTTCCTTCAGCTTGAGTTCCTCTTTTGCCCCATTTCTGCCTCACTTCCTGGGTTCACCCAGTGACTGCAGGGGACGGCAGGATACTGATGGCAAGGAAAGAGATGGGATTTGACTCTTTTGCAACAAGTGTCTCTTTCCACACCCGAGCCACTTGGCCCCAGGATCATTGTGTGACCGGATGGTGCCCAAGCTTTTGGTGAGGGGCAGGGCCACTCATTTGTAAAGGCCAAGAGTTACAAAGTCAAAACAACCCCAGGAAGAGCCTTTGAAGAAGTGACCCCGAATGAGGAAGCATCTAGAGGTCCTCGGGTGCTCTCGGCCGTACTCCTTGTTGAAGGAAAAGGTCCAGGACCATTGGAGATGAATGTGTGGTTTTGCAGAAAGCTATGTTTTCTTCAACCATGGATTCTGTTCTGGGCATACACATTGCTAGGCTGAGATGGGGTGACTTAAAAAAGAGAAGATTCTATGTTTCTATGACCCTATTGTGTCACTATATAAGGGGAGTTCAGAGAGAGTTAAAAGACTATTTAAAAACAAGCCACAGACCTGGTCTTGAGCTCCAACAGCACCTCAGCTCAAGACAGTTTCTCTTGAAAAGAGAACTGGCTCCACAACCCTGAAGTTTTTATACCATTTTAACTCTTTGTTCAAAAAAAGTCTGTAATTATCAGGTTGATTAACCCACCCACCCCCATTGTTCTCCTTTTCTGAAGGGAAGGGGAGTGGGGCGTGGGGGTAGTTAAGATGCCTGCACAACTGGCCTTTTTTCTTTGGGTTATTTTTTTCATTTTGGCTTAAAGTCCATTTATTTCCTGTTTCATTGGAAATTAGAGCCCTGTCTGACCTTCTTATAGGATTATAAAGTAAATCACGACACTTAACAATCCTTAGAATGTTGTGTCCATAACTGAGCTGCTTTTGGGGTTTTAGCCCCTCTTGGTTTAAAATACATTCTGTTTTCTGCTTTTCAGTGGGAACCAGAGCCTTGTAGGACTTCTTAGAGTATTTAACAGTAAATCATCATGCACAACAATCCTTAATGGCAATGTGACCTTGTCTGGAATGAGGACCCTATGCAAATATCAAAGTGTTTTGTTTTTAAAAGATGCTTCTTTCATATTTTGAAATAAATCTATTGCAAGCATAGGGTGCACTCGACAAATACCTCTACGTTTGTAATATCTGTTAATTTTAACAGCAATTGCTTGTACTGAAGTATGGTAGAAAAATTGGGAATCCTTGAAACATTTCAGTTTGGGTTAAACTTGGGGCTTTTTTCCCCCAAATGTTCCTGAGTTACTAGAAAGGGTGACTCACAGGCGGTTTCTACACAGGTCACTTCCTTCAGAAGTGCCATGCTAATACATGGAGAGAAAGATGCTATGAGGTACGGATACAAATTCCCTGTGCGTCAATAGTATTACATCACATGATTTGGAGTCCAGAAGACCATTCTTCCGGACTCCAAAATGCCATGTAGAAGCGTGGCCCAGGGGGCCCTTCCAGAGGCCCCTTCTTCTCAAAAATTTTCAGGGGCCCAGCTTCTACATGATGTTCAGGAGTCTGGGAGAGCATCTTCTGGACTCCAAATCACGTGACCTTATGCTAATGAGGTGTAGGAAATTTGTAGGAAACCCTTGCTGGGTTCTGGGCAGTCTCAGACCAACCCTGGACCAGCCTGGCAGCCCTGTTTACCCTGATTCATGTTAGACAGTGACAGGGTCAAGTTACCACCTTTGGCTCTTTGTGAGCCCCTTGAGGCTATTGCCATTCCCACCACAGTTCCCCTCCCCTGTGTGAGTGGTGTGGGGCAGGACTGAGCATCTTTCCCTTTCTCCCACTCGGGTACCACAAGCACCACAGACAGGTGTGTGGCTCCCTCCCTCTCGCATGGCATCGTTCTGGCCACAGGCTGAGACTAAACAGCAATCCCAGGGCACAACCGCAAGGTGGGAAAGTGACAAAGGGCTTTGGGGTTCCTCCCATGCTGCCCACACCCACTCTGCAGCCACCTCAGCTGTCCACCTGTCAGTGTCTGTTACTTCTTCCTCCAGAGTGGTGGCAGCCACCTCCTTCAGCTCTCTGCATGCACCAGCACAGCCCAGAGGTGCTGCAAAGCAGGTGAGAGGCAGCCAGAAAGATTTGTCCAGGCACCACTGGATGCTGCTTTCCTAATCTCCACTTACCTGGGAGGTCCATGACCAGGGGAGCCACAGAGCCTCTCTGGGACTTTTCTCCTAACTTGTTTGCGTTTTGTCAGTGACAAACAAAGGGATGTGAGAGGAGAGTAACTCTCCCTCTCCTGCCCTGCCCCACCTGCAGCCAGCCCCAGAGAACCACAGGGCTGGGAGGATCAGCCTCTGTTCTTGCATCCAGAGGAGCCACCTTCCCAACACCTCTTACACCTGCCTTTGACTGAACTCTTGTCTGTGACTGGATTCTTCCCAATGCTCCTCTCCCATCCACCTTTGCCTTCTCCGCCAATGATTGCGATTGCCAAGGGAAGGCTCTGTGGTTCCCCAGACACATGAAGGAAAACATTGCTCATGATGTGCAACAAGGCACCACTGGGAGTTGAACCCAGGATCTCTTGTTTACAAAGCAGGTGCGTTACCCAGTTAAGCCTGGGTGCCCCCCCCTTGTTTCACTGGTGGGTCCTGACATGCAGGTACCTGTATTAGTCTGTGTCATCAGCCAAAGAGCAATCCTGGAGCACTTTAAAGACAACCAACCTAATTTATCAAGTGATGAGCTTTTGTGGGGCCGACCCACTCTGACGGACTGCCCACAACAACCCCTTCCCGTTCCCCAGCACAGACATTATGCCTGAGGGAAGCTGGATTTGCCGCCGAGAGGACATTGAGGATGAGAGGAACGAAAAACCCCCTTTCACTTCCTGTCCCCTCTGCCGTGTGCAGATCAGACTCCACCAATCTACCCTCCTCCCACCTCACTTGCCCCAGTGCTGTGCATTCTGTCTGGACTGTCCGTGTGCCTGGATCATAAGAAATAACATAAGCTGTTTGTGACCCTGACCTACCCCCACATTTCACTCTTGCTTGTGCCACTGATCTTCTGGCCCCTTTGGACAAACCTTTGTTCCCCAAGTTCCCTTTTCTGTCCCAGCCCTCAGGGGTTTTACAAATGGGGCTTTATTAAACTTTCTCTCCCCAGGTGCACACCACAGCTTCCCCCGACTGACCTGGCTTCTCCCACTCACAGAGCTGCCCTCACTCAGGGAGGCTGGTTTCATGTGAGTGGGGGACAGCTCTCCCATCCACTTGGGCTGTAGCCACACTTGGCCACAACTTTGAAATGCCCATGCAGATGGCCATTTTGAAGATTACTGATGACGTGCTGAGTTGAATATTCAGCACTTCATTAGCATTAGGACGCTTCCAGCTGCAACACTTCAAAAGCGCTGCTTTCGGAAGCACGTGGCTCGGCACGGCTACACGGGGGTCCTTTTCGAAAGGACCCAACTCCTTTCTAAATCCCCTTATTCCTCTCAGCGGAGGAGCCCTTTTAGTGCCTTATGCACAGCAGCTGTGTGGAATAGCAGAAGCACAAGCTGGAGTTGGAGGAGAGGCAGCCAAGGGGGCTGAGCGGGGGTAAGTGGGGATGGGCCCCAAGCTGCTGCCCCAGTGTAAAGAGGGGGAAGGATCCTGATGCCATGTCACAGCCTGGGAGAGGGTTTGTGATCTGCCCCACACTGGCCCCCCAGACAGATTCTGCTCTGTGACTCCCCCACTGGGTCCCAAGGCCATAGCGGCATTTGGCAACATGGATGCGATGGAGGTGAGGGGCTGTGACCTGTCCAAACAGGTCCTGCTGCTGAAATATGACCTGACCCCTAAGGCACATTGGTCCTTTCAAAAACACAGCTCCAGTGGCGCAATGGGTTAGCGCACAGTACTTATAGAGCAGTACTGCCCTAGACATGCTGAGGTTGTGAGTTCAAACCTCACCTGGAGCATTTCTTTTTCACCTGGTTGGCTCTGAATCATCAAATACTTTGACTGGAAGGGAGCTCGAGAGGCCAGCGAGTCCAGGCTGCTGCGCTCATGGCAGGACCAAATACTGTCTAGACCATCCCTGATAGACGCTTCTGTAACCTGTTCTTAAATATCTCCAGAGGTAGAGATTCCACAACCCTCCCTTGGTAATTTATTCCACTGTTTGACCACCCTGACAGTTGGGAACTTTTTCCTAATGTCCAACCTAGACCTTCCTTCCTGCAGTTTAAGTCCATTGTCTCTTGTTCTATCCTCAGAGGCCAAAAAGAACAAGTTTTCTCCCTCCTCCTTGTGACACGCCTTCCGATATCTGAAAACCGCTTTCAAATTCCCCCTCAGTCTTCTCTTTTCCAAACTAAACAAGCCCAGTTCTTTCAGCCTGTCTTCATAGGTCACATTCTAAGAACATAAGAACGGCCATACTGGGTCAGACCAAAGGTCCATCCAGCCCAGTATCCTGCCTGCCAACAATGGCCAGGGCCAGGTGCCCCAAAGGAGGTGAACTGAAGACAATGATCAAGCGATTTGTCTCCTGCCATCTGTCTCCAGCCTTTGACTAAAGGCTAGGGGCACCACACTTTACGATTGGCTAACAGCCATTTATGGACCTAACCTCCAAAAATGTATCAAGCTGTTTTTTAAATTCTGTTAGAGTGCTGGCCTTCACAGCCTCCTCCAGCAAGGAGTTCCACAGGTTAACTGTGCACTCTGTGAAGAAAAATTGTCTTTTATTAGTTTTGAACCTACTACCCATTAATTACATTTGGTGTCCTCTAGTTCTTATATTATGGGAACAAGAAAATAACTTTTCAATATTCACCTTCTCCACACCATTCATGATTTTCTCTAGACCTTTAATCATTCTTGTGTCTCTTTTCTGGACCCTCTCTGATTTCTCCACATCTTTCTTGAAGTGAAGTGCCCAGAACCGGACACAATACTCCAGCTGAGGCTGATTCAGCGCACAGTAGAGCAGAAGAATGACTTCTTGTGTCTTGTTCACAACAGACCTGTGAATGCATCCCACAATCATGTTTGCTTTTTTTGGAACAGCATCACACTGTTGGCTCATATTTAGATTTTGGTCCACTATTTCCCCTAGATCCCTTTCTGCTGTTGTCATTCCAAAACAGTCTTCCCCCATTTTGGGCTGGTACATTTGCAGAGGAAAATGTTAAATGTTTAAATCCAGTTCAAACATCTAGTGTAACCCCCCACATACTGGAAAGGGAGATGAAAAGATATTTCTTTTCAAGAAACCCTGTGAAAAGGAGCTTTTGGGACCTCTTCAGCTGCAGCCAAGTGCTCCATCACTTTGCTGTTTACCAGTGGAAAATTGTGAGACATTTGTGGAAGCAACTTGACCTTTCTCTGAAGGAATGTGCACATGACAGTCTGGCTAGCCAAGGAGTACATGGTACCGGCCTCCCAAGACTGTCCAGAAAAGGCTTAAGTTGCAGGTTGCCTGGTGTAATGGGCAACACTCAGAATTCTTAACTGTGTAATCTGAGTTGAAATTTCAGTGGGACCTCCTGGTACAGTGAGTGTTGGCTGTAAATCTCTGTCTGTTCAAGGACTGGGCCTTTTTTATCCACAGGGACACCTGAGTGTGGGACTTTTCCTCACGCTGAATGAATGAGGCCCTCTGGAGCTTCACAAAGAGTATCTCACCTTCAGAGGAACCGTCTGGAAATTGGGCCATGTCCCCCACTGGTTCAAAGCCCTCCCCACGGACCCAGCCAAAGGGGAATTGTTTGCTGTGTTTAGCTCAGCTGCTCTGAGGGAGGCTGTGGCTGAAACCCTCCTGCAATCTCCTCCCACTCAGCCAGCCACTGTTTTCCTGAGAGAGGGGCCCCTCCTAATCTCCACTATCTCCCCTCCACCAGCAGCCACCACAAACCTGGCACTGCACTTAGTTAGCTGGAGTAAATGCAAGTCGTTGTCATGCCACCATTTCCCACTGGTGTGGTCTGTCCCCTGGCTCAGCCACCCACCAGCCTGGCCCACTCTCCTCCTCAGCCAGCAGTGGAAAGCTGAAAACCAGCAAAGCAGACCCCACAAACCAACATGCTCTTTCTTGTTCCTTCCACTGAACCAACTGATCTGTTTACAGAAGGGAAGGAAGAAACGCAGGCATTGAACGCAGACCACCTGCTCTGAAGACAACCAGGCTAACACTTACACCACACCCTCTTTGCCCTGCTTGTAACACCCAGAAATAGGGATCACTGAGAACCTGTCTTCATCCCCGGTGCAGCCACAGCACCTCTGGTGCAGTTCAGTCGTCTTCTCCGCTGGATATTAACTTTCTCTGAGAGGCGCAGGGGCTGGCTCCAAGCATAGTGCTCTGGTTTGGCTGCCACTTGCTGCATGGACAGTCTCAGGTGGGACTTTGACAGGGACTCTGCACCAGTCACACCTAACGTAGGTGTCATATGGCCAGCTGCCTTCTGCTCTGTAGGGGCTATTTTGGGATTGGCAACAAACAAGGAAGAGGAAAGGCCCGGAAAGGCTGAGCGGTTGTAACTGAGAGAAAGGCTGCAGGTGGATCTCAAAATAACTTACACATTTTGCATATTTGGAGATATGTTATTTTGAACTTGGGGGATTGGAGGATTTGGAGGATTCCATTGGCCCTCTTGTGATGAGGGGAAGTGGAACTGGAATACCACATTGAACATCTCTGTATCTCGGTCTGATGAGCTAGCTGCTGCAGCCTACTGTTGGGAGTAAGGGACCTTGGATGTTCGGCAGGTACTTCGAAGCACCTGCTGCTACACTGCCTGTCAGTGCCTCAAGGTCAGCAGCTTTGAAGTTCCCAAGGTGGCCATTATGCTTATGAAGTGCTACATATGCATCACAGCACCACATTCGTCTCCTCCGACATGCCTGCTTAGCACACCCCATTGGATGGAGGGGGCTTGTATGGAAGCACCCAGAGAGGAGTTACTGACACTGAACGCAAACCCAGCAATACCTGTTGGATAACGTGGTATCCGTCACTAGGTTCTCCCCTACTTCTTTGTAATCACTGCTGAGGCTCCAGGCAGATGGGAGAAAGCTGCCCTTCATGCACAAATCATCTGCCTCCCTAAGCTGCGGTAGCTCTGTGGGTGGGAGAAGCCAGGTCAGTGCGGGGGCAGCTGTAGGGTGCCCCTGGAGAGAGAAAGTAACAGAGAGAAAGCCGTGCTAGTCTGTATACTATCCAAACAAAAAAGCAGTGAAGTTGAACTTTGAAGACTAACAAAATAATTTATCAGATGAGCTTTCGTGGGACAGACCCACTTCTTCAGACCTGAGCCAGACCGGAACAGACTCAATGTATAAGGCACAGAGAACCAAAAACAACAATCAGAGTTGACAACTTCAAACTCTCTCAGACAAAGAAGAATGTTCAGTCTGCTTTGGAAAAAGAGACTGCTGAACTCTCTTTCGTATTCAAATTCGACACATTAACATGCGGTTTGAATCAGGATGCAAATTTTCTGAGATACTATGGGGCGCTTTTGCATACTTGGCTTCATCTAATACTTGACTCCCAACCCCCAACTCCACCCCTCTGCTCTCTGATTTGCTGACCTTGATAATAATTTTTTTCTGATTTGTCAACCATGATGACTATTTTTGGTTCTTTGTGCCTTAAATATTGAGTGTGTTCTGCTATGGCTCTGGTCTGAAGAAGTGGGTCTGTCCCACGAAAGCTCACCTAATAAATTTTTTTTTTTGTCTTTAAAGTGCGACTTTACTGTGTTTTTGTTCCAGAGAGAGAAAGTTTAATTAAACTCCATTTGTAAAAGCACTCTGGACATGGGGAGGAAAAGGAGCTGGGGAAGCCAGGTTTGTCCTGCAGGGGCCTGAAGATCAATGACTCAAAAGAGAGTGTCTGTCACTTGCGTACAGAGGAACGGCAAAGCCCAGGGCAGGAACCGGAGAGTGCTTGTGCTGCCAGCGGGAGAGAGCTCACTCCATCAGTCTCCTCAGGCTGAAGGCAGGTGGTAACAGGAGCCTCTTGGGTACCCACAGCTTTGAGTCTCTTCCTTTCCCACAGTGGCCCATTTTCACCAGGTAACACCTTTGTACTGCAGACAAAGGGGGAGGTGGAGCCCAAGGAGTTTAGATTGAAACTGGGAGTTGGGAAGCAGTTAGTCTGGGCTGGGAGGAAGAAAGACAAAGGAGTGGGCAAGGCCTCAGCTCTGGGGGCCCTCAGGGCCTCCTCTCCCCAACATGGATTGGACTGGCTGTCTCCGCCTGCTGTACTGACTCTTCTGTAAGATGCTGTGTCCTGTCAGCTAATAAACCTGCTCTTCTCATGCTGAGTAAGAGTCACTCCTGCCTGCAGATGGGGTGCAGAGCTTGGGGAAGCCTGAACCCCATCACAGATGCAAACAAGGAAGTGATATGAATATGCAACAACTCATTTGCATAAAGGCAACCACATGCATTTCTAGAAGTACCCCTAATGCACCATTGCTCCTCTCTGGTTTTCAAAGCCCCCATTTTTATTTACCTTGAGACTGACAGTAGGGTCAGAGAGCTTCACCCCAGGTGGGATTTGAACCCGCAATCCTTGGCTTAGAAAGCCAAGGCCTTATCCATTAGGCCACTGAAGTAAGAAAAAACAATGAGGGATAAAATTCTCTCTCAAACATGTACATTTCTTACTTTGGAAGACAAGAAGTTGCTTTCTTTGTGTTTGTTCTTTCTTTGTTGTGAATCTGAGAAACACCCAGGGACTAATTCTGCAGTAGCAACAAAGGAGTGACCCACACCCACCTAGATGTTAAGTTACCATCCCTGGCCATTCACCAGGAAGGGACATGTAGGAGACAGGTTCACAATTGCCATGAAAGGCAGCTGCTCAATAGGCTGTTCGCCCTGAGGTGCCTGGCTCTGAGACACACCGAGGATCTTTCTGGCACCCAGTGGAGCATGTAAAGTAAGGGACATTGACATGATCATTTCTCCTCTCCTCCTGTACCTATACTGAAGGCAGCAACAATGTTGGAAAGACAAAGAAATCTTTGATGTGGCCTAATTGGAAAAGCATCCCAGGAAGCACAAACTGCTCGAAGTTATGGGGAAGGGAAACCTTCCAATCTGGCTCAGCATGAGCACATTTAGGAATTAGACTGGAATTTCTCTTGTAACAGTTCTGGACTCCTGCACCAATTCCACCTCGAAACACATACAACTGATCTCTTTGTGGGGAATAAATCTCAGCTACTGAAGTTTTGATTGACATTTGGGGAGTGTGAGCAAGGAAACGTGCAGGGAACTGGGCTTGTTGACCTCGTGAGGTCCCTTCCACTTCTAGTACTCTAGGAAAGAGACTGGAGGATAGTCACCCCTTTGATTTACTGAGGGACTCATGAAGGAGCTCAGTCTGATAAGAGGGTCTACAGCTGTGAAATGTAAGCCTTTTGTCAGAATGAGTCGGGAGCAACCAGGGTCTGTTTCAACATCGAGGGGTCCCTTTTCATCCATTTCACATAGAACCGGCTGCAGCCCCCACCCAGAACCCTGGGAAATTTGCGGAGCCCTGGGTGCCTCGCAGGGGCAATGCTTCCCCACTCACAAGCACAGAGTCTGAGTGTAGAAAATGAGCTTTTAATGAAGAGGCAGAAAAGTCATATGGCATAAGCTTGGGAAAATACCACACCCAGAGTTCACAACCAAGCCTCAAGTAAGTATCCCAGCTCAAGCAGATGGAGCAGTGCCCTTTGCCTCTCAGGCTCAGCAGTCCTATACTGGAAAGAGCCAATCCACACACCCAAGCTTTCTCCGTACCCACTTCAAATGCCCCACTTCCAAGTCTTCCCAGTCCCTGCACTCCCTGACACATCACTTTCGACTTGTCTACACTCGCCCCTTCATAAAACTGAACAGGAAGAAGGGACATTTGAAGAATAGGTGGTCCTTTCGACAGGCCCCCCCCACACACAGATGGTACACGATTCGAAAGTGGCACTTTTCAATCGCCTTGTGCTCCATTATGCTTATGAGGCACTGCACGTTGATGGCAGCACCTCATTATCATCTTCCGACCTCACTCATTACCATGCCCCTTCCGAAAGGAACAGGCTAGTGTAGACATGGCCCTTGCTGCATTCCCTCTCTGAACTGGAGGTAATGCAACCTTTGTGCTGGACCGGCGTTCCGCATCCCCTGCCAGCTGCCCACCCGCCGCTCACACCTGCTGGCTGCTTCTCACACCAGATGTCCCTCTACTGTCTTGTGGGTTTTGCAATAGACAGAACCCTGTGTTTGAAGCACTCCAGGGCCTCAGCTACCAGCTCATAGGGGATTTCAGTTCACACTGGTATTCAGCTCTGCATCGAGGTACAGCATCTCGGTATTCACCAGGATGAATTCTAACAGAATAGTTATTGACCCATTTTTAGGTCCACCTTCTAACAGCGGGGGGAAGAAATAGTCAAACCAGTTTTACCGCTGTATAGCCCAAAGGCTTCCAGCAAGCTGAATCAGCCACTAGTCCTACCCTTTCTCACTTCATAATGTTTCCATGAAGGGATCCCTCTGTAATCCATATCTGACACAGCAGTCATGAGTGCCCTGTAGCCCACAACAACTTCAAGCACCGGTGAGATTCCACAATTCTTACATTGGGGAAAGTCATAAAATGTGACTTTCCAACAACAAGCTATTTACAAGAGAGGAAAACGCTTTGCTTCACTTGCTCCCATCAGGCTTTGTTTTCAAGGCATTACATGGGCGCACCTTTACATTTGAGGACACATTCCCCAAATCCTTCAGCAGTACAAAGCTCCTGTTGGCACATTCTTTACAGGAAGAAGAAAATTTCTGAGAAGCAGGAGATTAGCTGGTATCTCCCTGCAGAGAGTTCATGAGCAGGGCGGGGGACCGTACATGCACTTCACCTAGCTGTGCCTCTTCACACTGACAGCCATGTGACAAAAAATCAAAAAGGGGCTACTTGCTAGTGAAGAGGAGACAGTAAAGTGTGTTCTGGGGCACTCAGATATCCCAAAGTCAGACTGTCAGGGTTTAAAGGAGAAACAACCCTCCAGACCACACTCTGGCAAGCAAGTAATGAAGCCTCGGTCTCTGATGAGACAGCTCCCTGCAGCCCTATTGAGAGTCCCAGAGCAGCTGATTGGCTGGCTGGCCCTACTTTAGCCAGCACAGGAATAAAAAGCTGTGGAAACAACCAGTGAGAACTCACAAATTTACAGCTTCTTACCAAGGCCCTTGATGACCTCCGTCCCTACACAACTTGCAGGGGAAAGAAGAACCAGGCAGCAGTTCTCTGTCTGTGCTGGAGTTCACAGAAGCAATGAATGATGGTTTCCCTCCCCTGGGACTCAGCAGGTACAGTTACAGACCCCTCTATCTGGCACCCGATTCTCACTCTGATAATCTCTTGGTTGATCTGGAGCTGCTGAACTTGTGGAGGGTATTTCATCTCCTCCAGCAGTTACTTTCTTTCCCATTCTCAGAGTCTGGGCTGGGCTGAATGGGTGGGGAACCAGCCAGAGGGGAATTTTAACCCAAACTTGGCTCTTCTGAGCATCTCGAGCACAATGGTTCTCAACTTGTTCACTACTGTAGGCTGCATATGAAACCACAGTGTGTAATGTGGGCTGTGTCCAATACTACCTGTGTGTTTGTGAGGATGTCACAAGTGGGTGCTGACTGAGCTGCAAACAGGTCACGGATTGTGAACCACTGCTGTGGTGTGGAGCTACTGGAGCTGATGTGGAGGCAGCCAGAGGAGGCAAGTGTCATTTTGCACACAAAGAGGGCAGAGCAGGGACAAGGGAACTCAGCTTTTCAATCTTCTAAGCTGAGTGTGACGCTCCTCAGGGACACCCAGGATTGTGAGGGACCTGCTCCCACCAGCCTGTGGTACCGTACAAGCAAGGCACGAACAAACTTCCACACACTTTATTTCCAAAAGTAAGACCTCTTGACAAAGCTGCTACACTATTTTGTAGCTCTCTGTAAGGCCCCTGCTAATCTTCTAACTTCTTCTTCATGTTTCCTGTGTTTCCAGACTGCCAGCAGCCTGGATTCACAGTTCTAGAAATTACAAGCAGTCTTACACCTAAAGCACCACATTCCCTCCCCTCTTGAGAAGCCTCTTCATTTTAAAATAAAACTGATTCTAACTACAGCAACAAATATGGAATAAGCCACTATACTGTTGGCAGAAATACGACATCGAAAGCACTGGAAATACGACATAACATGGTCTCTAGTCTAGCCAGGTGGTCGTTTGGATCTGGCAGACCTTCTCTCAAATCCAGTTCCTGATGCAATATCTTGTTGTGTTGGCAACTACGGTGAAGTCATCCAATGGGGTTGGGTGTTGGCATCATCTCCTTTTGGTGCACAGGCAGGTTTCCAAAGGACCCCGCAGACTTTGAAATCCCCCTATTCCTATCAGCAGAGTAGCTGGCCATTAGCATGACTATTCTGAGGTTTTGGCCAAATGTGGCCAAAGCCCATTTGTCCTTATTGATCCTCATCACATTTCTTTTGACCCCACCGTGCAATTTATCCAAGTCACTCAGGACCTTATGCCTACCCTCCAGCAGATCAACCTCTTCCCCTCGTTTAGGGTCATCTGCAAATTTGCTAAGGGTGTAGTATTCCCCCTCATCCAGCTTTTCAATAAAGATGTTGAACCTTGCAAGACAGAGAATTGATCATGAGGACATCATATTTGAAACCCATCTCCAAACAGAGATGTCAGTTCCAACTGTTGGGGTCTGGCCATCAATGCAGCTTTCTATCCATCTTGCAGTTCATAAAGAGATGGCAGTGGTGGGATTTGAACCCACGCCTCCAATGAGACTGGAACCTAAATCCAGCGCCTTAGACCACTCGGCCACACTACCTACAAAAGGCAGCTCCTGCGAGCATCAACCTCTCTTGACATTTCCTGAGTTTCAGAACAGTTTACACCAAGAGTACATAGGAAGTTTTAAAAAGCCTCATATGTCATACCTAGTGAAAATGTCAGCATGTTTTCAATAAAAGGGGGCTGTGACACAGTATTCCAAAAAGATGGCTTTTAGCACATCCTAACCTTCCGCTGCCGTCTCTCTCGGCTGCTTTTTATCCCAGATCACACTGACACACAGAGGAAGGTGATAGGGATTATTGGTCATGATACTCTTAAAGCTGAAGTCACAGTTCCTGGGTGCAGCTGCCATCCTCTGCTCTGGCAGCTGAGCCTTTGAAGGGCTCCCCACGTGGGCCAGGGTAAGCAGTGACTTGTGGATGGACGTGATGGGGGGGGAATCCAACACAGATAGAACTTCTGTAGTTTTGTGGTTGTTACATTTGCTTTACATGTGCAATGTACTTGTTTAAAGCCCCATGAAAACAGCAGTGCTTTGTTTGCTTTGCTCCCCTTTGGGGCTGAGAAGAGCTGGTCTCATTCTGTCTCCGGAGTAAACCCAACTGCTGTGTGAAAAAGGGTAGAGGTATCAGCAGAGCATATACGTCGCTCTCAGACTGGGGAAGCTACACAAGTTTGGCCGGTCTTTTTCAGGAGGCTTGTGTCTTGGCCTCCTCTGCCCTTGAGGATTGACCGACTGAGGCCGGCTCTCCTGCTGGCCTCCTTTGCGTGACTTGCTAAAGGAAGAAGTGAGGCTGGAACGGGGCAGAAGAAGGAAGTAAAGCTGAGGCAGGCAGGAGAGCAGCTTAGCACCTCAGTGCAGTTAATGGAGCACCACTCTCTCTCCTGCCAAAGCCTGTGCAGGTGAGGCTGGCTGCAGGGGGGCAGAATCCTGTGCCTGTCCAATGGTGCTCCAGGAATGGCTCCTGGTACCCCAGGAAGAGAAGTGGGATTCTGGGTGGAAGGAAAACAAGCAAAGCTCTGTCTGAGTGAGTAAGGAGCAGGTCCTGGGTGGACTGGGCAGTGGTGGTCTTGAGGGACTCTCTGTCAGCCTTGGGGCAGCAGGGACCACTCTCCCTTTGTGACTGAGCCAGGCTGGTGGTTCATGGCTTTGGATGTGTCTGGTCGTGAGCAACTGGGACCACAAACCCTCCACCTGCCTGTGTGATGGGCAGATGTGCTTAATATGACATTTGAGGGAAATGGTTTAGCTGTCAAATATCAGAACCTCTTTTCTGTGTGTGAACAGCCTTTGTAGCTGGGTGCAGGATGTGTCTGTCTGTCTGTCTGTCTGTGCTACAGAGCGTGTGGCAGGCTTGTGGGTCACACTCACAGACGATTGGGCAATACGCTGCCTCGCCTTCTTCATGTCCCATCCTGTAGCCCCTGCTCTCTTGTTGGCTCATTGGGAAAGCGAGGGGTACAGCTGAAGGCTCAGCAGCTCGGCTTTGCATGAAGTGTGGGCGTCTCAATTATCGGTAGCAGCCGAGGGCAATTTGAGGCCCTGTGGTCAACATCTAGCCTGTTAGCCCCCTTGTCTGTACGCTTCAGTCCAGGGTCATGCTGACACTGCACATCTGTGTTCTGAAGCATCTAAATGCTGGGCTTGAGATAGGCGCGTCTGTGCTTTCAAACGCTCTAAGACTGTGCTGTTCCTTTGTGCTGTGTGCTCAGAGGCACCGAAAAGGGGCAAGATGGAGTAGAGCAGGGGGATTGTGTCTGGTTACAGGACCCCAGGGGCTCCAGGGCGGGACAGTCACACGGACACCTGCCTCAGACCCTGTGGCTGCTGCTGCAGGCTGATCTATTGCTCTCAGTGTCAGAGAGAGGGGAGTTTGACATTCAACCCCACAGGCAAGTGTCTGCCCCTTTCCCAGCTGTGCACAGCCCAGCTCATCCCAGCTGCTGGGAGAGACCAGAGCCCCTGAGCCAGCCTTGGGGACAGGCCCTTCTCTCACAGGCAGCTGCCCATGTCAGTGGCTGAAGCTGAACCAGGGCTTCCCACACCTCGTCCCCATGTCTGGCCGGGGCACTGCACCCCAGCTGTGTTTGGGGCCCTGCTCACCCCAGGAAGCCGCACTGCAGGGGACAGGAGTGAGAGTAGAACTGTTGGGCCAAATCTGCCCATCCTGCTTCCCTGGCCAACCAGCGAGGTGCAGAAAGGTTCCTGGCAGGATTGACTTTGGGAAGGATGAAAAACTTGCAGCACATGAAGATGAGGTGGTGAAGGTGATTGATTGCTAATCCATTGTGCTCTGCCTGCAGGGGTTCAAATCCCATCCTCACTGCATCTTTCTTTGTTGATTTCCAGCCCCATTGTTTGCAACTTCCAGCACACCTGAGTTTGCTGCCTCCCAGCTCCTGTGTTGGGCAGACTCCAAGCACAGGACACCTCTGTGAGGCTGAGCTGAGCTCTGGCTGCCAGAGGTGGGGGGTGGGATGATTTCACTTGCCCTGAAAGTGCCAAGCCTGACTCCAGTGTCAGCTCCACTCACCTCTGCCCCCTTCAGGGCTGCTGTGTGGGGCTAAGTAGGGCCCCAAACACAGCCAGGGGTGTAGTTCCCTGGCAAGGAAAGGGCAGCCCTGACTCAGCTGAGGTCAGGCACAGGTGCAGCTGCCTCTGAGTGAAGAGCTGGTTCCCCAAGGCTTGATGCAGTGCTCTGGTCTCTCCCAGCTCCTTGGCTGGGCAGTGCACATCTGGGAAAAGAGCAGATACTTGCCCAGGGGGAAGGAAAGTTTCTCTGCCCCTGACAGCAATAGATCCAGCCACAGGGCCTGGGGCAGGTCTCCATTCTACTGTGCCATCCTGGGCAAGTCCTGAGTTCTTCTGTGCTTCTCAGCAGCTGGGGAAAAGCCTCTTTGGGACATATCTCCTGCTCCACAGCTGAAAGGAGCACACAGGAGCTTCTGGGTTCAGCTGCCAGGGGTGCCGGGCTGCTACCTTCTGCATCCCCTGGTGTTGGCCCTAACAGGACATGGGGCTGGAGGGACCTTTGTTTTGACCCACAATGGATGTTCTGGAGGTTCACATGCTGGTGACAGGCCAGTGCTCCAGGCCCCCCTGGGACACTCCTGTCCTCATGGGAAAGGAGCAGCTCTGGGCTTTCAGGTCAAACCGCACATGGCGGCTGCCACACCGTGGGGTGGCTCTTGCAGTGCTGCTGAGCCCGGCTTTGTGTGCTGTGTCTGAGACTGGAACCCCCAAGCCTCTTTGGGGTAACGACTGCAGCAGGACAGGTCAGTGTCCCGGCCCCAAAGCAGCCAGACCCACTGAAATGCTGGAGAGTCCAGGGAAACACTTCCCTGCCCCTGGGCTGTTTTCATGGGCCAAACTCCCTTCCAGCCTTGACCTGAGTGAGACACTGACATGGCCACTTCCCAGCCCCAGCCCTGGACACTCACCCACTAGCACTAGTAAATGTTCTACCCCTGGAGCACATGACCCTCAGAATAAGCAAATGTCCTGACCCGCACAGCTCATTCCAGAGACCACAAACTCTCTGCAGCTGCCCATGGCTCCTTTCCACCGAGGCTGGCGAGATGACTTGGTTATTGTGAGTCTCCTAATGCTCCCATGAGGGGTTCAAGTTCTGCTGTACCTTTTAGCTCACCTTTGCTTGGTGTGCTGGCTGCAATGGACAAATAGGCTCTACGATGCCCAGGGGGCTGTGCAGGGGTCAGCCTGGAGGGTGGGGGGTTGCTGGATGTCACTGTTGGCATCACCATAAGAATTCCAAATGCCTCTGTCCAGGGGTGCTGGTGACTGGCAGTTACCAGCTGTTACTGTTCTTGGCATCCTCTGTGTTTCTGTGCCTGTCACCTGCCTGGTCACACAGATTTGCTGAGCTACTTGTGCAGTTGAGATACATGCAACAGGGCTGGTTGTGTCAACCGCACAAGTCTGCCACTTGCGAGCATTTTGGTGGATGCTCCATTTTCTGAGAGCAGCCGCAGTGGAGATGTCGTTGTCTCTGGCAATAAGAGTTCAAACTGGGGCTCGTGGGGTAGATTTTTGTGCTTCCTTTCATGCTTACTAAACTGTGCTGTGCATGGGCTGTGCCCCAAGGGGTCTGTTCCCTCTGGGTGCCCAGAGGTAAACTCACAAATGAGCCTTTCGGGGGAAGGAGTCACTCCCGGGACCTCTCTCCCCTTCAGTCTCAGGGTGAATTACTGACCCATGGCTGTGGGGCTGGCATCAGCCTGTCTCACTCGTCTCTTGCTTCAGTAGCTCTGAGCCAATGTGTGAGACTCGGCAGTTATGTCTCTTTGTTTCTCTGCTGCATTGGTCCTTTCTGCAGCTCCCTCTGTGGGAGGACTCTGCCTGGCCCTCTGCCCAGCTCTGCCCCCTGCCTGGTGACTATTTACTGCTCAGAGCCACAGGATTGTTCCTGGGCCTGGGTCAGTCTCTGTTGCTGCTGGCTGAGTGTGACACGGCCTAGGTGTGTCAGCCTGCACCAAGGGCATTTCTGTGTCAGTCTCCTGAGCCCCCTGGCTGTGGGTCCGGTTCTCCTGCCCAGTGCAGCCCATGGCAAGCAGAGCCCTGCGCATGTGCATCGTACTGCACCTTTGTGTGATCGATGGGAACAGAAACCTGAGCCTCAGAGACAGGGAACTGAGGCAGCTGAGGGACGGGTTCGCTCAGTTTTTGTACGTTTGTAGAGGAAAGTGTGAAGTGTTTAAATCCATGTCAAGCATCCAGAGCAACCGCAAAACATACTGGAGCCAGAGGTGAAAATGGATTTCCATTAAGAAAACCATCCAAACAGGGGCATCTGGTATAGCTTCATCTGCAGTCAAGTGTTCCACCACTGAGCCAGGCTCTCTATCACTGGAAAATGGTCAGAGGTTTGTCCCCAGACCATCTCAGCGTGGGGATTTCTCCGGCGGGATACAGGCACAACAGAAAGTTCCTCACCGGATGGGAAGTCTGATCTAAAGCCCAAGTGAACTGCAGGCAGACAAAATCTGCCGGCCCTGCCCAGCACAGCGCTGGAGGCTGGAATGATGGCAGCAGGATGGGGAACAAGGGGAACACACCGAGTGACAGGGATTTGTGCAAGTAGCAAACCCAGGCAGCAGTCAGGCCCTGCTGGGTGTGCCAAGTACCTTGCTGCAGCGATTGGAGATGATTTGGACCATTTCCCAGCCACAGACATTCTGGATGGAGCCAGCCATGCTGGACATGTTGACGATGGCCGCCTTGCTGCAGCTCAGCCCTCTCTGGGGGCTTCCCTGGGCAGCCTGATTCAGCAAGGGCAGGAAGGCCTGGGCAGAGGGGAGAGCAGAGCAGCCGTGGGGTCAGAAAAGGAACCAGAGTTCTGCTCGTGAGGCCGGGCACCAGAATGGAGAGTGGGTCTCTGCTCTTCCCACTGATGCCCAGCCCCCAGCCAGCCCAGAAGCAGGAGCCTCACCCAGGAAGGTGTGCGGAGCCATGGATCCTACTCATACCCTGTAGAGGCCAACAATGATCCCCAGCTCATGTCCCTGCATTCACAGTCTTCATCCAGGGCAGATTGAGGGGGTCTGTGGCTCCCCACTGATGCCCACTTGGGTCTTGCCATGGCCCACCTGCAGCTGTTCAGCAAGGAGGATTTGCCCACCCAAGGGTACCCCCACCTGCGGCAGTGGACAGTCAGGTATGTACCCCACACTACACACACCTCCGTGACACGGGGCGGGGGCACCAGACATGACTGGGAGCCCCACACCCCCAGCGGACCCCGACCTGCAACTGCACAGTAACAGCCCCAGGCCCTGCTCAAAGGTTGCACACAGGGAAAGCTGGGAAGTCAGCCCCACCCCCAGGGCACAGTGATTTGCACTGGGCTGGTAATAAAGCAAAGGGGTTGTGTGGAGGGTCACAAGTGGGACTGAAGGGCAGAAGGAGACAGAAAGGCAAAATGTTCTGCTAGTTACACCGCAGCAAATGCTCACCCTGAAAAGCTCCAGCTGGGGCGGCACAGCCCATCCCCCACTCCGTGAGAGACAGGAGATAACTCTGCCCCACAGCTGGGCAACTCCTCGCCCCACCCCTGGGGTGTGAACAGGGAGAAAGGAGGGTGTGGGGAGCACAGAGTGAAAGTCAGGCTGAGGGAGCAAAGGGGGGCAGGACTCCAGGCTCTGCTGGTGGGATCCTGGCACTGGGGCAGGTGGAGTGGGAGGAGGGTAGATTGGTGGAGTCTGATCCGCACACTGCAGACAGGACAGGAAGTTAAAGGGGGTTTTTCGTTCCTCTCACCCTCAATGTCCTCTCGGCAGCAACTCCAGCTTCCGTCGGGCACAATGTCTGTGCTGGGCAATGGGAAGGGGTTGTTGTGGGCAATCCATCAGAGTGGGTTGGCCCCCACAAAAGCTCATCACTTGATAAATTAGGTTGGTTGTCTTTAAAGTGCTACAGGACGGCTTTTTGGCTGAAGAGACAGACTAATACAGATACTTCTCTGCCAGGACCCACAGCTCAAGCAAGGGGGGGTACCATGGCTTAACTGGTTAAAGCACCTGCCTTGTGAATAGAGCATCCTCGGTTCAACTCTCAGGGGTGCCTTGTTGTATATCACGAGCAATGTTTTCTGACATGTGTCTGGGGACCAAAGAGCCCTCCCTTGGCAAGCCCCGTCATTGATGGGGAAGGCAAAGGCTGATGGAAGAGGAGCATTGGGAAGAATCCAGTCACAGACAAGAGCTCACACAAAGGCAGCTGAAACTGGTGTTGGAAAGGTGGCTTCTCTGACTACAAGAAGAGACTGATCCTCCCAGCACTATGGGTCTCTGGCACTGCCTGTGCCCAGAAGGTAACAGAGCAATCTCTGCAGGTGGGGCGGGGCAGTAGAGGGAGAGTTACTCTCCTCTCACATCCCTTTGTTTGTCACTGACAAAACACAAACGAGTTTGGAGAAAAGTCCCAGAGAGGCTCTGTGGCTCCCCTGCCCATGGACCTCCCAGGTAAGGGGAGATTAGGACAGCAGCACCCAGTGGTGCCTGGCCAAATCTTTCTGGCTGCCTCTCACCTGCTTTGCAGCACCTCTGGGCTGTGCTGGAGAGTTCAGAGAGCTGCAGGAGGCGGCTGCCGTCCTTCTGGAGGAAGAACAACCACTGACAGGTGGACAGCTGAGGTGGCTGCAGAGTGGGTGTGGGGAGCATGGGAGGAACCCCAAAGCCCTTTGTCTGTTACTAAGGCAGGGAGGTGATGCCCTTGATTCTTGTTATTCACCAACAGGTCTATGCAGCCAAGGGCTCAGCATTAAGGCCTGGGCCACTGAGCACTGGGGAATCCCATTCACAGTGTGTATTGCCTC
The DNA here is from genome assembly GCF_033958435.1 of Carettochelys insculpta. Classification (NCBI taxonomy): domain Eukaryota; kingdom Metazoa; phylum Chordata; order Testudines; family Carettochelyidae; genus Carettochelys; species Carettochelys insculpta. The sequence goes on from NW_027439072.1 coordinate 971,985, forward strand.
CTGGCCCTCTCCTGCCCCAGACCTGCCTCTGCAGAGACACCCCCCACACTAGTGAGCAACAGTGTTGGCCTGTGCTTGGAGTCTGCCCAGCACAAGCACTGGGAGGCAGCAGGCTCAGCTGTGCTAGAAGTAGCATCACACAATAGGACTGGAACTCAACAAAGCTCAGCAGGATGGTGCCTATAAAGGCTCAGTGAGGATGGGATTCAAGCCCTGCAGAGCACAATGGATTAGCCGTCCATCCCCTTCACCACTCGGCCGCCTCACCCAACGTGCCTGGAACTTTTTCATATGTCCCAACTTCAGCCCTGCCAGGAACCTTTCTGCCACTCACTGGCTGGCCAGGGACACGGGAAGGGCAGGTTTGGCCCAACAGATCTATGATCACTCATGTCCCCTGCAGAGCTGCTTCCTGGGGTGAGGAGGGGACTGTAGTGCCCTGCCCTGGGAGCAGCACAGCTCAGCCCATGTGTCCCTGCTGGGTGGGTCCAGAGCAGGGCCATGGGCAGGGTCTGCAGCCTTTGTGTCTCCTCCTGACACGCTCTGCTCCTTTCCAGCTGCTCTGTTAGCACAGCAGCTCCAGCTGGATTGGCCCCTTATCTGCCAGGTCAGTCTGTGAGGGGCCGATGGGAGGCAGGTTCAGGAGCAGGCGTTGGCTGGGTCTGGCTGGGACTGAACATGTGGGATCAGGCAGGGGCACTTGCCTGGCACAGCTTCTTTTGAATGAGGGGCAAAGATAGTTCTGTGATTCCCAGCCAGTGACATCAGTGAGGGAAAACCCTGCAACTACATGCTGGGACAGAGTTTCTGTGCACTAGCAGCAAGGCATCTCCTGGGCTCTCCTGCTGTACAACAGGGTCTGGTTCAACTTCTTCTTGTCACATGGGTGCTGGGCTTATCTGTAAGAGAGGTTATAGGAGAAAGATTTGAGCCCTTCTGGGCATAAGAGTGAGCCCCACAAACAGAGGCATTCATGCTTCTGCCTGGTTTTGAACCAGGGACCTTTTGCGGGTTAGGCAAATGTGATAACCACTACACTACAGGAGCTCTACTTTCTCATTTCTTGCCCTCCCCTAAATTGCATCCTCAAGCCACGGCTTGCCCTGCCATGTGTGGATGGGGGACCTTATAGAAATTGAGGGAAGTATTTTACTGGCTCAGCTGCTCAAGGAGAGGGAAGCAGCTGCACTCACAACTGGGACTTTCAATATCAGCTCTTCCAGAATTGAGGTACTGACCGGTTATGCAAATAGGACATGGAATATTTAAGTCTGCACCTCATTTGCATTTCCTATCGGTCACATTTCCACGCCACTTCCAAAAGGGCTGGGCACTGTAGCCACAGCCTTGCTGTGTAGCTGCTCCACGGGACTTTTTGAAAGAGCTGTGGCTTTTTTGAAATAAAACTCTCTAGTGCAGACATAGCCATGGGGAAAAAGTAGTAAAGCAGAGCCAGGCTGCAGCCAAAACAATTGCAACAGCTTATAACAAAGAAACGTGTGTGTGCATAACAGAACACAACAATTCTTTTAACAACTACAGAACAAACAAATGTTCAAACACCAGTTTTACTCTGAATTTGTGTTATTCACTTACACAAGGACAAGGGTTTGAGTGCTCTGCCACTTGAACTAACACCTCTACCTAGGAGCAACTCTTAACCCACTCACCTTGTTCCTGAACCCCTCATGGGCCTTTCTCTGCCCTCTGAATCATTTCTGAAAGGGCCACTTCCAAGGCATTTTTCAGGTGGGCTGGCTAGCTTAGCTGTTTGGCTTCTTGTTGTAATAACAACAAGTTGGTGGGTTTAAGTTTACTTGGTATACTTGGTAGACTAAGAGTTCCGTGTTCTTACTTAGCTCACAGCTGTAAGTGGGGAAGAGAAGCTGGTGGGAAAATCCATTTCCAAGTTTTGTGTAAGTGTAGACACGGCCCATCAGAATTCCCATCAACCCCCTATTTAGCAAATATTTGCATAGAAGAATTCCAGCCCTGAGTTCTGCAAGCCGGCAGTTCCCACTTTGTCCAAAACTTTTTAGCTAATGACAAAGCACCTCCAAATGTTAGGTGAGGGTGATTCTTTATGAAAACCAGCTGTGCTGGAGAACACCAGTTTGGTGTTGAAAAAGACGTGCTACTGTGGTCTGCCTGAGCAATTCATCAAACATTACAGATAGCTAGGACTGAGAGTTCCCCTTTTTCACCACTCACACAGGGGAGGGGAACTGTGGTGGGAGTGGCAATAGCCTCAAGGGGCTCAGAAAGAGCTACAGGTGGTAACTTGACCCTATCACTCTTGAACATGAATTCGGGTAAACAGGGCTGCCAGGCTGGTCCAGGGTTGGTCTGAGACTGCCCAGAACCCAGCAAGGGTTTCCTACAAATTTCCTACACCTCATTAGCATAAGGTCACATGATTTGGAGTCCAGAAGATGCTCTTCCAGACTCCTGAACATCAGGTAGAAGCTGGGACCCTGAAAATTTTTGGGAAGAAGGGGCCTCTGGAAGGGCTCCCTGGGCCACGTTTCTACATGGCATTTTGGAGTCCAGAAGGTGATGTAATGCTAATGAGGCACAGGGAATTTGCATCCATACCTCATTAGCATCTTTCGCTCCGTGTATTAGCATGCCACTGCTGAAGGAAGTGACCTGTGTAGAAACAGCCTATGAGTCACCCTTTCTAGTAACTCAGGAACATTCGGGGGAAAAAAGCCCCAACTTTAACCCAAACTGAAATGTTTCAAGGATTCCCAATTTTTCTACCTTACTTCAGAACAAGCAATTGATAGTAAAATTAACAGATATTACAAGCGAAGAGGTATTTGTCGAGTGCACCCTATGCTTGCAATAGATTTATTTCAAAATATAAGAGAAACATCTTTAAAAAAAAAAAAACTTTGATATTTGCAAAGGGTCCTCATTCCAGACAAGGTCACATTGACATCAAGGATTGTTGTGCATGGTGATTTACTGTTAAATACTTTAAGAAAGTCCTACAAGGCTCTGGTTCCCACTGAAACACAGAAAACAGAATGGATTTTAAACTAAGAGGGGCTAAAACCCCAAAAGCAGCTCAGTTATGGACACAACATTTTAAGGATTGTTAAGTGTCGTGATTTACTTTATAATCCTACAAGAAGGTCATTCAGGGCTCTAATTTCCAATGAAACAGGAAAAAAAATGGACTTTAAGCCAAAAGGAAAAAATAGCCCAAAGAAAAAAGCCCAGTTGTTCAGGCATCTTAACTACCCCCACGCCCCACTCCCCTTCCCTTCAGAAAAGGAGAACAATAGGGAGGGGTGGTGGGTTAATCAACCTGATAATTACAGACTTTTTTTTGAACAAAGAGTTAAAATGGTATAAAAACTTCAGGGTTGTGGAGCCAGTTCTCTTTTCAAGAGAAACTCTCTTGAGCTGAGGTGCTGTTGGATCTCAAGACCAGGTCTGTGGCTTGTTTTTAAACAGTCTTTTAACTCTCCCCCAACTCCCCTTATAGAGTTACACAATAGGATCATAGAAACACGGAATCTTCTCTTTTTTCAGTCATCCCATCTCAGCCTCGCAATGTGTACGCCCAGAACAGAATCCCATGGTTGAAGAAAACATAGCTCTCTGCAAAACCACACGTTTATCTCCAATGGTCCTGGACCTTTTCCTTCAACATGAAGTATGGCCAAGAGCACCAGAGGACCTCTAGATGCTTCCTCATTCGGGATAACTTCTTCAAAGACTGTTCCTGGGGTTGTTTTGTCTTTGTAACTCTTGGCCTTTACAAACAAGTGGCCCTGCCTACTTCTTGCCCCTCACCAAAAGCTTGGTCACCATCCGGTCACTCAATGATCCTGGGGCCAAGTGGGGAAGGTGTGGAAAGAGACTCTTGTGGCAAAAGAGTCAAATCCCATCTCCTTCCTTGCTATCAGTATCCTGCGGTCCCTGGGTGAACCCAGGAAGTAAGGCAGAAATGGGGCAAAAGAGGAACTCAAGCTGAAGGAAGCTGCCAACATTCCTCCTGCCTCCCAAGGACAATTGCTATCACATCAATAGCTGAGAAAAACATCTCCAATATTGAGGTGGGAGAGTGTTAGACTGAAGATCTAAAGGTCCTTGGTTCAATCCCAAGCTTCAGCAGAGCTTTTCCAAACTTTGGCCAGAGAGCAATTAGTGACTGTTTGGGCCTTGCTGTTGGCAAATGCTCCTGGAAAGGATATTGTCGGCGCTATTGGGACACCAAGGCGCTAGCATGCTCTTCCTTTCTTCTCTTGCTCTTCCTCAGCAAGGGGAGGAAAAAAGACCCCATTGTGCCCATTATGATCCAGGCAACTTCACAGATCTTGCTGAGTGTTCCCAAAAGTCCACTGCTCAACCCGCCGAGCGAGTGAAAGGCAGCTCTGAGGCCCTCTCACCACCATTTTCTCCAGGTTGGCCCATCCAGGTGTCACGGCAAATGCCACACAGGTGGATGGCATTGCAGGGGAGGGTCAGAGGAACACAGCTGAGATTCTGTGGTGCACTGGTAATCACAGAACTTTCCAAGCTGAAATCAGCAAAAAACACAGTATGTCATTTGTGTCCTGGCCTGTTTTCCTGCTTCTATGGCTGGCCTGGAGCCGGGCATTCCCTGCCCCTGTGAGTGCCAGCAATCAGACAGCCTGCGGTACCTTTCAATGCGACATGGGAACACTTTTGTAGTTAGTGAAACAAAATACTTCCACCAACAGTAGTTATCCCCTTTGCTGCACTTAGCTGCCTGTATGCTGTTGATTTCTTCTCTTTGAGGCAATAAGAAGCAGCTAACTCAGAAGCTGCTGAGCTCGCTCATCTTCCTTGAGATGTGAGATTGCCTCTCCACACTTGATACACCCTTTGAGGTGGTGGGCTGAGAAACCTTTAAGGACTCCCTTTTCTTGGTTTCCAGCTTAAAGCTGCTGGATGAGGAAAGAGTGGCCAGGCAAGTGGGTGGCTGAAAAAGGGAAGGAGGTCTGACAAACAGGAAATGGTGGAGTGACAACAAAGTCCACAACCCCTTGCATATCTTTCCAGCCAACAAAATGCAGCACCAGATTTGTGCTTGGTCCACAGGGAGGTCTTTGAAGCAGTAGGAAACGTAGGCCATTTTCTTGGAGGTTCCCCTAAAGGTAAAATGCTGTTGATGGAGATCCGGAGCGCCTCACTCATTCACTAGGAGGAAAAAGCCCCAACTCAGGTGTACCTGTGGAGAAGAAAGGCCCTGGAGAGACAGAGATTTCTAGCAAAACCCACAGATTTGAAATCAGATTGCAGAATGCAGAGCTCTGAATACAGCCATTACGACATGGGACCTGCAGATAAACAATTTCTTGGCACCTGTTACTCTTTGGAGGTTGGCACCCTGCATACCTTGGCTACTGATACTGGCATACATGCATTCCTTCTGAGAAAGGTAGAGTTGCTGTGGTGGGGTTCAGGGGTCCCCATGCACTGCACCCTGGCCGTAGGCAGGAGTGACTCTCACTCAGCAGGTTGAATAGGAAATTTATTAGGTGACAGAGGCCCAGTTTCTCACAGAAGAGTCAGTGCAACAATCAGAGAAAGTCATTCCATCTCGTCCTGGGGAGAGGAGCCCAAGGGGTGCCCCTCTGAGGTGTAGCTTTCCCTTTGCCCGGCTGGCTGGCTTCAAGCTCCCTCTCCCCTCCAGCTTCTAACTGCCCCATCTGATTCAAAGCCAGATCAGCTCCTCCCTCCTCTTTGTTCAGGGCAGAGGTGTTACCTGCCAGCCTAGGTTATACCCCAGGGTCATCCTTAGCTGTTGGGAGTTGCTCTGCTTCTCTCACACACATCCAGCCTGCGTCTCACACATGCACTCCTCCCACTCCATCACACTTGCCTCTACAGCATAACCAAGCTTTCACCATTTGCCGCTGGTAAAGAGTACAGCTTCGTGGTGGAGCATTTGACTGCAGCTGAAAAAGTCCCAGGTGCTCCTTCACAGATGGTTGTCTTAAGGGAAATAGATCTTCATCTCCAGTCCATTTGGGGTTTTCCCTGGATGTTTGAAATAGATTTAAACACTTATCATTTTCCTCTGCCAATGTACCAGCACTGAGCAAACCTATCCTCCAGCTGAGATCAGTTCCCAGCCTGCAAAGCTCAGGGTTCTGATCCATTGAACACACGAGGGTACTGTACATCACAGATATGCAGGGCCCTGCTGACAGTGGCCTGTACTGGGCAGGAGAACCAGGCCCAAAGCCAGGGGGCTCAGGAATCTAACACACAAAGGCCACTTGGTTCAGACTGAGCTCACAGCACTTTGGCTTCATCACACTCGTCCAGCAGTGCCAGGGCCCACCCCAGGCACAGGAAGAAGCCTGTGTCTCTGACCAAGAAACATTCAACTGGCAGGGGCAGAGCTTCCGGAAGCCCCAGAAAAGAACCCAGCCCAGGACCAGGCAAAGCCCTCCCACAGTGGGGGCTGCAGAAAGGACCAACACATCTCAGAAAAGTCACTGACAGTTCCCAGCTGCAGAGCCCCATGCATTGGCCCAAAGCCCCCAAAGAAAGACATGAGTGAGCCACGCTAACACCAACCCCACAGCCAGGGGTTAGAAACTTGTTTCATGGCTCCTTCCCCACTCTAGCAAGATAAATGCAGAAGTGGGGCCCAGCAAAAGTACCTCCAAGACCTTATCTACCAGGTTTTGGTATAAACTTCCCCCCAAAAATTCTAAAAACCTTAAATTTTTGGGGATAAAATTCACTGCCACCAGCCAAGTAATAATAAGGAAACTAGGGAGAGACTACGTGGGAAATCTCAGCCCCAAAAGTAAGAACCAGGTGTGATGGGGTTCTGGGGTCCCCCAAGCTCTGCACCCTGTCCGCAGGCAGGAGAGTCTTTCACTCAGCAGGAGAACAGCAGGTTTATTAGCCGACAGGACACAGCATTATACAGAGGAGTCAGTACAGCAGGCAGAGACAGCCAGTTTCATCCATGTTGAGGAGAGGAGGCCCCGAGGGGCCCCCAGAGCTGGGGCCTGGCCCCCTCCTTTGTCTCGCTCTCCCTCAGCCCAGACTAACTGCTTCCCAACTCCCAGTTCCAATTCAAACCCCTCAGGCTCCACCTCCTCCTTTGTCTGCAGTACAAAGGTGTTACCTGGTTATCAAGGTTACCCTCAGCAGGAGCCCCACACCCTCTGTGAGCCACTCACATACACACAGGTACCCCCACTCCATCACACCAGGACACAAACACTAACCAATACCAGGTTAATAAAAAGAAAAAGAAAGAACTTTTATTATTACAACAATATTTGTGTTGCAAGCCTCATGATGAGATGGAAGAGTCACAAAGTAAAACACATGGGGAGTCTCCACCATGGGCCTAGAACTTAGTTACAAGGAGAGTAAAAGAACATTTCAAAAAAGTGCACAGACATCAGATCCCACTTCCCAAACCATAATACAGTAAAGCCTCACAAATCTATCTAAACTTTACCCAACTTACAGAAGATTGGAGGGTCTGTTCTTGGAGGGAGATATTCTGTGTCTCTCTCCCTCATGGCTGGAAAGAAGAAGAAGGAAAAAGACAGAGAAGAGAAGAGGGAGGAGCCAAAATTCAATTCTTACCTCTATTCCTTTTGGCCAACCCCACCTGGCTCAGGAGGTTAATCCTTTTACTCCCAGGCTGCTGGCTAACCCTCATGATCGTGACAACTTGCCTTGAAAAGGAAAGGATGAGAGGTCCCTGGAGTGACTTCTGCCCCAAAAGGCTCATTTATGAGTTAACCCTGGGACTCCCAGAGAGGCCAGAGTCTGGAGGATGAGGGGTTTCTTACCTGGAACAGCAGCCTGACATGTTTCCTGCTGCTCAGATTGGCCATGAAAAAGATCGAAGATCAAGAACTGAACACTCAGAGCCACAAAACACATTCAGAGACCGGAACAAATTCCAATCCTCAGAATGAATGAAACCAAAAGGTAACTGTGCCAGGGTATCCGCCCACCATTGCTCTGGCTGTACCTGCAGGAAAAGGCAGGGAGGAGAGATTCATTGCTAGCAGGAGCAGATGGAGCTATAAGTCAGAGATGGAAGCTGGTAACACAGAGGCTCCTGGGGAAGGGCAGTCACTTTGCGGAACACCAGCTGGGAAACACGGGCCTGTGTGAACATTGGCAAAAAAAGACATGTCAATGACACGACCGGAGCTGAACTGAGATCTTTGGGAGCTGGGTGGAAGAAGTGTCTGGGAAATCCCAAAGCAGTAGTGCTGTGACATGGAGCCTCTCATCAGGAGCAGGTGCTTCCACCCTGGTGTGTGAGGGTTGCGACCTGGCAGTAAGGGATGTGACCTTGAGAGAGATTAAAGGTCTCAGGATGTGGAAGTTGGTGTTAAGCAGAAGTGCGTTGCAGCTAATGGTGGGCAGTATGGAGTCCCCAGAGCTGTAGCACAGGGAAACTGGGACATTGCAGAAAAGGAAGTCGAGGGTAACCACTCTGCTTTGTGGCAAACACCAGTCATCAACCTCTGGACATAGCTTAGAAGGCCAGACCGCTTTCCATTGCACCACACATCTCTGGCACACAGAGGCTAGGGACACCCAACATATGAGCTCCCCTCTCTCACTCTCCTGGCTAAGAACCATCCATTTCCCTCTCCCTTTATGTACTGGGACAGAGTTGTGCCCCTCACTCCACAGTGACACACCTCTGGGCCCCAGAATTCAAGGAAACAATTCCAGAACTATGAGAAAGATCCCTGCAGGGCAGAACATTTTGAAGAGAGACACAGATGGACAGACAGACACAGGCAGACCGACAGATTATTTGGGTTCTTTTTTATGTGCCTCTTTTGTTCCAGAGCCTTCGGGTGTGTTCACCCAAGGGGCTGCCGGGGTCAGGACATGAGCCCTGCAGAGCAGGGGTGGGTGTGGCAGTGACATCACACGGGCCTTTTGCAGAGCAGTCGCTGATTGGTTAAAGGAGGTGGGGAGGTGATGACCTCACAGACAGTACAGAACAATGGCCAGGTGGGACAGGCTGCAGGACAGGGGCCTTCTCAGAGTCCCCCCCCCAGGGCTTGGCTGCAGGGAGTCTTTTTCTTGAGAGCTCTGCCCTGGAGGCTGGGGAGAGAATTCAGGGTGAGGAAGATGAGCGTGAGGAGAAGCCTCCTTGGTGTGTTCTACTTCCCCACCACTAATTGCGCTGGATGGCAGACGTCCCTGTGGGGAAGGTCGAGTCTGATCCAGCTGGTGCTGGGCAAATTGAAGGCAGGAAAACAACAGCTTAAGGTTCTGCAATCCCCAATGGAACCGCACAGTAAATGAATCAGGATTCTCCTTCCAGCTCCCTTGGCCCAGAGCTGGAAAGAGCAACAGTCTGTGAGCCACTAATGCCTTTTTCTCTGGCGCAGGGCTACCAGGCCATCTGCCACAGAAAAGTCTCTTGTAATGTGCAGTGCAGCTGTAGATGAAAAAGAGACCTGTTCTACCGACTGCACTGGCTTCGTGCTGAGGTCAATTTTGTCAGCCTTAATTTGTTGTGTCGATATTGCGGGAGGTGACGGAAGTGTTGGGGAGAGCTGCAGCACCAGTGAGTGGCAAGATGAAGATTTCCAAATACAGCGTCTACACACAGGAAGCCTATTTCAGATGCAGCCATTGGACACGCTACGGCTGATTTCAAAATAGGCTCTAGTCCCTGTCTTAGCAGCCCCTGTTCCCAAGAGCTGCTCTTACTCCTACAATGAGGTTTACGTCTTTCAAAATAAGCCAACCGCAATTTATTTCTGAATTATTTCAAAGCAGCGGTTGCCTTGTGTAGACGCTGGGATAGCTATTTTGAAATAGCTTTGCTGTGTAGAACCCCCTTATGAACCCAGGGCTGTGACAGGCAGAGCAGCAGCTGCTCAGAAGACACCCAGCACTGCAAGTCAGGTTGTCACTCACCAGCACCCCAGGGACAGGGGATTTGGAATGGTAAATGAGTGAGGGGAATACAGGGCAGAGCCTCCCCCACACCCAGCAAAGCATCTGCATCCTGCCACCTCCTCTCAGCAGGACTCTGGCCTGCTCCCCACAAGCCACTCAACGCCTTTCCTTGATCTTTGGCCCTTGCTGTCTCGAGCAGTCAAGCAAAGGGGAACAGACCAGCACCCTGAAGCTGTCTCCGAGGTAGCAAAGGGCTTCGTGTTACCCAAACAAGCCAGCCAACCCACAGAGGACCAGGGTTCTCCGAGGTGCTTTCAGAAAGGAGCAACTGGCAGTTGCAAGGACAGTATTACCCCTGCAGTGAGATCGCTGTCCCTCCCCCACAGCTCAGCATCCCACCTGCGCATTCCCAAACCCCCTCCCCCCACCATCCTGAGCCTCAACCTTGCTCCCCACCCCCAGTCTGTGTCTCCCATTTCCCACTGCCCTGAACCCTGGCTAGAGATTCCCTCAGACCCTGCTGCCCCTCATGCGCTGTCCTAGGCCCCTGCCGGGTGTTGCCTAAGACCCTGCCTATCCCCTACCCCCACTGCCCTGAGAACAACACTAACAAGGCCCATGTTCCCTGGCAGAGGGGTCACAGCATCACCACCTGCTGCAACGTGCTTCCAACGGAGGTACCCCAGCCTGCTGCCTGCTCCTGAGCTCAGCTGCTCCCAGCTCTCCCAGAGCACAGGGCCTTAGACCAGCAGTTGCCCTGTCTGCTCTCCTACCCACAGACACAGAGCCCACAGGAGCAGAGCCCACAGCTGTCACCCCAACCCCAGAACCTCTGCATATGCAGCACTAAGCCTGCCCACCAAAATGATTCACCTGCAACTCGTTCCTACCTGCTGCAGGGGTATCTCCACATGAGGTAAATGGCTCACTTGTGCATCACCACTTTCTCTCAGCCAAGGAGGTCCATGGCCACGGCCTCCTCTTTCAAATCCAGCCTCCACATCAAATGTCTGTCTGTTCCCACCAGGTGGGAGAGGAGAAATTCAAAGGGCTGTCATGAGCCCTTGCACACAGCTCTGCCCAGGGACCTACAGATCCCTCCTGTACATTGAGAGCTTTCTCGGGGGGAACTGTGAAGGGGGCACTGCTCTCACATTACCTTGGAAGAAAAGTGTGGAGAATAAAGTTGCCATTGGAGAATGTGGGCATTGATCCCACTACCTCTTACATGCGAAGCAAGCGCTCTACCATTTGAGCTAATTCCCCTGGCTATATACAAAGCTTGTGCCCCAGCCACTTCACTGTTGAGTGCACACGTCCCTGCAGCTCCCCAGCTCCTTTCCTAAGATGACACTTGTAAGACCAGGTCCTACCAGCTGGCTGGCTGAGCTGTTCAGACAGTGCTGCTAATAATGCCAAAATGACAGTTTCCAGCTCTACATGAGCCCTTGGGGCATCTTGACTAAGTGGCCTGGCTGCTCTAGACAGGGAGGTTCCTGTGGCTTTGCAGTGCCTGGTGTCCTCTGCACAGGTTCTACTGGCTGTGTCAACTCCCTGGACTCAGCTTGATTAAGCTCCATGGACAGGTGAGATACATGTAACGGGTGACTGTGTGAACTGCAGGGGTCTGTAGCATGAGGTGCTTTGGCAGATGCTTCATTTCTGAGAGCAGCTGCAGTGGAGAGTTAGTGGTCTGTGGGAGGAGGGGTTTCCTCTGGGGCATATTTTTAACCTTTTACTGAATAGCCAAGTCTGTGATTTATTTCTCAAGCCATTTTCAGAGTGTCCCATCTGGGTGTGTTTAACAGCTGGAGCAGGTAGAATGGGTGATTAAACAGAGGTTCTGAAATGGGGCGTTAATATTCTTTTTAGAATGACGTCATATGAAATAATCATCAGAAGCATTGCTCCTTGTCAGTTATCAGCTGCTTAAATCTGATTGTCTTCCCTACCTATGAGCTGTTCCAAATATGTATTTACAACAAAGATATTTATTTGTACCCATGAGGCAAATCTACACAACACCAGCATTGGTGTCACCTATGAAAAATTCATTCCGCCCAAAAGGAAATTCCACCAGCCCGAGGATGGGCAATGTCCGAGGGAACACAGATGTGGCCTTGGTTCTCTGGTGGCTGACAAAGGAAGGGATGAGGGCTGCAGAGGTTGAGCCTCCTGGGCTGCTGCCCTCCCCCAATGGCCAGACCACTGGATGGAAGCAGTACAGAAGCTGTTATTCTGGATCGTTCTGCAGAAACCTTTTCCTCCCTGCCCTGGCATTGAATGGGGGGAGGAAGGTGTGGACTGTTTGATGTTACACCACTGCGGGGAATGTGCAGACTGTTTGATGTTACACCACTGAGGGGACAATGCTACTCCTTTTGCCTGACACCTCTCAGATATTCATGTGATTTTTCTGGCCAAGGTTGGGAAACTTATTTATTCAGCCTAGTGCACTCCCCTGTGGGAACAAGAGCCCCCAGAATGCAGGTGGGTATCTCCCCTTTGGTCTTCATTTCAACTCCTCTCTTGTGGAACCTCTCTGCTAAGAAGTGAGCCCAAAAGGCCTTCTGAGCCACGCTCAGAGAGGAGGACATGGCAGTAAGAGTCTTGTTTCAGCCAGCTGGCAGTTTACTCTGCTGCTCTGCAAGCCTGCACCAAATCTTTGCAATTGGGCTCTGTAATTTGATGGCTCTCACCATTTGACTGTCAACATTTTCTCCCTTTCTTATTTCGGAAGAAAGCTTTCGAATTTAGATTATACAGTATTGGCACAGTCTGCCCTTTTGGGTAAGAAGCTGAGAGGGAAGGCTGCTTCCAGTAATAAGGAAACTCACACAAAGGTCATCAGTAGCAGACTCTTAACAGCACTGTGCCTGGGTGGGCTTGAATCTCCATCTTTCCGGTTAATACCTACAGGATTAGCACATGGCTGCAAATGCACATGGACTGCTCATTCTTTCATTCTCAAGGAAAGTTCCTGACCCCTGGCTGTGGGTCTGGGGTTAACCTGGCTCATTCATGTCTTGCTTTGTCCTACTAGGAAAGCAGAGTGGCCTCTCCACAGTAACAAATCTCTCCCCATTTTCCAGCCATAAAGAGAGCCCAGCTCAGTGGTGGAACATTTGATGCTGATGAAGATATCCCAGGTGCTCCCGTTTGGGTGGTTTTCTGAACAGAAATCAGTTTTCATCTCTTGTCCCAGTATGTTGGGGGGTTGCACTAGATGCTTGAGAAGAATTTAAACTCTTAACATTTTCCCCTGCAAATGTACCAACACCAAGAAACCTGTCCCTCAGCTGCCTCAGTTCCCAGCCTCCGAGGCTCAGGTTTCTGTTCCCATTGATCAGACAAAGGTACAATCCAATGCACATGTGCAGGGCCCTGCTGGCCATGGGCTGCACTGGGCAGGAGAACCAGACCCACAGCCAGGGTTCTCAGGAGTCTGACACAGAAATGCCCTTGGTGCAGGCTTAGCTCACAGCACCTTGGCTCTGTCATCCTCAGTCAGCCACAGTGGAGCCTGCCCTTCACCCAGGAATAAGCTCATGGCTCTGAGCAGGAATTTAGTCATCAGGCAGGGGGCAGAGCTGCCAGGAGTCCCAGAAAGGCCCTGAGCCCAGAGCCAGGCAGAGCCCTTCCTGCGTGGGGGCTGCAGGAGGCAGCAATACCAGAGAGAAAAGAACCTGATGGCTCACAGCTGCCAAGCCACATGCATTGGCCTGGAGCTCCCAAAGCAAGACAACAGTTAGCCAGACAAATGCCACTGCACAACCAGGAGTCAGTAAGTCCCCCTGAGAAGAAAGGATGAGATGCCCTTGGAGGGACTCCTGCAAACAAGGCTCTTTATTAATTAACCTTGGGGCTTCCAGAGAGGCCAGAATCCTGGGACCACAGCCCCTGCAGAGCACAGGTTAGTGAGCATAAAAAGAAGCATAGAAATCTTCCAGAGCCCCAATTTAAACTCCTTCTGCCAGAGACAACTACGTGTCCACTGCGGCTGCTCTCACAAAATGGAAAATCCACCTAAACGCTCATCAGACACAGACTTTTGCAGTTCACAAAACCATCCCTGGTGCACCTGCCCATGGAGCTGAGCAAACCTGTGAGAGCGGGGAGGGGACAGGCAGAGCAGCGCAGAGGAGACCCAGAGCTGTGACACCAGGCTGCCAATCCCCAGCACCCCAGGGCAGGGGCAGTTGGAATTGTTATGATTATGTCAGCAGTGATGCCCAGGGACTCCACCCACCAGGCTGGCCCTGCACAATGCCCTGAGCATGGGAGAGAGCCCCTGGCCAGAGCAGGTAGGACACCTAGCAAAGGCATCCCAGGAGTTGAACCCATAACCAGGGCATGAGTAGGCTCACAACAAGCAGCTGATGGAGCCGTCCCTTTGTAAAGGAGCCTTTGGAACAACAATTCATTCAAGTGCATCACCCTGTGCAGGCCCTGAGTTCTTCTGTGCTTCTCAGCAGCTGGGGAAAAGCCTTTTTGGGACTTATCTGCTGCCCCACAGCTGAAAGGAGCCCCACAGTTAAGAGGCCCCTCTTGGGGAGTGGCTGATTTTTTATCAGCAGCTGCTCTCAGAAATGAAGCATCTGCCAAAGCACTGCATGTGACAGACCTCTGCAGCTCACAGAGCCACCCCTGTTGCATGTATATCACCTGCCCATGTAGACCAGTGAAACTCTGAGCCCAGGGAGGAGACACAGCCAGTAGAACCTGTTCAGAGAACACCAGGCAGTGCAAAGCCAGGCTGCCAGGCACCAGCAGCCCCAGGCAGTGGCATTGTGATGCAGTCAGGGATTCCCACACAGCACTCCCACAAGCCTGGCACTGCACAGCTCTCTGCCTGTGCTGGAGCTTCCCTGTCCATAGCAGCCAGGCCACTTAGTCAAGATGCCCCAAGGGTTCACGTAGAGCTTGAAACTGTCACCATGGCATTATTAGCAGCTGTGTCTAAAGAGCTCAGCCAGCCAGCTGGTAGGAACTGGGCTAACAAGGGTCATCTTAGGAAAAGAGCCAGGGGAGCTTCTGGGACAAAGGAAATCAGCAAGGAGTTGGGGAATTAGCTCAAATAGTAGAGCGCTTGCTTAGCATGTAAAAGACAGGGGGATCGATACCCACATTTTCCAATGAAACTGACATTCTTGAAATTTCCTGCCCAAGAAATCAAGGGGAGCTGCTTTTGCCCCCCCCAAGGAAGCTCACAATGTACATGGGGGTTTGGGGCTCTGTGTGTTGAATGATGTGCAATGGCACAAGAGAGCATTATCAACATCTTGTCTCCCACCTGGTGGAAGAGGAAGTGCTCTCAGCTGGAGGATGGATTTGAAAGAGGAAGTCAGGGCCATGGGCTGCCTCAGGTGAGAGAAAGTGGTGATGCACAGGTGAGCCATGTACTGATGAGGGAGATACCCCTGGAGCAGGTGGGAACGAGTAGCAGGTGGGTCATTTTGGTGGGCAGGTTTAGCACTGCACCTGCAGAAGGTTCTGGAGTTGGGGTGACATCTGTGGGGTCTGCTCCTGTGGGCTCTGTGTCTGTGGTAGGAGAGCAGCCAGGGCAGCTGTTGCTCCAAGGCCATGTGCTGTGGGTGAGCTGGGAGCAGCTGAGCTCAGGAGCAGGGAGCAGACTGGGGTCCCTCTAAAGGAAGAACATTGCAGTAGGTGGTGATGGTGTTACCCATCTGCCAGCGAACATGTGCCATGTTAATGTCATGCTCAGGGGAAGAGAGGGAGGGGACAGGCAGGGTGTGAGTTGACACCCAGCAGGGGCCCAAGAAATAGGGTGAGGTGCAGCAGGGTCTGAGGGAATTCCTAGCCAGGGCTCAGGGCAGTGGGGAAAGGGAGACACAGTCTAAGAGGGGGATTCCAGGTTGAGGTTCAGGGTGGTGGGGGAGGGGCTGTGGTGATGCCTGGGTGGGATGCTGAGCAGTGGGGGAGGGACAGCAATCTCACTCCAGGAACCACACTGTACCTACAGCTGCCTGTTGCTCCTTCCCGAAAGGGCCCTTGTGAGCTGTTTCTCTGTAGCTTGGATAGTTTACGTGGGTAGCGCATGGTTCTCATAAAACCAAGGGGTCGAGCACTTGCTAGCCAGTAGACAAGTGCAGGGTGTTGCTCTGTTACCCTTTGCTGGACTGCTATAGGCACCAATGTCCAAAGACATGAAGGAAGTTGAGTGAGTTCTGGAGACCAGACCAGAGTCTTGCTCAGGAGGCTTCACTCTGCTTTGCAGGGAGGAGCCCTGACCTTTATTCTTTTCACTCCATTACCCTTCCGAATGCCCCTTCACTGGGGTGCTGATGAGTGACAACCTGACCTGCAGGACTTGTTATCTTCTGAGCAGCTGCTGCTGTGCCTGTCACAGCCCTGGATTTATGAGGGGGTTCTACACAACAAAGTTACTTAAAAATAACCATCCCAGCATCTACACAAGGCAACCGCTGCTTTGAAATAATTCAGAAATAAATAGGGGACGGCTTATTTTGAAATGGGTAAACCTCCTTGTACAAGTACAAGTACTAGCAGCTATTTGGAAACGGGCTGTGGAGATGGGGCTAGAGCCTATTTTGAAATAAGCTATTGTGAGTCCATTGGCTGCATCTGAAATTAGCTTCCTGTGTGTAGATGTGGTATTAGGAAATCTTGGTCTTGCCACTCACTGGTGCTGCAGGTCTCCCAAACACTTCATGCACCCACAGGAATATTGGCACAACACATTAAGACTGACACAATTTAGCACTGGCGAGGGCAGAACCTTAACCTGGTGTTTTCCCTGTCTCTCTTTTTCCCACCACCAGCTGGATCAGACTCTGACCCTCCCCACACAGACGCTGCCGTCCAGCGCAGTTAGTCGTGGGAAAGGAGAATGGGCCAAAGAGGATCCTCCTTGCGCTCACGTTCCTCACCATGAATTCTCTCTCCAGTCTCCGGGGCAGAGCTCTCAAGAAGGAGACTCCCTGAGGCAAAGCCCTGGGGGGTCTCTGCGATGGCCCCGGCCCTGCAGCCTGTCCCACCTGGCCATTGTGCTGGACTGTCTGTGAGGTCACCACCTCCCCACCTCCTTTAGCCAATCATCTGAGGTTCTTCCAAAGGCCCTTGTGCTGTCACAGACACACCCACCAGTGCCCTGCAGGGCTCATGTCCTGCCCCTGGCAGCCCCCTCTGCAAACGCACCCCAAGGGTCTGCAACAAAAAAGACACATAACAAACACAAAAACCCGAACTCCTCCCATCCTCAGTGTCCTGTGGGGTCCTGGCACTGGGGCAGGTGGGGAGAGAGGAGAGGAGACTGGTGGATTCTGACCTGTCCACTGCAGAGGGCACAATAAGTGAAAGGAGCATTTTAACTCCTCCCGTCCTCAATGTCCTCTGGGCAGCAACTCCAGCTTCCCTCTGGCACAATGTCTGTGCTGGGGAATGGGAAGGTGTTGTTGTGGACAGTCCAACCGTGTGGGTTGGCCCCACAAAGACACATTTCTTTAAAGTGCAACAAGACCATTTTTTTGGTTTAAGATACAGGCTAACACAGTCACCTCCCTATCAGCAAGCAGTGACATAATAAGGTGTCTTAGCTGGCTAACGTACCTGACTAATAAACAGGAGATCATGGATTCAGCTCCCAGTGCTGCCCTGTTGTACGTCTTTCTTAATGTTTCCCTACGTCTGGCTGGGGAGCAGAGAAGACCTCCCCTGGCAATGTCTCTCCCTGCTGGGGAAGGTAAAGGCTGATGGAAAAGGAGCGTTGGAAAGAATCTAGTCACAGCCTGGAGCTCGGGAAAAGGCAGTTGTGATGGGTGTGGGGAAGGTGCTGCTGTGGCTGCCAGAAGAGAGTCTGTGCCTCACAGCTTTGTGGTTCTGGGGGCTGCCTGTGCCAGCCAGCTCCTCCAGCACGTTTGTAACACAGACACAATTCCCTGTCGGCAGGAGCTCTGTTCTGCCCTGTCTGCGGGAGCAGCTCCTGCCCTCGACCTGCCGCTGCAGAGACGCCCCACAGCCCTGTCCCTGCACACCATGTGCACACACTTGTGCGTGACAGGGGGCGTCTCACTCCCAGGCACACCCAGCTCTGCCCCCACCCCAGCGGTAATTCACCTCTCACCCCAGCTGTCCCCAGTGCTGACCTGACACACCTGAGATCCCTCTTGTAGCTTCCTTTTGCTTCCTCACCAACATTTCCTAACCTTGCTGGGAAGCAAAACCCCTGCAGTGGACATGAATTGTGCAGGTGGGAGACGTTCTGACACAGCCCCTGGGCAGGGTGCAAGGTTTCAGCTGGTGACTGTGCAGTGCAGAGGGAGGAGGAGTTCATCTGCTGGGGGGAGAGGTGGCAGGTGTGAAGGGGAACCCGGGCAGGGCTTGTGGCTGAGGGAGGAGGGGAAAAGGGCAGTGGAGGGGTTGGCAGGGTCTGAGGGGACAAGGGGATCAGGGCAGTGGGGAGGGGTGGGAGAGACAGGATCTGAGGGACCCACTGCAGGGCCCAGGACAGCTGGCAAGGGGCAGCCGGGGCTGAGGGAACCCCCAGCTGGGCTCCGAGCAGTGGGGGATGGGTGAGAGAGTCTGAAAGGGGAGGCCAGGCTGGTGGGGGAGGGGAGGAAATCTCAGTCCAGTGGCCCTGCAGCTGCCTGTTGCTCATTTCCAAAAAGGCCCCTTGTGGTATCTTTTGCATCTGGCCGGCTAGCTCAGTTGGTCAGAGCGTGGTGCTAATAACGCCAAGGTCATGGGTTCAAGCCCCATGCTGGCCATGGGCAGGTCTTTTCTACTTTCCTTCTAGTGGCTGCTCTGGGCAGGAGGCCCAAAGAGCTGAAGGAACCAGGCTGAGAGGCTGGTAGGGAGCAAGTCAGAGTCACCACCCCAGGCTAAGGGAAGGGCTGCAGAGTGGGCCTGTGTGAGGTGAGGATCCCCAGATTCCCAACTCTGCAACACACACCTCCCACAGGAAGGAGCAGCAGGAGCCCTCTGCCAAGGGCACCAGCCCCTACAGCAGCTCCATTGGGTTTCTCTGCTCCCCATCTCCCCCTAAAAGCCTTTGGCCTCACAGGCTCCCTCCCTGGACACCTGCTTCTGCAGCACCACAGGCCCAGGTAACTCACCAGTGGTGCCATTCCCTGCCTGCCCTGCTCCTCTTCCCGCCTGAGTTCTGCTTCTTCACTCAGGTCCCCCAGCTGCTGCTCTGGTGGGCAGAGGGCTGGGGAAGGCACAGGAAGGGCCCTTGGGGGTGGGGTGCAGAAGCACAAGCAGCAGGCCCTGGAGGAAGTCCATGATGAGCAGCTTTGCCCATGGGAGCTCAGGAGAGGGGCAGAGAGGTACAGGTGACAGGATGGGTGGGTGGGTCTCTGCAGAGGTGGGGTTGGCTGGCAGTCCTTGGGGAACGGGGAGAGGCCTGTGGGGAGGAGAGGAGAGAGCAGCAGGCAGCTGGGGGCAGAGCTCAGGGGAAGAGGCAGAGCTGGGATAGGAAGAGGTGAAATGGGAGCAGGAGCACAGGTGGCCTAAGAGGGAGCAGGCCAAGCAAACCAGATCCCCTCCCACTCCTCGGGAGCTTCCAGCACTGGCACCAGCCTCCCCAGTGCAGCTGTCACAGGCCACAGTGGACATTCTGGTGCTTTACATGATGCTGACAGGCAGTGAGCAGAGAGGTGCAGAGTTATTTCAGAAGAGTTTATTCCAGAATTATTCCTCCAAAATAATCTAGTTCACAATAATGCCTTCACGCTACAAGGAAGCCCTGAAATAAACAAAACATGTTTCAAAATGGCACCTCCATGCATAGCAGAGCCTGTTTGTGAATAGAGACCCTGGAGGCCATGCTGGGGATATCACTGCACAGCAGAGAAGTTTTGGAATACGCTATTCTTGAATAACTTATTTTTTAATAACTCCAATTACCTGCCTATGCAGCCCCATTCCAAAATCTCTGTTTTGGAATCGGCACTATCGCGAGGAGAATGAGGTTTCGCACCTTGCAAAAATCTGTCTGCTATTTCTGAATTATTTCAGGAACCTGCCCAGCTCTCTCAGGGTTAGGACCTTATTTGGAAGTTTCAGGGTTGGAGTCCCAGGCTGGGAAAGCTGCATTCACCTTGCCTTGTGCATCAGGAACCCAAGAACCCTGCCCATGCCTGGGGCCATGTGCTGCGTCCCAGACTGTCAGGTGAAACCTGAGAAAGTAAAAAAGCCCAATACTGGCCTCTCTAGCTTGCTGTGATCATACAGAGGTTCATACTCTGCATTGTGGCTACAGCAACCTGGTTTCAAATCCAAGTTACAACAGTAATAGTCCAGTGTTTGGGTAGTGCTGCTTTTATTTCACCAGGAGGCTGGTAAAATACTGCAATGCTTTACCTAGAGAGGTGGTGTAATCTTCATCCCTAGAAGTTTTCCAGTCCTGGCTTGAACAGGCCCTGACTGGGATGATTTAGTTGGGGTTAGTCCTGCTTTAGGCTGGGAGCTGGACTGGATGACCTCCTGAAGTCCCTCCAAGACCTAGGATTCTATGATTCTTCCTCGAGTGTCCCCGTGGGTGCTCCACGATAGGTGTCGGGCTCGCCTCAGCGCCGCAGATCGGAAACTTTCCAGCAGTTTCTGCTGGACCGCGCATGCGCCGGCGCACGCCGCTCCCTTGCGCACCCCCGGCCACGTGCGCGATCCGGTCCCTTCCAGTTCCTTCTTAACCGCCATCGGCTGCAGACGGAATCCGTCCAGGCTGTGGCCAGAGTCAGCGTACTTCGAGTTTTTAGTTAGATTGTTGGTTTCTTTTCTTGCAAAAAAAAAAAAAATAATAAAAATAATATATGTAGAAAGATTAGTAAAAGAGAGGGAGGAGCGGTGACAACGCGGGGACGTGAAGGCCAGTAGGCCTCCTGCCGCGGCAGGGTGGGGGTCTGTGAGCGAGGAACAGACACAGAGACAGTGCTAAGTACCCTATCAACAACTCGAAAGATTCACCGCGATGTCCTCTTCAGGATTCAAAAAGTGTGAATCCTGCCGCGAAGCTATGCCGGCCTCCGATGGGCATCGTCAATGCATTAGGTGCCAGGGGGAATCACAAGTTACCCGGAAGTGTTCCTTCTGTGCAAAGCTCACAGCCTTTCCCTTGATGCCATCAGAAATTTCTGAGCTACAATTCATCTGCAAATTCGACTCCCTCAGCTCTGGCTTAAACAAAGACTGCGAATGGCTGGCTAAATACAGAAGCAGCTTCCCCTCCCTTGGTGTTCACAACTCCAGATCAATTGCTGGTCGTAAGCCTCACCCTTGCTGACTGAGCGAACCTTGTTATCCCCAGCCTTGCTCTGGCTTATTTATACCTGGCCCTGCAGATTTCCAAGACCAGCATCTGATGAAGTGAGTCTGCGCTCATGAAAGCTCATGCTCAAAACTTTTCTGTTAGTCTATAAGGTGCCACAGGACCTTTCGTTGCTGTTACCATGACCTCAGTGGTAGCTGGGGGAACCTAGGCCCATTCTCACTCTCGTTCCAGCCCAGGAGGGACCCTACACCCAGCACAACTGGGCTTTCCCCTCCCAGCTCTCACTGCTCCTCCCTGGACTGCTTCCTACACCTCCCCCTTCAGTTGGCTGCACTGGCTCTGAACCCGCAGCCACTCTAGTGTCACTCTGTGAATGTCTCATCCCCTTATTCTCAGGACCTCCTTCTGACCCATGGCAGTGGTGCTGGTGTTAGCCTGCCTCACTCACGTCTTGATTTAGGGGGCTCTGGGCCAATGCATGCAGCCAATGCAAGCCCAGCTTCCCCGGCACACTCACTGCCCTGTGGTGTGTGCGCTCAGGGACAGGATTGGAGTCTTGGGTGTCAATGATATTACTGTAAATGGTTGTAGAGGGACAGTGGAGCTGCACAGGCCAGAGCCCAGATGAGGCCAATTCTCTCTCCCTGTAGTCGGTTGCCCTACAGCACCCGAGGCAGAGGCCCAGGCCAGGCAGCTGCAGGGACATTAGCTCAGCACAGGTGTCCACTGAGTGTGTGTCTGCGGGACAAGGTGAGCCCAGGGGAGGAGAAAACAAGTGCACAATAGCACAGGGGGCCTCTTTAAACAGCCACACCTGCCCCTCGGGTGTCCCCAGCCAGCCAGGGAGTGGCAGAAAGGTTCCTGGCAGTGCTCACCTTGGGATGTTTCAAAAGCCCAGGCACCACTCAGGTGAGGTGGCTGAGGGGAAAAGGAGAAGGATTGCTAATGTGTTGTACTCTGCACACTGCATTCAAATCCCGTTATTGTTTAGCCTCTCTGCTTCCTTTCCTACTGAAGTCTCTTCTGTGCCTCCTGCTTTGTGCAAACCCCATCCCTGACCCTGCTGGGTTCCAGCTCCTCTGCTGGGCAGACTCCAAGCACAAGGTAACTGCATGAGGCTGGAGGGGGATGCTTTAATTTTCCATGGCAGGGCCCAACCTATCTCTGATGTCAGCTCAAAAGTGCCACACTCCCCCCTGCTAAGCAGGGCCCCAAACACACCTGGGGAATGTGATGTCTCAGTCAGGCAGAGGGGAAAGGACAGCTGTGACTCAGCTGCAGACAGGGGCATAGGAATCTGCCTGGGAGGAAAGGCCCTTTCCCCAAGGCTGACTCAGGGGCTCTGGTTTCTCCCAGCTGCTGGGCTGGGCTGTGCAGAGCTTGGAAAGGGGTAGACATTTGCCCTGGGGAAATGAATGTGGCACTCCCCTCTCTCTGGCCTTGACAGCAATCCATCTATTTGCAGCACTGGCCACAGGTCCTGAATTCCTAAAAGGGCTGCTGTGTTCCAGAGACCCAACTTATTGCAGGTATATTCGTGAACCATCCCAAGAAGAGACGTAGCTCCAGGGGACCTCATTAATCAACCAAGAGGAAGTCGTCCTCACTCACATGCATAAAGAGTCCCCCTTGATTTACAGATTGGGAAGAGGTTTACTTTGAAGAGAGAGAAGGTCCCACTGAGATTTGAACTCAGATCACAGGATTCAGAGTCCTGAGTACTGCCCATTACACCATAGGACCTGCCATTTTTTTTTTCTCAGCTCCTGTAACTCTTTTCAGGCTGGCACCCTGCAGCACTTGCCACCCTCCAGCTTGTTCACCACTCAGGACACTGCTTCCTGCCCCATCTCTGCTGCTGTCCTCCCCCAGATATCAATCCCTGCCCTTCTTTCTGCTAATTCCAGAGAGACTAGACAGGTTCATTATTCTTTTAAAGTAACCAGCCTGGAGAGAACTAACGGAGAAGCAGAGACTGGAAAGGCTGGTGGTGATTGTCGAGGAATATCTGGGTGAGGGAGGATACAATAAGCCTGGCTCTGAATTCACACACATTTAAAAGTGCGCAGATACATCTGACTGAATGTGATACATTTTATAGACTCCCAGTGAGCACCTCTTTGTTCATATCACTCTCTAATGTCAGCTGAGGGAAGGGCTTGCTAGGGTTATATGCATTGGCAGTAGCAAATGTTGAGGGTTCATCTCCATATGACAAACACACATAGAATAGAAATGCAGAATGTGATGGGAAAGGGAGGTCTTTAGATTTGAACAAAAATCTCTTAAACTGTATTTACACAGTCTACCACTGAACTATACCACCACACAAAGAGTGCCCCTTGGATTCATTCATCTTCAGCCCCCTGCAGGGCAAACACTGTTTCCCCCAGCTTCTGCCCCTTCCCCAGCTCACAGTGGTTTTACAAATGGGGTTTGATTAAACTTTGTCTGTCCATGCACATACTACAGCTCATCCCCTGCTTCTCTGGCTTCTCCCACTAACAGAGCTACAGCCGCTTAGGGAGACAGATTACCAGCATGTGTGGGGCAGCTCTCTCTCATCTGCTTGGAGCATCATCAATGATTACAAAAAGAACCTACTGAAGGACACCCACCAATCAATCAGATGCGGCTGGGTTTGCAATCAGTGGCAGTAACTTCTCTGTCTGGCACTTTTGATGATCCTGTAGCTTGCTTGGGGTTGCTGAATAAAGGAGCTTCTACTGTGCTAAAATGTCAGACCTAGTGACAAGGTAAATCTGTTTTCAGAAGGAGGGTGCTGTGACCTGTTGGATAGTCCCCAGGAGAGTTCCAGTGAAATGTAACCCATTAGTCCATTCAGAGTTTGGACTTAAATACTGCAGTGATCAACTGAGGAAGAACTTTGTTCATGAAAGTTTAGGGGTGGTAAAGCCTGCACCCCCCCACCCGCTTATCTAATGAACCAGGAGCAAGCCTCTGGGAAAATCTACCAAACAAGACAATGTTAGCATTAAGAGTTAACATTAACTGCAACTTCTTGAACCTGTCAGTGTCTGTCACTTCTTCCTCCAGAATGATGGCAGCTGCCTCCTGCAGCTCTCTGAACTCTCCAGCAGAGCCCAGTGGGGCTGCAAAGCAGGTGAGAGGCAGCCAGAAATATTTGGGCAGGCACCACTGGCTGCTGCTTTCCTAATCCCCATGTACCTGGGAGGTCCATGGCCAGGGGACCCACAGTGCCTCTCTGGGACTTTTCTCCTAACTTGTTTGGAGTTTGTCAGTGTCAAACAAAGGGATGTGAGAAGGAGAGTAACTCTCCCTCTCCTGCCCTGCCCCACTGTCACCCTCTGTGCACAGACAGCCCCAGAGCTGGAAGAATCAGATTCTGTTCTTGCAGGCAGAGGCACCACCTTCCCAACACCAGTTACAGCTGTGTTTTCCTGAGCTCTGCTCTGTACCTGGATGCTTTCCAGTGCTCCTCTACCATCAGCCTTCACCTTCCCCAGCAATGGCTGGGATTGCCAGGGGAGGGCTCTTCAGTTGCCCAGACACATGTGGGAAAATGTTGCCAAAGGCTTTCCATAAGGCACCACTGGGAGTTGAACCCAGGATCTCCTGTTTACTAGACAGGTGCTTTAGCCAGCTAAGCCATGGTGCCCCCCCTTGTGAGGGTTGTGATTCCTGACAGAGAGGTATCTGTGTTAGTCTGTGTCTTCAACCAAAAAGCAGCCCTACAGCACTTTGAAGGTTGCCAACCTAATTTACCAAGTGATGAACTTTCATGCAGCTGAAACACTGTGATGGATGCTCACAGCAACCCCTTCCCAATGCCCAGCACAGACATTGTGCCCGACGGAAGCTGGAGTTGCACCGAGAGGACAGTGAGGATGAGGGAACAAAAAGGCCCCTTTCACTTACTGTCCCCTCTGCAGTGTGTGGGTCGGACTCCACCAATCTACCCTCCTCTCTCCCCACCTGCCCCAGTGCCAGGGTCCCACCAGCAGAGCCTGGAGTCCTGCCCCTCCTTTGCTCCCTCAGCCTGACTCCCCCCCTCACTTTCATTCTGTGCTCCCCACACCCTCCTTTCTCACTCTTCACACCCCAGGGGTGGGGCGAGGAGGGCCCAGCTCTGGGGCAGAGTTATCTCCTGTCTCTCACGGAGTGGGGGATGGGCTGCGCTGCCCCAGCTGGAGCTATTCAGGGTGAGCGTTTGATGCAGTGTAACTGGAAGAAGATTTTGCCTTTCTGTCTCCTTCTGCCCTTCAGTCCCACTTGTGACCCTCCACACAACCCCTTTGGTTTATTACCAGCCCAGTGCAAATCACTGTGCCCTGGGGGTGGGGCTGACTTCCCAGCTTTCCCTGTGTGAAACCTTTGAGCAGGGCCAGGGGTTTGGCAGCCAATCAATGGTCTCCCCTGGGCTCTTGGCTTTTCCAGGAGATCCCACCTACAGCCCGGTCCCAGACTCCTCTTACAGGGACCAGCTGCACTTTGGACCCGCCACACGACAGTCACTCACCTGCAGGCAGTGTGGAGCTGTGTAGATAGAACTGGCATTGGGAGCCCAGCTCGAAAGTGCCCTCAGGCCAAGTCGCCAAGTCTTTCAGTGTCCTTCACCCCGAGGAGAGGCGATATCTGCCCCTTCCCCACCCGCCTGGTGCTTCGGTGTCACCTCAGTCTGATGGTGCAGGAGTGGGGGTGCACAAGGGCTTGTGCACAGCAGACAGGTGGGTGGATGCCCGGCTGGTGCTCCGGGAATGGAGGTCTATGAGGATTCCCCCTGCCTTGTTGCTGGACCCCTCCTCTGCCGTCCTTAGGGCTGGCTCCTCGGGTGGTCCCTGGGGTGCTGGGCTGGTCTCTGGGATGGACTCCAGCTCCAAGACCTGCTGGGATTCCTCTGCTGCTGTTTCCAATGTACCCTGGGGGGAGCAGGTGTCTTGGGGCCCAGGATGGCCCTGAGCTCCCTGGAACAGGGGTAAGCGGTGGGGGCAGCCCCAGACTGGCTGGCCAAGTCCTGGGTCCAGGCATAACCCTTCCACAACTGCTTCACCTTGCTATGGACATGATCCGGAGTGCGGGCAGGGTGACTCCAGGTGGCCAGGCCCTCGGCCAGTCAGGTGAATGCTTCTGCTTTCTGCTCCATGCTCCCCATCACATGGAGCACGTCCTCCTCACCCCAGAGCCCCAGCAGGTCTCAGAGCTCGACCTCCAACCAGGAGGTGTCCCATCTCTTTTTGTCCCCCGTTTGGCTGCTGGGGGTCCATGGGTGCCCTCATGGGGGGCAGCCTGGGGGCACTCAGGGGGCTGGCTCAATGCCATGGTGCTGGGTGGGTGGGTCGAGGTAGGTGGAGGGCTTGCAGGGCTAGCATGTGCGTGTGCTGCTGCCTGCATGCTCTCAGCTTCCTGCCACAGGAAATCCGGGTCCGTGGTGCTTTAAGGGCTGCTGCGCGCAGTAATCATAGAGCTGAACAGGGGCTGGACAGCACATCTCAACCCCTCAGCTGATTGCTGCCATGGAGGACCCTGCTATTTCGAAGTAGCAGGATGTGGATCGTCTACATGTGCCCTACTTTGACGTTCAACATTGAAGTAGGGCGCGATTCCCATCTTTGGATGAAAACAGCGATTTCGACGTCTCGCCACCTAACGTCCATTTCAACGTCGAAATAACAGACGGTGCGTAGAATCACAACACGCTATTTTGATGTTTTGCCAGTTACTTTGAAGTAGCCAGCTCATGTAGACACACTCTGAGGGTGATAGAAATATGAATTACTCCTCTCTGGAGCTGAGGACAAGAAGACACTTTTCCTGCCTAAGGTCAGGAGTTCAAAGGAGAGAGAGAGAGAGAGAGAGAGAGAGCAGAGCCTTGGCTGGGCATCTCTTTGCATCATGATTCTAGCTCGTTCCAATTGCTATTTTGAAGCAGGGGCTTCGGAACAGGCTCCATTGTTTCTAGATGCTGAATGTCAAAATAGCAGAGCAGTATTTCCAAATCCATGCTGTGTGTTACTGAGCTATATTGGAATCAGCTACTGTGGAATACTGTGCAGTGATATCCCCAGCATGTCTCCAGGGTCTCTATTCAAAACAGGCTCTCTTGTGTGTGGATGTGCCATTTGGAAATATGTTTTGTTTATTTCAGGGCTGCCTTGTAGCGTGAAGGCGTTATTGTGAACTATATTATTTTGGAGGAATAATTCTGGAATAAACTCTTCTGAAATAACTCTGCACCTCTCTGGTCAGGGCCTGTCAGCATCATGTAAAGCGCCAGAATGTCCACTGTGGCCTGTGACAGCTGCACTGGGGAGGCTGGTGCCAGTGCTGGAAGCTCCCGAGGAGTGGGAGGGGATCTGGTTTGCTTGGCCTGCTCCCTCTGAGGCCACCTGTGCTCCTTCTCCCATTTCACCTCTTCCTATCCCAGCTCTGTCTCTTCCCCTGAGCTCTGCCACCAGCAGCCTGCTGCTCTCTCCTCCCCTCCCCACAGGCCTCTCCCCAGTCCCCAAGGGCTGCCAGCCAACCCCACCTCTGCAGAGACCCCCCCACCCATCCTGTCACCTCTACCTCTCTGCCCCTCTCCTGAGCTCCCGTGGCCAAAGCTGCTCATCATGGACTTCCTCCAGGGCCTGCTCCTTGTGCTTCTGCACCCCACCCCCAAGGGCCCTTCCTGTGCCTTCCCCAGCCCTCTGCCCACCAGAGCAGCAGCTGGGGGACCTGAGTGAAGAAGCAGAACTCAGGCAGGAAGAGGAGCAGGGCAGGCAGGGACTGGCACCACTGGTGAGTTACCTGGGCCTGTGGTGCTGCAATAGCAGTTGTCCAGGGAGGGAGCCTGTGAGGCCAGAAGGCCGTTGCGGGGAGATGGGGAGCAGAGAAAGCCAATGGAGCTGCTGTTGGGGGCTGGTGCCCTTGGCAGAGGGCTCCTGCTGCTCCTTCCTGTGTGAGGCGTGTGTTGCAGAGTTGCGGATCCTCACCTCACTCAGGCCCACTCTGCAGCCCCTCCCTTATCCTGGGGTGGTGACTCTGACTTGTTCCCTGCCAGCCTCTCAGCCTGGTTCCTTCAGCTCTTTTGGCCTCCTGCCCAGAGCAGCCAAAGAAAGGAAAGCAGAAAAGACCTGCCCATGGCCAGCATAAGGCTTGAACCCATGACCTTGGTGTTATTAGCACCACGCTCTCACCAACTGAGCTAGTCGGCCAGCTGCAAAGGGTCTCACAAGGGGCCTTTTTGGAAATGAGCAACAGGCAGCTGCAGGGCCACTGGACTGAGATTTCCTCCCCTCCCCCACCAGCCTGGCCTCCCCTTTCAGACTCTCTCACCCGTCCCGCACTGCTCTGAGCCCAGCTTGGAGTTCCCCCAGCCCCGGCTGCCCCTTGCCAGCTGTCCTGGGCCGTGCAGTGGGTCCCTCACATCCTGCCTCTCCCACCCCTCCCCAGTGCCCTGATCCCCTTGTCCTCTCAGACCCTGCCGACCCCCCCACTGCCCTTTTCCCCTCCTCCCTCAGCCGCAAGCCCTGCCCGGGTTCCCCTTCACACCTGCCACCTCTCCCCCCGGCAGATGAACTCCTCCTCCCTCTGCACTGCACAGTCACCAGCTGAAACCTTGGGCCTGCCCAGGGGCTGTGACAGAACGTCTCCCACCGGCACAATTCATGTCCACTGCAGGGGTTTTGCTTCCCAGCAAGGCTACGAAATGTTGGTGAGGAAGCAAAAGGAAGCTACAAGAGGGATCTCAGGTGTGTCAGGTCAGCACTGGGGACAGCTGGGATGAGAGGTGAATTACCACTGGGGTGGGGGCAGAGCTGGGTGTGCCTGGGAGTGAGACACCCCCTGTCACGCACTAGTGTGTGCACATGGTGTGCAGGGACAGGGCTGTGGGATGTCTCTGCAGTGGCAGGTCGAGGGCAGGAGCTGCTCCCGCAGACAGGGCAGAACAGAGCTCCTGCCGACAGGGAATTGTGTCTGTGTTACAAACGTGCTGGAGGAGCTGGCTGGCAGAGGCAGCCCCCAGAACCACAAAGCTGTGAGGCACAGACTCTCTTCTGGCAGCCACAGCAGCACCTTCCCCACACCCATCACAACTGCCTTTTCCTGAGCTCCAGGCTGTGACTAGATTCTTTCCAACGCTCCTTTTCCATCAGCCTTTACCTTCCCCAGCAGGGAGAGAGATTGCCAAGTGAGGTCTTCTCTGCTCCCCAGCCAGACGTAGGGAAACATTAGGGAAGACACACAAAAGGGAGCCACTGGGAGTTACCCTGTGATCTCTTGTTTTTTAGGCAGGTAGGTTAGCCAGCTAAGCCACAACAACCACCTTGTTAAATTACAGCTTGCTGATAGGAAGGTAACTGTGTTAGTCTGTATCTTAAACCAAAAAACAGCCCTGTAGCACTTCAAAGATATGCGTTTTTGTAGGGCCAACCGACACAGTTGGACTGCCCACAACACCACCTTCCCATTCCCCACCACAGACATTGTGCTGGAGGGAAGCTGGAATTGCTGCCCAACGGACATTGAGGACGGGAGGAGTTAAAATGCTCCTTTCAGTTATTGTGCCCTCTGCAGTGGACAGGTCAGAATCCACCAGTCTCCCCTCCTCTCTCCCCACCTGCCCCAGTGCCAGGAACCCACAGGACACTGAGGATGGGAGGAGTTCGGGTTTTCGTGTTTGTTATGTGTCTTTTTTGTTGCAGACCCTTGGGGTGCGTTTGCAGAGGGGGCTGCCAGGGGCAGGACATGAGCCCTGCAGGGCACTGGTGGGTGTGTCTGTGACATCACAAGGGCCTCTGGAAGAACCTCAGATGATTGGTTAAAGGAGGTGGGGAGGTGGTGACCTCACAGACAGTCCAGCACAATGGCCAGGTGGGACAGGCTGCAGGGCCGGGGCCATCTCAGAGACCCCCCAGGGCTTTGCTCAGGGAGTCTCCTTCTTGAGAGCTCTGCCCTGGAGTCTGGAGAGAGAATTCATGGTGAGGAACGTGAGCGCAAGGAGGATCCTCTTTGGCCCATTCTCCTTTCCCACAACTAACTGCGCTGGACGGCAGCGTCTGTGTGTGGGGGGTCAGAGTCTGATCCAGACGATTGGTTAAAGGAGGTTTACTCTAGGTAATCTTACTCTGGTTGCTTTAAGTGTTTGGGAGAACTGCAGCATCAGTGAGTGGCAAGACCAAGATTTCCTAATACTGCATCTACACACAGGAAGCTAATTTCAGATGCAGCCAATGGACACACTATGGCTTTTTTCAAAATTGGCTTTACGCCTGTCTTCGCAGCCCGTTTCCACACAGCTGCTATTACTTGTACTTGTACTTGTACAAGGAGGTTTACTTATTTCAAAATAAGCCGTCCCCTATTTATTTCTGAATTATTTCAAAGCAGCAGTTGCCTTGTGTAGAGGCTGGGATAGTTATTTTGAAATAACTTTGTTGTGCAGAAGCCCCTTATAAATCCAGGTCTGTGACAGGCACAGCAGCAGCTGCTCAGAAGATAACAAGCCCTGCAGGTCAGGTTGTCACTCATCAGCACCCCAGTGAATGGGCATTAAGAGTGGTAATGGAGTGAAAGGATTAAAGGGCAGGGCTCCTCCCTGCAAAACAGAGTGAAGCCTCCTGAGCAAGACTGGTCTGGTGGCCAGAAGCCATTCAACTTCCTTCATGTCTTTGGACATTGCCGCCTATACCAGTCCAGCAAAGGGTAACAGAGGAACACCCTGCATTTGTCTACTGGCTAGCAAGGGCTGGACCCCTTGGTTTTATGAGCACCATGCGCTACCCACCTAAACTATCCAAGCTACAGAGAAACAGCTCACAAAGGTCCTTTCAGAAAGGAGCAACAGGCAGCTGTAGGTACAGTGTGGTTCCTGGCGTGAGATTGTTGTCCCTCCCCCACTGCTCAGCATCCCACCTAGGCATCCCCTCAGCCCCTCCCCCACCACCCTGAACCCCAACTTGGAATCTCCCACTCAGACTGCGTCTCCCATTCCCCACTGCCCTGAGCCCTGGCTAGGAATTCCCTCAGACCCTGCCGCTCCTCACCCACTGTACTAGGCCCTGCCAGGTTTCCCCTCGGACCCTGCCTGTCCCCTCCCTCTCTTCCCCTGAGCACGACATTAACACGGCCCATGTTCCCCGGCAGAGGGATAACACCATCACCACCCACTGCTGCAATGTGCTTCCTTTGGAGGGACCCCAGTCTGCTGCCTGCTCCTGAGCTCAGGTGCTCCCAGCTCACCCACAGCACATGGCCTTGGAGCAGCAGCTGCCCTGGCTGCTCTCCTACCACAGACACAGAGCCCACAGCTGTCACCCCAACTCCAGAACCTTCTGCATGTGCAGTATGAAACCTGCCCACCAAAATGACCTTCGTGCAACTCCTTCCTACCTGCTCCAGGGGTATCTTTCTCATCAGTACATGGCTCACCTGTGCATCACCACTTTCTCTCACCTGAGGCAGCCCATGGCCCTGACTTCCTCTTTCAAATCCAGCCTCCAGGTGAGAGCACTTCCTCTTCCCACCAGGTGGGAGACAAGATGTTGATAGTGCTCTCTTGTGCCATTGCACACAGCTCAGCACGGACAGCCCCAAACCCCCATGTACATAGTGAGCTTCCTGGGGGGCAGGCGCACAAAAGCAGCTCCCCTTGATTCCTTGGGCAGGAAGTTACAAGAACATCAGTTTTATTGGAAAATGTGGATATTGATCCCACTACCTCTTACGTGCTAAGCAAGTGCTCTATCATTTGAGCTAACTCCCCTCTGGAGAAAGTGTTCTGCCCTAGCCATGTCATTGCTGACTCCATATGTCCCTGGCTCTCCCCTGGTCCTTTCCAAAGATGACCCTTGTTAGCCCAGTTCCTTCCAGCTGGCTGGCTGAGCTCTTTAGACACAGCTGCTAATTATGCCATGGTGACAGTTTCAAGCTCTATGTGAGCCCTTGGGGCATCTTGACGAAGTGGCCTGGCTACTGTGGACAGGGAGGTTCCAGCACACACGGGGAGCTGTGCAGTGCCAGCTTTGTGGTAGAGTTCTGTGGGAATCCCTGCCTGCATCACAATGCCACTGCCTGGGGGTGCTGGTGCCTGGCAGCCTGGCATTGCACTGCCTGGTGGCCTCTGACCAGGTTCCACTGGCTGTGTCACCTCCCTGGGCTCAGAGTTTCACTGATCTACATGGGCAGGTGATATACACGCAGCAGGGGTGGCTCTGTGAACTGCAGAGGTCTGTAGCATGTGGTGCTTTGGCAGATGCTTCATTTCTGAGAGCAGCTGCAGAGGAGATCATGGACAGTCAGTGTCTGTGGGAAGAGGGGTTCACATTGGGGCTCTGGGGCATATTTTTATGCTTTTAATTTCTGGCCATGTGTGTGATTTATTTCTAGAGCTGTTTTCCGAGTGCCCCATCTGGGTGTGTTTACTAGCCAGAGCTGTTAGAAAGCACCACCAGCACCCCCTGGCAGTGGCATTGTGAGGCAGGCAGGGATTCCCATAGAGCCCTCCCACAAGGCTGGACCTGCACAACTCCCTGTGCGTGCTGGAACCTCCCCATCCACAGCAGCCAGGCCACTTAGTCAAGATGCCCCAAGGGCTCACCTGGAGCTTGAAACCGTCACCGTGACGTTATTATCACCAATGTTGAAACCGCTCAGCCAGCTGACAGGAACTGGTTTTACAAGTGTCATCTTAGGAAAGGAGTCAGGGGAGCCGCAGGGACATATGGACTCAACAATGAGGTGGCTGGGGCAGAACATTCACTTGACCAGAGGGGAATTAGCTCCAATGTTAGAGCGCTTGCTTAGCATGCAAGGGGTAGTGGGATCGATACCCACATTCTCCAGTGCAGGCCTTTTCCCCCAAGGCAACAGGAAACCACTTCCTTCTTCTTGGCTGCTCCCCAGGAAGCTTTCCATGGACAGGGGCATTTGGAGGTGCCTGTGCTCAGCTGTGTGCAAGGGCACAAAAGAGCACTTGGACCATCTTCTCTCCCACCTGCTGTGGGGATTCTGAGCAGTGGGGGAGGGGTTGCAAGCTAATTCCAGAGGCCCCAGGGACCCTGCAGCTGCCTCTTGCTCCTTTCTGAAAGGGCCCTTGTGAGCTGTCACTGTGCAGGCTGGCTCGCTCAGGTGGTGTGAGTATGATTCTCCTAACACCAAGAGTGGGGTCCCAGTAAGAGGGAGGGCCAGAGCTGACAAGGTCTATTCTGTCCGGGTGGAAATGGCCCATGATCAGTAGTTTGTATCAAAAGAGTAAAAACCAAGTCAGATCACACAGGGGGATGTGGCCCATTGTCAGAGTCTAATGTGGAGCTGTTAACACCCAGGGCAGAGAAGCTGCTTTCGGAAGGAACCAGCTACTCCCAGTCGCTGTTTAATCCTTGGTTGATGGAGTTAAATTTGCAAATAAATTGCAGCTCAGAGATTTCTCTCTCGATTTGATTTTTAAAATGTCTTTGTTGTAGGACTGCTACTTTCAAATCTGTTCCTGAGTGTCCAGGGAGACGGAAGTGCTCTCCCACAGGTTTGTCTCCATTTCCCTTTCTGATGTCTGGTTTATGTCCATTTAGTTTTTTACATAGAGACTGTCCACTTTGGCCAATGTAAATTGCAGTGGGGTATTGCTGGTGCACGATGGTATGTATTATGTTAGGAGATGTGCAGGTAAAGGAGCCCCTGATGGTCTGGTTGCTGTAAGGTCCTGTGATAATATTCATGGTGTAGATATGTGAGGAGAACTGGCAGCAAGGTTTGTTGCAGGGCTTGGTTCCCAGTTTAGAGTTACTGTGTTGTGATCTGTAGTTGGTGGGGAGGAGTTGTTTCAGGTTGGCAGGCTGTCTGTAGGCGAGGACAGGCCTGCCTCTCAAGGGCTGTGAGAGTGAAGGATCATTGTCCAGGATGGTTTGCAGATCACTGATGATGTGTTGGAGAGGCCTTAGGTAGTGGCTGTTTGTGATGGCCAGTGGTGTTCTCTTGTTTTCCTTGCGAGACCTGTCTTGTAGCAGATGGCTTGTGGGTACCCGTCTGGCTCTGTCAATCTGTTTCCTCACTTCCTTTGGTGGATATTGTAGTTTGAGGAAAGCTTAGTAAAGGTCTTGTAGATGTTTGTCTCTGATGGAGCAGAGCAAATACGGTTGTACCTTCGTGCCTGGCTGTCTACATTGGATCATGTAGTCTCCTCTGGATGGAATCTGGAGGTGTGTAGATAAGCAAAGAGGTCTGTGGGTTTTCAGTATAGGGTGGTATTTCTGTGACCATCCCTTATCTTCTGCACACTAGTGTGCAGGAAGTGGATCTCTTTTGTGGACTGGTGCAGACTAAGGTTGATGGTGGGGTGGAAACTGTTGAAATCCTGATGGAACTCTTCAAGAGCCTCCTTCCCAACCAATGAAGCACTTGCCCAGCTTTGATGGTGTTTGGATCTTATAAGGCACCGGAGGAAGCTCAACTTGTGCTGAGTATCGTCACACAGACCAGGCAGAGCTGTGAATGACTGAGCCCAGCAGCACCAGCTGAATCTCCCTCCAGGCAGGAGGAAGGGTGGGGAAGGCTTTGGCAAGGAGAAGTCAAGTGCAGCTGGCGTTTGTGTGGCGGGGGTTGGTTGGTTTTGTTTTTGTCTAAAACTGTGACATGTGATTTTTGCTTTTCCTCCAAAGATGAGTTTTGCAAGGCCGAGTGTTGCTCAGGGAGCAAGAAGTCTTGAGTTGAACTCCCTGATGCTCCCGCCACAGAGTGTGTTTGCTGCTCTCCCTGACTTTGTGTTCCCTGCGTTTCTCTTACCAACATGCGCCAACAATGCCCAGATGCTTTGTATATTGGACAGACTTCTACGTCCTTTAGACAAAGGCTTAATGGGCACAAAACAGACATCAAAACACTCCAGATCCACGAACTAGTTAGTCAACCTATTAATGTGGTGGACCGTTCTATTAATGACTTAAGAGTATGCATGTTACTGAAAAAATTTTTTCGCACCGCTATTTAAAAGGAAACAGCTGAGTTGTCGTTAATATTCAAATTCGGCACATTAACACATGGTTTGAACCGGGATGGGAATGTTCTGAGTCACTAAAAGGGCTCGTTTGCATACTTGGCTTAATCTAATTTTTGACCTCCCTGCCCCCCCCCCCACTCCTCTACTCTCTGATTTGCTCACCTTGAACATGTTTATCTGATTTGTCCTCCCTGACTACTGTATTTGGTTCTGTTTGCCTTACATATCGAGTCTGTTCTGGTTTGGCTGTGGTCTGAAGAAGTGGGTCTGTCCCACGAAAGCTCACCTCAGGAATTATTCTGCAATTCCTTAAAGTGCTACTTGACTGACTTTTGTTTTGACAGAGTGGTTTGTGACCTGTTCCGAGTGGGAAGTTGGTTTCTTGCTTCAGGGCTCTGAAGAAAGCTTGGAAATGACCTTGGAAAGGTGAAGTTAGGTGCAGTACTTATCAGAGCACTGGCTGATGGTGGCTTGTTGGTCTAGGGGTGGGAGAGCTCCTGGGCTCAAGTCCTTTCTTCTGCCTTTCTCTGATATCTTACCCAGACATTTGGGGGACTGCTGTCTCTTTGCATGTTTTCCCTCTGTTCATTAGCTCAGTACAATGAAGCAGCCTTTTGCTACTGGGTGGCTCAGCTCAGGCATTAGTCTGTCAAGATGTGCTCCCAACATCTATGTCCCTCCTGGTCTTTGGAACAGCACAACTTGGGGGCGGAAGCCGCAAATGTCCAGCTTCTGGCTCTGCCTTTTTCTGGATAACTTGGCATTTCCCCCTTTCTGGGCTACAGTCCTTTAATTCACTGTCACTCCCACAGTGACCCAGGCAGTCCTCTTTTTCCCTGCCACCCCCTCAGTGGCTGTTGCAGGAATCCCTCCTTCTGGTTGTAGCTCAGCATGGACTCCACATCCAGCGCTTCTTGGCTTTTCCTTCTCAGGTTTCACTTCTCCTTCCCTGGACTGCTTCCTATAACTCCCCTTCATCTGGATGCGCTGTCTATGAACTCTCAGCCCTACAAGGGGCTGCCCTTTTCCAGCAGCCTCTGTCTTTTCAGCTTTCATCCTTGATTTATAGCCCCATCTGCTCCTGCTGACAATCTCTGCTCCCAGCCTCTTCCTGCAGGTGCAGCCTGGGCAGTGATTCAGCCTTGCTGGCCACCTTAATCCTTGCAAGCCTGTGTTGGGAGGATTGGTTTGGTGCATTCTGAGGACTGAAAGTTGTGGTCTCTTCATGTGGTTTTTTGCTCTCTGTGTTTGTTCTTGACCTAGGTTCTTTTTTGTGGCCTATCTGAGCAGCAGGGGACATGCCAGACAGCTGTTCCAGGTAAGAAACCCCTCTTCCTCTACACTCTGGCCTCTCTGGGAGCCCCAAGGTTTACTCATAAATGAGTCTTTGGGGCAGGAGTCACTGCATGGACTGCTCATTCTTTCATTCTCAAGGCAAGTTCCTGACCCTGGCTGAGGGTCTGGGGTTAACCTGGCTCGTTCATGTCATGCTTTGGGGCCTTGGGCCAGTGCATGGTGCTCTGCAGCTGGGATCTGTCAGGGCCTTTTCTCTGCTGTGTTGGTCCTTTCTTCAGCCACCATTTGTGTGTTTGAT
Organism: Carettochelys insculpta; assembly: GCF_033958435.1. Lineage (NCBI taxonomy): Eukaryota > Metazoa > Chordata > Testudines > Carettochelyidae > Carettochelys > Carettochelys insculpta. Next base: position 1,008,687 of record NW_027439072.1, read on the forward strand.
GGGAACAGAAACCTGAGCCTTGCAGGCTGGGAACTGATCTCAGCTGAGGGACAGATTTCCTCAGTGCTGGCACATTTGCAGAGGAAAATTTTAAGAGTTGAAGTTCATTGCAAACATGCAGGGCAAAAACTGAATGTTCTGGAGATAGAAATGAAAATATATTTTCCTGAAGAAAACCACCTGAAATGGAGCCCCTCTTCAGCTGCAGTCAAATGCTGCACCTCTGAGCTCTGCCCCTCTTTACCAGTGGAAAATGGTGAGAGTTTTGTTTCTCTGGAGAGGCAACTCTATCTTTCTCAGAAGGAATGTGCACATGACAATCTGGCTAGCCAAGGAGTGCAGGGTGCCAGTCAATGAAGAGTCACAGGTGCCCAGAAAAGATTCAAACGCCAGGTCTCAAGGTGAAGTGGACAGCATTTAGAACTCTGAAAATTTCTATCTCAGTTCAGGTCAATGTGGGACCTCCTGGTAGCACAGCGGTGACCTGGAAATCTCTCTTTGTCCAGGGTCTTGGTTTTCTTATCCACAGGTGCACCTGAGTGAGGGCTTTTTCCTCCTGCTGGATAAATGAGTCCCACCAGAATGCCTCCCCCATTATCTCAGCTTTTTGGGAACCCCCCAGTAATTGGCCTGCATCCCCCACTGGTTCAAAGCCCTCCCCTTTCATGAAGCCAAAGGGGCCTTGCTTCTATGTTCACCTGATTTCCTCTTAGGGAGTCCACTGCTGTGGCTGAAACTCTCCTGTCTTCTCCTCCCATTGAGCCAGCCACTGTTTTACTAGGGGGACGGGGACCCTCCACAGCTCCACCATCTTCCCCCACCAGTGACATGACAAACCGTCTCTGGGCTTTGTTGGCTGGAAAACAGTTAAGCTAGTTGTGGACTTTGTTGTCACTCCACCAGTTCCTGCTGGTCTGTCCTGTCCCCTGGTTCAGCAACCCACCGGCCTGGCCGCTCTCTTCCTCATCCAGTAGCTTAGAGCTGAAAACTCAGAAAGCAGAGCCCTGGAAGGTTTCTAATCCCACCACCTCCAAGGGAAGGAAGGGAGTGTCGGGGGGGGGAAGACTCAGTCTCACTTCTTGAGGAAAGGCTGCAACCCAAAGTCATTCACAAGATTTGTAGTTACTGCTGATCAACCCACACCAGCAGGAGAATGAAGTCCCACCACCCTGAACATCTCTGAACCACTTGTGTAGAACAGCCAGACACTCAGACACTTGAATGTCACTGAAGAGGATTTCCAGAGTTCCACAACAACCTCTACAGAAGTGCTGGGGGCCATGATTGGCAGGGGCAGTGGTCTCCTGTGTTTATCACTTCCCTGATTCCCAGAGCTTTGAGGCCAGCAGAACTGGGGAGGAAATGGAGATTAAAGAAAACTCCTGAAGCTGCTGTGGAGGGCAGGTGCCACTTGGCAGGGTGCTCCTACTGCCCTTCGTGTGGGAGGTGTGTGGTGCAGTGCGAACTTCTGGGGGGCTGGCTTTGTGCTTTGGGTGGCTGGGTCCAGGCAAGCCCCAGCCTCACCTTTTCCAGACTCACTAGGAAGCCTGTCCCTTAAGTAGAGGTAGTGATCATAAAGCCTTCCTCTGCCACATGGACTGGAGAACCAAGGTTTGGTAGGGTGTTCTTGGACAGCAAGAATTTTGTTGGTCAGGTCAACAGAGTGGGGACAGGACAAGAACCTTGTGATGAAGATCATCTCCTGGGGTGGGGAAAGGCTGGCCAGGCTGTGTCCAGGGCCCAAGTCCTTCTCAGTCAGGTGAAGGAAGTAGCCAAGCGAGAGGAGGGATGGAGATGGCCAAAGCCCCTTCCCAACAGGCTGGCCAGCCTCACCACATGTGCATGCTGGAATCTCCTCCCATCAGCGCTCTAGATTGCTCCCTGCCAGCAAAGTACACGGTGGCAGGGCCGTCCTTACCCAAATGCTGACTGCACAGCTGCATAGGGCACCTCAGCATTTCCCAATTCATTTCATTCATTGCAATGGGAGCTGGACACATGAGTCCCCAGTCCCAGCCCTGTGTTCCTTCTGTGCTGTGTGGGCCATGCTGCCAGGGAACAGAGAGGCCCTGGGGATGCCAGACCTGATATACAGGCTCAGAGACTCAGCCTAGACAGTCCTGTGCCTCCAGCAAATCCTCCAGGGGCTGCAGGGCATTGGGTAGCAGCAGTATCCCTTGTGCAGCAGCGTAGATTGGGGGCATATCAAACTCTGGTGCAGCAATGGGGTGGTGCAGTGGGGTAAAGCAGGTTCACCTCGCACTAGCAGCAGCTCCTGGGGGCGAGGGGAAAGTGGCTCCATGCACATCGTGACATTTTGAACACACAACCCACCTCTTCCTATTGGCTGTGGTTCCCCCTTCCTGGCCAGTGGGAAACACGGGCGATTCCTGCATATGTGATTTCCCCCTTCCCTACCTCCCCCAGGGCCTGCAGGGGATGTGTTGGCCACTAAAGAGAAGAGTTGAGACTCCAAGGCCAAGAAGCAGGGCACAGAAGATCCAAAGTCTTCAGTCTTATGAAATTTCATAAGAGGGGTACAGCCCAGTCAGCTGCTGGGTCGCAGGCTCATCCACCTCATTAAAAATGATGAAATCTGTTACTGCTTCTAAGTTTTTCCTTTCTGCAGACTTATTTTCTTACACACGCCCAAATGGGATTTTTATATATATGAACATCACTGAAATTTCTGTCAGTTCTGATCACATGAGATGGTTTTAGGGGAGCTGCTAATTTCAGGGAAGAAAAGTGGGGACCAATGTAAGAAGTTTCCTTCTTTATATTTATCCAAATTCTAAAATATCTCCAAAGATGGAGATTTTGCCTTTACCCGAGGCAATTTATTCCAGTGCTTAACTGCCCTGACAGGAAATATCTCCTAATCTCCAACCTCCCTTGCTGCAGTTCAAGGGGAATTCAATTTAACTAAAATTAAAGGGAAGGAATTTTATGATTTGTAGCTGTATTCCCAATTCGATAGATTGATTGATTGATGTTTGGAATCTATCTATCTATCTATCTATTGGTCATTACTCTGGCCAGATCAGGGATTGTAGAACTCACTGCTCAAAGAATTAAATTTAAACTTGAGAGAGAAATAAAATTGTGAAATGTGCAGACCTGAGCACAGAGTTGTTCTGCATGTGAATTATGATACAGACCCACAAGTGTGAACTTTGGGTCCTTTCCCTTCCTGTCACTGCATTAATGTCCTCCAAACACCCCGGGGTGTGGGGCTTTCTCTAGCCCTGGGCGCCTTCCAGTGCAGACCAAGTGCCTGTCTGGTGTGCGCTTTGGTGCCACACTCCCGACTGCACCATACAGGAGGCCTGTGATCTGCAGGGGCGTCAGATGAGAGGATCTCTGCAAAGAGCCTGTGGCACAGAGCAGCCTCTGGTGTTCCCATGTGCAGCCGGCTAGAGCTGAGAGAGTGGGGGTGACACAGGGGTAGCAGCTCAGCCATGCAAAGGGGCTGCCAGGGGCAGGACATGAGCCCTGCTGGCCAGGGGGAGGTGTGGGAGTGACATCACAAGGGCCTTTTACAGCACCTCAGCTGATTGGTTAAAAGAAGTTGGAAGGTGATGACATCATAGAGGGTCCCTGACACCAGCCATGTGGGACAGGCTGCAGGGCTGGGGCCATCTCAGACACCCCCGGGGCTTCCCCACAGGGAGTCTCCTTCCTCCGCTCTGCCCATGAGGCTGGAGAGGAACCAGGGTGAGGAAAATGAGCATGAGAAGGAGCCTCTTTGTCCCGTTCTCCTTCCCTCTTGACTAACTGCGCTGGACGACCGACGTTCACCTGGGTCAGGTCAGAGCCTGACCCAGCTGATGCTGGGCAAATTGAAGGCAGGGAAAACACTCGGTTAAGGTGCTGCCCTCCCCAGTGGAACTGAAGAGTGAATGAATCAGGGTCCTCCTTTCTCGTCCCATCGCCCATTGTTGTGAAGCACAACAGTCTGTGAGCCACGAATGCCCCTTTCTCTGGAGAGTCACTAACAGGCAATTTCCCACAGAAAACTCTCTGCAAATGTGTGTTCACTCTGTATGAAAAAGAAACGTGTTCTACTGACTGCACCGGCTCTGCGCTGAGATCAATGGTGTCAGCATTCCTTTGTTGTGCAGAAATTGCCGTAGGTGTGTGAGGTGTTCGGGAGATGTAGCAGCACCAGTGAGAGGCTTGGCCAAGATTCACTCCAACAGTCTGTTTTCTTTGCATCTCACCTCCTGCAGCCCAGATAACAAAGACTGGAGTCTGGCCCTTGTGAGCACTTTGCCCCACACATTTGACTTTTGCCCAGCTGACAGGCACATTTGACTCTTTCTATTCTGTGATAGGCTGTATGGAGCATTTTATTTGTGGCCCGGCTAGCTCAGTTGGCAGAGTGTGAGACTCTTAATCTCAGGGTCATGGGTTCAAGCCCTATCCTGGGCACTTCCATTCTTGCACTACTGTTCTCAGCCTACCAAACAGTTTTCACTGTTGTCCTGGCCTCTGGCGGGAAATGTGTGTTCTTGTCCTTGGCTCTAGTACAAACAAAGACAGTACAAGGAGGAGTTGTGTAGACATTCTGCAGCCCTCTACTTGGAAGTAGTGGGGTCTGCCATGGCAGAAATCAGCTCTTAATCCTGCAAGGACCTGGAAACCCTGAATCAGGAAGCTGAGACAATGCAGGCAGCAGCCATACCATGAGGTGCTCCTCCAGAGACCAGATGTCAGCCAGCCCCCTGAGTGCCCCCAGGGCTCCCCCACCAGGCCATCCCATGGCTCTCAGGCCTCCAGCCATTGGAAGAGGAAGTGGGGCCCGTCCTGCACTGAGTCTGAGCTCTGTGACCTCTGGAGTGAGGAGGAGGTGCTCCACGTAATGGGAAGCAAACAATGGAATGCAGAAGTGTTCACCCAGCTGGCCAAGGGCCTGACCATTTGGGGTCACCCTTCCTGCCCACCTCACCATATCAGGAGTAAGGTCAAGGAGTTGCAGCAGGTTTATGCCCGGGTGCAGGACTCAGCCATCTGGTCTGGGGGTTGTCCCCAACACTTGCCCTTATTACCGGGAGCTCAAAGCCATCCTAGGCCCCAGGGACACCTACTCTCTCCTGGTCTTCCTTGAAACCATGGCCAAGGAGCCCCAGCAGAAAGTGAAGCCTGAGTGAGGACCAGAGCCCAGCTCCAAACCCCCAGGGCCAGAGCAAGGACCATCCGGCCCAGCACCCAAGTGACCCAGCGAGGAGGTTGAGCTTTTGCTGGACGTCCCATCCCACAGTTCCAGCCGGACATCTGCCCAATGGTCATTCCCAGACCATGGCGATGGACTGTCAGGCACGTACCCCACAGGGCACACACTCCCAGGGCATGACCCTAGCATGCCAGGGCCCGAGCACACCGCAGCCCATGGATAAGGCTACGGCCACCAGCACCCTCACCCTCGGAAAGCCCCATGTGCCCCCTGTCTCCCCCCATGTAAATAGTTAGTGTATATAGTTATCCCCCCATTGTACATAGTTAGTTCTGATGGTGTTTGTTATGTTCCATGCTCAGAGGCGAGAATTTAGGTTGTTTAACGAGGAATCATTTTCATTTTTCACAACCCCTGCATGTTCTATGTGTGGGGGGCAGGGAGCGGGTGGTGGGAGTAATGTGTGGGTGTTGGGGGCAGTGAGTGAGTGGTGGGGGGGTGGTATGCTGGTGGTGGTGGGAGTGTGCAGGGGAGGCCTGGATGGTGCTCACTTGATCCCCCAATCAAAGTACTCCCATAGGGCCTCCCAGAAATGGACCCATTCTTTGGGGGCGTGAAGGCTACGGGCAGCAGCCCAGCTCACCTGTCCTCCTTGGGGCACCCGGAGGTGCAGCTGCTGGTACTGACACATCCATGGAAAGGCTCTAATGCCACAGAGCACCTCAGCACAGCTTAAGAAAAAGGGAGGACCATGACTACATGTGGCCAGATGACTCCCATAAAGAGCCTCCCCCGCTCCCCCCGCCCCGGCCTGGCTTCTCACCTCCACCAAACCCACCCCCAAAGCAGCAGGCATGCTGAGGCCAGCATCACACGGTGGTACAAAATTGGGCAATCCCCAAGTGGGGCCTCTTAACTGTGGGGCTCCTTTTAGCTGTGGGACAGGAGCTGTGGCCCAAAGACGCATTCCTCAGCTGCTGAGAAGCACAGAAGAACTCAAGTCTTGCCCAGGGTGGCACAGTTGAATGGAGACCTGCCTCAGGGCCTCTAGCTGGTGCTGTGGAAGAATCTATTGCAGTCGGGACAGAGAAACATTCATTCCCCTCTGGCAAGTATCTGCTCTTTTCCCAGCTGTGCACTGCCCAGCCCAGGAGCTGGGAGGGACCAGAGCCCCTGATTCAGCCTTGGGAACAGGACTTTCCTTAGAGACAGCTGCCCATGTCACTGGGTGCAGCTCAGCCAGGGGTGCCCCCACCTTGCCACGCTGTCTGGCTAGGGCACTGAACCCCTGCACGCTGGCGACAGGGGACTGAGGTGAGTGTAGCACTGTTGTTCTGACACTGGAGATGGGCTGGGCCCTGTCAGGCAAATGAAATCATCCCACCCCCCGACGTGTGGCAGCCAGAGCTCAGCTCGGCCTCACAGAGTTGGCCTGTGCTTGGAGTCTGCCCAGCACAGGAGCTGGGTGGCAGCCGGCTCAGCCATGCTAGAAGAAGCATCACACAAGAGGACTGGAACTCAACAAAGCTCAGCAGGATGGTGCCTATAAAGGCTCAGTGAGGATGGGATTCAAACCCTGCGGAGCACAATGGATTAGCCGTCCATCCCCTTCACCACTCGGCACCTCACCCAACGCGCCTGGAACTTTTTCATATGTCCCAACTTCAGCCCTGCCAGGAAGTCTGGCCGGGGACACGGGATGGGCAGGTTTGGCCCAACAGGGCTACGCTCACTCCTGTCCCCTGCAGTGCTGCTTCCTGGGGCGAGCAGGGCCCTGTGGTGCCCTGGCCTGGGAGCAGCACAGCCCGGCCATGACCATTCTCTACTCTGGGGCTGGGCCCTGCCCCAGCTCTGTGCATGTGTCCCTGCTGGGTGGGTACAGACCAGGGCCATGGGCAGGGACTGCAGCCTTTGTGTCTCCTCCTGACACGCTCTGCTCCTTTCCAGCTGCTCTGTTAGCACAGCAGCTCCGGCTGGATTGCCCCCTTCTCTGCCAGGCCTGTCTGTGAGGTAGGGAGCTGATGGGAGGCAGGTTCAGGAGCAGGCTGTGGCTGGGAGGGAACACGTGGGATAGGGCAGGGGCACTTGCCTGGCACAGCTTCGGTTGGAGGAGGGGCAAAGATAGTTCTGTGGTTCCCAGCCAGTGAAATCAGTGAGGGAAAACCCTTCAAGTACATGCCAGGAGAGAGCTTCTGTGCAACAGCAGCAATGCATCTGCTGGGCTCCCCTCCTGGACAACAGGGTCTGGTTCAACTTCTTCTGTCACATGGGTGTTGGGCTTGTCAGAGAGAGAGGCTACAGCAGAAAGAGATGAGCCCTCAGGGGCATAAGAGAAAGTGAGACAAACAGAGGCATTCGTGCTTCTGCCTGGTTTTGAACCAGGGACCTTTTGCGTGTAAGGCAAATGTGATAACCAATACACTACAGAAGCTGTACTGGGTCATTGGTGCTATCATGCCCTCTGCTAAATTGCATCCTCAAGCCACTGCTTGCCCTGCCATTTGTGGATGGGGGACCTAATAGAAATTGAGGGGAGTCCTTTACCGGCTCAGCTGCTCGAGGAGAGGGAAGCAGCTGCACTCACAACTGGGAATTTCAATATCAGCTCTTCCAGAACTGAGGTCCCAAGTGGTTATGCAAATGAGACATGCAATATTTTAGTCTGCACTTCATTTGCATTTCTTATTGGCCACATTTCCATGCCACTTTCAAAAGGGCTGGGCAGTGGAGCCACAGCCTTCCTTTGTAGATGCTCAACAGGACTTTTTGAAAGAGCTGCGGCTTTTTTGAAAACAAACTCTCTCGTGCAGACATAGCCGTGGGGAAAAAAGTAGAAAAGCAGAGCCAGGCTCCAGCCGAAACATTTGCAACAGCTGATAACAAAGAAATGTGTGTGTGCGTAACAGAACACTAGAATTCTTTTAACTACAGAACATACAAATGTTTAAACTCCAGTTTTCTTCTCTCTCTTCACACTTGCTTCAAAAAAAGTAATTCTCAGCACACTGAAATGTCTCTCAAAAGGTTCCCATAAGAGCTATTTACTTGGGCCATGGCTTCACTTTTGAAAGGGAAATGCTGATGAGGCTCTGCCATTCCACACAGAGGAGCCAGGAGCACTGAGCTTTTAGCAGCCCTCCCCACATAAAGGAAAACACCCACATGTATTTTGGGGGGGTCATAGCTAACAAGCACAAGGCCACACCCTGTCCACAAACAGGGGACCCCATGAAGACACCACTGGGAGTTGAACCCAGGATCCCCTGCTTATAAGGCAGGTGCTTTAACCAGCTAAGCCATGGTGCCTGCATCTAAGCAAGCTTTTCTGTCTGCCCACACCTGACTCCCACCAGCCCCACCTGGGCTTGCTTTGCTCTGCTGGAGTTTCGATCCTGTCAGACAGAGGAGCTGGGGAAGTTTAACTCCCAAGGGGGGGGGTGACTCTTTGCACAGGTCTGTGCTCAAGAATTAGGTGGTGTCACTCAGGGGTGTAAGAAACTGTCCCCCACCTCTGGAAGAATACAGACCTACTCCAGTGCTCAGACTGCCATGGCAACCACAGGGCCTTCATGGTCCACATTGGTTGGGGAAGGGCCTTGGCCAGTGAAGACCCAGAGGACAGGTGTCCTGTGACTGCTGTACTGGGGAGACTGTGGTCAGTGCTGGAAGCTCCCTAGAAATGGGGAACTGGCGACATCTGAAAGATTAGGTAATCATAGCCCATGACCCAGGTCAACCTTTGTTTTAAACGGAAATGTTTAAGGCCAAGGAGGCCGGGGTCCAGCAGCTTTCGAACCCAAATGGGCTGTTTCTTTGCAGGGGGCAAAATGTAGGAAATGGAAGGGGGCACTGGAGAAGCTTCGCTCCTGGCTTGACACTGCCTTGGAAAAGAAGGAAAAAAGACCCCACTTCTGTTGGAGAACGTGGGCATTTATCCCAAAGCCTCTCGCATGCTTAGTGAGCGCTCTACCAATTCAGCAAATTCCCCTGTGTCTGAGCATAATTTCTGACTCACCGATCTTATTCCAGAGGCCAAAACGTCCCTGTGGCCGCCCATGGCTACGGCTAAGGGTGGCAAAGGCTGTGTTTGCACAGCAGTGTTGTTCCTGAATAAGTGGTTCCAGAAGAGGTATTCCAGAGTTGTTGATTCCAATGTAGCGCAGCTGCACACAACGTGGAGTTTGAAATACTGCTCTGCTATTTTGAAATTCAACATCTACAAAAAATGGAGCCGGTTTTGAAGCTCCTGTTTCAAAATAGCTATTTGAACTAGCTCCAATCATTATCCCAGGAGATGCCCCGCCAAGACTCTGCTCTCTCTCTCTCTCTTGCTCTGTCTTCTTTGAGCTCCTGGCCTTAGGCAGGAAAAGTCTCTTCTTGTCCTCAGTTCTAGAGGGGAAAAATTGGGATCTCTGTCACCCTCAGAGAGCAGAAGAGGATTTTCTTCTCTTCAGTTCGATCCCCACATGCTCCAAGAGGGCAGAAAACAACCCTTAGCCAGTTCACTGTCCTCCTCAGCACTCTGTCGTGTTTTGTCTTTCCACATCAGCTCCATTAGTGTACATTTTAATGGAGTGGGCCATTCTGTTAATGACTTAAGAGTTTGCATCTTGAAGAAAAATTTTCAGTTTGCTTTGGAAAACGAGACTGCTGAACTCTCTTTCGTATTCAAATTCGACACATTAACATGTGGTTTCAACTGGGATGCAAATTTTCTGAGATACTATAGGGGCTCTTTTGTATCTTTGGCTTCATGTAACTCTTGACTCCCACGCCCCCATTACTCTCTGATTTGCTGACCTTGATAATAACTTTTTTCTGATTTGTCAACCTTGATGTCTATTTTTCGTTCTTCGTGCCTTAAATATCAAGTGTGTTCTGCTATGGCTCTGGTCTGAAGAAGTGGGTCTGTCCCACAAAAGCTCACCTAATAAATTATTTTGTTCGTCTTTAAAGTGCTACTTTACTGCTTTTTTGTTCCAGAGAGAGAAAGTTTAATTAAACTCCATTTGTAAAAGCACTCTGGACATGGGGAGGAAAAGGAGCTGGGGAAGCCGGGTTTGTCCTGCAGGGGCCTGAAGATCAATGACTCAAAAGAGAGTGTTTGTCACTTGCATGCAGAGGAACGGCAAAGCCCAGGGCAGGAACCGGAGAGTGCTTGTGCTGCCAGCGGGAGAGAGCTCACTCCATCAGTCTCCTCAGGCTGAAGGCAGGTAGTAACAAGAGTCTCTTGGGTACCCACAGCTTTGAGTCTCTTCCTTTCCCAGAGTGGCCTATTTTCATGATCTGCTTCTTCTCAAGCAACCCCTTTCTCCTTCTCCACAGCCCAACTTCTGTCTGATACCCACAGGATGTGGCCACACGAGCCTCTCTTTTGCAGGGGCTATGGGAGTGTGCCACTTCAGAAGATGCTGTGATGTGGAGGGGTGTGTGTGTGTGTGTGTGTATGTGAGTGGCTCACAGAGGGTGTGGGGCTCCTGTTGAGGGTAACCTGGTGACCAGGTAACACCTTTGAACTGCAGACAAAGGGGGAGGTGCAGCCCAAGGATTTTAAATTGAAACTGGGAGTTGGGAAGCAGTTAAGTCTGGGCTGGAAGGGAGAGAGACAAAGGAGGGAGCAAGGACCCAGCTCTGGGGGCCCTCAGGGCCTCCTCTCCCCAGCATGGATTGGACTGGCTGTCTCTGCCTGCTGTACTGACTCTTCTGTAAGACCCTGTGTCCTTGTCAGCTAATAAACATGCTCTTCTCCTGCTGAGTAAGAGACACTCCTGCCTGCAGAGCTTCAGGAAGCCTAAACCCCATCACAGATTTGAAGGAGGTCGTGAGATGAACATGCAACAACTCATTTGCATAAATGCACACTCATGCATTTCAGAAAGCACCCCTGCCACAGAATTGCTCAAGTGACCCTGCCTGGTTTTGAAAGCTCACATTATTCTTTACTTTGAGGCTGACAGGTGGGAAAGAGGACTTCACCCCAGGTGGGATTTGAACCCACAATCCTTGGCTAAGAAGGCCAAAGCCTTATCCATTAAACCACTGGAGTACACAAGTAAGGGGAAGTAATGAGGGATAAAATTCTCTCAAAAATGTACCTTTCTTACCTTGGAAGACAAAAAAATTGCTCTTTCTTTGTGTTTGTTCTTTCTTTGCTGTGAATCTGAGAAACGTCCAGGGACTAACTCTGCAGTAGCAACAAAGGAGTGACCCACACCCAGCTAGATGTTAAGTTACCGTCCCTGGCCATTCACCAGGAAGGGACATGTAGGCAACAGGTTCACAATTGCCATGAAAGGCAGCTGCTCAATGGGCTGTTTGCCCTGAGGTGCCTGGCTCTGAGACACACTGAGGATCTTTCTGGCACCCAGAGGAGCGTGTAAAGTAAGGGACATTGACAGGATCATTTCTCCTCTCCTCCTGTACCTACACTGAAGGCAGCAACAATGTTGGAAAGACAAGGAAGCCTTTGACGTGGCCTAATTGGAAAAGCATCCCAGGAAGCACAAACTGCTGGAAGTTATGCGGAAGGGAAACCTTCCAATCTGGCTCAGCGTGAGCACATTTAGGAATTAGACTGGAATTTCTCTTTTCTTTCTCTTGTCACAGTTCTGGACTCCTGAACCAATACCTCCTGGAAAGAGATGCAACTGATCTTTTTGTGGGGAATAAATCTCAGCTACTGGAGTTTTGATTGACATTTGGGGAGTCCGTGTGAGGAAACATGCAGGGAACTGGGCTTGTTGACCTCGTGAGGTCCCTTCCACTTTTAGTACTCTATGAAAGAGACTGGAGGATAGTCACCCCTTTGATTTACTGAGGGACTCATGAAGGAGCTCAGTCTGATAAGAGGGTCTACAGCTGTGTAATGTAAGTCTTTTGTCAGAATGAGTCGGGAGCAACCAGGGTCTGTTTCAACAATGAGGGGTCCCTTTTCATCCATCTCACATAGAACCAGCTGGAGTCCCCACCCAGAAGCCTGGGAAATTTGCACAGCCCTGGGTGCCTCGCAGGGGCAATGCTTCCCCACTCACAAGCACAGAGTCTGAGTGTAGAAAACGAGCTTTTAATGAAAGAGGCAGAAAAGCCATATGGCATAAGCTTGGGAAAATACCACACCCAGAGTTCACAACCAAGCCTCAAGTAAGTGTCCCCGCTCAAGCAGATGGAGCAGTGCCCTTTGCCTCTCAGGCTCAGCCGTCCTATACTGGAAAGAGCCAATCCACACACCCAAACGTTCTCCCTACCCACTTCAAATGCCCCACTTCCAAGTCTTCCCAGTCCCTGCACTCCCTGACACATCACTTTCGACTTGTCTACACTCGCCCCTTCATAAAACTGAACAGGAAGAAGGGACATTTGAATAATAGGTGGTTCTTTCGACAGGCCCCCCCCCCACACACAGATGGTACAAGATTCGAAAGTGGCACTTTTCAATCGCCCTGTCCTCCATTATGCTTATGAGGCACTGCATGTTGATGGCAGCACCTCATTATCATCTTCCGACCTCACTCATTACCATGCCCCTTCCGAAAGGAACAGGCTAGTGTAGACATGGCCCTTGCTGCATTCCCTCTCTGAACTGGAGGTAATGCAACCTTTGTGCTGCACTGGTGTTCTGCTTCCCCTGCCAGCTGCCCACCCGCTGCTCACACCTGCTGGCTGCTTCTCACACCAGATGTCCCTCTCCTATCTGGTGGGTTTTGCAATAGACAGAACCCTGTTTTTGAAGCACTCCAGGGCTTCAGCTACCAGCTCATAGGGGATTTCAGTTCACACTGGCATTCAGCTCTGCATCGAGGTACAGCATCTCGGTATTCACCAGGATGAATTCTAGCAGAATAGTTATTGACCCATTTTTAGGTCCACCTTCTAACAGCGGGGGGAAGAAATAGTCAAACCAGTTTTACCTCTGTATAGCCCAAAGGCTTCCAGCAAGCTGAATCAACCACTAGTCCTACCCTTTTTCACTTCATAATGTTTCCATGAAGGGATCCTTCTGTAATCCATATCTGACAGAGCAGTCATGAGTGCCCTGTAGCCCACAACAACTTCAAGCACTGGTGAGATTCCACAATTCTTTCACTGGGTAAAGTCCTAAAATGTGACTTTCCAACAACAAGCTATTTACAAGAGATGAAAACGCTTTGCTTCACTTGCTCCCATCAGGCTTTGTTTTCAAGGCATTACATGGGCCCACCTTTACATTTTCATGCCAATGATCTCTGAAGGACACTTTCCCCAAATCCTTCAGCACTATGAAGCTCCTGTTGGCACATTCTTTACAGTAAGAAGAAAATCTCTGAGAAGCAGGAGATTAGCTGGTGTCTCCCTGCAAAGAGTTCATGAGCAGGTCGGGGGACCATACATGCAATTCACCTGGCTGTGCCCCTTTGCACTGACAGCTGTGTGACAAAAAAGCAAAAAGGGGCTACTTGCTAGTGCAGGGAATGGGGCAGAAGGAGAACGCAGCGCTGCTGAAGGCTGGGAGGAATGTGTCTCCCAGAGGTCATCTGCATCCGAATGCGAAGGGCGGCAGGTGTGATACTGAGGCTGGGAGGAGTGTGTCTCCCAGTGATCATTTGCATGAGAATGCAAAAGTGTGCATGTGTGAAACCGTTTCAGGCAAAGCCTAATGGGTAGCAAGTCAGCCATGAGATTTGGTCTATTGTAAACATGTAGTTGTAAAATCACAATTTAGGCTGACACTTAAGGTGGGAGTTGTGAGATCTCACCAATGCTCTGGGTTGTTGTGGGGGACAGGGCAGTCGCCTTAGCTGCGTAAGACATTGATTACACAGGGCTCCCTGGTTTAAAGTGTTGTGAGAAAGAAGGGGAGGGGCACTGGTTGAACCAGCTTGCTGAGTGCCATGGCCCTGCCTGTGCCTTGGCCATATAGCTCTTAGCCTGGCTTGTCTAACCCTCCCCACCTGTTGAAAGGTAGAGCTGGATACTGGGGTGTTTGTGAAACCTTATATGAGACATACCAGGAGCTAAAATCACAGAGCAGAAATCACAGGGTTCTGCCTTGGAGTGATCCAAAGCAGTTGGGTTGGGAATGACGATGGCGGGCAGCCGGTAGGAGCGGCGGCAGATGATGGCGACCGGCGGGTGGCCAGTAGGAGGAATGGATGATGGTGACTGGTGGGCGGCCGGTAGGAGCAGTGGCAGACGACAGCTGGTGGCAGCAAGGGGAGGCTGCAGACAAGTGGACAGCTCGTACTGCCCTGGTGATGTATCTGCGGGCTTTGGGTTTGGGACTGCACCGCAGAAGGTTCACCCTGTAACTGTGTGTGGGGTAAAGGGCCAAGAGCCCCAGCAAGAGACTGGGTTCTACCGCATATGGGGGTGGTATCTGGGTGAAGGGGGTTTATCTCTTCTTTGCTTAGATATACTGCATCTGTCACTGTAACCTTGGGGTAGGTTATGGTCATTAAACGAGCCATTTCTATCTCAGACTCTGTGCTTGCAAGTGGGGGAGAGAACCGCCTTACAGGCACCCAGCACAGGGGTGAAATTGTCCCAGGCCACTGGGTGGGGGCTCGAGCCGGTTGGTTGTATCCTTGACAGAAAAACCCCACAAGAGTTGAACCCGGCCCTTCTGGCAGGCATCTGGCATTAATAGAAGGGTTACATAAGTGGGGGCTCATCCGGGATCTCTTTTGCTGGGTGGTACCCCTCGCAAGCACCCATATATATATAACATTGTAAGAAGCAGTTCTGTTGTTGCAGGATAAGTTAGAGTTGATACCATGGCTGGCCGTATGCTAGAAGACTGGTGTGAGGAGTTGAGTATCGATCCTAGAAATTGTCTATTAGTTTTAGGGATACCTGAGGGTATGGAAGATGGCCCCATTGAGGCCCTTCTAACAAAAGCCATTGATTCTCTAACGAGGTGTCGCATACGGGGGCGTAGACCTCAAGGAGACGACAAAGCATTTGCGGTGCTATGTGAATTGCCGGTAGCTGTGGACTCTTTACAGATCCCAAGTGAGATAAAGATTCCCACTGGCACCTTGAAAGTTGTGATCGCCAAGGCCTTTGCAACAGGCCCTGCCTCACATGCAGTATTTGAGGGGAAGATGATCGCCTTCTTGGCACAGGAAGGAAAGACTACGGCAGACATGTTGAGTCTACTGAGTGCTGAACCATTGGCCCCTGGCCCTTCTATGGATGTATGGGCCAAAGCTTTGGGACAAGCATTGGAGAAGGTCCTGCGACCTCATCATGAGTCTAGTTCATACTGTAAGTTACGGTTATTTTCTGGTGGTGCGGTCCCAATACCAGGGGAAGAAGCGTTTGAACCCTGGTTAGAACATACCACTGAAATGCTCCCAGAGTTGGCAGTACCTGAAGCCAAGAAGAGAAGGCGACTGATAGAGAGTCTCCGGGGTCCCGCGCTGCATGTCATTCTCACGGTGAAGCAGTGTAATCCGGAGGCTAGTGCAAATGACTGCTTAGAAGCTCTCAGTCATGCTTTTGGGAGGATTGAAGATTCGGAGAAAGTTTATTGCAAGTTCCTGAGTACCAGACAACAGAGGGGCGAAAAGTTGTCAACCTATGTTCAGAGGTTGGAGAAACTACTGCAGAGAGTTGTTTTGCATGGAGCCATCACAGCGGAGCAAATGGATCGAACTCGAGTGTCCCAACTTGTGAGGGGAGTGCAATACCAGCACCCAATCCTATTCTACCTTCGGTTAAGGGAACGACTGGTGGCCCCACCCAGCTATTCGCGATTGATTAGAGAGATCCGAGAAGAGGAAGAAAGGCAGGCCACTAGTGAGAGTTGGGGCACTCAACCATCCAAACATGGCGGTACAGCCCTCTCGCAACCCCCCACAACATTGATGGTGAACAGTGGAGAGGAGCTCGCCCAGAAGTTGCAAGACCTGATGGTGCAGGTGGACGAACTGAGGGGCGCTGTTGGTCCAGCCCGCTCACCAGAGAGTGGTGAACAGCTAGCAGCAGTGGTCCATAGGACTGGGCTCAGGACCACTACTTCTACAGGTCGGCCAAGTATAGGATCATTCTTCTGCTACACTAGTGAAGAGGAGACAGTAAGGTGTGTTCTGGGGCACTCAGAAATCCCAAAGTCAGAGCGTCAGGCTTTAAAGGAGTAACAGCCCTACAGACCACCGTCTGGCAAGCAAGTAATGAAGCCTCGGTCTCTGATGAGACAGCTCCCTGCAGCCCTATTGACAGTCCCAGAGCAGCTGACTGGCTGGCTGGCCCTACTTTGGCCAGCACAGGAATAAAAAGCTGTGTAAACAACCAGGGAGAACTTACAAATGTTACAGCTTCTTACCAAGGCCATTGATGACCTCTGTCCCTAAACAACTTGCAGGGGAACGAAGAACCAGGCAGCAGTTCTCTGTCTGTGCTGGAGTTCACAGAAGCAATGAATGATGGTTTCCCTCCCCTGCGGCTCAGCAGGTACAGTTACAGTCCCCTCTATCTGGCACCCGATTCTCACTCTGATAATCTCTTGGTTGATCTGGAGCTGCTGGACTTGTGGAGGGTATTTCATCTCCTCCAGAAGTTACTTTCTTTCCCATTCCCAGAGTCTGGGCTGGGCTGACTGGGTGGGGAACCAGCCAGAGGGGAATTTTAACCCAAACTTGGCTCTTCTGAGCATCTCTAGCACAATGGTTCTCAACTTGTTCACTAGTGTAGGCTGCATATGAAACCACAGTGCGTAATGTGGCCTGTGTCCAATACTACCTGTGTGTTTGTGAGGATGTCACAAGTGGGTGCTGACTGAGCTGCAAGCAGGTCAGAGATTGTGAATCATTGCTGTGGTGTGGAGCTACTGGAGCTGATGTGGAGCCAGCCAGAGGAGGCAAGTGTCCTTTTGCACACAAAGAGGGCAGAGCAGGGACAAGGGAACTCAGCTTTTCAGTCTTCTAAGCTGAGTGTGATGCTCCTCAGGGACACCCAGGATTGTGAGGGACCTGCTCCCACCAGCCTGTGGTCCCGTACAAGCAAGGCACGAACAAACTTCCACACACTTTATTTCCAAAAGTGAGACCTCTTGACAAAGCTGCTGCACTATTTTGTAGCTCTCTGTAAGGCCCCTGCTAATCTTCTAACTTCTTCTTCATGTTTTCTGTGTTTCCAGACTGCCAGCAGCCTGGATTCACAGTTCTAGTAATTACAAGCAGTCTTACACCTAAAGCGCCACATTCCCTCCCCTCTTGAGAAGCCCTCTTCATTTTAAAATAAAACTGATTCTAACTACAGCAACAAATATGGAATAAGCCACTATACTGTTGGCAGAAATCCTACATCGAAAACACCGGAAATACGACATAACATGGTCTCTAGTCTCGACAGGTGGTCGTTTGGATCTGGCAGACCTTCTCTCAAATCCAGTTCCTGATGCAATATCTTGTTGTGTTGGCAACTACGGTGAAGTCATCCAATGGGGTTGGGTGTTGGCATCATCTCCTTTTGGTGCACAGGCAGGTTTCCAAAGGACCCCGCAGACTTTGAAATCCCCCTATTCCTATCAGCAGAGTAGCTGGCCATTAGCGTGGCTATTGTGAGGTTTTGGCCAAATGTGGCCACAACCCATTTGTCCTTATTGATCCTCCTGACATTTCTTTTGACCCCACCCTGCAATTTATCCAAGTCACTCAGGAGCCTATCCCTACCCTCCAGCAGATCTACCTCTTCCCCTAGTTTAGGGTCATCTGCAAATTTGCTAAGGGTGTAGTCCTGCCCCTCATCCAGCTTTTCAATAAAGATGTTGAACCTTGCAAGACAGAGAACTGATCATGAGGACATTATACTTGAAACCCATCTCCAAACAGAGATGTCAGCTCCAGCTGTTGGGGTCTGGCCACCAATGCAGCTTTCTATCCATCTTCCAGTTCATAAAGAAATGGCAGTTGTGAGATTTGAACCCATGCCTCCAAAGAGACTGGAGCTTAACTCCAGTGCCTTAGACCACTCAGCCACAGTACCTACAAAAGGCACCTCCTGCGAGCATCAACCTCTCTTGACATTTCCTGAGTTTCAGAGCAGTTTACACCAAGAGGACATAGGAAGTTTTAAAAAGCCTCATATGTCATACCTAGTGAAAATGTCAGCATGTTTTCAATAAAAGGGGGCTGTGACACAGTATTCCAAAAAGATGGCTTTTAGCACATCCTAACCTTCCGCTGCCGTCTCTCTCGGCTGCTTTTTATCCCAGATCACACTGACGCACAGAGGAAGGTGATGGGGATTACTGGTCATGATACCCTTAAAGCTGAAGTCACAGTTCCTGGGTGCAGCTGCCATCCTCTGCTCTGGCAGCTGAGCCTTTGAAGGGCTCCCCACGTGGGCCAGGGTAAGCAGTGACTTGTGGATGGACGTGATGGGAGGGGAACCCAACCCAGATAGAACTTCTGTAGCTTTGTGGTTGTTATATTTGCTTCACACGTGCAATGTACTTGTTTAAAGCCCCATGAAAACACCAGTGCTTTGGTTGCTTTGCTCCCCTTTGGGGCTGAGAAGAGCTGGTCTCATTCTGTCTCCGGAGTAAACCCAACTGCTGTGTGAAAAAGGGTAGAGGTATCAGCAGAGCATATACGTCCCTCTCAGACTGTGGAAGTTACACAAGTTCAGCCGGTCTTTTTCAGGAGGCTTGTGTCTTGGCCTCCTCTGCCCTTGAGGATTGACCGACTGAGGCCGGCTCTCCTGCTGGCCTCCTTTGCGTGACTTGCTAAAGGAAGAAGTGAGGCTGGAACGGGGCAGAAGAAGGAAGTAAAGCTGAGGCAGGCAGGAGAGCAGCTTAGCACCTCAGTGCAGTTAATGGAGCACCACTCTTTCTCCTGCCAAAGCCTGTGCAGGTGAGGCTGGCTGCAGGGAGGCAGAATCCTGTGCCTGTCCAATGGTGCTCCAGGAATGGCTCCTGGTAACCCAGGAAGAGAAGTGGGATTCTGGGTGGAAGGAAAACCAGCAAAGCTCTGTCTGAGTGAGTAAGGAGCAGGTCCTGGGTGGATTGGGCAGTGGTGGTCTTGAGGGGCTCTCTGTCAGCCTTGGGGCAGCAGGGACCACTGTCCCTTTGTGACTGAGCCAGGCTGGTGGTTCATGGCTTTGGATGTGTCCGGTTGTGAGCAACTGGGACCACAAACCCTCCACCTGCCTGTGTGATGGGCAGATGTGCTTAATATGACATTTGAGGGAAATGGTTTAGCTGTCAAATATCAGAACCTCTTTTCTGTGTGTGAACAGCCTTTGTAGCTGGGTGCAGGATGTGTCTGTCCGTCTGTCTGTCTGTGCTACAGAGCGTGTGGCAGGCTTGTGGGTCACACTCACAGACGATTGGGCAATACGCTGCCTAGCCTGCTTCATGGCCCATCCTGTAGCACCTGCTGTCTTGTTGGCTCATTGGGAAAGCGAGGGGTACAGCTGAAGGCTCAGCAGCTCGGCTTTGCATGAAGTGTGGGCGTCTCAATTATCGGTAGCAGCCGAGGGCAGTTTGAGGCCCTGTGGTCAACATCTAGCCTGTTAGCCCCCTTGTCTGTACGCTTCAGTCCAGGGTCATGCTGACGCTGCACATCTGTGTTCTGAAGCATCTAAACGCTGGGCTTGAGATAGGCGCGTCTGTGCTTTCAAACGCTCTAAGACTGTGCTGTTCCTTTGTGCTGTGTGCTCAGAGGCACCTAAAAGGGGCAAGATGGAGTAGAGCAGGGGGATTGTGGCTGGTTACAGGACCCCAGGGGCTCCCGGGCGGGACAGTCACACGGACACCTGCCTCAGGCCCTGTGGCTGGTGCTGCAGACTGATCTATTGCTCTCAGTGTCAGAGAGAGGGGAGTTTGACTTTCAACCCCAGAAGCAAGTGTCTGCCCCTTTGCCAGCTGTGCACAGCCCAGCTCATCCCAGCTGCTGGGAGAGACCAGAGCCCCTGAGCCAGCCTTGGGGACAGGCCCTTCTCTCACAGGCAGCTGCCCATGTCAGTGGCTGCAGCTGAGCCAGGGCTTCCCCCACCTCATCCCCATGTCTGGCCGGGGCACTGCACCCCAGCTGTGTTTGGGGCCCTGCTCACCCCAGGAAGCCGCACTGCAGGGGACAGGAGTGAGAGTAGTACTGTTGGGCCAAATCTGCCCATCCTCTTTCCCTGGCCAACCAGCGAGGTGCAGAAAGGTTCCTGGCAGGGTTGACTTTGGGAAGGATGAAAAACTTGCAGCACATGAAGATGAGGGGGTGAAGGTGATTGATTGCTAATCCCTTGTGCTCTGCCTGCCTGGGTTCAAATCCCATTCTCATTCCATCTTTCTTTGTTGATTTCCAGCCCCATTGTTTGCAACTTCCAGCACACCTGAGTTTGCCGCCTCCCAGCTCCTGTGTTGGGCAGACTCCAAGCACAGGACACCTCTGTGAGGCTGAGCTGAGCTCTGGCTGCCAGAGCTGGGGGATTGGATGATTTCATTTGCCCTGAAAGTGCCAAGCCTGACTGAAGTGTCAGTTCCACTCACCTCTGCCCCCTTCAGGGCTGCTGTGTGGGGCTAAGTAGGGCCCAAACACAGCCAGGGGTGTAGTTCCCTGGCAAGGAAGGGGCAGCCCTGACTCAGCTGAGGTCAGGCACAGGTGCAGCTGCCTCTGAGTGAAGGGCTGGTTCCCCAAGGCTTGATGCAGTGCTCTGGTCTCTCCCAGCTCCTGGGCTGGGCAGTGCACATCTGGGAAAAGAGCAGATACTTGCCCGGGGGAAGGAATGTTTCTCTGCCCCTGACAGCAATAGATCCAGCCACAGGGCCTGGGGCAGGTCTCCATTCCACTGTCTCACCCTGGGCAAGCCCTGAATTCTTCTGTGCTTCTCAGCAGCTGGGGAAAAGCCTCTTTGGGACATATCTCCTGCTCCACAGCTGAAAGGAGCACACAGGAGCTGCTGGGTTCAGCTCCCAGGGGTGCCGGGCTGCTACCTTCTGCAGCCCCTGGTGTTGGCCCTGACAAGACATGGGACTGGAGGGACCTTTGTTCTGACCCACAATGGATGTTCTGAAGGTTCACATGCTGGTGACAGGCCAGTGCTTCAGGCCCCCTGGACACTCCTGCCCTTGTGGGAAAGGAGCAGCTCTGGGCTTTCAGGTCAAACCGCACATGACGGCTGCCACACTGTGGGGTGGCTCTTGCAGTGCTGCTGAGGGCGGCTTTGTGTGCTGTGTCTGAGACTGGAACCCCCAAGCCCCTTTGGGGTAACGACTGCAGCAGGACAGGTCAGTGTCCCGACCCCAGAGCAGCCAGACCTACTGAAATGCCGGAGAGTCCAGGGAAACACTTCCCTGCCCCTGGGCTGTTTTCATGGGCCAAACTCCCTTCCAGCGTTGACCTGAGTGAGACACTGACATGGCCACTTCCCAGCCCCAGCCCTGGGCACTCACCCACGAGCACTAGTAAATGTTCTACCCCTGGAGCGCATGACCCTCAGAATAAGCAAATGTCCTGACCCGCACAGCTCATTCCAGAGACCACAAACTCTCTGCAGCTGCCCATGGCTCCTTTCCACTGAGGCTGGTGAGATGAACTGGTTATTGGGAGTCTCCTAATGCTCCAATGAGGGGTTCAAGTCCTGCAGTACCTTTTAGCTCACCTTTGCTGGTTGTCCTGGCTGCAATGGACAAATAGGCTCTACGATGCCCAGGGGGCTGTGCAGGGGTCAGCCTGGAGGGTGGGGGGTTGCTGGGTGTCACTGTTGTCATCACCAAAAGAATTCCAAATGCCTCTGTCCAGGGGTGCTGGTGACTGGCAGTAACCTGCTGTTACTGTTCTTGGCATCCTCTGTGTTTCTGTGCCTGTCACCTGCCTGGTCACACAGATTTGCTGAGCTACTTGGGCAGGTGAGATACATGCAACAGGGCTGGTTGTGTCAACCGCACAAGTCTGCCACTTGCGAGCATTTTGGTGGATGCTCCATGTTCTGAGAGCAGCCGCAGTGGAGATGTCGTTGTCTCTGGCAATAAGAGTTCAAACTGGGGCTCGTGGGGTAGATTTTTGTGCTTCCTTTCATGCTTACTAAACTGTGCTGTGCATGGGCTGTGCCCCAAGGGGTCTGTTCCCTCTGGGTGCCCACAGGTAAACTCACAAATGAGCCTTTTGGGGGAAGGAGTCACTCCCGGGACCTCTCTCCCCTTCAGTCTCAGGGTGAGTTACTGACCCATGGCTGTGGGGCTGGCATCAGCCTGGCTCACTCGTATCTTGCTTCGGTAGCTCTGAGCCAATGTGTGAGACTCGGCAGTTATGTCTCTTTGTTTCTCTGCTGCATTGGTCCTTTCTGCAGCTCCCTCTGTGGGAGGGCTCTGCCTGGCCCTCTGCCCAGCTCTGCCCCCTGCCTGGTGACTATTTACTGCTCCGAGCCACAGGCTTGTTCCTGGGCCTGGGTCAGTCTCTGTTGCTGCTGGCTGAGTGTGACACGGCCTAGGTGTGTCAGCCTGCACCAAGGGCATTTCTGTGTCAGACTCCTGAGCCCCCTGGCTGTGGGTCCGGTTCTCCTGCCCAGTGCAGCCAATGGCAAGCAGAGCCCTGCGCATGTGCATCCTACTGCACCTTTGTGTGATCGATGGGAACAGAAACCTGAGCCTCGGAGGCTGGGAACTGAGGCAGCTGAGGGACGGGTTCCCTCAGTTTTTGTACGTTTGTAGAGGAAAGTGTGAAGTGTTTAAATCCATGTCAAGCATCCAGTGCAACCCCAAAACATACTGGAGCCAGAGGTGAAAATGGATTTCCATTAAGAAAACCATCCAAACAGGGGCATCTGGTATAGCTTCATCTGCACTCAAGTGTTCCACCACTGAGCCAGGCTCTCTATCACTGGAAAATGGTGAGAGGTTTGTCCCCAGCCCATCTCAGCGTGGGGATTTCTCCGGCGGGATACAGGCACAACAGAAAGTTCCTTACCGGATGGGAACTCTGATCTAAAGCCCAAGTGAATTGCAGGCAGACAAAATCTGCCGGCCCTGCCCAGCACAGCGCTGGAGGCTGGAATGATGACAGCAGGATGGGGAACAAGGGGAATACACCGAGTGACAGGGATTTGTGCAAGTAGCAAACCCAGGCAGCAGTCAGGCCCTGCTGGGTGTGCCCTGTACCTTGCTGCAGCGATAGGAGATGATTTGGACCATTTCCCAGCCACAGACATTCTGGATGGAGCCAGCCATGCTGGACATGTTGACGATGGCCGCCTTGCTGCAGCTCAGCCCTCTCTGGGGGCTTCCCTGGGCAGCCTGCTTCAGCAAGGGCAGGAAGGCCTGGGCAGAGGGGAGAGCAGAGCAGCCGTGGGGTCAGAAAAGGAACCAGAGTTCTGCTCGTGAGGCCGGGCACCAGAATGGAGAGTGGGTCTCTGCTCTTCCCACTGATGCCCAGCCCCCAGCCAGCCCAGAAGCAGGAGCCTCACCCAGAAAGGTGTGCGGAGCCGTGGATCCTACTCATACCCTGTAGAGGCCAACAATGATCCCCAACTCATGTCCCTGCATTCACATTCTTCATCCAGGGCAGATTGGGGGGGTCTGTGGCTCCCCACTGATGCCCACTTGGGTCTTGCCATGGCCCACCTGCAGCTGTTCAGCAAGGAGGATTTGCCCACGCAAGGGTACCCCCACCTGCGGCAGTGGACGGTCAGGTATGTACCCCACACGGCACACACCTCTGTGACATGGGGCGGGGGCACCAGACATGACTGGGAGCCCCACACCCCCAGCGGACCCCGACCTGCAACTGCACAGTAACAGCCCCAGGCCCTGCTCAAAGGTTTCACACAGGGAAAGCTGGGAAGTCAGCCCCACCCCCAGGGCACAGTGATTTGCACTGGGCTGGTAATAAACCAAAGGGGTTGTGTGGAGGGTCACAAGTGGGACTGAAGGGCAGAAGGAGAGAGAAAGGCAAAATGTTCTGCTAGTTACACCGCAGCAAATGCTCACCCTGAAAAGCTGCAGCCGGGGCAGCACAGCCCATCCCCCACTCCGTGAGAGACAGGCGATAACTCTGCCCCGGAGCTGGGCCCTCCTCGCCCCACCCCTGGGGTGTGAAGAGGGAGAAAGGAGGGTGTGGGGAGCACAGAGTGAAAGTCAGGCTGAGGGAGCAAAGGGGGGCAGGACTCCAGGCTCTGCTGGTGGGACCCTGGCACTGGGGCAGGTGGGGTGGGAGGAGGGTAGATTGGTGGAGTCTGATCTGCACACGGCAGAGGGGACAGGAAGTGAAAGGGGTTTTTCATTCCTCTCATCCGCAATGTCTTCTCGGCAGCAACTCCAGCTTCCGTCGGGCACAATGTCTGTGCTGGGCAATGGGAAGGGGTTGTTGTGGGCAGCCCACCAGAGTGGGTCGGCCCCCACAAAAGCTCATCACTTGATAAATTCGTTTGGTTGTCTTTAAAGTGCTACAGGACGGCTTTTTGGCTGAAGACACAGACGAACACAGGTACCTCCCTGTCAGGACGCACAACTCAAACAAGGGGGGGCACCATGGCTTAACTGGTAAAAACACCTGCTTTGTAAACAGGACATCCTCAGTTCAACTCCTAGTGGTGCCTTGTTGTCCATCATAAGCAACTTGTTGTACGTCATGAGCAACATTTTCCTACAGGTGTCTGGGGAACCAAAAACCCCTCCCTTGGCAATCCCAGTCATGGCTGGGGAAGGCAAAGGCTGATGGGAGAGGAGCATTGGGAAGAATCCAGTCACAGACAAGAGCTCAGGCAAACGCAGGGGAAACTGGCGTTGGGAAGGTGGCTCCTCTGGCTACAAGAACAGAGACTGATCCTCCCAGCCCTGCGGCTCTCTGGCACTGCCTGTGCACAGCTGCTGACAGCGCAATCTCAGCAGGGCAGGAGAGGGAGAGTTACTCTCCTCTCACATCCCTTTGTTTGTCACTGACAAAACCCAAACGAGTTAGGAGAAAAGTCCCAGAGGCTCTGTGGCTCCCCTGCCCATGGACCTCCCAGGTAAGGGGAGATTTGGAAAGCAGCACCCAGTGGTGACTGGACAAATCTTTCTGGCTGCCTCTCACCTGCTTTGCAGCACCTCTGGGCTGTGCTGGAGAGTTCAGAGAGCTGCAGGAGGCGGCTGCCATCCTTCTGCAGGAAGAAGTAACAGACACTGACAGGTGGACAGCTGAGGTGGCTGTAGAGTGGGTGTGGGCAGCATGGGAGGAACCCCAAAGCCCTTTGTCTGTTACAAAGGCAGGGAGGTGATGCCCTTGATTCTTGTTATTCACCAGCAGGTCTATGCAGCCAGGGGCTCAGCATTAAGGCCTGGGCCACTGAGCACTGGAGAATCCCATTCACAGTGTGTATTGTCTCCTGGCCCTCTCCTGCCCCAGACCTGCCTCTGCAGAGACACCCCCCACACTAGCGAGCAACAGCGTTGGCCTGTGCTTGGAGTCTGCCCAGCACAGGCGCTGGGAGGCAGCAGGCTCAGCTGTGCTAGAAGTAGCATCACACAATAGGACTGGAACTCAACAAAGCTCAGCAGGGTGGTGCCTATAAAGGCTCAGTGAGGATGGGATTCAAGCCCTGCAGAGCACAATGGATTAGCCGTCCATCGCCTTCACCACTCGGCCGCCTCACCCAACGTGCCTGGAACGTTTTTCATATGTCCCAACTTCAACCCTGCCAGGAACCTTTCTGCCACTCACTGGCTGGCCGGGGACACGGGAAGGGCAGGTTTGGCCCAACAGGGCTGTGATCACTCATGTCCCCTGCAGAGCTGCTTCCTGGGGTGAGCAGGGGACTGTGGTGCCCTGCCCTGGGAGCAGCACAGCTCAGCCCATGTGTCCCTGCTGGGTGGGTCCAGAGCAGGGCCATGGGCAGGGTCTGCAGCCTTTGTGTCTCCTCCTGTCACGCTCTGCTCCTTTCCAGCTGCTCCGTTAGCACAGCAGCTCCAGCTGGATTGGCCCCTTCTCTGCCAGGTCAGTCTGTGAGGGGCCGATGGGAGGCAGGTTCAGGAGCAGGCTGTGGCTGGGTCTGGCTGGGACTGAACATGTGGGATCAGGCAGGGGCACTTGCCTGGCACAGCTTCTTTTGGCTGAGGGGCAAAGATAGCTCTGTGATTCCCAGCCAGTGACATCAGTGAGGGAAAAGCCTTCAAGTACATGCTGGGACAGAGTTTCTGTGCACTAGCAGCAAGGCATCTGCTGGGCTCTCCTGCTGTACAACAGGGTCTGGTTCAACATCTTCTTGTCACATGGGTGCTGGGCTTATCTGTAAGAGAGGTTATAGGAGAAAGAGATGAGCCTTTCTGGGCATAAGAGTGAGCCCCACAAACAGAGGTATTCATGCTTCTGCCTGGTTTTGAACCAGGGACCTTTTGTGTGTTAGGCAAATGTGATAACCACTACACTACAGAAGCTCTACCTTCTCATGTCTTGCCCTCCCCTAAATTGCATCCTCAAGCCACTGCTTGCCCTGCCACATGTGGATGGGGGACCTTATAGAAATTGAGGGGAGTCCTTTACCGGCACAGCTGCTCAAGGAGAGGGAAGCAGCTGCACTCACAACTGGGACTTTCAATATCAGCTCTTCCAGAATTGAGGTCCTGACCGGTTATGCAAATAGGACATGCAATATTTAAGTCTGCACCTCATTTGCATTTCCTATCGGCCACATTTCCACGCCACTTCCAAAAGGGCTGGGCACTGTAGCCACAGCCTTGCTGTGTAGCTGCTCCACGGGACTTTTTGAAAGAGCTGTGGCTTTTTCGAAATAAAACTCTCTAGTGCAGACATAGCCATGGGGAAAAAGTAGTAAAGCAGAGCCAGGCTGCAGCCAAAACAATTGCAACAGCTTATAAGAAAGAAATGTGTGTGTTCATAACAGAACACAACAATTCTTTTAACAACTACAGAACAAACAAATGTTCAAACACCAGTTTTACTCTGAATTTGTGTTATTCACTTACACAAGGACAAGGGTTTGAGTGCTCTGCCACTTGAACTAACATCTCTACCTAGGAGCAACTCTTAACCCACTCACCTTGTTCCTGAACCCCTCATGGGCCTTTCTCTGCCCTCTGAATCATTTCTGAAAGGGCCACTTCCAAGGCATTTTTCAGGTGGGCTGGCTAGCTTAGCTGTTTGGCTTCTTGTTGTAATAACAACAAGTTGGTGGGTTTAAGTTTACTTGGTATACTTGGTAGACTAAGAGTTCTATGTTCTTACTTAGCTCACAGCTGTAAGTGGGGAAGAGAAGCTGGTGGGAAAATCCATTTCAAAGTTTTGTGTAAGTGTAGACACGGCCCATCAGAACTCCCATCAACCCCCTATTTAGCAAATATTTGCATAGAAGAATTCCAGCCCTGAGTTCTGCAAGCCGGCAGTTCCCACTTTGTCCAAAACTTTTTAGCTAATGACAAAGCACCTCCAAATGTTAGGTGAGGGTGATTCTTTATGAAAACCAGCTGTGCTGGAGAACACCAGTTTGGTGTTGAAAAAGACGTGCTACTGTGGTCTGCCTGTGCAAATCATCAAACATTACAGATAGCTAGGACTGAGAGTTCCCCTTTTTCACCACTGCCCAAGTGGTCTATGATTCCAAACTCAAGGTTCTGTCTGTCCCTTATTTCGTTATTCTGGTCTCCAAAGGGGGGTGTGGGTTCAAATCCCACTCCTAACATCAATTCTATTCTCTGCATGCTCAGCTGGCCTCGTTTCAATGTCTCTGCTAACATTGCGCCAGCCCTTGCTATGGGTTTCTGTTAGACGAGTGGTACAACTGAGGTATAATTCAGACAGGAACTTCATGGGAAAGTGATGTAGAAACTCGCACTGCAGCCGCACAGTCATATAGCCAGTACCAGTCACCTATTTTCTGCTCTGAGAGCTACAAGAATGCCAGGTTTGTAATACACCAAAGGAGATTTTGCCCCTGTGGGTCACTTCCCCACCTTGCGGTTGTGCCCTAAGATAGCTGTTTGGTCTCAGCCTGTGGCCAGAACAATGCCATGAGAGAGGGAGGGAGCCACACACCTGTCTGTGGTGCTTGTGGTGCCCTCATGTGAGAAAGGGAAAGATGCTCAGTCCTGCCCCACACCACTCACACAGGGGAGGGGAACTGTGGTGGGAGTGGCAATAGCCTCAAGGGGCTCAGAAAGAGCTACAGGTGGTAACTTGACCCTATCACTGTTGAACATGAATTCGGGTAAACACGGCTGCCAGGCTGGTCCAGGGTTGGTCTGAGACTGCCCAGAATCCAGCAAGGGTTTCCTACAAATTTCCTACACCTCATTAGCATAAGGTCACATGATTTGGAGTCCAGAAGATGCTCTTTTAGACTCCTGAACATCAGGTAGAAGCTGGGACCCTGAAAATTTTTGGGAAGAAGGGGCCAAGGACAAGAACACACATTCCCTGCCTCGGGACAGA
The DNA here is from genome assembly GCF_033958435.1 of Carettochelys insculpta. Classification (NCBI taxonomy): domain Eukaryota; kingdom Metazoa; phylum Chordata; order Testudines; family Carettochelyidae; genus Carettochelys; species Carettochelys insculpta. The sequence continues at coordinate 1,037,196 of NW_027439072.1, forward strand.
ACATCAGTGAAAACTGTTTGTTAGGCTGAGAATGTTAGTACAAGAAAGGAAGCCCCCAGCCTCAGGCTTGACCCCACAACCCTGAGATTAAGAGTCTCATGTTCTACCAACTGAGCTAGCCGGGCCACAGAACCAAAAGCTCCTCATAGTCTATAACAGAGCACAAAGAGTCAAATGTGCCTGTCAGCTGGGCAAAAGTCAAATGTGTGGGGCAAAGTGCTCACAAGGGCCGGACTCCAGTCTTTGTTATCTGGGCTGCAGGAGGTGAGATGCAAAGAAAACAGACTGTTGGAGTGAATCTTGGCCCAGCCTCTCACTGGTGCTGCTACATCTCCCGAACACCTCACACACCTACGGCAATTTCTGCCCAACAAATGAATGCTGACACCATTGATCTCAGCGCAGAGCCGGTGCAGTCAGTAGAACACGTTTCTCTTTCATACAGACTGAACACACATTTGCAGAGAGTTTTCTGTGGGAAATTGCCTGTTAGTGACTCTCCAGAGAAAGGGGAGTTAGTGGCTCACAGACTGTTGTGCTTCACAACAATGGGCGATGGGACGAGAAAGCAGGACCCTGATTCATTCACTCTTCAGTTCCACTGGGGAGGGCAGCACCTTAACCGAGTGTTTTCCCTGCCTTCAATTTGCTCAGCATCAGCTGGGTCAGGCTCTGACCTGCCCCAGGTGAACGTCGGTCGTCCAGCGCAGTTAGTCAAGAGGGAAGGAGAACGGGACAAAGAGGCTCCTTCTCATGCTCATTTTCCTCACCCTGGTTCCTCTCCAGCCTCATGGGCAGAGCTTTTCCCCAGCTGCTGAGAAGCACAGAAGAATTCAGGGCTTGCCCAGCGGGGAACAGTTGAATGGAGACCTGCCCCAGGCCCTGTGGCTGGATCTATTGCTGTCAGGGGCAGAGAAACATTCCTTCCCCCTGGGCAAGTATCTGCTCTTTTCCCAGATGTGCACTGCCCAGTCAAGGAGCTGGGAGAGACCAGAGCACTGCATCAAGCCTTGGGGAACCAGCAATTCACTCAGAGGCAGCTGCACCTGTGCCTGACCTCAGCTGAGTCAGGGCTGCCCCCTCCTTGCCAGGGAACTACACCCCTGGCTGTGTTTGGGGCCCTGCTTAGCTCCAGGCAGCAGCACTGCAGGGGGCAGAGGTGAGTGGAGCTGACACTGGAGTCAGGCTTGGCACTTTCAGGGCAAATGAAATCATCCCACCCCCACCTCTGGCAGCCAGAGCTCAGCTCAGCCTCACAGAGGTGTCCTGTGCTTGGAGGCAGCAGGCTCAGCTGTGGTGGAAGTCGCATCCCACAATAGGGCTGGAAATCAACAAAGAAAGAGGCGATGAGGATGGGATTTGAACCCATGCGTGCAGAGCACAATGGATTAGCAGTCCATCGCTTTAACCACTCGGCCACCTCATCTTCTCCTGTTACATGTTTTTCATATGTCCCAAAGTCAACCCTACCAGGAACCTTTCTGCAACTCACTGGTTGGCCAGGGACACAGGATGGGCAGATTTGGCCCAGCAGCGCTACTCTCACTCCTGTTCCCTGCAGTGTGGCTTCCTGGGGTGAGCAGGGCCCCAAACACAGCCGGGGTGCAGCACCCCAGCCAGACATGGGGACGAGGTGGGGGCAGCCCTGGCTCAGCTGCAGCCACTCACATGGGCAGCTACCTCTGAGAGAAGGGCCTGTCCCTCAGGCTGGCTCAGGGGCTCTGATCTCTCCCAGCAGCTGGGATGAGCTGAGCTGTGCACAGCTGGGAAAGGGGCAGACACTTGCCTGTGGGGTTGAATGTCACACTCCCCTCTCTCTGACACTGAGAGCAATAGGTCAGTCTGCAGCACCAGCAACAGGGCCTGAGGCAGGTGTCCATGTGGCTGTCCCACCCTGGAGCCCCTGGGGTCCCTGCTCAGCAGTGCCCTCAGAAAGGCTCTTAAGATATAACATAAGAACATAGCTGCCCTTACCCAGTCGATAAGGTGAACATAAGAACGGCCATACTGAGTCAGAGCAAAGGTCCATGTAGCCCCGTATCCTGTCTGCTAACAGTAGCCAGCGCCGGGTGCCCCAGAGGAGGTGAACCGAAGACAACGGTCAAGCGATTTGTCCCTTGCCATCCGTCTCCCGCCTTCCACAAAAGGCTCAGCACCATACTTTACCCCTTGCTGACAGCCATCTATGGACCTCACCTCCAAATATTTATCAAGCTCTTTTTTAAACTCTGTTCGAGTCCTGGCCTTCACAGCCTCCTCTGGAAAGGAGTTCCACAGGTTGACTGTGCCCTGTGTGAAGAAAAACTTTCTTTTATTAGTTTTGAACCTGCTACCCATTAATTTCATTTGGTGTCCTCTCCTTCTTACATTATGGGAACAAGTAAATAACTTTTCTGTATCCACTTTCTCCACTCCATTCATGATTGCATCTGCCTCTATCATATCACCCCTCACTCTCCTCTTTTCTAGACTAAAAAGTCCCAGTCTCTGTTGCCTCTCCTCATGTGGGACCCCTTCCAAACCCTTTATCATTTTAGTTGCCCTTTTCTGAACCTTTTCTAACGCCAATATATCTTTTCTGAGGTGAGGAGACCACATCTGCACACAGTACTCAAGATGTGGGGATACCATAGATTTATAAAGGGGAAGTATGATAGTCTTATTTCACCCACTGCCATTTTCTCCCTCCCCTGCGTACAACACCACTTACAGCCGTGGAAGCTCACAGCTTTCGATCAGAGTTCCCATCCGGTGAGGAACTTTCTCTTGTGCCTGTCTCCCGCCAGAGAAATCCCCATGCAGTGATGGGCCGGGTGCAGCTCAGCACCAGTCGAGCCAGTGTTAGCTCAGGGAAGGGTCACTGAGGAGCTGTTAATTCTACCCCTTTCTAAGGGTGGGCATACCCCATTTACAGACCATCCCCAGTTCAACTGAAGGGGCGCCAGATCCTCACTGCATCTGGAAAAGTTATGGGAAAACCAAGAGGAGCATCCATGTCTCTTTTCCACTTTTCCCTAACCAACCAGACCCTGCATAACCGAGAGCAGCCTCAGCACAGCTCTCAGGTGTGCTCACCTGTCACAGCTCACTGGAGGCCTCAGCATCAGTGGCTTATCAAAGGGCAGCTATACCCGCATCTCTGTGGGTTGCTGTCATCATTGAGAGCATGAGAGAGTGCAGCCCACAGGAGTGTTTTGTTCTCACGAGTGCTTCCCAGAAGCTGAGTGCTTGAGTGGCCATCCAGGAGAAATTCAAATGCTGCCCAGCTGATTAAAAGAGCACCCAGAGCTGGCAGCATGTGTTTTTATTGGCGGTGCCCGTCCACACATGTCTCAGTGGTCATAACATCGTTCATGTTCATAATCCGTCTTTATCACTTCCCTTCCTCATTTAGCACCTGCACCATTCTTGTCAGCTTCTTCTCATCATCTTTAATGAGAACTATATCATCCACGAACCTCAGCTTGTAGATTATCATCCCGAGCAGCTATTCCGTCTACTTTTTCCGCCATCTTGTCAAGATGCATGATGAAGATACTTTTTATAACCAAATGCCCATCCCTCCACACATTCTTACCTATGCCTGTGCATTCTTGTTGATACCTCTCAACAACCGATCAGTCTTCTATTCACTCCCTGTGACTCCAACAGCACCCAAGTCACTTTCTGATCTATCCTGTCAAATGCCTTTTGAAAATCAACAAAGCTACTGTAGATGCTGGAGTACCTGTCCAGGCGCGAGCCTGGGCAATTTTTTGGGACCCTGGGCTGCCCAGATGCAAGTGTCCCCCTCTCGGCTTCACTGATATCATCCAAAGGAGAGGATAACCTCTACGTCTGGTACCAGCTCAGCTGCAGAGACTGCCAGGTCAATGCCAGAAGTTGGCACAGAACTGCCTTAGGACTCCCCTCCGGACTTCCTGTCTGGGTTTACTCCCTCAGCCTTGCGCCTTCCCAGCATAACCCCCAAGACAGTGGGGCGGATTGCACAGAAGCTATCCACAACCTTTAGCTGACAGAACTTGGTTCACACCAAGCATCATAGCTTAAAAAGCCAAGACACTTCCCATTTCACCAAGGAGCAGGACATCTCCTGTCTCCGCTTCCAACAGAGAAATTGAAAGAAAAGGAGGAAGAACTAAACCTGTGTTGACTAGGAATTGAACCCAGACCAACTGCGTGGAAGGCAGCCATGCTCACCACTACACCACCACCACTTCCTTGAAGAGACTGTGCAAACACAAGGAATATGAATGACAGAGCATGTGTCTTCAACCCCATGTTTTGTTTTTCATTTGCTTTGATATATTCATATTGTGGAAGCTCTATTCTCTATCACTCACAGGGCACCGGGGGGCTAGATAAGCAAATGTGCCAGATAGAAGACTTACCTACCCTTAATGCAAACCCAGCCACACCTGACAGATCTGCTGATGCCCTTCAGTGCATTTTCTCTCACTTCTTTAGAATTACTGAAGAGCCTCCAAGCAGATAGAAGAACACTGTCCCACACACAAAGGAAATCTGCCTCCCTGAGTGAGGGTAGCTGTGTGAGTGGGAGAAGCTAGGTCGGTGGGGAAGCTGTTGTGTGTGTCTGAGGAGAGAAGGTTGAATCAACCCCCATTTGAAAAACTACTCTGGGCTGGGACAGAAAAAGGAGCCTGGGGAAGAAGAGTTTGTCCTACAGGGAACTGAAGATAAGTGGTTCAAGCAAGAGTGAAATGTGTGAGTAAGCCAGTGGTAGAGTGTTTGATTTCAGGTGAAGTGATCTTCTTTCTAATCCATGCTCCCCTTTTCAAAGGCAGACACTTGTATGACAATAGTTGTCTCACGTTAACCAACATACTCTGGATTTCTATTGTACGGGGATCCTGAAAATGGAGATGAACCCTTAACATTTGTCAGTGCCCATGCAGATAAACCTAGCAAACCCCTCCCTTTGTTGAAATCTGGCGACACAGCGAAACTGACAGTTGAGACTGACATGAGGAATTTTGGGTCTCATTTCCATAAAGAGGTGCTCATTCAGAGTCTATCACATACATCACTTCCAGCAGGAAAGGTCTCTGCACACTTTGTAAATGTGTGTGTAGAGAAGACATCAATTACTCCGGGAATTCACAGCCAAGACCATTATGTCCTCCCTCAGCTGGATAGTCTTACACAAGCACCACCAAGCTCCCCAGTCTCGGCACTTCTGTTAATTCTCTGCAAGCTGTTTATTGAAAAAGAAAAAATAACCCTTTTCATCTTGCTGGGGGCTTTAAAGAAATGTCGCCTTACAGCCAGGTGGAGCCGGCAACAAGATGGGCTGGGCTCAATGTCTAGGGGAGAAGAGTGGTAGAAATGGGGCAGGAAGGAGTGTCCTGAGAGGTGAAACAGCTGGAGGGTGGCATGGAGTGCAGGGGGCCAGCCTGTCAAGAGTCACAGGTGTTGCAAGAAGTTACATTTGGTAGGTCCTGGGGTGTAAACAGCAGGAGTCTGATCTCTGCAATCTGAGTTCAAATCTCAGTGGACTGCTGGTTGGTTGTGTTGTTGCTGTAAATCTTTGTCTCTCCAAAGCTTGGGCTTCTTTATCCACAGGTGCACCTGAGGAAGTGTTTTCTTCCTCCTGCTGGATGAGTGAGGCCCACGGGAGCTAGATAGGTCTCTGGCTGGGCTGAGTCACCAACATGGCTGCAATAGGTTGGGGCCCTGGAACTTACCAGTTTGTGAAGAGATCCCTGAGGACTGAGGTTATGTTTTTCACAGCTTCTCCTGATTGCCACACAATTGTTGCCAGCACCTGGAGCTGCCAGGCAATTCCTATTGCACACGTGGCATTTAAAGGAAGGACCATCCAGAGCAGGCTAAGAAAGTCAGGGGACAGCAGGTGAGAGGAAGAGTTCCAGGCTAGAGCCCAACTCATCTGTCCCCCTCTGGGCCCTTGGAGCAGGGGCTGCTAGTTCTGACACCTCCATGGGATGCTCTAATGCTCCAGAGCACCCAAGGCCAGCACAAGAGGAGGGGAGGGCCATGACTGCTTGTGGCTAGAGGACTTCCCTAAAGATCACAGAGCCTGGCTGCTCCCACCAGCAAAGCAGCACGTGCTCTGCAGCCAGCATCAAAATGGGACAGAAAATCAGCCACTCCCCAAGAGGGTCCTCTTAACTGTGGGGCTCCTGTCAGCTGTGGGGCAGGAGATAAGTCCCAAAGAGGCTTTTCCCCAGCTGCTGAGAAGCACAGAAGAACTCAGGATCTGTACAGGGTAGCACAGTTGAAAGGAGACCTGCCTCATGCCCTGTGACTTGGGCTGTAGATGGAGCTATTACTGTCCATGGCAGAGCACCATTCATTCCCCCTGCTCAAGTATCTGCTCCTTTCCCACATGTGCACTGCCCAGCCCAGGAGCTAGGAGAGACCAGAGCACCATATGAAGCCTTGGGGAGGTGCCCTTCCCCTGTCATTGGCTGCCCCTGAGCCAGGACTGCCTCCTCTTTGCCAGAGCACTGCACCACTGGTTGTGTTTGGGGCCCTGCTGAGGTCCTGGCAGCAGCACTGCAGGGGACTGAGATGAGCACAGCACTGTTGGGCTGCCATTGGAGACAAGCTGGGCCCTGTCAGGCAAATGAAATCATCCCTCCCCCACCTCTGGCAGCCGGAGCTCAGCTCAGCCTCCCAGAGTTGGTCTGTGCTTTTCCTGTGGCCAGCAGAGAAGCTGGGAGGCAGCAGGCAGAGGGAGGGGGTGTGTAGGAAGCAACATCACACACAGAGGCTGGAACTCAACAAACCTCAGCAGGCTGGTGACTATAAAGATTCAATGATAATGGGATTTGAACCTCTGTGTAGGGAATGTGGCAGCAGGAACACAAGGTTACTGAGGCTGGGAGGAATGTGTCCCCCAGAGGCCATCTGCATGAGAGTGCAAAGGTGCGCGTGTGTGATACCTTTCAGGCAAAGCCTAATGGGTCGCAAGTCAGCCATGAGATTCGGTCTATTGGAAACACGTTGTTGTAAAATCACAATTTAAGCTGACACTCAGTGTGGGAGTTGTGAGATCTCACCAATGCTCTGGGTTGTTGTAGTGGACAGAGCAGTTGCCACAGCTGCAAAAGACATTGATAATGAAGGGCTCCCTGATTTAAAGCATTGTCAACATCTGAGGAGCGGTACTAATTAGGTTAGTTGGCTTGCTTGCTGATTGGGTCTGTCTGTCTGTCTGTCTGTCTGTCTGTCGTAAAGCTGTAGGTCTGGTTTGGTCTGGCTGTTACTACCTGTTGCAACAAAGAGTTGGGTGCTAGGGTGTTCATGAAGCCCTTCTGGAGGTATTAAGAGCTGAAGTTGCAAAGTAGCAGCTAAGATCACATAGAGCTGAAATCACAGGTTTCTACTTCAGGGCAATCCCCAGCAGTGTGATTGGTGAGGGAGGGACAATGCTGACTGGCAGGTGGCTGGCTGGTAGGCGTAGCGGTGGATGATGGTGGATGGCATGTAGGAAGAGTGCGGATGACCGCAACCGGTGGGTGGCTGGCTGGCCTGTAGGAGGGGCAGCCAGTGGGAGGCTGCAGACAAGTGGGCAGCTCGTACTGCCCCTGTGACGTATCTATGGGCTCTGGGTTCGGGATGCACCGCAGGAGGTACACCCTGAAACTGTGTGTGGGGTAAAGGGCCAAGAGACCCAGCAAGAGACTTGGTTCTACAGCGTATGGGGATGGGATCTGGGTAAAGGGGTTTGTCTCTTCTTTGCTTAGACACACGGCATCTGTCACTGTAACCTTGGGGTACATTATGGTCATTGCTATTAAATAAGCTGTTTCTATCTCAGACTATGTGCTGGTGCGGGGGGGCGGTGGGGAGAACCGCCTTACAGGCACCCAGCAAGTGGGCTGAAATTGTCCCAGGCCACTGGGTGGGGGCTTGAGCTGATTGGTTGTGTCCTTGACAAGGAAACCCCCCAGCAGTTGAACCCGGCTGTTCTGGCAAGCACCTGCCATTGTTAGAAGGGTTGCATAATATGCAGGGCACAATGGATTTGTAGTCTATCACCTTCACCACTCAGCCACCTCACCTGATACCTCTATGAGCCTTTTATATTCACCAAAGTGAATGCTGCCAGGAACCTTTCTGCCACTGGCTGGTCAGCCGGGGACACAGGACATCAGGTTTGGCCCCACAGGGCTACACTCACTCCTGTCCACTGCAGTGCGGCTTCCTGGGGTGAGCATGGCCCCAAACACAGCTGGGGTGCAGTGCCCCAGCCACACATGGGGGTAAGGTGGGGGCAGCCCTGGCTCAGCTGCAGCCACTCACATGGGCAGCTGCCTCAAAGAGAAGGGCCTGTCCCCAGTGCTGGCTCAGGGGTTCTGGTCTCTCCCAGGTGCTGGGCTGGGCTGGGAAAGGGGCAGACATTGCCTGTAGAGATGAATGTCACACTCCCCTCTGTCTGACACCGAGAGCAATAGATCAGTCTGCAGCACCAGCCACAGGGCCTGAGGCAGGTGTCCATGTGGCTGTCCCTCCCTGGAACCCCTGGGGTCCCTGCTCAGCAGTGCCCAGAGAAAGGCTGTTGAAAGTGCCGTTTGCTCCTGCTGCCCTGGGAGCTGGGCACTTCCCCACCGGCACAACAGCCCAGGCAGAATATGGCCCCTGGCTGCACTAAATGCAGTGTGGGGAGCTCCTGAGAAAGTGCCAGTGGGGAGCACATGGGGCTGTGCACAGGGAGTGAGGGGACAAACCCCAAGGGTGGGAGAACGTCCTGAGGGCGCAGAGACACACACAGGGCCTGGAGCCCAAACCTTGTTCCCACTGGCACGTGGGGCAGGTGCAGGAAAGGGGTAAAGCCAGAGGCGAGGGCAGGGCTTGGGGCGGAGGGGGAGCTGTTTCAACCCTTCCCAAGTTGCCACTCACCCCACTGCACCCAGAGCCTCTGTGCAGTGGAAAGGAAAACCCTGATGGAAGGACCTTGGGCAAGGCCCAGACCAAAGCTCCCTCTTCCCCTGCTTCCACTGAGAACAAAACCCCAGCTGCAGTGCCCTGCCCTGGGAGCAGCACAGTCCGGACATGGGCAGGCTCCGCTCTGGGGCTGGGTCCTGCACCAGCTCTGTCCATGTGTCCCTGCTGGACGGGTACAGACAGGGGCTATGGGCGGCCCTGGGCAGGGTTTGCAGCTCTTGTGTCTCCCCGGACACTCTCTGCTCCTTTGCAGCTGCTCCGTTAGCGCAGCGTTTGCAAAATGGGCCTTCTCCTGGCCTGCTGCTCACACAGCTCCCCTGTCCTTGCAGCCTCCGCTGACTCCCACTTCTCACCTCCTCAAACACAGGCTGCAGCTCTGCACTCACCTGGCCCTTCGTGAGCGACCGCCCTGCACTACTGCTACCCCCATTCAGGTCCCACCTCCTGTCAGCCTCACCCCAGCCTCCATCGCCTCTTGGATCAGCCACACACACGTTTCCTGCTCTCTCCGTCACAGGCCCTCCCACCTGGGACCAGCTTTCCACAGAGATACTCAAACCTCCCAGCCGCCTCCTTCAAACCTGTCTGCACCTCGGTCCTCCAGCAAGCGGTACGGTGGAGAGGCTCCCCCAAACAGCAGCAGCCAGTGTGTGTCTGGAGCAGCAACTGCACCACAGCCTCAGCATTTGCCCCAGGCACAGACACCTTTGTGTGGCAAGCTCAGGCTGTGCTCAGAGTGCCTCCTTGCATTGCCAGGGTAGGAGTGTGGCTAACACAGGCCTCGCTGTGAGCAGGATTGGAACATGCCCAGGGAAAACCCTATTGGAGGTCTAGTCCAACACCTTAACCACTCCACCATCACAGCTGAACGGCCCTGCCAGCTGTTAAGCCAGAGACATGTAAATAATCAGAGGGCCCAGGCCTGACGTCTTCAGCAACACAGAATTCAAACAACCACCTGGCTCCCAGCGCACGGGACTGGTGGGGGTCTGGGGCTCTCTGTGCTCAGCCATATGCAATGGCACAGGAGAGCACCTTGACCATCTCCCCTCCCCGTGGAGGGAACGGGAACAGCTCTGACCAGGAGGCTGGATTATAAGAGGAAGTCAGGGCCATGGCTGACGCACACGGCTGGGAAGCAGCACTCAGGAGCCCCCCCGCCCCATCTGACACTGTGTTCTGCTTAAGCTGTCCGGCTGCCTCCAGCACGGGCTGAGCTCAGGGGCAGGTGGGTGACCTGCCCTGCAGCTGTGAGGGCATCGGACCCCTCCCGCCAGTCGGCTGCCTCACTCAGTGCATCCCAGGGAGCTGAGCCCCTGTGCCCGGCAGTGAGGCAAATCAGGGCAGGGCTGGGTGCGGTGCTGTGTCTGTGGCTGGGTTCCCTGTTATCTGTGCCCTTGTGTGACTGCTCGGAGAGACTCGAGTGTTGCCCAGCTGATTAGCAGAGCGCTCACCACTGAGGCTTTTGTTTCTGTTGGTGGTGCACATTGGTGCGTAGTTCAGAGCATCTAAAATTTATTGCACACATGGGTGGAAAAGGCTGGAGGGAACAATGTCTGTGGGTGTCCAGCCAGGCCAAGGGAGGGCTGTTCATTGTGTGCTGGGCCTCGCTGGGAGTTTGGGGGCGGCCAGCTGGGGATGCTGAGCTGGGTGTGCGGCCGGGTTGGTTGGGTCACGTCTCAGCCGTTTTCTTTTCTGAGGTGCTGTGGAAGCCACCTTAGATCGACGCCGTTTCTTGTTTCTTATTTCTGCATGTGCACAAGAGCTTGAACTTTCCCTCACCTGTTTGGGCCTGGCAGGGAGGGTGAGCTCAGTGGAATGCCTCACTGAACTCCTTGCGTTTGGGGCTCTTGCTCCCTAGTGCCTCTTCCTCCTTGCTGAGAACGGTTTTCTCTCTGAAAATAACTGATGTTTCTCGAACTAATTGCTTCTGGCCCTGGACTTGTTTGTGGGAGGGTATAAAATACTCGAGTTAGCTGCATCAAGCAGCCTTGCTGGACCTGGCCTTACTGGTGTCCAGTTCGGCTCATCTGTTGGCTTATTGAATTCAATACAGCTGAATGTCAGCTGCCTAAACACAGAGAAGTCTTTTCCTTCACCAGTGTGGTGCTTTTTGCAGGGATAACTCTTATCCCTATGACACACCTCATGCAGGGGCCATTGCTCTTTGTGCCCAGGCACATGGCTGGGATAAGGACTCAGGATCCTTTCCCAAATAGACATATTCCTCCAACAGCAACTTCCAAGTGTCAAACTGACACTGCAGGTTCACCATCACTTGCCCACCAAGTTCATGTCTGAGTTATGCCTGTCTTGGTACTGCTCTAACAGAAATCCAAAGCAAGGCTTGGTAGACTCCAGCCAGTGGAAGTATGCTGACAGGTCAGTTCTTTCCAGGAGCCTCTGGAGGCCAGTTTGGCATGTAGAAAATGAAAGTGATGTCAGGAATGGGATTTGAACCCATGCCTCCTTCAGGAGACCAGAACCCCCAGGTGAAGGAAAGACAGTACCTTGAGTCTGGCGCCTTAGACCACTCGGCCATCCTGACACAACTGAAAGGGCTACTCTCTTTATGCTAGTTTTGCTTAATATTTGATGAGCCAGGCAGGCTCAATTCATTCTGTACTCATCTGCAGCACAAATCTTTCAACAGCAAAGAGCCATTCTCCAGCTCAGCTGGCTTTCATACGTAATCACCCCAATATGATCTAATGCTGGGAGGTACTTGGCCATTAGCTGAAAAGAAATGGATGAAGGAGGAACTGCCAGTTTGCCACGCTGAGGCTATGGGTACTCCACAGAGATTCTTTGAAAGAAGCCCTCCAGAAGATCTCATCCAAAAGAACTTCTTTCAAAGAGTGCGTCCACACACAAAGAAGACTATCAAAAGAGTGATCTGCTCTTTCAAAAGCGAGCATCCACACAGCCCCCGCTCTTTCGAAAGAATGGACCAGGGATCCTGAATGAAGACGGTTCTTTCAAAAGACGGGCCCTGCAAAGCGGTGATGCACATTTTGTTTCAAAAGAAGCTTTGGAAAGGAGGTGCTGTTCCTGAAACAGGAAAGGAAGACTGATTTCAAAAGGAGCAACACATTCTTTCAATTTCCTTTCAAAAGAATGGTTTTTGAGTGGAGACAATCCATGGGTTCTTTCGAAAGAGCCCCCTTCATTCAAAAAATCTTTCAGAAGAACTCGCTTTCTTTGACGCAGTCTGAGGGTTGGAATTCTTCCATGCTCATATTTGTTAAATATGTGGCAATCAAGCGCTCAAGCGACGGGACCTCTTTTTGGCTCTTATTCCCCACTATCCCTCAAGTGTTAAAGTTTCATGAAAGGAAAAAGAGCAATGAGGAAGAAAACAGAGCTCTTCAGGATTCTTTCAGAAATTAGCTGATCCCACAGAAGAAACAACAAGAGAAAGCAGGACGGTTTCTGTCTGGTTTTGAACAAGTGACTACTTATTTGTTAAGTAAATGTGATAAGTGTCAAGCTGCAGAAAATACCTCCTGAGACATTTTGGATACTTTTCTAAAGTCTTCTCAGAAGCCAGTGCATCAGCCACTTTCCCTTTGAAGAACGGGAAAGCAAAGGGCACCAGGAACTTTTAAAAACTTCATCAATAGCAATGGTGCAATAGCTTCCCCAGTTTGCACTTCTCCTGAGGAGACAAAACTCAACCAAACCTTCCAACCAACAATGTTCACATCCACTCAACATTTCCTTCTTACCAACTGGGATTCCTTCAACAAAACAGGAAACCATTCTGCAAGACCAGGAATGGATTCTCTGCGTGCCAGAGGTTGTTCCCACAGCACTTAGGAGAGGCACAAACAGGGCCTGTCTCCACTGCCCCCTCCTTTCAAAAGGGGAAAGGTAATAAGGGATTTTTGCAGATGCGAATGAGGTGCTGCCATGAATATGCAGCTCCCCATTAGCATAGAGGTGTCCACGAGTGATTCAAAAGTGCCACATTCCAAACGCACCCTGCCCATGTAAACGGGGCCTTTCTAAAGGACCCCCGGACTTCAAAAGCCCCTTCTTCCCATACAGCTGGTGCCAAGGCAGGAAGGTCCCGAGAAGTGGAGGCTTCATGTGAGCACTTGGAGCTCTGTAGAAGTATGGGGGAGGCACTGGTTTGCTCACTGTGCCCATATCCCCTCCAGATACATTGCTCAGCCTCCTCCCTCTGAGGTCCCACCTGTGCTCTCCCCTCACTCCCAGCTCACCTCTTCCCATCCCTGCTCTGCCTCTTCCGCTGCAGTCTGCCTCCTGCTCTCGCCTCGCCTCCCACCAGCCTGCCGTTCTGCTGTTCTCTCCTGTATTACCCCCAGGCCTGCCCACCTGCTGCTCATGGCTCTCCACCCCCTACTCCAGTGACTGCCACTGCCCAGCTAAGCCCCAGACTTACATGGCTTGGGACCACAGTTTAGCATCTCCCTTAGCCTGAGCTGGTGACAATTACACCTCCCTCTGTGGCTTGAGCTGCAAAACATGCCCTGTGAGGGAGCATTTGGGTGGACAATGCAGGCAGGAAGAATTACAGGCACCAGGTCAACCCTTGGGGAAAAAGGGTCAAACAGAGAACTCTCAGACCCTTCTGCGCCTCACCCGCTGTCCTAGACCTCTGCTGGGTGTCCCCTCATACCCTCTCTATCCCCCTACCTCCACTGCCCTGAGCACGACATTAACACGACCCATGTTCCCTGGAATAGGGGGAACACAATCACCACCTGCTGCAATATGCTTTTGATGGAGAGACCCCAGCCTGCTGCGGCTCCTGAGCTCATCTGCTCCCAACACACATGACCTTGGACCAGTAGCTGCCGTTTCTGCTCTCCTACCCACAGACAGAGATCCCACAGGAACAGACCCCACTGCTGTCACCCCAACTCCAGAACCTTGTGCCTGTGCAGTGCTAAACCTGCCCAGGAAGGCTTCGTGCTCAGGAAGAACATGAGAATCTTGGTACGAAACAGGGAATGAATTTCTTCTTCCTCTCGCCTCATTTTTTTGCAAGGGACGCTTTACACTTGGGTTAATAGGCTTGGACTCCTCACTGTGCTGTGCCAGAATACCTGCCGCTACATCCAGCATCAATGGAAGCAGACATGAGCTGGAGAATCAGCAATTAAATCACTAATACTGTCATTTCATGAGTTGTGATTTGGTTTCCAAGTCAACACCTCATTGAGATGAATGAGCAGGTTCACCCCTCTCTGAAAACTCAGACTCTGCTGCATCGTTTATACTAGTTTCATATTCTGGAGGTTATTTTAGAAGCAATAAGGATTCGAGGACTTTCCAAAAAAAAGAATGAAAACTGAGATAGAGGAACAGAATTTCTCTACCACTGAAATGACCCACCTGCAACTAACTCCTACCTGCTCCAGGTCTGTCTCCCTCTTAGGTACATAGCTCACATGGGCATCACCACTTTCTCTCAGCTAAGGCAGTCCCTGGCCCTGACTTCCTCTTTCAAATGCAACCTCCTAGGCACAGCTGTTCCCTTTCCCACTAGGTGGGAGAGGAAATAGTCAATGGGCATCCTCAGAGCAGCCCTGGACCAGCCTGGCACCCCTATTTACCCTCATTCATGTTAGACAGTCACAGGGTCGAGTTACCACCTGTAGCTCTTTCTGAGCCCCTTGAGGCTCTTGCCACTCCCACCACAGTTCCCATCCCCTGTGTGAGCGGTGTAGGGCAGGACTGAGCATCTTTCCCTTTCTCCCACTCGGGTACCACAAGTACCACAGAAAGGTGTGGGGCTCCCTCCCCCTTGCATAGAATTGTTCTGGCCACAGGCCGACACCAAACAGCTATCCCAGGGCACAACTGCCAGGTGGGCAAGTGACCCACAGAGGCAAAATCTCCTTTGGTGTACTACAAACCTGGCATTAGTGTAGTTCTCAGAGCAGAAAATAGGTGCCCAGTACAGGTGCTGGCTACATGACTGGGTGCCTGCAGTGCAGAAATGAGAGGATCTCCATCACTTTTCCATGAAGTTTGCACCTGAATTGTGCTTCAGTCGTGACACTCGTCTACCAGAAACCCACAGCAAGGGCTGGTGCAATGTTAGCAGAGACATTGAAATGAGGCCAGCAGAGCATTCAGAGAATAGAACTGATGTTAAGAGTGGGATTTCAACCCACACCTCCCTTTGGAGACCAGAATACCAAAAGAAGGGACAGACAGTACCTTGAGTTTGCAGTCACAGAGCACCTGGGCAGCCTGACAGTGGTGAGAAAGGGGAACTGTCAGTCCCAGTTCTCTTTAATGTTTGATGAGTTGCTCAGGCAGACCACAGTAGAGCATCTTTTTCAACACCAAACTGGTGTTCTTCAGCAGAACTTGTTGTTATACACAATCACCCTCACCTAACGTTGGGAGGTGCTTTGTCATTTGGACGAAGTGGGAACCGCCTGCTTGCAGAACTGAGGCCTGGCATTCTTCTATGCACATATTTACTAAATAGGTGGTTGATGGGAGCTCTGATTGGCCGAGTCTACACTTCCACAAATCTTTGAAATGGACATTCCCACCAGCTTCTGTTGCCTGCTTACACCTGTGAGCTAAGTGAGAACATTGGACTCTATCTACCAAGTGACCCAAGCCGACTTAAACCCACCAATTTGGTGTTATTACTGCAAGGAACCAAACAGTTAAGCTAGCTAGTTTCAGGTCACCTGAAAAATGCTTTAGAAGTGGCCCTTTCAGAACTGATTCAGGGGCAGAGAAAGGCCCATTATGGGCTCAGGAACAAGGTGAGTGGGTTAAGAGTTGCTCCCAGGCAGAGGAGTTAGCTCAAGTGGCAGAGTGTTCAAACCCTTATCCTTGTCAAAACAAAAAGCCGTCAAGTAGCACTTTAAAGATTAGCAAAATGATTTATGAGGTTAGCTTTCGTGTGACAGACCCACTTCTTCAGACCATAGCCAGACCAGAACAGACTCAATATTTCATACACAGAGAACCAAAAACAATAAGCAAGGAGGACAAATCAGAAAAAGATAATCAAGGTGAGCAAATCAGAGAGTGGAGGGGTCGGGGGGAAGGTCAATATTAGGCGGAGCCTGATATAAGTGAATAACTCAAATTCAGAGCTCCTCCTTTCCTGGCTATGTGAAGGTCATTTATAGGTCCAGGGCACAAATGGAGCTGATGTGGAAAGACATAACACGACAGAGTGCTGAGGAGGACAGTGAGCTGGCGAAGGGTTGTTTTCTGTCCTCTTGGGGCATGTGGGGATAGAACTGAAGAGAAGAAAATCCTCTTCTGCTCTCTGAGGGTGATAGAAATATCAAATTTTCCCCTCTACAACTGAGGACAAGAAGAGACTTTTCCTGCCTAAGGCCAGGAGCTCAAAGGAGACAGAGAGAGAGAGAGAGCAGAGTCTTGGCTGGGCATCTCCTGGGATCATGGTTCTAGCTAGTTCAAATAGCTATTTTAAAACAGGAGATTCAAAACAGGCTCCATTGTTTGTAGATGCTGAATGTCAAAATAGCAGAGCAGCATTTCAAACTCCACGTTGTGTGCAGCTGCGCTACATCGGAATCAACAACTCTGGAATACCTCTTCTGGAACCGCTTATTCAGGAACAACACTGCTGTGCAAACACAGCCTTTGCGTCCCTTAGCTGCAGCCATGGGCGGCCACAGGGATGTTTTGGCCTCTGGAATAAGATCGGTGAGTCAGAAATTATGCACAGACACAGGGTAATTTGCTGAATTGGTAGAGCGCTCACTAAGCATGTGAGAGACTTTGGGATAAATGCCCACATTCTCCAACAGAAGTGGGGTCTTTTTTCCTTCTTTTCCAAGGCAGTGTCAAGCCAGGAGCTAAGCTTCTCCAGTGCCGCCTTCCATTTCCTACATTTTGCCCCCTGCAAAGAAACAGCCCATTTGGGTTCGAAAGCTGCTGGACCCCGGCCTCCTTGGCCTTAAAGATTTCTGTTTAAAACAAAGGTTAACCTGCGTCATGGGCTGTGATTACCTAATCTTTCAGATGTCGCCAGTTCCCCATTTCTAGGGAGCTTCCAGCGCTGACCACAGTCTCCCCAGTACAGCAGTCACAGGACACCTGTCCTCTGGGTCTTCACTGCCCAAGGACCTTCCCCAACCAATGTGGACCATAAAAGCCCTGTGGTTGCCATGACAATCTGAGCACTGGAGTAGGTCTGTTTTCTTCCAGAGGTGGGGGACAGTTTCTTACACCCCTGAGAGACACCACCTAATTCTCTAGCGCAGACCTGTGCAAAGAGTCACCCCCCTTGGGAGTTAAACTTCCCCAGCTCCTCTGTCTGACAGCATCTAAACTCCAGCAGAGCGAAGCAGGCCCAGGTGGGGCTGGTGGGAGTCAGGTGTGGGCAGACAGGAGCACTTGGTTGGAGGTGAGCTCCAAGGTTTAGCTGGTTAAAGCACCTGCTTTGTAAGCAGGGGATCCTGGCTTCAGTTCCCAAGTGGTGTCTTGTTGCTGACCCTTCATGGGGCACCTGGTGGTGGCCACTGCTTGCAGACAGGATGTGGTGTTGTGCCTGTTAGATATGATCTGCAAAGTACATGTTGATGATTTCCATGATGTCGGCAGAGCTGCTGGTGCTCCTGTGGCATGGCAGAGCCTCATTAGTGTTTCCCTTTCAAAATTGTAGCCATGGCCCAAGTAAATAGCTCTTTCAAGGATCTTTCAATAGACCTTTCAGTGTGCTGAGATTTACTTTTCTTAAGCAAGTGTGAGGAGAGAGAATAAAACTGGTGTTTAACCATTTGTATGTTCTGTAGTTGTTAAAAGAATTCTCGTGGTCTGTTATGCACACACACATTTCTTTGTTATAAGCTGTTGCAAATGTTTCAGCTGGAGCCTGGCTCTGCTGTTCTACTTTCTTCCCCACGGCTATGTCTGCACGAGAGAGTTTTTTTCCAAAAAAGCCGCAGCTCTTTCAAAAAGTCCTGTGGAGCATCTACACAGGGAGGCTGTGGCTCCACTGCCCAGCCCTTTTGGAAGTGGCATGGAAATGTGGCCAATGGGAAATGCAAATGAGGTACAGTCTTAAATATTGCATGTCTCATTTGCATAACCACTTGGGACTTCAATTCTGGAAGAGCTGATATAGAAAGTCCCAGTTGTGAGTGCAGCTGCTTCCCTCTCCTCCAGCAGCTGAGCTGGTAAAGGACTCCCCTCAATTTCTATTAGGTCCCCCATCCACATATGGAGGGGAAGCAGTGGCTTGAAGATGCAATTTAGTGGAGGGCAAGATAGCACCCAGGGGCAAATTGAACTTCTGTAGTGTAGTGGTTATCACATTTGCCTAACACGCAAAAGGTCCCTTGTTCAAAACCAGGCAGAAGCACGAGCATCTCTGTTTGTCTCGCTTTCTCTTATGCCCCTGAGGGCTCATCTCTTTCTCCTGTAGCCTCTCTCTCTGACAAGCCCAACACCCATGTGACAGAAGAAGTTGAACCAGACCCTGTTGTCCAGGAGGGGAGCCCAGCAGATGCATTGCTGCTCGTGCACAGAAGCTCTCTCCTGGCACGTACTTGAAGGGTTTTCCCTCACTGATTTCACTGGCTGGGAACCACAGAACTATCTTTGCCCCTCCTCCAACCGAAACTGTGCCAGGCCAGTGCCCCTGCCCTATCCCACGTGTTCCCTCCCAGCCACAGCCTGCTCCTGAACCTGCCTCCCATCAGCTCCCTACCTCACAGACAGGCCTGGCAGAGAAGGGGCCAATCCAGCTGGAGCTGCTGTGCTAACAGAGCAGCTGGAAAGGAGCAGAGCGTGTCAGGAGGAGACACAAAGGCTGCAGACCCTGCCCATGGCCCTGCTCTGGACCCACCCAGCAGGGACACATGCACAGAGCTGGGGCAGGGCCCAGCCCCAGAGTAGAGAATGGTCATGGCCGGGCTGTGCTGCTCCCAGGCCAGGGCACCACAGGGCCCTGCTCGCCCCAGGAAGCAGCACTGCAGGGGACAGGAGTGAGCGTAGCCCTGTTGGGCCAAACCTGCACGTCCTGTGTCCCCGGCCAGACTTCCTGGCAGGGCTGAAGTTGGGACATATGAAAAAGTTCCAGGCACGTTGGGTGAGGCGGCCGAGTGGTGAAGGGGATGGACGGCTAATCCATTGTGCTCCGCAGGGTTTGAATCCCATCCTCACTGAGCCTTTATAGGCACCATCCTGCTGAGCTTTGTTGAGTTCCAGTCCTATTGTGTGATGCTACTTCTAGCACAGCTGAGCCGGCTGCCTCCCAGCTCCTGCGCTGGGCAGACTCCAAGCACAGTTCAACTCTGTGAGGCTGAGCTGAGCTCTGGCTCCCGGGGATGAGAAAATTTCATTTGCCTGACAGGGCCCAGCCCATCTCCAGTGTCAGACCAACAGTGCTACACTCACCTCAGTCCCCTGCAGCCAGGGTGCAGGGGTTCAGTGCCCCAGCCAGACATGGGGGCAAGGTGGGGGCAGCCCTGGCTGAGCTGCAGCCAGTGACATGGGCAGCTGCATCTAAGGAAGGGCCTGTTCCCAAGGCTGAATCAGGGGCTCTGGTCTCTCCCAGCTCCTGGGCTGGGCAGTGCACAGCTGGGAAAAGAGCAGATAGTTACCCAGGGGGAATGAATGTTTCTCTGCCCCGACTGCAATAGATTCTTCCACAGCACCAGCAACAGGCCCTCAGGCAGGTCTCCATTCAACTGTGCCACCCTGGGTAGCCCTGAGTTCTTCTGTGCATCTCAAAAACTGGGGAATGCCCCTTTGGGACATCTCTCCTGCCCCACAGCTAAAAGGAGCCCCACTGTTAAGAGGCCCCATTTGGGGATTGCCCAATTTTCTACCACCTTGTGATGCTGACCTCAGCATGCCTGGTGCTTTGGGGGGGGCGGGTTTGGTGGAGGGGAGGAGCCTGGTGGGGGGGGGGAGGGGGCTGTTTATGGAAGTCCTCTGGCCACATATAGTAATGGTCCTCCCATCTTCTTAAGCTGTCCTGAGGTGCTCTGTGGCGTTAGAGCCATCCCATGGATGTGTCAGTACCAGCAGCTGCACCTCCAGGTGCCCAAAGGAGGAGAGGTGAGCTGGGCTGCTGCCCCTAGCCATCAGCAAGACTGGGTCCATGTCTGAGAGTCCCTGTGGGAGTACTTTAATTGGGGGCGCGGGGGGATCAAGTGAGCACCACCCAGGGTAACCCATTGCACGCCCCCCGCACACTCCCACCACTACCTGCAAACTGTACCCACCACTCACTCACTGCCCCCATCACCCGCACACCAGCCCCACCACACACACACATTGCCCCCACCACCTGCTCACCAGCCCCACACAAAACACATTGAGGAGGGTGTGTGAAAAATGAAACTGATTCCTTGTTAAACAACCTAAAAGCTCACATCTGAGCATGGAACATAACAACCACCAGCATAACTAACTATGTACAATGGGGGGATAACTATACACACTAACTATTTACATGGGAGGCCATGGGGCACATGGGACTTTCCGAGGGTGAGGGCGCTGGTGGCCGTGGTCTTCTCCATGGGCTGCGGTGTGCCCGGGCCCTGGCATGTGGGGGTCATGCCCTGGGGGCGTGTGCCCTGTGATGTTCGTGCCTGACAGTTCACCGCCATGGTCTGGGAATGATCATTGGGCAGATGTCCGGCTGGAGCTGTAGGAGGGGATGTCCAGCACAAGCTCAAACTCTGTGCTGGATCACTTGGATGGTAAGGGTGGATGGTCCCTGTTCTGGCGCTGGGGGTGTGGGGCTGTGAACACAGCACAGCCCGGCCATGACCATTCTCTACTCTGGGGCTGTGAACATGGGAACACCAGAGGCTGCTCTGTGCCACAGGCTCTTTGCAGAGATCATCTCATCTGACGCCTCTGAAGATCACAGGCCTCCTGTATGGTGCAGTCGGGAGTGTGGCACCAAAGCGCACACCAGACAGGCACTTGGTCTGAACTGGGAGGCGCCCAGGGCTAGAGAAAGCCCCACACCTCTAGGGTGTTTGGAGGACATTAACGCAGAGACAGGAAGGGAAAGGACCGAAAGTTCACACTTGTGGGTCTGTATCATAATTCACATGCAGAACAACTCTGTGCTCAGGTCTGCACATTTCACAATTTTATTTCTCTCTCAAGCTTAAATTTAATTCTTTGAGCAGTGAGTTCTACAATCCCTAATCTGGCCAGAGTAATGACCAATAGATAGATAGATAGATAGATAGGTACCAAACATCAATCAATCAATCTATCCAATTGGGAATACAGCTACAAATCATAAAATTCCTTCCCTTTAATTTTAGTTAACTTGAATTCCCCTTTAATTGCAGCAAGGGAGGTTGGAGATTCGGAGATATTTCCTGTCAGGGCAGTTCAGCACTGGAATAAATTGCCTCGGGTAAGGGCAAAATCTCCATCTTTGGAGATATTTTAGAATTTGGATAAATATAAAGAAGGAAACATTTTACATTGGTCCCCACTTTTCATCCCTGAAATGAGCAGCTCCCCCACAATCTGTCTCATGTCATCGGAACCTACAGAAATGTCAGTGATGTTCATATGTATAAAAGCCCATTTGGGCGTGTGTAAGAAAACAAGTCTGTAGAACGGAAAAACTTCATTCATCGGTGTATAAATATGATGACGCAGACAACGAAACAGTCACAGATTTTGTCATTTTTAATGAGGCGGATGAGCCTGAGACCCAGCAGCTGACTGGGCTGTGCCCTCTTATGAAATTTCAGGCCCCCTGAGGTTTGCTCACCCCACTATAGATGGTGCTTCGTCCTGCCATGAGGAAATGGGACTAGACTCGATGGCCACTTCAGGTACTTTCCAATTTTTGAGCCCTCTGAGTCTGTGGCTCCCACTGACCCTGGCCCTGCTTCACTTCTCCAGACTTTGGATCTTCTATGCACTGCTGCTTGGCCTTGGAGTCTCAGCTGTTCTCTTTAGTGTCTGACACATCCCCTGCAGCCCCTGGGGAAGGCAGTGAAGGGGGAAATCACAAATGCAGGAATCGCCCCTGCATTTCCCATTGGCCAGGAAGGGGGAACCACAGCCAGTAGGAAGTGGTGGGTGGTGCCTACGAGTGACAGGGAGTGCATGGAGACACTTTCCTCTCGCCCCCAGGAGCTGCTGTCAGTGGGTGGTGAACCTGCTTTACCCCACTGCACAACCAGACAGCTTAACCAGAGTTTGATATGCCCCCAATCTACGCTGCTGCACAAGGGATACTGCTGCTACCCAAAGCCCTGCAGCCCCTGGAGGATTTGCTGGAGGCACAGGACTGTCTACGCAGAGTCTCTGAGCCTGTATATCAGCTCTGGCATCCCCAGGGCCTCTCTGTTCCCTGGCAGCATGGCCCACACAGCACAGAAGAACACAGGGCTGGGACTGGGGACTCAGGTGCCCAGCTCCCATTGCAATGAATGGAATGAAATGGGAAATGCTGAGGTGCCCTATGCAGCTGTGCAGTCAGCATATGGGTAAGGACGGCCCTGCCACCATGTACTTCACTGGCAGGGAGCAATCTAGAGCCCTGATGGGAGGAGATTCCAGCATGCACATGGGGTGAGGCTGGCCAGCCTGTTGGGAAGGGGCTTTGCCCATCTCCATCCTTCCCCTCGCTCGGCTATTTATTTCTCCTGACTGAGAAGGACTTGGGCCCTGGACACAGCCTGGCCAGCCTTTCTCCATCCCAGGAGATGTTGTTCATCACAGGGGTCTTGTTCTGTCCCCACTCTGGTGACCTGACTGCCAAAATTCTTGCTGTCCAAGAACACCCAACCAGAGCCCGGGTCTCCAGTCCATGTGGCAGAGGAAGGCTTAATGGTCACTACCTCTACATAAGCGACAGGCTTCCTAGTGGGTCTGGACCAGGTGAGGCTGGGGCTTGCCTGGACCCAGACTCCCAAAGCACAAAGCCAGACCCCCAGGAGCTCACACTGCTCTACACACCTCCCACAGGAAGGTGCAGCAGGAGCACCCTGCCAGGGGCACCTGCCCTCCACAGCAGTTCCAGTGGTTTTCTTTAATCTCCGTTTCCTCCCCAGTTCTGCTGGCCTCAAAGCTCCAGGAATCAGGGAAGTGATAAACACAGGACACCACTGCCCCAGCCAGCCATGGTCCCCAGCACTTCTGCAGAGGTTGTTCTGGAACTCTGGAAATCCCCTTCAGTGACATTCAAGTGTCTAAGTGTCTGGCTGAATCACTGCCCAGGCTGCACCTGCAGGAAGAGGCTGGGAGCAGAGATTGTCAGCAGGAGCAGATGGGACTAGAAATCAGGGATGGAAGCTGGTAAGACAGAGGCTTCAGGTAAAGGGCAGCTCCTTGTAGGGCTGAGGGGTCATAGCCAGCACAGACAAATGAAGGGGAGTTGCAGGAAGCAGTCCAGGGAAGGAGAAGTGGAAGCTGAGAAGGGAAAGCGCAGAAGTGCTGCATGTGGAGTCCATGCTGAGCTGCAGCCAGAAGGAGGGATTCCCCCAACAGCCACTGAGGGGGTGGCATAGATGTGGCTTGTGGCAGGGAACAAGAGGACTGCCTGGGTCACTGTGGGAGTGACAGGGAATTAAAGGACTGTAGCCTAGAAAGGGGGAAATGCCAATTTATCCAGGAAAAAGGCAAAGCCGGAAGCTGGACATATGCGGCTTCCGCCAGCAAGTGGTGCTGCCCCAGTGACAAGGAGGGACATAAACGCTGGGAGGACAACATCTTAACAGAGCTAATGCCTGAGCTGAGCCATCCAGTAGCAAAAGGCTGCTTCATCATGCTGAGCAATGAACAGAGGGAAAAAATGCAAAAAGACATCGGTCCCCTCAAATGTCTAGGTAAGATATCAGAGAAAGGCAGAAGAAGGGCATGCCTGGGACTTGAGCCCCGGAGCTCTCCCACCCCTTGAGCAACATGCCACCATCAGAATGGAGGCACTGGGCATACTCCAGAATCAGCCTGGAACACACAGCCAGTGCTCTGAGAAGTACTGCACCTAACTTCACCTTTCTAAGGTCATTTCCAAGCTCTCTTCACAGTCCTGAAGGAAGAAACCAACTTCCCACTTGGAACAGGTCACAAACCACTCTGTCAAAACAAAAATCAGTCAAGTAGCGCTTTAAGGACAAGGAAAACAATTTAGGAGGCAAACTTTGATGGGACAGACCCACTTCTGCAGACCATAGCCATACCAGAACAGACTCGATATTAAAGGCAAGGAGAACCTAAAATAGTAATCAAGGAGGACAAGTCAGAAAAAAATGATCAAGGTTTGCAAATCACAGAGCAGAGGGGTGGAAGCTGGGGGTGGGGGAGAGGTCAAGAATTAGATTAAGCCAAGTATGCAAATAAGCCCCTTTAGTGAATCAGAAAATCCCCATCCCAGTTCAAACAATGTGTCAATGTGCCGAATTTGAGTAGAAAAGACAGCTCAGCTGTTTCCCTTTGAATAATGGTGGGAATTTTTTTTTTTCAGTAACATGCATACTCTTAAGTCATTAATAGAATGGTCACTCCATTAAAATGTTGACAAACTGGTTTGTGGATCTGGAGTGTTTTGATGCCTGTTGTGTGCCCATTAACCCTTTGTCTAAGGGACTTAGAAGTCTGTCCAATATACAAAACATCTGGGCATTGTTGGCATATGATGGTAAGAGAAATGTAGGGAACACAAAGTCAGGGAGAGCAGCAAACACACTCTGTGGCGGGAGCATCAGGGAGTTCAACTCAAGACTTCTTGCTCCCTGAGCAACACTTGGCCTTGCAAAACTCATCTTTGGAGGAAAAACAAACATCACATATCAGAGTTTTAGACAAAAACAAAACCAACCAACCCCCACCACACAAACGCCAGCTGCACTTGACTTCTCCTTGCCAAAGCCTTCCCCACACTTCCTTCTGCCTGGAGGGAGATTCAGCTGGTGCTGCTGGGCTCAGTCATTCACAGCTCTGCCTGGTCTGTGTGACCCCACTTAGCACAAGTTGAGCTTCCTCCGGTGCCTTATAAGATCCAAACAGCATCAAAGCTGGGCAGCCCCAAGTGTTGGGGCTGGCAGGGAGTCAGGTGTGGGCACATAGCAGAGCTTTATCTGACATTTCAAGGAAAGAAGTAGAAAGAGTAGTGGTACGACTATAGAAAAACAAATGCTCGAGAAATAAGATCATGCGAGAGATGATCAAATACAGCAGAGAAAGTACGTGTCAGGAAATACACCGACTATATAAGATTGCATGGAAGGAAGGAAAGTCCACTGAGGAATGGACAACAACCGTGCTGGTGACAATACACGAGAAAGGCAGTGCACAGAAGGTTTGCCCTAACAAGTCACCTAGGCAAGCTACTGCTGATGATACTGATGGAGAGATTGAGATAAAAAATAAAAGAACATCTAACAGGCCAGCAGGTGGGATTTGGGAAAGATAAAAGGACCATACAGCAAATATAGACGCTAAGATTAATAACAGAGAAAGCTCAATGAAAGAACATCTGCAACTGCTTCATTGATTGGGAAGGAGGCTCTTGAAGAATTCCACCAGAATTTCAAGTTTCTACCCCACCATCAACCTTAGTCTGGACCAGTCCACAAAAGTGATCCACTTCCTGCACACTATCTGCTGTGCAGATAAGCGATGGTCACTTAAATACCACCCTATACTGAAAACCCACAGACCTCTTTGCTTATCTATAGGCCTCCAGATTCCATCCAGAGGAGACTGCATGATCCATTGTAGACAGCAAGGCACTAAGGCACAACCATATTTGCTCTGCTCCATCAGAGACAAACATCTACAAGACCTTTACCAAGCTTTCCTCAAACTACAATAGCCACTGAAGGAAGTGAGGAAACAGATTGACAGAGCCAGACGGGTACCCAGAAGCCACCTGCTGCAAGTGCTCTCACAAGGAAAACAAGAGAACACCACTGGCCATCTCACTAACAGCCACTACTTTAGACCTCTCCAACGCATCATCCATGATCTGCAAACCATCCTGGACAATGACTCTTCACTCTCACAGCCCTGGAGAGGCAGGCCTGTCCTCGCCTACAGACAGCCTGCCAACCTAAAACAAATCCTCACCACCAACTAAAGATCACAACACAGTAACTCTAAACTGGGAACCAAGCCCTGCAACAAACCTTGCTGCCAGTTCTTCTCGCATATCTACACCACGAATATCCTCACAGGACCTAACAGCAACCAGACCAACAGGGGCTCCTTTACCTGCACATCTACTAATATAATATATGCCATCGTGCACCAGCAATACCCCACTGCAGTATTTACTTTGGCCAAACTGGACAGTCTCTATATGAAAAACTAAATGGACAAAAACCACACATCAGAAAGAGTAATGGAAACAAACCTGTGGGAGAGCACTTCAATCTCCCTGGACACTCAGTAACAGATTTGAAAGTTGCAGTTCTACAACAAAGACATTTTAAAAATCAAATCGAGGGAGAAATCTCTGAGCTGCAATTTATTTGCAAATTTAACTCCATCAACCAAGGATTCAAACAGAGACTGGGAGTTGCTGGCTCCTTCCAAAAGCAGCTTCTCTGCCCTGGGTGTTAACAGCTCCACATTAGACTCTGACAAGGGGCCACATCCCCCTGTGTGATCTGACTTGCTTTTTCCTATTTTGATCCAAACTACTGATCATCGGCCATTTCCACCTGGACAGAATAGACCTTGTCAGCTCTGGCCCTCCCTTTTACTGGGACCCCACTCTTTGTGTTAGGAGAATCATACTCACACCAACTGAGCGAGCCAGCCTGCACAGTGACAGCTCACAAGGGCCCTTTCAGAAAGGAGCAAGAGGCAGCTGCAGGGTCCCTGGGGCCTCTGGAATTAGATTGCTACCCCTCCCTCACTGCTCAGAATCCCCACAGCAGGTGGGAGAGAAGATGATCCAAGTGCTCTTTTGTGCCCTTGCCCACAGCTGAGCACAGGCACCTCCAAATGCCCCTGTCCATGGAGAGCTTCCTGGGGAGCAGCCAAGAAGAAGGAAGTGGGGAGGGGTCTGCCATTACCTTGGAAGAAAACTCTGCCCTGGAGAATGTGGGTATCGATCCCACTACTTCTTGCATGCTAAGCAAGCGCTCTACCATTTGAGCTAATTCCCCTCTGGCCAATGAAATGCTCTGCCCCAGCCACCTCATTGTTGAGTCCATATGTCCCTGCAGCTCCCCTGACTCCTTTCCGAAGATGACACTTGTAAAACCAGTTCCAATCAGCTGGCTGGCCAAGCTGTGTCGACAGTGGTGATAATAACGTCACGGTGACAGTTCCAAGATCTAGGTGAGCCCTTGGGGCCTCTTGACTAAGTGGCCTGGCTGCTGTGGATGGGGAGGTTCCATCACGCAAAGGGAGCTGTGCAGGTCCAGCCTTGTGGGAGGGCTCTATGGGAATCCCTGCCTGCATCACAATGCCACTGCCTGGGGCTGCTGGTGGTGCTTTCTAACAGTTCTGGCTAGAAAACACACCCAGATGGGGCACTCCAAAAACAGCTCTAGAAATAAATCACACACGTGGCCAGTAATTAGAAGCATAAAAATATGCCCCAGAGCCCCAATGTGAACCCCTCCTCCCACAGACACTGACTGTCCATGATCTCCTCTGCAGCTGCTCTCAGAAATGAAGCATCTGCCAAAGCACCACATGCTCCAGACCTCTGCAGCTCACAGAGCCACCCCTGTTGTGTGTATGTCACCTGCCCATCAAGATCAGTGAAACTCTGAATCCAGGGAAGCGACACAGGCAGAGTAACCTGTTCAGAGGACACCAGGCAGTGCAGAGCCAGGCTGCCAGGCACCAGCACCCTGAGGCAGTGATAGTGTGACACAGGCTGTGATGCCCATAGACCCCTCCCACAAGGCTGGCAATGCACAGCTCCCTGCGGGTGGGACAGCAGACAGAGCAGCTGCTGCTCCAAGGCCATGTGCTGTGAGTGAGCTGGGAGCAGCTGAGCTCAGGAGCAGGCAGCAGACTGGGGTCCCTCCAACGGAAGCACATTGCAGCAGGGGCTGATGTTGTTACCCATCTGCCAGGGAACATGGGCCATGTTAATGTCATACTCAGGGGAAGAGAGGGAGGGGATAGGCAGGGTCTGAGGGGACACCTGGCAGGGCCTAGGACAGCAGGTGAGGGGCAGCAGGGTCTGAGGGAATTCCTAGCCAAGGCTCAGGGCAGTGGGGAAAGGGAGACAGAATCTGAGAGGGGGATTCCAGGTTGGGGTTCAGGGTGGTGGGGGAGGGGCTGTGGTGATGCCTGGGTGGGATGTTGAGCAGAGGGGGAGGGACAACAATCTCACTCCAGGAACCACACTGTACCTACAGCTGCCTGTTGCTCTTTTCTGAAAGGGCCCTTGTGAGCTGTTTCTCTGTAGCTTGGATAGTTTAGGTGGGTTCCGCACGGTTCTCACAAAACCAAGGGGTCGAGCCCTTGCTAGCCAGTAGACAAGTGCAGGGTGTTCCTCTGTTACCCTTTGCTGGACTGCTATAGGCAGCAATGTCCAAAGACATGAAGGAAGCTGAGTGGCTTCTGGAGACCTGACCAGAGTCTTGCTCAGGAGGCTTCACTCTGCTTTGCTGGGAGGAGCCCTGACCTTTATTCCCTTTACTCCATTACCCTTCCTAATGCCTGTTCACTGGAGTGCTAAAGAGTGGGGTGCTGGGATACTGATGACCTGACCTGCAGGGCTTGTTATCTTCTGAGCAGCTGCTGCTGTGCCTGTCACAGCCCTGGATTTATTAGGAGGTTCTACACAACAAAGTTATTTCAAAATAACTATCGCAGCCTCTGCACAAGGCAACCGCTGCTTTGAAATAATTGAGAAATAAATAGGGGACGGCTTATTTGGAAATAAGCAAACCTCCTTGTATAAGTACAAGTACAAGTAACAGCAGCTATTTGGAAACAGGGGCTGCTAACACAGGGGCTAGAGCCTAATTTGAAATAAGCCATAGTGTGTCCATTGGCTGCATCTGAAATTAGCTTCCTGTGTGTAGATGTGGTATTAGGAAATCTTGGTCTTGCCACTCACTGGTGCTGCAGGTCTCCCAAACACTTCATGCACCCACAGTTATATTGGCACAACACATTAAGGCTGACACAATTTAGCACTGACGAGGGCAGAACCTTAACCTGGTGTTTTTCCTGTCTCTGTTTTGTCCCCCACCAGCTGGATCAGACTCTGACCCTCCCCACACAGACGCTGCCGTCCAGCACAGTTAGTCATGGGAAAGGAGAATGGGCCAAAGAGGATCCTCCTTGTGCTCACGTTCCTCACCATGAATTCTCTCCCCAGCCGCCGGGGCAGAGCTCTCAAGAAGGAGACTCCCTGAGGCAAAGCCCTGGGGGGTCTCTGAGATGGCCCCGGCCCTGCAGCCTGTCCCACCTGGCCATTGTGCTGGACTGTCTGTGAGGTCACCACCTCCCCACCTCCTTTAGCCAATCATCTGAGGTTCTTCCAAAGGCCCTTGTGATGTCACAGACACACCCACCAGTGCCCTGCAGGGCTCATGTCCTGCCCCTGGCAGCCCCCTCTGCAAACGCACCCCAAGGGTCTGCAACACAAAAGGCACATAAAAACCACAAAACCCCTAACTCCTCCCATCCTCAGTGTCCTGTGGGATCCTGGCACTGGGGCAGGTGGGGAGAGAGGAGGGGAGACTGGTGGACTCTGACCTGTACACTGCAGAGGGCACAATATGTGAAAGGAGAATTTTAACTCCTCCTGTCCTCAATGTCCTCTGGGCAGCAACTCCAGCTTCCCTCCGGCACAATGTCTGCGCTGGGGAATGGGAAGGTGGTGTTGTGGACAGTCCAACCGTGTGGGTTGGCCCCACAAAGACACATTTCTTTAAAGTGGTACAGGGCTGTTTTTTGGTTTAAGACACAGACTAACACAGTTACCTCCCTATCAGGAAGCAGTAACATAACAAGGAGACTATTGCGGCTTCGCAGGCTAACATACCTGACTAATAAACAGGAGTTCATCAATCAGCTCCCAGTGGTGCCCTGTTGTATGTCCTCCCTTGGCAATGTCTCTCCCTGCTGGGGAAGGTAAAGGCTGATGGAAAAGGAGCGTTGGAAAGAATCTAGTCACAGCCTGGAGCTCAGGAAAAGGCAGGTGTGATGGGTGTGGGGAAGGTGCTGCTGTGGCTGCCAGAAGACAGTCTGTGTCTCACAGCTTTGTGGTTCTGGGGGCTGCCTGTGCCAGCCAGCTCCTCCAGCTCGTTTGTAACACAGACACAATTCCCTGTCGGCAGGAGCTCTGTTCTGCCCTGTCTGAGGGAGCAGCTCCTGCCCCAGCCCTGCCGCTGCACAGACACCCCCCAGCCCTGTCCCTGCACACACTAAGAACATAAGAACATAAGAATGGCCATACTGGTGCAGACCAAAGGTCCATCCAGCCCAGCATCCCATCTGCCGACGGTGGCCAATGCCAGGTGCCCCAGAGAAGGAGAACAGAAGACAATGATCAAGTGATTTATCTCCTGCCATCCATCTCCTGCCCTTGTACTGAAGGCTGGGGCACCATACTTTATCCCTGGCTAATAGCCATTTATGGACCTAACCTGCAAAAATTTATCAAGCTCTTTTTTAAACCCTAATAGAGTCCTGGCCTTCACAGCCTCCTCGGGCAAGGAGTTCCACAGGTTGACTGTGCGCTGTGTGAAGAAAAATTTCCTTTTATTAGTTTTGAACCTACTACCCATCAATTTCATTTGGTGTCCCCTAGTTCTTGTATTATGGGAAAAGGTAAATAATTTTTCTATATTCACTTTCTCCACACCATTCATGATTTTATATACCTCTATCATATCTCCCCTCAATCGCCTTTTTTCCAAACTGAAAAGTCCCAGTCTCTCTAGCCTCTCCCCATATGGGACCCATTCCAAGCCCCTAATCATCTTAGTCGCCCTTTTCTGAACCTTTTCTAATGCCAATATATCTTTTTTGAGGTGAGGAGACCACATCTGCACGCAGTACTCAAGATGTGGGCGTACCATAGTTTTATATAGGGGAAGTATGATATCTTTTGTCTTATTATCGATCCCTTTTTTAATAATTCCTAACATCCTATTTGCCTTACTAACTGCCGCTGCACACTGCGTGGATGTCTTCAGAGAACTATCCACTATAACTCCAAGATCCCTTTCCTGATCTGTCGTAGCTAAATTTGACCCCATCATGTAGTACGTGTAATTTGGGTTATTTCTTCCAACATGCATCACCTTACACTTACCCACATTAAATTTCATTTGCCATTT
This sequence comes from Carettochelys insculpta, assembly GCF_033958435.1. Lineage (NCBI taxonomy): Eukaryota > Metazoa > Chordata > Testudines > Carettochelyidae > Carettochelys > Carettochelys insculpta. The sequence goes on from NW_027439072.1 coordinate 1,068,365, forward strand.
TGCTGCCCAATCACTCAGTGTGTGACAGGGAGCGTCTCACTCCCAGGCACACCCAGCTCTGCCCCCTCCCTAGTGGTAATTCACCTCTCACCCCAGCTGTCCCCAGTGCTGACCTGACGCACCTGAGATCCCTCTTGTAGCTTCCTTCTGCTTCCTCACCAACATTTCCTAACCTTGCTGGGAAGCAAAACTCCTGCAGTGGACATGAATTGTGCAGGTGGGAGACGTTCTGACACAGCCCCTGGGCAGGGCCCAAGGTTTCAGCTGGTGACTGTGCAGTGCAGAGGGAGGGGGAGGCCGGGTGCCAGGGGAGAGGCGGGAGGTGTGAAGGGGAACCCGGGCAGGGCTTGTGGCTGAGGGAGGAGGGGAAGAGGGCAGTGGGGGGGGTTGGCAGGGTCTGAGGGGACAAGGGGATCAGGGCACTGGGGAGGGGTGGGAGAGGCAGGATCTGAGGGACCCACTGCAGGGCCCAGGACAGCTGGCAAGGGGCAGCTGGGGCTGGGGGAACTCCAAGCTGGGCTCAGAGCAGTGGGGGATGGGTGAGAGAGTCTGAAAGGGGAGGTCAGGCTGGTGGGGGAGGGGAGTAAATCTCTGTCCAGTGGCCCTGCAGCTGCCTGTTGCTCATTTCCAAAAAGGCCCCGTGTGAGACCCTTTGCAACTGGCCGCTTAGCTCGGTTGGTGAGAGCGTGGTGCTAATAACGCCAAGGTCATGGGTTCAAACCCCGTCCTGGCCATGGGTAGGTCTTTTCCGCTTTCCTTCTTGTGGTGGCTCTGGACACAAGCCCAAAAGAGCTGAAGGAACCAGGCTGAGAGGCTGGCAGGGAGCAAGTCAGAATCACCACCCCAGGCTAAGGGAAGGGCTGCAGAGTGGGCCTGGGGGAGGTGAGGATCCCCAGATTCCCAACTCTGCAACACACCTCCCACAGGAGGGAGCAGCAGGAGCCCTCTGCCAAGGGCACCAGCCCCTAACAGCAGCTCCATTGGCTTTCTCTGCTCCCCATCTCCCCTCACAGGACTTCTGGCCTCACAGGCTCCCTCCCTGGACACCTGCTACTGCAGCACCACAGGCCCAGGTAACGCACCAGTGGTGCCAGTCCCTGCCTGCCCTGCTCCTCTTCCTGCCTGAGTTCTGCTTCTTCACTCAGGTCCCCCAGCTGCTGCTCTGGTGGGCTGAGGGCTGGGGAAGGCACAGGAAGGGCCCTTGGGGTTGGGGTGCAGAAGCACAAGGAGCAGGCCCTGTAGGAAGTCCATGATGAGCAGCTTTGGCCACGGGAGCTCAGGAGAGGGGCAGAGAGGTACAGGTGACAGGATGGGTGGGGGGGTCTCTGCAGAGGTGGGGTTGGCTGGGAGTCCTTGGGGAACGGGGAGAGGCCTGTGGGGAGGGGAGGAGAGAGCAGCAGGCAGCTGGCAGCAGAGCTCAGGGGAAGAGGCAGAGCTGGGATTGGAAGAGGTGAAATGGGAGGAGGAGCACAGGTGGCCTAAGAGGGAGAAGGCCAAGCAAACCAGATCCCCTCCCACTCCTCGGGACCTTCCAGCACTGGCACCAGCCTCCCCAGTGCAGCTGTCACAGGCCACAGTGGACATTCTGGTGCTTTACATGATGCTGACAGGCCCTGACCAGAGAGGTGCAGAGTTATTTCAGAATAGTTTATTCCAGAATTATTCCTCCAAAATAATCTAGTTCACAATAACGCCTTCACGCCACAAGGCAGCCCCAGAATAAAGAAAACATATTTCAAAATGGCTCCTCCATGCACAGCAGAGCCTGTCTGTGAATAGAGACCCTGGAGGCCATGCTGGGGATGTCACTGCACAGCAGAGTAGTTTTGGAATACGCTGTTCTTGAATAACTTATTTTTGAATAGCCCCAATTACCTGCCTATACAGCCCAATTCCAAAATCTCTGTTTTGGAATTGGCACCGTTGGAGGAGAATGAGGTTTACAGCCTTGCAAAAAGCTGTCTGTTATTTCTATATTATTTCAGTGACCTGCCCGGCTCTCTCAGGGTTAGGACCTTATTTGGAGGTTTCAGGGTTTGAGTCCCAGGCTGGGAAAGCTGCATTCACCTTGCCTTGTGCATCAGGAACCCAAGAACCCTGCCCATGCCTGGGGCCATGTGCTGGGTCCCAGACTGTCAGGTGAAACCTGATACAGTTAAAGAAAGCACCATCCTGGCCTTCTGCAGCCTGCTGTGATCGAACAGGGGTTCGTACTCTGCATTGTGGCTGCAGCAACCTGGTTTCAAATGCAGGTCACAGCAGTAACAGTCCAGTATTTGAGTCGTGCTGCTTTTATTTCACCAGGAGGATGGTGAAATACTGCAATGCTTTACCTAGACAGGTGTTGCAATCTTCATCCCTAGAGGTTTTCCAGTCCTGGCTTGAACAGACCCTGGCTGGGATGATTTAGTTGGGGCGCTGTGCTGCTTCCCTCTCTGAGCCAATGCGAGAGAGAAAGTGAGGTGACTCATGATGCCTGCTGGATCTCGGTCTTTCGCTGAGCTGGCTGGAGGGGTTGGGGCAATTGGTTGGTGCTGAAGAACTAGGCGGTGTGCCCAGAGATCCCTAGAGGGCTCATGCTGGTGTGATCTGGTGAGACTGCCCATGTAGCTCAGCAAAACTCTGGGTCCAGGGAGGTGACCCAGCCAGCAGCAGCTGTCCAGAGGACACCAGGCACTGCAAAGCCAGGCTGCCAGACCCCAGCAGCACCAGGCAGTGGCATTGTGATGCAGGCAGTGATGCCCATAGAGCCCTCCCACAAGGCTGGGCTGCCTCTGGTGAGAGAACGTGGTGATGCACATGTGACCCATGCACCTGACAGGGAGACACCCCTGGAGGGGACAGGGGGGAGTTGTGTCTGCATCACTTTTGGTGGGCAGGTTTAGCAGGCAGAATGTTCTGGAGTTGGGGTGACTCCTGTGGGCTCTGTGTCTGTGGGCAGGAGAGCAGACAGGGCAGCTGCTGATCCAAGGCCATGTGCTCTGGGTGAGCTGGGAGCAGCTGAGCTCAGGAGCAGGCAGCAGACTGGGGTCCCTCCATCAGAAGCACGTTGCAGAATGTGGAGATGGTGTTACCCTCTGCCAGGGAACATGGGCCGTGTGCCCTGCTCACGGCTGAAGAGGGAGGGGATAGGCAGGGTCTGAGGTGAAACCTAGCAGGAGGCTTCACTCTGCTTTGCTGGGAGGGTCTCTGCCCTTTATTCCCTTCACTCCATTCCCATTCCTAATACCCCTTCACTGCGGTGCTGATGAGTGACCGCCTGACCTGCAGTGCTGGGTGTCTTCTGAGCAGCTGCTGCTCTGCCTGTCTTGTTTTGAACTACATATTCAGCACCTCGTTACCATGCGGGCGGCCATGGCACTTCGAAAATGATGCAGCTCGCTGCTGTGCGGCTCGTCCAGACGGGGCTCCTTTTCCAAAGGACCCCGGCTCCTTCGAAGTCCCCTGATTCCTATCTGCTCATATGCTCAAGTTTTATGAAGGGGTGAGTGTAGACAAGTCTGAAGTGATGTGTCAGGGCCTGCAAAGACTGGGAAGACCTGTAAGTGGGGCTTTTGAAGGGGGTATGGAGAATGTTTTGGGTGGGTGGATTGGCTCTTTCCAGTATAGGACGTCTGAGCCTGAGAGGCAAAGGGCACTGCTCCATCTGCTTGAGCTGGGACACTTACTGGAGGCTTGGTTGTGAACTCTGGGTGTGGTATTTTCCCAAGCTTATGCCATATGACTTTTCTGCCTCGTTCATGAAAAGCTCATTTTCTACACTCAGACTCTGTGCTTGTGAGTGGGGAAGCATTGCCCCTGCGAGGCACCCAGGGCTGTGCGAATTTCCCAGGCTCCTGGGTGGGGGCTTGAGCCAGTTCTATGTGAAATGAATGAAAAGGGACCCCTAGATGTTGAAGAAGGTCCTGGATGCTGCTGTTTCATTCAGATGAAAGGCTTACACTACACAGCTGTAGACCCTCTTATCAGACTGAGCTCCTTCATGAGTCCCTCAGTAAATCAAAGGGGTGACTATCCTCCAGTCTCTTTCATAGAGTACTAGAAGTGGAAGGGACCTCACGAGGTCAACAAGCCCAGTTCCCTGCATGTTTCATTGCATAGACTCCCCAAACATCAATCAAAACTGCAGCAGCTTCAATGAAACATTAAAAAGCATTTATTCCCCACAAAAAGATCAGTTGCATGTGTTTCGAGGTGGTATTGGTGCAGGAGTCCAGAACTGTTACAAGAGAAAGAAAAGAGAAATTCCAGTCTAATTCCTAAATGTGCTCATGCTGAGCCAGATTGGAAGGTTTCCCTTCCCCATAACTTCGAGCAGTTTGTGCTTCCTGGGATGCTTTTCCAATTAGGCCACGTCAAAGGCTTCTTTGTCTTTCCAACATTGTTGCTGCCTTCAGTGTAGGTACAGGAGGAGAGGAGAAATGATCCTGTCAATGTCCCTTACTTTACACGCTCCTCTGGGTGCCAGAAAGATCCTCAGTGTGTCTCAGAGCCAGGTACCTGAGGGCAAACAGGCCAATGAGCAGCTGCCTTTCATGGCAATTGTGAACCTGTTGCCGACATGTCCCTTCCTGGTGAATGGCCAGGGATGGTAACTTAACATCTAGCTGGGGGCGGGTCACTCCTTTCTTGCTACTGCAGAGTTAGTCCCTGGGCGTTTCTCAGATTCACAGCAAAGAAAGAACAAACACAAAGAAAGAGCAATTTTTTTGTCTTCCAAGGTAAGAAAGGTACATTTTTGAGAGAATTTTATCCCTCATTGTTTCTACTTATTTATATACTCCAGTGGCCTAATGGATAAGGCATTGGCCTTCTAAACCAAAGATTGTGGGTTCAAATCCCATCTGGGGTGAAGCCCTTTTTTTCTCCTGTCAGTCTCAAGGTAAAGGATGATGTGAGCTTACAAAACCAGACAGGGTCACTTGAGCAGTTCTGTGGCAGGGGTGCTTTCTGAAGAGCATGAGGTTCCATTTACGCAAATGAGTTGTGGCATGTTCATATCACTACCGCATTCAAATCTGTGATGGGGTTAAGGCTTCCTGAAGCTCTGCAGGCAGGAGTGACTCTTACTCAGCAGGAGAAGAGCACATTTATGAGCTGACAGGACACAGCATCTTACAGAAGAGTCAGTACAGCAGGCAGAGACAGCCAGTCCAATCCATGCTGGGGAGAGGAGGCCCTGAGGGCCCCCAGAGCTGGGTCCTTGCCCCCTCCTTTGTCTCTCTCCCTTCCAGCCCAGACTTAACTGCTTCCCAACTCCCACTTTCAATTTAAACTCCTTGGGCTCCACCTCCCCCTTTGTCTGCAGTTCAAAGGTGTTACCTGGTCAGCAGGTTACCCTCAACAGGAGCCCCACACCCTCTCTGAGCCACTCACACACACACACATGCCCCTCCACATCACAGTATCTTCTGAAGTGGCACACTCCTATAGCCCCTGCAAAAGAGAGGCTAGTGTGGCCACATCCTGCGGGTATCAGACAGAAGTTGGGCTGTGGAGAAGGAGAAAGGGGTTGCTTGAGAAGAAGCAGATCATGAAAATAGGACACTGTGGGAAAGGAAGAGACTCAAAGCTGTGGGTACCCAAGAGACTCTTGTTACTACCTGCCTTCAGCCTGAGGAGACTGATGGAGTGAGCTCTCTCCCGCTGGCAGCACAAGCACTCTCCTCTTCCTGCCCTGGGCTTTGCCGTTCCTCTGTACGCAAGTGACAGACACTCTCTTTTGAGTCATTGATCTTCAGGCCCCTGTAGGACAAACCCGGCTTCCCCAGCTCCTTTTCCTCCCCATGTCCAGAGTGCTTTTACAAATGGAGTTTAATTAAACTTTCTCTCTCTGGAACAAAAAAGCAGTAAAGTAGCACTTTAAAGACTAACAAAATAATTTATTAGGTGAGCTTTTGTGGGAGAGACCCACTTCTACAGACCAGAGCCATAGCAGAACTCACTCAATATTTAAGGCACGAAGAACCAAAAATAGTCATCAAGGTTGACAAATCAGAAAAAAATTATTATCAAGGTCAGCAAATCAGAGAGTAATGGGAGCGTGGGAGTCAAGAGTTACATGAAGCCAAAGATACAAAAGAGCCCCTATAGTATCTCAGAAAATTTGCATCCCAGTTCAAACCACATGTTAATGTGTCGAATTTGAATACAAAAGAGTTCAGCAGTCTCGTTTTCCAAAGCAGACTGAAAATTTTTCTTCAAGATGCAAACTCTTAAGTCATTAACAGACTGGCCCACTCCATTAAAATGTACACTAACTGGTTTGTGAATCAGGAATGTTTTGATGTCTGTTTTGTTCCCCTTAACTCTTTGTCTGAGAGAGTTTGAAGTTGTCAACTTTGATTGCTGTTTTTGGTTCCCTATGCCTGAAATATTGAGTCTGTTCCAGTCTGGCTGTGGTCTCAAGAAGTGGGTCTGTCCCATGAAAGCTCACCTGATAAATTATTTTGTTAATCTTTCAAGTTCTACTTCACTGCTTTTTTGTTTGGATAGTATACAGACTAGCAAGGCTTTCTCTCTGTTACTTTCTCTCTCCAGGTGCACCCTACAGCTGCCTCCCACAGACCTGGCTTCTCCCACCCACAGAGCTACCGCTGCTAAGGGACGCAGGTGATTTGTGCATGAAGGGCACCTTTCTCCCATCTGCCTGGAACCTCAGCAGTGATTACAAAGAAGAAGGGGAGAACCTAGTGACGTATACCATGTTATCCAACAGGTATTGCTGGGTTTGCGTTCAGTGTCAGTAACTCCTCTCTGGGTCATTCCATACAAGCCCCCTCCTTCCAATGGGGCGTGCTAAGCAGGCATGCTGGAGGAGGCTAATGAGGTGCTGTGATGCATATGTAGCACTTCATAATCGTAATGGCCACCTTGGGAACTTCAAAGCTGCTGACTTTGAAGCACTGACAGGCAGGGTAGCAGCAGTCAGAAGCCCGGGGGTGAGGGCCAGGCACACCCCGCACACCCCTCACCAGTGCTCTCTCATGTCCTTCCCCTGCAGGTCGTCCATGCAATCAATGCCCTGCTCCTCCAGAGGCTTGTGCGGCTTGGGAACCTGGATGCTGCCATCGCGGGGTTTGCCAGCCTGGCCTCCCAAACTGTTTTGGGGCTCCCAGGCAGAGGAGTTAGCTCAAGTGGCAGAGTGCTCAAACCCTTGTCCTTGTGTAAGTGAATAGCTCAAATTCAGAGCTCCTCCTTTCCTGGCTATGTGAAGATCATTTATAGGTCCAGGGCACAAATGGAGCTGATGTGGAAAGACAAAACACGACAGAGTGCTGAGGAGGACAGAGAGCTGGCGAAGGGTTGTTTTCTGCCCTCTCGGGGCATGTGGGGATCGAACTGAAGAGAAGAAAATCCTCTTCTGCTCTCTGAGGGTGACAGAGATACCAATTTTTCCCCTCTAGAACTGAGGACAAGAAGAGACTTTTCCTGCCTAAGGCCAGGAGCTCAAAGAGACACAACAAGAGAGAGAGAGAGAGCAGAGTCTTGGCTGGGCATCTCCTGGGATAAGGATTGGAGCTAGTTCAAATAGCTATTTTGAAACAGGAGCTTCAAAACCAGCTCCATTTTTTGTAGATGTTGAATGTCAAAATAGCAGAGCAGAATTTCAAACTCCACGTTGTGTGCAGCTGAGCTACATCGGAATCAACAACTCTGGAATCCCTCTTCTGGAACCACTTATTCAGGAACAACACTGCTGTGCAAACACAGCCTTTGCAACCCTTTGCCGTAGCCACGGGTGGCCACAGGGATGTTTTGGCCTCTGGAATAAGATTGGTGAGTCAGAAATTATGCTCAGACACAGGGGAATTTGCTGAATTGGTAGAGCGCTCACTAAGCATGCGAGAGGCTTTGGGATAAATGCCCACGTTCTCCAACAGAAGTGGGGTCTTTTTTCCTTCTTTTCCAAGGCAGTGTCAAGCCAGGAGCGAAGCTTCTCCAGTGCCCCCTTCCATTTCCTACATTTTGCCCCCTGCAAAGAAACAGCCCATTTGGGTTCGAAAGCTGCTGGACCCCGGCCTCCTTGGCCTTAAACATTTCCGTTTAAAACAAAGGTTAACCTGGGTCATGGGCTATGATTACCTAATCTTTCAGATGTCGCCAGTTCCCCATTTCTAGGGAGCTTCCAGCACTGACCACAGTCTCCCCACTACAGCAGTCACAGGACACCTGTCCTCTGGGTCTTCACTGGCCAAGGCCTTTCCCCAACCAATGTGGACGATGAAGGCACTGTGTTTGCCATGGCAGTCTGAGCACTGGAGTAGGTCTGTTTTCTTCCGGAGGTGGGGGACAGTTTCTTACACCCCTGAGTGACACCACCTAATTCTTGAGCACAGACCTATGCCAAGAGTCACCCCCCTTGGGAGTTAAACTTCCCCAGCTCCTCTGTCTGACAGGATCGAAACTCCAGCAGAGCGAAGCAGGCCCAGGTGGGGCTGGTGGGAGTCAGGTGTGGGCAGACAGGAGAGCTTGCCTAAATGCAGGCATCATGGCTTAGCTGGTTAAAGCACCTGCCTTTAAAGCCAGGGGATCCTGGGTTCAACTCCCAGTGGTGCCTTCATGGGGTCACCTGTTTGTGGACAAGATGTGGCCTTGTGCATGTTAGCTATGACCCCCCAAAATACATATTGATGATTTCCTTTATGTGGGGAGGGCTGCTAAAAGCTCAGTGCTCCTGGCTCCTCTGTGTGGAATGGCAGAGCCTCATCAGCATTTCCCTTTCAAAAGTGAAGCCATGGCCCAAGTAAATAGCTCTTATGGGAACCTTTTGAGAGACATTTCAGTGTGCTGAGAATTACTTTTTTTGAAGCAAGTGTGAAGAGAGAGAAGAAAACTGGAGTTTAAACATTTGTATGTTCTGTAGTTGTTAAAAGAATTCTAGTGTTCTGTTACGCACACACACATTTCTTTGTTATCAGCTGTTGCAAATGTTTCAGCTGGAGCCTGGCTCTGTTTTTCTATTTTTTTCCCCACAGCTATGTCTGCACTAGAGAGCTCTTTTGTCAAAAAAGCCGCAGCTCTTTCAAAAAGTCCTGTGGAGCATCTACACAGGAAGGCTGTGGCTCCACTGCCCAGCCCTTTTGGAAGTGGCATGGAAATGTGGCCAACAGGAAATGCAAATGAGGTGCAGTCTTAAATATTGCATGTGTCATTTGCATAACCACTTGGGACTTCAATTCTGTCTCACTTTCTCTTATGCCCCTGAGGGCTCATCTCTTTCTGCTGTAACCTCTCTCTCTGACAAGCCCAACACCCATGTGACAGAAGAAGTTGAACCAGACCCTGTTGTCCAGGAGGGGAGCCCAGCAGATGCATTGCTGCTGTTGCACAGAAGCTCTCTCCTGGCATGTACTTGAAGGGTTTTCCCTCACTGATTTCACTGGCTGGGAACCACAGAACTATCTTTGCCCCTCCTCCAACCGAAGCTGTGCCAGGCAAGTGCCCCTGCCCTATCCCACGTGTTCCCTCCCAGCCACAGCCTGCTCCTGAACCTGCCTCCCATCAGCTCCCTACCTCACAGACAGGCCTGGCAGAGAAGGGGCCAATCCAGCTGGAGCTGCTGTGCTAACAGAGCAGCTGGAAAGGAGCAGAGCGTGTCAGGAGGAGACACAAAGGCTGCAGACCCTGCCCATGGCCCTGGTCTGTACCCACCCAGCAGGGACACATGCACAGAGCTGGGGCAGGGCCCAGCCCCAGAGTAGAGAATGGTCATGGCCGGGCTGTGCTGCTCCCAGGCCAGGGCACCACAGGGCCCTGCTCACCCCAGGAAGCAGCACTGCAGGGGACAGGAGTGAGCGTAGCCCTGTTGGGCCAAACCTGCACATCCTGTGTCCCCGGCCAGACTTCCTGGCAGGGCTGAAGTTGGGACATATGAAAAAGTTCCAGGCACGTTGGGTGAGGTGCCGAGTGGTGAAGGGGATGGACGGCTAATCCATTGTGCTCTGCAGGGTTTGAATCCCATCCTCGCTGAGCCTTTATAGGCACCATCCTGCTGAGCTTTGTTGAGTTCCAGTCCTATTGTGTGATGCTTCTTCTAGCACAGCTGAGCCGGCTGCCACCCAGCGCCTGTGCTGGGCAGACTCCAAGCACAGTTCAACTCTGTGAGGCCGAGCTGAGCTCTGGCTCCCGGGGATGAGATAATCTCATTTGCCTGACAGGGCCCAGCCCACCTCCAGTGTCAGACCAACAGTGCCACACTCACCTCAGTCCCCTGCAGCCAGAGTGCAGTGGTGCAGTGCCCCAGCCAGACATGGGGTCAAGGTGGGGGCAGCCCTGGCTCAGCTGCAGCCAGTGTCATGGGCAGCTGCCTCTGAGGAAGGGTGTTTTCCCCAGGCTGTATCAGGTGCTCTGGTCTCTCCCAGCTCCTGGGCTGGGCAGTGCACAGCTGGGAAAAGAGCAGATACTTGCCAGAGGGGAATGAATATTTCATTGCCCCGACTGCAAGAGATTCTTCCACAACACCAGCTAGAGGCCCTAAGGCAGGTCTCCATTCGACTGTGCCACCCTGGGCAAGACTTGAGTTCTTTTGTACTTCTCCAAAGCTGGGGAATGCCTCTTTGGGACATATCTCCTGCCCCACAGCTAAAAGAAGCCCCACTGTGAAGAGGCCCCACTTGGGGATTGCCCAATTTTGTACCACCTTGTGATGCTGGCCTCAGCATGCCTGCTGCTTTGAGGGGGGTGGGTTTGGTGGCGGGGAGAAGCCAGGCGGTGGGTGGAGGTTCTTTATGGAAGTCCTCTGGCCACATGTGTTCATGGTCCTCTCTTCTTCTTAAGCTGTGCTGAGGTGCTCTGTGGCATTAGAGCCATCCCATGGATGTGTCAGTACCAGCAGCTGCACCTCCAGGTGTCCGAAGGAGCACAGGTGAGCTGGGCTGCTGCCCGTAGCCTTCACGCCCCCAGAGAATGGGTCCATGTCTGGGAGGCCCTATGGGAGTACTTTGATTGGGGGATCAAGGGAGTACCACCCAGGTGCACACCCTGCACACTCCCACCACCACCTGCAAACCTCCCCCACCACCACTCACTCACTGCCTCCATCACCCGCACTCCAGCCCCACCACACACACACACACACACACACACACACATTGCCCCCACCACCAGCTCACTGGCCCCACACGTAACTCATGGGGGATGTGTGAAAAATGAAACTGATTCCTTGTTAAACAACCTAAATTCTCGCCTCTGAGCATGGAACATAACAACCACCATCAGAACTAACTATGTACAATGGGGGGAGATAACTATATACGCTAACTATTTACTAATGGGGGACATGGGGCTGGCCGAGGGTGAGGGTGCTGGTGGCTGTGGCCTTATCCATGGGCTGCGGTGTGCCCGGGCCCTGGCACGTGGGGGTCATGCCCTGGGGGTGTGGGCCCTGTGGGGGATGTGCCTGACAGTCCACTGCCATGGTCTGGGAATGGCCATCGGGCAGATGTCTGGCTGGAGCTGCAGGAGGGGATGTCCAGCAGAAGCTCAACCTCCGTACTGGATCACTTGCATGGTGGGGCGGATGGTCCCTGCTCTGGCGCTGGAGGTGTGGGGCTGGGCTCTGGTCCAGACTCAGGCTTCACATCCTGCTGGGGCTCCTCGGTGTTAGCCGATGGCCAAGGATGTTTGGTGAGGTGCCAGCTATGCACGTTTTATACCATCCGTGACTTTAACCGCTAGGATGCACTGTCCCTTCGCGGCGGGCAGCCCGGGCTAGGCTGACGGATGCCCCAAGGTCCTAAACACCCGTGACTTTAACTGCTAGAGCTCAGAGCCCCTTCGCAGTGGGCAGTCAACACTGACTGACAGGTGCCCCAATGGCAGCACTAAGAGCCTTTCCACACCCGTGACTTTAACTGCTAGAGCTCAGAGCCCCTTCGCAGTGGGCAGTCAGGATTGACTGACAGGCGCCCCAAGAGTTTGCCCCGTGGAGGCGGCACAACTCAACGCTAGGCTCTTAGTACTCTCACCTAATGGCCAGGCTTTATAGCCAAAACGGCTGAGGTTCTTTAATTGTGTTGGCTGCTTTACAGTAAACCAGAGAAACAAGTCAGGCTTATGTACAAATGGTTACCAAAATTTATGAAACTAGATTCTAATCATGTGGTTACAAAATTGCTAGTGCCTACTTGTTTAAATGTATAGATGTTAAACACACAAACAAGTTACAAAACTGAAGCCACAATCCCAAAGAAAGAAAACAAAGTATAGAGCCTATTTCAAAATATGTGTACACTACAGATAGGAGATCAGGTGTGGGTGCTTCTTACCCTCCTTGCATCTCTCGATTCCAGCGGTGCCAAGCCAGGATCGGTCACTCAATTCCGCGGAAAGACGAATAAGGGACAAGGCTCAGGGACCCTTTTATCTGCAGAAGCCTTGGGAGGCTGTCACTTATCTGGCCAGGAGATAGATAGTGAAAAGCACTCAAAAATCATGGTGCTGTAGGTCCCATACTTATACCTCTGAACTCCTTTATTCTCTTTCTCCTTTCTTATGCCAAATTGGGGCTGGTCTGTCTGGGCGACACCAGCTCTAGCAAGAATAGTTTACACTTGCAAGGGAGAGAAACAATAAGTTTCGACTACTGGACATTTCTTTTATTAGGGTAAATATTTTCCCACCTAGGATGTTGGTCTGTGTGCATCACATTATTTAGTAGGGGCTAAGAGCCAGGTCTGTCACAGCTTCTCTGTCTGCTGTGAGCCTAATCATTGTATATGTTCCCAGAGGCACATTGTAGCAGCACACCTGTGCTTTCTCACAGCTTCAAAGGCTGTGCTGGAATTTATGTTAAGTGCCCTGTTGTTTTGGCTCCCTTGTGTTCCCAGCAATGCTGGTCTGAGAGGGGGCTGGGTGCCTGGCTACACTCGGCCATGGTGTCAAGGAAGACCAGGAGAGAGTAGGTGTCCCTGGGGCCCAGGATGGCTTTGAGGTCCCGGTAATAGGGGCAAAAGGTGGGGACAGCCCCCAGACCAGATGGGCAAGTCCTGAAGACAGGTGTAACCCTGCTGCAGCTCCTTGACCTTACTCCTGATATGGTGAGGTGGGTGGGAAGGGTGACCCCAGGGGGTCAGGCCCTTGGCCAGCTGGGTGAACACTTCTGCATTCCATTGTTTGCTTCCCATTACGTGGAGCACCTCCTCCTCACTCCAGAGGTCACAGAGCTCAGAGTCAGCACAGGAAGGTCCCCACTTCCTGTTCCAATGGCTGGAGGCCTGAGAGCCATGGGGGCACTCAGGGGTCTGGCTGACATCTGGTCTCTGTAGGAGGACCTCATGGTGTGGCTGCTGCCTGCATGGTCTCAGTTTCCTGCTTCAGGGTTTCCAGGTCCTTGCAGCTTTAAGACCTGATTGGTGCCCTTGCAGGGCCCATGACTTCAAAGGAGAGGACTTGCAGAACCTCTACACAGCTCCTACTTGTACTATCTTTGTTTGTACTAGAGCCAAGGACAAGAACACACATTTCCTGCCTGAGGCCAGGACAACAGTGGAAGCTTTTTGAGAACTCTGAGGCAGCCTGAGAATGTTTGTGCAAGGAAGTAAGGAAGCAAGCAAGCAAGTGCCTAGCAGGGGGCTTGAACCCATGATCCTGAGATTAAGAGTCTTATGCTTTACCAACTGAGCTAGCCAGGGCACAGCAGAAAAGCTCCCCATAGCCTATCACAGAGTAGAAAGAGTCAAATGTGCGTGTCAGCTGCATAAAAGTCAAATGTGTGGGGCAAAGTGCTCACAAGGGCCAGACTCCAGTCTTTGTTATCTGGGTTGCAGGAGGAGAGATGCAAAGAAAACAGACTGTTGGAGTGAATCTTGGCCAAGCCTCTCACTGGTGCTGCGAGCTCTCCCGAACACCTCACACACCTACGGCAATTTCTGCCCAACAAATTAATGCTGACACCATTGATCTCAGCGCAGAGACAGTGCAGTCAGTAGAACACGTTTCTTTTTCATAAAGAGTTAACACACATTTGCAGGGAGTTTTCAGTGGTAAATTGCCTCTTCGTGACTCTCCAGAGAAAGGGAAATTAGTGGCTCACAGACTGTTGTGCTTTACAACAATGGGTGATGGGATGAGAAAGGAGGACATACAGGCATAAAGGGTAACAAGAAGGCCTTTTACAAATATATTAGAAACAAGAGGAAGACCAAGGACAGGGCAGGGCCATTGCTCAGTGAGGAGGAAGAAACAGTAACTGGGAACTTGGAAATGGCAGAGATGCTTAATGACTTCTTTGTTTCGGTCTTCACAGAGAAGTCTGAAGGAATGCCTGACATAGTGAATGCTGGTGGAAAAGGGGTAGAGTTAGTTTTTGAAATAAAAAAGAACAAGTTAAAAACCATTTGGAAAAATTAGATGTCTGCAAGTCTGATGAAATGCATCCTAGAATCCTCAAGGAGCTGATAGAAGAGGGAGCTGAGCCGTTAGCTCTCATTTTTGGAAAGTCATGGGAGACAGGAGAGATTCCAGAAGACTGGAAAAGGGCAAATATAGTGCCCATCTACAAAAAGGGGAATAAGAACAACTCAGGAAATTACAGGCCAGTCAGCTTAACTTCTGTGCCAGGAAAGGTAATGGAGCAGGTAGTTAAGGAAGTCATCTGCAAGCACTTGGAAGGTAGTAAAGTGATAGGGAACAGCCAGCATGGTTTTGTGAAAAACAAAGCATGTCAAACCAGCCTGATAGCTTTTTTTGAGACGATTACGAGACTCGTAGATAAGGGAGAAGCAGTGGATGTGGTATACCTAGACTTTAGTAAAGCATTTGATACGGTCTCGCATAATATTCTTATCGACAAACTAGGCAAGTCCAACTTAAATCGTGCTACAATAAGGTGGGTGCATAACTGGCTGGCTAATCGTACCCCAAGAGTAGTTGTTGATGGTGCTCAATCCTGCTGGAAAAGCATAAAAAGTGGGGTTCCGCAGGGGTCTGTTTTGGGACCAGTTCTGTTCAATATCTTCATTAATGATTTGGATATTGGCATAGAAAGTACGCTTGTTAAGTTTGCAGATGATACCAAGCTGGGAGGGGTTGCAACTACCTTGGAGGATCGGGTCATAATTCAGAATGATCTAGATAAATTGGAGAAATGGTCTGAAGTAAACAGGATGAAGTTTAATAAAGATAAATGTAAGGTGCTGCACTTAGGAAGGAATAATCTGTTTCACACATACAGAATGGGAAAAGACTGTCGAGGAAGGAGTACAGCAGAAAGGGACCTAGGGGTTCTAGTAGATCACAAGTTAAATATGAGTCAACAGTGTGACGCTGTTGCAAAAAAAGCAAACACGATTCTGGGATGCCTTTGCTGGTGTGTTGTGAACATGACACGAGAAATCATTCTACCGCTCTACGCTGCGCTGGTTAGGCCTCAGCTGGAATATTGTGTCCAGTTCTGGGCACCCCAATTCAAGAAAGATGTGGAGAAATTAGAGAAGGTCCAGAGAAGAGCAACTAGAATGATAAAAGGTCTGGAGAACATGACTTATGAAGAAAGGCTGAAAGAATTGGGCTTGTTTAGCTTGGAGAAGAGAAGATTGAGGGGGGATATGATAGCGGTTTTCAGGTATCTTAAAGGGTGTCAAAGGAGGAGGGAGAAAACTTGTTCTTCTTGGCCTCTGAGGAGAGAACAAGAGACAATGGACTTAAGCTGCAGCAAGGGAAGTTTAGGTTGGACATTAGGAAAAAGTTCCTAACTGTCAGGGTGGTCAAGTACTGGAATAAGTTGCCAAGGGAGGTTGTGGAATCTCCCTCGCTGGAGATATTTAAGAACAGATTAGATAGATGTCTATCAGGGATGGTGTAGATAGTGGTCGGTCCTGCCGTCGGGGCAGGGGACTGGACTCGATGGCCTCTCGAGGCCCCTTCCGGTCCTAGTGTTCTATGATTCTATGATTCTATGACCCTGATTCATTCACTCTTCAGCTCCACTGGGGAGGGCAGCACCTTAACCGAGTGTTTTCCCTGCCTTCAATTTGCCCAGCATCAGCTGGGTCAGGCTCTGACCTGCCCCAGGTGAACGTCGGTCGTCCAGCGCAGTTAGTCAAGAGGGAAGGAGAACGGGACAAAGAGGCTCCTTCTCATGCTCATTTTCCTCACCCTGGTTCCTCTCCAGCCTCATGGGCAGAGCGGAGGAAGGAGACTCCCTGTAGGGAAGCCCCGGGGGTGTCTGAGATGGCCCCAGCCCTGCAGCCTGTCCCACATGGCTGGTGTCAGGGACTCTCTATGAGGTCATCACCTTCCAACTTCTTTTAACCAATCAGCTGAGGTGCTGTAAAAGGCCCTTGTGATGTCACTCCCACACCTGCCCCTGGCCAGCAGGGCTCATGTCCTGCCCCTGGCAGCCCCTTTGCATGGCTGAGCTGCTACCCCTGTGTCACCCCCACTCTCTCAGGGACATTCTGGGGCTCTAGCCGGCTGCACATGGGAACAGCAGAGGCTGCTCTGTGCCACAGGCTCTTTGCAGAGATCGTCTCATCTGACGCCCCTGCAGATCACAGGCCTCCTGTATGGTGCAGTAGGGAGTGTGGCACCAAAGCGCACACCAGACAGGCACTTGGTCTGCACTGGAAGGCGCCCAGGGCTAGAGAAAGCCCCACACCCCTGGGGTGTTTGGAGGACATTAATGCAGTAACTGGAAGGGAATGGACCCAAAGTCCACACTTGTGGGTCTGTATCATAATTCACATGCAGAACAACTCTGTGCTCAGGTCTGCACATTTCACCGTTTTATTTCTCTCTCAAGTTTAAATTTAATTCTTTGAGCAGTGAGTTCTGAAATTCCTAATCTGGCCAGAGTAATGACCAATAGATTGATAGATAGATAGACACCAAACATCAATCAATCAATCTATCGAATTGGGAATACAGCTACAAATCATAAAATTCCTTCCCTTTAATTTTAGTTAAATTGAATTCCCCTTTAATTGCAGCAAGGGAGGTTGGAGATTAGGAGATATTTCCTGTCAGGGCAGTTAAGCACTGGAATAAATTGCCTCAGGTAAGGGCAAAATCTCCATCTTTGGAGATGTTTTAGAATTTGGATAAATATAAAGAAGGAAACTTTTTACATTGGTCCCCACTTTTCATCCCTGAAATTAGCAGCTCCCCCAGAACCTGTCTCATGTGATCGGAACCTACAGAAATTTCAGTGATGTTCATATATATAAAAATCCCATTTGGGCGTGTGGAAGAAAATAAGTCTGCGGAAAGGAAAAACTGAGAAGCAGTAACAGATTTCATCATTTTTAATGAGGTGGATGAGCCTGCGACCCAGCAGCTGACTGGGCTCTGCCCCCCTTAGGGAATTTCATAAGACTTAAGACTTTGGATCTTCTGTGCCCTGCTTCTTGGCCTTGGAGTCTCAACTCTTCTCTTTAGTGGACGACACATCCCCTGCAGCCCCTGGGGGAGGTAGGGAAGGGGGAAATCACATATGCAGGAATCGCCCCTGTGTTTCCCATTGGCCAGGAAGGGGGAACCACAGCCAATAGGAAGTGGTGGGTGGTGTGTTCAAAATGTCACGATGTGTATGGAGCCACTTTCCCCTCGCCCCCAGGAGCTGCTGCTAGTGCGAGGTGAACCTGCTTTACCCCACTGCACCACCCCATGGCTGCACCAGAGTTTGATATGCCCCCAATCTACGCTGCTGCACAAGGGATACTGCTGCGACTCAATGCCCTGCAGCCCCCGGAGGATTTGCTGGTGGCACAGGACTGTCTATGCAGAGTCCCCGAGCCTGTATATCAGGTCTGGCATCTCCAGGGCCTCTCTGCTCCCTGGCAGCATGGCCCACACAGCACAGAAGCAACACAGGGCTGGGACTGGGGACTCAGGTGCCCAGCTCCCATTGCAATGAATGGAATGAAATGGGAAATGCTGAGGTGCCCTATGCAGCTGCGCAGTCAGCATATGGGTAAGGACGGCCCTGCCACCGTGTATTTCACTGGCAGGGAGCAATCTAGAGCCCTGATGGGAGGAGATTCTAGCATGCACATGTGGTGAGGCTGGCCAGCCTGTTGGGAAGGGACTTTGGCCCTCTCCATCCCTCCTCTCGCTTGGCTACTTCCTTCACCTGACTGAGAAGGACTTGGGCCCTGGACACATCCCCACCAGCCTTTCCCCATCCCAGGAGATTACGTTGATCACAAGGTTCTTGTCCTGTCCCCACTCTGTTGACCTGACCGCCAAAATTCTTGCTGTCCAAAAACACCCTACAAGAGCCCGGCTCTCCAGACCATGTGGCAGAGGAAGCCTTTATGGTCACTACCTCTACATAAGGGACAGGCTTCCAAGTGGGTCTGGACCAGGTGAGGCTGAGCGTTGCCCGGACCCAGCCGCCCAAAGCACAAAGCCAGCCCCCCAGAAGCTCGCACTGCACCACACACCTCCCACAGGAAGGTGCAGTAGGATCACCTGCCAAGTGGCACCTGCCCTCCACAGCAGCTCCAGTGGTTTCCTTTAATCTCCATTTCCTCCCCAGTTCTGCTGGACTCAAAGCTCCAGGAATTAGGGAACTGATAAACACAGGAGACCACTGCCCCAGCCAGTCATGGTCCCCAGCACTTCTGCAGAGGTTGTTGTGGAACTCTGCAAATCCTCTTCAGTGACATTCAAGTGTCTGAGTGTCTGGCTGTTCTACACAAGTGGTTCAGAGACGTTCAGGGGGGTGGGACTTCATTCTCCTGCTGGTGTGGGTTGATCAGCCGTAAGTACAAATCTTGTGCATGTCTTTGGGTTGCAACCTTTCCTCAAGAAGTGAGACTGAGTCTCCCCCCCCCCGACACTCCCTTCCTTCCCTTGGAGGTGGTGGGATTAGAAGCCTTCCAGGGCTCTGCTTTCTGAGTTTTCAGCTCTAAGCTACTGGATGAGGAAGAGAGCGGCCAGGCCGGTGGGTTGCTGAACCAGGGGACAGGACAGACCAGCAGGAACTGGTGGAGTGACAACAAAGTCCACAACTAGCTTAACTGTTTTCCAGCCAACAAAGCCCAGTGCAGGTTTGTCATGTCACTGGTGGCGGAAGATGGTGGAGCTTCAGAGGGGCCCCGTCCCGCTAGTAAAACAGTGGCTGGCTCAATGGGAGGAGAAGACAGGAGGGTTTCAGCCACAGCAGTGGCCTCCCTAAGAGCAAATCAGGTGTACATAGAAGCAATGCCCCTTTGGCTTCATGAAAGGGGAGGGCTTTGGATCAGTGGGGGATGCAGGCCAATTACTGGGAGGGTCCCTAAAAAGTGAGATAATGGAGGAGGCATTCTGGTGGGACTGATTTATCCAGCATGAGGAAAAAGCCCTCACTCAGGTGCACCTGCGGAAAAGAAAACCAAGACCCTGGAGAAAGAGAGATTTCCAGCAAACCTCTGTGCTACCAGGAGGTCCCACATTGACTTGAACTGAGATGAAAAGATTCAGAGTTCTAAATGCTGTCCACTTCACCCTGAGACCTGACATTTGAATCTTTTCTGGGCACCTGTGACTCTTCATTGACTGGTACCGTGCACTCCTTAGCTAGCCATATTGTCATGTGCACATTCCTTCTGAGAAAGGTAGAGTTGCCTTCACAGAGTAACAAATCTCTCAGAGGTGGAGCGTTTGACTTCAGCTGAAGAGGTGCCACATTTCAGGTGGTTTTCTTCAGGAAAATATATTTTCACCTCCATCTCCAGAACATTCAGGTTTTGCCATGGATGTCTGAAATGGACTTCAATTCTTAAAATTTTCCTCTGCAAATGTACCAGCACTGAGGAAATCTGTCCCTCAGCTGAGATCAGTTCCCAGCCTGCAAGGCTCAGGTTTCTGTTCCATCGAACACACAAGTGGTGGCTGAAGAAAGGACCAACACAGCAGAGAAAAGGCCCTGACAGATCCCAGCTGCAGAGCACCATGCATTGGCCCAGAGCCTCCAAAGCAAGACATGAATGAGCCAGGTTAACCCCAGACCCACAGCCAGGGGTCAGGAACTTTCCTTGAGAATGAAAGAATGAGCAGTCCATGCAGTGACTCCTGCCCCAAAAGACTCATTTATGAGTAAACCCCGGGGTTCCCACAGAGGCCAGAGTGTAGAGGGAGAGGGGTTTCTAACCTGGAACAGCTGCCTGGCATGTCCCCTGCTGCTCAGATAGACCACAAAATAGAACCTAGATCAAGAACAAACACTGAGAGCAAAAAACCACATGAAGAGACCACAAAAACTTTCAGTCCTCAGAATGCACCAAACCAATCCTCCCAACACAGGCTTGCAAGGATGAAGGTGGCCAGCGAGGCTGAATCACTGCCTAGGCTGCACCTGCAGGAAGAGGCTGGGAGCAGAGATTGTCAGCAGGAGCAGAAGGGGCTATAAGTCAGGGATGGAAGCTGGTAACATGAAGGCTGCAGGTAAAGGGCAGCCCCTTGCAGGGCTGAGTGTTCATAGCCAGCACAGCTAAGTGAAGGGGAGTTGTAGGAAGCAGTCCAGGAAAGGAGAAGGGAAAGCTGAGAAGGGAAAGCCCAGAAGTGCCAGATGTGGAGTCCATGCTGAGCTGCAACCAGAAGGAGGGATTCCTCCAACAGTCACAGAGGTGTGGCATAGATCTGGCTTGTGGCAGGGAACAAGAGGACTACCTGTTTCACTGTGGGAGTGACAGTGAATTAAAGGACTGTAGCCCAGAAAGGGGGAAATACCAAGTCATCCAGAAAAAGGCAGAGGCAGAAGCTGGACGTTTGTGGCTTCTGCCAGCAGGTTGTGCTGTCCCAATGACCAGGAGGGACATAGATGTTGGGAGCACATCTTGACAGAGTAATGCCTGAGCTGAGCCATCCAGTAGCAAAAGGCTGCTTCATCATCCTGAGCAAATGAACAGAGGGAAAACATGCAAAGAGACATCAGTCCCCCCAAATGTCTGGGTAAGATATCAGAGAAAGGCAGAAGAAGGGCTTGAGCCCAAGAGCTCTCCCACCCCTAGAACAACAAGCCACCAACAGCCAGTGCTCTGATAAGTACTGCACCTAACTTCACCTTTCCAAGGTCATTTCCAAGCTTTCTTCACAGCCCTGAAGCAAGAAACCAACTTCCCACTCGGAACAGGTCACAAACCACTCTGTCAAAACAAAAGTCAGTCAAGTAGCACTTTAAGGAATTGCAAAATAATTCCTGAGGTGAGCTTTCATGGGACAGACCCACTTCTTCAGACCACAGCCAAACCAGAAGAGACTCGATATGTCAGGCAAACAGAACCAAAAACAGTAGTCAAGGAGGACAAATCAGAAAAACATGTTCAAGGTGAGCAAATCAGAGAGTAGAAGAGTATGGGGGGGCAGGGAGGTCAAGAATTAGATTAAGCCAAGTATGCAAACGAGCCCCTTTAGTGACTCAGAAAATATCCATCCCGGTTCAAACCACGTGTTAATGGGCCAAATTCGAATATTAAAGACAACTCAGCTGTTTCCTTTTGAATAGAGGTGCGAAAATTTTTTTTCAGTAACATGCATACTCTTAAGTCATTAATAGAATGGTCCACCACATTAAAAGGTTGACGAACTGGTTTGTGGATCCGGAGTGTTTTGATCTTTGTTTTGTGCCCATTAACCCTTTGTCTAAGGGACTTAGAAGTCTGTCCAATATACAAAGCATCTGAGCATTGTTGGCGCATGTTGGTAAGAGAAACGCAGGGAACACAAAGTCAGGGAGAGCAGCAAACACACTCTGTGGCGGGAGCATCAGGGAGTTCAGCTCAAGACTTCTTGCTCCCTGAGCAACACTCGGCCTTGCAAAACTCATCTTTGGAGGAAAAGCAAACATCACATATCACAGTATTAGACAAAAACAAAACCAACCAACCCCCGCCACACAAACGCCAGCTGCACTTGACTTCTCCTTGCCAAAGCCTTCCCCACCCTTCCTCCTGCCTGGAGGGAGATTCAGTTGGTGCTGCTGGGCTCAGTCATTCACAGCTCTGCCTGGTCTGCGTGACCCCACTCAGCACAAGCTGAGCTTCCTTCTTATAAGGAGATCCTTCCTTATTAGATCCAAATGCCACCAAAGCTGGGCAGCCCAAAGTGTTGGGGCTGGCAGGGAGTCAGGTGTGGGCACATAGCAGAGCTTTATCTGATATTTTGAGGAAAGAAGTAGAAAGAGTAGTGGTACGACTATAGAAAAACAAATGCTCGAGAAATAAGATCGTGCGAGAGATGATCAAATACAGCACAGAAAGTACGTGTCAGGAAATACACCGACTATGTGAGATTGCATGGAAGGAAGGAAAGTCCACTGAGGAATGGACAACAACCGCGCTGGCGACAATACACAAGAAAGGCAGTGCACAGAAGGTTTGCCCTAACAAGTCATCTAGGCAAGCTACTGCTGATGATACTGATGGAGAGATTGAGATCAAAAAGAAAAGAACATCTAACAGGCAAGCAGGTGGGATTTGGGAAAGATAAAAGGACCATACAGCAAATATAGATGCAAAGATTAATAGCAGAGAAACCTCGCTGAAAGAACATCTGCAACTGCTTCATTGATTGGGAAGGAGGCTCTTGAAGAGTTCCACCAGAATTTCAAGTTTCTACCCGACCATCAACCTTAGTCTGGACCAGTCCACAAAAGTGATCCACTTCCTGCACACTACTACAACTGTGCAGATAAGCGATGGTCACTTAAATACCACCCTATACTGAAAACCCACAGACCTCTTTGCTTATCTATACGCCTCCAGATTCCATCCAGAGGAGACTACATGATCCATTGTATACAGCCAGGCACTAAGGCACAACCATATTTGCTCTGAGCCATCAGAGACAAACATCTACAAGACCTTTACCAAGCTTTCCTCAAACTACAATATCCACCAAAGGAAGTGAGGAAACAGATTGAGAGAGCCAGACGGGTACCCAGAAGCCACCTGCTGCAAGTGGTCTCACAAGGAAAACAAGAGAACACCACTGGCCATCTCACATACAGCCACTACTTTAGACCTCTCCAACGCATCATCCATGATCTGCAAACCATCCTGGACAATGACTCTTCACTCTCACAGCCCTTGAGAGGCAGGCCTGTCCTCGCCTACAGACAGCCTGCCAAACTAAAACAACTCCTCACCACCAACTAAAGATCACAACATAGTAACTCTAAACCGGGAACCAAGCCCTGCAAGAAACCTTGCTGCCAGTTCTTCTCGCATATCTACACCACGAATATCCTCACAGGACCTAACAGCAACCACACCATCAGGGGCTCCTTTACCTGCACATCTACTAATATAATAGATACCATCGGGCACCAGAAATACCCCACTGCAATTTACATTGGCCAAACTGGACAGTCTCTATCTGAAAAACTAAATGGACATAAACCAGACATCAGAAAGGGTAATGGAAACAAACCTGTGGGAGAGCACTTCAATCTCCCTGGACACTCAGGAACAGATGTAAAAGTTGCAGTCCTACAACAAAGACATTTTAAAAATTAAATGGAGAGAGAAATCTCTGAGCTGCAATTTATTTGCAAATTTAACTCCATCAACCAAGGATTAAACAGAGACTGGGACTTCCTGGCTCCTTCCAAAAGCAGCTTCTCTGCCCTGGGTGTTAACAGCTCCACATTAGACTCTGAAAATGGGCCACATCCCCCTGTGTGATCTGACTTACTTTTTCCTCTTTTGATCCAAACTATTGATCATGGGCCATTTCCACCTGGACAGAATAGACCTTGTCAGCTCTGGCCCTCCCTTTTACTGGGACCCCACTCTTGGTGTTAGGAGAATCATACCCACACCAACTGAGCGAGCCAGCCTGCACAGTGACAGCTCACAAGGGCCCTTTCAGAAAGGAGCAAGAGGCAGCTGCAGGGTCCCTGGGGGCTCTGGAATTAGCTTGTTACCCCTCCTCCACGGCTCAGAATCCCCACAGCAGGTGGGAGAGAAGATGGTCCAAGTGCTCTTTTGTGCCCTTGCACACAGCTGAGCACAGGCACCTCCAAATGGCCCCTCTCCATGGAGAGCTTCCTGGGGAGCAGCCAAGAAGAAGGAAGTGGGGAGGGGTCTCCTGTTGCCTTGTGGGAAAAGTCTGCACTGGAGAATGTGGGTATCGATCCCACTACCTCTTGCATGCTAAGCAAGCGCTCTACCATTTGAGCTAATTCCCCTCTGGGTAAGAAAATGCTCTGCCCCAGCCACCTTATTGTTGAGTCCATATGTCCCTGCAGCTCCCCTGACTCCTTTCCTAAGATGACACTTGTAAAACCAGTTCCAACCAGCTGGCTGAGCGGTTTCGACATTGGTGATAATAACGTCATGGTGATGGCTTCAAGCTCCAGGTGAGCCTTTGGGGCATCTTGACTAAGTGGCCTGGCTACTATGGATGGGGAGGTTCCAGCACGCACAGGGAGCTGTGCAGTGCCAGCCTTGTGGGAGGGCTCTATGGGAATCCCTGCCTGCATCACAATGCCACTGCCGGGGGGTGCTGGTGGGTACTTTCTAACAGCTCTGGCTCGTAAACACACCAAGATGGGGCACTCCAAAAACAGCTCTAGAAATAAATCACACACGTGGCCAGTAATTAAAAGCATAAAAATATGCCCCAGAGCCCCAATGTGAACCCCTCCTCCCACAGACACTGACTGTCCTTGATCTCCTCTGCAGCTACTCTCAGAAATAAAGCATCTGCCAAAGCACCACATGTTACAGACCTCTGCAGTTCACAGGGCCACCCCTGTTGCATGTATATCACCTGCCCATGTAGATCTGAGAAACTCTGAGCTCAGGGAGGTGACACAGGCAGTGGAACCTGGTCAGAGGCCACCAGGCACTGCAAAGCCAGGCTGCCAGGCACCAGCAGCCCCAGGCAGTGGCATTGTGACGCAGGCAGGGATTCCCACAGAGCCCTCCCACAAGGCTGGACCTGCACAGATCCCTGTGTGTGCTGGAACCTCCCCATCCACAGTAGCCAGGCCACTTCACCACGATGCCCCAAGGGCTCACATAGAGCTTGAAACCGTCACCATGGCATTATTAGCAGCTGTGTCTAAAGAGCTCAGCCAGCCAGCTGGTAGGAACTGGGCTAACAAGGGTCATCTTTGGACAGGAGCCAGGGGAGCTGCAGGGACGTATGGAGTCAGCAATGAGGTGACTGGGGCAGAACATCCCTTTTTCTAGAGGGTGTTCGCTCAGATAGTAGAGCGCTTGCTCAGCCTGCACAAAGTAGTGGGATCAATACCCACATTCTCCCATAAAACTGCTGTCTTTGTAACTTCCTGCCCAAGGAATCAAGGGGAGCTGCTTTTGCGGCCCACCCCCCCGGAAGCTCACAATGTACAGGGGGTTTGGGTTTGTCTGTGTTGAGTGATGTGCACTGGCACAAGAGAGCACTATCATCATCTTGTCTCCCAGCTGGTGGGAAGAGGAAGTGCTCTCACGTGCAGGCTGGATTTGAAAGAGGAAGTCAGGGCCATGGGCTGCCTCAGGTGAGAGAAAGTGGTGATGCACAGGTGAGCCATGTCCTGAAAAGGGAGATACCCCTGGAGCAGGTAGGAACAAGCTGCAGGTGGGTCATTTTGGTGGGCAGGTTTAGCACTGCATATGCAGAAGGTTCTGGAGTTGGGGTGACAGCTGTGGGGTCTGCTCCTGCGGGCTCTGTGTCTGTGGTAGGAGAGCAGCCAGGGCAGCTGCTGCTCCAAGGGCATGTGCTCTGGGTGATCTGGGAGCAGCTGAGTTCAGGAGCAGGCAGCAGACTGGGGTCCCTCCAAAGGAAGCACATTGCAGCAGGGGCTGATGTTGTTACACCTCTGCCAGGGAACATGGGCCATGTTAATGTTGTGCTCAGGGGAAGAGAGGGAGGGGATAGGCAGGGTCCGAGGGGAAACCTGGTAGGGGCCTAGGACAGCGGGTGAGGTGCAGCAGGGTCTGAGGGAATTCCTAGCCAGGCCTCAGGGCTGTGGGGAATGGGAGACACAGTCTGAGGGGGAGATTCCAGGTTGGGGTTCAGGATGGTGGGGGAGGGGCTGTGGGAATGCCTGGGTGGGATGCTGAGCAGTGGGGGAGGGACAACAATCTCACTCCAGGAACCACACTGTACCTACAGCTGCCTGTTGCTCCTTTCGGAAAGGGCCCTTGTGAGCTGTTTCTCTGTAGCTTGGATAGTTTACGTGGGTAGCACATGGTGCTCATAAAACCATGGGGTCGAGCCCTTGCTAGCCAGTAGACAAGTGCAGGGTGTTCCTCTGTTACCCTTTGCTGGACTGCTATAGGCAGCAATGTCCAAAGACATGAAGGAAGTTGAGTGGCTTCTGGAGACCTGACCAGAGTCTTGCTCAGGAGGCTTCACTCTGCTTTGCAGGGAGGAGCCCTGCCCTTTAATCCCTTCACTCCATTATCCTTCCTAATGCCCCTTCACTGGGGTGCTGATGAGTGACAACCTGACCTGCAGGGCTTGTTATCTTCTAAGCAGCTGCTGCTGTGCCTGTGACAGACCTGGATTTATGAGGGGGTTCTACACAACAAAGTTATTTCAAAAAAGCTATCCCAGCCTCTGCACAAGGCAACCGCTGCTTTGAAATAATTCAGAAATAAATAGGGGATGGCTTATTTTGAAATGGGTAAACCTCCTTGTACAAGTACAAGTACAAGTAACAGCAGCTGTGTGGAAACAGGGGCTGCGAAGACAGGGGTAAAACCAAGTTTGAAATAAGCCATCGTGTGTCCATTGGCTGCATCTGAAATTAGCTTCCTGTGTGTAGATGCAGTATTAGGAAATCTTGGTCTTGCCACTCACTGATGCTGCAGTTCTCCCAAACACTTAAAGCAACCAGAGTACTATTACCTAGAGTAAACCTCCTTTAACCAATCGTCTGGATCGGACTCTGACCCTCCCCACACAGACGCTGCCGTCCAGCGCAGTTAGTCGTGGGAAAGGAGAAAGGGCCAAAGAGGATCCTCTTTGCGCTCACGTTCCTCACCATGAATTCTCTCCCCAGCCGCCAGGGCAGAGCTCTCAAGAAGGAGACTCCCTGAGGCAAAGCCCTGGGGGGTCTCTGAGATGGCCCAGCCCTGCAGCCTGTCCCACCTGGCCATTGTGCTGGACTGTCTGTGAGGTCACCACCTCCCCACCTCCTTTAACCAGTCACCTGAGGTTCTTCCAGAGGCCCTTGTGATGTCACAGACACACCCACCAGTGCCCTGCAGGGCTCATGTCCTGCCCCTGGCAGCCCCCTCTGCAAACGCACCCCAAGGGTCTGCAACAAAAAAGGCACATAAAAAACACAAAAACCCGAACTCCTCCCATCCTCAGTGTCCTGTGGGATCCTGGCACTGGGGCAGGTGGGGAGAGAGGAGGGGAGACTGGTGGATTCTGACCTGTACTCTGCAGAGGGCACAATAAGTGAAAGGAGCAGAGAAGACCTCCCCTGGCAATGTCTCTCCCTGCTGGGGAAGGTAAAGGCAGATGGAAAAGGAGCGTTGGAAAGAATCTAGTCACAGCCTGGAGCTCGGGAAAAGGCCGTTGTGATTGGTGTGGGGAAGGTGCTGCTGTGGCTGCCAGAAGAGCGTCTGTGCCTCACAGCTTTGTGGTTCTGGGGGTGCCTGTGCCAGCCAGCTCCTCCAGCACGTTTGTAACACAGACACAATTCCCTGTCAGCAGGAGCTCTGTTCTGCCCTGTTTGCGGGAGCAGCTCCTGCCCCAGCCCTGCCTCTGCAGAGACACCCCCAGCCCTGTCCCTGCACACCATGTGCACACACTAGTGAGTGACAGGGGGCGTCTCACTCCCAGGCACGACCAGCTCTGCCCCCACCCCAGTGGTAATTCACCTCTCACCCCAGCTGTCCCCAGTGCTGACCTGACACACCTGAGATCCCTCTTGTAGCTTCCTTTTGCTTCCTCACCAACATTTCCTAACCCTGCTGGGAAGCAAAACCCCTGCAGTGGACATGAATTGTGCAGGTGGGAGACGTTCTGACACAGCCCCTGGGCAGGGCCCAAGGTTTCAGCTGGTGACTGTGCAGTGCAGAGGGAGGAGGAGTTCGGCTGCCAGCGGGGAGAGGTGGCAGGTGTGAAGGGGAACCCGGGCAGGGCTTGTGGCTGAGGGAGGAGGGGAAAAGGGCAGTGGGGGGGGTTGGCAGGGTCTGAGAGGACAAGGGGATCAGGGCAGTGGGAAGGGGTGGGAGAGACAGGATCTGAGGGACCCACTGCAGGGCCCAGGACAGCTGGCAAGGGGCAGCCGGGGCTGGGGGAACTCCAAGCTGGGCTCAGAGCAGTGGGGGATGGGTGAGGGAGTCTGAAAGGGGAGGCCAGGCTGGTGGGGGAGGGGAGGAAATCCCAGTCCAGTGGCCCAGCAGCTGCCTGTTGCTCATTTCCAAAAAGGCCCCTTGTGAGACTTTTTGCACCTGGCCGGCTAGCTCAGTTGGTCAGAGCGTGGTGCTAATAACGCCAAGGTCATGGGTTCAAGCCCCATGCTGGCCATGTGCAGGTCTTTTCTGCTTTCCTTCTTGTGGCTGCTCTGGGCAGGAGGCCAAAAGAGCTGAAGGAACCAGGCTGAGAGGCTGGCAGGGAGCAAGTCAGAGCCACCACCCCAGGATAAGGGAAGGGCTGCAGAGTGGGCCTGTGTGAGGTGAGGGTCTGCAACTGTGCAACACACACAAGAGGTAGAGGTGACAGGATGGGTGGGTGGGTCTCTGCAGAGGTGGGGTTGACTGGCAGTCCTTGGGGAACGGGGAGAGGCCTGTGGGGAGGAGAGGAGAGAGCAGCAGGCAGCTGGCAGCAGAGCTCAGGGGAAGAGGCAGAGCTGGGATAGGAAGAGGTGAAATGGGAGCAGGAGCACAGGTGGCCTCAGAGGGAACAGGCCAAGCAAACCAGATCCCCTCCCACTCCTCAGGAGCTTCCAGCACTGGCACCAGCCTCCCCCGTGCAGCTGTCACAGGCCACAATGGACATTCTGGTGCTTTACGTGATGCCGACAGGCCCTGACCAGAGAGGTGCAGAGTTATTTCAGAAGAGTTTATTCCAGAATTATTCCTCCAAAATAATCTAGTTCACAATAACGCCTTCACGCCACAAGGCAGCCCTGAAATAAACAAAACATATTTCAAAATGGCACCTCCATGCACAGCAGAGCCTGTCTGTGAGTAGAGACCCTGGAGGCCATGCTGGGGATGTCACTGCACAGCAGAGTAGTTTTGGAATACGCTATTCTTGAATAACTTATTTTTTAATAGCCCCAATTACCTGCCTATACAGCCCCATTCCAAAATCTCTGTTTTGGAATTGGCACTGTTGGAGGAGAATGAGGTTTACTGCCTTGCAAAAAGCTGTCTGTTATTTCTATATTATTTCAGTGACCTGACCAGCTGTCTCAGGGTTAGGACCTTATTTGGAGGTTTCAGGGTTTGAGTCCCAGGCTGGGAAAGCTGCATTCACCTTGCCTTGTGCATCAGGAACCCGAGAACCCTGCCCATGCCTGGGGCCAAGTGCTGGGTCCCAGACTGTCAGGTGAAACCTGAGAAAGTTAAAGAAAGCACCATCCTGGCCTTCTGCAGCCTGCTGTGATCGAACAGGGGTTCGTACTCTGCATTGTGGCTGCAGCAACCTGGTTTCAAATGCAAGTCACAGCAGTAACAGTCCAGTATTTGAGTCGTGCTGCTTTTATTTCACCAGGAGGATGGTGAAATACTGCAATGCTTTACCTAGACAGGTGTTGCAATCTTCATCCCTAGAGGTTTTCCAGTCCTGGCTTGAACAGACCCTGGCTGGGATGATTTAGTTGGGGCGCTGTGCTGCTTCCCTCTCTGATCCAATGCGAGAGAGAAAGTGAGGTGACTCATGATGCCTGCTGGATCTAGGTCTTTGGCTGAGCTGGCTGGAGGGGTTGGGGCAATTGGTTGGTGCTGAAGAACTAGGCGGTGTGCCCAGAGATCCCTAGAGGGCTCATGCTGGTGTGATCTGGTGAGACTGCCCATGTAGCTCAGCAAAACTCTGGATGCAGGGAGGTGACCCAGCCAGCAGCAGCTGTCCAGAGGACACCAGGCACTGCAAAGCCAGGCTGCCAGACCCCAGCAGCACCAGGCAGTGGCATTGTGATGCAGGCAGTGATGCCCATAGAGCCCTCCCACAAGGCTGGGCTGCCTCTGGTGAGAGAACGTGGTGATGCACATGTGACCCATGCACCTGACAGGGAGACACCCCTGGAGGGGACGGGGTGAGTTGTGTCTGCATCACTTTCGGTGGGCAGGTTTAGCAGGCAGAAGGTTCTGGAGCTGGGGTGACTCCTGTGGTCTCTGTGTCTGTGGTAGGAGAGCAGACAGGGCAGCTGCTGCTCCAAGGCCATGTGCTCTGGGTGAGCTGGGAGCAGCTGAGCTCAGGAGCAGGCAGCAGACTGGGGTCCCTCCGTCAGAAGCACGTTGCAGAATGTGGAGATGGTGTTACCCCCTGCCAGGGAACATGGGCCGTGTGCCCTGCTCTCAGCTGAAGAGGGAGGGGATAGGCAGGGTCTGAGGTGAAACCTAGCAGGAGGCTTCACTCTGCTTTGCTGGGAGGGTCTCTGCCCTTTATTCCCTTCACTCCATTCCCATTCCTAATACCCCTTCACTGCGGTGCTGATGAGTGACCGCCTGACCTGCAGTGCTGGGTGTCTTCTGAGCAGCTGCTGCTGTGCCTGTCTTGTTTTGAACTACATATTCAGCACCTCGTTACCATGCGGGCTTCTGTGGCACTTCGACAATGACGCGGCTCGCGGCTGCGCGACTCATCCAGACAGGGATCCTTTTCCAAAGGACCCCGGCTCCTTCGAAGTCCCCTGATTCCTGTCTGCTCATATGCTCAAGTTTTATGAAGGGGCGAGTGTAGACAAGTCTGAAGTGATGTGTCAGGGCCTGCAAAGACTGGGAAGACTTGTAAGTGGGGCTTTTGAAGGGGGTAGGGAGAATGTTTTGGGTGGGTGGATTGGCTCTTTCCAGTATAGGACGGCTGAGCCTGAGAGGCAAAGGGCACCGCTCCATCTGCTTGAGCTGGGACACTTACTTGAGGCTTGGTTGTGAACTCTGGGTGTGGTATTTTCCAAGCTTATGCCATATGACTTTTCTGCCTCGTTCATGAAAAGCTCATTTTCTACACTCAGACTCTGTGCTTGTGAGTGGGGAAGCATTGCCCCTGCGAGGCACCCAGGGCTGTGCGAATTTCCCAGGCTCCTGGGTGGGGGCTTGAGCCAGTTCTATGTGAAATGAATGAAAAGGGACCCCTAGATGTTGAAGAAGGTCCTGGATGCTGCTGTTTCATTCAGATGAAAGGCTTACACTACACAGCTGTAGACCCTCTTATCAGACTGAGCTCCTTCATGAGTCCCTCAGTAAATCAAAGGGGTGACTATCCTCCAGTCTCTTTCATAGAGTACTAGAAGTGGAAGGGACCTCACGAGGTCAACAAGCCCAGTTCCCTGCATGTTTCATTGCATAGACTCCCCAAACATCAATCAAAACTGCAGCAGCTTCAATGAAACATTAAAAAGCATTTATTCCCCACAAAAAGATCAGTTGCATGTGTTTCGAGGTGGTATTGGTGCAGGAGTCCAGAACTGTTACAAGAGAAAGAAAAGAGAAATTCCAGTCTAATTCCTAAATGTGCTCATGCTGAGCCAGATTGGAAGGTTTCCCTTCCCCATAACTTCCAGCAGTTTGTGCTTCCTGGGATGCTTTTCCAATTAGGCCACGTCAAAGGCTTCTTTGTCTTTCCAACATTGTTGCTGCCTTCAGTGTAGGTACAGGAGGAGAGGAGAAATGATCCTGTCAATGTCCCTTACTTTACACGCTCCTCTGGGTGCCAGAAAGATCCTCAGTGTGTCTCAGAGCCAGGTACCTGAGGGCAAACAGGCCAATGAGCAGCTGCCTTTCATGGCAATTGTGAACCTGTTGCCGACATGTCCCTTCCTGGTGAATGGCCAGGGATGGTAACTTAACATCTAGCTGGGGGCGGGTCACTCCTTTGTTGCTACTGCAGAGTTAGTCCCTGGGCGTTTCTCAGATTCACAGCAAAGAAAGAACAAACACAAAGAAAGAGCAAATTTTTTGTCTTCCAAGGTAAGAAAGGTACATTTTTGAGAGAATTTTATCCCTCATTGTTTGTGCTTGTTTATGTACTCCAGTGGCCTAATGGATAAGTCATTGGCCTTCTAAGCCAAAGATTGTCGGTTCAAATCCCATCTGGGGAGAAGCCTTTTTTTTCTCCTGTCAGTCTCAAGGTAAAGGATGATGTGAGCTTACAAAACCAGACAGGGTCACTTGAGCAGTTCTGTGCCAGGGGTGCTTTCTGAAGAGCATGAGGTTCCATTTACGCAAATGAGTTGTGGCATGTTCATATCACTACCGCATTCAAATCTGTGATGGGGTTAAGGCTTCCTGAAGCTCTGCAGGCAGGAGTGACTCTTACTCAGCAGGAGAAGAGCACATTTATGAGCTGACAGGACACAGCATCTTACAGAAGAGTCAGTACAGCAGGCAGAGACAGCCAGTCCAATCCATGCTGGGGAGAGGAGGCCCTGAGGGCCCCCAGAGCTGGGTCCTTGCCCCCTCCTTTGTCTCTCTCCCTTCCAGCCCAGACTTAACTGCTTCCCAACTCCCACTTTCAATTTAAACTCCTTGGGCTCCACCTCCCCCTTTGTCTGCAGTTCAAAGGTGTTACCTGGTCACCAGGTTACCCTCAGCAGGAGCCCCACACCCTCTCTGAGCCACTCACACACACACACATGCCCCTCCACATCACAGTATCTTCTGAAGTGGCGCACTCCCATAGCCCCTGCAAAAGAGAGGCTCGTGTGGCCACATCCTGCGGGTATCAGACAGAAGTTGGGCTGTGGAGAAGGAGAAAGGGGTTGCTTGAGAAGAAGCAGATCATGAAAATAGGACACTGTGGGAAAGGAAGAGACTCAAAGCTGTGGGTACCCAAGAGACTCTTGTTACTACCTGCCTTCAGCCTGAGGAGACTGATGGAGTGAGCTCTCTCCCGCTGGCAGCACAAGCCCTCTCCTCTTCCTGCCCTGGGCTTTGACGTTCCTCTGTACGCAAGTGATAGACACTCTCTTTTGAGTCATTGATCTTCAGGCCCCTGCAGGACAAACCCGGCTTCCCCAGCTCCTTTTCCTCCCCATGTCCAGAGTGCTTTTACAAATGGAGTTTAATTAAACTTTCTCTCTCTGGAACAAAAAAGCAGTAAAGTAGCACTTTAAAGACGAACAAAATAATTTATTAGGTGAGCTTTTGTGGGACAGACCCAGTTCTTCAGCCCATAGCCATAGCAGAACACACTCAATATTTAAGGCACGAAGAACCAAAAATAGTAATCAAGGTTGACAAATCAGAAAAAAATTATTATCAAGGTCAGCAAATCAGAGAGTAGTGGGGGCGTGGGAGTCAAGAGTTACATGAAGCCAAAGATACAAAAGAGCCCCTATAGTATCTCAGAAAATTTGCATCCCAGTTCAAACCACATGTTAATGTGTCGAATTTGAATACGAAAGAGAGTTCAGCAGTCTCGTTTTCCAAAGCAGACTGAAAATTTTTCTTCAAGATGCAAACTCTTAAGTCATTAACAGAATGGCCCACTCCATTAAAATGTACACTAACTGGTTTGTGAATCAGGACCATTGTTTGATGTCTGTTTTGTGCCCCTTAACTCTTTGTCTGAGAGAGTTTGAAGTTGTCAACTTTGAATGCTGTTTTTGGTTCCCTATGCCTGAAATATTGAGTCTGTTCCAGTCTGGCTGTGGTCTCAAGAAGTGGGTCTGTCCCATGAAAGCTCACCTGATAAATTATTTTGTTAATCTTTCAAGTTCTACTTCACTGCTTTTTTGTTTGGATAGTATATAGACTAGCACGGCTTTCGCTCTGTTACTTTCTCTCTCCAGGTGCACCCTACAGCTGCCTCCCACAGACCTGGCTTCTCCCACCCACAGAGCTACCGCTGCTAAGGGACGCAGGTGATTTGTGCATGAAGGGCAGCTTTCTCCCATCTGCCTGGAGCCTCAGCAGTGATTACAAAGAAGTAGTGGAGAACCTAGTGCCGGAAACCATGTTATCCAACAGGTATTGCTGGGTTTGCGTTCAGTGTCAGTAACTCCTCTCTGGGTGCTTCCATACAAGCCCCCTCCTTCCAATGGGGCGTGCTAAGCAGGCATGCTGGAGGAGGCTAATGAGGTGCTGTGATGCATATGTAGCACTTCATAATCGTAATGGCCACCTTGGGAACTTCAAAGCTGCTGACTTTGAAGCACTGACAGGCAGCGTAGCAGCAGTCAGAAGCCCGGGGGTGAGGGCCAGGCACACCCCGCACATCCCTCACCAGTGCTCTGTCATGTCCTTCCCCTGCAGGTCGTCCATGCAATCAATGCCCTGCTCCTCCAGAGGCTTGTGCGGCTTGGGAACTGGGACGCTGCAATCGCGGGGTTTGCCAGCCTGGCCTCCCAAATTGTTTTGGGGCTCCCAGGCAGAGGAGTTAGCTCAAGTGGCAGAGTGCTCGAACCCTTGTCCTTGTGTAAGGGAAAAGCTGAAATTCAGAGCTCCTCCTTTCCTGGCTATGTGAAGATCATATATAGGTCCAGGGCACAAATGGAGCTGATGTGGAAAGACAAAACACGACAGAGTGCTGAGGAGGACAGTGAGCTGGTGAAGGGTTGTTTTCTGCCCTCTCGGGGCATGTGGGGATCGAACTGAAGAGAAGAAAATCCTCTTCTGCTCTCTGAGGGTGACAGAGATACCAATTTTTCCCCTCTAGAACTGAGGACAAGAAGAGACTTTTCCTGCCTAAGGCCAGGAGCTCAAAGGAGACCGAGCAAGAGAGAGAGAGAGAGCAGAGTCTTGGCTGGGCATCTCCTGGGATAATGATTGGAGCTAGTTCAAATACCTATTTTGAAACAGGAGCTTCAAAACCGGCTCCATTGTCTGTAGATGCTGAATGTCAAAATAGCAGAGCAGTATTTCAAACTCCACGTTGTGTGCAGCTGCTCTACATCGGAATCAACAACTCTGGAATCCCTCTTCTGGAACCGCTTATTCAGGAACAACACTGCTGTGCAAACACAGCCTTTGCGACCCTTTGCCGTAGCCATGGGCGGCCACAGGGATGTTTTGGCCTCTGGAATAAGATCGGTGAGTCAGAAATTATGCTCAGACACAGGGGAATTTGCTGAATTGGTAGAGCGTTCACTAAGCATGCGAGAGGCTTTGGGATAAATGCCCACATTCTCCAACAGAAGTGGCGTCTTTTTTCCTTCTTTTCCAAGGCAGTGTCAAGCCAGGAGCGAAGCTTCTCCAGTGTCCCCTTCCATTTCCTACATTTTGCCCCCTGCAAAGAAACAGCCCATTTGGGTTCGAAAGCTGCTGGACCCCGGCCTCCTTGGCCTTAAACATTTCTGTTTAAAACAAAGGTTAACCTGCGTCATGGGCTATGATTACCTAGTCTTTCAGATGTCGCCAGTTCCCCATTTCTAGGGAGCTTCCAGCACTGACCACAGTCTCCCCAGTACAGCAGTCACAGGACACCTGTCCTCTGGGTCTTCACTGGCCAAGGCCCTTCCCCAACCAATGTGGACCATGAAGGCCCTGTGGTTGCCATGGCAGTCTGAGCACTGGAGTAGGTCTGTTTACTTCCGGAGGTGGGGGACAGTTTCTTACACCCCTGAGTGACACCACCTAATTCTTGAGCACAGACCTGTGCAAAGAGTCACCCCCCGCTTGGGAGTTAAACTTCCCCAGCTCCTCTGTCTGACAGGATCGAAACTCCAGCAGAGCGAAGCAGGCCCAGGTGGGGCTGGTGGGAGTCAGGTGTGGGCAGACAGGAAGGCTGTGGCTCCACTGCCCAGCCCTTTTGAAAGTGGCATGGAAATGTGGCCAATAAGAAATGCAAATGAAGTGCAGACTAAAATATTGCATGTCTCATTTGCATAACCACTTGGGACCTCAGTTCTGGAAGAGCTGATATTGAAATTCCCAGTTGTGAGTGCAGCTGCTGCCCTCTCCTCCAGCAGCTGAGCCGGTAAAGGACTCCCCTCAATTTCTATTAGGTCCCCCATCCACAAATGGCAGGGCAAGCAGTGGCTTGAGGATGCAATTTAGCAGAGGGCAAGATAGCACCAAAGACCCAGTACAGCTTCTCTAGTGTAGTGGTTATCACATTTGCCTCACACGCAAAAGGTCCCTGGGTCAAAACCAGGCAGAAGCACGAGTGTCTCTGTTTGTCTCACTTTCTCTTATGCCCCTGAGGGCTCATCTCTTTCTCCTGTAGCCTCTCCCTCTGACAAGCCCAACACCCATGTGACAGAAGAAGTTGAACCAGACCCTGTTGTCCAGGAGGGGAGCCCAGCAGATGCTTTGCTGCTCGTGCACAGAAACTCTCTCCTGGCACGTACTTGAAGGGTTTTCCCTCACTGATTTCACTGGCTGGGAACCACAGAACTATCTTTGCCCCTCCTCCAACCGAAGGTGCGCCAGGCAAGTGCCCCTGCCCTATCCCACGTGTTCCCTCCCAGCCACAGCCTGCTCCTGAACCTGCCTCCCATCAGCTCCCTACCTCACAGACAGGCCTGGCAGAGAAGGGGCCAATCCAGCCGGAGCTGCTGTGCTAACAGAGCAGCTGGAAAGGAGCAGAGCATGTCAGGAGGAGACACAAAGGCTGCAGACCCTGCCCATGGCCCTGGTCTGTACCCACCCAGCAGGGACACATGCACAGAGCTGGGGCAGGGCCCAGCCCCAGAGTAGAGAATGGTCATGGCCGGGCTGTGCTGCTCCCAGGCCAGGGCACTCCAGGGCCCTGCTCACCCCAGGAAGCAGCACTGCAGGGGACAGGAGTGAGCGTAGCCCTGTTGGGCCAAACCTGCCCATCGTGTGTCCCCGGCCAGACTTCCTGGCAGGGCTGAAGTTGGGACATATGAAAAAGTTCCAGGCGTGTTGGGTGAGGCGCCGAGTGGTGAAGGTGATGGACGGCTAATCTATTGTGCTCTGCAGGGTTTGAATCCCATCCTCACTGAGCCTTTATAGGCACCATCCTGCTGAGCTTTGTTGAGTTCCAGTCCTATTGTGTGATGCTACTTCTAGCACAGCTGAGCCGGCTGCCTCCCAGCTCCTGTGCTGGGCAGACTCCAAGCACAGGCCAGCTCTGTGAGGCCGAGCTGAGCTCTGGCTCCCGGGGATGAGAAAATTTCATTTGCCTGACAGGGCCCAGCCCATCTCCAGTGTCAGACCAACAGTGAGTGTAGACTCACCTCAGTCCCCTGTCGCCAGGGTGCAGTGGTGCAGTGCCCTAGCCAGACAGAGTGGCAAGGTGGGGGCAGCCCTGGCTCAGCTGCAGCCAGTGACATGGGCAGCTGCATCTAAGGAAGGGCCTGTTCCCAAGGCTGAATCAGGGGCTCTGGTCTCTCCCAGCTCCTGGGCTGGGCAGTGCACAGCTGGGAAAAGAGCAGATACTTACCCAGGGGGAATGAATGTTTCTCTGCCCCGACTGCAATAGATTCTTCCACAGCACCAGCAACAGGCCCTCAGGCAGGTCTCCATTCGACTGTGCCACCCTGGGCAGCCCTGAGTTCTTCTGTGCATCTCAAAAGCTGGGGAATGCCCCTTTGGGACATCTCTCCTGCCCCACAGCTAAAAGGAGCCCCACTGTTAAGAGGCCCCATTTGGGGATTGCCCAATTTTCTACCACCTTGTGATGCTGACCTCAGCATGCCTGGTGCTGTGGGGGGGCGGGTTTGGTGGAGGGGAGGAGCCTGGTGGGGGGGGGAGGGGGCTGTTTATGGAAGTCCTCTGGCCACATATAGTAATGGTCCTCCCATCTTCTTAAGCTGTCCTGAGGTGCTCTGTGGCGTTAGAGCCATCCCATGGATGTGTCAGTACCAGCAGCTGCACCTCCAGGTGCCCGAAGGAGGAGAGGTGAGCTGGGCTGCTGCCCGTAGCCATCAGCAAGACTGGGTCCATGTCTGAGAGTCCCTGTGGGAGTACTTTAATTGGGGGCGCGGGGGGATCAAGTGAGCACCACCCAGGGTAACCCATTGCACGCCCCCCGCACACTCCCACCACTACCTGCAAACTGTACCCACCACTCACTCACTGCCCCCATCACCTGCACACCAGCCCCACCACACACACACATTGCCCCCACCACCTGCTCACCAGCCCCACACAAAACACATTGAGGAGGGTGTGTGAAAAATGAAACTGATTCCTTGTTAAACAACCTAAAAGCTCACATCTGTGCATGGAACATAACAACCACCAGCATAACTAACTATGTACAATGGGGGGATAACTATACACACTAACTATTTACATGGGAGGCCATGGGGCACATGGGACTTTCCGAGGGTGAGGGCGCTGGTGGCCGTGGTCTTCTCCATGGGCTGCGGTGTGCCCGGGCCCTGGCATGTGGGGGTCATGCACTGGGGGCGTGTGCCCTGTGATGTTCGTGCCTGACAGTTCACCGCCATGGTCTGGGAATGATCATTGGGCAGATGTCCGGCTGGAGCTGTAGGAGGGGATGTCCAGCACAAGCTCAAACTCTGTGCTGGATCACTTGGATGGTAAGGGTGGATGGTCCCTGTTCTGGCGCTGGGGGTGTGGGGCTGTGAACACAGCACAGCCCGGCCATGACCATTCTCTACTCTGGGGCTGTGAACATGGGAACACCAGAGGCTGCTCTGTGCCACAGGCTCTTTGCAGAGATCATCTCATCTGATGCCTCTGAAGATCACAGGCCTCCTGTATGGTGCAGTCGGGAGTGTGGCACCAAAGCGCACACCAGACAGGCACTTGGTCTGAACTGGGAGGCGCCCAGGGCTAGAGAAAGCCACACACCTCTAGGGTGTTTGGAGGACATTAACGCAGTGACAGGAAGGGAAAGGACCGAAAGTTCACACTTGTGGGTCTGTATCATAATTCACATGCAGAACAACTCTGTGCTCAGGTCTGCACATTTCACAATTTTATTTCTCTCTCAAGCTTAAATTTAATTCTTTGAGCAGTGAGTTCTACAATCCCTAATCTGGCCAGAGTAATGACCAATAGATAGATAGATAGATAGATAGGTACCAAACATCAATCAATCAATCTATCCAATTGGGAATACAGCTACAAATCATAAAATTCCTTCCCTTTAATTTTAGTTAACTTGAATTTCCCTTTAATTGCAGCAAGGGAGGTTGGAGATTCGGAGATATTTCCTGTCAGGGCAGTTCAGCACTGGAATAAATTGCCTCGGGTAAGGGCAAAATCTCCATCTTTGGAGATATTTTAGAATTTGGATAAATATAAAGAAGGAAACATTTTACATTGGTCCCCACTTTTCATCCCTGAAATGAGCAGCTCCCCCACAACCTGTCTCATGTGATCAGAACTGACAGAAATTTCAGTGATGTTCATATATATAAAAGCCCATTTGGGCGTGTGTAAGAAAACAAGTCTGTAGAACGGAAAAACTTCATTCATCGGTGTATAAATATGATGACGCAGACATCGAAACAGTCACAGATTTTGTCATTTTTAATGAGGTGGATGAGCCT
This sequence comes from Carettochelys insculpta, assembly GCF_033958435.1. Lineage (NCBI taxonomy): Eukaryota > Metazoa > Chordata > Testudines > Carettochelyidae > Carettochelys > Carettochelys insculpta. The sequence goes on from NW_027439072.1 coordinate 1,107,855, forward strand.
GAGACCCAGCAGCTCACTGGGCTGTGCCCCTCTTATGAAATTTCAGGCCCCCTGAGGTTTGCTCACCCCACTATAGATGGTGCTTCGTCCTGCCATGAGGAAATGGGACTAGACTCGATGGGCACTTCAGGTGCTTTCCAATTTTTGAGCCCTCTGAGTCTGTGGCTCCCACTGACCCTGGCCCTGCTTCACTTCTTCAGACTTTGGATCTTCTGTGCCCTGCTGCTTGGCCTTGGAGTCTCAGCTGTTCTCTTTAGTGTCTGACACATCCCCTGCAGCCCCTGGGGAAGGCAGTGAAGGGGGAAATCACAAATGCAGGAATCGCCCCTGCATTTCCCATTGGCCAGGAAGGGGGAACCACAGCCAGTAGGAAGTGGTGGGTGGTGCCTACGAGTGGCAGGGAGTGCATGGAGACACTTTCCTCTCGCCCCCAGGAGCTGCTGTCAGTGGATGGTGAACCTGCTTTACCCCACTGCACAACCAGAAAGCTTAACCAGAGTTTGATATGCCCCCAATCTACGCTGCTGCACAAGGGATACTGCTGCTACCCAAAGCCCTGCAGCCCCTGGAGGATTTGCTGGAGGCACAGGACTGTCTACGCAGAGTCTCTGAGCCTGTATATCAGGTCTGGCATCCCCAGGGCCTCTCTGTTCCCTGGCAGCATGGCCCACACAGCACAGAAGAACACAGGGCTGGGACTGGGGACTCAGGTGCCCAGCTCCCATGCAATGAATGGAATGAAATGGGAAATGCTGAGGTGCCCTATGCAGCTGTGCAGTCAGCATATGGGTAAGGACGGCCCTGCCACCGTGTACTTCACTGGCAGGGAGCAATCTAGAGCCCTGATGGGAGGAAATTCCAGCATGCACATGTGGTGAGGCTGGCCAGCCTGTTGGGAAGGGGCTTTGCCCATCTCCATCCTTCCCCTCGCTCGGCTATTTACTTCTCCTGACTGAGAAGGACTTGGGCCCTGGACACAGCCTGGCCAGCCTTTCCCCACCCCAGGAAATGTTGTTCATCACAGGGGTCTTGTTCTGTCCCCACTCTGGTGACCTGACTGCCAAAATTCTTGCTGTCCAAGAACACCCAACCAGAGCCCGGGTCTCCAGTCCATGTGGCAGAGGAAGGCTTAATGGTCACTACCTCTACATAACCGACAGGCTTCCTAGTGGGTCTGGACCAGGTGAGGCTGGGGCTTGCCTGGACCCAGACTCCCAAAGCACAAAGCCAGACACCCAGGAGCTCACACTGCTCTACACACCTCCCACAGGAAGGTGCAGCAGGAGCACCCTGCCAGGGGCACCTGCCCTCCACAGCAGTTCCAGTGGTTTTCTTTAATCTCCGTTTCCTCCCCAGTTCTGCTGGCCTCAAAGCTCCAGGAATCAGGGAAGTGATAAACACAGGAGACCACTGCCCCAGCCAGCCATGGTCCCCAGCACTTCTGCAGAGGTTGTTCTGGAACTCTGGAAATCCCCTTCAGTGACATTCAAGTGTCTAAGTGTCTGGCTGAATCACTGCCCAGGCTGCACCTGCAGGAAGAGGCTGGGAGCAGAGATTGTCAGCAGGAGCAGATGGGACTAGAAATCAGGGATGGAAGCTGGTAAGACAGAGGCTTCAGGTAAAGGGCAGCTCCTTGTAGGGCTGAGGGGTCATAGCCAGCACAGACAAATGAAGGGGAGTTGCAGGAAGCAGTCCAGGGAAGGAGAAGTGGAAGCTGAGAAGGGAAAGCCAAGAAGTGCTGCATGTGGAGTCCATGCTGAGCTGCAACCAGAAGGAGGGATTCCTCCAACAGCCACTGAGGGGGTGGCATAGATGTGGCTTGTGGCAGGGAACAAGAGGACTGCCTGGGTCACTGTGGGAGTGACAGGGAATTAAAGGACTGTAGCCTAGAAAGGGGGAAATGCCAATTTATCCAGGAAAAAGGAAAAGCCGGAAGCTGGACATATGCGGCTTCCGCCAGCAAGTGGTGCTGCCCCAGTGACAAGGAGGGACATAAACACTGGGAGGACAACATCTTAACAGAGCTAATGCCTGAGCTGAGCCATCCAGTAGCAAAAGGCTGCTTCATCATGCTGAGCAATGAACAGAGGGAAAAAATGCAAAAAGACATCGGTCCCCTCAAATGTCTAGGTAAGATATCAGAGAAAGGCAGAAGAAGGGCTTGTCTGGGACTTGAGCCCCGGAGCTCTCCCACCCCTTGAGCAACATGCCACCATCAGAATGGAGGCACTGGGCATACTCCAGAACCAGCCTGGAACACACAGCCAGTGCTCTGAGAAGTACTGCATCTAACTTCACCTTTCCAAGGTCATTTCCAAGCTCTCTTCACAGTCCTGAAGGAAGAAACCAACTTCCCACTTGGAACAGGTCACAAACCACTCTGTCAAAACAAAAATCAGTCAAGTAGCGCTTTAAGGACAAGGAAAACAATTTAGGAGGCAAACTTTGATGGGACAGACCCACTTCTGCAGACCATAGCCATACCAGAACAGACTCGATATTAAAGGCACGGAGAACCTAAAATAATAATCAAGGAGGACAAGTCAGAAAAAAATGATCAAGGTTTGCAAATCACAGAGCAGAGGGGTGGAAGCTGGGGGTGGGGGAGAGGTCAAGAATTAGATTAAGCCAAGTATGCAAATAAGCCCCTTTAGTGAATCAGAAAATCCCCATCCCAGTTCAAACAATGTGTCAATGTGCCGAATTTGAGTAGAAAAGACAGCTCAGCTGTTTCCCTTTGAATAGTGGTGGGAATTTTTTTTTTTCAGTAACATGCATACTCTTAAGTCATTAATAGAATGGTCAGTCCATTAAAATGTTGACAAACTGGTTTGTGGATCTGGAGTGTTTTGATGCCTGTTTTGTGCCCATTAACCCTTTGTCTAAGGGACTTAGAAGTCTGTCCAATATACAAAACATCTGGGCATTGTTGGCATATGATGGTAAGAGAAATGTAGGGAACACAAAGTCAGGGAGAGCAGCAAACACACTCTGTGGCGGGAGCATCAGGGAGTTCAACTCAAGCCTTCTTGCTCCCTGAGCAACACTCGGCCTTGCAAAACTCATCTTTGGAGGAAAAACAAACATCACATATCAGAGTTTTAGACAAAAACAAAACCAACCAACCCCCACCACACAAACGCCAGCTGCACTTGACTTCTCCTTGCCAAAGCCTTCCCCACACTTCCTCCTGCCTGGAGGGAGATTCAGCTGGTGCTGCTGGGCTCAGTCATTCACAGCTCTGCCTGGTCTGTGTGACCCCACTTAGCACAAGTTGAGCTTCCTCCGGTGCCTTATAAGATCCAAACAGCATCAAAGCTGGGCAGCCCCAAGTGTTGGGGCTGGCAGGGAGTCAGGTGTGGGCACATAGCAGAGCTTTATCTGATATTTCAAGGAAAGAAGTAGAAAGAGTAGTGGTACGACTATAGAAAAACAAATGCTCGAGAAATAAGATCATGCGAGAGATGATCAAATACAGCAGAGAAAGTACGTGTCAGGAAATACACCGACAATATAAGATTACAGAGAAGGAAGGAAAGTCCACTGAGGAATGGACAACAACAGTGCTAGCGACAATACACAAGAAAGGCAGTGCACAGGTTTGCCCTAACAAGTCATCTAGGCAAGCTACTGCTGATGATACTGATGGAGAGATTGAGATAAAAAATAAAAGAACATCTAACAGGCAAGCAGGTGGGATTTGGGAAAGATAAAAGGACCATACAGCAAATATAGACGCTAAGATTAATAACAGAGAAAGCTCAATGAAAGAACATCTGCAACTGCTTCATTGATTGGGAAGGAGGCTCTTGAAGAATTCCACCAGAATTTCAAGTTTCTACCCCACCATCAACCTTAGTCTGGACCAGTCCACAAAAGTGATCCACTTCCTGCACACTATCTGCTGTGCAGATAAGCGATGGTCACTTAAATACCACCCTATACTGAAAACCCACAGACCTCTTTGCTTATCTATAGGCCTCCAGATTCCATCCAGAGGAGACTACATGATCCATTGTAGACAGCAAGGCACTAAGGCACAACCATATTTGCTCTGCTCCATCAGAGACAAACATCTACAAGACCTTTACCAAGCTTTCCTCAAACTACAATAGCCACTGAAGGAAGTGAGGAAACAGATTGACAGAGCCAGACGGGTACCCAGAAGCCACCTGCTGCAAGTGCTCTCACAAGGAAAACAAGAGAACACCACTGGCCATCTCACTAACAGCCACTACTTTAGACCTCTCCAACGCATCATCCATGATCTGCAAACCATCCTGGACAATGACTCTTCACTCTCACAGCCCTGGAGAGGCAGGCCTGTCCTCGCCGACAGACAGCCTGCCAACCTAAAACAAATCCTCACCACCAACTAAAGATCACAACACAGTAACTCTAAACTGGGAACCAAGCCCTGCAACAAACCTTGCTGCCAGTTCTTCTCGCATATCTACACCACGAATATCCTCACAGGACCTAACAGCAACCAGACCAACAGGGGCTCCTTTACCTGCACATCTACTAATATAATACATGCCATCGTACACCAGCAATACCCCACTGCAGTATTTACTTTGGCCAAACTGGACAGTCTCTATATGAAAAACTAAATGGACAAAAACCACACATCAGAAAGAGTAATGGAAACAAACCTGTGGGAGAGCACTTCAATCTCCCTGGACACTCAGTAACAGATTTGAAAGTTGCAGTTCTACAACAAAGACATTTTAAAAATCAAATCGAGGGAGAAATCTCTGAGCTGCAATTTATTTGCAAATTTAACTCCATCAACCAAGGATTCAAACAGAGACTGGGAGTTGCTGGCTCCTTCCAAAAGCAGCTTCTCTGCCCTGGGTGTTAACAGCTCCACATTAGACTCTGACAAGGGGCCACATCCCCCTGTGTGATCTGACTTGCTTTTTCCTATTTTGATCCAAACTACTGATCATCGGCCATTTCCACCTGGACAGAATAGACCTTGTCAGCTCTGGCCCTCCCTTTTACTGGGACCCCACTCTTTGTGTTAGGAGAATCATACTCACACCAACTGAGCGAGCCAGCCTGCACAGTGACAGCTCACAAGGGCCCTTTCAGAAAGGAGCAAGAGGCAGCTACAGGGTCCCTGGGGCCTCTGGAATTAGATTGCTACCCCTCCCTCACTGCTCAGAATCCCCACAGCAGGTGGGAGAGAAGATGATCCAAGTGCTCTTTTGTGCCCTTCCACACAGCTGAGCACAGACACCTCCAAATGGCTCCTCTGCATGGAGAGCTTCCTGGGGAGCAGCCAAGAAGAAGGAAGTGGGGATGGGTCTCCCATTGCCTTGGAAGAAAACTCTGCCCTGGAGAATGTGGGTATCGATCCCACTACTTCTTGTATACTAAGCAAGCGCTCTACCAATTGAGCTAATTCCCCTCTGGCCAATGAAATGCTCTGCCCCAGCCACCTCATTGTTGAGTCCATATGTCCCTGCAGCTCCCCTGACTCCTTTCCGAAGATGACACTTGTAAAACCAGTTCCAATCAGCTGGCTGGCCAAGCTGTGTCGACAGTGGTGATAATAACGTCACGGTGACAGTTCCAAGATCTAGGTGAGCCCTTGGGGCCTCTTGACTAAGTGGCCTGGCTGCTGTGGATGGGGAGGTTCCAGCACGCACGGGGAGCTGTGCAGGTCCAGCCTTGTGGGAGGGCTCTATGGGAATCCCTGCCTGCATCACAATGCCACTGCCTGGGCTGCTGGTGGTGCTTTCTAACAGTTCTGGCTAGAAAACACACCCAGATGGGGCACTCTGAAAACAGCTCTAGAAATAAATCACACACGTGGCCAGTAATTAGAAGCATAAAAATATGCCCCAGAGCCCCAATGTGAACCCCTCCTCCCACAGACACTGACTGTCCATGATCTGCTCTGCAGCTGCTCTCAGAAATAAAGCATCTGCCAAAGCACCACATGCTCCAGACCTCTGCAGCTCACAGAGCCACCCCTGTTGTGTGTATATCACCTGCCCATCAAGATCAGTGAAACTCTGAATCCAGGGAAGCGACACAGGCAGTGGAACCTGTTCAGAGGACACCAGGCAGTGCAGAGCCAGGCTGCCAGGCACCAGCACCCTCAGGCAGTGATAGTGTGACGCAGGCTGTGATGCCCATAGACCCCTCCCACAAGGCTGGCACTGCACAGCTCCCTGCGGGTGGGACAGCAGACAGAGCAGCTGCTGCTCCAAGGCCATGTGCTGTGAGTGAGCTGGGAGCAGCTGAGCTCAGGAGCAGGCAGCAGACTGGGGTCCCTCCAACGGAAGCACATTGCAGCAGGGGCTGATGTTGTTACCCATCTGCCAGGGAACATGGGCCATGTTAATGTCATGCTCAGGGGAAGAGAGGGAGGGGATAGGCAGGGTCTGAGGGGACACCTGGCAGGGCCTAGGACAGCAGGTGAGGGGCAGCAGGGTCTGAGGGAATTCCTAGCCAAGGCTCAGGGCAGTGGGGAAAGGGAGACAGAATCTGAGAGGGGGATTCCAGGTTGGGGTTCAGGGTGGTGGGGGAGGGGCTGTGGTGATGCCTGTGTGGGATGCTGAGCAGTGGGGGAGGGACAACAATCTCACTCCAGGAACCACACTGTACCTACAGCTGCCTGTTGCTCTTTTCTGAAAGGGCCCTTGTGAGCTGTTTCTCTGTAGCTTGGATAGTTTAGGTGGGTTGCGCACGGTTCTCACAAAACCAAGGGGTCGAGCCCTTGCTAGCCAGTAGACAAGTGCAGGGTGTTCCTCTGTTACCCTTTGCTGGACTGCTATAGGCAGCAATGTCCAAAGACATGAAGGAAGCTGAGTGACTTCTGGAGACCTGACCAGAGTCTTGCTCAGGAGGCTTCACTCTGCTTTGCTGGGAGGAGCCCTGACCTTTATTCCCTTTACTCCATTACCCTTCCTAATGCCTGTTCACTGGAGTGCTAAAGAGTGGGATGCTGGGATGCTGATGAGCTGACCTGCAGGGCTTGTTATCTTCTGAGCAGCTGCTGCTGTGCCTGTCACAGCCCTGGATTTATTAGGAGGTTCTACACAACAAAGTTATTTCAAAATAACTATCGCAGCCTCTGCACAAGGCAACAGGTGCTTTGAAATAATGCAGAAATAAATAGGGGACGGCTTATTTGGAAATAAGCAAACCTCCTTGTACAAGTACAAGTACAAGTACAAGTAACAGCAGCTATTTGGAAACAGGGGCTGCTAAGACCGGGGCTAGAGCCTAATTTGAAATAAGCCATAGTGTGTCCATTGGCTGCATCTGAAATTAGCTTCCTGTGTGTAGATGTGGTATTAGGAAATCTTGGTCTTGCCACTCACTGGTGCTGCAGCTCCCCAAACACTTCATGCACCCAGAGTAATATTGGCACAACACATTAAGGCTGACACAATTTAGCACTGACGAGGGCAGAACCTTAACCTGGTGTTTTTCCTGTCTCTGTTTTGTCCCCCACCAGCTGGATCAGACTCTGACCCTCCCCACACAGACGCTGCCGTCCAGCGCAGTTAGTCGTGGGATAGAGCAATGGGCCAAAGAGGATCCTCCTTGCGCTCACGTTCCTCACCATGAATTCTCTCCCCAGCCTCCAGGGCAGAGCTCTCAAGAAGGAGACTCCCTGAGGCAAAGCCCTGGGGGGGGGGTCTCTGAGATGGCCCCGGCCCTGCAGCCGGTCCCACCTGGCCATTGTGCTGGACTGTCTGTGAGGTCACCACCTCCCCACCTCCTTTAACCAATCACCTGAGGTTCTTCCAAAGGCCCTTGTGATGTCACAGACACACCCACCAGTGCCCTGCAGGGCTCATGTCCTGCCCCTGGCAGCCCCCTCTGCAAACGCACCCCAAGGGTCTGCAACAAAAAAGGCACATAAAAAACACGAAAACCCGAACTCCTCCCATCCTCAGTGTCCTGTGGGATCCTGCACTGGGGCAGGTGGGGAGAGAGGAGGGGAGATTGGTGGACTCTGACCTGTACACTGCAGAGGGCACAATATGTGAAAGGAGAATTTTAACTCCTCCTGTCCTCAATGTCCTCTGGGCAGCAACTCCAGCTTCCCTCCGGCACAATGTCTGCGCTGGGGAATGGGAAGGTGTTGTTGTGGGCAGTCCAACCGTGTGGGTTGGCCCCACGAAAACACATTTCTTTAAAGTACTACAGGGCTGTTTTTTGGTTTAAGACACAGACTAACACAGTTACCTCCCTATCAGGAAGCAGTAACATAACAAGGAGACTATTGTGGCTTCGCTGGCTAACATACCTGACTAATAAACAGGAGTTCATCAATCAGCTCCCAGTGGTGCCCTGTTGTATGTCCTCCTTTGGCAATGGCTCTCCCTGCTGGGGAAGGTAAAGGCTGATGGAAAAGGAGCGTTGGAAAGAATCTAGTCACAGCCTGGAGCTCGGGAAAAGGCAGTTGTGATTGGTGTGGGGAAGGTGCTGCTGTGGCTGCCAGAAGAGAGTCTGTGCCTCACAGCTTTGTGGTTCTGGGGAGGCCTGTGCCAGCCAGCTCCTCCAGCACGTTTGTAACACAGACACAATTCCCTGTCGGCAGGAGCTCTGTTCTGCCCTGTCTGCGGGAGCAGCTCCTGCCCCAGCCCTGCCGCTGCACAGACACCCCCCAGCCCTGTCTGTGCACAAACTAAGAACATAAGAACATAATAATGGCCATACTGGGTCAGACCAAAGGTCCATCGAGCCCAGCATCCCATCTGCCAACGGTGGCCAATGCCAGGTGCCCCAGAGAAGGAGAACAGAAGACAATGATCAAGTGATTTATCTCCTGCCATCCATCTCCTGCCCTTGTTCTGAAGGCTAGGGCACCATACTTTATCCCTGGCTAATAGCCATTTATGGACCTAACCTGCAAAAATTTATCAAGCTCTATTTAAACCCTAATAGAGTCCTGGCCTTCACAGCCTCCTCGGGCAAGGAGTTCCACAGGTTGACTGTGCACTGTGTGAAGAAAAATTTCCTTTTATTAGTTTTGAACCTACTACCCATCAATTTCATTTGGTGTCCCCTAGTTCTTGTATTATGGGAAAAGGTAAATAATTTTTCTATATTCACTTTCTCCACACCATTCATGATTTTATATACCTCTATCATATCTCCCCTCAATCGCCTCTTTTCCAAACTGAAAAGTCCCAGTCTCTCTAGCCTCTCCCCATATGGGACCCTTTCCAAGCCCCTAATCATCTTAGTCGCCCTTTTCAGAACCTTTTCTAATGCCAATATATCTTTTTTGAGGTGAGGAGACCACATCTGCACGCAGTACTCGAGATGTGGGCGTACCATAGTTATATATAGGGGAAGTATGATATCTTTTGTCTTATTATCGATCCCTTTTTTAATAATTCCTAACATCCTATTTGCCTTACTAACTGCCGCTGCACACTGCGTGGATGTCTTCAGAGAACTATCCACTATAACTCCAAGATCCCTTTCCTGATCTGTCGTAGCTAAATTTGACCCCATCATGTAGTACGTGTAATTTGGGTTATTTCTTCCAACATGCATCACCTTACACTTACCCACATTAAATTTCATTTGCCATTTTGCTGCCCAATCACTCAGTGTGTGACAGGGAGCGTCTCACTCCCAGGCACACCCAGCTCTGCCCCCTCCCTAGTGGTAATTCACCTCTCACCCCAGCTGTCCCCAGTGCTGACCTGACGCACCTGAGATCCCTCTTGTATCTTCCTTCTGCTTCCTCACCAACATTTCCTAACCTTGCTGGGAAGCAAAACTCCTGCAGTGGACATGAATTGTGCAGGTGGGAGACGTTCTGACACAGCCCCTGGGCAGGGCCCAAGGTTTCAGCTGGTGACTGTGCAGTGCAGAGGGAGGAGGAGTTTGGGTGCCAGCGGGAAGAGGTGGCAGGTGTGAAGGGGAACCCGGGCAGGGCTTGTGGGTGAGGGAGGAGGGGAAAAGGGCAGTGGCGGGGGGGTTGGCAGGGTCTGAGGGGACAAGGGGATCAGGGCACTGGGGAGGGGTGGGAGAGGCAGGATCTGAGGGACCCACTGCAGGGCCCAGGACAGCTGGCAAGGGGCAGCCGGGGCTGGGGGAACTCCAAGCTGGGCTCCGAGCAGTGGGGGATGGGTGAGAGAGTCTGAAAGCGGAGGCCACGCTGGTGGGGGAGGGGAGGAAATCTCAGTCCAGTGGCCCAGCAGCTGCCTGTTGCTCATTTCCAAAAAGGCCCCGTGTGAAACCCTTTGCAACTAGCCGCTTAGCTCAGTTGGTCAGAGTGTGATGTGAATAATGCCAAGGTTCTGGGTTCAAGCCCCATGCTGGCCATGGGCAGGTCTTTTCTGCTTTCCTTCTTGTGGTGGCTCTGGACACAAGCCCAAAAGAGCTGAAGGAACCAGGCTGACAGGTTGGCAGGGAGCAAGTCACAGTCACCACCCCAGGCAGAGGGAAGGGCTGCAGAGTGGGCCTGTGTGAGGTGAGGATCCCCAGATTCCCAACTCTGCAACACACGCCTCCCACAGGAAGGAGCAGCAGGAGCCCTCTGCCAAGGGCACCAGCCCCGACAGCAGCTCCATTGGCTTTCTCTGCTCCCCATCTCTCCCTAAAAGCCTTTGGCCTCACAGGCTCCCTCCCTGGACACCTGCTACTGCAGCACCACAGGCCCAGGTAACTCACCAGTGGTGCCAGTCCCTGCCTGCCCTGCTTCTCTTCCCGCATGAGTTCTCCTTCTTCACTCAGGTGCCCCGGCTGCTGCTTTGGGGGGCAGAGGGCTGGGGAAGGCACAGAAAGGGCCCTTGGGGGTGGGGTGCAGAAGCACAAGGAGCAGGCGCTGGAGAAAATCCATGATGAGCAGCTTTGGCCATGGGAGCTCAGGAGAGGGGCAGAGAGGTACAGGTGACAGGATGGGTGGGGGGGTCTCTGCAGAGGTGGGGTTGGCTGGGAGTCCTTGGGGAACGGGGAGAGGCCTGTGGGGAGGGGAGGAGAGAGCAGCAGGCAGCTGGCAGCAGAGCTCAGGGGAAGAGGCAGAGCTGGGATAGGAAGAGATGAAATGGGAGGAGGTGCACAGGTGGCCTCAGAGGGAGCAGGCCAAGCAAACCAGATCCCCTCCCGCTCCTCGGGAGCTTCCAGCACTGGCACCAGCATCCCCAGTGCAGCTGTCACAGGCCACAATGGACATTCTGGTGCTTTACATGATGCTGACAGGCAGTGACCAGAGAGGTGCAGAGTTATTTCAGAAGAGTTTATTCCAGAATTATTCCTCCAAAATAATCTAGTTCACAATGACGCCTTCACGCTGCAAGGCAGCCCCAGAATAAAGAAAACATATTTCAAAATGGCACCTCCATGCACAGCAGAGCCTGTCTGTGAGTAGAGACCCTGGAGGCCATGCTGGTGCTGTCACTGCACAGCAGAGTAGTTTTGGAACATGCTATTCTTGAATAACTTATTTTTGAATAGCCCCAATTACCTGCCTATACAGCCCAATTCCAAAATCTCTGTTTTGGAATTGGCACCGTTGGAGGAGAATGAGGTTTACTGCCTTGCAAAAAGGCTGCCTGTTATTTCTATATTATTTCAGTGACCTGCCAGGCTCTCTCAGGGTTAGGACCTTATTTGGAGGTTTCAGGGTTTGAGTCCCAGGCTGGGAAAGCTGCATTCACCTTGCCTTGTGCATCAGGAACCCAAGAACCCTGCCCATGCCTGGGGCCACGTGCTGGGTCCCAGACTGTCAGGTGAAACCTGAGAAAGTTAAAGAAAGCACCATCCTGGCCTTCTGCAGCCTGCTGTGATCGAACAGGGGTTCGTACTCTGCATTGTGGCTGCAGCAACCTGGTTTCAAATGCAAGTCACAGCAGTAATAGTCCAGTATTTGAGTCGTGCTGCTTTTATTTCACCAGGAGGATGGTGAAATACTGCAATGCTTTACCTAGACAGGTGTTGCAATCTTCATCCCTAGAGGTTTTCCAGTCCTGGCTTGAACAGACCCTGGCTGGGATGATTTAGTTGGGGCTCTGTGCTGCTTCCCTCTCTGACCCAATGCAAGAGAGAAAGCGAGGTGACTCATGATGCCTGCTGGATCTAGGTCTTTGGCTGAGCTGGCTGGAGGGGTTGGGGCAATTGGTTGGTGCTGAAGAACTAGGCGGTGTGCCCAGAGATCCCTAGAGGGCTCATGCTGGTGTGATCTGGTGAGACTGCCCATGTAGCTCAGCAAAACTCTGGGTCCAGGGAGGTGACCCAGCCAGCAGCAGCTGTTCAGAGGACACCAGGCACTGCAAAGCCAGGCTGCCAGACCCCAGCAGCACCAGGCAGTGGCATTGTGATGCAGGCAGTGATGCCCATAGAGCCCTCCCACAAGGCTGGGCTGCCTCTGGTGAGAGAACGTGGTGATGCACATGTGACCCATGCACCTGACAGGGAGACACCCCTGGAGGGGACGGGGTGAGTTGTGTCTGCATCACTTTTGGTGGGCAGGTTTAGCAGGCAGAAGGTTCTGGAGTTGGGGTGACTCCTGTGGGCTCTGTGTCTGTGGGCAGGAGAGCAGACAGGGCAGCTGCTGCTCCAAGGCCATGTGCTCTGGGTGAGCTGGGAGCAGCTGAGCTCAGGAGCAGGCAGCAGACTGGGGTCCCTCCGTCAGAAGCAAGTTGCAGAATGTGGAGATGGTGTTACCCCCTGCCAGGGAACATGGGCCGTGTGCCCTGCTCACAGCTGAAGAGGGAGGGGATAGGCAGGGTCTGAGGTGAAACCTAGCAGGAGGCTTCACTATGCTTTGCTGGGAGGGTCTCTGCCCTTTATTCCCTTCACTCCATTACCATTCCTAATACCCCTTCACTGCGGTGCTGATGAGTGACCGCCTGACCTGCAGTGCTGGGTGTCTTCTGAGCAGCTGCTGCTCTGCCTGTCTTGTTTTGAACTACATATTCAGCACCTCATTAGCATGCGGGCTTCTGTGGCACTTCGACAATGATGAGGCTCGCGGCTGCGCGACTCATCCAGACAGGGATCCTTTTCCAAAGGACCTCGGCTACTTCGAAGTCCCCTTATTCCTGTCTGCTCATATGCTCAAGTTTTATGAAGGGGTGAGTGTAGACAAGTCTGACGTGATGTGTCAGGGCCTGCACAGACTGGGAAGACTTGTAGGAAGGGGCTTTTGAAGGGGGTAGGGAGAACATTTGGGTGTGTGGATTGGCTCTTTCCAGTATAGGACTGCTGAGCCTGAGAGGCAAAGGGCACTGCTCCATCTGCTTGAGCTGGGACACTTACGGGAGGCTTGGTTGTGAACTCTGGGTGTGGTATTTTCCCAAGCTTATGCCATATGACTTTTCTGCCTCTTTCATGAAAAGCTCATTTTCTACACTCAGACTCTGTGCTTGTGAGTGGGGAAGCATTGCCCCTGCGAGGCACCCAGGGCTGTGCGAATTTCCCAGGCTTCTGGGTGGGGGCTTGAGCCAGTTCTATGTGAGATAAATGAAAAAGGGACCACTAGATTTTGAAACAGGCCCTGGTTGCTGCTGTTTCATTCAGATGAAAGGCTTACACTACACAGCTGTAGACCCTCTTGTGAGACTGAGCTCCTTCATGAGTTCCTCAGTAAATCAAAGGGGTGACTATCCTCCAGTCTCTTTCATAGAGTACTAGAAGTGGAAGGGACCTGATGAGGTCAACAGGCCCAGTTTCCTGCACGTTTCCTTTCATAGACTCCCCAAACGTCAATCAAAACTGCAGCAGCTTCGATGAAACATTAAAAAGCATTTATTCCCCACAAAAAGATCAGCTGCATGTGTTTCGAGGTGGTATTGGTGCAGGAGTCCAGAACTGTTACAAGAGAAAGAAAAGAGAAATTCCAGTCTAATTCCTAAATGTGCTCAGGCTGAGCCAGATTGGAAGGTTTCCCTTCCCCATAACTTTGAGCAGTTTGTGCTTCCTGGGATGCTTTTCCAGTTAGGCCACATCAAAAGTTTCTTTGTCTTTCCAACATTGTTGCTGCCTTCATTGTAGGTACAGGAGGAGAGGAGAAATGATCCTGTCAATGTCCCTTTATTTACACGCTCATCTGGGTGCCAGAAAGATCCTCGGTGTGTGTCAGAGCCAAACAGCTCATGGTGTCAAGCCCATTGATCAGCTGCCTTTCATGGCCATTGTGAACCTGTTGCCCACATGTCCCTTCCTGGTGAATGGCCAGGGATGGTAACTGAACATCTAGCTGGGTGCGGGTCACTGCTTTGTTGCTACTGCAGAGTTAGTGCGTGGGCATTTCTCAGATTCAGAACAAAGAAAGAACAAAGACAAAGAAAGAGCAAATGTTTTGTCTTCCTTGGTGAGAAATGTACATTTTTGAGAGAGAATTTTATCCCTCGTTGCTTCCTTTTTTTGGTGTATCCCAGTGGCCTAATGGATAAGGCATTGGCCTTCTAAGCCAAGGATTGTGGATTCAAATCCCATCTGGGGTGAAGTATCTGTAGTAAGTACAGGCCCAGCCTTAGGCCTGAACCAAAGTAATGGTCAAAACTCTGCTAACAGAAAGCAAAGTGCATTTGTAAGCAAAAGGAATGCAGTGCTCTCAGAAGTTGGCAAGAAGAGGGTTGATGTTGCAGAAACCTGTCTACTTGGTGTGTTGAAACAGGAACATGGTACTAGAATACCTGACCCTGGAGCATTCCACAGATTAGAAAGAACAGGCTGACCCATCCCAATGACAGGGGCGAAAGGGTAATATGATGGATAGAGTTTTGTTCAAACCACCATGTACAAGGTGAGAGGCGGCACCTGACTATATAGAAGGGCTGTACCTCAATACGTCAGGAGTGATGAGTAAGCTGTTTCTACCTGTGTATAAGAATGTAATCGTGGCATGTGGTTTGGGTCCGGCCGAGGGGGCAGTGGAAAGTCCCACCACTGACCGAGCCGAGTCCATTGACTGTGGGTGCATATTTGTAGTATGCCCTGACTTAGACTAAGAAATCTACAGGGAACTACTACTGTATCCAATACGGCAATAAACCTGGCCGATGTGCCTCTTGTAGCTTCCTTTTGCTTCCTCCCCAACATTTCCTAACCTTGCTGGGAAGCAAACCCCCTGCCGTGGACATGAATTGTGCAGGTGGGAGACGTTCTGACACAGCCCCTGGGCAGGGCCCAAGGTTTCAGCTGGTTACTCTGCAGTGCAGAGGGAGGAGGAGTTTGGCTTCCAGGGGGGAGAGGTGGCAGGTGTGAAGGGGAACCCGGGCAGGGCTTGTGGCTGAGGGAGAGGAGGGGAAAAGGGCAGTTGGGGGGTTGGCAGGGTCTGAGGGGACAAGGGGATCAGGGCACTGGGGAGGGGTGGGAGAGACAGGATCTGAGGGACCCACTGCAGGACCCAGGACAGCTGGCAAGGGGCAGCCGGGGCTGGGGGAACTCCAAGCTGGGCTCAGAGCAGTGGGGGATGGTGAGAGAGTCTGAAAGGGGAGGCCAGGCTGGTGGGGGAGGGGAGAAAATCCCCGTTCAGTGGCCCTGCAGCTGCCTGTTGCTCATTTCCAAAAAGGCCCCTTGTGAGAAACTTTTTGCAGCTGGCCGGCTAGCTCAGTTGGTCAGAGCGTGGTGCTAATAACGCCAAGGTCGTGGGTTCAAGCCCCATGCTGGCCATGGGCATGTCGTTTCTGCTTTCCTTCTTGCGGCTGCTCTGGGCAGGAGGCCCAAAGAGCTGAAGGAACCAGGCTGAGAGGCTGGCAGGGAGCAAGTGGGAGTCACCACCCGAGGCAGAGGGAAGGGCTGCAGAGTGGTCCTGGGGGAGGTGAGGATCCCCAGATTCCCAACTCTGCAACACACGCCTCCCACAGGAAGGAGCAGCAGGAGCCCTCTGCCAAGGGCACCAGCCCCCTACAGCAGCTCCATTGGCTTTCTCTGCTCCCCATCTCTCCCCAAAGGCCTTCTGGCCTCACAGGCTCCCTCCCTGGACACCTGCTACTGCAGCACCACAGGCCCAGGTAACTCACCAGTGGTGCCAGTCCCTGCCTGCCCTGCTCCTCTTCCTGCCTGAGTTCTGCTTCTTCACTCAGGTCCCCCAGCTGCTGCTCTGGTGGGCTGAGGGCTGGGGAAGGCGCAGGAAGGGCCCTTGGGGGTGGGGTGCAGAAGCACAAGGAGGAGGCCCTGGAGGAAGTCCATGATGAGCAGCTTTGCCCACGGGAGCTCAGGAGAGGGGCAGAGAGGTACAGGTGACAGGGTGGGTCTCTGCAGAGGTGGGGTTGGCTGACAGTCCTGGGGGAACGCACCCTCCCCGGATGCTGTTTCCCTGCTGCCTCCATGTCTGGGCAGCCCCTGATGCTGTCCCATCTATGTGGTGCTGAGTGCCGCGCATCATCCCCCTGAGAGCCCGGGGAACAGAGCTGTCCAGGGTCCACATGCACCTGGACTGGTGGCCCTGTGGGATGCCTGTGGCCTCCCCGGGTGGGACCTGACACTCCCTCCCTGAGCACTAGGGAGGCTGGTGTGCATGGCACCTACCTAGGGGTCCCTCCAGGAAGGCAGGCGAGGCACAGTCGGACAGGACCCAGCTGGATGGCCTGGATGGGAGATCAATGACAAGAGCCCCTTCGCTTGAGCCCTTGTCATCGCTGGTGGGGTCGAGTGGCTGTGCTGTCCGTGGTCGCCTGGTGCTGGCGAACGACCCCGGGTGCTCCTCGCCCTCGGTCGCTGTCTCTGGCTCAGTGTCCCTGACAGATGTGTTGAGGAAGATGGTGGGAGGTCCAGCCTACTTCGGCCCCAGGAGGCAGTGGAGCTCTTTGTAGTAGGGGCAGCTTGTGGGGGCTGCCCCCAACCGCCCGGCTGCGTCCCGGGCCCTGCAATACCCCTGCCGCAGTTCTTTTACCTTTGACTGGACCTGGTCCGGTGTGCATGTGGGGTGGCCGTGGCCGAGCGGCCCCTTTGCCAGCAGCTGGAAGGCGACTGCATTGCAGCAAAGGACCCCCCCTTTGTTAGAGGACCTCCTCATCCTCCCAGAGGGAGAGGAGGTCCGGGATCTCGGCTTCTGTCCAGGAGGGGGCTCGATGATTCAGGGCCTGGGCCGCCTCCTGGGACAACTCCCCGATGTCTTTGGAGGGCCCCTGGGGTGGGCGGGGGTCTGGGTGGCTGGTCATAAGTCTGGGTGGTGTGGGGGACTGGCTGTCGGTTGTGGTGCCTGGTGAGCTGGAGAGCAGTGTGACCTCACTGCTGACTCCACGCTCTCAGCTTCCTGCCTAAGGGTTTCTGGGAGCCTGCGTCCTCTCAAGTGTGGTCGGACACTAGAACCACAGAGCTCCGTCTGTGCTGTGAGCGTCGCCTTCGCCTGCCAGCTGATCGCCGCCATAGAGGACTCCCTCTTTCAAATGAGCGGGCCACAGAGTGTCTACACTTGCTCTCTTTCGAAATTGTCTTTCGAAGGAGGCCGCTCTTCCCATCCCAGGAATGGAGGACCGACTTCGAAAGAACGCGGGAGTTCTTTCCAAGTTACTTTCGAAAGGGCGCAGGGTGTGTGTGGACGCTCCGCAGGTTCTTTTGAAAGAGCTCGGTCTTCCAATTCTAATTTCGAATGTACTTGCTAATGTAGACGCGACCTTAGGGGGCAGCATGGAGCTAGAGTAGGCAGGGAACCTGTCTTATGCCCATTGTGCTGCTGAGTGGGAACTGTCTGAGATATTCACCTCCAGGCTGTTTGCACCACAAAGATGTAGGATCCACAGCAACCCCCGGACAAGAGCTTAAGACCTTCTGCACACACTCCCAAGCCCCCCTCCAACACCTGTCCCAGTGTGCAAGGGGCTGCTCTATGGACTGTCTGCTAAGCCTCCACTCTGGCTGAGTCAGCTGAACACCACCCACTCAGGCCCTCTGGGCCGTGGTGCGCACTGCAGCCTTAGGTTTCAGTCCCTGCCTGCCCACACTGTGTCTGGGGACAGGAGGTGGCTGGCTAATGTTGGTGGCCAGCAACAGCCTGCAGCTCTTAGCTGTCTTTTATTCTGGGCGGGCAACAAAAAACGACTTATTTCCAGCTGCAGAGGAGGGTGAGGAGAAAGGAAAAGCTCTGCAAAGACACGGGCCAAGTCATCCCTCCAACCCGCCCCACATGCTGTGGCCTGAAGCGGCTCCCGTCATTTCCTCCCACACAGATTACAAAAATTGCTGCTGGGCACATTCTGATGGGAACCCTGACAGAAATCTGGGGCGGGCGTGTGACCCTGCAGGCTGCGGTCTGCTGGATTGCTCCGGAGCCTGCTCAAACCTGAGTAATTTTACCATGTGTCCCGCATGCAGCAAATGGAAATAAGGTCATGCAAGGGAAAGTGCTGCCTTGCATTGTGTAAGAGACCCCTTGTGGAGAACTCGACCTTGTGTCTTCTAACAGTGTAGGAACCTCTCCAGCTCTAGCAGGGCTGGGTACAGGCACCTGACTGATTCTCACTACCTCGACAATTGCACATCTACATCCTTAGCTGTGCAGAGTTTTGCCCTCCGCTTTGGTGCCAAAATTAACAAGCCATAAAACTCTACAGGAAAATCCTGACCTCCAAGCACACGCTCTTCCAGCCTTTCATGCACTTTCTCCATCCTGTACACACAGCACTACTGACAGCTGTGGAAAGCGGATTATGATTGCAGTGGCTCCTCGCTCAGGGCACAGTCAGGACAGGGGTGTTGCCCTTCTGCACAGTAAGGCAGCCAGCACTTGATTGGCCCTGAACCAAAACGTCAGTAAGCAGTAACCAAACCAACCGACCCCCCGACCCAGGGAGGAGGGGGAACAAATAGACGAAAACCATTCCAGCTCTTCCTGTCTCGTCACATGATAGCAGCAGAGTTATTTTCCTGGCGATATCGTTCGACAACCCCAGCTGTGGGTGCGCAGGGAAGTCAGGGCTCTAACTAGTGCAGCTCTCACCCAGCACAGGCAGGCGAGGGACCATGGCTGGCTTGAATCTCCGCAGTGTTCTGGTGACCGGGGCCAATCGAGGAATCGGCCTGGAACTCGTCAAGCAGCTTCTGGGGAACTCCAGCCCACCGGAGTGGGTCTTTGCCACCTGCCGGGACCCGATGGGAGAGCGAATGCAGGTGAGAATGGGGCGAGGGGCATGGCTGGAGGGGGAAGGAGAAACTACCCAAAGGACTTCCAGTCTCTGAGCACTCGGTGCAGAGACCCACACAGCAGAGCAGGCAGTGACTGCAGACGCTGCTCTGGCTGGAAGGTGCAGAGCTGCCCAGATAGTTAGTCCAACCCCTCCCTTGTCTGCCACTGCCTCAGGCCCTCTCTCTTCTCACCTCTGCTCCCACACCCGGCCTGGGAAACTTCAGGCTCAGAGGAACTTCTAGGTCACGGCACCAGCTCCTTCTGCAGCTGACAAAATCCCCACTCACAGCCAGCTGATGAGAGCTTGTGACACTGCCAGCCTTCATCTGCTGGGAGGGGACTCCCCTTACCACCCGTGGGGGAACTGCCCTCCACCACCTTCCTCCCACTCTCCATTGGTCTCCGTCCTGTCCAACTCCTAGACACGCCTGCTGCTCCCCCATGCCCTGCTCCTCCCCAGCATCCCCATTCCCAAAGGCTCAGCCGCTTCGCACAGTCACTGTGTCTGGCCTCGCTGTGGGACACACATTTGCAGAGGGCACCGAGGGAACACAGGTGGGCTACTGATGGGGAAGTGATTTGGGTCCATGACTCCATCGCACTGAGTTAGATGCTGGCATTGGAAATGCCCAGGGGAAATTAGGAGCCTCCTGCAGCCTCAGAACCCCAGGGCAGGACACTATGAGGAGGCTTTGCAGAGGAAAGCAGTAAGGCATGAACTTGGTGCCAAGGGGCAGTGGGGATCTGGACTCTGCCCAGCCTGGCCCTGGGCGTGGGCCCAATGTCCATAACCATGAGCTTTATTCTTTCTCAGGAGTTGCAGAACCTGGCGGCCAAACATCCAAACCTGGTGACAGTTGCACTCGGTGGGTGTCCAGCCCCAGGCCCAGAGCTCCCCTCCCGTCTCCCTGCTACACGTTCTCCCTCTTTCATTACACATCCCCCTTCCCAAGCCCTCCTGATCCCCATGGGGAGAGCAGGACCAGAGACAATAATCGCTGAGAGCCCACTGACACCTGACCGAGCTCCAAAGGAGGAATGTACGAATGGATCGTCTGGAGCGTGGGCTGGAGCTCCAGAGGCTGGAAAGCCCCAGAGCCACCACGTGGCAGGACTCTCCTGTGAGCTCTGTCCAGCATTGCCACCTCTGGGATGGATCCCCACGTGTCCAGCTGGGGAATTCTCTCACCTCCAATGCATCACAAGCAATTCTAAATCATCCACTTCCTTTGTCTAGGTAAGAGCAACGCCACACGTATGAACTAATCACCGACTCCAGCACATTCACATTTTCTAGGCTACTCAGATTGTCCAAGGAACTGATCATAATTGTCTCTCTGAACTGGCCTTTCCTCTTGTTGCTCCAGCACAGCTCCCCGTGCCTGGACCCAGCAGCAGTCCCCACCCCCAACTCCCTTCCCCAACCCCTCTCCCACCTCTGAGCCCAATGGAAGAAGCCCTCTGGCCCAGGGGGCCGTGCTCTGGTAGGGGTGACATCGGAGAGGGGGAATCATGCTCTTGACCCCCTGCTCTGTCGCTGTAGATGTCACAGACCCAGCCAGCATTAAGGCGGCGGCAGCCAGAGTTGAGACACACCTGAAAGGCTCGGGGCTCAATCTGCTGATAAACAACGCTGGGATAGTGAAGTTGAACACACTGGAGTCAGAGACACCAGAGGACATGGCCCTGGTGTACGCGACCAACGTGACGGGGCCCTTGCTGGTGAGCCAGGTAAGGGCCCTAACAGAGAGCACATGGACAAATGCACTAGGGTTTGACAGTGCTTGGGCCAGGAGTCCTCCCTTCCCTGGGTTTGGGTCACTGGATCAATGTGGGGCCTTGGCTGGTAGGACCACAGGCTTCAAGTGGATTATAGGACTTGAACCTCTCAGAAATGAAGACTCACCCCCAGATCCCTGCATGGCCCTGGCTCTGCAGCACACAGAGCTTCAATCCCTCACTTTTCACACCCAGAGCATCAGTGCAAGGACAGTGCAATGCACGAGGCCCCAGCTACCTTTCATGAGAAACCTCTGTCTCCCCAACCCTGCCATTGTGTGTAGTGTTAAGTGGCCTCTCTCCATGCCCCCCAGCTGGGGCCCTGCCAGCAGAGGGGCGTCTGTCTCCTCTGGGTCTGAGTGTGACTGCAGAGTGCATCTGTGAGATGGTCTCTGGCTGCCCGGGCTGAGTCTCATGGACACAGGGCCACAGCCAGGAACTGGGGGGCCTGGGAACCGTGAGGACAGAAACGTGTCCTTTCTTCTTGACAAATAGTCCCCGGTGGGATGAGCAGCAGGAAGGGGCTATCAGGGCTGTTTCCCTCCTTGAACAAAGGCATCGAGTGCTGGCGAGCATCTGCCTAAAGCCCCCGAACCCCCTGGGCAGCTTGTGATACCCACGAGCGGAGGGCTGGGTGCGAACACCGGCAGCTGCCTGGGTGCGGGAGAGGCCGCTGGTGCCTGCTCGACCCACGCCCTGCCCCCACTCAGCCCCTTCCCCTGATGCCCGACCCACACTGCACCCCCACTCCCGCTGCATCCCCACCCTGAGGGAATTTGTGAGTCACTTGCACGAGGAGCTGGCGCTAAATCGACAGCCTGAAGAATGAGCTTTCCCCTGGGTTCACTCCAAACCCTCCTCAGCGCTGGGTGCTCAGCAGTGATGCCCCCCAAGTAGGCTCACTGTGGCTGCCGAGCCCTGGTGAACCTGAGAATGGTGGTGCACAAGGGGCTGGGGGGCAGGACAGGCTCGGAGGGCTCCAGGCTGGGTAGGTCCGTCACTGGCCTGCGTGCAGAGAGCAAGGCTGGCGTAGGCCGGGGAGACAGGGCTTGTGTGGCCAGGGGCCGGGGGGCTCAGGCATCTGCTCTGCAGCTGGCACAGGTAAGTCAGCTTCACGCCAAGGGCAGGTGGTGGGGAGGTGCCTCAGAAGAGGGGCAAGAGATGTGGGGAGGTTCTGTGCCTCTCCCCCGACACCCCGGCTCCTGGCTAAGCCAGATGCTGGAGCTGGATGGGCAACTCAGACGCTTTGCCCTGCCCAGGGGAGGCAGGTGTGGGAGCAGCACACAGCCTGAGTCCCTGAGCCTCGGGGCTCCTGGCCAGGACACGGGGTGGTCCCCACAGGTGTCCACATGACTCTTACCCTGCCCTTTCTCTGGCTTTCAGCCTGGCCTGGGTAAAGCCTCATAGCTGAAGAGCTGCAGCTGAGCCATGTGGGCAGGCGTGGGGAACCGTAGGGACATGAAGGCAGGGACATGAGCTAGGGATCATTGTTGGCCTCTGGCGGGGCATGAGGAGGGTCTGCAGCTCCACACACCTGCCTGCCTGGGGCTCCTGCTTCTGGTCTGCCTAGGGGCTGGGTGTCGGGGGAAGAGCAGAGACCGACCCCATTCTGGTGACCTGCCTCATGACTGCATTGCTACTCTGCTGTCCCCACTGCCCAGGCCTTCCTGCCCTTGCTGAAGCAGGCTGCCCAGGGAAGCCCCCAGACAGGGCTGAGCTGCAGCAAGGCGGCCATCGTCAACATCTCCAGCGAGGCTGGCTCCATCCAGAATGTCTGCGACTGGAATACGGTCCAAATCATCTCCTATCGCTGCAGCAAGGTACAGGGCACACCCAGCAGGGCCTGACTGCTGCTTGGGTTTGCTCCTTCCAGAAATTCATGTCAGTTAGTGCATTCCACATGTTCCCCATCGTACTCCCACCACTCCAGCCTCCAGCACTGTGTTTGCTGGGTCCAGCTCTTCTTCAGCTGCCTGCAATTCCAGTCAGCTTCCCATCAGAGTTCCCGTCTGGTGAGAAAGTTTCTGTTGTGACTGTATCCTGGCAGAGAACTCCCCATGCAGAGATGGGCCAGGGATGGCTCAGCCCCAATGAAGCCAGTCTTGGCACAGGGAAGGGCCACTGCAGAGCTGTTAATTCTACCCCTCCCAGGGTTGGACTTACCCCACTTCGAGACCATCCCCAGTTCAACTCAAGGGGGCCTGGTAAAATGGAATCCAAAGGAGAATCGATGTCACATTTCCACTTTCCCCTACCCATCCAGATCCTGCACGGCTCTCAGGTGTGTTCACCTGTCACAGCCCACTGGAAGCCTCTCAGCATCAGTGGCTAGTCAAAGTGCAGCTACCTCTGCATCTCTGTGTCTTGCTGCCCTTCCTGAGAGATTGCAGCTCACACTATTGTTTTCTTTTCACAAGTGTTTTCTAGAAGCTGAGTGCTTGGGGGGCCATCCAGGAGAAATTCAAATGCAGCCCAGCTGATAAACAGAGCACCCACATCTGGCAGGGTGTGTTTTTACTGGTTGTGGCCACACGCACATGCCTTGGTGTACGTGCAATTTATTCTGCACATGGAAAGATGAAATTAAAAGGAACGCTGCTCTCAGACCCTTGTACACCTGTGGGAGGGTGGGTCATTTCTTAGAGGGCTCATTCCCTCCCCCACATTCTGCTGTCTCTGCTCATGGCTTCTCACCTGCAGGCTGCTCTCAACATGCTCACCAAGTGCCAGGCCTTAGGGCATGGTGGAGATGGGATCCTGAGTGTCGCTGTCCATCCTGGCTGGGTGCAGACAGACATGGGGAGTTCCGGCTCCATCCAGGTAGGTGCCTCGCTGGGAGAGGCCAGTGGTAGCCAAGTGTTAGGAGCAGATGTTCATTGTTGGGGGTAATGGCTGTGCTGGAACCCGTCCTACCCTCCACCTCCGCCCTGCACGGAGGGATCGTGTCCCACTCAGATGCCCTCAGGGATTCCGTGCTGTGCTCTGGGCTTCCAACCTCCTGCTGCCGCTTGCTTGGTTCCTCAAGCTGCTGGCATCCCAGAGTGAAGGTGAGCAGCGCTGCTGCTGCTGCTGCTGCTGCTGCTGCTGTGGGGTTTTTATGGGCACCAGCTCACAGGTACTTGCATGCAGTCATGTCTGTGCTCTCCACCCAGTATCTTCATGTACCCCAAAGCCCAACTCCTAGCCTGGACCCTGGACCACTTCTACTGCCCACTCTCCAGCCAAGAGCTGAAACCCACTCCAGCTCTCCAGCCCAGAGCCTGGACTCCCATCCTCACACCCACCCTCCAGTCCTGAGCACCTTCCACACCTGCATCCCAAATCCCTAATTTCCAGCTTTTCCCTAAAGCCCAAACTCCCAGGCAGAGCCCTCACACTGCTGCACCCCAACCCTCTGTCCCAGCCCAGAGCCCCTCCCCCACTCACACCCCTTGGCCCCACTCCCACAGCATGAATTGTGTTACGTGCACCAGGGTGAAGGTCATGCATCACAACACAGCTGTGTTTTGCACACCCCTCTGCCTTGGGACACACAAGAAAATTCATGCCACTCAGGGGAGGGACAGTTCAAGGGAACTCCAGCTGGGCCAAGGGCTCGACTTGGTCCTGTCTCTGGGCCCCTGGGGTCCTGGGATGCTCCCAAAGTCAGCTCCCCCACCTCACTCTGCTTCCCCCCACCCATAGGCCCCAGTGACGGCGGAGGCGAGTGTCAGAGGGATGCTGCACGTGCTCTCCACGCTCTGCGAGAAGGACAATGGAGGCTTTGTGAACTGGGAAGGGAAAGTTCTTCCTTGGTGAGATGTTCCCAGCCCTGTGCCAAGAGCCCTGGGCCAGGCTTTTCCAGTGACCGTGATAAAATTCTCTCAAAAATGTACCTTTCTTACCTTGGAAGACAAAAAAATTGCTCTTTCTTGGTGTTAGTTCTTTCTTTGCTGTGAATCTGAGAAACGCCCAGGGACTAACTCTGCAGTAGCAACAAAGCAGTGACCCACACCCAGCTAGATGTTTAGTTACCATCCCTGGCCGTTCACCAGGAAGGGACATGTAGGCAACAGGTTCACAATGGCCATGAAAGGCAGCTGCTCAATGGGCTGTTTGCCCTGAGGTGCCTGGCTCTGAGACACACTGAGGATCTTTCTGGCACCCAGAGGAGCGTGTAAAGTAAGGGACATTGACAGGATCATTTCTCCTCTCCTCCTGTACCTACACTGAAGGCAGCAACAATGTTGGAAAGACAAAGAAGCCTTTGACGTGGCCTAATTGGAAAAGCATCCCAGGAAGCACAAACTGCTGGAAGTTATGCGGAAGGGAAACCTTCCAATCTGGCTCAGCGTGAGCACTTTTAGGAATTAGACCGGAATTTCTCTTTTCTTTCTCTTGTCACAGTTCTGGACTCCTGAACCAATATCACCTCGAAACAGATGCAACTGATATTTTTGTGGGGAATAAATCTCAGCTACTGGAGTTTTGATTGACATTTGAGGAGTCCGTGTGAGGAAACGTGCAGGGAACTGGGCTTTTTCACCTCGTGAGGTCCCTTCCACTTCTAGTACTCTATGAAAGAGACTGGAGGATAGTCACCCCTTTGATTTACTGAGGGACTCATGAAGGAGCTCAGTCTGATAAGAGGGTCTACAGCTGTGAAATGTAAGTCTTTTGTCAGAATGAGTCGGCAGCAACCAGGGTCTGTTTCAACATCGAGGGGTCCCTTTTCATCCATCTCACATAGACCCATCTGGAGCCCCCACCCAGAAGCCTGGGAAATTTGCACAGCCCTGGGTGCCTCGCAGGGGCAATGCTTCCCCACTCACAAGCACAGAGTCTGAGTGTAGAAAATGAGCTTTAAATGAAGGAGGCAGAAAAGTCATATGGCATAAGCTTGGGAAAATACCACACCCAGAGTTCACAACCAAGCCTCAAGTAAGTATCCCAGCTCAAGCAGATGGAGCAGTGCCCTTTGCCTCTCAGGCTTAGCCGTCCTATACTGGAAAGAGCCAATCCACACACCCAAACTTTCTCCCTACCCACTTCAAATGCCCCACTTCCAAGTCTTCCCAGTCCCTGCACTCCCTGACACATCACTTTCGACTTGTCTACACTCGCCCCTTCATAAAACTAAAAAGGAAGAAGGGACATTTGAATAATAGGTGGTCCTTTCGACAGCGCCCCCCCCCACACACAGATGGTACAAGGTTCGAAAGTGGCACTTTTCAATCGCCCTGTCCTCCATTATGCTTATGAGGCACTGCATGTTGATGGCAGCACCTCATTATCATCTTCCGACCTCACTCATTACCATGCCCCTTCCGAAAGGAACAGGCTAGTGTAGACATGGCCCTTGCTGCATTCCCTCTCTGAACTGGAGGTAATGCAACCTTTGTGCTGCACTGGTGTTCCGCATCCCCTGCCAGCTGCCCACCCGCCGCTCACACCTGCTGGCTGCTTCTCACACCAGATGTCCCTCTCCTGTCTTGTGGGTTTTGCAATAGACAGAAACCTGTGTTTGAAGCACTCCAGGGCCTCAGCTACCAGCTCATAGGGGATTTCAGTTCACACTGGTATTCAGCTCTGCATCGAGGTACAGCATCTCCGTATTCACCAGGATGAATTCTAACAGAATAGTTATTGACCCATTTTTAGGTCCACCTTCTAACAGCGAGGGGAAGAAATAGTCAAACCAGTTTTACCGCTGTATAGCCCAAAGGCTTCCAGCAAGCTGAATCAACCACTAGTCCTACCCTTTTTCACTTCATAATGTTTCCATGAAGGGATCCCTCTGTAATCCATATCTGACACAGCAGTCATGAGTGCCCTGTAGCCCACAACAACTTCAAGCGCTGGTGAGACTCCACAATTCTTACATTGGGTAAAGTCATAAAATGTGACTTTCCAACAACAAGCTATTTACAAGAGATGAAAACGCTTTGCTTCACTTGCTCCCATCAGGCTTTGTTTTCAAGGCATTACATGGGCTCACCTTTACATTTGAGGACACATTCCCCAAATCCTTCAGCAGTACAAAGCTCCTGTTGGCACATTCTTTACAGGAAGAAGAAAATTTCTGAGAAGCAGGCGATTAGCTGGTGTCTCCCTGCAGAGAGTTCATGAGCAGGGCGGGGGACCGTACATGCACTTCACCGAGCTGTGCCTCTTCACACTGACAGCCATGTGACAAAAAAGCAAAAAGGGGCTACTTGCTAGTGAAGAGGAGACAGTAAGGTGTGTTCTGGGGCACTCAGAAATCCCAAAGTCAGACTGTCAGGGTTTAAAGGAGAAACAACCCTCCAGACCACACTCTGGCAAGCAAGTAATGAAGCCTCAGTCTCTGATGAGACAGCTCCCTGCAGCCCTTTTGACAGTCCCAGAGCAGCTGACTGGCTGGCTGGCCCTACTTTAGCCAGCACAGGAATAAAAAGCTGTGGAAACAACCAGTGAGAACTCACAAATGTTACAGCTTCTTACCAAGGCCCTTGATGACCTCTGTCCCTACACAACTTGCAGGGGAAAGAAGAACCAGGCAGCAGTTCTCTGTCTGTGCTGGAGTTCACAGAAGCAATGAATGATGGTTTCCCTCCCCTGGGACTCAGCACGTACAGTTACAGACCCCTCTATCTGGCACTCGATTCTCACTCTGATAATCTCTTGGTTGATCTGGAGCTGTTGGACTTGTGGAGGGTATTTCATCTCCTCCAGCAGTTACTTTCTTTCCCATTCTCAGAGTCTGGGCTGGGCTGAATGGGTGGGGAACCAGCCAGAGGGGAATTTTAACCCAAACTTGGCTCTTCTGAGCATCTCGAGCACAATGGTTCTCAACTTGTTCACTACTGTAGGCTGCATCTGAAACCACAGCGTGTAATGTGGGCTGTGTCCAATACTACCTGTGTGTTTGTGAGGATGTCACAAGTGGGTGCTGAATGAGCTGCAAGCAGGTCACAGATTGTGAACCACTGCTGTGGTGTGGAGCTACTGGAGCTGATGTGGAGGCAGACAGAGGAGGCAAGTGTCCTTTTGCACACAAAGAGGGCAGAGCAGGGACAAGGGAACTCAGCTTTTCAATCTTCTAAGCTGAGTGTGACGCTCCTCAGGGACACCCAGGATTGTGAGGGACCTGCTCCCACCAGCCTGTGGTACCGTACAAGCAAGGCACAAACAAACTTCCACACACTTTATTTCCAAAAGTGAGACCTCTTGACAAAGCTGCTACACTATTTTGTAGCTCTCTGTAAGGCCCCTGCTAATCTTCTAACTTCTTCTTCATGTTTCCTGTGTTTCCAGACTGCCAGCAGCCTGGATTCACAGTTCTAGAAATTACAAGCAGTCTTACACCTAAAGCACCACATTCCCTCCCCTCTTGAGAAGCCCTCTTCATTTTCAAATAAAACTGATTGTAACTACAGCAACAAATATGGAATAAGCCACTATACTGTTGGCAGAAATACGACATCGAAAACACTGTAAATACTACATACCATGGTCTCTAGTCTCGACAGGTGGTCGTTTGGATCTGGCAGACCTTCTCTCAAATCCAGTTCCTGATGCAGTATCTTCTTGTGTTGGCAAGTACGGTGAAGTCATCCAATGGGGTTGGGTGTTGGCATCATCTCCTTTTGGTGCACAGGCAGGTTTCCAAAGGACCCCGCAGACTTTGAAATCCCCCTATTCCTATCAGCAGAGTAGCTGGCCATTAGCATGGCTATTTTGAGGTTTTGGCCAAATGTGGCCACAGCCCATTTGTCCTTATTGATCCTCATGACATTTCTTTTGACCCCACCCTGCAATTTATCCAAGTCACTCAGGACCTTATGCCTACCCTCCAGCAGATCAACCCCTTCCCCTCGTTTAGGGTCAACTGCAAATTTGCTAATGGTGTAGTATTCCCCCTCATCCAGCTTTTGAATAAAGATGTTGAACCCTGCAAGACAGAGAATTGATCATGAGGACATTATACTTGAAACCCATCTCCAAACAGAGATGTAAGTTCCAACAGTTGGGGTCTGGCCATCAAAGCAGCTTTCTATCCATCTTCCCGCTTGTAAAGAAATGGCAGTGGTGGGATTTAAACCCACGCCTCCAATGAGACTGAAGCCTCAATCCAGCGCCTTATACCACTCAGCCACACTACTTACCCAAAGTACCTCATGCGAGCATCAACCTCTCTTGACATTTCCTGAGTTTCAGAACAGTTTACGCCAAGAGTACATAGGAAGTATTAAAACGCCTCATATGTCATACCTAGTGAAAATGTCAGCATGTTTTCAATAAAAGGGGGCTGTGACACAGTATTCCAACAAGATGGCTTTTAGCACATCCTAACCTTCCCCTGCCGTCTCTCTCGGCTGCTTTTTATCCCAGATCACACTGACACACAGAGGAAGGTGATAGGGATTACTGGTCATGATACTCTTAAAGCTGGAGTCACAGTTCCTGGGTGCAGCTGCCATCCTCTGCTCTGGCAGCTGAGCCTTTGAAGGGCTCCCCACGTGGGCCAGGGTAAGCAGTGACTTGTGGATGGACGTGATGGGAGGGGAACCCAACCCAGATAGAACTTCTGTAGCTTTGTGGTTGTTATATTTGCTTTACGCATGCAATGTACTTGGTTTAAAGCCCCATGAAAACAGCCGTGCTTTGGTTGCTTTGCTCCCCTTTGGGCCTGAGAAGAGCTGGTCTCATTCTGTCTCCGGGGTAAACCCAACTGCTGTGTGAAAAAGGGTAGAGGTATCAGCAGAGCATATACGTCGCTCTCAGACTGGGGAAGCTACACAAGTTCGGCCGGTCTTTTTCAGGAGGCTTGTGTCTTGGCCTCCTCTGCCCTTGAGGATTGACCTACTGAGGCCGGCTCTCCTGCTGGCCTCCTTTGCGTGACTTGCTAAAGGAAGAAGTGAGGCTGGAATGGGGCAGAAGAAGGAAGTAAAGCTGAGGCAGGCAGGAGAGCAGCTTAGCACCTCAGTGCAGTTAATGGAGCACCACTCTTTCTCCTGCCAAAGCCTGTGCAGGTGAGGCTGGCTGCAGGGAGGCAGAATCCTGTGCCTGTCCAATGGTGCTCCAGGAGTGGCTCCTGGTAACCCAGGAAGAGAAGTGGGATTCTGGGTGGAAGGAAAACAAGCAAAGCTCTGTCTGAGTGAGTAAGGAGCAGGTCCTGGGTGGACTGGGCAGTGGTGGTCTTGAGGGGCTCTCTGTCAGCCTTGAGGCACCAGGGACCACTGTCCCTTTGTGACTGAGCCAGGCTGGTGGTTCATGGCTTTGGATGTGTCTGGTTGTGAGCAACTGGGACCACAAACCCTCCACCTGCCTGTGTGATGGGCAGATGTGCTTAATATGACATTTGAGGGAAATGGTTTAGCTGTCAAATATCAGAACCTCTTTTCTGTGTGTGAACAGCCTTTGTAGCTGGGTGCAGGATGTGTCTGTCCGTCTGTCTGTCTGTGCTACAGAGCGTATGGTAGGTTTCTGGGTCACACTCTCAGACGATTGGGCAATATGCTGCCTCGCCTGCTTAATGGCCCATCCTGTGCCACCTGCTGTCTTGTTGGCTCATTGGGAACGCGAGGGGTACAGCTGAAGGCTCAGCAGCTCGGCTTTGCATGAAGTGTGGGCGTCTCAATTATCGGTAGCAGCCGAGGGCAATTTGAGGCTCTGTGGTCAACATCTAGCCTGTTAGCCCCCTTGTCTGTACGCTTCAGTCCAGGGTCACGCTGACACTGCACATCTGTGTTCTGAAGCATCTAAACGCTGGGCTTGAGATAGGCGCGTCTGTGCTTTCAAACGCTCTAAGACTGTGCTGTTCCTTTGTGCTGTGTGCTCAGAGGCACCGAAAAGGGGCAAGATGGAGTAGAGCAGGGGGACTGTGTCTGGTTACAGGACCCCAGGGGCTCCCGGGCGGGACAGTCACACGGACACCTGCCTGAGGCCCTGTGG
This sequence comes from Carettochelys insculpta, assembly GCF_033958435.1. NCBI lineage: Eukaryota > Metazoa > Chordata > Testudines > Carettochelyidae > Carettochelys > Carettochelys insculpta. Next base: position 1,138,606 of record NW_027439072.1, read on the forward strand.
CTGGTGCTGCAGGCTGATCTATTGCTCTCAGTGTCAGAGAGAGGGGAGTTTGACATTCAACCCCAGAAGCAAGTGTCTGCCCCTTTCCCAGCTGTGCACAGCCCAGCTCATCCCAGCTGCTGGGAGAGACCAGAGCCCCTGAGCCAGCCTTGGGGACAGGCCCTTCTCTCACAGGCAGCTGCCCATGTCAGTGGCTGCAGCTGAACCAGGGCTTCCCCCACCTCATCCCCATGTCTGGCCGGGGCACTGCACCCCAGCTGTTTTGGGGGCCTGCTCACCTCAGGAAGCCGCACTGCTGGGGACAGGAGTGAGAGTAGTACTGTTGGGCCAAATCTGGCCATCCTGTTTCCCTGGCCAACCAGCGGGGTGCAGAAAGGTTCCTGGCAGGATTGACGTTGGGAAGGATGAAAAACTTGCAGCACATGAAGATGAGGTGGTGAAGGTGATTGACTGCTAATCCATTGTGCTCTGCCTGCATGGGTTCAAATCCCATCCTCACTGCATCTTTGTTTGTTGATTTCCAGCCCCATTGTTTGCAACTTCCAGCACACCTGAGTTTGCTGCCTCCCAGCTCCTGTGCTGGGCAGACTCCAAGCACAGGGCACCTCTGTGAGGCTGAGCTGAGCTCTGGCTGCCAGAGCTGGGGGGTGGGATGATTTCATTTGCCCGGAAAGTGCCAAGCCTGACTGAAGTGTCAGCTCCACTCACCTCTGCCCCCTTCAGGGCTCCTGTGTGGGGCTAAGCAGGGCCCCAAACACAGCCAGGGGTGTAGTTCCCTGGCAAGGAAGGGGCAGCCCTGACTCAGCTGAGGTCAGGCACAGGTGCAGCTGCCTCTGAGTGAAGGGCTGGTTCCCCAAGGCTTGATGCAGTGCTCTGGTCTCTCCCAGCTCCTGGGCTGGGCAGTGCACATCTGGGAAAAGAGCAGATACTTGCCCAGGGGGAAGGAATGTTTCTCTGCCCCTGACAGCAATAGATCCAGCCACAGGGCCTGGGGCAGGTCTCCATTCCACTGTGCCATCCTGGGCAAGTCCTGAGTTCTTCTGTGCTTCTCAGCAGCTAGGGAAAAGCCTCTTTGGGACATATCTCCTGCCCCACAGCTGAAAGGAGCACACAGGAGCTGCTGGGTTCAGCTCCCAGGGGTGCCGGGCTGCTACCTTCTGCAGCACCTGGTGTTGGCCCTGACAGGACATGGGGCTGGATGGACCTTTGTTCTGACCCACAATGGATGTTCTGAAGGTTCACATGCTGGTGACAGGCCAGTGCTTCAGGCCCCCTGGACACTCCTGCCCTTGTGGGAAAGGAGCAGCTCTGGGCTTTCAGGTCAAACTGCACATGGCGGCTGCCACACTGTGGGGTGGCTCTTGCAGTGCTGCTGAGGGCGGCTTTGTGTGCTGTGTCTGAGACTGGAAACCCCAAGCCCCTCTGGGGTAACGACTGCAGCAGGACAGGTCAGTGTCCTGGCCCCAAAGTAGCCAGACCCACTGAAATGCCGGAGAGTCCAGGGAAACACTTCCCTGCCCCTGGGCTGTTTTCACCGGCTAAACTCCCTTCCAGCCTTGACCTGAGTGAGACACTGACATGGCCACTTCCCAGCCCCAGCCCTGGGCACTCACCCACAACCACTAGTAAATGTTCTACCCCTGGAGCGCATGACCCTCAGAATAAGCAAATGTCCTGACCCACACAGCTCATTCCAGAGACCACAAACTCTCTGCAGCTGCCCATGGCTCCTTTCCACTGAGGCTGGTGAGATGAACTGGTTATTGTGAGTCTCCTAATGCTCCGATGATGGGTTCAAGTTCTGCTGTACCTTTTAGCTCACCTTTGCTTGTTGTCCTGGCTGTGATGGACAAATAGGCTCTATGATGCCCAGGGGGCTCTGCAGGGGTCAGCCTGGAGGGTGGGGGGTTGCTGGGTGTCACTGTTGGCATCACCAAAAGAATTCCAAATGCCTCTGTCCAGGGGTGCTGGTGACTGGCAGTAACCTGCTGTTACTGTTCTTGGCATCCTCTGTGTTTCTGTGCCTGTCACCTGCCTGGTCACACAGATTTGCTGAGCTACTTGGGCAGGTGAGATACATGCAACAGGGCTGGTTGTGTCAACCGCACAACTCTGCCACTTGCGAGCATTTTGGTGGATGCTCCATGTTCTGAGAGCAGCCGCAGTGGAGATGTCGTTGTCTCTGACAATAAGAGTTCAAACTGGGGCTCGTGGGGTAGATTTTTGTGCTTCCTTTCATGCTTACTAAACTGTGCTGTGCATGGGCTGTGCCCCAAGGGGTCTGTTCCCTCTGGGTGCCCAGAGGTAAACTCACAAATGAGCCTTTTGGGGGAAGGAGTCACTCCCGGGACCTCTCTCCCCTTCAGTCTCAGGGCGAATTACTGACCCATGGCTGTGGGGCTGGCATCAGCCTGGCTCACTCGTATCTTGCTTCGGTAGCTCTGAGCCAATGTGTGAGACTCGGCAGTTATGTCTCTTTGTTTCTCTGCTGCATTGGTCCTTTCTGCAGCTCCCTCTGTGGGAGGACTCTGCCTGGCCCTGTGCCCAGCTCTGCCCCCTGCCTGGTGACTATTTACTGCTCAGAGCCACACGCTTGTTCCTGGGCCTGGGTCAGTCCCTGTTGCTGCTGGTTGAGTGTGACACGGCCTAGGTGTGTCAGCCTGCACCAAGGGCATTTCTGTGTCACACTCCTGAGGCCCCTGGCTGTGGGTTTGGTTCTCCTGCCCAGTGCAGCCCATGGCAAGCAGAGCCCTGCGCATGTGCATCGTACTGCACCTTTGTGTGATGGATGGGAACAGAAACCTGAGCCTCAGAGGCTGGGAACTGAGGCAGCTGAGGGACGGGTTTGCTCTGTTTTCGTACTTTTGTAGAGGAAAGTGTGAAGTGTTTAAATCCATTTTAAGCATCCAGTGCAACCCCAAAACATACTGGAGCCAGAGGTGAAAATGGATTTCCATTAAGAAAACCATCCAAACAGGGGCACCCGGGATAGCTTCATCTGCAGTCAAGTGTTCCACCACTGAGCCAGGCTCTCTATCACTGGAATATGGTGAGAGGTTTGTTATTGTGCAGAGGACGCTCCACCTTCCCTAGCAGCAACGTGCCTCTGACTATATGACTGGGAAAGGGACTGTTGGCAATTGTGCTGCCAGACCAGTTTAAAAGGTGTGTGACACTGTGAAAGTGTTGAACCCCAAACTCTACATGGATTAAATGTCACTGGTAGGGGCATGTTCAATGCATCCCAGCACCTTCTTACTGAAAACAGTGTGCTCATATTGTCACGAGGGCTGACGTGTTAGCACTGCAAAAGATCTGCTGTCCAGCACCTCAGGGAACCAGGCTGTGGGGTCACCACCTGTGCCAGGTAGAGAAGTGACTGACACTGACTGCAAACCCAACGATATCTGATTGATTGGTGGGTGTCCTGCAGTAGGTTTTTTCCTCGTTCTTTGTAACCACTGATGTTGCTTCAAGTGGCTGGGAGAGAACTGTCCCACGTATGCCGGTAATCTGCCCCCCTGAGGGGCTGTAACTCTGAGTGGGAGAAGCCAGGTCAGCGGGGGACAAGCTGTAACATGCACAGGGAGAAATAAAGTTTCATCAAACCCCGTCTGTGCCTTTGTGAAACCACTCTGGGTTCAGGGAGGGACAGGAGCTTGGAAAACAGTTTGATCTGTAGGAGACTCAAGATCAATGACTCAAAAGGGGTCTTGGGTAAGGGAGTGTAGCTCAGTGGTAGAGCATTTGACTGCAGATCAAGAGGCCCTTGGTTCAAATCCAAGCACTCCCTTTCAAAGACAGTTATTGATCTCCTTGTTTCTGACACGCTCTGGTTTTCTAATCTATGGGATTTCTTTAAACGGAGCTGAAGCCTCAACAATTGCTAGTGTTGACACACATAAATCTTGCAAACCTGTCCCTTAGCTGGCAGTAGATAGTGACATGAGCAATTTTGGGCCTCATACCTATAAAGAGGTTCTTGTCCCTGGTTAATGAAATGTATCACATTCAGGCCTGTGTATCTGTGAAGCTTTAAGTGCATGTAGAGAGGTTGTTGATCACTCTGTGAGTTCACAGCCAGGGCTGTGGTGTCCTCCCCCACCCACATCCTCCTCTACAATCACCACCAGCCTTTCCAGTCTCTCCTTCTCCACCAGTTCTCTCCAGGCTGGTCACTTTCAGAGAAAAATGAACCTGCCTCCTCACTCTGGAGTTGCAGCGAGAGGGGCGGAGATGGACGTCTGACGAGGAGAGCAGGGGAAGTGGAGCGGGAAGCAGTGTCCTGAGAGGTGAAAGAGCTGGAGGGGGGCAAGGAGTGCAGGGGAGCAGCCTGCCAAGAGTCAGAGGTGCTCAGAAAGGGCTTAAACTGCAGGTTCCATGGTGCAATGATTGGCACTCAGCACTCTGAGCTCAGCTCTCAGGGGGAGCTGTGTGTGGTTTGTGATACATCTCTGTCAGGGCTGGGCTTCTTTCTCCCCAGCTGCCCCTGCGTGAGGGCTTCTCCCTCCTGCCTGCTGAATGGGTTCCCCTGCAGCTGGGTCTCTGCTTGGGCTGGTTCACCAACGTTTCTGTGATGCATTGGGGCCCCAGAAATGTCCTGTCTGGTTGGAGATACAGGAGGACCTGTGGCTGGTGCTGCAGACTGACCTGTTGCTGTCAGAGGCAGAGTGGGGAGTGTGACATTCACTCCCTCAGGGCAATGATCTGCCCCTTCCCCAGCTCTGCACAGCCCAGCCCAGCCCAGCAGCTGGGAGAGACCACAGCCCCTGAGTCAGCTGTGGGGACAGACCCTTCCCTTACAAGCAACTGGCCATCTCCCTGTCTGCAGCTGAGTCACAACCGCCCTTTTGCCTGTGCCTGGTTGAAGCACCATATCCCCCCGGTGTGTTTGAGTCCCTACTCAGCTGGGGTGAGTGTGGTACTGTGGGGCTGACACAGGGGACAGGCTGGGCTCTATGGGGGATAATTAAACCATCCCACCCCACCTTTACACCGTTAGGTTGTGCTTGGAGTCTGCCCAGCAGAGGAGCTGGAACCCAGCAGGGCCAGGCATGGGGTGCGTAGGTGTATAGGCTGGCCTGGAACCAGAGGTTGGTGAGCCTGAGTGCTGCGTGTGCAATACAGCACCTCATTGCAATTCACAGATCTGACTCATTTCCATGCCCCTTTTCCAGCAGGTGGCTAGTGTAGGTGAGCCTCAGCTGTGGCCTCACCAGTTCTGAATCAAGAGGGGGATAACAAAGTCTCTGGTTCTGCAAGAAACTCTCCTGCCAAGGCCCCCCAAGATGCTTTTAGCTTCGCTGGCTCCAAGGGCACAACGTTGACTCACCTACCTCCACTGTTGCTGAACCCCTCAGCCAAAACAAGGCTAAAGAGAGAGTATATGTGTCAGGAGTGGGATTTGAACCCACGTCTCTCTACAGAGACCAGATTACTGAGAAGATATCATCTTAAGTCTGGCGCCTTAGACCACTCGGCCATCCTGACAAAGACAGAAAAGAAAGCCCTGTGATTCAAATACAAGTTTCTCTTTGAACCTGGTGACCGTCTGGTGCTGGCTGTTCCACAGCACCCACCCAGGGGCTGGTCACCTCCCCTGTCTGGCTGTGTCTACACTGGCCCAAAACTTTGAAATGTCTATGCAAATGGCCATTTCGAAGTTCCCCAATGAAGTCATGAAATATGTATTCAGCACCCCATGAGAATGCTGGCAGCCGTGGAACTTCGAAATTGGCACAGCTCACCGCCACACGCCTCATCCAGACAGGGCTTCTTTTCAAGAGGACCCCGGCTACTTCGAAATCCCCTGATTCCAAACAGCAGATGAGAATAAGGGGATATTGAACTGGCCGGGGTCCTTTTGAAAAGGAGCCCCATTTGGACGAGCCCCATGGCGGGGAGCCGTGTCAATTTTGAAGTGTCGCAGCTGTTGGCATTCTAATGAGGCGCTGAATATGTATTTCAGCACTCCTTAGTAAACTTTGAAATGGCTATTTGCATGGCTATTTCAAAGTTTTGGGCTCATGTCGACATGGCCTCTTTGTCTCTTCAGAGCCCTGAAACTTGCTGACTCAGTGAAAGTTGAACTTTCTGACTCCTGGCCCAGCCCGCTCAACACAAACCTTTTCCTGGGCCACCAGCCAACCACCCCGATGACAAATGCATTTTGTTTTTTGCTTCCAAATACCTCAAACACTAAATTATTCACATTACAGTATTAGGTCTCTAAGAGAAGGGGGGGTTGTAATAATTCATATGAAAGGAGTTATTAGTAATAAAAACAAAAATAATTAAACAGATTAAGAGGTTTAACTTTTTACCAAACTTCCTTACAAATAAAGCAAAACATGAATTTATGTCCAAAAGGGGGGTGAGGGTGGGGGGTTCCTTTGCCCCTTGCCCCCCATGGCACTAAAGGGAAGGAGGAGCAGGGCCAGAATCCAAAGTCAGGGAAAGTGGGAGGAAGGAAGGTCCCCAGGCTGGAGCCCAGTCGCCTTCCCTCCTCTAGGCACCTGGTGCAGGGAGCAGCTGGTGCTCACAGCTCCAAGGAGAGACTTAAAAGCCATGGAGCAGCTGAGAGTCAGGCAAGAGGAGGGGAGGACCATGCCCATGCCTGGACTGCAGACAGCCATACAGACCATACCAGGGCACACGTGTATCCTCATCCATATATATTTATATATATATATATATAAACTCTGTAGTTTCGACACACCCTAAATAATCCCACACTGTGACTGGTTGTAATCAGGAATTTGTCTTTACACATTGCCAGTTCACCACCGCTGTTATTCCCCAGGGCAGAGGTTTTCCAGCTTTGCCTGCACTACAGAGTTATTTCAGATTAGCTTATTTCAGAATTATTCCTCCCAAATAAGCCATTTGATAAGAACCCCTTCACACGCCAAGGAAGCCCCGGCATAAACAAAACCTATTGGAAAACAACAAGTCCACACACAAGACAGCCTAGTTCAGATTAGAGCCCTTGAAGCACACTGGCGCTATGGCGATACAGCAGCATTATTTTGGAATAAACTATTCTTTGAAAGAGCCCCACTTACCTGTCCATACAGCCCCTATTCTCTCTCTTGGAATAGGCACTATTTCTCGTAGAATGAGGTTTAAAGACCTCAAAAAAAGCCATCCACTATTTCTAAATTAGTTCAGTAACCTGCCCGGCTGTCTCAGGCTGTGTCTGCACTGGCTCCCATCTTGGAAGGGAGCATGGGAAATAGGGTGTTGGGAGATTACTAACGAAGCGCTGTGATGCATATGCAGCACTTCATTAAGATAATTCTCTCCCCCCAGCCCCACGGACAACTTTTAAGCTGCAAACTTGGAAGTGCCAGCTTGTCTCTCGCAGTGGCTAACCTGCCGGTACTTCAAAGTGCCTGGGCTACTTCAAAGCAATGGCAGCTTAGCCGTGGCTGCACACAAGCTGCTAACAAGGTGCTGAGCCTGATTAAAGATGGCCCAGCCCTGCCCCAGAGCCAGGGCTGCTACACAGACTGTGTGTGCCCTCCCCTGATGTAGGGGTTGAGCCTGACTAATGAACTGTGGCCGTGCCCTTACACCTTGACTGCCTATGTGGGATGTGGCCAATCCTGTCCCAGGGCCAGGGTCCATATTCTGCCCACCTGCAGCCCCGTTAAGGAGGACTGGGCCCTTTGTAGACAGCTGCCTGCCCAGAACCAGGCAGGCCTGCTCCACCCCAGATGGGGCACACCCCTGGCCCACACCTCTGCAATCAGTTTTAAGCAATTTGCCCTGCTTTGGCTCTCTCAGCTGTGCCCAGAGAATCCTCCTGTATGACAGACTCATGAAGAGAGAGCCCCAGTGTATCCAGAGGCTCCTGGCCTCCCCATCCTCGTGCCCTGTGGGCTGCCCTGGGGGCAGGGGATTCTCAGCCCAGGTTAGGTTGCATTGGCCGGGATAGCTCGGGGTGGCTGATTCAATACACTTCATGAGAGCGTGTGATGGGGTTCAGGGGTCCCCCTGCACTGCACCCCGTCCACTGGCAGGAGTGACACTCACTCAGCAGGTACAACAGGAGGTTTATTAGGCAACAGATGCCCAGCTTCTCACAGAAGCGACAGTACAGCAGCCAGAGACAGTCCTTCCAGCCCATCCTGGGGAGAAGACCCCGAGGGGTCTCATCCAGACAAAAGGGGAGTCAGAAGCCAGACAGTGGCAGTTTCTACCACCCAGAGGGGCTGCCACAGTGAACAGGAGGGGTGTAGTCACTGGCAGGACCATCTCTTGACAGAGCTGATGCTCGAGCTGAGCCATCCAGAAACAAGTGGCTGTTGCATTACACTGAGCAAATGAACAGAGGAAAATCACACAAGAGGACAAGAACCTTGAAACTGTCTGGATCAGCTATTACACAACAATAGAACAAGGGCTTGTCTGGGAGTTGAACCCAGGACCTCTCCCACCCGAAGGGAGAATCATACCCCTAGACCAACAAGCCCTGCTTGAAAAATTAAGCACTGGGCTTTCCACAGAATCAGGTTTCAATAAACCCCAAGTGCTCTGATAAATCCTACACTTAACTTCACCTTTCCAAGGTCATTTCCAAGCTCTCCTCACAGCTTTGGAGCAAGAAACCAACTACACACTCAGGACAGATCACAAACCACACTGTGTGTAAGAAAAATATAAGCAACGCAAGGTCAGGGACAGCAACAAACACACTCTTTGGGGGGGAGCATCAGGGAGTTCAACTCAAGACTTCTTGCTCCCTGAGCAACACTTGGCCTTGCAAAACAAATCCGGCTTCTGACAAAAAGCGAACGTCACTTCTCACAATTTTAGACAAAATTAAAACCAAACAGCCCCACACACCAGCTGCACCTGACTTCACCTTGCCAAGGACTTCCCCACACTCCCTCCTGGTTAGAGTGAGATTCACCAGCTCAGGGGGCTGGTGCGGCTGGGCTCAGTCCTTCACCACTCTTTACCTGCCTGGTCCATGTGACTCCACCCAGAACAAGCACAGCTTGCTCCCTTGCATTACAAGATCCAAAATCCATCAAAGCTGGGCAGGCCCAGGAGTTGGGGCTGGCAGGGAGTCAGGTGTGTGCACAGAGCTGAGCTTCATCTGGTGTTTAAAAGGAGGAAGCAGAAAGAGCAGTGAGACGACTAAAGAAAAACAAAAGCCCTGGAAATGATAAGCTCGTGGGAGAGATGATCAAATACAGCAGGGGCTTCTGGAGGGAGCGTTTCCTTCTGTAAGATCCCCGTGGGCCGCGCGTCTGAACGTGTGTTTTGGAGTTTGGAAGAGCTTCTTCTGGGCTCCCAATCATGCGCCCATGTGCTAATGAGGTACAGAACATTTCCATCCATGCCCCATTCGCATCTCCTGGACAGCTCATTATTACGCCACTTCTGGAAGCAGCGGCACGTGAAGACAGAGACGCAGGATCCCCCCAGGCAGGGGCTGCACCCACGGGCTGTCTCTGTTCTGACACAGCCTGTGGCAGGGCCCAAGACCTCAGTGGGTGACAAACAGTACAGAGGGAGGAGGAGTTTGGGTGCCAGCGGGGGACGGGTGGCAGGTGTGAGGGGGAACCCGACCAGGGCTTGTGGCTGAGGGAGGAGGGGAAAAGGGCAGTGGGGGGGGTCGGCAGGGTCTGAGGGGACAAGGGGATCAGAGCACTGGGGAGGGGTGGGAGAGACAGGATCTGAGGGACACACTGCAGGGCCCAGGACAGCTGGCAAGGGGCAGCCGGGGCTGCGGGAACCCCCAGCTGGGCTCAGAGCAGTGGGGGATGGGTGAGAGAGTCTGAAAGGGGAGGCCAGGCTGGTGGGGGAGGGGAGGAAATCTCATTCAGTGGCCAGGGGCCCTGCAGCTGCCTGTTGCTCATTTCCAAGGTCCTGCTCTGCAGGCCGGCGAGCTCAGTGCTTTGAGCATTGGCCTGTTCAACCCAGGGGGGTGAGCTCAGCCCTTGAGGGGAGCAATTTAGGAGTCTGGGGCAAATGGGTCTGTCTACAACCCTGCCCTCCTTCAAAGGGAGGCTGGTAAGCAGGGCGTGAGGACGTCATCAATGAAGTGCTGTGCTGCATACGCAGCACCTCATTCAGCTAATTCTCCCCCGCCCCCGGCAACTCCAAAGTGTTAAACTCCTCCAAACTTTGAGGACTCAGGGGACTTTGGGGTACCCCAGGCAGTGCAAAGTACGGGCAGGTGAGCCAGAGCTACACACCAGCCGACACTAAAGAGTTGCTGGTGGGGGGGAATTAGCTTAACGAAGCGCTGCCTGTGCAGCACAGCACTTCATTAACAATCTCCCTACACCCTACGTAACATGCTCCCTTCCAAGTAGGGAGGGAGAGGTAGTGTAGACAAGCCCTATATAGAGATAAAAAAAAATAATGCCTGTCAGGGAAGGTGTTAGGTCCTGCCAGGAGGGCAGAGGACTGGATTTAATGACCTCCTGAGGTCCCTTACACTTCCGTGACATGTGTATCCTCATACGTATATATATATATATATATATATATATATATATATATAAACTCTGTAGTGTCCACACACCCAAAATAATCCCACACTGTGACTGGTTGTAATCAGGAATTTGTCTTTACACATTGCCAGTTCACCACCGCTGTTATTCCCCAGGGCAGAGGTTTTCCAGGTTTGTCTGCACTACAGAGTTATTTCAGAACAGCTTATTTCAGAATTATTCCTCCCAAATAAGCCATTTGATAATAACGCCTTCACGCACCAAGGAAGGCCCAGAATAAACAAAACCTATTGGAAAACAGCACGTCCCCACACAAGACAGCCTAGTTCAGATTAGAGCCCTTGAAGCACACTGGCGCTATGGCGATACAGCAGCATTATTTCGGAATAAACTATTCTTTGAAAGAGCCCCAGTTACCTGTCCATACAGCCCCATTCTCTCTTTTGGAATAGGCACTATTCCTAGTAGAATGAGGTTTAAAGACCTCAAAAAAAGCCATCCACTATTTCTAAATTCGTTCAGTAACCTGCCCGGGTATCTCAGGCTGTGTCTGCACTGGCTCCCATCTTGGAAGGGAGCATGGGAAATAGGGTGTTGGGAGATTACTAATGAAGTGCTGTAATGCAAATGCAGCACTTCATTAAGCTAATTCTCTCTCCTCCCCGCACCCCCCCGCGCAACTTTGAAGCTACAAACTTGGAAGTGCCAGCTTGTCTGTCACAGTGAGTAACCCGCCGGTACTTCAAAGTGCCTGGGCTACTTCAAAGCAAAGGCAGGTTAGCCGTGGCTGCTCACAAGCTGCTAACAAGGTGCTGAGCCTGATTAAAGGTGGCCCAGCCCTGCCCCAGATCCAGGGCTGCTACACAGACTGTGTGTGCCCTGCCCTGCTGAAGGGGTTGAGCCTGACTAATCAACTGTGACCCTGCCCTGACCTAGGTCTGTGGCTTACACCTTGACTGCCTAAGTGGGATGTGGCCAATCCTGCCTCAGGGCCAGGGCCCATATTCTGCCCACCTGCAGCCCAGATAAGGAGGACTGGGCCCTATGGGGACTGCTGCCTGCCCAGAACAAGGCAGGGCTGAGAGTTGGGGAGGTCTTGTGGCCTGCTCCACCCCAGTTGGGGCACACCCTGGCCCACACCGGGACACACTGTGTTAGCAATTTGCCCTGGTTTGGCTTTCTCAGCTGTGCCCAGACAATCCTCCTGTATGACAGACTGATGAAGAGAGACACCCAGTGTATCCAGAGGCTCCTGGCCTCCCCCTCCCAGTGCCCCCTGCGCTGCCTCAGGGGCAGGGGCTTCTTGGCCCAGGTTAGGTAGCATTGGCCAAGATAACTCAGGGTGGCTAATTCAATATACTGCACAAGTGTGGAAGAAGGGGTGTCATTTCCTGTGAGCTCTCCCTGGGCCTCTTCCCTGCAGCAGTGAGGTCCTGGGTGTTTTCCTCACTCTCAGCCACCCTCTCCCAGCTGGACACCCAAAGCTCCTGCCTCACAGACCAGCTCTGGGCTTTGGCTGTGGAGGGAGGTACCAGTGGTCACATGGCATCTCCACCCAGGTGCAGCCGGTGGCTTCCAGGACAGGACAGACCAGGCCAGGCTCAATCAGGGCCCCTGCGTTAGCTCAGTGGGTTTATTGAGGCCAGAGGCACAGCTGACAGCACGGTCACTGGAAAAGCCTGGCCCAGGGCTCTTGGCGCAGGGCTGGGAACATCTCACCAAGGAAGAACTTTCCCTTCCCAGTTCACAAAGCCTCCATTGTCCTTCTCGCAGAGCGTGGAGAGCACGTGCAGCATCCCTCTGACACTTGCCTCCACCGTCACTGGGGCCTGTGGGTGGGGGAAGCAGAGTGAGGTGGGGGAGCTGACTTTGGGAGCATCCCAGGACCCCAGGGGCCCAGAGACAGGACCAAGTTGAGCCCTTGGCCCAGCTGGAGTTCCCTTGAACTGTCCCTCCCGAGTGGCATGAATTTTCTTGTGTGTCCCAAGGCAGGGGGTGTGCAAAACACAGCTGTGTTGTGATGCATGACCTTCACCCTGGTGCAGGTAACACAATTCATGCGGTGGGAGTGGGGCCAAGGGGTCTGAGTGGGGGAGGGGCTCTGGGCTGGGACAGAGGGTTGGGATGCAGGAGTGTGAGGGCTCTGCCTGGGAGTTTGGGCTTTAGGGAAAAGCTGGAAATTAGGGATTTGGGCTACCAGAAGATGTGGAAGGTGCTCAGGACTGGGGGGTGGGTGTGAGGATGGGGGTCCAGGATCTGGGCTGGGGAGCTGGAGTGGGTTTTAGCTCTTGGCTAGAGAGTGGTAAGTTGAAGTTGTCCAGAGTCCAGGATGGGATTTGGGCTTTGGGGGTACATGAAGATACTGGGTGGAGAGCACAGACATGACTGCATGAAAGTACCTGTGAGCTGGTGCCCATAAAAACCCCACAGCAGCAGCAGCAGCAGCAGCAGCAGCAGCAGCAGCAGCTCTGCTCACCTTCACTCGGGGATGCCAGCAGCTTGAGGAACCAAGCAAGCGGCAGCAGGAGGTTGGAAGCCCAGAGCACAGCATGGAATCCCTGAGGGCATCTGAGTGGGACACGATCCCTCCACGCAGGGCAGAGGCGGAGGGCAGGATGGGTTCCAGCACAGCCATTACCCCTACAATAAACATCTGCTCCTAACACTTGGCAATCACTGTCCTCTCCGAGCGAGGCACCTACCTGGATGGAGTCAGAATTCCCCATGTCTGTCTGCACCCAGCCAGGATGGACAGCGACACTCAGGATCCCGTCTCCACCATACCCCAAGGCCTGGCACTTGGTGAGCATGTTCAGAGCAGCCTGCAGGTGAGACACCATGAGCAGAGACAGCAGAGTGTGTGGGAGGGAATGAGCCTTGTAGGAAATGACCCACCCTCCCGAAGGGAGGGATGGGACAGACAGAGAGACAAAGGGGTGAGAGCAGAGCTCCTTTTGTTTTTGTCCTTCTATGTGCAGAATAAACTTTATGTGCACTGAAGCATGTGTGGATGGCACCCACCAATGAAAACACACGCTGCCGGCTGTGCGCACTCTGCTGATCACCTGGGTGGCATGTGAGTTTTTCCCAGATGGCTGCCCAAGTACTCAGTCTGTTGGAAACACTAGTGAGAAGAAAACACTCGTGGGAGCTGCAGTCTCTGATGGGCTCAATGAGGACAGCAAGCCACCGAGATGCAGGTGTGGCTGCACTCTGATGAGCCGCTGATGCTGACAGGCCTGCAGTGAGCCGTGACAGGTGAGCACACATGAGAGCCGTGCTGAGGCTGCTCTCTGTTATGCAGGATCTGGGCAGTTAGAGGAAAGTGGAAATGTGACATCGATGCTCCTTTGGGGTACCCGACATTTGAGCCAGACGCAGCAAGGATCTGACCCCCTTGAGTTGAACTGGGGATGGTCTCAAAATGGGGTATGTCCACCCCAGGGGGGATAGAATTCATAGCTCCGCAGTGACCTTCCCTGAGCTGAGACTGGCTGGACGGGGGCTGAGCTGCCCTGGCCCCTCAGAGTGTGAGGATTTCTCCGGCGGGATACAGGCACAACAGAAAGTTCCTCACCGGATGGGAACTCTGATCTGAAGCCCAAGTGAATTGCAGGCAGACAAAAATCTGCCGGCCCTGCCCAGCACAGCGCTGGAGGCTGGAGTGGTGGCAGTAGGATGGGGAACAAGGGGAAGACACCGACTGACAGGGGTTTGTGCAAGTAGCAGACCCAGGCAGCAGTCCGGCCCTGCTGGGTGTGCCCTGTACCTTGCTGCAGCGATAGGAGATGACTTGTCCCAGATGCCAGAGGTAGAGATTCCGGATGGAGCCAGCCTCGCTGGACATGTTGACGATGGCCGCCTTGCTGTAGCTCAGCCCTGTCTGGGGGCTTCCCTGGGCAGCCTGCTTCAGCAAGGGCAGGAAGGCCTGGGCAGTGGGGAGAGCAGAGCAGCCGTGAGGTCAGAAAAGGAACCAGCCTCGTGCTCGTGAGACAGGCCACCAGAATGCGGTGGGTCTCTGCTCTTCCCCCGGAAACCCAGCCCCCGGCCAGGCCAGAAGTAGGAGCCCCACACAGGCACGTGTGGGGAGCTGTGGACCCTGCTCATGCCCAGGTAGGAGCCCAGAATGACGCAACTCATGTTCCCGCCTTCAGAGTCCCCATCCAGGGCAGATAGATGGGGGGTCTGCGGCTCCCCACAGCTGCCCACATGGCTCTGAGCATGGCCCAGCTGCAGCTCCTCAGCTGTGAGTCTTTGCTGGGCAAGGCTGCAAGCCAGAGCCAGGGCAGGGGAAGAGTCATGTGGACACCTGTGGGAACCCCCCCTATATCCTGAGCAGGAGGCCCTGGGATCAGGGACTCAGGCTGGATGTTGCTCCCCCACCTGCCTACCCTGGGCAGGTAAATGGTTTGAGTTGCCCAGCCAGGCTACAGCTTGTGGCTTGGCCAGGAGCCAGGGTGTGTGGGGAGAGGAGAGGAAGGATGAGGACCAGGGAGGGCACAGAGCCTCCCCACAGCCCTGCCGGGGTTGGAAGAATCTCTTTCCCCTGCTCTGAGGCATCTCCCTACCAGCTGCCCTTGGCGTGAAGCTAACTGGTCTGTGCCGTCTCCGCAGCAGGTGCCTGAACCCCCCGGCCTCTGGCCACACAAGCCCTGACTCCCCGGCCTGTGCCACACTCGGTCTCTGTACACAGGCCAGTGACAGACCCACCCAGCGTGGAGCCCTCCGAGCCTGTCCTGCCCCCCACAGCCCCTTGTGTGCTGCCACTTGCAGCTCGTATGGCACCTGGAGTGAGCCCACTTGGGGCCATCAGTCTGCTGAGCACTAGCAGAGATGGGTTTGTAGTGAACACATGGGGAAGCTCATTTTTTGGGCTGTCGAGTTTGTGCCAGTTCCTGCCGCCACTCACACCCAGGTGCCCATTTGTGAGCCTCATGGGCTGCCCAGGGGGTCCAGGGGCTTTATAGAGATGCTCACAAGCACTCAGTGCCTTTGGTAAAAGAGGGAACCAGCCCTGATAGCCCCTTCCTGCTGCTTATCCCACTGGGGACTATTTGTCAAGGAGAAAGGACACGTTTCTGTCCTCACAGTTCGAAGGGCCGTAGTTCCTGGCTGTGGACCTACGTCCATGAGCCCCAGCCCGGCCAGCCAGAGACCATCTCGCAGCTCCGTGCTGCAGTCACCCTCAGCCCCGGAGCAGACAGATGCCCCTCTGCCGGCTGGGCCCCATCTGAGGGGACGGGGAGAGAGTCCTCTTAAGGCCACACATAGTGGTGGGACTGGGGAGACAGAGGTCTCTCAAGTAAGGGAACTGGGGCTTCATGAATGACGCTGTCCTTGCACTGACGCTCTGGGTGTGAAAAGTGAGGGATTGAAGCAGTGTGTGTGCAGAGCCAGGGCCATGCAGGGATCTGGGGTGAGGTTTCATTTCTGAGAGGTTCAAGTCCCTCAATACACTTGCAGCCTTTGTGTTCCCAGCCAAGGCCCCATATTGACCCAGTGACCCAATCCCAGGGAAGGGAGGACTCCTGGCCCAAGCACTGTCAAACCCTGGTGCATCTGGCCACGTGCTCTCTGTCAGGGCCCTTACCTGGCTCACCAGCAAGGGCCCCGTCACGTTGGTCGCGTACACCAGGGCCATGTCCTCTGGTGTCTCTGACTCCAGTGTGTTCAACTTCACTATCCCAGCGTTGTTTATCAGCAGATTAAGCCCGGAGCCTTTCAGGTGTGTCTCAACTCTGGCTGCCGCCGCCTTGATGCTGGCTGGGTCTGTGACATCTACAGCGACAGAGCAGGGGGTCAAGAGCATGATTCCTCCTCTCCAATGTCACCCCCACCAGAGCACAGCCCCCTGGGCCAGAGGGCTTCTTCCATTGGGCTCAGAGGTGGGAGGGGGGTTGGGGAAAGGAGGTGGGGGTTGGGGACTGCTGCTGGGTCCAGGCACGGGGAGCTGTGCTGGAGCAACAAGAGGAAAAGCTAATTCAGAGAGACAATTATGATCAGTTCCTTGGACAATCTGAGTAGCCAAGAAAATGGAAATGTGCTGGAGTTAGTGGTTAGTTCATACGCGCGGAGTTGATCTCACTTAGACAAAGGAAGTGGATGATTTAGAATTGCTTGTGATGCATTGTAGGTGAGAGAAGTCCCCAGCTGGACGTGCAGGGCTCCATCCCAGAGGTGGGAATGCCAGACAGAGCTGCCCATGTGTGACTCTCACAGGAGGAACCTGCCACATGGTGGTCCTGGGGCTTTCCAGCCTCTCCAGAGCCAACCAACCCTGCCAGAATTTCCACTCACACCTGCCTCCTCTGGGGCTGGTGAAGGTATCAATGAGCTCTCAGCGATTATTGACTCTGGTCCTGTTCTCCTCACTGGGACTGGGTGAACCTGGGAGGGGGGATGCAGAGGGGGATAGGAACAGGAAGAACATGCTGCAGGGAGATGGAACCTCAGCTCTGGGCCTGGGGCCGGGCACCCACCCAGCACAATGATCACCAGGTTCGGATGTTTGGCCTCCAGCTTCTGCAATTCCTGAAAAAGAATGAAGTAAATGGTTATTGACATTGGGCCCATGCCCAGGGCCATGCTGGGCAGGATCCAGATCCCCACTGACCCTGGGAACCAAGTCAATGTCTTAACTGCTTTTCTGCCCTGGTTTCTGTACCAGTAGGAGGCTTCTAATTGCCCCTGAGCATTTCCAGTGCCATTGTCTAACTCAGTGTGATGGAGTCTGGGACACAAATCACTTCCCCATCATTCATGGGGACTGGGAGGAGGCTTTTGGAGGTCAGTTCCCCCAGGGGAGGTAAGGGGGGTTCCCCCCAGCCGCTGGGATCTGGCAGTGTCTCAAGTTCTCAGGAGTTGGTTGTCAGTGGGGATTTTGTCAGCTGTGGAAGGAGCTGGTGCCATGACCCAGAAGTTACTCAGAATCTGCAGTTCTCCAGGCTGGGTGTGGGAGCAGAGCTGAGAAGACAGAGGACCTGAGGTAGTGGCAGACAAGGGAGGTGTCAGACTCATGAATTAGGCTCACTGGAGGCTGGTGGGACTGGGTATTGCTGTGCTATAGTCATTATTCACCTATGCTGGGCAAGACGATCCACAGCCCCTGGGTCGGTGCCCCAGGCTCACCAAATGCTGCCACATCCTCACTGCTCTGGGACCTGAGCTGCCAGGTGTAGAGGGTTTGGGGTGCAACTGTGCACCTTCGAGCTGGAGCAGGGTCTGCAGTCATTGCCTGCTCCAGTGTGTGGGTCTCAGCCCCAAGTGCTGCAACACTGGAAGCCCCTTGCGCAGCTTCTGCTTCCCCCTCCAGCTACTGCTAACTCCACCCCCCTTGCCCCGTTCTCACCTGCATTTGCTCCCCTGCTGGGTCCTGGCAGGTGGCAAAGACCCACTCTGGTGGGTTGGAGTTCCCCAGAAGCTGCTTGATCAGTTCCAGGCCGATTCCTTGATTGGCCCCTGTCACCAGAACACTGCGGAGATTTAAACCAGCCATGGCACCTCCCTGCCTCTACTCAGTGAGAGCTGCACTAGTCAGAGCCCTGAGTTCCCTGCCTGCTCACAGCTGGGGTTATGGAATGATACATCCAGGGAAATAACTCTGCTGCTATCAGGTGACAAAACAGAAAGTGCTCCAATACGCCAGACCTTATTTGTCTATTTGTTACTCCTCCTCTCAGGTGAGCGGGTTGGTCGGTTTGGTTTGGTTTGCTACTTACTCATGTTTTGGTGCAGGGCCAATCAACTTCTGGCTGCCTTCCTGTGCAGAAGGGCAACACCACTGCGGTGACCGTGCTGTGACCGAGGAGTCACTGCAATGAAGATCCATTTTCCACAGCTCTCAGAGGTGCTGTACGCAGAAGAGGGAGAAAGTGGGACTGGGTGAAGGACTGTAAGATTATGTAGATGGAGGCCAGGATTTTGCAGTAGAGTTCTATGGCTTGTTGATTTTGGCTCCAAAGCGGAGGGCAAGGCTGTGCACGGCTAAGGATGTAGACGTGTATTTGTAGAGGCAATGACAATGGGTCAGGTGCCTGTACCCAGCCCCGCTAGAGCTGGAGAAGATCTTACACTGTTGCAAGAGACAAGGTCGGGTTCTTCTCAAGGAGTCTCTTCCACAATCCAAGGCAGCACTTTTCCGAGAGTGACCATGTTTCCGTTTGCTGAATACGGGACACCTGTAAAATTCCTCAAGTTTGAGCAAGTTCAGTTGGATTCCAGCAGAACGCAGCCTGCAGGGTCACACGCCCACCCCAGATTTCTGTCATGGTTCCCATCAGAATGTGCCCAGCAGCAATTTTTGTAATGTGTGTGGGAGGAGAGGGACAGGAGCTGCTTCCAGCCACAGCATATGGGGTGGGTGGGAGGGATAACTTGGCCCTTGTCTTTGCAGAGCTCTTCTTTTCTCCCCACCCTCCGCTGAGGCTGGAAACAAGTTGTCCTTTCTCACCTGCACACAGTTAAAAGACAGGAAAGAGCTCCAGGCTGCTGCTGTCCACCGACATAAGCCAGCCAGCTCATGCCCCCAGCTCCAGTGTGGACAGGCATTCTGTCTGTACTGTCCGTGTGCCTGGATCATTTCTGTGTTTCCAGTTTCCATACGCTGCTTTCCAGGTTGGGTCTATCACAGAGGCGGCATATTGCCTTCTGCCCTGGAAATGATCCCGTGTGCTGATTCTCAGCCAGTCATTCCCAGGCTGCTCTGTGGAGCACTGGTGCTGCAGGCAATGGGAATGGTTGTTCTGGGAAAGAATTTCCATGCTCGTGATGAACTCTTTCATATTCAAATTCGACACATTAACATGTGGTTTGACTCAGGATGCAAATTTTCTGAGATACTCTAGGGGCTCTTTTGCATACTTGGCTTCATCTAATTCTTGACTCCCCCCTCGTTCCGCCACCTTCTATCTGATTTGCCGACGTTGATAATGATTTTTTTCTGATTTGTCAACCTTGATGACTATTTTTGGTTCTCTGTGCCTTAAATATTGAGTGAGTTCTGCTATGGCTCTGGTCTGAAGAAGTGGGTCTGTCCCATGAAAGCTCACCTAATAAATTATTTTGTTCGTCTTTAAAGTGCTACTTTACTGCTTTTTTGGTTCCAAAGAGAGAAAGTTTAATTAAACTCCATTTGTAAAAACACTCTGGACATGGGGAAGAAAAGGAGCCAGGGAAGCCGGATTTGTCCTGCAGGGGTCTGAAGATCAATGACTCAAAAGAGAGTGTATGTCACTTGCATGCAGAGGAACGGCAAAGCCCAGGGCAGGAACAGGAGAGTGCTTGTGCTGCCAGCGGGAGAGAGCTCACTCCATCAGTCTCCTCAGGCTGAAGGCAGTGGTAACAGGAGCCTTTTGGGTACCCACAGCTTTGAGTCTCTTCCTTTCCCACAGTGGCCTATTTTCAGGATCTGCTTCTTCTCAAGCAACCCCTTTCTCCTTCTGCACAGCCCAACTTCTGTCTGATACACGCAGGATGTGGGGCCACTTTAGCCTCTCTTTTGCAGGGGCTATGGGAGTGTGCCACTTCAGAAGATGCTATGATGTGGGGGGTATGTGTGTGTGTTTATGTGAACGTCTCACAGAGGGTGTGGGGCTCCTGCTGGGGGTAAGTTGGCAACCAGGTAACACCTTTGTACTGCAGATAAAGGGGGAGGTCGGGCCCAAGGAGTTTAAATTGAAACTGGGAGGTGGGAAGCAGTTAGTCTGGGCTGGGAGGGAGAGAGACAAAGGAGGGGGCAAGTCCCCAGCTCTGGGGGCCCTCAGGGCCTCCTCTCACCAGCATGGATTGGACTGGCTGCCTCTGCCTGCTGTACTGACTCCTCTGTAAGATGCTGTGTCCTGTCAGCTAATAAACCTGCTGTTCTCCTGCTGAGTAAGAGTCACTCCTGCCTGCAGATGGGGTGCAGAGCCTGGGGAAGCCTGAACCCCATGACAGATACAAATGAGGCAGTGATATGAATATGCAGCAACTCATTCACATGAAGTCAACCTCAGGCACTTCAAGAGCACCAGTGATGCACAATTGCTGAAGTGACCCTGTCTGATTTTAAAAGCCCACATTTTCATTTATCTTGAGATTGACAGTCAGGAAAAAGGGCTTTAGCCCAGCTAGGATTTGCACCCAGAATCCTTGGCTTCAGAGGCCCACGCCTTATCCATTAGGCCACTCAGGTAGGTAGAAGCAATAAGGGATAAATTTCTCTCTCAAAAACGTACATTTCTTACTTTGGAAGACAAAACATTTGCTCTTTCTTTGTGTTTGTTCTTTCTTTGTTCAGAATCTGAGAAATGCCCAGAGACTAACTCTGCAGTAGCAACAAAGCAGTGACCCACACCCAGCTAGATGTTAAGTTACCATCCCTGGTCATTCACTAGGAAGGGACATGTAGGCGAAAGGTTCACAATGGCCATGAAAGGCAGCTGCTCAATGGGCTGGACACCATGAGCTGCTTGGCTCTGACACACACCGAGGATCTTTCTGGCACCCAGAGGAGCGTGTAAAGAAAAGGACATTGACATGATCATTTCTCCTCTCCTCCTGTACCTACACTGAAGGCAGCAACAATGTTGGAAAGACAAAGAAGCCTTTGACGTGGCCTAATCGGAAAAGCATCCCAGGAAGCACAAACTGCTAGAAGTTATGGGAAAGGGAAACCTTCCAGTCTGGCTCAGCATGAGCACATTTAGGAATTAGACTGGAATTTCTCTTTTCTTTCTCTTGTCACAGTTCTGGACTCCTGCACCAATACCACCTGGAAACACATGCAACTGATCTTTTTGTGGGGAATAAATCTCAGCTACTGCAGTTTTGATTGACATTTGGGGAGTCTGTGCAAGGAAATGTGCAGGGAACTGGGCTTGTTGACCTCGTGAGGTCCCTTCCACTTCTAGTACTCTATGAAAGAGACTGGAGGATAGTCACCCCTTTGATTTACTGAGGGACTCATGAAGGAGCTCAGTCTGATAAGAGGGTCTACAGCTATGAAATGTAAGCCTTTTGTCAGAATGAGTCGGCAGCAACCAGGGTCTGTTTCAACATCTAGGGGTCCCTTTTCATCTATCTCACATAGAACCGGCTGGAGCCCCCACCCAGAAGCCTGGGAAATTTGAAGAGCCCTGGGTGCTTTGCAGGGGCAATGCTTCCCCACTCACAAGCACAGAGTCTGAGTGTAGAAAATGTGCTTTTAATGAAGAGGCAGAAAAGTCACATGGCATA
Organism: Carettochelys insculpta; assembly: GCF_033958435.1. Lineage (NCBI taxonomy): Eukaryota > Metazoa > Chordata > Testudines > Carettochelyidae > Carettochelys > Carettochelys insculpta. The sequence continues at coordinate 1,160,292 of NW_027439072.1, forward strand.
AGCTTGGGAAAATACCACACCCAGAATTCAAAACGAAGCCTCAAGTAAGCGTCCCAGCTCAAGCAGATGGAGCAGTGCCCTTTGCCTCTCAGGCTCAGTCATCCTATACTGGAAAGAGCCAATCCACACACCCAAACGTTCTCCCTACCCACTTCAAATGCCCCACTTCCAAGTCTTCCCAGTCCCTGCACTCCCTGACACATCACTTTTGACTTGTCTACGCTCGCCCCTTCATAAAACTAAACAGGAAGAAGGGACATTTGAAGAATAGGTGGTCCTTTCGACAGGCCCCCCCCCACACAGATGGTACTAGATTCGAAAGTGGCACTCTTCAATCGCCCTGTCCTCCATTATGCTTATGAGGCACTGCATGTTGATGGCAGCACCTCACTGTCATCTTCCGACCTCACTCATTACCATGCCCCTTCCGAAAGGAAGTGGCTTGTGTAGACATGGCCCTTGCTGCATTCCCTCTCTGAACTGGAGGTAATGCAACCTTTGTGCTGGACCGGCGTTCCGCTTCTAACAAGATGAATTCTAGCAGAATAGTTTTTGACCCATTTTTAGGTCCACCTTCTAACAGCAGGGGGAAGAAATAGTCAAACCAGTTTTACCGCTGTATAGCCCAAAGGCTTCCAGCAAGCTGAATCAACCACTATTCCAACCCTTTTTCACTTCATAAGGCTTCCATGAAGGGATCCCTCTGTAATCCATATCTGACACAGCAGTCATGAGTGCCCTGTAGCCCACAACAACTTCAAGCACTGGTGAGACTCCACAATTCTTACCCTGGGGAAAGTCAGAAAATGTGACTTTCCAACAACAAGCTATTTACAAGAGATGAAAACGCTTTGCTTCACTTGCTCCCATCAGGCTTTGTTTTCAAGGCATTACATGGGCGCACCTTTACATTTGAGGACACATTCCCCAAATCCTTCAGCAGTACAAAGCTCCTGTTGGCACATTCTTTACAGGAAGAAGAAAATTTCTGAGAAGCAGGAGATTAGCTGGTGTCTCCCTGCAGAGAGTTCATGAGCAGGGCGGGGGACCGTACATGCACTTCACCGAGCTGTGCCTCTTCACTCTGCCAACCATGTGACAAAAAAGCAAAAAGAGGCTACTTGCTAGTGAAGAGGAGACAGTAAGGGGTGTTCTGGGGCACTCAGAAATCCCAATGTCAGACTGTCAGGGTTTAAAGGAGTAACAACCCTCCAGACCACCGTCTGCCAAGCAAGTAATGAAGCCTCGGTCTCTGATGAGGCAACTCCCTGCAGCCCTAATGACAGTCCCAGAGCAGCTGATTGGTTGGCTGGCCCCACTTTAGCCAGCACAGGAATGAAAAGCTGTGTAAACAACCAGGGAGAACTTACAAATGTTACAGCTTCTTACCAAGACCATTGATGACCTCTGTCCCAACACAACTTGCAGGGGAAAGAAGAACCAGGCAGCAGTTCTCTGTCTGTGCTGGAGTTCACAGAAGCAATGAATGATGGTTTCCCTCCCCTGCGGCTCAGCAGGTACAGTTACAGACCCCTCTATCTGGCACCCGATTCTCAGTCTGATAATCTCTTGGTTGATCTGGAGCTGCTGGACTTTTTGAGGGTATTTTATGTCCTCCAGAAGTTACTTTCTTTCCCATTCCCAGAGTCTGGGCCGGGCTGAATGGGTGGTGAACCAGCCAGAGGGGAATTTTAACCCAGACTTGGCTCTTCTGAGCATTTCGAGCACAATGGTTCTCAACTTGTTCACTACTGTAGGCTGCATACGAAACCACAGCGTGTAATGTGGGCTGTGTCCAATACTACCTATGTGTTTGTGAGGATGTCACAAGTGGGTGCTGACTGAGCTGCAAACAGGTCACAGATTGTGAACCACTGCTGTGGTGTGGCGCTACTGGAGCTGATGTGGAGGCAGCCAGTGGAGGCAAGTGTCCTTTTGCACACAAAGAGGGCAGAGCAGGGACAAGGGAACTCCGCTTTTCAATCTTCTAAGCTGAGTGTGACACTCCTCAGGGACACCCAGGATTGTGAGGGACCTGCTCCCTCCAGCCTGTGGTACTGTACAAGCAAGGCGCTAACACACATCCACACACTTTATTTCCAAAAGTGAGACCTGTTGACAAAGCTGCTGCACCATTTTGTAGCTCTCTGTAAGGCCCCTGCGAATCTTCTAACTTCTTCTTCATGTTTTCTGTGTTTCCAGACTGCCAGCAGCCTGGATTCACAGTTCTAGTAGTTACAAGCAGTCTTACACCTAAAGCACCACATTCCCTCCCCTCTTGAGAAGCCCTCTTCATTTTAAAATAAAACTGATTCTAAGTACAGCAACAAATATGGAATAAGCCACTATACTGTTGGCAGAAATCCTACATCGAAAGCACTGGAAATACGACATAACATGGTCTCTAGTCTCGACAGGTGGTTGTTTGGATCTGGCAGACCTTCTCTCAAATCCAGTTCCTGATGCAATATCTTGTTGTGTTGGCAAGCACGGTGAAGTCATCCAGTGGGGTTGGGTGTTGGCATCATCTCCTTTTGGTGCACAGGCAGGTTTCCAAAGGACCCCGCAGACTTTGAAATCCCCCTATTCCTATCAGCAGAGTAGCTGGCCATCAGCATGGCTATTTTGAGGTTTTGGCCAAATGTGGCCACAGCCCATTTGTCCTTATTGATCCTCATGACATTTCTTTTGACCCCACCCTGCAATTTATCCAAGTCACTCAGGACCTTATGCCTACCCTCCAGCAGATCTACCTCTTCCCCTCGTTTAGGGTCATCTGCAAATTTGCTAAGGGTGTAGTATTCCCCCTCATCCAGCTTTTCAATAAAGATGTTGAACCTTGCAAGACAGAGAATTGATCATGAGGACATCATATTTGAAACCCATCTCCAAACAGAGATGTCAGTTCCAAATGTTGTGGTCTGGCCATCAATGCAGCTTTCTATCCATCTTCCAGTTGACAAAGAGATGGCAGTGGTGGGATTTGAACCCACGCCTCCAATGAGACTGGAGCCTAAATCCAGCGCCTTAGACCACTCGGCCACACTACCTACAAAAGTCACCTGACGCGAGCATCAGCCTCTCTTGACATTTCCTGAGTTTCAGAACAGTTTACACCAAGAGGACACAGGAAGTTTTAAAACGCCTCATATGTCATACCTAGTGAAAATGTCAGCATGTTTTCAATAAAAGGGGGCTGTGACACAGTATTCCAAAAAGATGGCTTTTAGCACATCCTAACCTTCCCCTGCCGTCTCTCTTGGCTGCTTTTTATCCCAGATCACACTGACACACAGAGGAAGATGATGGGGATTACTGGTCATGATACTCTTAAAGCTGGAGTCACAGTTCCTGGGTGCAGCTGCCATCCTCTGCTCTGGCAGCTGAGCCTTTGAAGGGCTCCCCACGTGGGCCAGGGTGAGCAGTGACTTGTGGATGGACGTGATGGGAGGGGAACCCAACCCAGATAGAACTTCTGTAGCAGAGTGGCTGTTATATTTGCTTTACGCATGCAATGTACTTGTTTAAAGCCCCATGAAAACAGCAGTGCTTTGGTTGCTTTGCTCCCCTTTGGGGCTGAGAAGAGCTGGTCTCATTCTGTCTCCGGGGTAAACCCAACTGCTGTGTGAAAAAGGGTAGAGGTATCAGCAGAGCATATACGTCGCTCTCAGACTGGGGAAGCTACACAAGTTCGGCCGGTCTTTTTCAGGAGGCTTGTGTCTTGGCCTCCTCTGCCCTTGAGGATTGACCTACTGAGGCCGGCTCTCCTGCTGGCCTCCTTTGCGTGACTTGCTAAAGGAAGAAGTGAGGCTGGAACGGGGCAGAAGAAGGAAGTAAAGCTGAGGCAGGCAGGAGAGCAGCTTAGCACCTCAGTGCAGTTAATGGAGCACCACTCTTTCTCCTGCCAAAGCCTGTGCAGGTGAGGCTGGCTGCAGGGAGGCAGAATCCTGTGCCTGTCCAATGGTGCTCCAGGAATGGCTCCTGGTAACCCAGGAAGAGAAGTGGGATTCTGGGTGGAAGGAAAACAAGCAAAGCTCTGTTTGAGTGAGTAAGGAGCAGGTCCTGGGTGGATTGGGCAGTGGTGGTCTTGAGGGACTCTCTGTCAGCCTTGGGGCAGCAGGGACCACTGTCGCTTTGTGACTGAGCCAGGCTGGTGGTTCATGGCTTTGGATGTGTCCGGTTGTGAGCAACTGGGACCACAAACCCTCCACCTGCCTGTGTGATGGGCAGATGTGCTTAATGTGACATTTGAGGGAAATGGTTTAGCTGTCAAATATCAGAACCTCGTTTCTGTGTGTGAACAGCCTTTGTAGCTGGGTGCAGGATGTGTCTGTCCGTCTGTCTGTCTGTGCTACAGAGTGTGTGGTAGGTTTCTGGGTCACACTCACAGACGATTGGGCAATACGCTGCCTCGCCTGCTTAATGGCCCATCCTGTAGCACCTGCTGTCTTGTTGGCTCATTGGGAAAGCGAGGGGTACAGCTGAAGGCGCAGCAGCTCGGCTTTGCTCTGCCCATGCACATAACCCTGAGGCTTCCAAGCTACATGCTGGGTAGTTTGTGGCTGGGACAGAGGAAACACAAGCCACATGGCACCAGGAAGATCAGAGGCAGCTGCATCTTTCCCAGTTTCCGGCTCCTCCCCTCTGGGGTCCCCTCTCTACAAGCAGAGCTCTGAGAAAAGCACTGAATGACCCACCCCAGCTGGGGGTGTTTTGCAGAAGGACTTTCATGCCTGCAAACTCCCCAGCACTGCTTGGAAGAAGGGTTCTGCCGGCTTTGTGCGCCTGTGACCTGCCATGGAACACCTCCTGTCCTGTTCATTTGTTTGCTCTTGACACCCTGAAGGGATGGGTGGCAGGTGGCCTATTGGGGTGAGAAGAGCACTGTGTACATGCGAGTGGGTAGTTTCAATCACTTCTTACTGTACCAGTGTCTTGAGCAGGAGAGACATGGCATTTCCAGGGTGGGCTGCCCCAGGCTCACAGAATCACAGACTCATAGGGCTGGTAGGGACCTCAGGAGGTGCTCAAGTCCAGCCCCCTGCTTAAAGCAGGATCCACCCCCACTAAGTCATCCCAGCCAGCCGGGATTTGAAAACGTTGAGAGATGGAGAATCCACCACCTCTCTAGGCAACACATTCCAATGCTTCAGTCCCCCCGCTGGTGAAGTCGTTTATCCAAATATCTAACCTACACCTCTCCCTCTTCAACCTCAGACCATTACTCCTCGTTCTGCCATCTGACACCACTGAGAACAGTTTCTCACCCTCCTCTTCAGAGCTCCGCTTCAGGAAGTTGAAGGCTGCTATTAAATCACCCATAAGTCTTCTCTTCTGTACACTAAAAAAGCTCAAATCCCTCAGCCTCTCTCATAGGTCTTGTGCTCCAGACCCTTCATCATTTTTTTTCCCCTCCGCTGAACCTGCTCCAGCAAATCCACATCCTTTTTATACTGGGGGGCCCCACCTGCGCCTTGGTGCCAGTGAACTTCCACACATGCTCTGAGTCAGAGCCAGGGAGGCCACAGCCGGTGAAGCTTCTCCCCATCAGCAACCACCCTGGGGGAGTCGCGCTACTCAGAGTCCTGATTGAATTCACACAGTGCTGTCGTAGAGCACGCGATCTGTGCGTCCCTGGCAGTGTGTGTGTCAGTGCCGGCTGCTAGGGGCTTCACAGACACAGACAGGAAGCTTCCAGGCCAAGGCGAAGGACTGCAGCTGCAAGCAGAGAGGCAGAGGGGGAGCAAGGGAAGAAGGAGGTGGGAGCTGGATTGGGGTAGCAGGTGTGTGTGACAGGGTCACTTGTGAAGGGCCTGGTGAGTGCAGAGCTGCAACCTGTGTTTGAGGGGGTGGAGAAGGGGGAGGCTGTGAAGGTTACAAAGACAGGGGAGCTGTGTGAGCAGCAGGCCAGGGGAAGGCCCATCGCAGTCACCTCCTGAATGGGTGGGGGTGGGGGAGATGGCACTTGGCCAGGCCAGGGAGGTGGCTGTGGCCGGGAGGGAAAGGCTGGTGGGGAGGGTTTTACCTGGGGTGAGTCAGAGCAGCTGGTTCTCAGAGGTGTTAGGCAAAGGGATCTTGGAGTTATAGTGGATAGTTCTCTGAAGACATCCACGCAGTGTGCAGCGGCAGTTAGTAAGGCAAATAGGATGTTAGGAATTATTAAAAAAGGGATCGATAATAAGACAAAAGATAGCATACTTCCCCGATATAAAACTATGGTACGCCCACATCTTGAGTACTGCGTGCAGATGTGGTCTCCTCACCTCAAAAAAGATATATTGGCATTAGAAAAGGTTCAGAAAAGGGCGACTAAGAAGATTAGGGGCTTGGAACGGGTCCCATATGGGGAGAGGCTAGAGAGACTGGGACTTTTCAGTTTGGAAAAGAGGCAATTGAGGGGCGATATGATAGAGGTATATAAAATCATGAATGGTGTGGAGAAAGTGAATATAGAAAAATTATTTACCTTTTCCCATAATACAAGAACTAGGGGACACAAATGAAATTGATGGGTAGTAGGTTCAAAACTAATAAAAGGAAATTTTTCTTCACACAGTGCACAGTCAACCTGTGGAACTCCTTGCCCGAGGAGGCTGTGAAGGCCAGGACTCTATTAGGGTTTAAAAAAGAGCTTGATAAATTTTTGCAGGTTAGGTCCATAAATGGCTATTAGCCAGGGATAAAGTATGGTGCCCTAGCCTTCAGAACAAGGGCAGGAGCTGGATGGCAGGAGATAAATCACTTGATCATTGTCTTCTGTTCTCCTTCTCTGGGGCACCTGGCATTGGCCACCGTCGGCAGATGGGATGCTGGGCTGGATGGACCTTTGGTCTGACCCAGTATGGCCATTCTTATGTTCTTATGTTCTAAACAGCTACGGCAAAAGAGACAGTTCCCTTCACTCCTAGCCGGTGTGGGCGAGATGTGCTGCTCACGTCTCTCTGTTACAGGCTGTGTGCTCCCCATGCACTCCAGGCCTGGAAGCTTTTCCCTCCGCCGCATTTCCAGGGAGCAGCTCTGGTGAACTCTGACACTCAGTACCATGGGCCATGGGAGAAAGGGGCTGTACGCTCCCCAGATGCAGTGCCAGGGAGGCAGAGCAGGGCAAGTCCCTCACCCGCTCTGGCTTCCCGGTTGCAACATTGGGTTGAGTCGGGGACCCCAACTGTGGTCCCCAGCTGCAACCCCACGTGGGCGAAGAAGCCCAGCTCCAGTCCCCAGCTGCAGCCCCAGGTGGGCCGAGCCTCCCAACCCTGCTCGGCGGCAGGACTGCCCAGCAGATGCTTCACTGCGAGTGCACAGAAGCTGTGTCCCTGCACTTACTTGCAGGCTTTTCCCTCACTGACACCCTTGCTCAGGATTCACAGCCAATGGGAGAGCTGGGGTCGGTGACGGCATGGGCACCTGGCCGGCAGAGAAGGGACCGATCCAGCTGGGGTCGTTACGGTAACAGAGCAGATGGAAAGGAGCAGAGAGTGTCAGGGGGAGACACAAAGTCTGCAAACCCTGCCCATGACTGGCCATAACCGCAGTCTGTACCTGCCCGGCAGGGGCACAGGCACATATCCAGGCTGGGGCCAGCCCCACACCAAACCCTGCTTATGGCCAGCCATAGCCCTGGTCTGCCCCCATCGAGCAGGGACACACTGACAGAGCTGGGGCAGGGCCCAGCCCTAAAGCAGAGCATGGCCATGCATGGGCTGTGCTGTGCCCAGGGCAGGACACTGCAGCAGGGGAAGAGGGAGCTTTGCTCCAGACCTTGCCCCAGGTCCGTGTCTCAACGTTTTCTGTTCCACTGTGCAGACGCAACTGGTGAAGGGGGTTCAGGGCTAGCACTGGTCATGTGCTCCACAGCCCTGGGAAGGGATGGAACAGCTCCCCTCTGTCCCAAGCCCTGTCCCCTCCCCCTTGGTTTACCCCCTCCCTATCCCTGTCTCTGCCCCACCTCTTCCTCCGGCAGCATTGATGGTGAGTGCAGTGGGAGTGGGTGCTGCACCCACAAATGTCCCCCTGCCCTACAGGTGAGGGAGGCCCTGGGACTGGCCATGGGCAGGAGGTCAGAGAGGGGCACCAGCAGGGGCTGCCTGGCCTGACAGTGTGTGGGTCTGACAGGCAGAGACGAGTCCAGGGGACAATCACTAACCCCTGGGCTCCAGGCAGTGAGGGAGTGGGGAGGGACCCACCACACTTCAGACTGGTTGTTCCCACCCATGGGGAGGGAGGGCTCGGGTGTGCACAGACCCACTGCCAGAGGAAGGCGGATTGCTGGACGTTCAGGCTATTACAGCCCCAAAAGCTGCAGCTGCCGCTCTGGTCCAGTCCCTGGGAGCAGTAGGAGCGAGTGTGGAAAAGCTTTCGGCTGCCAGCCCCGTGTGTGTCTCTGCACCCCCAGCACTTTCTCCCACCCGTGGGGTTTGTCCCCTCACTCTCTGTGCCCAGCCCCATGTGCTCCCCACTGGTACTTTCTCAGGAGCTCCCCACACTGCATTTAGTGCAGCCAGGGGCCATATTCTGCCTGTGCTCTTGTGCCGGGGGGAAGTGCCCAGCTCCCAGGGCAGCAGGAGAAAACAGCAATTTCAACAGCCTTTCTCCGGGCACTGCTGAGCAGGGACCTGTTAGCCGATGGCCGGGTAATGAGTGGTCCGTGAGCCTTATCACATGCGAGTCTTTAGCTGCTAGGACAGGCAGTTCCTTTGCAGTGGGCAGCCAGTGTGGCTGACGGGTACCCCAAATGTTGGGGCAGAGAGCTTATTCCACCCAAGTCTTTAACAGCTAGGACAGACCGTCCCTTCGCAGTGGGCCGCCAGGGCAGCTGACGGGTGCCCCAAGAGTCTGCTCTGTGGAGGCAGCACGACTCAGAGCTCAGCTTTTATTTCACCTTACCACTGACCAGGCTGATATAGCCAAACGGTTGAGGTTCTTTGTTTGTGTTCGGCCGAGTTACAGTAGCTGGAAGGAGTCAGGCTGAAAGCTTAAATGGTTGCTATTTATGAAAAGCAGAAACAAGAATCTTAATGGTTACAAGGTTATTGCTCTATCTTCTTAACTACTGGTAGGATGATACATATGACATGCCAATTAGATTACAAGTGAAAAGTTACCCATTTGAGGACCAGATGCCTCAGCCTAAAGAGCTCTTACCATTAAATGTGCACAAAAGTACATTGCAGGTATAATTCTCCCCCTGCGTCCTTCGACTCCTGGCCTAGCCAACGTCGTTCACTGAATCCCTTGGGAAGAACTGTATGAGGAGGGCGTCCCCTGGCTCCTCGGGAGGCAATACCCTTACCCAACCGGCAGGTACAGGAAATTGGAGCTCAGTTAGAGTGGTCAGCTTGACTCTTATTTATACCCCTTGGGTCATGCACATTCTTCCTTATCTAAAGGTACCAGTTCTGCTGGTTCGCCTTTGTGACGCCAGTTCTTACAAGGCAGTTGCAATTCAATTTCCACTTGTAAGATAGAGATAACCAAGTCCTTAAAACAGGACATTCTTTTTGTATGGGCGGGAGATTCCTCTTCTGGGATGAAGTGTGGGCCTATCAATTATCAGTACCAGCCAAGGGCAATCTGAGGCCCTGTGGTCAACATCTAGCCTGTTAGCCCCCTTGTCTGTATTCTTCAGTCCAGGGTCATGCTGACACTGCACATCTGTGTTCTGAAGCAGCAAAAGGCTGGGCTTGAGATAAGCGCATCTGTGCTTTCAAACGTTCTAAGACTGTGCTGTTTCTTTGTGCTTTGTGCTCAGAGGCACCTAAATGGGGCAAGATGGAGTAAAGCAAGGGGATTGTGTCTGGCTACAGGACCCCACAGGCTCCAGGGTGGGACAGGCACATGGACACCTGCCTCAGGCCCTGTGGCTGGTGCTGCAGACTGATCTATTGCTCTCAGTATCAGAGAGAGGGGAGTTTGACATTCAACCCCACAGGCAAGTGTCTGCCCCTTTCCCAGCTGTGCACAGCCCAGCTCATCCCAGCCCAGCCCAGCCCAGCAGCTGGGAGAGACCAGAGCCCCTGAGCCAGCCTTGGGGACAGGCCCTTCCCTCACAGGCAACTGCCCATGTGAGTGTCTGCAGCTGAGCCAGGGCTGCCCCAACCTCGTCCCCATGTGTGGCTGGGGCACTGCACCCCATCTGTGTTTGGGGCCCTGCTCACCCCAGGAAGCCGCACTGCAGGGGACAGGAGTGAGTGTAGCCCTGCGGGGCCAAATCTGCCCATCCTGTGTCCCTGGCCAACCAGTGAGTTGCAGAAAGGTTCCTGGCAGGGTTGACTTTAGGATGTATGAAAAACAGGCAACCAAAGAAGATGTGGTGGCTGAGTGGTGAAGCTAATGGATTACTAGTCTATTGTGCTTTGCACGCATGGGTTCAAATCGCATCTTCCTTTCTTGATTTCCAGCCCTATTGTGGGATGCTATTTCTGCCACAGCTGAGCCTGCTGCCTCCCAGCTCCTGTGTTGGGCAGACTCCAAGCACAGGACACCTCTGTGAGGCTGAGCGGAGCTCTTGCTGCCAGAGGTCGGGGTGGGATGATTTCATTTCCCCTGAAAGTGCCAACGCCTGACTCCAGTGTCACCTCCGCTCACCTCTGCCCCCTGCAGTGCTACTGCCTGGAGCTAAGCAGGACCCCATACACAGCCAGGGGTGTAGTTCCCTGGCAAGGAAGGGGCAGCCCTGACTCAGCTGAGGTCAGGCACAGGTGCAGCTGCCTCTGAGTGAATTGCTGGTTCCCCAAGGCTTGATGCAGTGCTCTGGTCTCTCCCAGCTCCTGGGCTGGGCAGTGCACATCTGGGAAAAGAGCAGATACTTGCCCAGGGGGAAGGAATGTTTCTCTGCCCCTGACAGCAATAGAGCCAGCCACAGGGCCTGGGGCAGGTCTCCATTCAACTGTCCCCCCCGGGCAAGGCCTGAATTCTTCTGTGCTTCTCAGCAGCTGGGGAAAAGCCTCTTTGGGACATATTTCCTGCTCCACAGCTGAAAGGAGCACACAGGAGCTGCTGGGTTCAGCTCTCAGGGGTACCGGACTGCTACCTTCTGCAGCACCAGGTGTTGGCCCTGACAGGACATGGGACTGGAGGGACCTTTGTTCTGACCCACAATGGATGTTATGAAGGTTCACATGCTGGTGACAAGCCAGTACTCCAGGCCCCCTGGACACTCCTGCCCTTGTGGGAAAGGAGCAGCTCTGGGCTTTCAGGTCAAACCGCACATAGCGGCTGCCACACCGTGGGATGGCTCTTGCAGTGCTGCTGAGGGCGGCTTTGTGTGCTGTGTCTGAGACTGGAACCCCCAAGCCCCGCTGGGGTAACGACTGCAGCAGGACTGGTCAGTGTCTGGGCTCCAAAGCAGCCAGACCCACTGAAATGCCGGAGGGTCCAGGGAAACACTTCCCTGCCCCTGGGCTGTTTTCATGAGCTAAACTCCCTTCCAGCATTGACCTGAGTGAGACGCTGACAGGGCCACTTCCCAGCCCCAGCCCAGGGCACTCAGCCACCAGCACACCCAGGTGCTGCTCTCAGAGCTGGGACGGCTGGGTTTGGCTTGTGCTGCAGGGCTGTAAAATGCCAGGGGAGTCACTTTCCTTGAGTGCTCCTTCCTGCCCCATCTCCCCCTGCCCACTCCCAGACATCGCTCCCAACCCTTGTTGCTACTCGCGCCAACTGGCCAGAGGGGAACATTTCTCTGAAGCCCCCAGAGCTCATTTTTCTTTTCGTTGCTTTTCCAGTTACCAGTCTGGAAAGAAGTCATGGAGATGCAAAGATTGGCAAGCTCGGTGGTGATTGGGTGGGAATATCTGGCTGAGGGAGGCCACAACAGCCTTGGTTGGGAGGTCACAGAGGCTCTGGCCACAATAGCCTCTTGTTTGAGAGGGGCTGTGGTAATGAGCCACGTCGCCAGATGCTAATGAGGCACTGCCGTGAATGTGCAGCACCTCATTAACATAATGGCAGCCACTCTTGCTTTGAAAGTGCTGCTTTCAGAATACACGCTGTGAGTGTAATAGGGGACCCTTCGAAACACTCCCCTGGGTTTCAAAAGCCCCTTCTTCCCAAACAGCATCTGGTACAGTAGAGGAAACTTGAACTCAGAGCGTTTCTTTGCAATATTGGCCCCAAGCCATTGCACTACTGAAAGACGAGCAGCTCACCGCTTTGTACACCTCAGAGCTCAGCTCAATCACCGCCAAAGCTGGTTTCAACACCTCACAGGCCCTCACCGTTGCATGGCTTTTTTGGGGGTGGCAGCCAAAAAGGAAGAGGAAAGACACTGACCACCTATGGTTAGACTGCAGGTGTATCTCAAAGTAACTGGCGCAATTTGTGCCTTGCCAATTGCATGGTTCATCTGGAAATACCTTATTTGAAATGTGGGCCAATTGCAAAGGTTCCATTCGCCCTCTCTGCAGGAGGGGGAGCAGAACCAGAGTAGAGCACTGAAATGTCTGTACCTCTGTGTCCCTAAATAGCAGCTGCAGTCTAACCATCCCCAGGAAGCAAGCTGCAGGATCATCAAAAGTGCCAGACAGAGAAATTACTGCCACTGACTGCAAACTCAGCAGCATCTGATTGATTGGTGGGTGTCCTTCAGCAGGTTCTTTTTGCAGTGATTCATGATGCTCCAAGCAGATGAGAGAGAGGTACCCCACACATGCTGGTAATCTGTCTCCCTAAGTGGCTGTAGCTCTGTTAGTGGGAGAAACCAGAGAAGCAGGGGATGAGCTGTAATATGTGCATCGAGAAACAAAGTTTAATCAAACCCCATTTGTAAAACCACTGTGAGCTGGGGAAGGGACAGAAGCTGGGGGAAACAGTGTTTGCCCTGCAGGGGACTGAAGATGAAGGAATCCAAGGGGCACTCTTTGTGTGGTGGTACAGTTCCGTGGTAGGCTGTCTAAATACAGTTTAAGAGATTTTTGTTCAAATCTAAAGACCTCCCTTTTCCCATCACATTCTGGATTTCTATTCTATGCGTATTTCTCATATGGAGATGAACCCTCAACATTTGCTACTGCCAATGTATATAACCCTAGCAAACCCTTCAGTCATCTGACAAGAGAGAGTGATGTGAGCATAGAGGTGCTCACTGAGAGTCTATAAAATGTATCCCATTCAGCCACATGTATCTGCGCACTTTTAAATGTGTGTGAATTCTGAGCCAGGGTTATTGTATCCTCCCTCACCCAGGTATTCCTCGACAATCACCACCAGCCTTTCCAGTCTCTGCTTCTCCGTTAGTTCTGTCCAGGCTGGTTACTTTAAAAGAATAATGAACCTGTCTAGTCTCTCTGGGCTTAGCAGAAAGAAGGGCAGGGATTGATGTCTGGGGGAGGACAGCAGCAGAGATGGGGCAGGAAGCAGTGTCCTGAGTGGCGAAACAGCTGGAGGGTGGCAAGCGCTGCAGGGTGCCAGCCTAAAAAGAGTTACAGGAGCTGAGAAAAAAAAAAAGGGACCGGTCCTATGGTGTAATGGGCAGCACTCAGGACTCTGAATCCTGTGATCTGAGTTCAAATCTCAGTGGGACCTTCTGTTTGTTCAGTGTAAATCTCTTCCCGGTCTGTAAATCAAGGGGGACTCTTCATGCATGTGAGTGAAAATTTCTTCCTCTTGGTTGAGGAATGAGGCTCCCTGGAGCTGGGTCTCTTGTTGGGTTGGTTCACTAATATACCTGCAATAAGTTCAGCCTCAAGAACACAGCAGCCCTTCTAGGAATTCAGGAGGATCTGTGGCAGGTGCTGCAAAGAGATGCACTGCTGTCAAGGGCAGAGAGAGGGGAGTGCCAGGTTCATTTGCCCAGGGCAAAGGTCTGCACCTTCCCCAGCTCTGCACAGCCCAGCCCAGCAGCTGGGAGAAACCAGAGCCCCTGAGGCAGCCTTGGGGAAAAGGGCCTTCCCTCCCAGGCATATTCCCATGCCCTTGTCTGCAGCTGAGTCACAGCTGTCCTTTCCCCTCTGCCTGGCTGAGGCATCGCATTCCCCAGGTGTGTTTGGGGCCCTGCTTAGCAGGGCGGAGTGTGGCACTGTGGGGCTGGCATAGGAGATAGATTGGGCCCTGCCATGGAACATTCAAGCATCCCCCTCCAGCCTCATGCAGTTACCTTGTGCTTGGAGTCTGCCCAGCAGAGGAGCTGGAACCCAGCAGGGTCGGGGATGGCGTGTGTTGAAAGCAGGAGGCACAGAAGAGACTTCAGTAGGAAAGGAAGCAGAAAGGCCAAACAATAATGGGATTTGAATGCGGTGTGCAGAGTACAACACATTAGCAATCCTTTTCCTTTTCCCCTCAGCCAGCTCACCTGAGTGGTGCCTGGGCTTTTGAAACATCCCAAGGTGAACACTGCCAGGAACCTTTCTGCCACTCCTTGGCTGGCTGGGGACACCCGAGGGGCAGGTGTGGCTGTTTAAAGAGGCCTCCTGTGCTATTGTGCACTTCTTTGCTCCTCCCCTGGGCTCACCTTGTCCTGTAGAAACACACTCAGTGGGCACCTTTGCTGAGCTAATGTCCCTGCAGCTGCCTGGCCTGGGCCTCTGCCTCGGGTGCTGTAGGGCAACCGATTAGAGAGAGAGAGAATTGGCCTCATCTGGGCTCTGGCCTGTGCAGCTCCACTGTCCCTCTACAACCATTTAAAGTCGTATCATTAACACCGCAGACTCCAATCCTGTCCCTGGGCGCACACACACCACAGGGCAGTGAGTGTGTCGGGGAAGCTGGGCTTGCATTGGCTGCATGCATTGGCCCAGAGCCCCCTAAATCAAGACATGAGTGAGACAGGCTAACACCAGCACCACTGCCATGGGTCAGAAGGTGGCCCTGTGAGTAAAGAGACAAGACATTCACAGAGTGACACTTGAGAGGCTGAGGGTTCAGAGCCAGTCCAGCCAACTGAAGGGGGAGGTGTAGGAAGGAGTCCAGGGAGGAGCAGTGAGAGCTGGGAGGGGAAAGCCCAGTTGTATGGGGTGTCAGGTCCCCCTGGGGCTGGAGCAGATGGAGGATGGGCCTAGGTTCCCCCAGCTGCCACTGAGGTCATGGTGTAGACCAGGCCTGTGGCAGGGAATGAGAAGACTGCAGGGTCACTGTGGGAGTGACAGAGAATTGAAGGACTTGGTCCCAGGAGGGGGGAAATGCCAAGTTATCCAGACAAGTGCTGAGTCAAAAGCTGGACCTTTGCAGCTTCTGCCAGTGAGAGGTGCTGCCACAGCAAACGGGACAGGTGTCGTAACAGCAGGGGCCACATCTTGAGGAAATGAAGGGAAGAAAAACACACACAAGGACACCAGCCCCCACTTGTCCTGACTCACTGTCAGAGAAAGGCAGAAGAAGGGCTAGTTTGGGCTTTGGAACCCTGGAGCTTTCTCATCCTGAGCAAGAAGCGCACCCTGAGACCACCCTCAGAAAAGAAGCTCTGGGTGCTCTTCAGGACCACGTTTCAGCAAAGAGCCAGTAGCTGATAAAAACAACAAGAAGTCCTTTGGCGCCTCTGTGATGAAGTGGGGGATACCTGTGTGTGTGTGGGGCTCACACAGGGTGTGGGGCTCCTGCTGAGGGTAACCTTGATGACCAGGTAACACCTTTGTACTGCAGACAAAGGAGGAGGTGGAGCCTGAGGGGTTTGAATTGGAACTGGGATTTGGGAAGCAGTTAGTCTGGGCTGAGGGAGAGCAAAACAAGGGAGGGGGCAAGTCCCCGGCTCTGGGGGCCCCTCGGGGCCTCCTCTCCCCAACATGAATTGGACTGGCTCTGTCTGCCTGCTGCACTGACTCCTCTGTATAATGCTGTGTCCTGTCGGCTAATAAACCCGCTGTTTTCCTGCTGAGTGAGAGACTCTCCTGCCTGCAGACAGGGTGCAGAGCATAGGGGACCCCAGAACCCCATCACACTGGTGTCAGCAGTGGGATGTTCTGCACCCCGAGGATGGAGCATCCAGCAGTAAGTGACCGGGGCTCTGGAAGAAGTGGGGCCTGCGAGACCCAGGTGTGCTGAAGGGCAGTGAGGTGCAGCTCCCCAAGGCGGAGGGGCCTGCGGCCGAACCCAAGCAACTGCGGTCGAGGTTCTCGAGAGGGGGTGCCACACCCGAGCAGGGGTTACTCCTGGGAATCTGTTGGAGTCGGTCCCAGAAGGTGGAGGGGCTGAGGGCCCAACCCCCAGAAAACAAGTGACCCACAAGGAGGCTGACACTGAATAAGTTCTTCCCAAGACAGTGTGCTCATGGTCCTTGAGAGCGGGTGTCACACTGAAGAAGGGGTTCCTCTGAGAGTCTGTTGGAGTCGGTCCCAGAGGGCAGAGGGGCCTACGGCCTAACCCCGGGCAACTTGTGAGCCACAAGGAGCCTGGCACACTGAAGGGATTCTTCCAGGAATCGTGGGGTGCAGAGGGCATCAGCCTGAGAGCCTGCAACCATGCTGAGCAACTCCGCTGTGAAGTGGCAGCACCTGGAAACTGAATCGAGATTAAAGAAGTTGGACAAGGCAGCGTGGATGTGCAGTGGCGGAGCTGAGGGCTGGGGAGAATCCTGCAGAGGTGAGCCCGGATCGGGGCAGGGAACCCTGGACTGCATGGAGCTCTGAACCGAGTGGCCTGCCACAGCTCAAGGAGGGAAGGAGCGATTCCAACCCATCATCTACTAGTGGCCAAGACAGACCTGCGAAGAGTTTTCCAGGCCTGGGCTGAGGAAGGTGCCTGTGTGTCTGTGCAGGAAAGCAGCTTGTCCACTGGGAATGGCAAGTTGTCTGTGAGAGAAGCTGCACCACCTTCTGTGTGTGTGCGGAGACCAGCCGGGAGGCTGGGACAAAGGAGAGAGTGTCTCCCATTGTCTGTCTGTGTTGAACAGCAGCAGCGGCCTGGGGAGAGAGCAGAGCCTGCATTTGGAAAAGGTGCCAATGAGGAAACTAGCCCATTGTCTAAGGAAGATTCCCCAGCCTGGGGTGGCTGGAGAAGGAACCACCAGGAAAGAGCATTCCAGGTGTGCCTAAACCCAGCCATGGGGGCTGGAGCAGAGGGAATGGCTCTGGGATGGGCAGTGGTATCCCTGCTAAGGACACTGGTCCTTGGTGCAAAAAAAAAAAGTGCTTCTGCTTCTGGGGAAGTGAATCCTTTGCCTGAGCCTGTGGGGGCTCAAGATGGAGCCAAGATCCCAGAGCTGGATCTGAGGGCAGCTGAAGCCCAGATGGGAAGTGGGCCTACCTCTGTGTCTCTCAGGGGGGATGATGCTTTAAGTTGGTCTAATCCAGTTAGTATCATCAGGGAATCCCAGAGACCAGACGATTCTGGTACTTGTTCTTTGCCTGATGCTGAGGTGTTACTGGGAGGGGGTGAGAGGACTCTGTCCTACCAGAGTCATCCTCTCACCAGGACACAAGAACAGATGGGCAATGGAGTTATGCTGACTGATGAAGATAAAGGAGCTGGTAGCAGAAGGGAGGAAAGGGACCCTAACCTTCTGTCCGGTGGTACTGGCTGTCTGCCTGGAGGGGGATTACGTGGGAATCTGCCTGATGGGCCAGAAGTGATCCTGGGTGTAGGTGAAACCCAGGAGCTGGTTGTGGCTCAAGGGAGCAGTGCCCCTGTGGAGCCAGACAGGGGTGAGTTATTGTTTGGGGGAGCTCTTGAGGAAGAGAATTTCCCTGAAACTTTTCCTGACCTGTCTGTGGGGACTGCAGAAAATGGGAGTGAGGTGAAGGACAGTAAACAGGAAAGGTGCATGTCTGTAAGAGCCAGAGCAGCCCTTGGCCTGGGGAGAAGTTTGTTTCAGCTCCTGACGGCCAGGACCTGCCTGAGTGTGAAACCACTGGCTGTGCTCTGGAAGGGTCCAAAGCAGGCAGTGTAAAAGTTTCTCAGGAATTGGAAGCTGGTGCAAGTAAAGTAAAAACTATCAGGGAATGTGAGCAGCCCTGTGAGAACCAAGTAAAACAGCTGCACAGCCAATCTCTGTAGGATGCAGGAGAGTGCCAGCAATTCCCTATCTCCAGATGGTGAAAACACTTATATTCTCATACTGGATTTGACTTCTAATTCCATGGGGAGGCAGTAGTTGGAGGTGGAAGGACGAAGGAGCTGTGGGCCTGGTGGGCCAGTAAGGGATAAACAGGGATTCCTCCATGTGGATTCTGCGTCTGGGACTCACAAAACAACTTTCAGAAACCAGTTTGGTTTGCAAATTTCCAGGCTGGCTGGAAGGGGGCCGTCTCCCTGAGATCATCAATGGCCCAGCTCTTGTTAGAAGAGAGGGCACAGCCAGAGAAATCAGATTTCCACCCCAGGGGGCAAGGGAGAAGATTAGAACTTGATGGTGCTAAGAAAGGCCTCAGCCATTTATCCCCAAAATACCAGATTCTCAAGGAGGTTACACAAAAGTTGTGGTCTACCAAAGAGCAACGTAAATGTACAGTTGCAATGGGGTTTGTTCTGTTACTCACGCTGACTGCTGTAACCAAGGGGTGCTGCTACCAAAAGCTGTAGAATTGTACCATGCACTAAATGTTTGAAAAGAACCATGTAACATGATAACATTGATGTAGAAGCATAAATTGTATGTTAAAAAAGTCTGTAACTCTGAAATGTCACCATTGTTCCCTGTAACTAGTCTTGCAACCTCTAACATAAGAAGAAACATTCCAAACCTATTGTGTGGCATGGAAGGGGAAACTGAGGCACACAACCATTGTGGTGGTCTGGCTAAATGCCAAGGATGGAAGCATTTGTACCTTCCGTTACTGGACTGTAACTAAATTCCAAACATTGGCTGAAGCAGCTGTATGGACTGGTGGTCAGATGGGGCAGGACCCAAACCACAAAAGACCTGTTTAATCTGTTGGTGCTGCAGCAGCTGTATGGGCTCTGCCCGCCCGACTTGAGAACGTGGCTGACGGACCGGGGCTAAAGCAGCGAGACCAACCAACCCAAGGGAACTAAAGGGACTTGCCCGGCTGCATCACATAAAAAGGGCCAAAACCAAGCTCCTAACTTGAAGCCTCCCCCAGCAAAACTATAATGTGGAGGTGGTGCACATCAAGGGGAAAACAGAGGGTACAGCTAATGCCCTGTCACAAGGGAAGAGCCGCGAACTTCCCCAGGTCACCAGTTGAGTGACCCCGCTCAGTTCGGTCTGGAAGGGGGGAGAGATGTGATGGAGTGGGGGATATCTGTGTGTGTGTGGGGCTCACACAGGGTGTGGGGCTCCTGCTGAGGGTAACCTTGATGACCAGGTAACACCTTTGTACTGCAGACAAAGGAGGAGGTGGAGCCTGAGGGGTTTGAATTGGAACTGGGATTTGGGAAGCAGTTAGTCTGGGCTGAGGGAGAGCAAAACAAGGGAGGGGGCAAGTCCCCGGCTCTGGGGGCCCCTCGGGGCCTCCTCTCCCCAACATGAATTGGACTGGCTCTGTCTGCCTGCTGCACTGACTCCTCTGTATAATGCTGTGTCCTGTCGGCTAATAAACCCGCTGTTTTCCTGCTGAGTGAGAGACTCTCCTGCCTGCAGACAGGGTGCAGAGCATAGGGGACCCCAGAACCCCATCACAGCCTCACAGACGAGCAGCTATTTAGGAGCAGATGCTTCCCTGGGTTTTGTCAGTCCTACTGATAAGTCCTATGTCAAACTTCAGGACTACCACTGTGCAGACGTAACTTTGTGTGCCTGAGCCCCAGCCATGAGGCAGCTGCAGGAACGCTGTGGCCTCTGGAATGAGTTCAGTGGGTCAGAAGAGCTCATTCAGCCCGAGGGGAATTGGCTCAAGTGGTAGAGCGCTTGCTCAGCATGAGAGAGACAGTAGCACTGATGCCCACGTTCTCCAGGGGGAGGTGTGTTTTTATTCCCTCTTCTCCAAGGCAGTGTCAGGCCAGGGGCTAAGTGCTTCTAGTGCCTCCTTCCTCTTCCCACTTGGTAGCCCCCCACCAAAACAAGCCCATGCAGGGCAGAAAGCTGCTGGTCCCGGCCCTCCGAAATACGATTCAAACCCATCAGGGTTTTTAGAGACACGTCACTTCTTAGTTAATATTTCAGAAGGAAAAATATCACTCACATGGAAATTCTTTCCCAGAACAACCATTCCCATTGCATGGAGCACCAGTGCTCCACAGAACAGCCTGGGAATGACTGGCTGAGAATCAGCACACGGGATCATTTCCAGGGCAGAAGGCAATATGCCGCCTCTGTGATAGACCCAACCTGGAAAGCAGCGCATGGAAACTGGAAACACAGAAATGATCCAGGCGCACGGACAGTACAGACAGAATGCCTGTCCACACTGGAGCTGGGGACAGGAGCTGGCTGGCTTATGTCGGTGGACAGCAGCAGCCTGGAGCTCTTTCCTGCCTTTTGACTCTGTGCAGACGAGAAAGGACAACTTGTTTCAGCCACAGTGGAGGGTGGGGAGAAAAGACGAGCTTTGCAAGGACATGGGCCAAGTCATCCCTCCCACCCACCCCATATGCTGTGGCTGGAAGCAGCTCCTGTCCCTCTCCTCCCACACACATTACAAAAATTGCTGCTAGGCACATTCTGATGGGAACCCTGACAGAAATCTGGGCTGGGCGTGTGACCCTGCAGGCTGCGTTCTGCTGGAATCCAACTGAACTTGCTCAAACTTGAGGAATTTTACAGGTGTCCCGTATTCAGCAAACGGAAACATGGTCACTCTCGGGAAAGTGCTGCCTTGGATTGTGGAAGAGACTCCTTGACAAGAACCCGACCTTGTCTCTTGCAACAGTGTAAGATCTTCTCCAGCTCTAGCGGGGCTGGGTACAGGCACCTGACCCATTGTCATTGCCTCTACAAATGCACATCTACATCCTTAGCCATGCACAGCCTTGCCCTCCGCTTTGGAGCCAAAATTAACAAGCCATAGAACTCTACTGCAAAATCCTGGCCTCCATCTACATAATCTTACAGTCCTTCACCCAGTCCCACTTTCTCCCTCTTCTGCGTACAGCACCTCTGAGAGCTGTGGAAAGTGGATCAGCATTGCAGTGACTCCTCGGTCAGGGCATGTTCACTGCAGTGGTGTTGCCCTTCTGCACAGGAAGGCAGCCAGAAGTTGATTGGCCCTGTACCAAAATATGAGGAAGTAGCAAACCAAACCAAACAGCTCACCTGAGAGGAGGAGTAACAAATAGACAACTAAGGTCCGGCTTATTGGAGCACTTTCTGTTCTGTCACCTGATAGCAGCAGAGTTATTTCTCCGGATGTATCATTCCATAAGCCCAGCTGTGGGCAGGCAGGGAACTCAGGGCTCTGACTAGTGCAGCTCTCACTGAGCAGAGGCAGGGAGGTGCCATGGCTGGCTTGAATCTCTGCAGCATTCTGGTGACTGGGGCAAAGCAAGGAATTGGCCTGGAACTCGTCAAGCAGCTTCTGGGGAACTCCAACCCATCAGAGTGGGTCTTGGCCACCTGCCGGGACGCAGCAGGAGAGCGAATGCAGGTGAGAACGGGCATAGGCGGATGGAGTTAGCAGTAGCTGGAGGAGGAAGCAAAAGCTGCACAAGGGGCTTCCAGTGTTGCAGCACTTGGGGCTGAGACCCACACACTGGAGCAGGCAATTCCTGCAGACCCTGATCCAGCTCGAAGGTGCAGAGCTGCACCCCACACCCTCTACACCTGGCAGCTCAGGTCCCAGGCAGTGAGGACGTGGCAGCACTGGCTGAGCCTGGGGCACCTACCCAGGGGCTGTGGACCGGCTCACCCAGCATAGGTGAATAATGACTATAGCACAACTATACCCAGTCCCACCAGCCTCCAAGGAGCCCAATTCATGAGTGTGACACCTCCCTTGTCTGCCACTGCCTCAGGCCCTCTGTCTTCTCAGCTCTGCTCCCACACCCAGCATGGTCAGTAGGGGGAAGCTGTGGTGTGCACCTGGAGAGAGAAGTTTAATAAAACCCCATTTGTAAAACCCCTGAGAGTTGGGACAGAAAAAGGAACCTGGGGAAGGAGGGTTTGTCCAAAGGGGCCGGAAGATCAGTGGCACAAGCTAGAGTGAAATGTGGGGGTAGGTCAGGGTTTCAGTGTTTGACTGTAGATCAAGTGGTCTTGTTTCAAGTCCGAGCCCCTCCTATAAAAGGCAGCTACTTGTATGACTACAGCTGTCTCACCTTTCCCTACACACTCTGGATTTGTATTGTATGGGGCGGGGGTTAAAATGGGGATCAACCCTCAATGTTTGCCAGAGCCATTGCATATATACCTAGCAAATCCCTCTCTCAGTTGAAATCTGGCTAAACAGGGCAACTGAAAGTTGACACCGATATGAATAATTTTGGGTCTCATTTCTCTAAAGAGGTTCTCATTCAGAGTCTATCAAATGCATCACATTCAGCAATGAAGTAGCTGCACATTTTGTAAATGTGTGTGGACAGAGGATGTCAATTTTGTAGGAATTCACAGCCAGGGCCATTATGTGCTTCCTCAGCTTGATATTTATACACAAGCACCAACATCCTTCCCCCTATCTGTATTTCTGTAAATTCTCTGCAGGCTGGTTATTATAAAAGAAAAATGAACCTGTTTTGTAACTCTGCGGGTTTCAAAGAAAGTCACTCTCCAGCCAGGTGGAGTGGGGAGCAAGAAGGTATGGGCTCAATGTCTCCGGGAGAAGAGGGGTAGAGATGGGGTAGGAAGGAATGTCCTGAGAGGTGAAACAGCTGGAGGGTGGCATAGGCTGTGTCTACACGTGCCCCAAACTTTGAAATGGCCATGCAAATGGCCATTTCGAAGTTTACTAATGAAGCACTGAAATGCATATTCAGCGCTTCATTAGCATGCGGGCGGCAGCCGCGCTTCGAAATTGACGAGCCTTGCCGCCGCGCGGCGCGTCCAGACGGCGCTTCTTTTCGAAAGGACGCCGCCTACATCCAAGTCCCCTTATTCCAATGAGGTCATGGGAATAAGGGGACTTCGAAGTAGGCGGCATCCTTTCGAAAAGGAGCCCCGTCTGGAAGCGCCGCGCGGCGGCAAGGAGCATCAATTTCGAAGCGCGGCTGCCGCCCGCATGCTAATGAAGCGCTGAATATGCATTTCAGCGCTTCATTAGTAAACTTCGAAATGGCCATTTGCATGGCCATTTCGAAGTTTGGGGCACGTGTAGACGTAGCCATAGAGTGCAGGGTGTCAGCTTACAAAAAGTCTCAGAGGTGCCCAAAAGAGCTAAAATTTGCCAGTCGCATTGTGTAAAAGGCAGTACACAGAATTCTGAAATCTGAATTCAAATGTCTGTGAGACCTGCTGGAGCTGTGGTGGTTTGTTCTAATTCTCCCTCCCTGCAAGGGCTGGGCTTTTTTGCACACAGGTGTATCCGAGTTAGAGATCCTCATCCTGCTTAATGAGTGAGGCCCACTGGAGCTTGGTCTCTGGTTGGGCTGACTCACCCACATGCCTGTAACAGGTTGGGGCTCTAGAACTCATCAGTCTGTGTTGAGATGTCTAAGGTTGTGTTTCCCATAGCTTCTCCTTTGTCTACATGATTGGTGCCGGTGCCTGTACCTGGAGCTGCCAGGCTATTTCTATTGCAGGCGTGGCACTTAAAGGAAGGAACGTGAAGACCAGGCTAAAATATCAGGGGACAGAAGGTGAGAGGAAGAGTCCCAGGCTGGAGGCCAGCTCACCTTTGTTCTTCTGGGCCCCTGGAGGTGGGGCTGCTGGTACTGAACCTCTGTGGGATGGCTCATATGCCACTGAGTACCTGAGAACAGTGCAAGAGAAGGGGAGGTCTATGGCTACATGCAGCCAGAGGACTTCCATAAAGACCCCTGAGCAGGGCTGCTCCCACCCAACCCTCACTAATGCCACCCCCAAAGCAGCATGTGTGCTGATGCCATCATCACAAGGTGGTAGGAAATCAGCCATTCCCCAGCTGGGGCTCCTTAACTGCAGGCCAGAAGGTATGTCCCAAAGAAGCTTTTCCCTGGCTGCCAAGAAGTGCAGAAGAACCCTGAGTGGGACGTTTGAATGGAGACCTGCCCCAGGCCCAAGCTGTAGCTGCATCTATTGCTGTTTAGGGCAGAGAAACATTCATTCCCCCTGAGCAACTATCCTTTCCCAGATGGGCACTGCCCAGCCCACTGCTGGGAGGCACCAGAGACCCTGAGGCAGCCTTGGGGACAGGCCCTTCCCTCAGAGGCAGCTGCCCATTTCACAGGCTGCCCCCTCCTTGCAAAGGCACCACACCCCTGGCTGAGTTTGGGGCCCTGCTGAGCCCCAGGGAGCAGCACACAATTCGGCTGCCTTTGCAGACAGGTTGGGCCCTGTCAGGGTAAATGAAATCATCTCACCCCTCCACTGGCAGCCTCCCCTTGGGGCTGGGGCTCAACAAAAGCAGTTCCAACCCTGAAGATGGGATTTGAACCCATTCATGCCAAATACAAGGGATTAGCAAACCATCACCTTCACCACTCAGCTAAATAACCCCACCTGCATGGTGGGTTTTCATATCCACCAAAGTCAATCCTGCCAGGAACCTTCCTGCCACTCGCTGGCTGGCTGGGCACATCGGATGGGCTGGTTTGGCCCACCAATGCTATGGTCACTCCTGTCCCCTGTAATGCGGCTTCCTGGGGTGAGCAGGGCCCCAGACACAACCAGGGTGCATTGCCACAGCCAGACATGGGGACAAGCTGGGGGCAGCCCTGTCTCAGCTGCAGCCAGTGACATGGGCAGCTGCCTCTGAGGGAAGGGCCCATTCCCAAGGCTGCTGGCTCAGGGGATCTGGTCTCTCCCAGCTGCTGGGCTGGGCTGTGCAGCGCGCAGCTGGAAAAGGAGGAGACACTTGCCCATGGGGGATGAATGTCACATTCCCCTCTCTCTGACACTGGGGGCAAGAGATCAGCCTGCAGCACCAGCCGCAGGGCCCAAAGCAGGTCTCCATGTGGATGATTCACCCTGGGGACCCTGCTCAGTGAGGCCCAGAGAAAGTCTCTTCAATGCACTGTTTTCTCCTGCTGCCTGGTTAGCAGCTGTTTACCTCAGACCATGTCCCCACTTGGTGCAGATTATTATGAATTCTGAGCCTCTCCTCCAAAACAGTTGCAAACCCCTCCCAGCTTGATCTCATCTGCAAACTGCACGTGTGCTTGGAGAACAGAAGGCCAGGCACATCTGGGGGCATTGTAAAGTCTCCAGGCAAAGTTAAGCGATTCTGCTGGGCTGGGCTCATGCAGGTGAGTTGTGGCTCCCCTGTTTAACAATCGTAATGTCTGTTCAGCAACACCCACCAGGTGTTGCTCACCTCCCTTGTCTCTGGCTCTGTCCAGCTCACAGCTGCTGCCTCACAACCCACAGCTTATTTCATTTCTTAACATTTCCTGTGCATTGAGGATTGTCAGATGTCGAGATGAAAATGACTTTCAGCAGCTCCTGACTCTTTGCTGCTCTCTCTCTGGGCTGCTTTCTGTGCCAGATCCCCCTGACACACACAGCAGGGAGATGGGACTTACTAGTTGCTCTTCCCAGCTCTAGTACGTCACACGCCCCTTGAAGTCCAAGGCATAATTCCTGGGTGCAGCTGCAACCCTCTGCTGGAGCAGCTGAGTGTGTGAGGGGCTCCCCCCATTTCTCGAAGGTTCTCCAGCCGTGTGTGCCAGGGCAATTGGTTCCTCGTGGATGGAACTGTGGGGATGGGAAAGGTGTTTGACAAGGGCTTCTGTAGTGTAGTGGTTATCACATTTGCCTAACACGCAAAAGGTCCCTGGTTCAAAACCAGGCAGAAGCATCAAATTTTCCATTACTGTATCTCCCTTTTACACTGGATGGCTCATCTCCTTGTGCCCTAGCCAAACACTCCAATAAGTCTGACTCCTGGGTGACAGAAGGTGGTGACATCAGCTGAGCATCCCCTTTGCTCTCAGTGTGGGGAAGCTGCAAGTGTTAGACCAGTCACTTTCAGGAGGCTTGTGTTTTGGACCCCTCTGCCCTTGCAGGTTGGTCTCTGGAGGCCTAATCTTCCTGCTGGCCTCCTTTGCTTGATTTCCTAAGGGAGAAGGGAGGCAGGAATGGTGCACACACAGTCAGCAGCTGGCGCTTTTATTGGCAGTTCCCATCTGCACTTGCCTCGGTGCACATAAAATTTTCTCTCCACATGGAAAGACAAAACTAAAATGAATGCTGCTCTCATTTCCTTCTCTGCTTGTCCCATCCCATCCCACCCCTGGGAAGGGCAAGTCATTTCCTATGGGGCTCACTCCCTTCCCCACACTCTGCTGTCTCTGCCTTCTGCATCTCACCCACAGGCTGCTCTGAACATGCTCATCAAGTGACAGGTCTTGGGGTACGGCGGGGACGGGATCCTGAGTGTCGCTGTCCATCCTGGCTGGGTGCAGACAGACGTGGGGAATTTCAGCTCCGTCTGGGTCGGTAACTCGCTGAAAGAGGCCAGTGGTAGCCACATGTTGGGGCAGATGTTCATTGTGTGGGTAATGGTTACGCTGGAACCCATCCTGCCCTCCATCTCTGCCCTGCACGGAGGGATCGTCTCCCACTCAGATGCCCTCAGGGATTCAGTGCTGTGCCCTGGGCTTCCAACCTCCTGCTGCCGCTTGCTTGGTGCCTCAAGCTGCTGGCATCCCAGAGTGAAGGTGAGCTGAGCTGCTGCTGTGTGGAGCCGGAGAGGGGGAGTTGGTTGTCACGGGCACTGGCTCACAGGAACTTCCAGGGGGTGATATCTGTTATCTCTGCCCAGTATCCTCATGTACCCCAAAGCCCAATTCCCAACCTGGACCCTTGACCCCTTCTACATCCCACTCCCGACCAACAGCCTAAACCACTCCAGAACACCAGCCCAGAGCCTGGACCCCCATTCTCACACCCACCCCCGAGTCTTAGGCACCTTCCACACCCAGAGCTCCCTTCTGGCAGCACAATTCTCTAATTTCCAGCAGCTCCCTAAAGCCCGAACTCCCAGCCAGAGCCCTCACACTCCTGTACCCCAACCCTCTCCCCCAGCCAGGAGCCCGTCCCCCACTCAGACCCCGTGGTCCCACTCCCACCGCATGAATTGTGTTGTGTGCACCAGGGTGAAGGTGAGGTGTCACACGTCAGCTGTGTATTGCACTTCCCTCTGCCTTGGGAGACATAAGAAAATTCACGACACGTGGGAGGGAAAAGTTGAAGAGAAATCCAGCTGGGCCAAGGGCTTAAATAGGCCCTGCCTCTGGGCCCCTGAGCTGTGTCTACACGTGCACGCTACTTCGAAGTAACGGCATTAACTTCAAAATAGCGCCCGTCACAGCTACACGTGTCGGGCGCTATTTCGAAGTTTCCATCGACGTTAGGCGGCGAGACTTTGAAGTCGCTAACCCCATGAGGGGATGGGAATAGCGCCCTACTTCGACGTTCAACATCAAAGTAGGGACCGTGTAGTCGTTGCGCGTCCCGCAACATCGAAATTGCGGGGTCCTCCATGGTGACCATCAGCTGAGGTGTTGAGAGACGCTCTCTCCAGCCCCTGAGCTCGATGGTGGCCGCGTGGAGCGGCCACTTAAAGCTCCTCGCCCCCTCCCTTTCTGTGCAGGAAGCTGAGAGAACGCGCAGGCGGCAGCCCAGACACTCGGCCAGCCTGCACGTCTCTGAGTGCCACAGACACGCACCCCAGCTGTGATGGCCGCATGGCAGCGCCCCCAGGGGACCCCCCCCCCAAGGAGAGTCAGGGCTCACAGCCCAGCAGCCAGGCGGGGAAGCGGCAGCGGGGCCCCTCCTGGACGGAGGCCGAGCTTTGGGACCGGCTGGGGCTCTGGGGCGAGTAGGAGCTGCTCCAGGTAATGGGGAGCAAGAGGCGGAACGCGGATGCGTTCGCTTGGCTGGCCAAGGGCCTGGCCACCCGGGGTCACCCTGACCACACTCCTGACCACGTCAGGAGTAAGGTGAAGGAGCTGCAGCAGGGTTACGCCCGGGCCTGGGATGCGGCCAGATGATCTGGGGCCACCCCCGTCACTTGCCCCTTTTACAGGAAGCTCAGGGACATCCTGGGCCCCCGGCACACCTCCTCCCCTCCGGCCACCCTTGACACCTCGGCCGACGAGCCCCAGCAGGCCCTGCAGCTGGAGTCCGCCCTGGAGGTAAGCCCTGCACCCCGGGGGCCCCCCCCGGAGCCCACCCCCGGGACATCGCGGCAGCAGGAGGAGGAGGAGGGCTCCTCCTCTGCAGAGTCTGGGCTGCAGATCCTCCTCCTGCCCTCCCGGAGCAGCAGCCGGGCGTCCGCCCCCCAGGGATCTCCAGACCGTGGGAGTGGACCGACAGGTAGGTGCCCCCCTCTGGTGTACACCCCTGGGGTTGAGGGGCGGGGGTAATAGATATGTGCCCAGGGCCCCCCACATGCCCACATGGCCATGGCCCCAAGGACAGCAGGGCCATGTCCCTCACAGGAGTGCATCAGCCCCTGCCCCCCCCCCCGCACGACAGTGCCATGCCCCATCCCCGGGGCAGGGGGGAGCGGAATCTCGAGGGTCCCCTGGGAGAAGGGGGTGGGACACCCCACAGCAGCAGCAGCAGCAGCAGCAGCAGCAGCAGCATGTGATGGAGTGGGGGGAGTGCAAATGCAAGACTCAGGCTACATATGAGCAACAAGAGCCGAATAGCTCCCAGGGGCAAAGGATGATCCTGGGGCTACAACTGGCAGGTTACACCTCTGCCCTGAGCAAAGAGGAGGGAGGAGCCGAGCTGGCTTTGAATCGGGGGTGGCAGTTAGAGGCTAGGGGAAGGGAGAGCTAGAAGGCAGCCAGCCTGAGGAGGGGGAAAGCTACACTCCAGAGGGGCACCCCTCAGGGCCTTCTCCCCAGGACGGGTTGGAAGGACCGTCTCTGACTGCTGTACTGTCGCTTCTGGGAGAAACTGGGCATCTGTTGCCTAATAAACCTCTCCTGTCATACCTGCTGAGTGAGAGTCACTCCTGCCAGCGGACGGGGTGCAGTGCAGGGGAACCCCTGAACCCCATCACAGCAGCATCTCCCGGGGACGGGGATGGGGAACCTGCAGCAGAGGGGTGGGGGGACAAGGGCAACGGCTCGGGGTCCACACTAATGGCTGTCTCCACTCTTCTTCCCCTCCTCCTGTGTTCCGCAGCTGCCCCGTCGGAAGGACCGGAGAGCACCGGCGAGGCGTCAGTGGTCCCAGAAAGCCCTCCGGGGCCATCACTCCAGGCCAGCCCCTCGGCAGAGGACCGACCGGCCCCACGGCGGGCAAGACGGCAGACCCAGCACCAGCAGTCGCCGGCGACGGACCCCCAGCTGCTGGCCATCCACCGCTGGCAGGTGGAGGTCGCCGAGCAGCGGCTGCGGGTGAAGCAACGCCGCCTCCACCTGAAGGAGTGGGTGCTGGCCTGGTGCCAGGAGGCATGGGGGGCCTACATGCAGCCTTTCAACCGCATTGCGGACTACCTGGCCCCCACATGCCGTGCCGGCCGCCGCTGCGCCTGCCCTGAGTGATCCACCCACAGCTCCACCCGCTGCACCACCCACTGCTCCAGCTGCCGCGCTGTCCGACGTTGCACCGCCACCTGCCACCGAGGGCCATTCTGCCGAGGGGGACCTGGGGCCAGCTGACACTCGCCGGCCGTATCTCCTGGTCCGCCTCGCCCCCAGCCAGTCCCGGCCAGGGCTGAGGCCGAGGCAGGGATCCCGGCCGCCCACCCCCAGCGCTGGACTGTAGGGGCGTGGGACCCAGGACGTGGCCCCCCCTTTGTATATGTTCCCCCCACTTTTAAGTCTTTTTTTGCTGTAAATAGTTTGTATTTGTGACCCCCGTTTTCCAATGCTGATCCTTCCCTGCCCCATGTAAATAGTTCTCCCCTTCCTTGTCTTCCCCTTTCATATTATCCCTGTTTTTATAATATATACATATATAAGTTAGAATTTCTGTTATGATAAGAGTTCAAAAGATGTTTGATTTGACAAACAACTGTCTGCTTTTATTTTTACAAGAAAAGTGGGGGGGGTGCTCTTGGGTGCTCTGTGGTGTGGGCATCGGGGTAGGGAGTATTGTGGAGGATGGGGGGCAGTGGAGGTGGGGCCTGCCAGCGTTCACCCCGCGGCCTCGTTGAACTGGGCCCGCAGGGCCTCCCAGACCCGGGTCCCTTCGGGATCCACCTGGCAACTGGGGGCAGCGGATGGCTGCACATCGGCCCTGCCAGCCTCCACAGCCCAGCCGTGAAAGAAGGCCTCCCCCTTGCTCTCCACCAGGTTCTGTAGGGCGCTGCATGCACCCACAATCTGGGGGATGTTGGTGGGGCCTGAATCCAGGCAGGTGAGGAGACACCTCCAGCGCCCTTTGAGGCGGCCAAATGAGCGCTCCACCACCTGGCGCGCGTGGTTCAGGCGCTGGTTGAAGCACTCCTGGCTGGCAGACAGATGGCCCATGTACGCATGCACGAGCCAGGGCCGGAGGGGGTATGCCGCATCTGCGATGACGCAGAGGGCATGGTGGTGTCCCCCACAGGGATCTCCCGCTGGGGGATGTAGGTCCCCGCCTGCAGCCGGCGGCACAGGCCCGAGTTCCGGAATACCTGGGTGTCGTGGGTGCTGCCAAGCCAGCCCACATAAACGTCCTGGAAATGGCCCCGGCTGTCCACCAAGGCCTGGAGGACCACTGAGTGGTAGCCCTTCCTGTTTACGTAGCGTCCTCCACTGTGCTCCGGGGCGCGGGTGGGGATGTGGGTCACATCCAGAGCCCCGAAGCAATTGGGGAAGCCCAGGGTGGCAAAGCCCGCGATGGGGGCATCCGGGTCCCCCAGCCTCACGAGCCTGTGGAGGAGCAGGGCTTTGATGGCGCGGACGACTTGCAGGGGAAGCACATAGGAGAGCACCAATGAGGGGTGAGCAGGGTGTGTGTGGCCCTCCCCTGCCAGGGCCCCCCTCCCCTCTCCTGCCCTCCCCTCCCCTGCCAGGGCCCCCCTCCCCTACCCTACCCTCCCAGAGCTGCCTCCCCCTCCCCCCATGGGTCCTCTTACCTCCATGAGGACAGCCCCGACGGTGGCCTTGCTGATGCCAAACTGCTGTCCCACGGATCGGTAGCTGTCGGGAGTGGCCAGCTTCCAGACAGCGATGCTGACCCGTTTCTCCACTGGGAGGGCATGCCGCATGGCGGTGTCCTGGTGCCTGAGTGTGGGGGTGAGCCACTGGCACAGCTCCATAAATGTCTGCCGGCTCATCCTAAAGTTCCTGAGCCAGCGGTCATCGTCCCACTCTCCGAGCACCAGCCGCTCCCACCAGTTGGTGCTGGTGGGGTAGCTCCACAGGCGGCGGTGTGTGAGGCGGGGGGGGGGGGGTCAGGGTGCTGCATGGTTGGGGATTGAGTCCTGCTCTCCTGCAGGCTGCTCCTCCTCCGGTGTGGCAAGGAGGTGCTCAGCTGCCTCCCACATGGCATGGATCAGGGCGAGCACTGCTCCTGCAGGGGCGGCTGGGTGGACCTCTGGCTGCTGCTGCTGCTGCTGCTGCTGGGGGTCCATGACTGTGTCGCTCGAGGTGTGCGTGCCTGTGGCTCTGCAGACCGCGTGCTGTGCAGGCTGCGTGTGTCTGGGAGGGGCCCTTTAAGGGAGCGGCTAGCTGTTGCCCCGGAAGTGCTAGTCCGCCCTGTGACCCTGTCTGCAGCTGTGCCTGGCACCCTTATTTCGATGTGTGCTACTTTGGCATGTAGACGTTCCCTCGCAGCGCCCATTTCGATGTGGTGCTGCTCAACGTCGACCTTGCCAGCCCTGGAGGACGTGTAGACGTTACTCAGCGAAATAGCCTATTTCGATGTCGCTACAACGAAATAAGCTATTTCGATGTTGCGTGCAAGTGTAGACGTAGCTATAGAGGTCAAAGTTATTGCAGGTATATTTGTGAACCAGCCCAACAAGAGACCTAGCTCCAGGGTGCCTCATTCATCAACCAGGAGGAGGAAATCCTCACTCACATGCATAAAGAATCCCCTTTATCTGACAGACAAGAAAGGGGTTTACAGTGAAGAACCAGAAGGTCCCACTGAGATTCGAACTCAGATCACAGGATTCAAAGTCCTGAGTGCTGACCATTACACCATAGGACCTCCCATTTGTTTTTTTCTCAGCTCCAGTAACTCTTTTTGGGCTGGCACCTTGCAGCCCTTGCCACCCTCCACCTGTTTCTGCTCTCAGGACACTGCTTCCTGCCCCATCTCTGCTGCTGTCCTCCCCCAGACATCAATCCCTGCCCTTCTGTCTGCTAAGCCCAGAGAGACTAGACAGGTTCATTATTCTTTTCAAGTAACCAGCCTGGAGAGAACTAATGGAGAAGCAGAGACAAGACAGGCTGGTGGTGACTGTTGAGGAATATCTGGGTGAATAACCCTGGCTCTGAATTCACACACATTTAAAATAGTAACAGAGAGGAAGCCGTGCTAGTCTATACACTATCAGAACAAAAAAACAGTCAAGTAGCACTTTAAAGACTAGGAAAATAGTTTATTAGGTGAGCTTTCGTGGGACAGACCCACTCCTTCAGACCACAGCCAGACCAGAACACATTTAAAAGTGCGCAGGTACATGTTACTGAATGTGATACATTTTATAGACTCTCAATGAGCACATCTTTGTTCACATCACTCTCTAATGTCAGCTTAGGGAAGGGTTTGCTGGGGTTATACGCATTGGCAGTAGCACATGTTGAGGGTTCATCTCCATATGAGACATACACATAGAATAGAAATCCAGAATGTGATGGGAAAAGGGAAGACTTTAGATTTGAACAAAAAATCTCTTAAACTGTATTTACACAGTCTACCACTGAACTATACCAGCACACAAAGAGTGCCCCTTGGATTCCTTCATCTTCAGCCCCCCGCAGGACAAACACTGTTTCCCCCAGCTTCTGTCCCTTCCCCAGCTCACAGTGGTTTTACAAATGGGGTTTGATTAAACTTTGTTTCTCGATGCACATATTACAGCTCATCCTCCGCTCACCTGGTTTCTCCCACAAACAGAGCTACCACCACGAAGGGAGACAGATTACCAGCAGTTGTGGGGCAGCTCTTTCTCATCTGCTTGGAGCATCATCAATAATTATAAAGAGAACCTACTGAAGGACACCCACCAATCAATCAGATGCTGCTGGGTTTGCAATCACTGGCAGTAAGTTCTTTATCTGGCACTTTTGATGATCCTGCAGCTTGCTTGGGGTTGCTGAATAAAGGAGCTTCTACTGTGCTAAAATGTCAGACCTAGTGACAAGGTAAATCTGTTTTCAGTAAGAGGGTGCTGTGACCTGTTGGATAGTTCCCAGTAGAGTTCCAGTGAAATGTAACTCATTAGTCCATTTAGAGTTTGGACTTAAATCCTGCAGTGATCAATTGGGGAAAAACTCTGTTCATGAAAGTTTAGGGATGGTGAAGCCTGAACCCCCCACCCCCCACCCCTTATCTAATGAACCAGGAGCAAGCCTCTGGGCAAAAACTACCAAACATGGTGAGTGGTGGCATTGTAGCAGGTCAATTTGTAGATGGAGATAAGAGGAAGGGCACAACATGCACCTATCTTGCATGCTGAGATGTGGTTAAACAAATATGCAGGGTTAAAGGACAAGAAATAACAGAACCAATAACAGATCAATAACTGACAGCTGAGGCAATAGTGTAAATAGCAATGAATGACCTCGTCGAACTGTATTATGAGGCAGAAAAACTGTGCAGACCCAACACAGAAACCAGTGCAATTTGGACCTCACTGATCAGTGTCACACACATTTTAAACTGGTCTCGCAGCAGAATTTCCAACAATCTTTTTCCCAGTCTCATAGTCATATCCATGTTCCTACTAGGAAAGCAGAGTGGCCTCTCCACAGTAACAAATCTCTCCCCGTTTTCCAGCCATAAAGAGAGCCCAGCTCAGTGGTGGAACATTTGATGCTGATGAAGATATCCCAGGTGCTCCCGTTTGGGTGGTTTTCTGAACAGAAATCAGTTTTCATCTCTTGTCCCAGTATGTTGGGGGGTTGCACTAGATGCTTGAGAAGAATTTAAACTCTTAACATTTTCCTCTGCAAATGTACCAACACCAAGCAAACCTGTCCCTCGGCTGCCTCACCTCCCAGCCTCCGAGGCTCAGGTTTCTGTTCCCATTGATCACACAAAGGTACAATCCAATGCACATATGCAGGGCCCTGCTGGCCATGGGCTGCACTGGGCAGGAGAACCAGACCCACAGCCAGGGCTCTCAGGAGTCTGACACAGAAATGCTCTTGGTGCAGGCTGAGCGCACAGCACCTTGGTTCTGTCATCCTCAGTCAGCTACAGTGGAGCCTGCCCTTCACCCAGGAATAAGCTCATGGCTCTGAGCAGGAATTTAGTCATCAGGCAGGGGGCAGAGCTGCCAGGAGTCCCAGAAAGGCCCTGAGCCCAGAGCCAGGCAGAGCCCTTCCTGAGTGGGGGCTGCAGGAGGCAGCAATACCAGAGAGAAAAGAACCTGATGGCTCACAGCTGCCAAGCCACATGCATTGGCCTGGAGCTCCCAAAGCAAGACAACAGTTAGCCAGACAAATGCCACTGCACAGCCAGGAGTCAGTAAGTCCCCGTGAGAAGAAAGGATGAGATGCCCTTAGAGGGACTCCTGCAGACAAGGCTCTTTATTAATTAACCTTGGGGCTTCCAGAGAGGCCAGAGTCCTGGGACCACAGCCCCTGCAGAGCACAGGTTAGTGAGCATAAAAAGAAGCATAGAAATCTTCCTCAGAGCCCCAATTTAAACTGCTTCTGCCAGAGACAACTACGTGTCCACTGCAGCTGCTCTCACAAAATGGAGAATCCACCAAAACACTCATCAGACACAGACTTTTGCAGTTCACAAAACCACCCCTGGTGCACCTGCCCATGTAGCTGAGCAAACCTGTGAGAGCAGGGAGGGGACAGGCAGAGCAGCGCAGAGGAGACCCAGAGCTGTGACACCAGGCTGCCAATCCCCAGCACCCCAGGGCAGGGGCATTTGGAATTGTTATGATTGTGTCAGCAGTGATGCCCAGGGACTCCACCCACCAGGCTGGCCCTGCACAATGCCCTGAGCAAGGGAGAGAGCCCCTGGCCAGAGCAGGTAGGACACCTAGCAAAGGCATCCCAGGAGTTGAACCCACAACCAGGGCATGAGTAGGCTCACAACAAGCAGCTGATGGAGCCATCCCTTTGTAAAGGAGCCTTTGGAACAACAATTCATTCAAGTGCATCACCCTGTGCAGGCCCTGAGTTCTTCTGTGCTTCTCAGCAGCTGGGGAAAAGCCTCTTTGGGACCTATCTGCTGCCCCACAGCTGAAAGGAGCCCCACAGTTAAGAGGCCCCTCTTGGGGAGTGGCTGATTTTTTATCAGCAGCTGCTCTCAGAAATGAAGCATCTGCCAAAGCACTGCATGTTACAGACCTCTGCAGCTCACAGGGCCACCCCTGTTGCATGTATATCACCTGCCCATGTAGATCAGTGAAACTCTGAGATCAGGGAGGTGACACAGGCAGAGGAACCTGTTCAGAGAACACCAGGCACTGAAAAGCCAGGCTGCCAGGCACCAGCCGCCCCAGGCAGTGGCATTGTGATGCAGGCAGGGATTCCCACACAGCCCTCCCACAAGCCTGGCACTGCACAGCTCTCTGTCTGTGCTGGAGCTTCCCTGTCCATAGCAGCCAGGCCACTTAGTCAAGATGCCCCAAGGGTTCACGTAGAGCTTGAAACTGTCACCATGGCATTTTTAGCAGGTGTGTCTAAAGAGCTCAGCCAGCCAGCTGGTAGGAACTGGGCTAACAAGGGTCATCTTTGGAAAGGAACCAGGGGAGCTTCTGGGACAAAGGAAATCAGCAAAGAGGTGGGGAATTAGCTCAAATGGTAGAGCGCTTGCTTAGCATGTAAGAGGCAGTGGGATCAATACCCACATTCTCCAATGAAACTGACATCCTTGAAATTTCCTGTCCAAGAAATGAAGGAGAGCTGCTTTTGCCCCCCCTGCACAAGGAAGCTCACAATGTACATGGGGGTTTGGGGCTCTCTGTGTTCCTATTGGTGTTACTGGGGGGGTGGGCAGGTATGGCGTGCCCGCGGCTAAAAGGCCCCTCTCACAGTGAGGGGGGGCCCACTAAAAATGCCCAGGCACCAAATGAATACGGGGGACAACAAAGGAAAAAAACAGGAACGGGAGTGAGGGTCAAAGGTTTAGAACGAGGGAGCCGGAGGGGGATACCGAGCAGAGAGCCCCGGACAGCGCCCACCGCTCCTCGAAGGTGTCCAGGGAGTCGGTGGACGCCGCCCAGAGGAACTCTGCCAGGATTCGTGAGCGAAGGGAGGAACGGAAATAGGCCCCACAGTCGCAGGTCGCCCCCTCTGCCAGCCTCCTCTCCCTGGTTTTATAGATGGCCATTTTGGCCGTGGCCAGGAGGAGGCAGATGAGGAGGTCCCGCGACTTTGTGGGGCCGCGGATAGGGTGTGACAGGATAAGGAGGTGCGGGGAAAAGTGCAGCCAGAACCTCAAGAGGAGGTTCTGGAGGAGCCGGAAGAGGGGCTGCAGCCTGGCGCACTCAACATAGATGTGCGCCAGGTTCTCCCTCATGCCGCAGAAGGTGCAGGTGTCTGGGATGGGGGTGAACCGCGCCAGGTACACGCCCGTGCTCACCGCTCCATGGAGGATTCTCCAGCTGACGTCCCCGGCGGGCCGCGGGACCAGGGTGGAATAGAGGCTGGCCCACCGGGGCTCCCCACCCTCCGATGGCGGCAAGAGGTCCCGCCACTTGTGGTCGGGGCGGGACACGAGGGTGGGGAAGTGGAGCGTGTGAAGCACGAGCGCGTACAGAAGGTGCCTAGGCGCGGTTCGGAAGGGGACCGGCTGCATGGTATGCAGCCGGCTGGGGTGGTGGAGGGGAGGGGGGCGGGCAGGATCACGAAGCCGGGGGCCCACGGAGAGGTCCGGAGGGCTAGGAGTGAGAGGGGGGCGGGGCGCACCCTCTCGCAGGACCTGGCCGAGGTAAACGTGAGCAGTGGGCGGCAGGGCGGCCTTCACCTCCTCGAGTACGCGACGGGGGGAGCGTAGGCTGGAGAGCCCCATGCGCTGGGCGAGCGCCGGGGCCTCCATCCAGTCTCCCCGGTCGTAGTCCAGGAGGTCTCCGACCCTGGTGATTCCACCTAGGACCAACATCCGGCGCACCACGGGAGACTCCGCCACCTGCACACGAAGGTGGGGGTTGTGTAGCAGGGGCTCCGCGAGGAGGTCTTCCCCCGCGGTGGCCCCTAAGGACCTGGAGGCTGCGAGCAGCCGCCAAGTGCGGAGGAGGTCCTGGTAGAAGGCCGGCAGCTCCGAGAGGCCTCGCGGACGGTCTCTCCAAGATAAATAAAAGAGCTGCCGGTCGTATCGGAGCCCTCGGTGACGGCGGAGGAAAGCGTGCGCCAACGTACTCCATGCCGGACTATCTGCACTGTTGGTGTTGGTGTTGAGAAGTCCCTGCAGGGCCCGGAGGCGGAAGACATGGACCTGAGTGCGCATGCAGGTCAGGCCCTGTCCTCCCTCCTCCGGGGGGAGGTGGAGTACCCCTGCAGAGACCCAGTGCAGTCCTGGCCAGAAAAACTCCAGGATTGACTTCTGGAGCTGGTCCAGGAACTTCGGGGGTGGGACCAGGGTGCTGAGGCAGTACCAGAGCATGGACAGGACGAGTTGGTTCAGCACCAGTGCTCTCCCCCGTAGGGAGAGACACTGGAGCAGCCCTGTCCACCTCCGTAACTGCTCAGCGACCCTGCCCTCTAAACCCTGCCAGTTTTCCGGCGGAGAGGGATGCGTGGCGGATAGAAAGACGCCGAGATAGAGCAGCGGACCCGCGCTCCACCGGATGGCCTGAAGCGCGGGCGGGAGGCGGCTCGTCTGCCATCCAGTCCCGACCACCAGGCCAGAGCTCTTGACCCAGTTGACCCGGGCGGAGGAGGCTGCCTAGTAGATAGCTTGGCAAGCCTCCAGACGCGCCAGGTCTCCCGGGTCCTGAACCACGAGGAGCACGTCGTCGGCGTACGCCGACAGGACTAGCCGCAGCCCTGCCTCTGGAAGCACCAACCCCATCAACCGTCGACGAAGGAGACAGAGGAAGGGCTCGATGGCCAGAGCGTACAGCTGTCCTGAGAGCGGGCAGCCTTGTCGTACTCCCCGTCCGAAGCTGACCGGAGCGGTCAGGGTCCAGTTGAGCTTGACCATGCACTCCGAGGCAGCGTACAGCACCCGGAGAAACCCGACGAAGCGGGGTCCGAAGCCGAAGGTCTCCAGGGTGCCCAGGAGATACCCGTGGTCCACCCTGTCGAACGCCTTCTCCTGATCCAAGGACAGGAGGGCGAACGACAGGCCGTCCCTACACCCAAGCTCTAGGAGATCCCGGACCAAGGACAGATTATGGAGGATAGTGCGGCCCGGGATGGTGTAGGTCTGGTCGGGGTGGACCACGTCCTGCAGCACGGACCCCAAGCGACAGGAGATGGCTTTAGCGATGATCTTGTAGTCCGTGCTGAGGAGCGAGATGGGACGCCAGTTC
Organism: Carettochelys insculpta; assembly: GCF_033958435.1. Lineage (NCBI taxonomy): Eukaryota > Metazoa > Chordata > Testudines > Carettochelyidae > Carettochelys > Carettochelys insculpta. The sequence continues at coordinate 1,198,745 of NW_027439072.1, forward strand.
CTGAGGTCGCGGGGGTCCCCCTTCTTAGGCAGCAGGGCGAGGACGGCACGCCTGCATGACAGGGGGAGGACCCCGCTTTGCAAGGCCTCGGCCCAGACGCTGAGCAGGTCTGGGCCGAGGACGTCCCAAAATACGCGGTAAAACTCCACGGTCAGCCTGTCCATGCCCGGGGATTTGTTGGTGGGCATGAGACGGAGGGCTTCCGAGAACTCGGCCAGAGTGAGAGGGAGCTCTAGCCGGTCCCGGTCGCCCGTGCTGACCGACGGCAGTTGGTCCCAGAGCACCCGGCAGGCGTCAGCGTCGGTCGGATCCGGGGAGAAAAGGGTGGCGTAGAAGGCGCGGGCCCTCTCGCGCATCTCCACCGGATCCGTAAGAGGGGTGCCATCCTCCGCAAGAAGGCAGAGGATGTGTTTTTCGGCACCCCTCTTTTCCTCCAGGGCATAGAAGAAGCGGGAGCCGTGGTCCATCTCCCGGAGGAGTTGGATTCGCGACCTCACCAAGGCCCCCTGTGCCCGGAGGGCGTCGAGGGCCCTGAGCTCGTCCCTCTTCTCCTGGTACGTGCCGCAGAGGGATGGATCGCTGGGGCTGGCGGCTAAACGCCTCTCCAGCTCAAGGACCTCCCGTTCCAGGTGCCCTATCAGCGCATCCCGTCGCCGGCTGGCCCCCCGAGTATAGTCGCGGCAGAAGAGCCGCGCGCGCACCTTTCCCAGATCCCACCATCGCCGTGCCGAGGGAAAGGCACGCCGTTGCTCGCGCCAGGCCAGCCAGAACTCCCGGAAGGACGCCGCGAAGCCCACGTCCTCCAGCAGGCTGTTGTTGAAGTGCCAGTAGGCTGACCCCCGCTTCCCCAGCGAGAGGGAAGCCTTCACGGCCACCAGGTGGTGGTCCGAGAAGGGGGCCGGCCGCACGCTGGAGGCGTGGGCCCGGGAGAGGTGGTGCCGTGAGATGTAAATGCGGTCCAACCGGGAGTGTACAGATTTATGGCCCACCACTCGGATGTAGGTGAAGCCAGCGTCCTCGTCCGAGTGGTGGCTGCGCCAGACGTCCACCAGGGAGCGATGGATGAGAAGCTCCCTGAGGACGCCCGCAGCGGCCTGGCACTGCTCGGTCCCCGTGCGGTCCCGCTCCTCGAGGGTGCAGTTGAAATCCCCGCCGAGGACCAGGCACTCGCGAGGATCGATGGTGTCGAGGAAGGCTGCCGCCTGCCGGAAGAAGTGGGTTCTCTCCGGGTGGCGTGCCGGGGCATAGACATTGACGAGATGGAGAGGCAGCCCCTCCACCCGCACCTGGAGATACAGCAGGCGGCCGGGCACAACCTCGACGCTCCCCAGCACCTCGGGCCGCAGGTCTGGGGAGAACAGGGTCGCCACCCCGGCCCGGTGGGCCGACAGGTGACTGAGGTGGACCCCGTCTCCCCACTCCAGCCGCCACTTAGCTTCGGCGGCTGGGGTAGTGTGGGTCTCCTGTAGGAAGGTGACCGAGTACCCCCCCTCCCGAAGGAAGGAGAGCACTCCGCACCTACGGAGACCCGACCTGCAGCCCCTGGCATTTAGAGTGGCAAGGATGATCGGCGCCATTTGGAGGGCTGGGGAGGATCCTCGCCAGAGGGAGTACCGACGGTTCCCGTGGGGCCACGCAGCAAACCGTGACCAACCCCGAAGGTGACGAGGGCGTCACGGAAGCTGCGGGCCCGTTGGTAAGCCGTGGCGTCCCTCCTCCCGGTCCCCGTGCCCTCCTTGAGAAGGGCCCTCACGGATCCCAGGATGGTATGAAAGTCCCCCCAGCGCTGGAGGGCGAGAGCAACCTTGTTCTTGGAGCCACGAATGTCCTCCAAGAACTGGCGCATCTCTCCCACCAGCGCACGGGGAGCCGAGGCCTCGGGGTCTCCAGTACCCGTCGGCCTTGTGTTCCTTTGGGCCCCACGGCCAGAGAAAGGATTGGGGTGGGGGCTGGGGGCTGGTTTTGGGGGGGATGAGGGCGGCGGAGGGAGAGCAGCCCCGGAAGTGCTGGGAGAGGGCGATACAGGGGGAGCCTCCCGAGGGATTACAGTCTCGGGGGCAGGTGTGAGTGGGCAGGGATCAAGGGGAGGGGTGGGAGGAGGAGGGGTGGGGGTGAGGGCAGGGGGGATGAGACTCATCAGAGGAGGGGGAGGTTCATGAGGGGGAGGGGGAGGAGGCAGAGGAGGGAGGGGAGGGTCTGGAGGGGGCAGGGTTGCAAGTTCTGTGGCGGGGCGTTGGCTAGGAGAAGGTACGGGAATGATGGCAGGTGATGGGGCTAAGATGGGAGCAGGGGCGGGGGTATGGAGAGAAGGTGTCTCGGGAGGAGGGGCTTCCTGGGACGGTGGGGCGGGGGAGGGGGGCATGGGCGAAGTGCCGACATGCTCGGCAGGAAGTGCCAGCTGCTCGAGGGGGTAGGTGTTGGGGTCTTCGGTTTCGGGGCCAAAGGCGGGGGACATGGGGAACTCTGCTTCCCCCAGGGTGCCCAGGGGCTGGCCGGCTCCCGTGGGGAGGTCATCCCTAATTAAGGGGGGGGTCGCCTCCTGGGATGTCCCAAGGCAGAGGGGGGTGGTAATCAAAGGGTCGCTGGTAGATGGGGAGGGGGAGAGTGGAGAGAGTGGGGGTGAGTGGATGGACGGCCCACAGACCTCCTGTAGGAGGCTGTCCATGTCCAGGGCCACCGGCGTGAGGCCTCGGGCCTCGACCTCCTGTGAGAGGAGGGCGAGGCCGGGGCTCACCTCCTCCGGATGCTCCGCAGCAGTAGTCTGGGTCGCGACCGGAGGGGTGTCGGGGGAGGGCGCGGGTGCACAAAAAACCCTCTCGGCTTCCTGAGGCTCTGGCTCCGGGGCGGAGAGGATGTCGCCTTTCTCAGCCGCCACCGCGGCAGCCCCCGTCGCCCCCGGCAGATGATCGGTAGCCGGGGGTTCGGCAGGTGGGTCTGGGCTGGTGGCTCTTCTTAGCGCTTTGCGCGGCGCCTCCACCTCGTCCTCCGACAGGGTGGGGGGCCGGGTGCGCGCACTTTTCCTCTTTCGTTTCCCCCCCACCAGCACCCAGCCCTCCGAGGGGGCGGGCTGGGCAGTAGAGGAGGAGGGGACAGGGGACAGGGCCGACGAGGAGGGAGGGAGGTAAGAGGGGGGCGGGGCGGCAAGGGGGAGGGACGACCCGCCCCGGGACGGGCCCCCTTCTGGTCCTGCCGCCGGCCCCTCCTCCCTCTCCTCCGCAGGCCCGGCTCTTGTGCCCGCTCGGGCGCCAGCGCCTGCTTCTTCTTGCCCGGCACCATGCGTCCGGGCATCCTCCGACGCCCGAGCGGCGATGGATCCGTCCGGGACGAGAGGAGGAGGGTCGGTCCCGGGGCCTGTCGCGGTCGGGGCGCCGCCGATCCCGTGGCTGACGCCCCCCGGGTCGGAGGAGGTCCCGGGCTCCCCTTCGCGCCGGGCCAGGGGGCAGTCCCTCCGGACGTGCCCCGCCACCCGGCACATAAAGCACCGGGCCTCCCCCAGGGTATAAAAGACCCGGTACTGGGCCCCTTGATAGGGCACCAGTATAGTCCCCTCCTGGGCCACCCCGCCCTGTGCTGCCGCCGGCGGCAGTTGGACCCGGGCCTGCCGGCGGAAGGAGAGCACGTGCCATAAGGCGGGGTCTCTACAGCCTAGGGGGAGGGGACTCAGGACCGTCAAAGGCCGGCCCAGGGCGGTGAGGAAGGGCAGAAGGGCAGAGTTGGGAAGGAAGGGTGGAACAGAAGAAAAAACCACCCGCACGCCCAGGTCGTCCAGCGGCTCCAGGGGCACGTGCACGCCCCCAACCGCCAGGCCCCTCTCCACCGCCTCCTGGGCGGCGGCCTCCGAAGCCAGGAAGAAAACGATCTTCCCGAACATCCGGGAGGCCGCCACCACGGCCGCGGGCCCCACCACCCGTGCCAACGCCCGCACGTAGGTCTCCACGTGGGGCGAGGCAGCCACCAGGAGGCAGCGGACTCCGTGCCTCCTGGTGAGCGCGGGGAAGGGGCCGCGACCGTTGGGGATGGTAGTCCCGGCGGAGGCGGCAGGAGTAGGGTGCTAGGCGGCGGCCGCCGCCTGGGCATACGACCTGGGGGCCGAGAGGTCGGGGCCCCCAGGAGCGGTGGAGGGAGCGGGGGGAAGGGAAGAAGGGGAGGCTGCACTCGGTGTCTGGGCAGCCTGGGTTAGAGTCCCCGCCACGGGAGGTTTGGCCTTCGGGGCGGGGCTCTTGCCCTTTCTTTTCCCCTGGCCCTTCCTGCCCTTTTGGGGGGGAGGGTTTGGGGCTGGGTCGCCAGGGGGCGCCGCGGCGGAGGCAGTAGGAGCCCCGGAGCCTGCGCCCGCACCCTCAGCCGACATGGTGGTAGTAAAGTTCTGGGCAGCCCTGGACGAGTGGGCCGCCGTTTCGGGGATAGGAGGGGTCACCGTGGGGGGGAGAGGGAGGGAGAGGTCACCAGATGACCCTCCAGTGGGCGTGGGGGCCATATTGGTGGGTCTTGAGAGGGAAAAAGTTTATTGGGGGTGGGGGCCTTTAAGAGAGAGCGGGGGAGGGGGAGGAGAGTGGAAGGGAAGGAAGGAGTGAGGCGCGGCTGCCCCTCCCCCACCGGCCGGGCTGAGGGCCCAGTCAGATGGGGGAAGGGCAGGGCAAGGGCAGTGAGGTCAGGGAAAGGGAGACACAAAAGAAAGGCCACAACTCCCAGCACAAGGTGGTGAGATGGCTCCTGTTTCTGCACTGGGATGTGGAGGGAAGCAAAGTTTGTGTGTGTGTGTGGGTTGGGGGGGGGCTCAGGCGCTTAAGTAAACAAAAAGGCGGGGGAAGGGGCGTGGGCACACGGGGGGGCGGAGGAGGAGGCACAGCTAACTTAAGGGGGTCGGGGGGGGCGTTAATGGGGGGAGGGGTGTGCCCACGTGCGCCTGAGGGGTGGGCCCGTAGCAGCTGCTGCTGCAGAGCCTCGAGATGGCAGTGGAGAAGGCAGGGGCAGCTGATTACAGGGGCCCAGGTGGAGGGGGCCCCAGCGGCGGCTGGGTGTGGCGGGGGCAGTAGGGGAGGGGGTGGCTGCAGGGGTGGGGCAGGGGCCACGCCCTAACACCCCACCCCTGGCTATGCAGCCCCCCCCCGGGGCCCCGGTGGAGAGGGGCCCTGCCCAAACTCACCCCTCCCCAAGCCACTCCACAGGAGGCTGTGTGGAGGGAGCCCAACCGCCGCCCTAAGAGAGCCCCCTACCTTCTCCAGGTGGTGAGGATGCAGCAGCTGCTCGCTGGAAGGTGGGCCCAAATGGGGGCCAGCAGTTTCTCCCCCAAAAGATGGAAAAGCAGGGGGGGGCCCCCTGCTGTAGGGCAGGGGGCAAGAGGCCCCCGCCCTCCACCCACTCAGCAGTTCCTGAGAGAACTAGCTGGAGAAGTGGAGGAGAGGGGGGAGAAAGATAGGCCCTGCCCGCCCGAGGCAGGAGGGGGGCTGACCCCAGAAGTGGGGGGGCAGGAAAGGCAGCCCTGTGTTGGCTTCAGGCAGCCAAGGCCGGCCAGCCCCTGGTAGCTCACCTTCCAACCTGTCAACAGCCTGTCTCCCACCTGGTGGGAAGAGGAAGTGCTCTTACCTGGAGGCTGGATTTGAAAGAGGAAGTCAGGACCATGGGCTGCCTCAGGTGAGAGAAAGTGGTGATGCACAGGTGAGCCATGTACTGATGAGGGAGAAACCCCTGGAGCAGGTAGGAAGGAGTTGCAGGTAGGTCATTTTGGTGGGCAGGTTTCACACTGCACATGCAGAAGGTTCTGGAGTTGGGGTGACAGCTGTGGGGTCTGGTCCTGTGGGCTCTGTGTCTGTGGTAAGAGAGCAGCCAGGGCAGCTGCTGCTCCAAGGCCATGTGCTGTGGGTGAGCGGGGAGCAGCTGAGCTCAGGAGCAGGCAGCAGACTGGGGTCCCTCCAAAGGAAGCACATTGCAGCAGGTCCTATTGGCGTTACTGGGGGGGGGGTGGGCAGGCATAGCCTGCCCACGGCTAAAAGGCCCTTCTCACACTGAGGGGGGGCCCACTAAAAACACCCAGTCACCAAGTGAATACGGGGGACAACGAAGGAAAAAAAACAGGGACGGGAGTGAGGGTCAAAGGTTTAGAACGAGGGAGCCGGAAGGGGATACCGAGCAGAGCGCCCCGGCCAGCGCCCACCGCTCCTCGAAGGTGTCCAGGGAGTCGGTGGACACCGCCCAGAGGAACTCTGCCCGGATTCGTGAGCGAAGGGAGAAACGGAAGTAGGCCCCACAGTCGCAGGTCGCCCCCTCTGCCAGCCTCCTCTCCCTGGTTTTATAGATGGTCAGTTTGGCCATGGCCAGGAGGAGGCAGACGAGGAGGTCCCGCGACTTTGTGGGGCCGCGGATAGGGTGTGACAGGATAAGGAGGTGCGGGGAAAAGTGCAGCCAGAACCTCAAGAGGAGGTTCTGGAGGAGCCGGAAGAGGGGCTGCAGCCTGGCGCACTCAACGTAGATGTGCGCCAGGTTCTCCCTCATGCCGCAGAAGGTGCAGGTGTCTGGGATGGGGGTGAACCGCGCCAGGTACACGCCCGTGCTCACCGCTCCGTGGAGGATTCTCCAGCTGATGTCCCCGGCGGGCCGCGGGACCAGAGTGGAATAGAGGCTGGCCCACCGGGGCTCCCCACCCTGCGCTGGCGGCAAGAGGTCCCGCCACTTGTAGTCGGGGCGGGACACGAGGGTGGGGAAGTGGAGCGTGTGAAGCACGAGCGCGTACAGAAGATGTCTAGGCGCGGTTCGGAAGGGGACCGGCTGCAAGGTATGCAGCCGGCTGAGGTGGTGGGGGGGAGGGGGGCGGGCAGGATCGCGAAGCCGGGGGCCCACGGAGAGGTCCGGAGGGCTAGGAGTGAGAGGGGGGCGGGGTGCACCCTCTCGCAGGACCCGGCCGAGGTAGACGTGAGCAGTGGGCGGCAGGGCGGCCTTCACCTCCTCGAGTACGCGACGGGGGGAGCGTAGGCTGGAGAGCCCCATGCGCTGGGCGAGCGCCGGGGCGTCCATCCAGTCTCCCCGGTCATAGTCCAGGAGGTCTCCGACCCTGGTGATTCCACCTAGGACCAACCTCCGACGCACCACGGGGGACTCCGCCGCCTGCACACGAAGGTGGGGGTTGTGTAGCAGGGGCTCCGCGAGGAGGTCTTCCCCCACGGTGGCCCCCAAGGACCTGGAGGCTGCGAGCAGCCGCCAAGTGCGGAGGAGGTCCTGGTAGAAGGCCGGCAGCTCCGAGAGGCCTCGCGGACGGTCTCTCCAGGATAAATAAAAGAGCTGCCGGTCGTATCGGAGCCCTCGGTGACGGCGGAGGAAAGCGTGCGCCAGCGTACTCCATGCCGGACTATCTGCACTGTGGGCGTTGGCGTTGAGAAGTCCCTGCAGGGCCCGGAGGCGGAAGACATGGACCTGAGTGCGCATGCAGGTCAGGCCCTGTCCTCCCTCCTCCGGGGGGAGGTGGAGTACCCCTGCAGAGACCCAGTGCAGTCCTGGCCAGAAAAACTCCAGGATTGACTTCTGGAGCTGGTCCAGGAACTTCGGGGGTGGGACCAGGGTGCTGAGGCGGTACCAGAGCATGGAAAGGACGAGTTGGTTCAGCACCAGTGCTCTCCCGCGTAGGGAGAGACACTGGAGCAGCCCCGTCCACCTCCGTAACCGCTCAGCGACCCTGCCCTCTAAACCCTGCCAGTTTTCCGGCGGAGAGGGATGCGTGGCGGATAGGAAGACGCCGAGATAGAGCAGCGGACCCGCGCTCCACCGGATGGCCTGAAGCGCGGGCGGGAGGCGGCTCGTCTGCCAGCCAGTCCCGACCACCAGGCCAGAGCTCTTGACCCAGTTGACCCGGGCGGAGGAGGCAGCCGAGTAGGTAGCTTGGCAAGCCTCCAGACGCGCCAGGTCTCCCGGGTCCTGAACCACGAGGAGCACGTCGTCGGCGTACGCCGACAGGACTAGCCGCAGCCCTGCCTCTGGAAGCACCAACCCCATCAACCGCCGACGAAGGAGACAGAGGAAGGGCTCGATGGCCAGAGCGTACAGCTGTCCTGAGAGCGGGCAGCCTTGTCGTACTCCCCGTCCGAAGCTGACCGGAGCGGTCAGGGTCCAGTTGAGCTTGACCATGCACTCCGAGGCAGCGTACAGCACCCGGAGAAACCCGACGAAGCGGGGTCCGAAGCCGAAGGCCTGCAGGGTGCCCAGGAGATACCCGTGGTCCACCCTGTCGAACGCCTTCTCCTGATCCAAGGACAGGAGGGCGAACGACAGGCCGTCCCTACACCCGAGCTCGAGGAGATCCCGGACCAAGGACAGATTATGGAGGATGGTGCGGCCCGGGACGGTGTAGGTCTGGTCGGGGTGGACCACGTCCTGCAGCACGGACCCCAAGCGACGGGAGATGGCTTTAGCAATGATCTTGTAGTCCGTGCTGAGGAGCGAGATGGGACGCCAATTCCTGAGGTCGCGGGGGTCCCCCTTCTTAGGCAGCAGGGTGAGGACCGCACGCCTGCATGACAGGGGGAGGACCCCGCTTTGCAAGGCTTCGGCCCAGACGCTGAGCAGGTCTGGGCCGAGGACGTCCCAAAACACGCGGTAAAACTCCACGGTCAGCCCGTCCATGCCCGGGGATTTGTTGGTGGGCATGAGGCGGAGGGCTTCCGAGAGCTCGGCCAGAGTGAGAGGGAGCTCTAGCCGGTCCCGGTCGCCCGTGCTGACCGACGGCAGTTGGTCCCAGAGCACCCCGCAGGCGTCAGCGTCGGTCGGATCCGGGGAGAAAAGGGTGGCGTAGAAGGCGCGGGCCCTCTCGCGCATCTCCACCGGATCCGTAAGAGGGGTGCCATCCTCCGCAAGAAGGCAGAGGATGTGTTTTTCGGCACCCCTCTTTTTCTCCAGGGCATAGAAGAAGCGGGAGCCGCGGTCCATCTCCCGGAGGAGTTGGATTCGCGACCTCACCAAGGCCCCCTGTGCCCGGAGGGCGTCGAGGGCCCTGAGCTCGTCCCTCTTCTCCCGGTACGTGCCGCAGAGGGATGGATCGCTGGGGCTGGTGGCTAGACGCCTCTCCAGCTCAAGGACCTCCCGCTCCAGCTGCCCTATCAGCGCATCCCGCCGCCGGCTGGCCCCCCGAGTATAGTCGCGGCAGAAGAGCCGCGCGCGTACCTTTCCCAGATCCCACCACCGCCGTGCCGAGGGAAAGGCGCGCCGTTGCTCGCGCCAGGCCAGCCAGAACTCCCGGAAGGACGCCACGAAGCCCACGTCCTCCAGCAGGCTGTTATTGAAGTGCCAGTAGGCCGACCCCCGCTTCCCCAGCGAGAGGGAAGCCTTCACGGCCACCAGGTGGTGGTCCGAGAAGGGGGCCGGCCGCACGCTGGAGGCGTGGGCCCGGAAGAGGTGGTACCGTGAGATGTAGATGCGGTCCAACCGGGAGTGTACAGATTCATGGCCCACCACTCGGACGCGGGTGAAGCCAGCGTCCTCGTCCGAGTGGTGGCTGCGCCAGACGTCCACCAGGGAGCGACGGATGAGAAGCTCCCTGAGGACGCCCGCAGCGGCCTGGCACCGCTCCGTCCCCGTGCGGTCCCGCTCCTCGAGGGTGCAGTTGAAATCCCCGCCGAGGACCAGGCACTCGCGAGGATCGATGGTGTCGAGGAAGGCTGCCGCCTGCCGGAAGAAGGGGGGTCTCTCCGGGCAGCGTGCCGGGGCATAGACATTGACGAGATGGAGAGGCAGCCCCTCCACCCGCACCCGGAGATACAGCAGGCGGCCGGGCACAACCTCGACGCTCCCCAGCACCTCGGGCCGCAGGTCTGGGGAGAACAGGGTCGCCACCCCGGCCCGGTGGGCCGAAAGGTGACTGAAGTGGACCCCGTCTCCCCACTCCAGCCGCCACTTAGCTTCGGCGGCTGGGGTAGTGTGGGTCTCCTGTAGGAAGGTGACCGAGTACCCCCCCTCCCGAAGGAAGGAGAGCACTCGGCACCTACGGAGACCCGACCCGCAGCCCCCGGCATTCAGAGTGGCAAGGATGATCGGCGCCATGTGGAGGGCTGGGGAGGATCCTCGCCGGAGGGAGTACCGACGGTTCCCGTGGGGCCACGCAGCAAACCGTGACCAACCCCGAAGGTGACGAGGGCGTCACGGAAGCTGCGGGCCCGTTGGTAAGCCGTGGCGTCCCTCCTCCCGGTCCCCGTGCCCTCCTTGAGAAGGGCCCTCACGGATCCCAGGATGGTATGAAAGTCCCCCCAGCGCTGGAGGGCGAGAGCAACCTTGTTCTTGGAGCCACGAATGTCCTCCAAGAACTGGCGCATCTCTCCCACCAGCGCAAGGGGTGCCGAGGCCTCGGGGTCTCCGGTACCCGTCGGCCTTATGTTGCTTTGGGCCCCACGGCCAGAGAAAGGGTTGGGGTGGGGACTGGGGTCTGGTTTTGGGGGGGATGCGGGCGGCAGAGGGAGAGCAGCCCCGGAAGTGCTGGGAGAGGGCGATATAGGGGGGGCCTCCTGAGGGACTATGGTCTCGGGGGCAGGTGTGAGTGGGCAGGGATCAAGGGGAGGGGTGGGAGGAGGAGGGGTGGGGGTGAGGGCAGGGGGGATGAGACTCATCAGGGGAGGGGGAGGTTCATGAGGGGGAGGGGGAGGAGGCAGAGGAGGCAGAGGAGGGAGGGGAGGGTCTGGAGGGGGCAGGGTTGCAAGTTCTGTGGCGGGGCGTTGGCTAGGAGAAGGTTCGGGAATGATGGCAGGTGATGGGGCTAAGATGGGAGCAGGGGCGGGGGTATGGAGAGAAGGTGTCTCGGGAGGAGGGGCTTCCTCGGACGGTGGGGCGGGGGAGGGGGGCATGGGCGAAGTGCCAACATGCTCGGCAGGAAGTGCCAACTGGTCGAGGGGGTAGGTGTTGGGGTCTTCGGTTCCGGGGCCAAAGGCGGGGGACATGGGGAACTCTGCTTCCCCCAGGGTGCCCAGGGGCTGGCCGGCTCCCGTGGGGAGGTCATCCCTAATTAAGGGGGGGGTCGCCTCCTGGGACGTCCCAAGGCAGCGGGGGGTGGTAATCAAAGGGTCGCTGGTAGATGGGGAGGGGGGGAGTGGAGACAGTGGGGGTGAGTGGATGGACGGCCCACAGACCTCCAGTAGGAGGCTGTCCATGTCCAGGGCCACCGGCGTGAGGCCTAGGGCCTCGACCTCCTGTGAGAGGAAGGCGAGGCCGGGGCTCACCTCCTCCGGATGCTCCGCAGCAGTAGTCTGGGTCGCGGCCGGAGGGGTGTCGGGGGAGGGCGCGGGTGCACAAAAAACCCTCTCGGCTTCCTGAGGCTCTGGCTCCGGGGCAGAGAGGATGTCGCCTTTCTCAGCCGCCACCGCGGCAGCCCCCGTCGCCCCCGGCAGATGATCGGTAGCCGGGGGTTCGGCAGGTGGGTCTGGGCTGGTGGCTCTTTTTAGCGCTTTGCGCGGCGCCTCCACCTCGTCCTCCGACAGGGTGGGGGGCCGGGTGCGCGCATTTTTCTTCTTTCGTTTCCCCCCCACCAGCACCCAGCCCTCCGAGGGGGCGGGCTGGGCAGTAGAGGAGGAGGGGCCAGGGGACAGGGCCGACGAGGAGGGAGGCAGGTAAGAGGGGGGCGGGGCGGCAAGGGGGAGGGACGACCCGCCCCGGGACGGGCCCCCTTCTGGTCCTGCCGCCGGCCCCTCCTCCCTCTCCTCCGCAGGCCCGGCTCTTGTGCCCGCTCGGGCGCCAGCGCCTGCTTCTTCTTGCCCGGCACCATGCGTCCGGGCATCCTCCGACGCCCGAGCGGCGATGGATCCGTCCGGGACGAGAGGAGGAGGGTCGGTCCCGGGGCCTGTCGCGGTCGGGGCGCCGCCGATCCCGTGGCTGACGCCCCCCGGGTCGGAGGAGGTCCCGGGCTCCCCTTCGCGCCGGGCCAGGGGGCAGTCCCTCCGGACGTGCCCCGCCGCCCGGCACATAAAGCACCGGGCCTCCCCCAGGGTATAAAAGACCCGGTACTGGGCCCCTTGATAGGGCACCAGTATAGTCCCCTCCTGGGCCACCCCGCCCTGTGCTGCCGCCGGCGGCAGTTGGACCCGGGCCTGCCGGCGGAAGGAGAGCACGTGCCGTAGGGCGGGGTCTTTACAGCCTAGGGGGAGGGGACTCAGGACCGTCAAAGGCCGGCCCAGGGCGGTGAGGAAGGGCAGAAGGGCAGAGTTGGGAAGGAAGGGTGGAACAGAAGAAAAAACCACCCGCACGTGTGGGGGGTGTCTCTGCAGAGGCAGGTCTGCGGCAGGAGAGGGCCAGGAGACAATACACACTGTGAATGGGATTCCCCAGTGCTCAGTGGCCCAGGCCTTAATGCTGAGCCCTTGGCTGCATAGACCTGTTGGTGAATAACAAGAATCAAGGGCATCACCTCCCTGCCTTTGTAACAGACAAAGGGCTTTGGGGTTCCTCCCATGCTGCCCACACCCACTCTGCAGCCACCTCAGTTGTCCACCTGTCAGTGTCTGTTACTTCTTCCTGCAGAAGGACGGCAGCCGCCTCCTGCAGCTCTCTGAACTCTCCAGCACAGCCCAGAGGTGCTGCAAAGCAGGTGAGAGGCAGCCAGAAAGATTTGTCCAGGCACCACTGGGTGCTGCTTTCCTAATCTGCCCTTACCTGGGAGGTCCATGGGCAGGGGAGCCACAGAGCCTCTCTGGGACTTTTCTCCTAACTCGTTTGGGTTTTGTCAGTGACAAACAAAGGGATGTGAGAGGAGAGTAACTCTCCCTCTCCTGCCCAGCTGAGATTGTGCTGTCAGCAGCTGTGCACAGGCAGTGCCAGAGAGCCACAGGGCTGGGAGGATCAGTCTCTGTTCTTGTAGCCAGAGGAGCCACCTTCCCCACACCAGTTTCCGCTGCGTTTGCCTGAGCTCTTGTCTGTGCCTGGATTCTTCCCAATGCTCCTCTCCCATCAGCCTTTGCCTCCCCCAGCCATGACTGGGATTGCCAAGGGAGGGGTTTTTGGTTCCCCAGACACCTGCAGGAAAATGTTGCTCATGATGCACAACAAAGCACCACTGGGAGTTGAACCCAGGATCTCCTGTTTACAAAGCAGGTGCTTTTACCAGTTAAGCCTTGGTGCCCCCCTTGCTTGAGCTGTGGGTCCTGACAGGGAGGTATCTGTGTTCGTCTGTGTCTTCAGCCAAAAAGCCGTCCTGTAGCACTTTAACGACAACCAAACGAATTTATCAAGTGATGAGCTTTTGTGGGGGCCGACCCACTCTGGTGGATGCCCACAACAACCCCTTCCCATTGCCCAGCACAGACATTGTGCCCGATGGAAGCTGGAGTTGCTGCCGAGAGGACATTGCGGATGAGAGGAAGGAAAAACCCCCTTTCACTTCCTGTCCCCTCTGCCGTATGCAGATCAGACTCCACCAATCTACCCTCCTCCCACCGCACCTGCCCCAGTGCCAGGGTCCCACCAGCAGAGCCTGGAGTCCTGCCCCCCCTTTGCTACCTCAGCCTGACTTTCACTCTGTGCTCCCCACACCCTCCTTTCTCCCTCTTCACACCCCAGGGGTGGGGCGAGGAGTTGCCCAGCTCCGGGGCAGAGTTATCGCCTGTCTCTCACGGCGTGGGGGATGGGCTGTGCTGCCCCGGCTGGAGCTTTTCAGGGTGAGCATTTGCTGCGGTGTAACTAGCAGAACATTTTGCCTTTCTGTCTCCTTCTGCCCTTCAGTCCCACTTGTGACCCTCCACACAACCCCTCTGGTTTATTACCAGCCCAGTGCAAATCACTGTGCCCTGGGGGTGGGGCTGACTTCCCCGCTTTCCCTGTGTGAAACCTTTGAGCAGGGCCTGTGGCTGTTACTGTGCAGTTGCAGGTTGGGGTCCGCTGGGGGTGTGGGGCTCCCAGTCATGTCTGGTGCCCCCGCCCCGTGTCACACAGGTGTGTGTTGTGTGGGTTACATACCTGACCGTCCACTGCCGCAGGTGGGGGTACCCTTGCGTGGGCAAATCCTCCTTGCTGAACAGCTGCAGGTGGGCCATGGCAAGACCCAAGTGGGCATCAGTGGGGAGCCACAGACCCCCCCAATCTGCCCTGGATGAAGACTGTGAATGCAGGGACATGAGCTGGGGATCATTGTTGGCCTCTACAGGGTATGAGTAGGATCCATGGCTCCGCACACCTTCCTGGGTGAGGCTCCTGCTTCTGGGCTGGCTGGGGGCTGGGCATTAGTGGGAAGAGCAGAGACCCACTCTCCATTCTGGTGCCCGGCCTCACGAGCAGAACTCTGGTTCCTTTTCTGACCCCACGGCTGCTCTGCTCTCCCCTCTGCCCAGGCCTTCCTGCCCTTGCTGAAGCAGGCTGCCCAGGGAAGCCCCCAGAGAGGGCTGAGCTGCAGCAAGGCGGCCATCGTCAACATGTCCAGCATGGCTGGCTCCATCCAGAATGTCTGTGGCTGGGAAATGGTCCAAATCATCTCCTATCACTGCAGCAAGGTAGAGGGCACACCCAGCAGGGCCTGACTGCTGCCTGGGTTTGCTACTTGCACAAATCCCTGTCACTCGGTGTATTCCCCTTGTTCCCCATCCTGCTGTCATCATTCCAGCCTCCAGCGCTGTGCTGGGCAGGGCCGTCAGGTTTTGTCTACCTGCAATTCACTTGGGCTTTAGATCAGACTTCCCATCCGGTAAGGAACTTTCTGTTGTGCCTGTATCCCGCCGGAGAAATCCCCACGCTGAGATGGGCTGGGGACAAACCTCTGACCATTTTCCAGTGATAGAGAGCCTGGCTCAGTGGTGGAACACTTGACTGCAGATGAAGCTATACCAGATGCCCCTGTTTGGATGGTTTTTTTAATGGAAATCCATTTTCACCTCTGGCTCCAGTATGTTTTGGGGTTGGACTGGATGCTTGACATGGATTTAAACACTTCACACTTTCCTCTACAAACGTACAAAAACTGAGCGAACCCGTCCCTCAGCTGCCTCAGTTCCCAGCCTCTGAGGCTCAGGTTTCTGTTCCCATCGATCACACAAAGGTGCAGTAGGATGCACATGCGCAGGGCTCTGCTTGCCATGGGCTGCACTGGGCAGGAGAACCGGACTCACAGCCAGGGGGCTCAGGAGTCTGACACAGAAATGCGCTTGGTGCAGGCTGACACACCTAGGCCGTGTCACACTCAGCCAGCAGCAACAGGGACTGACGCAGGCCCAGGAACAAGCCTGTGGCTCTGAGCAGTAAATAGTCACCAGGCAGGGGGCAGAGATGGGCAGAGGGCCAGGCAGAGTCCTCCCACAGAGGGAGCTGCAGAAAGGACCAATGCAGCAGAGAAACAAAGAGACATAACTGCCGAGTCTCACACATTGGCTCAGAGCTACCGAAGCAAGATACGAGTGAGCCAGGCTGATGCCAGCCCCACAGCCATGGGTCAGTAATTCGCCCTGAGACTGAAGGGGAGAGAGGTCCCGGGAGTGACTCCTTCCCCCAAAAGGCTCATTTGTGAGTTTACCTCTGGGCACCCAGAGGGAACAGACCCCTTGGGGCACAGCCCATGCACAGCACAGTTTAGTAAGCATGAAAGGAAGCACAAAAATATACCCCACGAGCCCCAGTTTGAACTCTTATTGCCAGAGACAACGACATCTCCACTGCGGCTGCTCTCAGAACATGGAGCATCCACCGAAATGCTCGCAAGTGGCAGAGTTGTGCAGTTGACACAACCAGCCCTGTTGCATGTATCTCACCTGCCCAAGTAGCTCAGCAAATCTGTGTGACCAGGCAGGTGACAGGCACAGAAACACAGAGGATGCCAAGAACAGTAACAGCAGGTTACTGCCAGTCACCAGCACCCCTGGACAGAGGCATTTGGAATTCTTTTGGTGATGCCAACAGTGACACCCAGCAACCCCCCACCCTCCAGGCTGACCCCTGCAGAGCCCCCTGGGCATCATAGAGCCTATTTGTCCATCACAGCCAGGACAACAAGCAAAGGTGAGCTAAAAGGTACAGCAGAACTTGGACCCATCATCGGAGCATTAGGAGACTCACAATAACCAGTTCATCTTGCCAGCCTCAGTGGAAAGGAGCCATGGGCAGCTGCAGAGAGTTTGTGGTCTCTGGAATGAGCTGTGCGGGTCAGGACATTTGCTTATTCTGAGGGTCATGCGCTCCAGGGGTAGAACATTTACTAGTGCTCGTGGGTGAGTGCCCAGGGCTGGGGCTGGGAAGTGGCCATGTCAGTGTCTCACTCAGGTCAATGCTGGAAGGGAGTTTAGCCGGTGAAAACAGCCCAGGGGCAGGGAAGTGTTTCCCTGGACTCTCCAGCATTTCAGTGGGTCTGGCTACTTTGGGGCCAGGACACTGACCTGTCCTGCTGCAGTCGTTACCCCAGAGGGGCTTGGGGTTTCCAGTCTCAGACACAGCACACAAAGCCGCCCTCAGCAGCACTGCAAGAGCCACCCCACAGTGTGGCAGCCGCCATGTGCAGTTTGACCTGAAAGCCCAGAGCTGCTCCTTTCCCACAAGGGCAGGAGTGTCCAGGGGGCCTGAAGCACTGGCCTGTCACCAGCATGTGAACCTTCAGAACATCCATTGTGGGTCAGAACAAAGGTCCCTCCAGCCCCATGTCCTCTCAGGGCCAACACCACGTGCTGCAGAAGGTAGCAGCCCGGCACCCCTGGGAGCTGAACCCAGCAGCTCCTGTGTGCTCCTTTCAGCTGTGGAGCAGGAGATATGTCCCAAAGAGGCTTTTCCCCAGCTGCTGAGAAGCACAGAAGAACTCAGGACTTGCCCAGGGTGAGACAGTTGAATGGAGACCTGCCCCAGGCCCTGTGGCTGGATCTATTGCTGTCAGGGGCAGAGAAACATTCCTTCCCCGGGCAAGTATCTGCTCTTTTCCCAGATGTGCACTGCCCAGCCCAGGAGCTGGGAGAGACCAGAGCACTGCATCAAGCCTTGGGGAACCAGCTCTTCACTCAGAGGCAGCTGCACCTGTGCCTGACCTCAGCTGAGTCAGGGCTGCCCCCTCCTTGCCAGGGAACTACACCCCTGGCTGTGTTTGGGGCCCTGCTTAGCCCCACACAGCAGCCCTGAAGGGGGCAGAGCTGAGTGGAGCTGACACTTCAGTCAGGCTTGGCACTTTCAGGGCAAATGAAATCATCCCACCCCCAACCTCTGTCAGCCAGAGCTCAGCTCAGCCTCACAGAGGTGTCCTGTGCTTGGAGTCTGCCCAACACAGGAGCTGGGAGGCAGCAAACTCAGGTGTGCTGGAAGTTGCAAACAATGGGGCTGGAAATCAACAAACAAAGATGCAGTGAGGATGGGATTTGAACCCATGCAGGCAGAGCACAATGGATTAGCAGTCAATCATCTTCACCACCTCATCTTCATGTGCTGCAAGTTTTTCATCCTTCCCAACGTCAATCCTGCCAGGAACCTTTCTGCACCTCGCTGGTTGGCCAGGGAAACAGGATGGGCAGATTTGGCCCAACAGTTCTACTCTCACTCCTGTCCCCAGCAGTGCGGCTTCCTGAGGTGAGCAGGCCCCCAAAACAGCTGGGGTGCAGTGCCCCGGCCAGACATGGGGACGAGGTGGGGGAAGCCCTGGTTCAGCTTCAGCCACTGACATGGGCAGCTGCCTGTGAGAGAAGGGCCTGTCCCCAAGGCTGGCTCAGGGGCTCTGGTCTCTCCCAGCAGCTGGGATGAGCTGGGCTGTGCACAGCTGGCAAAGGGGCAGACACTTGCTTCTGGGGTTGAATGTCAAACTCCCCTCTCTCTGACACTGAGAGCAATAGATCAGCCTGCAGCACCAGCCCCAGGGCCTGAGGCAGGTGTCCCTGTGACTGTCCCGCCCGGGAGCCCCTGGGGTCCTGTAACCAGACACAATCCCCCTGCTCTACTCCATCTTGCCCCTTTTCGGTGCCTCTGAGCACACAGCCCAAAGGAACAGCACAGTCTTAGAGCGTTTGAAAGCACAGACGCGCCTATCTCAAGCCCAGCGTTTAGATGCTTCAGAACACAGATGTGCAGTGTCAGCATGACCCTGGACTGAAGCGTACAGACAAGGGGGCTAACAGGCTAGATGTTGACCACAGGGCCTCAAATTGCCCTCGGCTGCTACCGATAATTGAGACGCCCACACTTCCTGCAAAGCCGAGCTGCTGCGCCTTCAGCTGTACCCCTCGCTTTCGCAATGAGCCAACAAGACAGCAGGTGCTACAGGATGGGACATGAAGCAGGCGAGGCAGCGTATTGCCCAATCGTCTGCGAGTGTGACCCAGAAACCTACCACACGCTCTGTAGCACAGACAGACAGACGGACAGACACATCCTGCACCCAGCTACAAAGGCTGTTCACACACAGAAAAGAGGTTCTGATATTTGACAGCTAAACCATTTCCCTCAAATGTCATATTAAGCACATCTGCCCATCACACAGGCAGGTGGAGGGTTTGTGGTCCCAGTTGCTCACAACCAGACACATCCAAAGCCATGAACCACCAGCCTGGCTCAGTCACAAAGGGACAGTGGTCCCTGCTGCCCCAAGGCTGACAGAGAGCCCCTCAAGACCACCACTGCCCAGTCCACCCAGGACCTGCCCCTTACTCACTCAGACAGAGCTTTGCTTGTTTTCCTTCCACCCAGAATCCCACTTCTCTTCCTGGGGTACCAGGAGCCACTCCTGGAGCACCATTGGACAGGCACAGGATTCTGCCTCCTTGCAGCCAGCCTCACCTGCACAGGCTTTGGCAGGAGAAAGAGTGGTGCTCCATTAACTGCACTGAGGTGCTAAGCTGCTCTCCTGCCTGCCTCAGCTTTACTTCCTTCTTCTGCCCCCTTCCAGCCTCACTTCTTCCTTTAGCAAGTCACGCAAAGGAGGCCAGCAGGAGAGCCGGCCTCAGTAGGTCAATCCTCAAGGGCAGAGGAGGCCAAGACACAAGCCTCCTGAAAAAGACCGGCCGAACTTGTGTAGCTTCCCCAGTCTGAGAGCGACGTATAAGCTCTGCTGATACCTCTACCCTTTTTCACACAGCAGTTGGGTTTACCCCGGAGACAGAATGAGACCAGCTCTTCTCAGCCCCAAAGGGGAGCAAAGCAACCAAAGCACTGCTGTTTTCATGGGGCTTTAAACAAGTACATTGCACGTGTGAAGCAAATGTAACAACCACAAAGCTACAGAAGTTCTATGTGGGTTGGGTTCCCCTCCCATCACGTCCATCCACAAGTCACTGCTTACCCTGGCCCACGTGGGGCTCAGGATGGCAGCTGCACTCAGGAACTGTGACTCCAGCTTTCAGAGTATCATGACCAGTAATCCCTATCATCTTCCTCTGTGTGTCAGTGTGATCTGGGATAAAAAGCAGCCGAGAGAGACGGCAGGGGAAGGTTAGGATGTGCTAAAAGCCATCTTTTTGGAATACTGTGTCACAGCCCCCTTTTATTGAAAACATGCTGACATTTGAGTGACTTGGATAAATTGCAGGGTGGGGTCAAAAGAAATGTGATGAGGATCAATAAGGACAAATGGGCTGTGGCCACATTTGGCCAAAACTTCCAAATAGCCATGCTAATGGCCAGCTGCTCTGCTGATAGGAATAGGGGGATTTCAAAGTCTGCGGGGTCCTTTGGAAACCTGCCTGTGCACCAAAAGGAGATGATGCCAACACCCAACCCCATTGGATGACTTCACCGTAGTTGCCAACACAAGAAGATATTGCATCAGGAACTGGATTTGAGAGCAGGTCTGCCAGATCCAAACGACCCCCTGTCGAGACTAGAGACCATGGTATGTAGTATTTACAGTGTTTTCAATGTAGTATTTCTGCCAACAGTACAGTGGCTTATTCCATATTTGTTGCTGTAGTTACAATCAGTTTTATTTGAAAATGAAGAGGGCTTCTCAAGAGGGGAGGGAATGTGGTGCTTTAGGTGTAAGACTGCTTGTAATTTCTAGAACTGTGAATCCAGGCTGCTGGCAGTCTGGAAACACAGGAAACATGAAGAAGAAGTTAGAAGATTAGCAGGGGCCTTACAGAGAGCTACAAAATAGTGTAGCAGCTTTGTCAAGAGGTCTCACTTTTGGAAATAAAGTGTGTGGAAGTTTGTTTGTGCCTTGCTTGTACGGTACCACAGGCTGGTGGGAGCAGGTCCCTCACAATCCTGGGTGTCCCTGAGGAGCGTCACACTCAGCTTAGAAGATTGAAAAGCTGAGTTCCCTTGTCCCTGCTCTGCCCTCTTTGTGTGCAAAAGGACACTTGCCTCCTCTGTCTGCCTCCACATCAGCTCCAGTAGCTCCACACCACAGCAGTGGTTCACAATCCGTGACCTGTTTGCAGCTCAGTCAGCACCCACTTGTGACATCCTCACAAACACACAGGTAGTATTGGACACAGCCCACATTACACACTGTGGTTTCAGATGCAGCCTACAGTAGTGAACAAGTTGAGAACCATTGTGCTCGAGATGCTCAGAAGAGCCAAGTTTGGGTTAAAATTCCCCTCTGGCTGGTTCCCCACCCATTCAGCCCAGCCCAGACTCTGAGAATGGGAAAGAAAGTAACTGCTGAAGGAGATGAAATACCCTCCACAAGTCCAACAGCTCCAGATCAACCAAGAGATTATCAGACTGAGAATCGAGTGCCAGATAGAGGGGTCTGTAACTGTACCTGCTGAGTCCCAGGGGAGGGAAACCATCATTCATTGCTTCTGTGAACTCCAGCACAGTCAGAGAACTTCTGCCTGGTTCTTCTTTCCCCTGCAAGTTGTGTAGGGACAGAGGTCATCAATGGCCTTGGTAAGAAGCTGTAACATTTGTGAGTTCTCACTGGTTGTTTCCACAGCTTTTTATTCCTGTGCTGGCTAAAGTAGGGCCAGCCAGCCAGTCAGCTGCTCTGGGACTGTCAACTGGGCTGCAGGGAACTGTCTCATCAGAGACCGAGGCTTCATTACTTGCTTGCCAGAGTGTGGTCTGGAGGGTTGTTACTCCTTTAAACCCTGACAGTCTGACTCTGGGATTTCTGAGTGCCCCAGAACACACCTTACTGTCTCCTCTTCACTAGCAAGTAGCCCCTTTTTGATTTTTTGTCACATGGCTGTCAGTGTGAAGAGGCACAGCTAGGTGAAGTGCATGTACGGTCCCCCGCCCTGCTCATGAACTCTCTGCAGGGAGACACCAGCTAATCTGCTTCTCAGAAATGTTCTTCTTCCTGTAAAGAATGTGCCAAAAGGAGCTTTGTACTGCTGAAGGATTTGGGGAATGTGTCCTCAAATGTAAAGGTGCGCCCATGTAATGCCTTGAAAACAAAGCCTGATGGGAGCAAGTGAAGCAAAGCGTTTTCCTATCTTGTAAATAGCTTGTTGTTGGAAAGTCACATTTTATGACTTTACCCAATGTAAGAATTGTGGAATCTCTCCAGTGCTTGAAGTTGTTGTGGGCTACAGGGCACTCATGACTGCGGTGTAAGATATGGATTACAGAGGGATCCCTTCATGGAAACATTATGAAGTGAAAAAGGGTAGGACTAGTGGTTGATTCAGCTTGCTGGAAGCCTTTGGGCTATACAGCGGTAAAAGTGGTTTGACTATTTCTTCCCCCTGCTGTTAGAAGGTGGACCTAAAAATGGGTCAAGAACTATTCTGCTAGAATTCATCCTGGTGAATACGGAGATGCTGCACCTCGATGCAGAGCTGAATACCAATGTGAACTGAAATCCCCTATGAGCTGGTAGCTGAAGCCCTGGAGTGCTTCAAACACAGGGTTCTGTCTATTGCAAAACCCACAAGATAGGAGAGGGACATCTGGTGTGAGAAGGAGCCAGCAGGTGTGAGCAGCGGGTGGGCAGCTGGCAGGGGAAGCGGAACGCCAGTGCAGCACAAAGGTTGCATTTCCTCCAGTTCAGAGAGGGAATGCAGCAAGGGCCATGTCTACACTAGCCTGTTCCTTTCGGAAGGGGCATGGTAATGAGTGAGGTCAGAAGATGATAATGAGGTGCTGCCATCAACATGCAGTGCCTCATAAGCATAATGGAGGACAGGGCGACTGAAAAGTGCCACTTTCGAATCTTGTACCATCTGCGTAGGGGGGGGGGGCCTGTCGAAAGGACCACCTATTATTCAAATGTCCCTTCTTCCTGTTTAGTTTTATGAAGGGGCGAGTGTAGACAAGTCGAAAGTGATGTGTCAGGGAGTGCAGGGACTGGGCAGACTTGGAAGTGGGGCATTTGAAGTGGGTAGGGAGAAAGTTTGGGTGTGTGGATTGGCTCTTTCCAGTATAGGACTGCTGAGCCTGAGAGGCAAAGGGCACTGCTCCACCTGCTTGAGCTGGGATACTTACTTGAGGCTTGGTTGTGAACTCTGGGTGTGGTATTTTCCCAAGCTTATGCCATATGACTTTTCTGCCTCTTTCATTAAAAGCTCATTTTCTACACTCAGGCTCTGTGCTTGTGAGTGGGGAAGCATTGCCCCTGCGAGGCACCCAGGGCTGTGCAAATTTCCCAGGCTTCTGGGTGGGGGCTTCAGCTGGTTCTATGTGAGATGGATGAAAAGGGACCCCTCATTGTTGAAACAGACCCTGGTTGCTCCCGACTCATTCTGACAAAAGGCTTACATTTCACAGCTGTAGACCCTCTTATCAGACTGAGCTCCTTCATGAGTCCCTCAGTAAATCAAAGGGGTGACTATCCTCCAATCTCTTTCATAGAGTACTGGAAGTGGAAGGGACCTCACGAGGTGAAAAAGCCCAGTTCCCTGCACGTTTCCTCACACGGACTCCCCAAATGTCAATCAAAACTCCAGTAGCTGAGATTTATTCCCCACAAAAATATCAGTTGCGTCTGTTTCGAGGTGATATTGGTTCAGGAGTCCAGAACTGTGACAAGAGAAAGAAAAGAGAAATTCCAGTCTAATTCCTAAAAGTGCTCACGCTGAGCCAGATTGGAAGGTTTCCCTTCCGCATAACTTCCAGCAGTTTGTGCTTCCTGGGATGCTTTTCCAATTAGGCCACGTCAAAGGCTTCTTTGTCTTTCCAACATTGTTGCTGCCTTCAGTGTAGGTACAGGAGGAGAGGAGAAGTGATCCTGTCAATGTCCCTTACTTTACACGCTCCTCTGGGTGCCAGAAAGATCCTCAGTGTGTCTCAGAGCCAGGCACCTCAGGGCAAACAGCCCATTGAGCAGCTGTCTTTCATGGCAATTGTGAACCTGTTGCCTACATGTCCCTTCCTGGTGAATGGCCAGGGATGGTAACTTCACATCTAGCTGGGTGTGGGTCACTCCTTTGTTGCTACTGCAGAGTTAGTCCCTGGGCGTTTCTCAGATTCACAGCAAAGAAAGAACAAACACAACGAAAAAGCAATTTTTTTGTCTTCCAAGGTAAGAAAGGTACATTTTTGAGAGAATTTTATCCCTCATTACTTCCACATATTTGTGTACCCCACTGTCCTAATGGATAAGGCATTGGCCTTCTAAGCCAAGGATTGTGGGTTTAAATCCCACCTGGGGTAAAGTCCTCTCTCCCTTCTGTCAGTCTCAAGGTAAAGAATAATGTGACCTTTCAAAACCAGACAGTGTCACTGGAGCAATTCTGTGCCAGGGGTGCTTTCTGAAATGCATGAGTGTGCATTTATGCAAATGAGTTGTTGCATGTTCATATCACTACCACATTCAGATCTGTGGTGTGCTTTAGGTTTCCTGAAGCTCTGCAGGCAGGAGTGACTCTTACTCAGCAGGAGAAGAGCACATTTATTAGCTGACAGGACACAGCGTCTTACAGAAGAGTCAGTACAGCAGGCAGAGACAGCCAGTCCAATCCATGCTGGGAGGAGGAGGCCCTGAGGGCCCCCAGAGCTGGGTCCTTGCCCCCTCCTTTGTCTCTCTCCCTTCCAGCCAGGACTTAACTGCTTCCCAACTCCCAGTTTCAATTTAAACTCCTTGGGCTCCACCTCCCCCTTTGTCTGCAGTTCAAAGGTGTTACCTGGTCACCAGGTTACCCTCAACAGGAGCCCCACACCCTCTCTGAGCCACTCACATACACACACACACACACACACACACACACCCCTCCACATCACAACATCTTCTGAAGTGGCACACTCCCATAGCCCCTGCAAAAGAGAGGCTCCTGTGGCCACATCCTGCGTGTATCAGACAGAAGTTGGGCTGTGGAGAAGGAGAAAGGGGTTGCTTGAGAAGAAGCAGATCATGAAAATAGGCCACTGTGGGAAAGGAAGAGACTCAAAGCTGTGGGTACCCAAGAGACTCTTGTTACTACCTGCCTTCAGCCTGAGGAGACGGATGGAGTGAGCTCTCTTCCGCTGTCAGCACAAGCACTCTCCTCTTCCTGCCCTGGGCTTTGCCGTTCCTCTGCATGCAAGTGACAGACACTCCCTTTTGAGTCATTGATCTTCAGGCCCCTGCAGGACAAACCCGGCTTCCCCAGCTCCTTTTCCTCCCCATGTCCAGAGTGCTTTTACAAATGGAGTTTAATTAAACTTTCTCTCTCTAGAACAAAAAAGCAGTAAAGTAGCACTTTAAAGACTAACAAAATAATTTATTAGGTGAGCTTTTGTGGGACAGACCCACTTCTTCAGACCAGAGCCATAGCAGAACACACTTGATATTTAAGGCACGAAGAACCAAAAATAGACATCAAGGTTGACAAATCAGAAAAAAATTATTATCAAGGTCAGCAAATCAGAGAGTAATGGGGGCGTGGGAGTCAAGAGTTACATGAAGCCAAAGATACAAAAGAGCCCCTATAGTATCTCAGAAAATTTGCATCCCAGTTCAAACCACATGTTAATGTGTCGAATTTGAATACGAAAGAGAGTTCAGCAGTCTCGTTTTCCAAAGCAGACTGAAATTTTTTCTTCAAGATGCAAACTCTTAAGTCATTAACAGAATGGCCCACTCCATTAAAATGTAGACTAACTGGTTTGTGAATCAGGAATGTTTTGATGTCTGTTTTGTGCCCCTTAACTCTTTGTCTGAGAGAGTTTGAAGTTGTCAACTTTAACTGCTGTTTTTGGTTCCCTATACCTGAAATATTGAGTCTGTTCCAGTCTGGCTGTGGTCTCAAGAAGTGGGTCTGTCCCATGAAAGCTCACCTGATAAATTATTTTGTTAATCTTTAAAGTTCTACTTCACTGCTTTTTTGTTTGGATAGTATACAGACTAGCACGGCTTTCTCTCTGTTACTTTCTCTCTCCAGGTGAACCCTACAGCTGCCTCCCACAGACCTGGCTTCTCCCACCCACAGAGCTACCGCTGCTAAGGGATGCTGGTGATTTGTGCATGAAGGGCAGCTTTCTCCCATCTGCCTGGAGCCTCAGCAGTGATTACAAAGAAGAAGGGGAGAACCTACTTACGGATCCCATGTCATCCAACAGGTATTGCTGGGTTCGCGTTCAGTGTCAGTAACTCCTCTCTGGGTGATTCCATACAAGCCCCCTCCTTCCAATGGGGCGTGCTAAGCAGGCATGCTGGAGGAGGCTAATGAGGTGCTGGGATGCATATGTAGCACTTCATAATCGTAATGGCCACCTTGGGAACTTCAAAGCCGCTGACTTTGAAGCACTGACAGGCAGCGTAGCAGCAGTCAGAAGCCCGGGGGTGAGGGCCAGGCACACCCCGCACACCCCTCACCAGTACTCTCTCATGTCCTTCCCCTGCAGGTCGTCCATGCAATCAATGCCCTGCTCCTCCAGAGGCTTGTGCGGCTTGGGAACCCGGATGCTGCCATCGCGGGTTTTGCCATCCTGGCCTCCCAAATTGTTTTGGGGCTCCCAGGCAGAGGAGTTAGCTCAAGTGGCAGAGTGCTCGAACCCTGGTCCTTGTGTAAGTGAATAGCTCTAATTCAGAGCTCCTCCTTTCCTGGCTATGTGAAGATCATTTATAGGTCCAGGGCACAAATGGAGCTCATGTGGAAAGACAAAACACGACAGAGTGCTGAGGAGGACAGCGAGCTGGAGAAGGGTTGTTTTCTGTCCTCTTGGGGCATGTGGGGATCGAACTGAAGAGAAGAAAATCCTCTTCTGCTCTCTGAGGGTGACAGAAATACCAATTTTTCCCCTCTAGAACTGAGGACGAGAAGAGACTTTTCCTGCCTAAGGCCAGGAGCTCAAAGGAGACAGAGCAAGAGAGAGAGAGAGAGCAGAGTCTTGGCTGGGCATCTCCTGGGATAATGATTGGAGCTAGTTCAAATAGCTATTTTGAAACAGGAGCTTCAAAACCGGCTCCATTGTCTGTAGATGCTGAATGTCAAAATAGCAGAGCAGTATTTCAAACTCCACGTTGTGTGCAGCTGCGCTATATCGGAATCAACAACCCTGGAATACCTCTTCTGGAGTCGCTTATTCAGGAACAACACTGCCGTGCAAACACAGCCTTTGTGACACTTTGCTGTAGCCATGGGCGGCCACAGGGATGTTTTGGCCTCTGGAATAAGATCAGTGAGTCAGAAATTATGCTCAGACACAGGGGAATTTGCTGAATTGGTAGAGCGCTCACTAAGCATGCGAGAGGCTTTGGGATAAATGCCCACGTTCTCCAACAGAAGTGGTGTCTTTTTTCCTTCTTTTCCAAGGCAGTGCCAAGCCAGGAGCGAAGCTTCTCCAGTGCCCCCTTCCATTTCCTACATTTTGCCCCCTGCAAAGAAACAGCCCATTTGGGTTCGAAAGCTGCTGGACCCCGGCCTCCTTGGCCTTAAACATTTCCGTTTAAAACAAAGGTTAACCTGGGTCATGGGCTATGATTACCTAATCTTTCAGATGTCGCCAGTTCCCCATTTCTAGGGAGCTTCCAGCACTGACCACAGTCTCCCCAGTACAGCAGTCACAGGACACCTGTCCTCTGGGTCTTCACTGGCCAAGGCCTTTCCCCAACCAATGTGGACCATGAAGGCCCTGTGGTTGCCATGCCAGTCTGAGCACTGGAGTAGGTCTGTTTTCTTCTGGAGGTGGGGGACAGTTTCTTACACCCCTGAGTGACACCACCTAATTCTTGAGCACAGACCTGTGCAAAGAGTCACCCCCCTTGGGAGTTAAACTTCCCCAGCTCCTCTGTCTGACAGGATCGAAACTCCAGCAGAGCGAAGCAGGCCCAGGTGGGGCTGGTGGGAGTCAGGTGTGGGCAGACAGAAGATCTTGCCTGGATGCAGGTACCATGGCTTAGCTGGTTAAAACACCTGCCTTGTAAGCAGGGAATCCTGGGTTCAACTCCCAGTGGTGCCTTCATGGGGTCCTCTGTTTGTGGACAGGATATGGCCTTGTGCATGTTAGCTATGACCCCCAAAAATACATATTGATGATTTCCTTTATGTGGGGAGGGCTGCTAAAAGCTCAGTGCTCCTGGCTCCTCTGTGTGGAATGGCAGAGCCTCATCAGCATTTCCCTTTCAAAAGTGAAGCCATGGCCCAAGTAAATAGCTCTTATGGGAACCTTTCGATAGACATTTCAGTGTGCTGAGAATTACTTTTTTTGAAGCAAGTGTGAAGAGAGAGAAGAAAACTGGAGTTTAAACATTTGTATGTTCTGGAGTTGTTAAAAGAATTCTAGTGTTCTGTTACGCACACACACATTTCTTTGTTATCAGCTGTTGCAAATGTTTCAGCTGGAGCCTGGCTCTGCTTTTCTACTTTTTTCCCCACGGCTATGTCTGCACTGGAGAGCTCTTTTTTCAAAAAAGCCGCAACTCTTTCACAAAGTCCTGTGGAGCATCTACACAGGAAGGCTGTGGCTCCACTGCCCAGCCCTTTTGGAAGTGGCATGGAAATGTGGCCAATAAGAAATGCAAATGAGTTGCAGACTTAAATATTGCATGTGTCATTTGCATAACCACTTGGGACCTCAATTCTGGAAGAGCTGATATTGAAAGTCCCAGTTGTGAGTGCAGCTGCTTCCCTCTCCTCGAGCAGCTGAGCCAGTAAAGGACTCCCCTCAATTTCCAAAAGGTCCCCCATCCGCATGTGGCAGGGCAAGCAGTGGCTTGAGGATGCAATTTAGCAGAGGGCAAAATAGCACCCAGAACCCAGTACAGCTTATGAAGTCTAGTGGTTTTCATGTTTGCCTAACACACAAAAGGGCCCTGGTTCAAAACCAGGCAGGAACATAAATGCCTTGGCTTGTTTTGCCTTCTCTTATGCCCCTGAGGGCTCATCTCTTTCTCCTGTAACCTCTCTCTCTGATAAGCCCAACACCCATGTGACAGAAGAAGTTGAACCAGACCCTGTTGTCCAGGAGGGGAGCCCAGCAGATGCATTGCTGCTGGTGCACAGAAGCTCTCTCCTGGCATGTACTTGAAGGGTTTTCCTTCACTGATTTCACTGGCTGGGAACCACAGAGCTATCTTTGCCCCTCCTCCAACCGAAGCTGTGCCAGGCAAATGCCCCTGCCCTATCCCACGTGTTCCCTCCCAGCCACAGCCTGCTCCTGAACCTGCCTCCCAGCAGCTCCCTACCTCACAGACAGGCCTGGCAGAGAAGGGGGCAATAAAGCTGGAGCTGCTGTGCTAACAGAGCAGCTGGAAAGGAGCAGAGCATGTCAGGAGGAGACACAAAGGCTGCAGACCCTGCCCATGGCCCTGGTCTGTACCCACCCAGCAGGGACACATGCACAGAGCTGGGGCAGGGCCCAGCCCCAGAGTAGAGAATGGTCATGGCCGGGCTGTGCTGCTCCCAGGCCAGGGCACCACAGGGCCCTGCTCACCCCAGGAAGCAGCACTGCAGGGGACAGGAGTGAGCGTAGCCCTGTTGGGCCAAACCTGCCCATCCGGTGTCCCCGGCCAGACTTCCTGGCAGGGCTGAAGTTGGGACATATGAAAAAGTTCCAGGCACGTTGGGTGAGGCGGCCGAGTGGTGAAGGTGATGGACGGCTAATCCATTGTGCTCTGCAGGGTTTGAATCCCACCTCACTGAGCCTTTATAGGCACCATCCTGCTGAGCTTTGTTGAGTTCCAGTCCTATTGTGTGATGCTACTTGTAGCACAGCTGAGCCGGCTGCCTCCCAGCGCCTGTGCTGGGCAGACTCCAAGCACAGTTCAACTCTGTGAGGCTGAGCTGAGCTCTGGCTGCCAGAGGTGGGGGGGTGGGATGATTTCATTTGCCTGACAGGGCCCAGCCCATCTCCAGTGTCAGACCAACAGTGCTACACTCACCTCAGTCCCCTGTCGCCAGGGTGCAGGGGTTCAGTGCCTGAGCCAGACAGCGTGGCAAGGTGGGGGCACCCCTGGCTGAGCTGCACCCAGTGACATGGGCAGCTGTCTCTAAGGAAAGTCCTGTTCCCAAGGCTGAATCAGGGGCTCTGGTCCCTCCCAGCTCCTGGGCTGGGCAGTGCACAGCTGGGAAAAGAGCAGATACTTGCCAGAGGGGAATGAATGTTTCTCTGTCCCGACTGCAATAGATTCTTCCACAGCACCAGCTAGAGGCCCTGAGGCAGGTCTCCATTCAACTGTGCCACCCTGGACAAGACTTGAGTTCTTCTGTGCTTCTCAGCAGCTGAGGAATGCGTCTTTGGGCCACAGCTCCTGTCCCACAGCTAAAAGGAGCCCCACAGTTAAGAGGCCCCACTTGGGGATTGCCCAATTTTGTACCACCGTGTGATGCTGGCCTCAGCATGCCTGCTGCTTTGGGGGTGGGTTTGGTGGAGGGGAGAAGCCAGGCCGGGGCGGGGGGAGCGGGGGAGGCTTTTTATGGGAGTCATCTGGCCACATGTACTCATGGTCCTCCCATCTTCTTAAGCTGTGCTGAGGTGCTCTGTGGCATTAGAGCCATCCCATGGATGTGTCAGTACCAGCAGCTGCACTTCCGGGTGCCCAAAGGAGGACAGGTGAGCTGGGCTGCTGCCCATAGCCTTCACGCCCCCAAAGAATGGGTCCATGTCTGGGAGGCCCTATGGGAGTACTTTGATTGGGGGATCAAGTGAGCACCATCCAGGCCTCCCCTGCACACTCCCACCACCACCAGCATACCCCCCCCCCACCACCACTCACTCACTGCCCCCAACACCCACACATTACCCCCACCACCCGCTCACTGCCCCCCACACATAGCACATGCGGGGGTTGTGAAAAATGAAAATGATTCCTCATTAAACAACCTAAATTCTCGCCTCTGAGCATGGAACATAACAAACACCATCTGAACTAACTATGTAAAATGGGGGGATAACTATATACACTCACTATTTACATGGGGGGAGACAGGGGGCACATGGGACTTTCCGAGGGTGAGGGTGCTGGTGGCCGTAGCCTTATCCATGGGCTGCGGTGTGCTTGGGCCATAGTATGCCAGGGTCATGGCCTGGGGGCGTGTGCCCTGTGGGGTACGTGCCTGACAGTCCATCGCCATGGTCTGGGAATGACCATTGGGCAGATGTCCGGCTGGAGCTGTGGGATGGGACGTCCAGCAAAAGCTCAACCTCCTCGCTGGGTCACTTGGGTGCTGGGCTGGATGGTCCTTGCTCTGGCCCTGGGGGTTTGGAGCTGGGCTCTGGTCCTGACTCAGGCTTCACTTTCTGCTGGGGCTCCTCGGCCATGGTGTCAAGGAAGACCTGGAGAGAGTAGGTGTCCCTGGGGCCTAGGATGGCTTTGAGCTCCCGGTAATAGGGGCAAGTGGTGGGGACAACCCCCAGACCAGATGGCTGAGTCCTGCACCCGGGCATAACCCTGCTGCAACTCCTTGACCTTACGCCTGATATGGTGAGGTGGGCAGGAAGGGTGACCCAAAGTGGTCAGGCCCTTGGCCAGCTGGGTGAACACTTCTGCACTCCATTGCTTGCTTCCCATTACGTGGAGCACCTCCTCCTCACTCCAGAGGTCACAGAGCTCAGACTCAGTGCAGGAAGGGCCCCACTTCCTGTTCCAATGGCTGGAGGTCTGAGAGCCATGGGATGGCCTGGTGGGGGAGCCCTGGAAGCACTCAGGGGGCTGGCTGACATCTGGTCTCTGGAGGAGCACCTCATGGTATGGCTGCTGCCTGCATGGTCTCAGCTTCCTGATTGAGGGTTTCCTGGTCCTTGCAGCTTTAAGAGCTGATTCCTGCCATGGCAGACCCCACTACTTCAAAGTAGAGGGCTGCAGAATGTCTACACAACTCCTCCTTGAACTGT
Organism: Carettochelys insculpta; assembly: GCF_033958435.1. NCBI lineage: Eukaryota > Metazoa > Chordata > Testudines > Carettochelyidae > Carettochelys > Carettochelys insculpta. Next base: position 1,229,786 of record NW_027439072.1, read on the forward strand.
CTTTGTTTGTACTAGAGCCAAGGAGAAGAACACACATTTCCTGCCAGAGGCCGGGACAACAGTGAAAACTGTTTGGTAGGCTGAGAACAGTAGTGCAAGAATGGAAGCGCCCAGCATGGGGCTTGAACCCATGATTCTGAGATTAAAAGTCTCATGCTCTGCCAACTGAGCTAACCAGGCCACAAATAAAACACTCCATACAGCCTATCACAGAGTAGAAAGAGTCAAATGTGCCTGTCAGCTGGGCAAAGACAAATGTGTGGGGCAAAGTGCTCACAAGGGCCGGACTCCAGTCTTTGTTATCTGGGCTGCAGGAGGTGAGATGCAAAGAAAACAGGCTGTTGGAGTGAATCTTGGCCAAGCCTTTCACTGGTGCTGTGAGCTCTCCCGAACACCTCACGCACCTACGGCAATTTCTGCACAACAAATGAATGCTGACACCATTGATCTCAGCGCAGAGCCGGTGCAGTCAGTAGAACACGTTTCTTTTTCATACAGAGTGAACACACATTTGCAGAGAGTTTTCTGTGGTAAATTGCCTGTTAGTGACTCTCCAGAGAAAGGGGCATTCGTGGCTCACAGACTGTTGTGCTTCACAACAATGGGCGATGGGACGAGAAAGGAGGAACCTGATTCATTCACTCTTCAGTTCCACTGGGGAGAGCAGCACCTTAACCAAGTGTTTTCCCTGCCTTCAATTTGCTCAGCATCAGCTGGATCAGGCTCTGACCTGCCCCAGGTGAACGTTGGTCGTCCAGCGCAGTTAGTCAAGAGGGAAGGAGAACGGGACAAAGAGGCTCCTTCTCATGCTCATTTTCCTCACCCTGATTCCTCTCCAGCCTCATGGGCAGAGCGGAGGAAGGAGACTCCCTGTGGGGAAGCCCCGGGGGTGTCTGAGATGGCCCCAGCCCTGCAGCCTGTCCCACATGGCTGGTGTCAGGGACTCTCTGTGAGGTCATCACCTTCCAACTTCTTTTAACCAATCAGCTGAGGTGCTGTAAAAGGCCCTTGTGATGTCACTCCCACACCTGCCCCTGGCCAGCAGGGCTCGTGTCCTGCCCCTGGCAGCCCCTTTGCATGGCTGAGCTGCTACCCCTGTGTCACCCCCACTCTCTCAGGGACATTCTGGGGCTCTAGCCGGCTGCACATGGGAACAGCAGAGGCTGCTCTGTGCCACAGGCTCTTTGCAGAGATCATCTCATCTGACGCCCCTGCAGATCACAGGCCTCCTGTATGGTGCAGTCGGGAGTGTGGCACCAAAGCGCACACCAGACAGGCACTTGGTCTGCACTGGAACACGCCCAGGGCTAGAGAAAGCCCCACACCTCTGGGGTGTTTGAAGGATATTAATGCAGTGACTGGAAGGGAAAGGACCCAAAGTCCACACTTGTGGGTCTGTATCATAATTCACTTGCAGAACATCTCTGTGCTCAGGTCTGCACATTTCACAATTTTATTTCTCTCTCAGGTTTACATTTAATTCTCTGAGCAGTGAGTTCTGAAATTCCTAATCTGGCCAGAGTAATGACCAATAGATTGATAGCTAGATAGATAGACACCAAACATCAATCAATCAATCTATCGAATTGGGAATACTTCTACCATTCATAAAATTCCTTCCCTTTAATTTTAGTTAAATTGAATTCCCCTTTAATTGCAGCAAGGGAGGTTGGAGATTTGGAAATATTTCCTGTCAGGGCAGTTAAGCACTGAAATAAATGGCCTCAGGTAAGGGCAAAGTCTTCATCTTTGGAGATATTTTAGAATTTGGATAAATATAAATAAGGAAACTTTTTACATTGGTCCCCACTTTTCATCCCTGAAATTAGCAGCTCCCCCAGAACCTGTCTCATGTGATCAGACCTGACAGAAATTTAAGTGATGTTCATATATATAAAAATCCCATTTGGGCGCGTGGAAGAAAATAAGTCTGCAGAAAGGAAAAACTGAGAAGCAGTAACAGATTTCATCATTTTTAATGAGGTGGATGAGCCTGTGACCCAGCAGCTGACTGGGCTCTGCCCCCCTTAGGGAATTTCATAAGACCGAAGACTTTGGATCTTCTGTGCCCTGCTTCTTGGCCTGGGAGTCTCAACTCTTCTCTTTAGTGGACGACACATCCCCTGCAGGCCCTGGGGGAGGTAGGGAAGGGGGAAATCACATATGCAGGAATTGCCCTGTGTTTCCCATTGGCCAGGAAGGGGGAACCACAGCCAATAGGAAGTGGTGGGTGGTGTGTTCAAAATGTCACAATGTGCTTGGAGACACTTTCCCCTCGCCCCCAGGAGCTGCTGCTAGTGGGAGGTGAACCTGCTTTACCCCACTGCACCACCCCATGGCTGCATCACAGTTTGATATGCCCCCAATCTACGCTGCTGCACAAGGGATACTGCTGCTACCCAAAGCCCTGCAGCGCCTGGAGGATTTGCTGGAGGCACAAGACTGTCTACGCAGAATCTCTGAGCCTGTATATCAGTTCTGGCATCTCCAGGGCCTCTCTGTTCCCTGGCAGCCTGGCCCACACAGCACAGAAGGAACACAGGGCTGGGACTGGGGACTCATCTGCCCAGCTCCCATTGCAATGAATGCAATCAACTGGGAAATGTTGAGGTGCCCTATGCAGCTGTGCAGTCAGCATATGGATAAGGACGGCCCTGCCACTGTGTACTTCGCTGGCAGGGAGCAATCTAGAGCCCTGATGGGAAGAGATTCCAGCATGCACATGTGGTGAGGCTGGCCAGCCTGTTGGGAAGGGGCTTTGGCCATTTCCATCCCTCCTCTCTCTTGGCTACTTACTTCACGTGACTGAGAAGGACTTGGGCCCTGGACACAGCCTGGCCAGCCTTTCCCCATCCCAGGAGATGTTCTTCATCACAGGGGTCTTGTCCTGTCCTCATTGTGTTGACATGATGGCCAAAATTCTTACTGTCCAAATACACCCAACCAGGGGCAGGGTCTCCAGCCCATGTGGCAGAAGAAGGCTTAATAGTCACTACCTTTACATAAGGGACAGGCTTCCTCATGGGTCTGGAAAAGGTGAGGCTGGGGCTTGCCTGGACCCAGCCTCCCAAAGCACAAAGCCAGCCCCCAGAAGCTCGCACTGCTCTACACAACTCCCACAGGAAGGTGCAGCAGGAGCACCCTGGCAGTGGCACCTGCCCTCCACAGCAGTTCCAGTGGTTTTCTTTAATCTCCGTTTCCTCCCCAGTTCTGCTGGCCTCAAAGCTCCAGGAATCAGGGAAGTGATAAACACAGGAGACCACTGCCCCAGCCAATCGTGGTCCCCAGCACTTCTGCAGAGGTTGTTGTGGAACTCTGGAAATCCTCTTCAGTGACATTCAAGTGTCTAAGTGTCTGGCTGAATCACTGCCCAGGCTGCACCTGCAGGAAGAGGCTGGCAGCAGAGATTGTCAGCAGGAGCAGATGGGACTAGAAATCAGGGATGGAAGCTGGTAAGACAGAGGCTTCAGGTAAAGGGCAGCCCCTTGTAGGGCTGAGGGTTCATAGCCAGCACAGCCAAATGAAGGGGTGTTGTAGGAAGCAGTCCAGGGAAGGAGAAGGGAAAGCTGAGAAGGGAAAGCGCAGAAGTGCTGCATGTGGAGTCCATGCTGAGCTGCAGCCAGAAGGAGGGATTCCCCCAACAGCCACTGAGGGTGTGGCATAGATGTGGCTTGTGGCAGGGAACAAGAGGACTGCCTGGGTCACTGTGGGAGTGACAGGGAATTAAAGGACTGTAGCCTAGAAAGGGGGAAATGCCAAGTTATCCAGGAAAAAGGCAAAGCTGGAAGCTGGACATTTGCGGCTTCCACCAGCAAGTGGTGCTGCCCCAGTGACAAGGAGGGACATAAACGCTGGGAGGACAACATCTTAACAGAGCTAATGCCTGAGCTGAGCCATCCAGTAGCAAAAGGCTGCTTCATCATACTGACGAATGAACAGAAGGAAAACATGCAAAGAGACATCGGTCCCCTCAGATGTCTGGGTAAGATATCAGAGAAAGGCAGAAGAAGGGCTTGCCTGGGACTTGAGCCCCGGAGCTCTCCCACCCCTTGAGCAACATGCCACCATCAGAATGGAGGCACTGGGCATACTCCAGAACCAGCCTGGAACACACAGCCAGTGCTCTGAGAAGTCCTGCACCTAACTTCACCTTTCCAAGGTTATTTCCAAGCTCTCTTCACAGTCCTGAAGCAAGAAACCAACTTCCCACTTGGAACAGGTCACAAACCCCTCTGTCAAAACAAAAATCAGTCAAGGAGCACTTTAAGGACAAGGAAAACAATTTAGGAGGCAAACTTTGATTGGACAGACCCACTTCTGCAGACCATAGCCATACCAGAACAGACTCGATATTAAAGGCACAGAGACCCTAAAACAGTAATCAAGGAGGACAATTCAGAAAAAAATGATCAAGGTGGCAAATCACAGAGCAAAGGGGTGGAAGCCGGGGGTGCGGGGGAGGTCAAGAATTAGATTAAGCCAAGTATGCAAATAAGCCCCTTTAGTGAATCAGAAAATCCCCATCCCAGTTCAAACAATGTGTCAATGTGCCGAATTTGAGTAGAAAAGACAGCTCAGCTGTTTCCCTTTGAATAGTGGTGGGAATTTTTTTTTCAGTAACATGCATACTCTTAAGTCATTAATAGAATGGTCAGTCCATTAAAATGTTGACAAACTGGTTTGTGGATCCGGAGTGTTTTGATGCCTGTTTTGTGCCCATTAACCCTTTGTTGAAGGGAATTAGAAGTTTGTCCAACACACAAAGCATCTGGGCATTGTTGGCATATGATGGTAAGAGAAACGTAGGGAACACAAAGTCAGGGAGAGCAGCAAACACACTCTGTGGTGGGAGCATCAGGGAGTTCAACTCAAGACTTCTTGCTCCCTGAGCAACACTCGGCCTTGCAAAACTCATCTTTGGAGGAAAAGCAAACATCACATATCAGAGTTTTAGACAAAAACAAAACCAACCAACCCCCGCCACACAAACCCCAGCTGCACTTGACTTCTCCTTGCCAAAGCCTTCCCCACACTTCCTCCTGCCTGGAGGGAGATTCAGCTGGTGCTGCTGGGCTCAGTCATTCACAGCTCTGCCTGGTCTGTGTGACCCCACTCAGCACAAGTTGAGCTTCCTCCGGTGCCTTATAAGATCCAAACAGCATCAAAGCTGGGCAGCCCCAAGTGTTGGGGCTGGCAGGGAGTCAGGTGTGGGCACAAAGCAGAGCTTTATCTGATATTTCAAGGAAAGAAGTAGAAAAAGTAGTGGTACGACTATAGAAAAACAAATGCTGGAGAAATAAGATCATGCGAGAGATGATCAAAAACAGCAGAGAAAGAACGTGTCAGGAAATACCCCGACTATATAAGATTGTATGGAAGGAAGGAAAGTCCACTGAGGAACGGACAACAACCGTGCTAGCGACAATACACAAGAAAGGAAGTGCACAGAAGGTTTGACCTAACAAGTCATCTAGGCAAGCTACTGCTGATGATACTGATGGAGAGATTGAGATAAAAAATAAAAGAACATCTAACAGGCAAGCAGGTGGGATTTGGGAAAGATAAAAGGACCATACAGCAAATATAGATACTAATATTAATTGCAGAGAAAGCTCAATGAAAGAACAAGGACATCTGCAACTGCTTCATTGTTTGGGAAGGAGGCTCTTGAAGAATTTCAAATTTCTACCCCACCATCAACCTTAGTCTGGACCAGTCCACAAAAGTGATCCACTTCCTGCACACTACTGCAACTGTGCAGATAAGCGATGGTCACTTAAATACCACCCTATACCGAAAACCCACAGACATATATGCTTATCTACACAACTCCAGATTCCATCCAGAGGAGACTACATGATCCATTGTATACAGCCAGGCACGAAGGTACAACCGTATTTGCGCTGCTCCATCAGAGACAAACATCTACAAGACCTTTACCAAGCTTTCCTCAAACTACAATACCCACCAAAGGAAGTGAGGAAACAGATTGACAGAGCCAGACGGGTACCCAGAAGCCACCTGCTACAAGTGGTCTCACAAGGAAAACAAGAGAACACCACTGGCCATCTCACATACAGTCACTACTTTAGACCTCTCCAACACATCATCCATGATCTGCAAACCATCCTGGACAATGACTCTTCACTCTCACAGCCCTTGAGAGGCAGGTTTGTCCTCGCATACAGACAGCCTGCCAACCTAAAACAACTCCTCACCACCAACTAAAGATCACAACATAGTAACACTAAACAGGGAACCAAGCCCTGCAACAAACCTTGCTGCCAGTTCTTCTCGCATATCTACACCACGAATATCCTCACAGGACCTAACAGCAACCATACCATCAGGGGCTCCTTTACCTGCACATCTACTAATATAATATATACCATCGGGCACCAGCAATACCCCACTGCAATTTACTTTGGCCAAACTGGACAGTCTCTATGAAAAAAACTAAATGGACATAAACCAGACATCAGAAAGGGAAATGGAAACAAACCTGTGGGAGAGCACTTCAATCTCCCTGGACACTCAGTAACAGATTTGAAAGTTGCAGTTCTACAACAAAGACATTTTAAAAATCAAATTGAGAGAGAAATCTCTGAGCTGCAATTTATTTGCAAATTTAACTCCATCAACCAAGGATTAAACAGATACTGGGAGTTGCTGGCTCCTTCCAAAAGCAGCTTCTCTGCCCTGGGTGTGAACAGCTCCACATTAGACTCTGACAATGGGCCACATCCCCCTGTGTGATCTGACTTACTTTTTCCTATTTTGATCCAAACTACTGATAATGGGCCATTTCCACCTGGACAGAATAGACCTTGTCAGCTCTGGCCCTCCCTTTTACTGGGACCCCACTCTTGGTGTTAGGAGAACCATACTCACACCAACTGAGCGAGCCAGCCTGCACAGTGACAGCTCACAAGGGCCCTTTCAGAAAGGAGCAAGAGGCAGCTGCAGGGTCCCTGGGGCCTCTGGAATTCACTTGCTACCCCTCCCCCACTGCTCAGAATCCCCACAGCAGGTGGGAGAGAAGATGGTCCAAGTGCTCTTTTGTGCCCTTGCACACAGCTGAGCACAGACACCTCCAAATGCCCCTGTCCATGGAGAGCTTCCTGGGGAGCAGCCAAGAAGAAGGAAGTGGGGAGGGGTCTCCCATTGCCTCAGAAGAAAAGTCTGCACTGGAGAATGTGGGTATCGATCCCACTACCTCTTGCATGCTAAGCAAGCGCTCTACCATTTGAGCTAATTCCCCTCTGCACAAGGAAATGTTCTGCCCCAGCCACCTCATTATTGAATCCATATGTCCCTGCAGCTCCCCTGACTCCTTTCCCAAGATGACACTTGTAAAACCAGTTCCAACCAGCTGGCTGAGCAGTTTCGACAGTGGTGATAATAACGTCACGGTGACGGTTTCAAGCTCCAGGTGAGCCCTTGGGGCATCTTGACTAAGTGGCCTGGCTGCTGTGGAAGGGGAGGTTCCAGCACGCACAGGGAGTTGTGCAAGTCCAGCCTTGTGGGAGGGCTCTATGGGAATCCCTGCCTACATCACAATGCCACTGCCTGGGGCTGCTGGTGGTGCTTTCTAACAGCTCTGGCTAGTAAACACACCCAGATGGGGCACTCTGAAAACAGCTCTAGAAATAAATCACACACATGGCCAGAAATTAAAAGCATAAAAATATGCCCCAGGGCCCCAATGTGAATCCCTCCTCCCACAGACGCTGACTGTCCATCATCTCCTCTGCAGCTGCTCTCAGAAATGAAGCATCTGCCAAAGCACGACATGCTACAGACCTCTGCAGTTCACAGAGCCACCCCTGTTGTGTGTATATCACCAGCCCATGTAGATCAGTGAAACTCTGAGCCCAGGGAGGTGACACAGGCAGTGGAACCTGTTCAGAGGCCATCAGGCACTGCAAAGCCAGGCTGCCAGGCACCAGCACCCCCAGGCAGTGGCATTGTGATGCAGACAGGGATTCCCACAGAGCCCTCCCACAAGGCTGGCACGGAACAGCTCCCTGTGCGTGATGGAACCTCCCTGTCCATAGCAGCCAGGCCACTTCATCAAGATGCCCCAAGGGCTCACATAGAGCTTGAAACTGTCACCATGGCATTATTAGCAGCTGTGTCTAAAAAGCTCAGCCAGGCAGCTGGTAGGAACTGGGCTAACAAGGGTCAGGCTGCTGCTGTCCACCAACATAAGCCAGCCAGCTCATGCCCCCAGCTCCAGTGTGGACAGGCATTCTGTCTGTACTGTCCGTGCGCCTGGATCATTTCTGTGTTTCCAGTTTCCATACGCTGCTTTCCAGGTTGGGTCTATCATAGAGGCGGCATATTGCCTTCTGCCCTGGAAATGATCCCGTGTGCTGATTCTCAGCCAGTCATTCCCAGGCTGTTGTGTGGAGCACTGGTGCTCCATGCAATGGGAATGGCCGTTCTGGGAAAGAATTTCCATGCTCGTGATATTTTTCCTTCTCAAATATTAACTAAGAAGTGACGTGTCTCTAAAAACCCTGATGGGTTTGAACAGTATTTCGGAGGGCCGGGACCAGCAGTTTTCTGCCCTGCGTGGGCTTGTTTTGGTGGGGGGCTACCAAGTGGGAAGAGGAAGGAGGCACTAGAAGCACTTAGCCCCTGGCCTGACACTGCCTTGGAGAAGAGGGAATAAAAACACACCTCCCCCTGGAGAACGTGGGCATCAGTGCTACTGTCTCTCTCGTGCTGAGCAAGCGCTCTACCACTTGAGCCAATTCCCCTCTGGCTGAATGAGCTCTTCTGACCCACTGAACTCATTCCAGAGGCCACAGCGTTCCTGCAGCTGCCTCATGGCTGGGGCTGGGGCACACAAAGTTACGTCTGCACAGTGGTAGTCCTGAAGTTTGACATAGGACTTATCAGTAGGACTGACGAAACCCAGGGAAGCATCTGCTCCTAAATAGCTGCTCGTCTGTGAGGCGCCAAAGGACTTCTTGTTGTTTTTATCAGCTACTGGCTCTTTGCTGAAACGTGGTCCTGAAGAGCACCCAGAGCTCCTTTTCTGAGGGTGGTCTCAGGGTGCGCTTCTTGCTCAGGATGAGAAAGCTGCAGGGTTCCCAAGCCCAAACTAGCCCTTCTTCTGCCTTTCTCTGACAGTGTGTCAGGACAAGTGGGGGCTGGTGGCTGGTGTCCTTGTGTGTGTTTTTCTTCCCTTCATTTGCTCAAGATGTGGCCCCTGCTGTGACGACACCTGTCCCGTTTGCTGTGGCAGCACCTCTCACTGGCAGAAGCTGCAAAGGTCCAGCTTTTGAGTCAGCATTTGTCTGGATAACTTGGCATTTCCCCCCTCCTGGGACCAAGTCCTTCAATTCTCTGTCACTCCCACAGTGACCCTGCAGTCTTCTCATTCCCTGCCACAGGCCTGGTCTACACCATGACCTCAGTGGCAGCTGGGGGAACCTAGGCCCATCCTCCATCTGCTCCAGCCCCAGGGGGACCTGACACCCCATACAACTGGGCTTTCCCCTCCCAGCTCTCACTGCTTCTCGCTGGACTCCTTCCTACACCTCCCCCTTCAGTTGGCTGGACTGGCTCTGAACCCTCAGCCTCTCAAGTGTCACTCTGTGAATGTCTTGTCTCTTTACTCACAGGGCCACCTTCTGACCCATGGCAGTGGTGCTGGTGTTAGCCTGTCTCACTCATGTCTTGATTTAGGGGGCTCTGGGCCAATGCATGCAGCCAATGCAAGCCCAGCTTCCCCGACACACTCACTGCCCTGTGGTGTGTGTGCGCCCAGGGACAGGATTGGAGTCTGTGGTGTTAATGATATGACTTTAAATGCTTGTACAGGGACAGTGGAGCTGCACAGGCCAGAGCCCAGATGAGGCCAATTCTCTCTCTCTCTAATCGGTTGCCCTACAGCACCCGAGGCAGAGGCCCAGGCCAGGCAGCTGCAGGGACATTAGCTCAGCAAAGGTGCCCACTGAATGTGTTTCTACAGGACAAGGTGAGCCCAGGGGAGGAGCAAAGAAGTTCACAATAGCACAGGAGGCCTCTTTAAACAGCCACACCTGCCCCTCGGGTGTCCCCAGCCAGCCAAGGAGTGGCAGAAAGGTTCCTGGCAGTGCTCACCTTGGGATGTTTCAAAAGCCCAGGCACCACTCAGGTGAGGTGGCTGAGGGGAAAAGGAAAAGGATTGCTAATGTGTTGTACTCTGCACACTGCATTCAAATCCTGTTATTGTTTGGCCTTTCTGCTTCCTTTCCTACTGAAGTCTCTTCTGTGCCTCCTGCTTTCAACACACGCCATCCCCGACCCTGCTGGGTTCCAGCTCCTCTGCTGGGCAGACTCCAAGCACAAGGTAACTGCATGAGGCTGGAGGGGGAAGCTTTAATTTTCCAAGGCAGGGCCCAACATATCTCTGATGTCAGCTCAAAAGTGCCACACTCCCCCCTGCTAAGCAGGGCCCCAAACACACCTGGGGAATGCGATGCCTCAGCCAGGCAGAGGGGAAAGGACAGCTGTGACTCAGCTGCAGACAAGGGCATGGGAATCTGCCTGGGAGGGAAGGCCCTTTTCCTCAAGGCTGCCTCAGGGGCTCTGGTTTCTCCCAGCTGCTGGGCTGGGCAAGGGGCAGACCTTTGCCCTGGGGAAATGAATGTGGCACTCCCCTCTCTCTGCCCTTGACAGCAGTGCATCTATTTGCAGCACCTGCCACAGGTCCTCCTGAATTCCTAGAAGGGCTGCTGTGTTCTTGAGGCTGAACTTATTGCAGGTATATTAGTGAACCAACCCAACAAGAGACCCAGCTCCAGGGAGCCTCATTCCTCAACCAAGAGGAAGAAATTGTCACTCACATGCACAAAGAGTCCCCCTTGATTTACAGACCGGGAAGAGATTTACACTGAACAAACAGAAGGTCCCACTGAGATTTGAACTCAGATCACAGGATTCAGAGTCCTGAGTGCTGCCCATTACACCATAGGACCGGTCCCTTTTTTTTTTTTTCTCAGCTCCTGTAACTATTTTTAAGCTGGCACCCTGCAGCGCTTGCCACCCTCCAGCTGTTTCGCCACTCAGGACACTGCTTCCTGCCCCATCTCTGCTGCTGTCCTCCCCCAGACATCAATCCCTGCCCTTCTCTCTGCTAAGCCCAGAGAGACTAGACAGGTTCATTATTCTTTTAAAGTAACCAGCCTGGAGAGAACTAATGGAGAGGCAGAGACAAGACAGGCTGGTGGTGATTGTCGAGGAATACCTGGGTGAGGGAGGATACAATAACCCTGGCTCTGAATTCACACACATTTAAAAGTGCGCAGATAGATGTGGCTGAATGGGATACATTTTATAGACTCTCAGTGAGCACCTCTATGCTCACATCACTCTCTCTTGTCAGATGACTGAAGGGTTTGCTAGGGTTATATGCATTGGCAGTAGCAAATGTTGAGGGTTCATCTCCATATGAGAAATACGCATAGAATAGAAATCCAGAATGTGATGGGAAAAGGGAGGTCTTTAGATTTGAACAAAAATCTCTTAAACTGTATTTAGACAGCCTACCACGGAACTGTACCACCACACACAGAGTGCTCCTTGGATTCATTCATCTTTATTCCCCTGCAGGACAAACACTGTTTCTCCCAGCTTCTGTCCCTTCCCCAGCTCACAGTGGTTTTCCAAAGGGGGTTTGATTAAACTTTGTTTCTCGATGCACATATTACAGCTCATCCCCTGCTTCTCTGGTTTCTCCCACTAACAGAGCTACAGCCACTTAGGGAGACAGATTACCAGCATGTGTGGGGCACCTCTCTCTCATCTGCTTGGAGCATCATCAATCACTGCAAAAAGAACCTGCTGAAGGACACCCACCAATCAATCAGATGCTGCTGAGTTTGCAGTCAGTGGCAGTAATTTTTCTATCTGGCACTTTTGATGATCCTGCAGCTTGCTTCCTTGAGATGGTTAGACTGCAGCTGCTATTTAGGGCCACAGAGGTACAGACATTTCAGTGCTCTACTCTGGTTCTGCTCCCCCTCCTGCAGAGAGGGCAAATGGAACCTTTGCAATTGGCCCACATTTCAAATAAGGTATTTCCAGATGAACCATGCAATTGGCAATGCACAAACTGCGCCAGTTACTTTGAGATACACCTGCAGTCTAACCATAGGCGGTCAGTGTCTTTCCTCTTCCTTTTTGGCTGCCACCCCCAAAAAAGCCATGCAGGGGTGAGGGCCTCTTAGCTGTTGATCCAACCTTGGCTATGACTGAGCTGAGCTCTGAGGTGTACAAAGCGGTGAGCTGCTCGTGTTTCAGTAGTGCAATGGCTTGGGGCCAATATTGCAAAGAAACGTTCTGAGTTCAAGTTTCCTCTACTGTACCAGATGCTGTTTGGGAAGAAGGGGCTTTTGAAATCCAGGGGAGTGTTTCGAAGGGTCCCCTATTACACTCACAGCATGTATTCTGAAAGCAGCACTTTCAAAGCAAGAGTGGCTGCCATTCTGTTAATGGGGTGCTGCACATTCACGGCAGTGCCTCATTAGCATCTGGCGACGTGGCTCATTACCACAGCCCCTCTCAAACAAGAGGCTAGTGTGGCCAGAGCCTCTGTGAACTCCCAACCAAGGCTGTTGTGGCCTCCCTCAGCCAGATATTCCCACCCAATCACCACCGAGCTTGCCAATCTTTGCATCTCCATGACTTCTTTCCAGACTGGTAACTGGAAAAGCAAAGAAAAGAAAAATGAGCTCTGGGGGCTTCAGAGAAATGTTCCCCTCTGGCCAGTTGGCGCGAGTAACAACAAGGGTTGGGAGCGATGGCTGGGAGTGGGCAGGGGAAGATGGGGCAGGAAGGAGCACTCAAGGAAAGTGACTCCCCTGGCATTTTACAGCCCTGCAGCACAAGCCAAACCCAGCTGCCCCAGCTCTGAGAGCGGCACCTGGGTGTGCTAGTGGCTGAGTGCCCTGGCTGGGGCTGAGAAGTGGCCGTGTCAGCGTCTCACTCAGGTCAATTCTGGAAGGGAGTTAAGCTAGTGAAAACAGCCCAGGGGCAGGGAAGTGTTTCCCTGGACTCTCCGGCATTTTAGTGGGTCTGGCTGCTTTGGAGCCAGGACACTGACCTGTCCTGCTGCAGTCGTTACCCCAAAAGGGCTTGGGGGTTCCAGTCTCAGACACAGCACACAAAGCCGCCCTCAGCAGCACTGCAAGAGCCACCCCACAGTGTAGCAGTCGCTATGTGCAGGTTGACCTGAAAGCCCAGAGCGGCTCCTTTCCCACAAGGACAGGAGTGTCCAGGAGGGCCTGGAGCACTGACCTGTCACGAGCATGTGAACCTTCAGAACATCCATTGTGGGTTAGAACAAAGGTCCCTTCAGCCCCATGTCCTGTCAGGTCCAACACCAGGGGCTGCAGAAGGTAGCAGCCCGGCACCCCTGGGAGCTGAACCCAGCAGCTCCTGTGTGCTCCTTTCAGCTGTGGAGCAGGAGATATGTCCCAAAGAGCCTTTTCCCAGCTGCTGAGAAGCACAGAAGAACTCAGGACTTGCGTGGGGGGGAACAGTTGAATGGAGACCTGCCCCAGGCCCTGTGGCTGGATCTATTGCTGTCAGGGGCAGAGAAACATTCCTTCCCCGGGCAAGTATCTGCTCTTTTCCCAGATGTGCACTGCCCAGCCCAGGAGCTGGGAGAGACCAGAGCACTGCATCAAGCCTTGGGGAACCAGCAATTCACTCAGAGGCAGCTGCATCTGTGCCTGACCTCAGCTGAGTCAGGGCTGCCCCCTCCTTGCCAGGGAACTACACCCCTGGCTGTGTTTGGGCCCTACTTAGCTCCAGGCAGCAGCACTGCAGGGGGCAGAGGTGAGTGGAGCTGACACTGGAGTCAGGCTTGGCACTTTCAGGGCAAATGAAATCATCCCACCCCCACCTCTGCCAGCTGGAGCTCAGCTCAGGCTCACAGAGGTGTCCTGTGCTTGGAGGCAGCAGGCTCAGCTGTGGTGGAAGTAGCATACCAATATAAGGCTGGAAATCAACAAAGAAAGATGCGATGAGGATGGGATTTGAACCCATGCGTGCAGAGCACAATGGATTAGCAGTCCATCGCCTTAACCACTCGGCCACCTCATCTTCTCCTGCTGCAAGTTTTTCATATGTCCCAAAATCAACCCTACCAGGAACCTTTCTACAACTCACTGGTGTGCCAGGGACACAGGATGGGCAGATTTGGCCCGGCAGTGCTACTCTCACTCCTGTTCCCTGCAGTGCGACTTCCTGGGGTGAGCAGGGCCCCAAACACAGCCGGGGTGCAGCACCCCAGCCAGACATGGGGACAAGATTGGGAGCAGCCCTGGCTCAGCTGCAGCCACTGACATGGGCAGCTACCTCTGAGAGAAGGGCCTGCCCCTAAGGCTGGCTCAGGGGCTCTGGTCTCTCCCAGCAGCTGGGATGAGCTGGGCTGTGCACAGCTGGGAAAGGGGCAGACACTTGCCTGTGGGGTTGAATGTCACACTCCCCTCTCTCTGACACTGAGAGCAATAGATCAGTCTGCAGCACCAGCCACAGGGCCTGAGGCAGGTGTCCATGTGGCTGTCCCACCCTGGAAACCCTGGGGTCCCTGCTCAGCAGTGCCCACAGAAAGGCTCTTAAGAAATAACATAAGAACATAGCTGCCCTTACCCAGTCGATAAGGTGAACATAAGAACGGCCATACTGGGTCAGAGCAAAGGTCCATCTAGCCCAGTATCCTGTCTGCCGACAGTAGCCAGTGCCGGGTGCCCCAGAGGAGGTGAACCGAAGACAACGGTCAAGCGATTTCTCTCCTGCCATCCGTCTCCCGCCTTCAACAAAAGGCTCAGCACCATCCCTTACCCCTTGCTAATAGCCATCTATGGACCTAACCTCCAAATATTTATCAAGCTCTTTTTTAAACTCTGTTCGAGTCCTGGCCTTCACAGCCTCCTCTGGAAAGGAGTTCCACAGCTTGACTGTGCTCTGTGTGAAGAAAAACTTTCTTTTATTAGTTTTGAACCTGCTACCCATTAATTTCATTTGGTGTCCTCTCCTTCTTTTAGTATGGGAACAAGTAAATAACTTTTCTGTGTCCACTTTCTCCACTCCATTCATGATTGTATCTACCTCTATCATATCGCCCCTCAGTCTCCTCTTTTCTAGACTAAAAAGTCCCAGTCTCTGTCGCCTCTCCTGATGTGGGACCCCTTCCAAACCCTTTGTAATTTTAGTTGCCCTTTTCTGAACCTTTTCTAATGCCAATATATCTTTTCTGAGGTGAGGAGACCACATCTGCACACAGTACTCAAGATGTGGGGATACCATAGCTTTATAAAGGGCAAGTATGATAGTCTTATTTCACCCACTGCCATTTTCTCCCTCCCCTACGTACAACACCACTTACAGCCGTGGAAGCTCACAGCTTTAGATCTGAGTTCCCATCCGGTGAGGAACTTTCTGTTGTGTCTGTCTCCCGCCAGAGAAATCCCCATGCAGTGATGGGCCGGGTGCAGCTCAGCGCCAGTCGAGCCAGTGTTAGCTCAGGGAAGGGTCACTGAGGAGCTGTTAATTCTAGCCCCTTCTAAGGGTGGGCGTACCCCATTTAGAGACCATCCCTAGTTTAACTGAAGGGGGGCCAGATCCTCACTGTATCCGGAAAAGTTATGGGAAAACCAAGAGGAGCATCAATGTCACATTTCCACTTTTCCCTAACGAACCAGACCCTGCATAACCGAGAGCAGCCTCAGCACGGCTCTCGGGTGTGCTAACCTGTCATAGCTCACTGGAGACCTCAGCATCAGTGGCTTATCAAAGGGCAGCTATACCCACATCTCTGTGGGTTGCTGTCATCATTGAGAGCATGAGAGAGTGCAGCCCACAGGAGTGTTTTGTTCTCACGAGTGCTTCCCAGAAGCTGAGTGCTGGAGTGGCCATCCAGGAGAAATTCAAATGCTGCCCAGCTGATTAGCAGAGCACCCACAGCCAGCAGCATGTGTTTTTATTGGCGGTGCCCGTCCACACATGTGTCAGTGGACATAAAATTTGTTCTGCACATGGAAAGACAAAATTAAAATTAATGCCGCCTCACTTCTTTGTCAGCCTTTCCCATCCCTCCCCTCGAAAGGGCAAGTCATTTCCTACAGGGTTCATTCCCTCCCCCACACTCTGCTTTCTCTGCTCATGGCATCTCGCCCACAGGCTGCTCTGAACATGCTCACCAAGTGCCAGGCCTTGGGGTACGGCGGAGATGGGATCCTGATTGTCGCTGTCCATCCTGGTGCTGTGCAGACACACATGGGGAATTCCGGCTCTGACCAGTTAGCGATCTCGCTGGGAGAGGCCAGTGGTAGCCACATGTTGTGGCCGATATTCATTGTAGGGGTAATGGTTACACTGGAACCCATCCTGCCCTCCACCTCTGCCCTGCACTGAGGGATCGCGTCCCACTCAGATGCCCTCAGGGATTCAGTGCTGTGCCCTGGGCTTCCAACCTCCTGCTGCCACTTGCTTGGTTCCTCAAGCTGCTGGCATCCCAGAGTGAAGGTGAGCAGAGCTGCTGCTGTGAGGAGCCGGAGAGGGGGAGCTGGTCGTCATGCGCACCAGCTCGCAGGTACTTCCATGGGGGTGATATCTGTGATCTCCACCCAGTGTCCTCATGTACCCAAAAGCCCAACTCCCAGCCATCACCCTGGACCCCCTCTACACCCCACTCCCTACCCAGAGCCTAAACCCACTCCAGCACCCCAGCTCAGAGCCTGGACACCCATCCTCACACCCACCCCAGTCCTGAGCATCTTCCACACCCAGAGCTTCCTCCCGGCAGCCCAAATCCCTAATGTCTCGTGCCTCCCTAAAGCCCAAACTCCCAGCCAGAGCCCTCACACTTCTGTACCCCAACCCTCTGTCCCAGCCCGGAGCCCCTCCCCCACTCAGACCCCTTGCCCCTCTCCCACCACATGAATTGTGTTATGTGCACCAGGGTGAAGGGGAGGAGTCACACGTCAGCTGCGTGTTGCACCCCCTCACCTCGACACACATAAGAAAATTCATGCCACTCGGGTGTGGGACAGTTCAAGGGAATGCCAGCTGGACCCTGCCTGTGGGCCCCTGGTGTCCTGAGTCAGTCCCAGGGCAGGCTCCCCCCTAACTCTGCTTCCCCCCCGCAGGCTCTACTGACGGTGGAGGCGAGTGTCCGAGGGATGCTGCACGTGCTCTCCACGCTCTGCGAGAAGGACAATGGGGCCTTTGGGAACTGGGAAGGGGAAGTTCTTCCCTGGTGAGACGCTCCCAGCCCTGCACCAGGAGCTCTGGGCCAGGCTGTTCCAGTGACCCTGCTGTCAGCTGTGCCTGTGTCCTCAATAAACCCACTGAGCTAACGCAGCAGCACTGCCTGAGCCGGGCCTGCTCTGTCCTGTCCTGGGAGACACTGGCTGCGCCTGGGTGGAGCTGCCATGTGACCATTGGTTCCTCCCCGCACAGCCAAAGCCCAGAGCTGGCCTGTGAAGGAGGAGCTTTGGGTGGGTGGCTGTCTGGGAGGGGGTGGCTGAGGGTGGCAGCCGGGGTGAGGAGGACACCCAGGACCTCACTGTTGCAGAGAAGAGGGCCCAGGGAGAGCCCATGTGCAATGATACCACCTTTCCTGGACTCACGCAGTGTGTTGAATTCGCTGTGCCGAGATATCCCAGCCGACACTCCCTAACCTGGGCCGAGAAGCACCTGTCCCCAAGGCAGGCAGGGGTCACTGGGATAGGGTGGCCAGGAACCTCTCCATACACTGGATCTCTCTCTCTCTCTTCATGTGTCTGGAAGACAGGAGGATACTCTGGGTACAGCTGAGAGAGCCAAACCAGGGCAAATTGCTTCAAACTGGGTGTAGAGGTTGGGTCAGGCCTGTGCGCCCCCTCTGGGGTGGAGCAGGCCACAAGACCTCTCCAAATCAAGGCACTGCCTGGTTCTGGGCAGACAGCAGTCTCCATGGGCCCCAGTCCCATTTAACAGGGCTGCAGGTGGGCAGTCAACGTAAAAGCCCCAGCCCTAGGGCAGTCCATTAGTCAGACTCAGCCTCTACACACCCAGTCTTTTAGTGAGCCCTGGGTCCTGTCATGAGCATGTCCTGTCTCCTGTGTCAGTCTCTGTGGGGCTGGGCACAGGTGTTCTGGGCTCACCCACTGAGGCCTCCAGCAGGCATCCCCTTCTTCTGGGGATGGGGGTGCAACACCCCTTTGCTTCACAGGGCTGCTTACAGCCCAGCACTGGGTGTTCTCCCCACATGGCACCAGATCAGTCACAAAGACCACATCTGTTGCCAGCCTGGCCAGCAAGAAGTCACACAAGCAGTTTTCTTGCACACCCAGCTTCCCTTGTGCCACAGCCCGTATCCTCCTCACACAGACGTAAACCAATCTCACCAAATCCACCCAGGTTCTTCCAGTTCCAAACGACCTGCCACAGCCCCAGGTCAAGGTACCCAGAAGACCTTAGCGAAAAGAGCCCACTGGGCCAATCCTTTTGCATTTATTAATAAGAAGAAAGACGAGGTGGAGGGTAAAATTGCCAAAACAATCAAATTGCAAAGTTTTTGATGCAGACTTGCAGCAGAAGTGGGGCAGGCTGCTATTTTCAAAGTCTCTACAGCTGGCAGAGAACCATTTTCATCCATTGACCACTGGGTTATGGGCACAGCACACTTCTGCTACGCCACACCACTCAGCTGTGAAGGCTTTACCCAGCATGCAGTCTGGTGAGTATCCTGCACTGACGCTGGCAGAGGGCGAGTGTTCTGCTGGTGAGTGGCTTTGCAGCCATGTGCTAATCCTGTAGCTATTAACCGGAAAGATGGAGATTCAAGCCCACCCAGGCACAGTGCTGTTAAGAGTCTGCTACTGATGACCTTTGTGTGAGTTTCCTTATTACTGGAAGCAGCCTTCCCTCTCAGCTTCTTACCCAAAAGGGCAGACTGTGCCAATACTGTATAATCTAAATTCGAAAGCTTTCTTCCGAAATAAGAAAGGGAGAAAATGTTGACAGTCAAATGGTGAGAGCCATCAAATTACAGAGCCCAATTGCAAAGATTTGGTGCAGGCTTGTAGAGCAGCAGAGTAAACTGCCAGCTGGCTGAAACAAGACTCTAACCACCTCCTCCTCCTCTCTGAGCGTGGCTCAGAAGGCCTTTTGGGCTCACTTCTTAGCAGAGAGGTTCCACAAGAGAGGAGTTGAAATGAAGACCAAAGGGGAGATACCCACCTGCATTCTGGGGGCTCTTGTTCCCACAGGGGAGTGCACTAGGCTGAATAAATAAGTTTCCCAACCTTGGCCAGAAAAATCACATGAATATCTGAGAGGTGTCAGGCAAAAGGAGTAGCATTGTCCCCTTCCGTGGTGTAACATCAAACAGTCTGCACATTCCCCGCAGTGGTGTAACATCAAACAGTCCACACCTTCCTCCCCCCATTCAATTCCAGGGCAGGGAGGAAAAGGTTTCTGCAGAACTATCCAGAATAACAGCTTCTGTACTGCATACGTCCAGTGGTCTGGCCATTGGGGGAGGGCAGCAGCCCACGAGCCTCAACCTCTGCAGCCCTCATCCCTTCCTTTGTCAGCCACCAGAGAACCAAGGCCACATCTGTGTTCCCTTGGACATTGCCCATCCTCGGGCTGGTGGAATTTCCTTTGGGGCGGAATGAATTTTTCATGGGTGACACCAATGCTGGTGTCGTGTAGATTTGCCTCATGGGTACAAATAAATATCTTTGTTGTAAATACATATTTGGAACAGCTCATAGGTAGGGAAGACAATCAGATTTAAGCAGCTGATAACTGACAAGGAGCAATGAGTCTGATGATTATTTCATATGACGTCATTCTAAAAAGAATATTAACGCCCCATTTCAGAACCTCTGTTTAATCACCCATTCTACCTGCTCCAGCTGTTAAACACACCCAGATGGGACACTCTGAAAATGGCTTGAGAAATAAATCACAGACTTGGCTATTCAGTAAAAGGTTAAAAATATGCCCCAGAGGAAACCCCTCCTCCCACAGACCACTAACTCTCCACTGCAGCTGCTCTCAGAAATGAAGCATCTACCAAAGCACCGCATGCTACAGACCCCTGCAGTTCACACAGTCACCCGTTACATGTACCTCACCTGCCCACGGAGCTTAATCAAGCTGAGTCCAGGGAGGGGACACAGCCCCCAGAACATGTGCAGAGGACACCAGACACTACAAAGCCACAGGAACCTCCCTGTCCAGAGCAGCCAGGCCACTAAGTCAAGATGCCCCAAGGGCTCACCTAGAGCTGGAAACTGTCATTTTGGCATTATTAGCAGCACTGTCTGAACAGCTCAGCCAGCCAGCTGGTAGGAACGGGTCTTACAAGTGGCGTCTTAGAAAAGGAGCCAGGGAGCTGCAGGGACATAGGGACTCAACAGTGAGGGGGCTGGGGCACAAATTTGGCATATAGTCAGGGGAATTAGCTCAAATGGTAGAGCGCTTGCTTCGCATGCAAGAGGTAGTGGGATCGATACCCACATTCTCCAATGACTACTCCATTTTCCACACTTTTCTTCCAAGGCAGTGTGAGAGCAGTGCCTCCTTCCTCCTCCTTCTCGGTTACCCCCCAGAAAGCTCTCAATGTACAGGGGGGGGATCTGTAGCTCGCTGAGCTGAGCTGAGCTGTGTGCAAGGGCTCAAGAGAGCACTTTGAGCATCTCCTCTCCCACCCGGTGGGAACAGACACACGTTTGATGTGGAGGCTGGATTTGAAAGAGGAGGCCGTGGCCATGGACTGCCTCAGCTGAGAGAAAGTGGTGATGCGCACGTGAGCCATTTACCTCATAGGGAGATACCCCTGCAGCAGGTAGGAAAAAGTTGCAGGTGTGTCATTTGGTGGGCAGGCTGAGTGCTGCATACACAGAGGTTCTGGAGTTGGGGTGACAGCTGTGGGGTCTGCTCCTGTGGGCTCTGTGTCTGTGGTAGGAGAGCAGACAGGGCAGCTGCTGGTCTAGGGCCCTGTGCTCTGGGTGAGCTGGGAGCAGCTGAGCTCAGCAGCAGGCAGCAGGCTGGGGACCCTCCAGAGGAAGCACGTTGCAGCAGGTGGTGATGCTGTGACCCCTCTGGCAGGGAACATGGGCCTTGTTAGTGTCGTTCTCAGGGCAGTGGGGGTAGGGGATAGGCAGGGTCTGAGGCAACACCCGGCAGGGGCCTAGGACAGGGGGTGAGGGGCAGCTGGGTCTGAGGGAATTTCTAGCCAGGGCTCAGGGCAGTGGGGAATGGGAGACACAGACTGGGGCGGGGGGGAGGGGAGCCAGGTTGGGGCTCAGGATGGTGGGGGGAGGGAGTTTGGGAATGCCCAGGTGGGATGCTGAGCTGCGGGGGAGGGACAGCGATCTCACTGCAGGGGTAATACTGTCCTTGCAACTGCCAGTTGCTCCTTTCTGAAAGCACCTCGGAGAACCCTGGTCCTCTGTGGGTTGGCTGGCTTGTTTGGTTAACACTCAGCCCTTTGCTACCTCGGAGACAGCTTCAGGGTGCTGGTCTGTTCCCCTTTGCTTGACTGCTCGAGACAGCAAGGGCCAAAGATCAAGGAAAGAGGTTGAGTGGCTTGTAGGGAGCAGGCCAGAGTCCTGCTGAGAGGAGCTGGCAGGATGCAGATGCTTTGCTGGGTGTGGGGGAGGCTCTGCCCTTTACTCCCCTGACTCATTTACCATTCCAAATCCCCTGTCCCTGGGGTGCTGGTGAGTGACAACCTGACTTGCAGTGCTGGGTGTCTTCTGAGCAGCTGCTGCTGTGCCTGTCACAGCCCTGGGTTCATAAGGGGGTTCTACACAGCAAAGCTATTTCAAAATAACTATCCCAGCTTCTGCACAAGGCAACCGCTGCTTTGAAATAATTCAGAAATAAATTGGGGTTGGCTTATTTTGAAAGGCGTAAACCTCCTTGTACGAGTAAGAGCAGCTCTTGGGAACAGGGGCTGCTAAGACAGGGACTGGAGCCTATTTTGAAATCAGCTGTAGCGTGTCCAATGGCTGCATCTGAAATAGGCTTCCTGTGTGTAGCCGCTGTATTTGGAAATCTTGATCTTGCCACTCACTGGTGCTGCAGCTGTCCCCAACACTTCCTACACCTCCCGCAATATCGACACAACAAATTAAGGCTGACAAAATTGACCTCAGCGCGGAGCCAGTGCAGTCGGTAGAACAGGTCTCTTTTTCATGTACAGCTGCACTGCACATTACAAGAGACTTTTCTGTGGCAGATGGCCTGGTAGCCCTGCGCCAGAGAAAAAGGCATTAGTGGCTCACAGACTGTTGCGCTTTCCAGCTCTGGGCCAAGGGAGCTGGAAGGAGAATCCTGATTCATTTACTGTGCGGTTCCATTGGGGATTGCAGAACCTGAAGCTGTTGTTTTCCTGCCTTCAATTTGCCCAGTACCAGCTGGATCAGACTCGACCTTCCCCACAGGGACGTCTGCCATCCAGCGCAGTTAGTGGTGGGGAAGGAGAACACACCAAAGAGGCTTCTCCTCACGCTCATCTTCCTCACCCTGAATTCTCTCCCCAGCCTCCAGGGCAGAGCTCTCAAGAAAAAGACTCCCTGCAGCAAAGCCCTGGGGGACTCTGAGATGGCCCCTGTCCTGCAGCCTGTCCCACCTGGCCATTGTTGTGCACTGTCTGTGAGGTCATCACCTCCCCACCTCCTTTAACCAATCAGCGACTGCTCTGCAAAAGGCCCGTGTGATGTCACTGCCACACCCACCCCTGCTCTGCAGGGCTCATGTCCTGACCCCGGCAGCCCCTTGGGTGAACACACCCGAAGGCTCTGGAACAAAAGAGGTACATAAAAAAGAACCCAAATAATCTGTCTGTCTCTCTGTCTGTCTGACTGTCCGTCTGTGTCTCTCTTCAAAATGTTCTGCCCTGCAGGGATCTTTCTCATAGTTCTGGAATTGTTCCCTTGAATTCTGGGGCCCAGAGGTGTGTCACTGTGGAGTGAGGGGCACAACTCTGTCCCAGTACATAAAGGGAGAGGGATGGGATGGTCCTTAGCCAGGAGAGTGAGAGAGGGGAGCTCATATGTTGGGTGTCCCTAGCCTCTGTGTGCCAGAGATGTGTGGTGCAATGGAAAGCGGTCTGGCCTTCTAAGCTGTGTCCAGAGGTTGGTGTCTGGTGTTTGCCACAAAGCAGAGTGGTTACTCTCGACTTCCTTTTCTGCAATGTCCCAGTTTCCCTGTGCTACATCTCTGGGGACTCCATACTGCCCACCATTAGATGCAAGGCACTTCTGCTTAACGCCAACTTCCACATCCTGAGATCTTTAATCTGTCTCAAGGTCACATCCCTTAGTGCCAGGTCGCAACCCTCACACACCAGGGTGGAAGCACCTGCTCCTGATGGGAGGCTCCATGTCACAGCACTACTGCTTTGGGATTTCCCAGACACTTCTTCCACCCAGCTCCCAAAGATCTCAGTTCAGCTCCGGTCGTGTCATTGACATGTCTTTTTTTGCCAACGTTCACACAGGCCCGTGTTTCCCAGCTGGTGTTCCGCAAAGTGACTGCCCTTCCCCAGGAGCCTCTGTGTTACCAGCTTCCATCTCTGACTTATAGCTCCATCTGCTCCTGCTAGCAATGAATCTCTCCTCCCTGCCTTTTCCTGCAGGTACAGCCAGAGCAATGGTGGGCGGATACCCTGGCACAGTTACCTTTCGGTTTCATTCATTCTGAGGATTGTAATTTGTTCCGGTCTCTGAATGTGTTTTGTGGCTCTGAGTGTTCAGTTCTTGATCTTCGATCTTTTTCATGGCCAATCTGAGCAGCAGGAAACATGTCAGGCTGCTGTTCCAGGTAAGAAACCCCTCATCCTCCAGACTCTGGCCTCTCTGGCAGCCCCAGGGTTAACTCATAAATGAGCCTTTTGGGGCAGAAGTCACTCCAGGGACCTCTCATCCTTTCATTCTCAAGGCAAGTTGTCACGATCATGAGGGTTAGCCAGCAGCCTGGGAGTAAAAGGATTAACCTCCTGAGCCAGGTGGGGTTGGCCTATAGGAATGGAGGTAAGAATTGAATTTTGGCTCCTCCCTCTTCTCTTCTCTGTCTTTTTCCTTCTTCTTCTTTCCAGCCATGAGGGAGAGAGACACAGAATATCTCCCTCCAAGAACAGACCCTCCAATCTTCTGTGAGTCGGGTAAAGTTTAGATAGATCCGTTAGGCTTTATTGTTTTATGGTTTGGGAAATGGGATCTGATGTCTGTGCACTTTTTAGAAATGTTCTTTTACTCTCCTTGTAACTAAGTTCTAGGCCCATGGTGGAGACTCCCCATGTGTTTTACTTTGTGACTCTTCCATCTCGTCATGAGGCTTGTGTGATGGAGTGGGGGATACCTGTGTGTATGTGAGTGGCTCACAGAGGGTGTGGGGTCCTGCTGAGGGTAACCCTGACGACCAGGTAACACCTTTGTACGGGAAACAAAGGAGGAGGTGGAGCCTGAGGGGTTTAAATTGGAACTGGGAGTTAAAAGCAGTTAGTCTGGGCTGAGGGAGAGAAAGACAAAGGAGGGGGCAAGGCCCCAGCTCTGGGGGCCCCTCGGGGCCTCCTCTCCCCAACATGGATTGGACTGGCTGTCTCTGCCTGCTGTACTGATTCCTCTGTACGATGCTGTGTCCTGTCGGCTAATAAACCCGCTGTTCTCCTGCTAAGTAAGAGACTCTCCTGCCTGTGGACAGGGTGCAGAGCTTGGGGGACCCCAGAACCCCATCACACTGGTGTCAGAAGTGGGATGTTCTGCACCCCGAGGATGGAGCATCCAGCAGTAAGTGACTGGGGCCCCGGAAGAAGTGGGGCCTGCGAGACCCAGGTGTGCTGAAGGGCAGTGAGGTGCAGTTCCCCAAGGCGGAGGGGCCTGCGGCCAAACCCAAGCAACTGCGGTTGTGGTCCTCAAGAGGGGGTGTCACACCCAAGGAGGGGTTACTCCTGGGAATCTGTTGGAGTCGGTCCCAGAAGGTGGAGGGGCCAAGAGCCCAACCCCCAGGAACAAGTGACCCCTGAGGAGGCTGACGCTGAATGAGTCCTTCCCAAGACAGGGTGCTCATGGTCCCTGAGAGCGGGTGTCACACTGAAGAAGGGGTTCCGCTGGGAGTCTGTTGGAGTCGGTCCCAGAGGGCAGAGGGGCCTATGGCCTAACCCCGGGCAGCTTGTGACCCGCAAGAAGCCTGGCACACTGAAGGGATTCTTCCAGGAAGCGTGGGGTGCAGAGGGCATCAGCCTGAGAGCCTGCAACCACGCTGAGCAACTCCGCTGTGAAGTGGCAGCACCTGGAAACCAAATCGAGATTAAAGAAGCTGGACAAGGCAGCGTGGATGTGCAGTGGCAGAGCTGAGGGTTAAGAAAAATCCTGCAGAGGTGAGCCCGGATCGGGGCAGGGAACCCTGGACTGCATGAAGCTCTGAACCAAGTGGCCTGCCACAGCTCAAGGAGGGAAGGAGCGATTCCAACCCATCATCTACTAGTGGCCAAGACAGACCTGCGAAAAGTTTTCCAGGCCTGGGCTGAGGAAGGTGCCTGTGTGTCTGTGCAGAAAAGCAGCTGGTCCACTGGGAATGGCAAGTTGTCTGTGAGAGAAGCTGCTTCACCTTCTGTGTGTGTGTGGAGACCAGCCGGGGGGCTGGGACAAAGGAGAAAGTGTCTCCCATTGTCTGTCTGTGTTGAACAGCAGCAGCAGCCTGGGGAGAGAGCAGAGCCTGCATTTGGAAAAGGTGCCAATGAGGAAACTAATCCATTGTCTAAGGAAGATTCCCCAGCCTAGGGTGGCTGGAGAAGAATCCACCAAAAAAGAGCATTCCAGGTGTGTCTCTGAATCCAGCCATGGGGGCTGGAGCAGAGGGAATGGCTCTGGGATGGGCAGTGGTGTCCCTGCTAAGGACACTGGTCCTTGGTGCAAGAAAAGTGCTTCTGCTTCTGGGGAAGTGAATCCTTTGCCTGAGCCTGTGGGGGCTCAAGATGGAGCCAAGATCCCAAGGCTGAATCTGAGGGCAGCTGAAGCCCAAATGGGAAGTGGGCCTACCTCTGTGTCTCTCAGGGGGGATGATGCTTTAACTTGGTCTAATCCAGTTAGTATCATCAGGGAATCCCAGAGACCAGACAATTCTGGTACTTGTTCTTTGCCTGATGCTGAGGTGTTACTGGGAGGGGGTGAGAGGACTCTGTCCTACCAGAGTCATCCTCTCGCCAGGACACAAGAACAGATGGGCAATGGAGTTAAGCTGACTGATGAAGATAAAGGAGCTGGTAGCAGAAGGGAGGAAAGGGACCCTAACCTTCTGTCCGGTGGTACTGGCTGTCTGCCTGGAGGGGGATTACGTGGGAATCTGCCTGATGGGCCAGAAGTGATCCTGGGTGTAGGTGAAACCCAGGAGCTGGTTGTGGCTCAAGGGAGCAGTGCCCCCGTGAAGCAAGACAGGGGTGAGTTATTGTTTGGGGGAGCTCTTGAGGAAAAAAATTTCCCTAAAACTTTTCCTGACCCGTCTGTGGGGACTGCAGAAAATGGGAGTGAGGTGAAGGAGAGTGAACAGGAAAGGTGCTTGTCTGTAAGAGCCAGAGCAGCCCTTTGCCTGGGGAGAAGTTTGTTTCAGCTCCTAATGGCCAGGACCTGCCTGAGTGTGAAACCACTGGCTGTGCTCTGGAAGGGTCCAAAGCAGGCAGGGTAAAAGTTTCTCAGGAATTGGAAGCTGGTGCAAGTAAAGTAAAAACTATCAGGGAATGTGAGCAGCCCTGTAAAAACCAAGTAAAACAGCTGCACAGCCAATCTCTGTAGGATGCAGGAGAGGTTCAACAATTCCCCATCTCCAGATGCTAGAAACACTTATATTCTCACACTGGACTCCAATTCTAATTCCACGGGGAGGCAGAAGTTGGAGGTAAAAGGACAAAGGAGCTGTGGGCCTGGTGGGCCAGTAAGGGATAAACAAAAATTCCTTCATGTAAATTCTGCGTCTGGGACTCACAAAACAACTCTCAAACAGCGGTTTGGTTTGCAAATTTCCAAACTGGCTGGAAGGGGGCCGTCTCCCTGAGATCATCAATGGCCCAGCTCTTGTTAGAAGGGAGGGCACACCCAAAGAGATCAAATTTCCACCCCAAAGGGCAAGAAAAAAGATTAAAACTTAATGGTGCTAAAAAAGGCCTCAGCCATTTATCCCCAAAATACCAAATTCTCAAGGAGGTTACACAAAAGTTGTGGTCTACCAAAAAGCAATGTAAATGTACAGTTGCAATGGGTTTGTTCTATTAGTCACGCTAACTGCTGTAACCAAGGGGTGCTGCTCCCAAAAGCTGTAAAATTGTACCATGCACTAAATGTTTGGAAAGAGCCATGTAACATAATAACATTAATGTAAAAGCATAAATTGTATGTTAAAGGAGTCTGTAACTCTAAAATGTCACCGTTGTTCCCTGTAACTAGTCTTGCAACCTCTAACATAAAAAGAAACATTCCAAACCTATTGTGTGGCATAAAAGGGGAAACTAAGACACACAGCCATTGTGGTGGTCTGGCTAAATGCCAAGGATGAAAGCATTTGTACCTTCTGTTACTAAACTGTAACTAAATTCCAAACATTGGCTGAAGCAGCTGTATGGGCTGGTGGTCAAATGGGGCAGGACCCAGACCACAAAAAACCTGTTTAATCTGTTGGTGCTCCAGCATCTGTATGGGCTCTGCCCGCCCGACTTGAGAACGTGGCTGACGGACCGGGGCCGAAGCAGGGAGACCGACCAACCCAAGGGAACTAAAGGGACTTGTCCGGCTGCATCACATGAAAAGGGCCAATACCAAGCTCCTAAGTTGGAGCCTCCCCCAGCAGGATTATAACATGGAGGTGGTGCACATCAAGGGAAGCACCAAGGGTACAGCCGATGCCCGATCATGAGGGGAGGGCCCCGAACTTCCCCAGGTCACCGGCTGAGTGACCCCGCTCAGTTCGGTCTGGAAGGGGGGAGAGATGTGATGGAGTGGGGGATACCTGTGTGTATGTGAGTGGCTCACAGAGGGTGTGGGGTCCTGCTGAGGGTAACCCTGACGACCAGGTAACACCTTTGTACGGGAAACAAAGGAGGAGGTGGAGCCTGAGGGGTTTAAATTGGAACTGGGAGTTAAAAGCAGTTAGTCTGGGCTAAGGGAGAGAAAGACAAAGAAGGGGGCAAGGCCCCAGCTCTGGGGGCCCCTCGGGGCCTCCTCTCCCCAACATGGATTGGACTGGCTGTCTCTGCCTGCTGTACTGATTCCTCTGTACGATGCTGTGTCCTGTCGGCTAATAAACCCGCTGTTCTCCTGCTAAGTAAGAGACTCTCCTGCCTGTGGACAGGGTGCAGAGCTTGGGGGACCCCAGAACCCCATCACAGCTTGCAGCACAAATATTGTTGTAATAATAAAAGTTCTTCCTTTTTCTTTTTATTAACCTGGTATTGGTTAATGTTTGTGTCCTGGTTCTTACTTTTGGGGCTGAGATTTCCCACGTCGTCTCTGCCCGGTTTCCTTATTATGACTTGGCTGGTGGCAGCTAATTTTATCCCCAAAGTCTAAGGTTTTTAGAATTTTTGGAGGGAAGTTTATACCAAAACCTGGTAGATAAGGTCTTGGAGGTACTTTTGCTGGGCCCCACTTCTGCATTTCTCTTCCTAGAGTGAGGAAGGAGCCATGAAACAAGTTTCTAACCCCTGGCTGTGGGGTTGGTGTTCGCATGGCTCACTCATGTCTTTCTTTGGGGGCTTTGGGCCAATGCATGGGGCTCTGCAGCTGGGAACTGTCAGTGACTTTTCTGAGATGTGTTGGTCCTTTCTGCAGCCCCCACTGTGGGAGGGCTTTGCCTGGTCCTGGGCTGGGTTCTTTTCTGGGGCTTCCAGCAGCTCTGCCCCTGCCATTTGAATGTATCTTGGTCAGAGACACAGGCTTCTTCCTGTGCCTGGGGTGGGCCCTGATGCTGCTGGACGAGCGTGATGAAGCCAAAGTGCTGTGAGCTCAGTCTGAACCAAGTGGCCTTTGTGTGTTAGATTCCTGAGCCCCCCAGCTTTGGGCCTGGTTCTCCTGCCCAGTACAGGCCACTGTGAGCAGGGCCCTGCATATCTGTGATGTACAGTACCCTTGTGTGTTCAATGGGAACAGAACCCTGAGCTTTGCAGGCTGGGAACTGATCTCCGCTGAAGGATAGGTTTGCTTAGTGCTGGTACATTTGCAAAGGAAGATGGCAAGTGTTTAAATGTATTTCAAACATCCAGGGAAAACCCCAAATGGACTGGAGATGAAGATCTATTTCCCTTAAGACAACCATCTGTGAAGGAGCACCTGGGACTTTTTCAGCTGCAGTCAAATGCTCCACCACGAAGCTGTACTCTTTACCAGCGGCAAATGGTGAAAGTTTGGTTTTGCTGTGGAGGCAACTGTGATGGAGTGGGAGGAGTGTATGTGTGAGACTCAGGCTGGATGTGTGTGAGACAAGCAGAGCAGCTCCCAGCAGCTAAGGATGACCCTGGGGCTATAACCTAGGCTGGCAGGTAACACCTCTGCCCTGAACAAAGAGGAGGAAGGAGCCAAGCTGGGTTTCAATCGGAGGGGGCAGTTAGAAGCTGAAGGGGAGAGGGAGATGGAAGGCAGACAGCTGGGCAAGGGGGAAGCTGCACCTCAGAGGGGCATCCCTCGGGCTCCTCTCCCCAGGACGGGATGGAATGACTGTCTCTGATTGCTGCACTGACTCTTCTGTGAGAAACTGGGCTTCTCTCACCTAATAAACTTCCTATTCTACCTGCTGAGTGAGAGTCACTCCTGCCTACGGCCAGGGTGCAGTGCATGGGAACCCCTGAACCCCATCACAGCAACTCTACCTATCTCAGAAGGAATGCATGTATGCCAGTATCAATAGCCAAGGTATGCAGGGTGCCAACCTCCAAAGAGTCACAGGTGCCCAGAAATTGTTTATCTGCAGGTCCCATGGCGTAATGGCAGTGTTCAGAGCTCTGCATTCTGCAATCTGATTTCAAATCTGTGGGGTTTGCTCTAAATCTCTGTCTCTCCAGGGCCTTTCTTCTCCACAGGTACACCTGAGTTGGGGCTTTTTCTTCCTAGTGGATGAGTGAGGCCCTCTGGAGCTCCATCAACAGTATTTTACCTTTAGGGGAACCTCCCAGAAAATGGCCTATGTTCCCTACTGCTTCAAATCCCTCCCTGTGGACCAAGCACAAATCTGGTGCTGCACTTAGTTGGCTGGAAAAATATGCAAGGGGTTGTGGACTTCGTTGTCACTCCACCATTTCCTGTTTGTCAGACCTCCTTCCCTTTTTCAGCCACCCACTTGCCTGTAGAGCAACGAAGGGTCCTGTGGCACCTTATAGACTAACAGAAAAGTTTAGAGCATGAGCTTTCGTGAGTTAACTCACTTCTTCACTCTTTCCTCATCCAGCAGCTTAAAGCTGGAAACCAAGAAAAGAGCGTCCTTAAAGGCTTCTCGGCCCACCACCTCAAAGGGTGTCTCAAGTGTGGAGAGGCAATCTCACATCTCAAGGAAGATGGGTGAGCTCAGCAACTTCTGAGTTGGCTGCTTCTTATTGCCTCAAAGAGAAGAAATCAACAGCAAACAGGCACCAAAGTGCAGCAAAGGGGACAACTACTGTTGGTGGATGTTTTTTGTTTAACTAATTACAAAAGTGTCCCCATGTCTCATTGAAAGGTACCGCAGGCTGTCTGATTGCTGGCACTCACAGGGGCAGGGAATGCCCGGCTCCAGGCCAGCCATAGAAGCAGGAAAACAGGCCAGGACACAAATGACATACTGTGTTTTTTGCTGATTTCAGCTTGGAAAGTTTTGTGATTACCAGTGCACCACAGAATCTCAGCTGTGTTCCTCTGACCCTCCCCTGCAATGCCATCCACCTGTGTGGCATTTGCCATGACACCTGGATGGGCCAACCTGGAGAAAGTGGTGGTGAGAGGGCCTAAGAGCTGCCTTTCACTCACTCATCGGGTTGAGCAGTGGACTTTTGGGAACACTCAGCAAGATCTGTGAAGTTGCCTGGATCATAATGGGCACAATGGGGTCTTTATTCCTCCCCTTGCTCAGGAAGAGCAAGAGAAGAAAGGCAGAGCATGCTAGCGCCTTGGTGTCCCAATAGTGCCAACAATATCCTTTCCAGGAGCATTTGCCAGCAGCAAGGCCCCACGCAGTCACTAATTGCTCTCTGGCCAAAGTTTGGAAAAGCTCTGCTGAAGTTTGGGATTGAACCAAGGACCTTTAGATCTTCAGTTTAATCCTCTCCCAACTGAGCTACTTCAGCAGCTGTTTGGGATGTTTTCAGGCCATCACCTCAAATTGGAGATGTTTTTCTCAGCTATTGCTGTGATCGCAAGTGTCCTTGGGAGGCAGGAGGAATGTTGGCAGCTTCCTTCAGCTTGAGTTCCTCTTTTGCCCCATTTCTGCCTCACTTCCTGGGTTCACCCAGTGACCGCAGGGGACGGCAGGATACTGATGGCAAGGAAGGAGATGGGATTTGACTCTTTTGCCACAAGAGTCTCTTTCCACACCCGAGCCACTTGGCCCCAGGATCATTGGTGAGGGGCAAGAAGTAGGCAGGGCCACTCATTTGTAAAGGCCAAGAGTTACAAAGACAAAACAACCCCAGGAAGAGCCTTTGAAGAAGTGACCCCGAATGAGGAAGCATCTAGAGGTCCTCGGGTGCTCTCGGCCGTACTCCTTGTTGAAGGAAAAGGTCCAGGACCATTGAAGATGAATGTGTGGTTTTGCAGAGAGCTATGTTTTCTTCAACCATGGGATTCTGTTCTGGGCATACACATTGCTAGGCTGAGATGGGATGACTTAAAAAAGAGAAGATTCTATGTTTCTATGACCCTATTGTGTCACTATATAAGGGGAGTTCAGAGAGAGCTAAAAGACTATTTAAAAACAAGCCACAGACCTGGTCTTGAGATCCAACAGCACCTCAGCTCAAGAGAGTTTTTCTTGAGAAGAGAACTGGCTCCACAACCCTGAAGTTTTTATACCATTTTAACTCTTTGTTCAAAAAAAGTCTGTAATTATCAGGTTGATTAACCCACCCACCCCCATTGTTCTCCTTTTCTGAAGGGAAGGGGAGTGGGGTATGGGGGTAGTTAAGATGCCTGGACAACTGGGCTTTTTTCTTTGGGCTATTTTTTTCATTTTGGCTTAAAGTCCATTTATTTCCTGTTTCATTGGAAATTAGAGCCCTGTCTGACCTTCTTATAGGATTATAAAGTAAATCACGACACTTAACAGTCCTAAAAATGTTGTGTCCGTAACTGAGCTGCTTTTGGGGTTTTAGCCCCTCTTGGTTTAAAATACATTCTGTTTTCTGTTTTTCAGTGGGAACCAGAGCCTTGTAGGACTTCTTAGAGTATTTAACAGTAAATCATCATGCACAGCAATCCTTAATGGCAATGTGACCTTGTCTGGAATGAGGACCCTATGCAAATATCAAAGTGTTTTTTTTTTAAAAGATGCTTCTTTCATATTTTGAAATAAATCTATTGCAAGCATAGGGTTCACTCGACAAATACCTCTACATTTGTAATATGTGTTAATTTTAACAGCAATTGCTTGTTCTGAAGTATGGTAGAAAAATTGGGAATCCTTGAAACATTTCAGTTTGGGTTAAACTTGGGGCTTTTTTCCCCCAAATGTTCCTGAGTTACTAGAAAGGGTGACTCATAGGCAGTTTCTACACAGGTCACTTCCTTCAGAACTGCCATGCTAATACATGGAGAGAAAGATGCTATGAGGTACGGATACAAATTCCCTGTGCGTCAATAGTATTACATCACATGATTTGGAGTCCAGAAGACCATTCTTCCGGACTCCAAAATGCCATGTAGAAGCGTGGCCCAGGGGGCCCTTCCAGAGGCCCCTTCTTCTCAAAAATGTTCAGGGGCCCAGCTTCTATATGATTTTCAGGAGTCTGGGAGAGCATCTTCTGGACTCCAAATCACGTGACCTTATGCTAATGAGGTGTAGGAAATTTGTAGGAAACCCTTGCTGGGTTCTGGGCAGTCTCAGACCAACCCTGGACCAGCCTGGCAGCCCTGTTTACCCTGATTCATGTTAGACAGTGACAGGGTCAAGTTACCACCTTTGGCTCTTTCTGAGCCCCTTGAGGCTATTGCCACTCCCACCACAGTTCCCATCCCCTGTGTGAGTGGTGTGGGGCAGGACTGAGCATCTTTCCCTTTCTCCCACTCGGGTACCACAAGCACCACAGACATGTGTGTGGCTCCCTCCCTCTCGCATGGCATCGTTCTGGCCACAGGCTGAGACTAAACAGCAATCCCAGGGCACAACCGCTAGGTGGGAAAGTGACAAAGGGCTTTGGGGTTCCTCCCATGCTGCCCACACCCACTCTGCAGCCACCTCAGCTGTCCACCTGTCAGTGTTTGTTACTTCTTCCTCCAGAATGACGGCAGCCACCTCCTTCAGCTCTCTGCATGCACCAGCACAGCCCAGAGGTGCTGCAAAGCAGGTGAGAGGCAGCCAGAAAGATTTGTCCAGGCACCACTGGGTGCTGCTTTCCTAATCTCCCCTTACCTGGGAGGTCCATGGGCAGGGGAGCCACAGAGCCTCTCTGGGACTTTTCTCCTAACTTGTTTGCGTTTTGTCAGTGACAAACAGAGGGATGTGAGAGGAGAGTAACTCTCCCTCTCCTGCCCTGCTGCACCTGCAGCCAGCCCCAGAGAACCACAGGGCTGGGAGGATCAGCCTCTGTTCTTGCATCCAGAGGAGCCACCTTCCCAACACCTCTTACACCTGCCTTTGACTGAGCTCTTGTCTGTGACTGGATTCTTCCCAATGCTCCTCTCCCATCAGCCTTTGCCTTCTCTGCCAATGACTGCGATTGTCAAGGGAAGGCTCTGTGGTTCCCCACACACATGAAGGAAAACATTGCTCATGATGTGCAACAAGGCACCACTGGGAGTTGAACCCAGGATCTCTTGTGTACAAAGCAGGTGCGTTACCCAGTTAAGCCTGGGTGCCCCCCCTTGTTTCACTGGTGGGTCCTGACATGCAGGTACCTGTATTAGTCTGTGTCATCAGCCAAAGAGCAATCCTGGAGCACTTTAAAGACAACCAACCTAATTTATCAAGTGATGAGCTTTTGTGGGGCCGACCCACTCTGCTGGACTGCCCACAACAACCCCTTCCCGTTCCCCAGCACAGACATTATGCCCGAGGGAAGCTGGATTTGCCGCTGAGAGGACATTGAGGATGAGAGGAACGAAAAACCCCCTTTCACTTCCTGTCCCCTCTGCCGTGTGCAGATCAGACTCCACCAATCTACCCTCCTCCCACCTCACTTGCCCCAGTGCTGTGCATTCTGTCTGGACTGTCCGTGTGCCTGGATCATAAGAAATAACATAAGCTGTTTGTGACCCTGACCTACCCCCACATTTCACTCTTGCTTGTGCCACTGATCTTCCGGCCCCTTTGGACAAACCTTTGTTCCCCAGGTTCCCTTTACTGTCCCAGCCCTCAGGGGTTTTACAAATGGGGTTTTATTAAACTTTCTCTCCCCAGGTGAACACCACAGCTTCCCCCTACTGACCTGGCTTCTCCCACTCACAGAGCTGCCCTCACTCAGGGAGGCTGGTTTCACGTGAGTGGGGAACAGCTCTCCCATCCACTTGGGCTTTAGCCACACTTGGCCACAACTTTGAAATGGCCATGCAAATGGCCATTTTGAAGATTACTGATGAAGTGCTGAGTTGAATATTCAGCACTTCATTAGCATTAGGACGCTTCCAGCTGCGGTACTTTGACAGCGCTGCTTTCCAAAGCACGTGGCTCAGCACGGCTACACGGGGGTCCTTTTGGAAAGGACCCAACTCCTTTCTAAATCCCCTTATTCCTCTCAGCGGAGGAGCCCTTTTAGTGCCTTACCCACAGCAGCTGTGTGGAATAGCAGAAGCACAAGCTGGAGTTGGAGGAGAGGCAGCCAAGGGGGCTGAGCGGGGGTAAGTGGGGATGGGCCCCAAGCTGCTGCCCCAGTGTAAAGAGGGGGAAGGATCCTGATGCCATGTCACAGCCTGGGAGAGGGTTTGTGATCTGCCCCACACTGGCCCCCCAGACAGATTCTGCTCTGTGACTCCCCCACTGGGTCCCAAGGCCATAGCGGCATTTGGCAACATGGATGCGATGGAGGTGAGGGGCTGTGACCTGTCCAAACAGGTCCTGCTGCTGAAATATGACCTCACCCCTAAGGCACATTGGTCCTTTCAAAAACACAGCTCCCGTGGCGCAATGGGTTAGCGCACAGTACTTATAGAGCAGTACTGCCCTAGACATGCTGAGGTTGTGAGTTCAAACCTCACCTGGAGCATTGCTTTTTCACCTGGTTGGCTCTGAATCATCAAATACTTTGACTGGAAGGGACCTCGAGAGGCCAGCGAGTCCAGGCCGCTGCGCTCATGGCAGGACCAAATACTGTCTAGACCATCCCTGATAGACGCTTCTGTAACCTGTTCTTAAATATCTCCAGAGGTAGAGATTCCACAACCTCCCTTGGTAATTTATTACACTGTTTGACCACCCTGACAGTTGGGAACTTTTTCCTAATGTCCAACCTAGACCTTCCTTTCTGCAGTTTAAGTCCATTGTCTCTTGTTCTATCCTCAGAGGCCAAAAAGAACAAGTTTTCTCCCTCCTCCTTGTGACACACCTTCCGATATCTGAAAACCGCTTTCAAATTCCCCCTCAATCTTCTCTTTTCCCAACTAAACAAGCCCAGTTCTTTCAGCCTGTCTTCATAGGTCACATTCTAAGAACATAAGAACGGCCATACTGGGTCAGACCAAAGGTCCATCCAGCCCAGTATCCTGCCTGCCAACAGTGGCCAGGGCCAGGTGCCCCAAAGGAGGTGAACTGAAGACAATGATCAAGCGATTTGTCTCCTGCCATCTGTCTCCAGCCTTTGACTAAAGGCTAGGGGCACCAAACTTTACGATTGGCTAACAGCCATTTATGGACCTAACCTCCAAAAATGTATCAAGCTGTTTTTTAAATTCTGTTAGAGTGCTGGCCTTCACAGCCTCCTCCAGCAAGGAGTTCCACAGGTTAACTGTGCACTCTGTGAAGAAAAATTTTCTTTTATTAGTTTTGAACCTACTACCCATTAATTACATTTGGTGTCCTCTAGTTCTTATATTATGGGAACAAGAAAATAACTTTTCAATATTCACCTTCTCCACACCATTCATGATTTTCTCTAGACCTTTAATCATTCTTGTGTCTCTTTTCTGGACCCTCTCTGATTTCTCCACATCTTTCTTGAAGTGAAGTGCCCAGAACCGGACACAATACTCCAGCTGAGGCTGATTCAGCGCACAGTACAGCAGAAGAATGACTTCTTGTGTCTTGTTCACAACAGACCTGTGAATGCATCCCACAATCATGTTTGGTTTTTTTGGAACAGCATCACACTGTTGGCTCATATTTAGATTTTGGTCCACTATTTCCCCTAGATCCCTTTCTGCTGTTGTCATTCCAAAACAGTCTCCCCCCATTTTGGGCTGGTACATTTGCAGAGGAAAATGTTAAATGTTTAAATCCAGTTCAAACATCTAGTGTAACCCCCCACATACTGGAGAGGGAGATGAAAAGATATTTCTTTTCAGGAAACCCTGTGAAAAGGAGCTTTTGGGACCTCTTCAGCTGCAGCCAAGTGCTCCACCACTTTGCTGTTTACCAGTGGAAAATTGTGAGACATTTGTGGAAGCAACTTGACCTTTCTCTGAAGGAATGTGCACATGACAGTCTGGCTAGCCAAGGAGTACATGGTACCGGCCTCCCAAGACTGTCCAGAAAAGGCTTAAGTTGCAGGTTGCCTGGTGTAATGGGCAACACTCAGCAATCTTAACTGTGTAATCTGAGTTGAAATTTCAGTGGGACCTCCTGGTACAGTGAGTGTTGGCTGTAAATCTCTGTCTGTTCAAGGACTGGGCCTTTTTTATCCACAGGGACACCTGAGTGTGGGACTTTGCCTCACGCTGAATGAATGAGGCCATCTGGAACTTCACAAAGAGTATCTCACCTTCAGAGGAACCGTCTGGAAATTGGCCCATGTCCCCCACTGGTTCAAAGCCCTCCCCACGGACCCAACCAAAGGGGAATTTTTTGCTGTGTTTAGCTCAGCTGCTCTGAGGGAGGCTGTGGCTGAAACCCTCCTGCAATCTCCTGCCACTCAGCCAGCCACTGTTTTCCTGAGAGAGGGGCCCCTCCTAATCTCCACTATCTCCCCTCCACCAGCAGCCACCACAAACCTGGCACTGCACTTAGTTAGCTGGAGTAAATGCAAGTCGTTGTCATGCCACCATTTCCCACTGGTGTGGTCTGTCCCCTGGCTCAGCCACCCACCAGCCTGGCCCACTTTCCTCCTCTGCCAGCACTGGAAAGCTGAAAACCAGCAAAGCAGACCCCACAAACCAACATGCTCTTTCTTGTTCCTTCCACTGTACCAACTGATCTGTTAACAGAAGGGAAGGAAGAAACTCTGGCATTGAACGCAGACCACCTGCTCGGAAGACAACCAGGCTAACACTTACACCACACCCTCTTTGCCCTCCTTGTAACACCCAGAAATAGGGATCACTGAGAACCTGTCTTCATCCCCGGTGCAGCCACAGCACCTCTGGTGCAGTTCAGTCGTCTTCTCCGCTGGATATTAACTTTCTCTGAGAGGCGCGGGGGCTGGCTCCAAGCATAGTGCTCTGGTTTGGCTGCCACTTGCTGCATGGACAGTCTCAGGTGGGACTTTGACAGGGACTCTGCACCAGTCACACCTAACGTAGGTGTCATACGGCCAGCTGCGTTCTGCTCTGTAGGGGCTATTTTGGGATTGGCAACAAACAAGGAAGAGGAAAGGCCCGGAAAGGCTGAGCGGTTGTAACTGAGAGAAAGGCTGCAGGTGGATCTCAAAATAACTTACACATTTTGCATATTTGGAGATACGTTATTTTGAACTTGGGGGATTGGAGGATTTGGAGGATTCCATTGGCCCTCTTGTGATGAGGGGAAGTGGAACTGGAATACCACATTGAACATCTCTGTATCTCGGTCTGATGAGCTAGCTGCTGCAGCCTACTGTTGGGAGTAAGGGACCTTGGATGTTTGGCAGGTACTTCGAAGCACCTGCTGCTACACTGCCTGTCAGTGCCTCAAGGTCAGCAGCTTTGAAGTTCCCAAGGTGGCCATTATGCTTATGAAGTGCTACATATGCATCACAGCACCTCATTTGTCTCCTCCGACATGCCTGCTTAGCACACCCCATTGGATGGAGGGGGCTTGTATGGAAGCACCCAGAGAGGAGTTACTGACACTGAACGCAAACCCAGCAATACCTGTTGGATAACGTGGTATCCGTCACTAGGTTCTCCCCTACTTCTTTGTAATCACTGCTGAGGCTCCAGGCCCTTCACGCACAAATCATCTGCCTCCCTAAGCTGCGGTAGCTCTGTGGGTGGGAGAAGCCAGGTCAGTGCGGGGGCAGCTGTAGGGTGCCCCTGGAGAGAGAAAGTAACAGAGAGAAAGCCGTGCTAGTCTGTATACTATCCAAACAAAAAAGCAGTGAAGTAGAACTTTGAAGACTAACAAAATAATTTATCAGATGAGCTTTCGTGGGACAGACCCACTTCTTCAGACCTGAGCCAGACCAGAACAGACTCAATGTATAAGGCACAGAGAACCAAAAACAACAATCAGAGTTGACAACTTCAGACTCTCTCAGACAAAGAAGAATGTTCAGTCTGCTTTGGAAAACGAGACTGCTGAACTCTCTTTCGTATTCAAATTCGACACATTAACATGCGGTTTGAATCAGGATGCAAATTTTCTGAGATACTGTGGGGCGCTTTTGCATACTTGGCTTCATCTAATACTTGACTCCCAACCCCCAACTCCACCCCTCTGCTCTCTGATTTGCTGACCTTGATAATAATTTTTTTCTGATTTGTCAACCATGATGACTATTTTTGGTTTGCCTTGCCTTAAATATTGAGTGTGTTCTGCTATGGCTCTGGTCTGAAGAAGTGGGTCTGTCCCACGAAAGCTCACCTAATAAATTTTTTTTTTTGTCTTTAAAGTGCGACTTTACTGTGTTTTTGTTCCAGAGAGAGAAAGTTTAATTAAACTCCATTTGTAAAACCACTCTGGACATGGGGAGGAAAAGGAGCTGGGGAAGCCGGGTTTGTCCTGCAGGGGCCTGAAGATCAATGACTCAAAAGAGAGTGTCTGTCACTTGCGTACAGAGGAACTGCAAAGCCCAGGGCAGGAAGAGGAGAGTGCTTGTGCTGCCAGCGGGAGAGAGCTCACTCCATCAGTCTCCTCAGGCTGAAGGCAGGTGGTAACAGGAGCCTCTTGGGTACCCACAGCTTTGAGTCTCTTCCTTTCCCACAGTGGCCCATTTTCACCAGGTAACACCTTTGTACTGCAGACAAAGGGGGAGGTGGAGCCCAAGGAGTTTAGATTGAAACTGGGAGTTGGGAAGCAGTTAGTCTGGGCTGGGAGGAAGAAAGACAAAGGAGTGGGCAAGGCCTCAGCTCTGGGGGCCCTCAGGGCCTCCTCTCCCCAACATGGATTGGACTGGCTGCCTCTGCCTGCTGTACTGACTCTTCTGTAAGATGCTGTGTCCTGTCAGCTAATAAACCTGCTCTTCTCATGCTGAGTAAGAGTCACTCCTGCCTGCAGATGGGGTGCAGAGCTTGGGGAAGACTGAACCCCATCACAGATGCAAACAAGGAAGTGATATGAATATGCAACAACTCATTTGCATAAAGGCAACCACATGCATTTCTAGAAGTACCCCTAATACACCATTGCTCCTCTCTGGTTTTCAAAGCCCCCATTTTTATTTACCTTGAGACTGACAGTAGGGTCAGAGAGCTTCACCCCAGGTGGGATTTGAACCCACAATCCTTGGCTTAGAAAGCCAAGGCCTTATCCATTAGGCCACTGAAGTAAGAAAAAACAATGAGGGATAAAATTCTCTCTCAAACATGTACATTTCTTACTTTGGAAGACAAGAAGTTGCTCTTTCTTTGTGTTTGTTCTTTCTTTGTTGTGAATCTGAGAAACACCCAGGGACTAATTCTGCAGTAGCAACAAAGGAGTGACCCACACCCACCTAGATGTTGTTACCATCCCTGGCCATTCACCAGGAAGGGACATGTAGGAGACAGGTTCACAATTGCCATGAAAGGCAGCTGCTCAATAGGCTGTTCGCCCTGAGGTGCCTGGCTCTGAGACACACCGAGGATCTTTCTGGCACCCAGTGGAGCATGTAAAGTAAGGGACATTGACATGATCATTTCTCCTCTCCTCCTGTACCTATACTGAAGGCAGCAACAATGTTGGAAAGACAAAGAAATCTTTGACTTGGCCTAATTGGAAAAGCATCCCAGGAAGCACAAACTGCTCGAAGTTATGGGGAAGGGAAACCTTCCAATCTGGCTCAGCATGAGCACATTTAGGAATTAGACTGGAATTTCTCTTGTAACAGTTCTGGACTCCTGCACCAATTCCACCTCGAAACACATACAACTGATCTTTTTGTGGGGAATAAATCTCAGCTACTGAAGTTTTGATTGACATTTGGGGAGTGTGAGCAAGGAAATGTGCAGGGAACTGGGCTTGTTGACCTCGTGAGGTCCCTTCCACTTCTAGTACTCTATGAAAGAGACTGGAGGATAGTCAGCCCTTTGATTTACTGAGGGACTCATGAAGGAGCTCAGTCTGATAAGAGGGTCTACAGCTGTGAAATGTAAGCCTTTTGTCAGAATGAGTCGGGAGCAACCAGGGTCTGTTTCAACATCGAGGGGTCCCTTTTCATCCATTTCATATAGAACCGGCTGCAGCCCCCACCCAGAAGCCTGGGAAATTTGCAGAGCCCTGGGTGCCTCGCAGGGGCAATGCTTCCCCACTCACAAGCACAGAGTCTGAGTGTAGAAAATGAGCTTTTAATGAAAGAAGCAGAAAAGTCATATGGCATAAGCTTGGGAAAATACCACACCCAGAGTTCACAACCAAGCCTCAAGTAAGTATCCCAGCTCAAGCAGATGGAGCAGTGCCCTTTGCCTCTCAGGCTCAGCAGTCCTATACTGGAAAGAGCCAATCCACACACCCAAGCTTTCTCCGTACCCACTTCAAATGCCCCACTTCCAAGTCTTCCCAGTCCCTGCACTCCCTGACACATCACTTTCGACTTGTCTACACTCGCCCCTTCATAAAACTGAACAGGAAGAGGGGACATTTGAAGAATAGGTGGTCCTTTCGACAGGCCCCCCCCACACACAGATGGTACAAGATTCGAAAGTGGCACTTTTCAATCGCCCTGTGCTCCATTATGCTTACGAGGCACTGCATGTTGATGGCAGCACCTCATCGTCATCTTCCGACCTCACTCATCACCATGCCCCTTCCGAAAGGAACAGGCTAGTGTGGACATGGCCCTTGCTGCATTCCCTCTCTGAACTGGAGGTAATGCAACCTTTGTGCTGGACCGGCGTTCCGCTTCCCCTGCCAGCTGCCCACCCGCCGCTCACACCTGCTGGCTGCTTCTCACACCAGATGTCCCTCTCCTGTCTTGTGGGTTTTGCAATAGGCAGAACCCTGTGTTTGAAGCACTCCAGGGCCTCAGCTACCAGCTCATAGGGGATTTCAGTTCACACTGGTATTCAGCTCTGCATCGAGGTGCAGCATCTCGATATTCACCAGGATGAATTCTAGCAGAATAGTTATTGACCCATTTTTAGGTCCACCTTCTAACAGCGGGGGGAAGAAATAGTCAAACCAGTTTTACCGCTGTATAGCCCAAAGGCTTCCAGCAAGCTGAATCAACCACTAGTCCTACCCTTTTTCACTTCATAAGGCTTCCATGAAGGGATCCCTCTGTAATCCATATCTTACACAGCAGTCATGAGTGCCCTGTAGCCCACAACAACTTCAAGCACTGGTGAGATTCCACAATTCTCACATTGGGGAAAGTCATAAAATGTGACTTTCCAACAGCAAGCTATTTACAAGAGATGAAAACGCTTTGCTTCACTTGCTCCCATCAGGCTTTGTTTTCAAGGCATTACATGGGCTCACCTTTACATTTGAGGACACATTCCCCAAATCCTTCAGCAGTACAAAGCTCCTGTTGGCACATTCTTTACAGGAAGAAGAAAATTTCTGAGAAGCAGGAGATTAGCTGGTGTCTCCCTGCAGAGAGTTCATGAGCAGGGCGGGGGACCGTACATGCACTTCACCGAGCTGTGCCTCTACACATTGACAGCCATGTGACAAAAATGCAAAAAGGGGCTACTTGCTAGTGAAGAGGAGACAGTAAGGTGTGTTCTGGGGCACTCAGAAATCCCAAAGTCAGACTGTCAGGGTTTAAAGGAGAAACAACCCTCCAGACCACACTCTGGCAAGCAAGTAATGAAGCCTCGGTCTCTGATGAGACAGCTCCCTGCAGCCCTTTTGACAGTCCCAGAGCAGCTGACTGGCTGGCTGGCCCTACTTTAGCCAGCACAGGAATCAAAAGCTGTGGAAACAACCAGTGAGAACTCACAAATGTTACAGCTTCTTACCAAGGCCATTGATGACCTCTGTCCCTACACAACTTGCAGGGGAAAGAAGAACCAGGCAGAAGTTCTCTGACTGTGCTGGAGTTCACAAAAGCAATGAATGATGGTTTCCCTCCCCTGGGACTCGGCAGGTACAGTTACAGTCCTCCCTATCTGGCACCCGATTCTCAGTCTGATAATCTCTTGGTTGATCTGGAGCTGCTGGACTTGTGGAGGGTATTTCATCTCCTCCAGCAGTTACTTTCTTTCCCATTCTCAGAGTCTGGGCTGGGCTGAATGGGTGGGGAACCAGCCAGAGGGGAATTTTAACCCAAACTTGGCTCTTCTGAGCATCTCTAGCACAATGGTTCTCAACTTGTTCACTACTGTAGGCTGCATCTGAAACAACAGCGTGTAATGTGGGCTGTGTCCAATACTACCTGTGTGTTTGTGAGGATGTCACAAGTGGGTGCTGACTGAGCTGCAAACAGGTCACAGACTGTGAACCACTGCTGTGGTGTGGAGCTACTGGAGCTGATGTGGAGCCAGCCAGAGGAGGCAAGTGTCCTTTTGCACACAAACAGGGCAGAGCAGGGACAAGGGAACTCAGCTTTTCAATCTTCTAAGCTGAGTGTGACGCTCCTCAGGGACACCCAGGATTGTGAGGGACCTGCTCCCACCAGCCTGTGGTACCGTACAAGCAAGGCGCTAACAAACTTCCACACACTTTATTTCCACAAGTGAGACCTCTTGACAAAGCTGCTGCACTATTTTGTAGCTCTCTGTAAGGCCCCTGCTAATCTTCTAACTTCTTCTTCATGTTTTCTGTGTTTCCAGACTGCCAGCAGCCTGGATTCACAGTTCTGGTAATTACAAGCAGTCTTCCACCTAAAGCACCACATTCCCTCCCCTCTTGAGAAGCCCTCTTCATTTTAAAATAAAACTGATTCTAACTACAGCAACAAATATGGAATAAGCCACTATACTGTTGGCAGAAATCCTACATCGAAAACACCGGAAATACTACACACCATGGTCTCTAGTCTAGACAGGCGGTCGTTTGGATCTGGCAGACCTTCTCTCAAATCCAGTTCCTGGTGCAATATCTTCTTGTGTTGGCAACTACGGTGAAGTCATCCAATGGGGTTGGGTGTTGGCATCATCTCCTTTTGGTGCACAGGCAGGTTTCCAAAGGACTCCGCAGACTTTGAAATCCCCCTATTCCTATCAGCAGAGCAGCTGGCCATTAGCATGGCTATTTTGAAGTTTTGGCCAAATGTGGCCACAGCCCATTTGTCCTTATTGATCCTCATCACATTTCTTTTGACCCCACCCTGCAATTTATCCAAGTCACTCAGGAGCCTATCCCTACCCTCCAGCAGATCTACCTCTTCCCCTAGTTTAGGGTCAACTGCAAATTTGCTAAGGGTGTAGTATTCCCCCTCATCCAGCTTTTCAATAAAGATGTTAAACCTTGCAAGACAGAGAACTGATCATGAGGACATTATACTTGAAACCCATCTCCAAACAGAGATGTCAGTTCCAACACTTGGGGTCTGGCCATCAATGCAGCTTTCTACCCATCTTCCAGTTCATAAAGAGATGGCAGTGGTGGCATTTGAACCCACGTCTCCACTGAGACTGGACCCTAAATCCAGCGCCTTAGACCACTCGGCCACACTACCTACAAAAGGCACCTCCCGCGAGCATCAACGTCTCTTGACATTTCCTGAGTTTCAGAACAGTTTACACCAAGAGTACATAGGAAGTTTTAAAAAGCCTCATATGTCATACCTAGTGAAA
Organism: Carettochelys insculpta; assembly: GCF_033958435.1. Lineage (NCBI taxonomy): Eukaryota > Metazoa > Chordata > Testudines > Carettochelyidae > Carettochelys > Carettochelys insculpta. The sequence goes on from NW_027439072.1 coordinate 1,274,182, forward strand.
ATGTCAGCATGTTTTCAATAAAAGGGGGCTGTGACACAGTATTCCAAAAAGATGGCTTTTAGCACATCCTAACCTTCCCCTGCCGTCTCTCTCGGCTGCTTTTTATCCCAGATCACACTGACACACAGAGGAAGGTGATGGGGATTACTGGTCATGATACTCTTAAAGCTGGAGTCACAGTTCCTGAGTGCAGCTGCCATCCTCTGCTCTGGCAGCTGAGCCTTTGAAGGGCTCCCCACGTGGGCCAGGGTAAGCAGTGACTTGTGGATGGACGTGATGGGAGGGGAACCCAACCCAGATAGAACTTCTGTAGCTTTGTGGTTGTTACATTTGCTTTACACGTGCAATGTACTTGTTTAAAGCCCCATGAAAACAGCAGTGCTTTGGTTGCTTTGCTCCCCTTTGGGGCTGAGAAGAGCTGGTCTCATTCTGTCTCCGGGGTAAACCCAACTGCTGTGTGAAAAAGGGTAGAGGTATCAGCAGAGCTTATACGTCGCTCTCAGACTGGGGAAGCTACACAAGTTCGGCCGGTCTTTTTCAGGAGGCTTGTGTCTTGGCCTCCTCTGCCCTTGAGGATTGACCTACTGAGGCCGGCTCTCCTGCTGGCCTCCTTTGCGTGACTTGCTAAAGGAAGAAGTGAGGCTGGAATGGGGCAGAAGAAGGAAGTAAAGCTGAGGCAGGCAGGAGAGCAGCTTAGCACCTCAGTGCAGTTAATGGAGCACCACTCTTTCTCCTGCCAAAGCCTGTGCAGGTGAGGCTGGCTGCAGGGAGGCAGAATCCTGTGCCTGTCCAATGGTGCTCCAGGAGTGGCTCCTGGTAACCCAGCAAGAGAAGTGGGATTCTGGGTGGAAGGAAAACAAGCAAAGCTCTGTCTGAGTGAGTAAGGAGCAGGTCCTGGGTGGACTGGGCAGTGGTGGTCTTGAGGGGCTCTCTGTCAGCCTTGGGGCAGCAGGGACCACTGTCCCTTTGTGACTGAGCCATGCTGGTGGTTCATGGCTTTGGATGTGTCCGGTTGTGAGCAACTGGGACCACAAACCCTCCACCTGCCTGTGTGATGGGCAGATGTGCTTAATATGACATTTGAGGGAAATGGTTTAGCTGTCAAATATCAGAACCTCTTTTCTGTGTGTGAACAGCCTTTGTAGCTGGGTGCAGGATGTGTCTGTCCGTCTGTCTGTGTGTGCTACAGAGCGTGTGGTAAGCTTGTGGGTCACACTCACAGACGATTGGGCAATACGCTGCCTCGCCTGCTTAATGGCCCATCCTGTAGCACCTGCTGTCTTGTTGGCTCATTGGGAAAGCGAGGGGTACAGCTGAAGGCGCAGCAGCTCGGCTTTGCATGAAGTGTGGGCGTCTCAATTATCGGTAGCAGCCGAGGGCAATTTGAGGCCCTGTGGTCAACATCTAGCCTGTTAGCCCCCTTGTCTGTACGCTTCAGTCCAGGGTCATGCTGACACTGCACATCTGTGCTCTGAAGCATCTAAACGCTGGGCTTGAGATAGGCGCGTCTGTGCTTTCAAACGCTCTAAGACTGTGCTGTTCCTTTGTGCTGTGTGCTCAGAGGCACCGAAAAGGGGCAAGATGGAGTAGAGCAGGGGGACTGTGTCTGGTTACAGGACCCCAGGGGCTCCCGGGCGGGACAGTCACACGGACACCTGCCTGAGGCCCTGTGGCTGGTGCTGCAGGCTGATCTATTGCTCTCAGTGTCAAAGAGAGGGGAGTTTGACATTCAACCCCAGAAGCAAGTGTCTGCCCCTTTCCCAGCTGTGCACAGCCCAGCTCATCCCAGCTGCTGGGAGAGACCAGAGCCCCTGAGCCAGCCTTAGGGACAGGCCCTTCTCTCACAGGCAGCTGCCCATGTCAGTGGCTGAAGCTGAACCAGGGCTTCCCCCACCTCGTCCCCATGTCTGGCCGGGGCACTGCACCCCAGCTGTGTTTGGGGCCATGCTCACCCCAGGAAGCCGCACTGCAGGGGACAGGAGTGAGAGTAGAACTGTTGGGTCAAATCTGCCCATCCTGTTTCCCTGGCCAACCAGCGAGGTGCAGAAAGGTTCCTGGCAGGGTTGACTTTGGGAAGGATGAAAAACTTGCAGTACATGAAGATGAGGTGGTGAAGGTGATTGATTGCTAATCCAGTGTGCTCTGCCTACAGGGGTTCAAATCCCATCCTCATTCCATCTTTCTTCGTTGATTTCCAGCCCCATTGTTTGCAGCTTCCACCACACCTGAGTTTGCTGCCTCCCAGCTCCTGTGTTGGGCAGACTCCAAGCACAGGACACCTCTGTGAGGCTGAGCTGAGCTCCAGCTGGCAGAGGTTGGGGGTGGGATGATTTCATTTGCTCGGAAAGTGCCAAGCCTGACTGAAGTGTCAGTTCCACTCACCTCTGCCCCCTTCAGGGCTGCTGTGTGGGGCTAAGTAGGGCCCCAAACACAGCCGGGGTGTAGTTCCCTGGCAAGGAAGGGGCAGCCCTGACTCAGCTGAGGTCAGGCACAGGTGCAGCTGCCTCTGAGTGAATTGCTGGTTCCCCAAGGCTTGATGCAGTGCTCTGGTCTCTCCCAGCTCCTGGGCTGGGCAGTGCACATCTGGGAAAAGAGCAGATACTTGCCCGGGGAAGGAAAGTTTCTCTGCCCCTGACAGCAATAGATCCAGCCACAGGGCCTGGGGCAGGTCTCCATTTAACTGTCTCACCCTGGGCAAGCCCTGAGTTCTTCTGTGCTTCTCAGCAGCTGGGGAAAAGCCTCTTTGGGACATATCTCCTGCTCCACAGCTGAAAGGAGCACACAGGAGCTGCTGGGTTCAGCTCCCAGGGGTGCCGGGCTGCGACCTTCTGCAGCCCCTGGTGTTGGCCCTGACAGGACATGGGGCTGGAGGGACCTTTGTTCTGACCCACAATGGATGTTCTGAAGGTTCACATGCTGGTGACAGGCCAGTGCTCCAGGCCCTCCTGGACACTCCTGTCCTTGTGGGAAAGGAGCAGCTCTGGGCTTTCAGGTCAAACTGCACATGGCGGCTGCCACACTGTGGGGTGGCTCTTGCAGTGCTGCTGAGCCCGGCTTTGTGTGCTGTGTCTGAGACTGGAACCCCCAAGCCCCTTTGGGGTAACGACTGCAGCAGGACAGGTCAGTGTCCCGACCCCAGAGCAGCCAGACCTACTGAAATGCCGGAGAGAACAGGGAAACACTTCCCTGCCCCTGGGCTGTTTTCATGGGCCAAACTCCCTTCCAGCATTGACCTGAGTGAGACACTGACATGGCCACTTCCCAGCCCCAGCCCTGGGCACTCACCCACGAGCACTAGTAAATGTTCTACCCCTGGAGCGCATGACCCTCAGAATAAGCAAATGTCCTGACCCACACAGCTCATTCCAGAGACCACAAACTCTCTGCAGCTGCCCATGGCTCCTTTCCACCGAGGCTGGTGAGATGAACTGGTTATTGGGAGTCTCCTAATGCTCCGATGATGGGTTCAAGTTCTGCTGTACCTTTTAGCTCACCTTTGCTTGTTGTCCTGGCTGCAATGGACAAATAGGCTCTACGATGCCCAGGGGGCTGTGCTGGGGTCAGCCTGGAGGGTGGGGGGTTGCTGGGTGTCACTGTTGGCATCACCAAAAGAATTCCAAATGCCTCTGTCCAGGGGTGCTGGTGACTGGCAGTAACCTGCTGTTACTGTTCTTGGCATCCTCTGTGTTTCTGTGCCTGTCACCTGCCTGGTCACACAGATTTGCTGAGCTACTTGGGCAGGTGAGATACATGCAACAGGGCTGGTTGTGTCAACCGCACAAGTCTGCCACTTGCGAGCATTTTGGTGGATGCGCCATGTTCTGAGAGCAGCCGCAGTGGAGATGTCGTTGTCTCTGGCAATAAGAGTTCAAACTGGGGCTCGTGGGGTAGATTTTTGTGCTTCCTTTCACGCTTACTAAACTGTGCTGTGCATGGGCTGTGCCCCAAGGGGTCTGTTCCCTCTGGGTGCCCAGAGGTAAACTCACAAATGAGCCTTTTGGGGGAAGGAGTCACTCACTGGACCTCTCTCCCCTTCAGTCTCAGGGTGAATTACTGACCCATGGCTGTGGGGCTGGCATCAGCCTGGCTCACTCCTATCTTGCTTTGGTAGCTCTGAGCCAATGTGTGAGACTCGGCAGTTATGTTTCTTTGTTTCTCTGCTGCATTGGTCCTTTCTGCAGCTCCCTCTGTGGGAGGGCTCTGCCTGGCCCTGTGCCCAGCTCTGCCCCCTGCCTGGTGACTATTTACTGCTCAGAGCCACACGCTTGTTCCTGGGCCTTGGTCAGTCCCTGTTGCTGCTGGATGAGTGTGACACGGCCTAGGTGTGTCAGCCTGCACCAAGGGCATTTCTGTGTCAGACTCCTGAGCCCCCCGGCCGTGGGTCTGGTTCTCCTGCCCAGTGCAGCCCATGGCAAGCAGAGCCCTGCACATGTGCATCCTACTGCACCTTTGTGTGATGGATGGGAACAGAAACCTGAGCCTCAGAGGCTGGGAACTGAGGCAGCTGAGGGACAGGTTTGCTCTGTTTTCGTACTTTTGTAGAGGAAAGTGTGAAGTGTTTAAATCCATTTTAAGCATCCAGTGCAACCCCAAAACATACTGGAGCCAGAGGTGAAAATGGATTTCCATTAAGAAAACCATCCAAACAGGGGCACCCGGGATAGCTTCATCTGCAGTCAAGTGTTCCACCACTGAGCCAGGCTCTGTATCACTGGAATATGGTGAGAGGTTTGTTATTATGCAGAGGACGCTCCACCTTCCCTAGCAGCAACGTGCCTCTGACTATATGACTGGGAAAGGGACTGTTGGAAATTGTGCTGCCAGACCAGTTTAAAAGGTGTGTGACACTGTGAAAGTGTTGAACCCCAAACTCTACATGGATTAAATGTCACTGGTACGGGCATGTTCAATGCATCCCAGCACCTTCTTACTGAAAACAGTGCGCTCATATTGTCACGAGGGCTGACATGTTAGCACTGCAAAAGATCTGTTGTCCAGCACCTCAGGGAAGCAGGCTGTGGGGTCACCACATATGCCAGGTAGAGAAGTGACTGACACTGACCGCAAACCCAACTATATCTGATTGATTGGTGGGTGTCCTGTAGTAGGTTTTTTCCTCGTTCTTTGTAACCACTGATGTTGCTTCAAGTGGCTGGGAGAGAACTGTCCCATGTATGCTGGTAATCTGCCCCCCTGAGGGGCTGTAACTCTGAGTAGGAGAAGCCAGGTCAGCAGGGGACAAACTGTAACATGCACAGGGAGAAATAAAGTTTTATCAAACCCCATCTGCGTGTTTGTGAAACCACTCTGGGTTCAGGGAGGGAAAGGAGCTGGGAAAACAGTGTTTGATCTGTAGGAGACTCAAGATCAATGACTCCAAAGATCCTTTGGGTAAGGGAGTGTAGCTCAGTGGTAGAGCATTTGACTGCAGATCAAGAGGCCCTTGGTTCAATTCCAAGCACTCCCTTTCAAAGACAGTTACTGACCTCCCTGTTTCCAACACACTCTGGTTTTCTCTTCTATGGGAATTCTTTAAACAGAGCTGAAGCCTCAACAATTGCTGCTGCTAACACACATAAACCTGTCCCTTAGCTGGCAGTAGATAGTGACATGAGCAATGTTGGGCCTCATACCTATAAAGAGGTCAATGAAACGCAACGCATTCAGGCCTGTGTATCTGTGAAGCTTTAAGTGCATGTAGAGAGGATGTTGATCACTCTGTGAATTCACAGCCAGGGCTGTTGAGTCCTCCCCCACCCACATCCTCCTCTACAATCACCACCAGCCTTTCCAGTCTCTCCTTCTCCACCAGTTCTCTCCAGGCTGGTCACTTTCAGAGAGAAATGAACCTGCCTCCTCACTCTGGAGTTGCAGCGAGAGGGGCGGAGATGGACGTCTGACGAGGAGAGCAGGGGAAGTGGAGCAGGGAGCAGTGTCCTGAGAGGTGAAAGAGCAGGAGGGGGGCGAGGAGGGCAGGGGAGCAGCCTGCCAAGAGTCAGAGGTGCTCAGAAAGGGCTTAAACTGCAGGTTCCATGGTGCAATGATTGGCACTCAGGACTCTGAGCTCAGCTCTCAGTGGGACCTGTGTGTGGTTTATGATATATCTCTGTCAGGGCTGGGCTTCTTTCTCCCCAGCTGCCCCTGCGTGAGGGCTTCTCCCTCCTGCCTGCTGAATGGGTTCCCCTGCAGCTGGGTCTCTGCTTGGGCTGGTTCACCAACGTTTCTGTGATACATTGGGGCCCCAGAAATGTCCTGTCTGGTTGGAGATACAGGAGGTCCTGTGGCTGGTGCTGCAGGCTGACCTGTTGCTGTCAGAGGCAGAGTGGGGAGTGTGACATTCACTCCCTCAGGGCAATGATCTGCGAGGTGTCGCCTTGAGAGGCACATCTCAGACTCTGTGCTTGTGAGGGGGAGAGAGAACCGCCCTACAGATGTGACATAGGCTAACAAGGGTCATCTTTGGAAAGGAGCCAGGGGAGCGCCAGGGACATATGGAGTCAGCAATGACATGGCTAGGGCAGAATATTTTCTATCGAGGGGAATTAGCTCAAATGGTAGAGCACTTGCTTAGCATATAAGAGGTAGTGGGGTCAATATCTACATTCTCCAATAAAACTGATGTTCTTGTAACTTCCTGCCCAAGGAATCAAGGGGAGCTGCTTTTGTGCACCTGCCCCGCCCCCCACCCAGGAAGCTCACAATGTACAGGGGGTTTGGGTTTGTCTGTGTTGAGCGATGTGCAATGGCACAAGAGAGCACTATCAACATCTTGTCTCCCACCTGGTGGAAGAGGAAGTGCTCTCACCTGGAGGCTGGATTTGAAAGAGGAAGTCAGGGCCATGGGCTGCCTCAGGTGAGAGAAAGTGGTGATGCACAGGTGAGCCATGTACTGATGAGGGAGATACCCCTGGAGCAGGTAGGAACAAGCTGCAGGTGGGTCATTTTGGTGGGCAGGTTTAGCACTGCACATGCAGAAGGTTCTGGAGTTGGGGTGACAGCTGTGGGGTCTGCTCCTGTGGGCTCTGTGTCTGTGGTAGGAGAGCAGCCAGGGCAGCTGCTGCTCCAAGGCCATGTGCTCTGGGTGAGCTGGGAGCAGCTGAGCTCAGGAGCAGGCAGCAGACTGGGGTCCCTCCAAAGGAAGCACATTGCAGCAGGGGCTGATGTTGTTACCCCTCTGCCAGGGAACATGGGCCATGTTAATGTCGTGCTCAGGGGAAGAGAGGGAGGGGATAGGCAGGGTGTGAGGGGACACCTGGCAGGGGCCTAGGACAGCGGGTGAGGGGCAGCAGGGTCTGAGGGAATTCCTAGCCAGGGCTCAGGGCAGTGGGGAATGGGAGACGCAGTCTGAGGGGCGGATTCCTGGTGGGGGTTCAGGGTGGTGGGGGAGGGGCTGAGGGGATGCCTGGGTGGGATGCTGAGCAGTGGGGGAGGGACAGCAATCTCACTCCAGGAACCACACTGTACCTACAGCTGCCTGTTGCTCCTTTCGGAAAGGGCCCTTGTGAGCTGTTTCTCTGTAGCTTGGATAGTTTAGGTGGGTAGCGCACAGTTCTCATAAAACCAAGGGGTGGAGCACTTGCTAGCCAGTAGACAAGTGCAGGGTTTTCCTCTGTTACCCTTTGCTGGACTGCTATAGGCAGCAATGTCCAAAGACATGGAGGAAGTTGAGTGGCTTCTGGAGACCAGACGAGAGTCTTGCTCAGGAGGTTTCACTTTGCTTTGCTGGGAGGATCCCTGCCCTTTAATCCCTTCACTCCATTACCCTTCCTAATGCCCCTTCACTGGGGTGCTGATGAGTGACAACCTGACCTGCAGGGCTTGTTATCTTCTGAGCAGCTGCTGCTGTGCCTGTCACAGCCCTGGATTTATAAGGGGGTTCTACACAACAAAGTTATTTCAAAATAACCATCCCAGCCTCTGCACAAGGCAACCGCTGCTTTGAAATAATTCAGAAATAAACAGGGGACGGCTTATTTTGAAATGAGTAAACCTCCTTGTACAACTACAAGTAACAGCAGCTGTGTGGAAACAGGGGCTGCAAAGACAGGGGCTTGAGCCTAATTTGAAATAAGCCACAGTGTGTCCATTGGCTGCATCTGAAATTAGCTTCCTGTGTGTAGATGAGGTATTAGGAAATCTTGGTCTTGCCACTCACTGGTGCTGCAGCTCCCCAAACACTTCATGCACCCACAGTAATATTGGCACAACACATTAAGGCTGACACAATTTAGCACTGACGAGGGCAGAACCTTAACCTGGTGTTTTCCCTGTCTCTCTTTTTCCCACCACCAGCTGGATCAGACTCTGACCCTCCCCACACAGACGCTGCCGTCCAGCGCAGTTAGTCGTGGGAAAGGAGAAAGGGCCAAAGAGGATCCTCCTTGCGCTCACGTTCCTCACCATGAATTCTCTCTCCAGTCTCCGGGGCAGAGCTCTGAAGAAGGAGACTCCCTGAGGCAAAGCCCTGGGGGGGGGTCTCTGAGATGGCCCCGGCCCTGCAGCCTGTCCCACCTGGCCATTGTGCTGGACTGTCTGTGAGGTCACCACCTCCCCACCTCCTTTAGCCAATCATCTGAGGTTCTTCCAAAGGCCCTTCTGATGTCACAGACACACCCACCAGTGCCCTGCAGGGCTCATGTCCTGCCCCTGGCAGCCCCCTCTGCAAACGCACCCCAAGGGTCTGCAACAAAAAAGGCACATAAAAAACACAAAAACCCCGAACTCCTCCCATCGTCAGTGTCCTGTGGGATCCTGGCACTGGGGCAGGTGGGGAGAGAGGTGGGGAGACTGGCGGTTTCTGACCTGTACACTGCAGACGGGACAATAAGTGAAAGGAGCATTTTAACTCCTCCCGTCCTCAATGTCCTCTGGGCAGAAACTCCAGCTTCCCTCCGGCACAATGTCTGTGCTGGGGAATGGGAAGGTGGTGTTGTGGACAGTCCAGCCGTGTGGGTTGGCCCCACGAAAATGCATTTCTTTAAAGTGCTACAGGGCTGTTTTTTGGTTTAAGATACAGACTAACACAGTCGCCTCCCTATCAGCAAGCTGTATTTTAACAAGGTGGTTCTTGTGGCTTAGCTGGGTAACATATCTGCTAAAAAACCAGGAGATCTCAGGGTAACTCCCAGTGGTTCCCTTTTGTGTGTCTTCCCTAATGCTTCCCTACGTCTGGCTGGGGAGCAGAGAAGACCTCCCTTGGCAATGTCTCTCCCTGCTGGGGAAGGTAAAGGCTGATGGAAAAGGAGCGTTGGAAAGAATCTAGTCACAGCCTGGAGCTCGGGAAAAGGCAGTTGTGATTGGTGTGGGGAAGGTGCTGCTGTGGCTGCCAGAAGAGAGTCTGTGCCTCACAGCTTTGTGGTTCTGGGGGCTGCCTGTGCCAGCCAGCTCCTCCAGCACGTTTGTAACACAGACACAATTCCCTGTCGGCAGGAGCTCTGTTCTGCCCTGTCTGCGGGAGCAGCTCCTGCCCTCGACCTGCCGCTGCAGAGACACCCCACAGCCCTGTCCCTGCACACCATGTGCACACACTAGTGCATGACAGGGGGCATCTCACTCCCAGGCACACCCAGCTCTGCCCCCACCCCCATGGTAATTCACCTCTCACCCCAGCTGTCCCCAGTGCTGACCTGACACACCTGAGATCCCTCTTGTAGCTTCCTTCTGCTTCCTCACCAACATTTCCTAACCTTGCTGGGAAGCAAAACCCCTGCAGTGGACATGAATTGTGCAGGTGGGAGATGTTCTGACACAGCCCCTGGGCAGGCCCAAGGTTTCAGCTGGTGACTCTGCAGTGCAGAGGGAGGAGGAGTTTGGCTGCCAGGGGGGACGGGTGGCAGGTGTGAAGGGGAACCCGGGCAGGGCTTGTGGCTGAGGGAGGAGGGGAAAAGGGAAGTGGGGGGGTTGGCAGGGTCTGAGGGGACAAGGGGATCAGGGCACTGGGGAGGGGTGGGAGAGTCAGGATCTGAGGGACCCACTGCAGGGCCCAGGAAAGCTGGCAAGGGGCAGCCGGGGCTGAGGGAACCCCCAGCTGGGCTCCGAGCAGTGGGGGATGGGTGAGAGAGTCTGAAAGGGGAGGCCAGGCTGGTGGGGGAGGGGAGGAAATCTCAGTCCAGGGGCCCTGCAGCTGCCTGTTGCTCCTTTCCAAAAAAGCCCCTTGTGATTCCCTTTTCAGCTGGTCAGAGCGTGGTGCTAACAACGCCAAGGTCGTGGGTTCAAGCCCCATGCTGGCCATGGGTGGGTCTTTTCTGCTCTTCTTCGACTGCTCTGGGCAGGAGGCCAAAAGAGCTGAAGGAACCAGGCTGAGAGGCTGGCAGGGAGCAAGTCAGAGTCACCACCCCAGGCTAAGGGGGGGGCTGCAGAGTGGGTCTGGGGTTGGTGAGGTTCCGCAGCTCTGCAACACACGCCTCCCACAGGAAGGGGCAGCAGGAGCCCCCTGCCAAGGGCACCAGCCCCCCGCAGCAGCTCCATTGGCTTTCTCTGCTCCCCACCTCCCCTCAAAGGCCGCCTGGCCTCACAGGCTCCCTCCCTGCACACCTGCTACTGCAGCACCACAGGCCCAGGTAACTCACCAGTGGTGCCAGTCCCTGCCTGCCCTGATCCTCTTCCTGCCTGAGTTCTGCTTCCTCCCTCAGGTCCCCCAGCTGCTGCTCTGGTGGGCTGAGGGCTGGGGAAGGCACAGGAAGGGCCCTGGGGGGTGGGGTGCAGACGTACAAGGAGCAGGCCCTGGAGGAAGTCCATGATGAGCAGCTTTGGCCACGGGAGCTCAGGAGAGGGGCAGAGAGGTACAGGTGACAGGATGGGTGGGGGGGTCTCTGCAGAGGTGGGGTTGGCTGGGAGTCCCTGGGGAACGGGGAGAGGCCTGTGGGGAGGAGAGGAGAGAGCAGCAGGCTGCTGGGGGCAGAGCTCAGGGGAAGAAGCAGAGGTGGGATAGGAAGAGGTGAGACGGGAGGAGGAGCACAGGTGGCCTCAGAGGGAGCAGGCCAAGCAAACCAGATCCCCTCCCACTCCTCGGGACCTTCCAGCACTGGCACCAGCCTCCCCAGTGCAGCTGTCACAGGCCACAATGGCCATTCTGGTGCTTTACATGATGCTGACAGGCCCTGACCAGAGAGGTGCAGAGTTATTTCAGAAGAGTTTATTCCAGAATTATTCCTCCAAAATAATCTAGTTCACAATGACGCCTTCACGCTGCAAGGCAGCCCCAGAACAAACAAAACATGTTTCATCAGGGCAGGTCCATGCACAGCAGAGCCTGTCTGTGAATAGAGACCCTGGGGCCATGCTGGGGCTATCGCTGCACAGCAGCGTTGTTTTGGAATACACTGTTCTTCAATAACTTACCCATCTCCACCTGGCTGTAAGGCAACATTTCTTTCAAGCCCCCGGAAAGATTAAAAGGGTTAATTATTCTTTGACAATAAGCAGCCTGCAGAGAATGAAGAGAAATGCAGGGACTGGGGAGCTTGGTGGTGCGTGTGTATGAATATCGAGCTGAGGGAGGACGTAATGGCCTTCGCTGTGAATTCCCAGAGTAATTGACATCCTCTCAACACACACATTTACAAAGTGTGCAGAGACCTTTCCTGCTGGAAGTGACGTTATTGGATAGACTCTGAATGAGCATCTCTTTATGGAAATGAGACCCAAAATCCCTCATGTCAGTGTCAAATGTCAGTTTCCCTGTGGAGCCAGATTTCAGCAGAGGGAGGGGTTTGCTAGGTTTGTCTGCATGGGCACTGACAAATGTTAAGGGTTCATTTCCATTTTCAGGATCCCCGTACTATAGAAATCCAGAGCATGTTGGTTAACGTGAGACAACTCTTGTCATACAAGTGGCTGCCTTTGAAAAGGGGAGCATGGATTAGAAAGAAGATCACTTCATCTGAAATCAAACACTCTGCCACTGGCCTACACCCACATTTCACTCTTGCTTGAATCACTCATCTTCAGGTCCCTGTTGGACAAACTCTTTTTCCCCAGGCTCCTTTTTCTGTCCCAGCCCAGAGTAGTTTTTCAAATGGGGGTTGATGAAACTTTCTCTCCCCAGGTGCACACCACAGCTTCCCCACTGACCTAGCTTCTCCCACTCAGAAAGCTACTGTCACTCAGGGGCCGTGTCTACACTAGCCCCAAACTTCGAAACGGGCATGCAAATGGCCACTTCGAAGTTTACTTATGAAGCGCTGAAATGCATATTCAGCGCCTCATTAGCATGCGGGTGGCAGCGGCACTTCGAAATTGACGCACCTCACCGCCGCGCGGCTTGTCCTGATGGGGCTCCTTTTCGAAAGGGCCCCGCCTACTTCGAAGTCCCCTTATTCCCATCAGCGGAGTGATCTAAAGCAAATGAAAACAGAACATGGGGTTGAAGACACATGCTCCGTGATTCATATTTCTGGTTGTTGCACACTTTCCTTAGGGAGGTGTTGGTGGTGTAGTGACTAGCACAGCTGCTTTCCGAGCAGTTGGTCTGGGTTCAATTCTCAGGTTTAGTTCTTCTTTTCTTTCAATTTCTCTGTTGGAAGCGGAGAGAGGAGATGTCCTGCTCCTTGGTGAAATGGGAGGTGTCGTGGCTTTTTCAGCTGTGATGCTTGGTGTGAGCCAAGTTCTGTCAGCTAAAGGTTGTGGATAGCTTGTGTGCAACCCGCCCCACTGCCTTGTGGTTTATCCTGGGAAGGAGCAAGGCTGAGGGAGTAAACCCTGACAGAAAATCCCGAGGGGAGTCCTAAGGCGGTTCTGTGCCAACTTCTGGCATTGACCTGGCAGTTCCTGCAGCTGAGCTGGTACCAGACGTAGAGGTTATCCTCTCCTTTGGACGATATCAGTAAAGCCGAGAGGGGGACGCTGGCGTCTGGGCAGCCCAGCGTCCCAAAAAATTGCCCAGGCTCGCGCCTGGAGAGGTTCTCCACCATCTGCAGTAGCTTTGTTGATTTTCAAAAGGCATTTGACATGATAGAGCAGACAGTGACTTGGGCGCTGTTGGAGTCACAGGGAGTGGATAGCAGACTGATCGGTTGTTGATAGGTATCAACAACAATGCTCAGGCAGTGGTAAGAATGGTAAGTGGTAAGGCAGTGGTAAGCCAGCTCCTCAGCAGCTCTCTCACTGCTTCCACCTATGGGACTCAGTTTGGCAGTGGAGCTGGGGATGTGGCCTCAAGAGGTTTCTCGCCTTCGAATGAGAAGCAGAGAAAACCCCCAGTACTGCAAAGGGGCTATTAAATGAGCTCCCTCCAGCACAAGGATGAGCACCATTTGGAAGAGGGAAACTGCTTCACACACAAGCCTGATTTACCCCCCACCTTCTTTGGCAAGTCCAGAAAGGTAACGGCTCAGTGGGAGCAGCCAAGGCTCATGCCTGACCAGCGACTGCTTCCCAGAGTCCAGTTGGAGCCAAACCATTGCTCAGAGCAGCCAAGGAGAAGGTTGCAGTCTGTGGGCAAAGGCCGCACAGAGTGAGTGTAGAGCAAGTAGGACCACATAGGAACTCAGACCACCAATGGTCTCATCCGAAGTCCAACACTGCATCCAACTGGCCACACAGAAAAGCGGCGCCTGAGCCCTCCCTTCCGGCAGGCAGATGTTCTGCTTCTTATGCCGTTTTGCAATGAGCAGAGACTCTCTGGGCTCCCATCAGTAAGTGGTGGGGACGGAGTCTCAGCGTTAGAGGAACCTCCCAGAAATCAGCCTGTATCCCCCACTGGTACACAGCCCTCCCATGGACCAAACCGAAAGGGGCCTTGCTGTTGTGTTCACCTCAGCTGCCCTGAGAGAGGCCACTGCTGTGGCTCAAACCTTCCTGCCCTCACACCCCACCGAGCCAGACCCTGAAAGGCAAGTCTGACCTGGTATCGGAGTGGAGAGGCTGTGTTAATAAAGGTGGGGGGGGTCCTTCTAATCTGTGCTACCTTCCCACACCAGCAGCCCCCAACCCTGGCACTGCACCAAGTGGGATGGAAAACTTTAGTCAGCTATGAACCTCCTTGTCACCCCAATATTTTCCACTGGGCCTGGCCTGCCCCTGCCTCAGCCACTCACTGGCCTGGCCCACACCCCTCCCCATCTAGCAGCTTGAACTCCCATCTCCAGAGACGGCTGTGACCAGAAGACACCATCTTAGATGGGTCAGCCAACCACCTCCCAGCTTTTACCCTCTTCACCCCACAGCCCCCTCTGTCCACGTTGCACCTGCCTCTCCCTGCTGTCAGGCTCTCCCCTAGGGGTTCCTCTGCCCCACTTCAGGCTCCCCCCAGCCCTACACTGTCAGTGGGGCTACGAGGGCCATGGGACAGGCCCTTGCCTCTATTTCCTGCCTGAGCAGAGCAGGAGGTGGCCCCGGGGGAGAAGGTGGGGCAGGGACTGGTGGAGGCAGATACCAGCAGACACTGGGGGATGAAGCAGACGGGTGCAGGCAGAGACAGAGCAGAGCAGGACAGCATTGCAGAAGCAGAGCAGAGCTGGGCACGGGAGAGACGCCTACTTGTCTGGAGCTTTGCTCACAGCAGGTGGCAGCAGCCAGCTTGTGCTGGAGCAGCGACCACATCACAACTGTGGCATTTCTCCCCCGAAGCAGCCAGCCTTTGTGCAGCAGGATTAGGGACCCAGCCGCTTGCATTTGCCACGCACACAGGGTGCGTGTGGATGAATTGCCCTGGGTGGGGGTAAAAGGCTTCGCTGTGAGCAGGATTTGAACCTGCGCAGGGAAACCCTATTGGATTTCGAGTCCAACACCTTAACCACTCGGTCATCACAGCTCTGAGTCGTTTAGTGTTTTGTTATCATGGATACTGGACAAGAATGAGACAATGTCATTGGCAATACAGAATTCAAACAGCAACCTGGCTCCCAGCAGAGTGGGGATTTGGGGCTCTCTGTGCTCAGCCAGGTGCAATGGCACAAGAGAGCACCTTGACCATCCCCAGCCCTCTGGAGGGAACGGGAACAGCTCTGACCTGGAGGCTGGATTATAAGGGGAAGTCAGGACCATGGACAAAGCACATGGCTGGGATGCAGCACTCAGGATCCCTTCCCCAAATACACGTATCTACTCCTCATCTGACACTGTGTTCTGCTAAAGCTGCCCGGCTCCCTCCAGCATGGGCTGAGCTCAGGGACATGTGGTTAACCTGCCCTACAGATGTAAGGTCATCAGGTCCCTCCCACCAGCTGGCTCCCGCACTCAGTGCATCCCAGGGAGTGAGCCCTGGTGCCCTGGAGTGACCCAAAGCAGGGCAGGGCTGGGTGGGATTCTGTGTCTCTGGCTGTGTTCCCTGTCACATGCTGGAGTCACTTTCCATCAGACTTTAGTTTGCTCCCTACAAGCCATTTGGTCTGCTTCTCTTTGAGCCTCTCTGTCCATTGCAGCCAGTGCAGAGAGCACAGTCAACCTGGCCAAGGCTGTTGGCAGATGTTTTTGGTTCATTAATTACAAAACTGCTCCGTCTTGCCAAAAGGTATTGCAGGTTCTCACTTTCAGGAACTCATAGGAGCAGGGAATGCTCAGTCACAGACTAAACATAGAAGCAGAAATCCCTGCCAGGATAGAAATGAGTTGCTGTGTTTGTTGCTGAGTTCACTGGGGGAACTTGTGTGATATCCAGTGTCCCACAGAATCTCACCTGGATTCTTCTTCCTCTCTGCTGAAATGCCATCACCTGGGTGGCACTTGTCATAACACGTGGGTGGGTTGAACTAGCTACAGGAGCGGGCAGAGGGGTAAGTGCTGCATTTCAATAGCTCAGCTGGTAGAACGGAGGACAATAGGGAGTCTTCAGCAAGTTCTCCTCAGTTGTTTACTTCATGTCCGGTGCAAGTGGGCTCTTCTTTTTCCTCCCCTTGCTGAGAAAGACAAAGAGAAGAAAGGAGCAGGACGCTGTGTGATGGAGTGGGGGATACCTGTGTGTGTGTGTGTGGCTCACAGAGGGTGTGGGGCTCCTGCTGAGGGTAACCCTGACAACCAGGTAACACCTTTGTACTGCAAACAAAGGAGAAGGTGGAGCCTGAGGGGTTTGAATTGAAACTGGGAGTTGGAAGCAGTTAGTCTGGGCTGGAAGAGAGAGACAAAGGAGGGGGCCAGGCCCCGGCTCTGGGGGGCCCTCGGGGCCTCCTCTCCCCAACATGGATGGGACTGGCTGTCTCTGCCTGCTGTACTGACTCCTCTGTACAATGCTGTGTCCTATCGGCTAATAAACCTGCTGTTTTCCTGCTGAGTAAGAGACTCTCCTGCCTGCGGACAGGGTGCAGAGCTTGGGGGACCCCAAAACCCCATCACACTGGTGTCAGAAGTGGGATGTTCTGCACCCCGAGGATGGAGCATCCAGCAGTAAGTGACTGGGGCCCCGGAAGAAGTGGGGCCTGCGAGACCCAGGTGTGCTGAAGGGCAGTGAGGTGCAGCTCCCCAAGGCGGAGGGGCCTGCGGCCAAACCCAAGCAACTGCGGTTGTGGTCCTCGAGAGGGGGTGTCACACCCGAGGAGGGGTTACTCCTGGGAGTCTGTTGGAGTCGGTCCCAGAAGGTGGAGGGGCCGAGAGCCCAACCCCCAGGAACAAGTGACCCCTGAGGAGGCTGACGCTGAATGAGTCCTTCCCAAGACAGTGTGCTCATGGCCCCTGAGAGCGGGTGTCACACTGAAGAAGGGGTTCCGCTGGGAGTCTGTTGGAGTCGGTCCCAGAGGGCGGAGGGGCCTACAGCCTAACCCCGGGCAGCTTGTGACCCGCAAGAAGCCTGGCACACTGAAGGGATTCTTCCAGGAATCGTGGGGTGCAGAGGGCATCAGCCTGAGAGCCTGCAACCACGCTGAGCAACTCCGCTGTGAAGTGGCAGCACCTGGAAACCAAATCGAGATTAAAGAAGCTGGACAAGGCAGCGTGGATGTGCAGTGGCGAAGCTGAGGGCTGGGGAGAATCCTGCAAAGGTGAGCCCGGATCGGGGCAGGGAACCCTGGACTGCCTGGAGCTCTGAACCGAGTGGCCTGCTGCAGCTCAAGGAGGGAAGGAGCGATTCCAACCCATCATCTACTAGTGGCCAAGACAGACCTGCGAAGAGTTTTCCAGGCCTGGGCCGAGGAAGGTGCCTGTGTGTCCGTGCAGGAAAGCAGCTGATCCACTGGGAATGGCAAGTTGTCTGTGAGAGAAGCTGCTTCACCTTCTGTGTGTGTGTGGAGACCAGCCGGGGGGCTGGGACAAAGGAGAGAGTGTCTCCCATTGTCTGTCTGTGTTGAACAGCAGCAGCAGCCTGGGGAGAGAGCAGAGCCTGCGTTTGGAAAAGGTGCCAATGAGGAAACTAGCCCATTGTCTGAGGAAGATTCACCAGCCTGGGGTGGCTGGAGAAGAAACCACCAAAAAAGAGCATTCCAGGTGTGTCTCTGAATCCAGCCATGGGGGCTGGAGCAGAGGGAATGGCTCTGGGATGGGCAGTGGTGTCCCTGCTAAGGACACTGGTCCTTGGTGCAAGAAAAGTGCTTCTGCTTCTGGGGAAGTGAATCCTTTGCCTGAGCCTGTGGGGGCTCAAGATGGAGCCAAGATCCCAGAGCTGGATCTGAGGGCAGCTGAAGCCCAGATGGGAAGTGGGCCTACCTCTGTGTCTCTCAGGGGGGATGATGCTTTAACTTGGTCTAATCCAGTTAGTATCATCAGGGAATCCCAGAGACCAGACGATTCTGGTACTTGTTCTTTGCCTGATGCTGAGGTGTTACTGGGAGGGGGTGAGACGGCTCTGTCCTACCAGAGTCATCCTCTCACCAGGACACAAGAACAGACGGGCAATGGAGTTACGCTGACTGATGAAGATAAAGAAGCTGGTAGCAGAAGGGAGGAAAGGGATCCTAACCTTCTGTCCGGTGGTACTGGCTGTCTGCCTGGAGGGGGATTACATGGGAATCTGCCTAATGGGCCAGAAGTGATCTGGGGTGTAGGTGAAACCCAGGAGCTGGTTGTGGCTCAAGGGAGCAGTGCCCCCATGGAGGCAGACAGGGGTGAGTTGTTGTTTGCGGGAGCTCTTGAGGAAAAGAATTTCCCTGAAACTTTTCCTGACCCGTCTGTGGGGACTGAAGAAAATGGGAGTGAGGTAAAGGTGAGTGAACAGGAAAGGTGCTTGTCTGTAAGAGCCAGAGCAGCCCTTTGCCTGGGGAGAAGTTTGTTTCAGCTCCTGATGGCCAGGACCTGCCTAAGTGTGAAACCACTGGCTGTGCTCTGGAAGGGTCCAAAGCAGGCAGGGTAAAAGTTTCTCAGGAATTGGAAGTTGGTGCAAGTAAAGTGAAAACTATCAGGGAATGTGAGCAGCCCTGTAAGAACCAAGTAAAACAGCTGCACAGTCAGTCTCTGTAGGATGCAGGAGAGGTTCAGCAATTCCCCATCTCCAGATGGTGAAAACACTTACATTCTTATACTGGACTCCACTTCTGATTCCATGGGGAGGCAGTAGTTGGAGGTGGAAGGACAAAGAAGCTTTGGGCCTGGTGGGCCAGTAAGGGATAAACAGGGATTCCTTCATGTGGATTCTGCGTCTGGGACTCACAAAACAACTCTCAAAAAGCAGTTTGGTTTGCAAATTTCCAGACTGGTAGGGAGGGGGCCGTCTCCCTGAGATCATCAATGGCCCAGCTCTTGTTAGAAGGGAGGGCACAGCCAGAGAGATCAAATTTCCACCCCAGGGGGCAAGGGAGAAGATTAGAACTTGATGGTGCTAAGAAAGGCCTCAGCCATTTATCCCCAAAAATCCAGATTCTCAAGGATGTTGCACAAAGGTTGTGGTCTACCAAAGAGCAACGTAAATGTGCAGTTGCAATGGGGTTTGTTCTGTTACTCACGCTGACTGCTGTAACCAGTGGGTGCTGCTACCAAAAGCTGTAGAATTGTACCATGCACTGAATGTTTGGAAAGAGCCATTTGACATGATGACATTGATGTAGAAGCATGAGTTGTATGTTAAAGGAGTCTGTAACTCTAAAATGTCACCATTGTTCCCTGTAACTAGTTTTGCAACCTCTCACGTGAGAAGGAACATTCCAAACCTATTGTGTGGCATGGAAGGGTAAACTGAGGCACACAGCCATTGTGGCGGTCTGGCTAAATGCCAAGGGTGGAAGCATTTGTACCTTCCTTTACTGGACTGTAACTGAATTCCAGACATTGGCCGGAGCAGCTGTATGGACTGGTGGGCAGACAGGGCAGGGCCCAGACCAAAAAAAAACTATTTAATCTGTTGGTGCTGCAGCATCTGTATGGGCTCTGCCTGCCCGACTTGAGAACGTGGCTGATGGACCAGAGACAGAAGCAGGGAGACCGACCAACCTGAGGGAACTAAAGGGACTTGCCCGGCTGCATCACATGAAAAGGGCCAATACCAAGCTCCTAAATTGGAGCCTCCCCCAGGAGGATTATGACATGGAGGTGGTGCACATCGAGGGGAGCACTAAGGGTGCAGCCGATGCCCAATCACGAGGGGAGGGCCCCAAACTTCCCCAGGTCACTGGCTGAGTGACCCCGCTCAGTTCGGTCTGGAAGCGGGGAGAGATGTGATGGAGTGGGGGATACCTGTGTGTGTGTGTGTGGCTCACAGAGGGTGTGGGGCTCCTGCTGAGGGTAACCCTGACGACCAGGTAACACCTTTGTACTGCAGACAAAGGAGGAGGTGGAGCCTGAGGGGTTTGAATTGAAACTGAGAGTTGGAAGCAGTTAGTCTGGGCTGGAAGAGAGAGACAAAGGAGGGGGCCAGGCCCCAGCTCTGGGGGGCCCTCGGGGCCTCCTCTCCCCAACATGGATTGGACTGGCTGTCTCGGCCTGCTGTACTGACTCCTCTGTACAATGCTGTGTCCTATCGGCTAATAAACCTGCTGTTTTCCTGCTGAGTAAGAGACTCTCCTGCCTGCGGACAGGGTGCAGAGCTTGGGGGACCCCAAAACCCCATCACACGCTGCCACCTAGACACCATGCACAGGCTGACAACGTTCTTCTCAGGAGCATTCAACAGTGTCAGAGAAAGCAGGGATGGTGTGTAATAGGACAGGAGTCATAGGCACATGTGAAGAAACCAGCCCAGGCGACCTTTGCTCAAAACCCAGGCCACTTACAACCCCAGGCTGGGATTTCCTTCTTTCTAAGGGAAATCCCAACAGCCACTCTTCCACCCCCACTGGCCAGCCAGAACTCCCACCAGCAAACCCACAGACTTGTCAGCTGCTATTCCACCCCAGGCCAACAACCCCACATTCAGGTGATTTGGGGGAAGAAAGGGAAAGGTGAAACCACACACACCCAAGTGTTGTCTGGCAACACACAGGGCCCTTGAACACATGGCTTGAGTCGTGTTAGAACCACCCTCTAACCAACTGTGCTAGGTAGCCTATGGGACAGTAGCAAACAAGGGATCCTTCTGGACAATAAAAAGGGCAGTTGCTGGGCTGTTGTGATCTCTGGAATGGGATTGCTGCACCTCCCCTACCACCCTGCACCCCAGTCTGGCCTCCCCTCAGACTGTCACTCTCTCCTCAGTGTCCTGTGCCCAGCCAGGAGTCCCCTCAGACCCTGCTGTCCTGTCCCCACTCTCTTGGGCTCCTGCCTGGTGTCCCCTCAGATCCTACCACTTTTTTCTAGATGACCTATTCCACTCAGAGCAGAAGGGTTTAAGTCAAATGAAGTCACAGCCGAGAAGGAGGTGCTGGCGGGCACAGACTGGGTGGTGCACTGGACTGTATGCTGGTAATCTTACCTGTGGTTATTATGTGGCCCCCAGGCATTCCAATTTTGCGAGATCAAATGCCACCAGGACAGGCACCGACTCCTCCAGCTCTGCCCTGCTGCTGCTGAAATAATGGAACAATATTTAACAGGTTTAAAGGTGAGAAGGGCCTAACTCCAGAACAAGGCCCCCAGAAGTGTCAAAATTCAGATGGGACAACGTGGCTGGGTCCCCCCAAGGACCACGTCCAGTGGTTCTTAATAGGGGCAGGTCTTTGGGGATCACCTGGACTGCCAGTTGGCTTCCCGGACTTATTTCTATGGACTAAGGGGATTTCAAAGATGGTGGGGTGCTTTTGAAAAGGACCCCCCTCTGGAGGTGCCACGTGGGAGCGGGAAGTGGCATCTGCAAAGTGCTGCAGCCGGCAGCTTCTGAATGAGGTGCTGAATATACATTTCAGTGCCTCAGAAGTAATCTTCCAAATGGCCATTAGCACGGCAATTTCAAAGATTTCTCCAAGTGTAGGCGTAGCCCTTCTGAAAGAGTGGGCTGGGTCAGTCGTTCATCTGTGTTCCTAAAGAAGCAAGTGTTTCCTTCCCATTCCCCTGGAGATACCATCACGGTTTCAGCTTAGGGACTTGTCCCACTCGGTGTTTTCCCCAGATGGAATAGTTTATAACAGCAGAAAAGCACGAAGGTTTGAGTCAAACTGGTAGAATTTTGGTCTGGCTCTGGTCTGAAGAAGTGGGTCTGTCCCACGAAAGCTCACCTAATAAACTATTTTGCTAGTCTTTAAAGTGCTACTTGACTGCTTTTTGTTTTGGTAGAATTTAAAACTACAAGGAAGCCCCAGAGCATCTCCTGTAAACCCCTGCACATCCCAGGCCGCCGCACCTCACCGCATGTCCGTTCTCGTGTTCTTTCTCCGCCCTGGCTGGAAAGGTAAAAGGGGTTTCTCTGGGGTGTAGAGGGTAAGGAGAGTGGCTTGTCTCAGGAGTGGGGAGCTGGATTACCCTGGTTAGGGGTGTGGCTCAAGGACACACCTTGGTGTGAGCAGGATTTGAATGTGCACAAGGAAACCCTATGGGATTTTTAGTGCAATGCCTTAACCATTCAGCCATCACAGCCAGGGAAAAAATACATCTCCACAGGCCAGAGATCACAGGGTCTAGGCCTGATATCATCTGAAATACAGAAGTCCAACAGCTCCGTTTCTTCCAGCGCACAGGAGGGTTTGGGGGTGTACAGGAGTCCCTCGAAATGTGTGAGTAACATGAATGTGAGTTAAGCACAACTCAAAATCCCACTCCCCCGGTACGGGATCACCTCCCCCAGCCTGGCGCAGTCCCAGTTCAAACCTTTGCATGGCCCTGGCTCACCACCCACTGTGCAGCTCTGACTCACCCCAGCCATGTGCAGATCCAGCTCCATCCCCTGCAGGGCTGCACGGCCCTGGCTCACCTACACCATCTGCAGCTCTAACCCAGCCCGGCTTCAGCCCACTACTCCCCTGTCACGGCCCTAACTGCCCCCACAACCCCAGGACTTACCTTTCAAAATGAGTTCCAGGAGCTCAGATGCTCCTGCTGCTTCCCGGCTGCAGAACGGGCCTTCTTGTCGGAAAAAAGCCGGCTCCTGACTTATGCAAAATTCAAGTGATGTGATGGTGCTGGGAACACAATCCTGGCAGAGCTGGAGGGACGGCTGTACCTGCTCAGCCATGTGATTAAACCACAAACCAGCTTCCTGCTGTGGGGGTCCGTGATTGTGACCCCCAGACACCCTTCCAAAGCACCGATCCATTACGGGCCTTGCTGTCTTGATTCTGTCCATAAGGCTGTGCTGCCCTGCAGAGAGCATTTGGAGTATTGACTGTGGCCGCCAGTTTACACTGCCCTGAGAAACATAAAGGGGGTTCTGAATACACCACCCTGACAAGACCATAAAGATGAAAACACTATTTACTCCTTACAACATGAGAACTAGCATCACTGAATGAAATTAGTAGGCAACAGATTTACCAGAACCAAAAGGAAGCATTTTTCACACAACTCACACTCAACCAGTGAAACCCCTCACCAGAGGGTGTTTCTGAAGCTCAAGATTAGTCCAGGATTGAGAAGTGAAGTGGATAAGTTCATGCGCACACTCTCAGTCATTGCTTTTCTCACTGCTTCACCTCATGCCCACAAGTTTGGCCCTTGCGCTTCCACTCAGCTTTGTCCTTTGTCTCCGTGGTGCTAAAGGAAAAACCAGCTCAGGCTGACAAGTCAGGGGAAAGCAGGAGGGAGGAGGAGTCGCAGGCTTCAGCCCAGCACAGCCCCCTCCTCGGGACACCTGCAGCAGGGGGCAACTAATGCGGACAACTCCATGTGGAGGCTTAAAAAACACAGAATTGCAAAGGTGGGGAGAGGTCTGGCCTGCAGACAGCCACAAACAGCCTCCCAACCACCAGGCCCCTGACCCCACCAGCATCTGGGTGGCTGGTGACACTCAGGGACCAGCCTGAAGTAATGCAATAACTACTCAGCAACAGACTTGAATCTAGGATGCCTGGAGCTCCGTACAGGAGCCAGGAGCCCTGAGGGGTCAGCAGCTCTGTAACAAATCCCTTTCAGCATCATGGAAACCAGGAGAATGCACATTGTGGGTCATATCTCACATCCACATGACCCAATGTCCTATCTGCTGAGATTGGCAAACACCAGGTGCCCCAAAAGCCCCACAGCCAGGTACCACTGGGAGTTGAACCAAGGGTCTCATTTTCACAAGGCAGCTGTTTTAAGAAGCTGAGCCGTGGCGCCTGCCTCTGGGTAAGGTTTGCTGTCTGTCCAGGCCTGACTCCTGCCAGCCCCACCTGGGCCTGCTTAGCTCAGCTGGAATTTAGATCCTGTCAAGCAGAGAAGCCTGTGGAGTTTAACTCCCAAGCGGGGGTTGACTCTTTGGACAGGTCTGGGCTAGAAAATTAGGCGCTGTCACTCCATGACACAAGGGTATAAAAACCATTGTACTGGGGAGGCTGTGGTCAGTACTGGCAGTGCCCGAGAAATGAGGAAACAGTGACATCTGAAACGCTAAGTAATCACAGCACATGCCCCAGGTTAACCTGTGTTTTAAACAGCAATATGTAAGGACAAGGAGGCTGGGGTCCAGCAGCTTTCTAACCCAAATGGGCTTCTCTTTTTACAAGGGGCTATTGGGTAGGAAGAAGAAGGGGACACTGGAGAAGGTCAGCTTCTCATCTGACCCTGCCTTGGAAAAGAAATGCCAGTGCTTTTGGAGAATGTGGGTATTGATCCCACTTCTTCCTGCTTCTAAAGCAAGCGCTCGACCATTTGAGCAAATCCCTCTGCAGAAGGAATATTTTCGTATCCACCAATCTCATTGCAGAGGCCACAACATCCCCATGACTGCTCATGGCTCTTGCTAAGGGACCTAGCGGCTTTGTCTGCACAGCAGCTTTACTCCTGAATAAGCGATTGCAGATGAGGTATTCCACAGTAGCTGATTCCAATATAGCTCAGTAACACACAACGTGGATTTGGAAATACTGCTCTGCTATTTCAACATTCAGCATCTATAAACAAAGGAGCCTGTTCCGAAGCCCCTGCTTCAAAAGAGCGATTTGAACGAGCTAGAATCATGATGCAAAGAGATGCCCAGCCAAGGCTCTGCTCTCTCTCTCTCCTTCTCTCTCTCTTTTGAACTCCCGGCCTTAGGCAGGAAAAGTGTCTTCTTGTCCTCAGCTCTAGAGAGGAGTAATTCAAATTTCTATCACCCTCAGAGTGTGTCTACACTAGCTGGCTACTTCAAAGTAACTGGCAAAATGTCAAAATAGCGCATGGTGATTGTACGCGCTGTCCGCTATTTCGACGTTGAAATGGAAGTGAGGTGGCGAGACGTCGAAATCGCTATTTTCATCCAAAGATGGGAATCGCGCCCTCCTTCAATGTTGAACGTCAAAGTAGGGCACATGTAGACGATCCACATCCTGTTACTTCGAAATAGCAGGGTCCTCCATGGCAGCAATCAGCTGAGGGTTTGAGACGTGCTGTCCAGCCCCTGTGCAGCTCTATGATTACTGCGCGCAGCAGCCCTTTAAGCACCACGGACCCGGATTTCCTGTGGCAGAAAGCTGAGAGCATGCAGGCAGCAGCACACGCATGTGCTAGCCCTGCAAGCCCTCCACCGACCTCAACCCAATCACCCAGCACCATGGCATTGAGCCAGCCCCCTGAGTGCCCCCAGGCTGCCCCCATGAGGGGACCCAGGGACCCCCAGCAGCCAAACGGGGGACAAGAAGAGGTGGGACACCTCCTGGTTGGAGGTCGAGCTCTGAGACCTGCTGGGGCTCTGGGGTGAGGAGGACGTGCTCCATGTGATGGGGTGCATGGAGCGGAAAGCAGAAGCATTCACCTGACTGGCCGAGGGCCTGGCTGCCTGGAGTCACCCTGCCCGCACTCGGGATCATGTCCATAGCAAGGTGAAGCAGTTGTGGAAGGGTTATGCCTGGGCCTGGGACTGGGCCAGCCAGTCTGGGGCTGCCCCCACCGCTTACCCCTGTTACAGGGAGCTCAGGGCCATCCTGGGCCCCGGGACACCTGCTCCCCCCAGGGTACATTGGAAACAGCAGCAGAGGAATCCCAGCAGGTCTTGGAGCTGGAGTCCATCCCGGAGGCCAGCCCAGCACCCCAGGGACCACCCGAGGAGCCAGCCCTCGGGATGGCAGAGGAGGGATCCAGCAACAAGGCAGGGGGAATCCTCATAGACCTCCATTCCCGGAGCACCAGCCGGGCGTCCACCCACCTGTCTCCTGTGCACAAGCCCTTGTGCACCCCCACTCCTGCACCGTCAGACTGAGGTGACACCGAAGCACCAGGCTGTTGGGAAAGGGGCAGATATCGCCTCTCCTCGGGGTGAAGGACACTGAAAGACTTGGCCTGAGGGCACTTTCGAGCTAGGCTCCCAATGCCACTTCTATCTACACAGCTCCACACTGCCTGCAGGTGAGGGACTGTCGTGTGGAGGGTCCAAAGGGCAGCTGGTCCCTGTAAGAGGAGTCTGGGACCGGGCTGTAGGTGGGATCTCCTGGAAAAGCCAAGAGCCCAGGGGAGGCCATTGATTGTCTGCCAAACCCCTGGCCCTGCTCAAAGGTTTCACACAGGGAAAGCTGGGAAGTCAGCCCCACCCCCAGGGCACAGTGATTTGCACTGGGCTGGTAATAAACCAAAGGGGTTGTGTGGAGGGTCACAAGTGGGACTGAAGGGCAGGAGACAGAAAGGCAAAATCTTATTCTTCCAGTTACACTGCATCAAACGCTCACCCTGAAAAGCTCCAGCTGGGGCAGCACAGCCCATCCCCCCTCCGTGAGAGACAGGAGATAACTCTGCCCCACAGCTGGGCCCTCCTCGCCCCAACCCTGGGGCGTGAAGAGTGAGAAAGGAGGGTGTGGGGAGCACAGAGTGAAAGTGAGGGGGGGAGTCAGGGCTGAGGGAGCAAAGGGGGGCAGGACTCCAGGCTTTGCTGGTGGGACCCTGGCACTGGGGCAGGTGGGGAG
The DNA here is from genome assembly GCF_033958435.1 of Carettochelys insculpta. Classification (NCBI taxonomy): domain Eukaryota; kingdom Metazoa; phylum Chordata; order Testudines; family Carettochelyidae; genus Carettochelys; species Carettochelys insculpta. Next base: position 1,300,413 of record NW_027439072.1, read on the forward strand.
AGAGGAGGGTAGATTGGTGGAGTCCGACCCACACACTGCAGAGGGGACAGTAAGTGAAAGGGGCCTTTTTGTTCCCTCATCCTCACTGTCCTCTCGGCGGCAACTCCAGCTTCCGTCGGGCACAATGTCTGTGCTGGGCAATGGGAAGGGGTTGCTGTGGGCATCCATCACAGTGTTTCAGCTGCATGAAAGTTCATCACTTGATAAATTAGGTTGGCAACCTTCAAAGTGCTGCAGGGCTGCTTTTTGGTTGAAGACACAGACTAACACAGATACCTCTGTGTCAGGAGCCACATTACAGACAAGGAGGGCACCATGGCTTAGCTGGCTAAAGCCCCTGTCTAGTAAACAGGAGATCCTGGGTTCAACTCCCAGTGGTGCCTTGTTGAAAGCCTTTGACAACATTTTACCACATGTGTCTGGGGAACTGAAGAGCCCTCCCCTGGCAATCCCAGCCATTGCTGGGGAAGGTGAAGGCTGATGGCAGAGGAGCACTGGAAAGCATCCAGGGACAGAGCAGAGCTCAGGAAAACACAGCTGGAACTGGTGTTGTGGAGGTGGTGCAAGAACAGAATCTGATTCTTCCAGCTCTGGGGCTGTCTGTGCACAGAGGGTGACGGTGCAACCTCAGCAGGGCAGGGGAGAGAGAGTTACTCTCCTCTCACATCCCTTTGTTTGTCACTGACAAACCCCAAACGAGTTAGGAGAAAAGTCCCAGAGGCTCTGTGGCTCCCCTGCCCATGGACCTCCCAGGTAAGGGGAGATTAGGAAAGCAGCACCCAGTGGTGCCTGGACAAATCTTTCTGGCTGCCTCTCACCTGCTTTGCAGCACCTCTGGGCTGTGCTGGAGAGTTCAGAGAGCTGCAGGAGGCGGCTGCCGTCCTTCTGGAGGAAGAAGTAACAGACACTGACAGGTGGGCAGCTGAGGTGGCTGCACAGGGGGCCTGGGGAGCACGGGAGGAACCCCAAAGCCCTTTGTCTGTTACTAAGGCAGGGAGGGGATACCCTTGATTCTTGTTATTCACCAACAGGTCTATGCAGCCCAGGGCTCGGCACGAAGTCCTGGGCCACTGAGCACGAGGGAATCCCGGTCACAGTGTGTGCTGCCTCCTGGCCGTCTCCTGCCCCAGACCTGCCTCTGCAGAGACACACCCCACACTAGTGAGCAACAGGGAGAGTCTCACACCCAGGTGCACTTACCCAGCTCTGCCCCCCCAGTGGTAATTCCCCTCCCCCAGTGCTGAGCTGATGCAGCCGCACAGCCTGGGAGCAGCCTGGGACCCCTCCTCTAGTTTCCCTTTGCTTCCCCCTCGAAATGTCCTTATCCTGCTGGGAGCAAAACCCCTGCAGGGACATGAATGGTGCAGGGCAGGATCCCCCCAGGCAGGGGCTGCACCCACAGGCTGTCTCTGTTCTCACCCAGCCCCTGGGTAGGACCCAAGGTCTCAGCTGGTGACTGTGCAGTGGAGAGGGAGGGGACGGGTGGCAGGTGTGAGGGGAACCCGGGCAGGGCTTGCGGCTGAGGGAGGAGGGGAAAAGGGAAGTGGGAGGGGGGGGTTGGCAGGGTCAGAGAGGACAAGGGGATCAGGGCTCTGGGGAGGGGTGGGAGAGACAGGATCTGAGGGACCCACTGCAGGACCCAGGACAGCTGGCAAGGGGCAGCCGGGGCTGAGGGGACCCCCAGCTGGGCTCCGAGCAGTGGGGGGGTGGGTGAGAGAGTCTGAAAGGGGAGGCCAGGCTGGTGGAGGAGGGGAGAAAATCTCAGTCCAGTGATCAGTGGCCCTGCAGCTGCCTGTGGCTCATTCCCAAAAAGGCCCCTTGGGAGGTGCTTCTCTGCAGGCTGGAGAGCTCAGCTGGCCGGAGCCTGGTACTAACAGCACCAAACTCATGAGTTCAAGCCCCTTGCTGGCTACCGAAAGGTGTTTCCTGTTGTCCTTCCCCCGACCCTTCTGGGCAGGAGAACAAAAGAGGTGAGGGGAACAGGGTGAGTGGCTGGCAGGGAGCAAGCCAGGGTCACTACCCCAGGCTAAGGGAGGGGCTGCAGATTGGGTGAGGGTGAGGAGAGGGTTCGCAACGCTGACCTCACACTACGAGGGGCGGTAGGAACACTCTGCCAAGGGCACCAGCTTGTCCAACAGCTGCACTGGCTTTCTTTGCTCTCCATCACCTTCCCGGGCTTTCTCGCCTCACATCCGACTGTCAGGTGAAGCTTGAGAAAGGAAAATGCCCCCTGCAGGCATCCTGCAGCTTGCTGTGATCCCACAGTGGTTAGTCCTCTGCGTTGTGGCTGCAGCAACCTTGGGTGAAATCCAAGCCAGACCAGTAACAGCCCAGGGTTTGGGTCGTGCTGCTTTTAGTTCACCAGGAGGGTGGTGAAATATTAAAATGCTTTACCTAGACAGGTGGTGCAATCTTCATCCCAAGAGGTTTCCAAGTCCTGCCTTGAGCAAGCCCTGGCTGGGATGATTTAGTTGGGGTTGATCCTGTTTGAGGCAGGGGTCTGGACTGGATGACCTCCTGAGGTCCTTCCCAGCACTAGGATGCTATTGTTCTAATCTCATCTCCACAGGAATGGGCCTGGAGAGCTCAGTCTCTGGCTGGGGGAAGTGCCAGGGGCCACATGCTAAGGAAGCCCAGGGCAGAGAGAGGGAGTCCTGGGAGAAAGAGCAGCTCCAGAGAAGCAATGAGGGCAGAGCGCTGCTGCCAGCTGAGGGTGAGAGGTGCCCAGCGTGCAATGCCAGCCTGTTCAAATGTGTAAGGGGCAGCTGGGGAGGCGTGCAGGCCACCATTCAGGGCTCTGCTTCCTGCAGGCAGAGTTCAAGGTCAGAGGCACCTGCTGGCATTGCCTTAGCAAGCTCTGTGTGCTGCTTCCCTCTCTCATCCCACGCAAAAGAGAGAGCGGGGTGACTCAGGCCTGCTGGCTCCACGTCTTTGGCTGAGCTGGCTGGAGGGGTTGGGGCAATGGGTTGGTGCTGAAGAATGAGGCAGTGGGCCCAGAGATGCCTGGAGTCCTGATTCTGGTGTGATCTGGTGAGTCTGGGTCCATCCTCCATGGAAATGCTCGATGTTGTCCCTGCTGAAGGCACTGGCCACCTCTCAGGGCTTGATTTGATCCCACTTCTCTGACTCCCAGTCAGGAACTAGGTGTGGGACAGTGAGAATCGATTTAACCCCCCTGCTCACGTACACAAATGTTCTTCTGACCCCACAGGCCACCCAACCCTTTCGTGTGTGAAACAAAAGGTTTATTATGAGGAGAACACAACTGAGCAGGACGGGAGCTGTTAAATGGCAGGTCACAGGCACACAAAGCCTCCCAGACCTTCCGATTCCAAGCAGTTCTGGGGAGTTTGCAGGACTGAAAGTCTCTCCGTGATCCAGCCACAGCTGGGGTGGGTCTTTCGGTGCTTTTCTCAGTGCTCCGGTTGGAGAACAATTACCCCAGAGAGAAGGAGCGGGAATGAAGACAAGCTGGGGAAGATGCAGCTCCCTCTTGTCTTCCTGTTGCCATGAGATTTGTGGCTCCTTTGTCCCAGGCAAAAGCCGTTCAGCATGTGGCCTGGAAGGCTCTGGGTTCTGTGCATGGGCGTGGTCAGATCTACCTGCGTAGCCTTCAGCTGTGTTCCTGGCTTTCTCCTTGGGCCAACTGGATAGCAGGTGCTACGGGATGGGCCACTGAGCAAGCTAGGCCGTGCGTTGCCCAACTGGCTCTGAGCGTGACCCAGACACACAGCAGAAGTTCTGAAACACAGACAGACAGACAGACAGACAGACGTATCTATCACCCAAAATAGCAACTCTGCCCCCATAGAAATGAGCTTGTGACATGTGAATGATGCAGACATTTTCCCACCTTCCTCACCCCCTATATTTACGACAATTGCCTCAGATCTGCCAACTACACACGCTGGTTGTGGCTTTGTGGAGCCCGGTGGCTCACATCCAGCCATGCCCAAAGCTATGAACCACTCCCCTGGATCAGCTGCAAAGGGTCAGTGCTTCTCAGTACCCCGAGGCTGACAGGGAGCCCCCTCAAACCCACTTCTGCCCTCCCAGCTTTGCCGCAATGGAGTGGTGGGTCTTGCCTTCTTGGACACAGCTTTGCTTCTTTCCCTTCCACTCAAACACCCACGTCTGCTCCTGGGCTGCCCTTAGCCACCCCTGACGTGCCATGAGACGGACGCAGGATTCTTCCTCCCCTCAGGCAGCCTCACCTCCACGGGCTTTGGCAGAGGAAAGGGTGGTGCTCCATTTATGAGCTTCTCCCCTGCCTTACTCAGCTGGGCTTCCTTCTCCACCGCCCGCCCCCGATTCCTGCCCCACTTCGTCCTTCAGCAACTCAAGCAAAGGAGGCCAGCAGGGAGAGCCGACCTTCACAGGTGAACCTCCGAGGGTAGGGAGCCCAAAACTCAAACCTTCTAGAAGCGACGGGTTTAACTCCTTTAGCTTCCGCATGTTGACAGCAAAGGGAATGCTCAGCTGAGGTCTCCATCTTCTGTCACACAGGAGCTGGGCTAATGAGAGGGACAGGAAGGGGCAGGAGGTCAGGATAAAGGGGAGGCAGTATAAGGAAACCTTTGACGTTACTGCCTGGTTTTGAACCAGAGATCTGTTGTGTGGTATGCAAGTATGATAACCACTCTCCGACAAGAGCGCTTGTATAAACATTTTTCCATCGCCCCAATTCCAGCAACAATGAATCAGGCACACAGGGCTGGAAAACCTTCAAGAAATTGTGGGGAACCCTTCCTAGGCTCAACAGCTGGGTCAGAGGGCTGCAGCTGCATTCAGGAAATATGACTTGGGCTTCAAGGGGAGTGTGATATACTACAGCTGGGAAGAGGAGCCGGTAACCCCCATCTCCTTCCTGCGTGTGTCAGTGCGATCTTAAATAGAAAGCGGGCCAGTGAGGAAGTGACTGTTTAGGAAGGAGAACTGCAGAAACAGACTTAGGGTTCATAGTTGGACCACAAGCTAAATATGAACCAACAGGATGATGCCGTAGCAAAAAAAAGCAAACATGATTCTGGGCCGTATTAACAGGAGAGTTGTGAGGAAGACATGAGAAGTCGTTCTTCCGCTCTACTCAGTGCTCATTGTCTCAATCGGAGTCCTGTGTCCAGTTCTGGGCACGACGTTTCAAGAAAGATGTGGAGAAATTGGAGAAGGTCCAGAGAAGAGCAATGAGAATGATGAAAGGTCTAAAGAACGTGAGCGATGAGGGAAGACTGAAAGATTTGGGCTTGTTTAGTTGAGACAAAAGAAGACTTAGAGGGGACATGATCGAGGTTTTCAAGTACCTCAAAGAGGGTTACAAAGAGGAGGGAGAAAAATCACATTTCATGGCCTCTGAAGATAAGACAAAGAGCAATGCACTTAAACTGCAGAAAGGGAGGTTTAGCGTAGACCTTCAGAAAAACTTCCTAACTGTCAGGGTGGTTAAACACTGGAAAAAGTTACCTCAGGAGGTTGTGGCATCGCCATCACTGGAGATATTTAAGAACTAGACACCTGTCCAAAATGGTCTAGAGAGGGCTTGGTCCTGCCGAGAAGTCAGGGAATTGGACTCAATGACCTCCTGAGGTCTCCTCCAGTTCTAGTGTTCAATGAAGAAATCTGTGAAATCCTCAATGCACAGGAAATGTTAAGAATTGTGTTGGATGGTTTTTGCTGGAATAAGCTGTGGGTTTTGGAGGCACCAGCCATTGGCAGAGACAAGGTTGGTTGTTGCTAAATGGACATTACAGTCGCTCAACAAGGAAGCTACAGTTCCATGACTCACTTGCATGAGGCCACCCCAGGAGAATGGCTCAACTTTGCCCAGAGACTCTGCAATGCCCCCAGACCTGGCTGGGCTAGTGTTCCCCAAAGACATATGAAGTGATGGTAGAAAAGCCAAACACAGGCCCAGGTTTCTCTTTCTTCATCACCACCTTTATTGCAAGCAACAAAGATGCTCAGGAGACTGAAGTAGAAGAGGCTGGGACAAGTTTAAGGGAGTAACCTGGGTGTTAATGTGTTGTTACCTGATTAATTTATAGCTCAGTGATGCAAACGTTGTTTCGTGTTACTCAGAAATCTTGGACAAAGTGTGCCAATGAGGTGTCCGTGGGGTGCTGATGAGTCACTGGTGATGATTGTGCTGTGTGTGCAAGGACGTGTTTTGTATCGGAGGCGATGAGCTTTGGCTCTGGACATGTCTTTCAGTGGGTCTGAATCTGAGTAGCACCAGGGAGATATTTCTCCAGCCAATTGTTAGTGGGCATCCTCCAGTCTGCATAGACTATGGATCGCGCCCTTTAAAGTGTCAATTGAGGGCTTCATTTACAGCGTCTGTTGTGACTATGAAGACCCACACGAGAGTGACAGTCCTTGCTGCATCTCTTGCAGACGTGGTGGGTGTCTGGCAAGTCCTTATTGTGGTTTCTGTCCGCTCGCTTCTCCTCTGCTCGCTGTCTGATCCTCATCTCGCCCTTCTGAAGGCCCTTGTGTAACCCCTGCCTCCATCTGCTGCGGTCGTCTGCTAGTTCTTCCCAGTTGTCCAGCTCGATGTCTGCCTCTCTGAGGTCTCTCTTGCAGACATCTTTGTAACGCAACTGGGGGCATCCAGGAGGTCTTTTGCCAGAAGCCAATTGTACAAGGACTGTTGAAGTTGGGTAGAAGGACTTGGCTGCCAAGGGGTCTTGGGAGTTCCCTGTCTACATCTGAGACACTTCCCTGTGAACATTCAGACTGGAGCACAGAGCAGAGGCAGGGTCAGGGCTCCACCTGCTGCTGCTGCTCGCCCTCCATCTCCCGCCTGCACAGGGAACGGCAGTGTAAGGGGTCACTGCTGGAGGCTTTTCACTTCCACTCTGACTGGGCGGATTAGTGGCCAATGGGATGGGTGTGGATCAGTGCCTTGGAGCGGCAGGGAACACAGAGCCATGTGCATCCCTGGGGAGCTGCACACATAAGCCGCGTCTACACGTGCACGCTACTTCGAAGTAGCGGCGCCAACTTCAAAATAGCGCCCGTCACAGCTACACGTGTTGGGTGCTATTTCAAAGTTAACTTTGACGTTAGGCGGCGAGACATCGAAGTCGCTAACCCCATGAGGGGATGGGAATAGCGCCCTACTTCGACGTTCAACGTCGAAGTAGGGAACATGTAGTCGATCCGCGTCCCGCAACATCGAAATAGCAGGGTCCTCCATGGCGGCCATCAGCTGAGGGGTTGAGAGACGGTCTCTCTCCAGCCCCTGCAGGGCTCTATGGTCACCGTGTGCAGCAGCCCTTAGCCCAGGGCTTCTGGCTGCTGCTGCTGCAGCTGGGGATCCATGCTGCATGCACAGGGTCTACAACCAGTTGTCGGCTCTGTGTATCTTATGCTGTTTAGTGCAAGTGTGTCTGGGAGGGGCCCTTTAAGGGAGCGGCTTGCTGTTGAGTCCGCCCTGTGACCCTGTCTGCAGCTGTTCCTGGCACCCTTATTTCGATGTGTGCTACTTTGGCATGTAGACATTCCCTCGCAGCGCCTATTTCGATGTGGTGCTGCCCAACGTCGACGTTCAACATCGACGTTGCCAGCCCTGGAGGACGTGTAGACACTATTCATCGAAATAGCTTATTTCGATGTCGCTACATCGAAATAAGCTATTTTGATGTAGCGTGCACGTGTAGACGTAGCCATACATCCCCTCAATCACCCAGACTATGCACCTCCAGCTCACTCCCGCATCCCCTCCTGCCAAGACTCCCACAGCTCGTGTGTGAGAGGTGAGAGCTTCTTGCCTCCTTTGCCAGCCAGAGGCATCAGTGATTCCTGGCCTCAGAAGGCTGTGTGGGTGGCTGCTGAGGGTGTGCACGAGGCAGGCTCTTGGGGTGCTAGGCAGCTGTGCTTGGCCCTGAGGGCAAAGAGATGAGGCTCCCACTTCACTCTGCCATTGGCACACCTGGGTCTGCGCTCACTCCGACCAGAGGTGACCCAGGCTTAGGGAGCACGGCCAGAGACGGGGTGAAATTATTAGATTGTCAGATGAAGAGACAAATCATTGCCACAACTCCTCTGTTTGCACCAAACCTTGTACAAGTGGGTCAGGGAAGGTACGTATCAAAAACTAATGATGCTGCGTTTGATTCCACTCCTCAAAGGCAAGTCTCATTTTCGGATTTGAAGTTCTGAGTTTGGCTGAGTACGAGAACGTCAAATGTTTGCTTCTGGGAGACTTCCCAGGGCTTGGCCAAACTTTTTGCAAAGCTTGCTGGTCGAGTGACTGACAATGGGCTTTAACAGGGCTTTAACTTCTGAGGAATTTAGCTGCGAACGTTGAGATGAGCATGTAAGCAATGGCTGCTCCCGACAAAGGACTGTGTCATGTGTGGACGGGTGACTTGTTCATGTGACAAACTTCTTGGAATGTAGTTTCACACGAGGAAAATGAGGCGATACTGTCCCCACGAGCTGGGGTGGAGAGAAGGCCCTGTGGTTGCCGCCACTTTGGTCTTCATTCTCGCTCCTCTCTTGTGGAACCTCTCTGCTCTGAACTGAGTCCCACAGACCTTCTGAGCCACGCTAAGAGAGGAGGAGGTCAGAGACTTGTTTTCACAAGCTGGCAGTTTACTCTGTCTGTGCTACGAGTCTGCACCAAAATCTCTACAGTTGAGGTTTGTAATGTGATGGCTCTAATCATTTGACAGTCAACGTTTTCTCCCTTTGCTATTTCTGAAGAAACCTTTTGAGTTTGGATTGTGCAGAATTGGCACCGCGTGCTCTTTTGAGGAAGAAGCCAAGAGGGAAGGCTTGTGGTAGCAAAAGGAGAAATGTGCTTCCAGTAATGTGGGAGCTCACACAGAGGTGCTCAGCAGCAGACCCTTACCAGCACCATCCCTGGGTGGGCTTCAATCAGCATCTTTCCGGTTAACAGCCGCAGGGCCACCACATGAGCTGCAAAGCCACTCGCCAGCAGAATACTCGCCCTCTGTCAGCATCAGGGCAGGATCCTCACCAGGCTGCATGCTGGGTGGCACCAAGTCCACTGAGCAGAGTGGTGTAGCAGAAGCTCACTGAGTCCATAACCCAGCGGTTGATGGGTCAAAACCATTCTCTGCTAGCCATAGGCCACATAGTCTTTTGATGGGAGCCAAGACCCTAGCCCCAGTGCTGGGTAACCTCGGCTGGCAAACTGGGTGCATGATTGCCCCTCCTTCATCTTAGTGGGCTGCAAAAGGCTTTTAACTCACATGGTCTACGGGCACAAGTTACTTTGGCTAAATGTGTTTGCCTCCTGCGGACTTCTGGGGTGTGCCCGTTGAACCACAGCAGCCCCTCGAATGGATGTAGAGGAAGCACGTGACTCTCCACATCAGCGTGATGTTCTTCCTGCTCCCCTTTTGCCTCTCAGAAGGGGGAGCAGGTGCAGAGGGAGTGCATGAAGGAGACTCTTGGGACCCTAGGCTCCCTCTCTAGGAGGCGGGGAAGTCATAGAAACAGGAGTCTAGTTCCCCAGCCAAATGTGCAAACCCCCCCTTTCACAGTGGTCGAATTAGCTGGCTGGTAGTTAGCTGGCCGACTCCTTCCAGCAGAAGGGTCACACACAAAAGGATCAAAGTGCTAGGACCCATTATTAGCCACACATCATCTCTCTTTTGTATTTGTGTTTTTACTGATAAACCGGTTGCAACTCTGTATTAAAAAGTGCTTCGACTGAACCCCAAGTATTGACACTCAACGCTGTGGGAGAGAGACGCTGGTGCCAATTTCTAATGAAAAGTTTAGTCCATCTATCACCTCAAATAATCACACTCGACCAAACTTATTTGCCAATGAGTGTTAGTCCAACATCTGAGGGGTCTGGCTGTGGCTATGTAGCTCAGCAGACAGACGATGGCTGATTGCCTAGAAAGGACTTGGACAGGTGACCTGCTCATGTGACAGGCTCCATATCAGAGGTGCTTCCACACGGGGAGGAAGCAGTGGAATTCCCTCCGCATGGGCAAGGAGATAAGAGGACCCTGAGAGCTTCTCCATCTTTGTCTTTATCTTCAATCCAGCTCATCACTTCAGGAGCATCTGTGCTAGGAACGGAGCCTGGAAGGGTCACTGACCCACCTGAACAGAGGGGCTACGTCTACACGTGCAGCCAACATCGAAATAGTCTATTTCGATGAATAACGTCTACACGTCCTCCAGGGCCGGCAACGTCGATGTTCAACTTCGACGTTGCTCAGCCCAACATCGAAATAGGCGCAGCGAGGGAACGTCTACACGTCAAAGTAGCACACATCGAAATAGGGATGCCAGGCACAGCTGCAGACAGGGTCACAGGGCGGACTCAACAGCAAGCCGCTCCCTTAAAGGGCCCCTCCCAGACACAGTTGCACTAAACAACACAAGATACACAGAGCTGACAACTGGTTGCAGACCCTGTGCCTGCAGCATAGATCCCCAGCTGCCGCAGCAGCAGCCAGAAGCCCTGGGCTAAGGGCTGCTGCCCACGGTGACCATAGAGCCCTGCAGGGGCTGGAGAGAGAGCGTCTCTCAACCCCCCAGCTGATGGCCGCCATGGAGGACCCAGCAATTTCAACGTTGCGGGACGCGGATCGTCTACACAGTCCCTACTTCGACGTTGAACGTCGAAGTAGGGCGCTATTCCTATCTCCTCATGAGGTTAGCGACTTCGACGTCTCGCCGCCTAACGTTGAAGTTAACTTCGAAATAGCGCCCGACGCGTGTAGACGCGACGGGCGCTATTTCGAAGTTGGTGCCGCTACTTCGAAGTAGCGTGCACGTGTAGACGCAGCTAGGATGTGCTCCAGAGGCTTTGAAGCTAGCCGCCTCCTCCACCTCTGCTGCAAGCCTGTGTCCAAACCTTTGCGACTGGGACGTGCAATTTGATTGCGTTGGCAACTTTACTCTCAACCTCGTCTTTCTTTTTCCTAATAACCTCAAAAGGATTGGCCCAGTGGGCTCTTTTGGGTAAGATCGACATTGGCCTGGGGCTGCGGCAGGTGCTTTGGAACTGGGCGGACCTGGGTGGATTTGGTGAGTTTGGTTCACGTCTGTGTGAGGAGGATACGGGCTGAGGCACAAGGGAAGTTGGGGTGTGCAAGAAAACTGCTTGTGTGACGTCTTGCTGGCCAGGCTGGCAACAGATGTGCTCTTTGTGACTGGTTTGGTGCCATGTGGGGAGAACAGCCAGTGCTGGGATGGAAGTAGCCCTGGGTAGCAAAGGGGTGTTGCACCCCTGCCCCCAGAAGCAGGGAAACCTTCTGGAAGCCTCACTGGTTGAACCCAGAACACTCTTGCCCTGCCTCCCTGAGACCGACACAGGAGACAGGACATGCTCATGGCAGGACCCAGGGCTCATTCAAAGGGTGGCCTCTACACCAAGCAGAGGAGCCTGGCCGGGGTCCTCGGATAAGGAACTGAAGACCATACACTCAGGTGGCTGATTGGCCAGAAGGGCCCACCTGCTGCTTTGACATGATGCCGGGGTGTGGATGACCCTCCTGCTTGCCCGCTACTCAGAGGTCCTGGACTGACCTGAGCTCTCTGCCCTGCTATGAAGTCACTGCAGGGAAGGTCCTGATCTGCTGGCTGCCAGCTACCTGTGCATCCCAGACCGACCCAGGGGCCCAGGCCCAGCCTGAGCCTACAGCTCTGCTGCCACTGCACTAACCCAATGATATAGACATGCCTGAATTTCCAGGCCTGATGGCGGCTACTTACCCAGAAGACATAGAACTGCCCAACCTCCCAGATAACACGGAGTAGGACCCTGAAGCAAGGGAGGCGGACGTAGGAAGCAGCCTGGGAACGCCCCACGAGAGCACATCAGTGTGTTTTGGGGGATCCCCACTGACCAAAACTGGTCCCCAGGGCCAGGGATTCTACACAGACCGGGCGTTCCCTGCCCTGCTCCAGGAGCCGAGTCTGACTAAGTCATGGCTGCTGCGTTAGCTCAGTGGGTTTATTGAGGACACAGGCAGGGCTGACGGCACGGTCACTGGAACGGCCTGGCCCAGAGCTTCTGGCGCTGGGCTGGGAGCCTCTCACCAGGGCAGAACTTCCCCTTCCCAGTTCACAAAAGCCCCGTTGTGCTTCTCGGAGAGTGTGCAGAGCACGTGCAGCATCCCTCGGACGCTCGCCTCCACCGTCAGTGGGGCCTGCGGAGGGAAAGCAGAGTTAGGGGACAGCCTGCTCTGGGAGTAACCCAGGACACCAGGGGCCCAGCTGCAGAGCCCAGCTGGAGGTCCATTGAACTTTCTTCTGTGTATTGAGGCAGAGGGTGAGCGACACAGAGCTGACGTGTGACACCTCACCTTCACCCTGGTGCACACAACACGATTCATGTGGTGGGAGTGGGCCAAGGGATGCGAGTGGGGGAGAGGCTCCGGGCTGGGACAGAGGGTTGGGGTACAGAAGTGTGAGGGCTCTGGCTGGGAGTTCAGGCTTTAAGGAGGTGCTGGAAATTAGGGATTCGGGCTGCCAGAAGGGAGCTCCGGGTGTGGAAGGTGCTCAGGACTGGGGTGGGTGTGAGGATGGGGGGTCCAGGCTCTGGGCTGGGGTGCTGGAGTGGGCTTAGGCTCTGGGTTGGGAGTGGGATGTAGAAGGGGTCCATGGTCCAGGCTGGGAGTTGGGCTTTGGGGTACATGAGGCTACTGGATGGAGATCACAGATACGACCCCCCCGCCCCATGGAAGTACCTGCGAGCTGGTGCCCATAACAACCAGCTTCCCCCATCCGGCTCCTCACAGCACCAGCTCTGCTCACCTTCACTTTGGGATGCCAGCAGCTTGAGGAACCAAGCAAGCGGCAGCAGGAGGTTGGAAGCCCAGGGCACAGCACTGAATCCCTGAGGGCATCTGAGTGGGACGCGATCCCTCCGTGCAGGGCAGAGGTGGAGGGCAGGATGGGTTCCAGCATAACCATTACCCCTACAATGAACATCTCCCCCAGCATGTGGCTACCACTGGCCTCTCCCAGCGAGGCACCTACCTGGACGGAGATGGAATTCCCCATGTCCGTCTGCACAGCACCAGGATGGACAGCGACGCTCAGGATCCCGTCCCCGCCGTACCCCAAGGCCAGGCACTTGGTGAGCATGTTCAGAGCAGCCTGTGGGCGAGAAGCCATGAGAAGAGACAGCAGAGTGTCTCATGCTGCTGGCTGCAGGTGCACAGCTAATCAGCCGGGCAGCATTTGAATGTCTCCAGGACAACCACCCAAGCGCTCAGCCTGTAGGAAACACTAGTGAGAAGAAAATACTAGTGTGAGCTGGATTCCCTGATATGCTCAATGATGTCAGCAACCCAAAGAGATGTGGGAGTAGCTGCACCTTGATGAGCCAGTGACGCTGAGGCCTCCAGTGAGCGGTGAGCACACCTGAGAGCCGTGCTGAGGCTGCTCTCGGTTGCGCAGGGTCTGGGTGGTTAGGGGAAAGAGGAAAAGTGACATCGATGCTCCTTTCCCCCACAACTCTTGCAGGCAGAGTGAGGGTCTGGCCCCCTTGAGCTGAACTGGGGATGGTCTCTAAATGGGGTCTGTCCACCCTTAGGAGGTGGTAGAATTAATAGATCCACAGAGACCCTTCCCCGAGCTGAGACTGGCTGGACTGGGGCTGACCTGCCCGGCCCATCTCAGCGTGGGGATTTCTCTGGCGGGATACAGGCACAACAGAAAGCTCCTCACCGGATGGGGACTCTGATCTGAAGCCCAAGTGAACCGCAGGCAGACAAAGAACTGCCGGCCCTGCCCAACACAGCGCTGGAGGCCGGAGTGGTGGCAGGAGGATGGGGAACAAGGGGAACACGCCCAGTGACAGGGATTTGTGCAAGTACCAAACCCAGGCAGCAGTCAGGCCCTGCTGGGTGTGCCCTGTACCTTGCTGCAGCGATAGGAGATGATTTGCACCGTACGCCAGCCACCGACGTTCTGGATGGAGCCACCCTCGCTGGATATGTTGACGATGGCCGCCTTGCTGCAGCTCAGCCCTGGCTGGGGGCTCCCCTGGGCAGCCTGCTTCAGCAAGGGCAGGAAGGCCTGGGCAGAGGGGAGAGCAGAGCAGCCGCGGGGTCAGAAAAGGAACCAGAGTTCTGCTCGTGAGGCCGGGCACCAGAATGGGGTGGGTCTCTGCTCTTCCCACTGATGCCCAGCCCCCGTCCAGGAGAGAAGTAGGAGCCTCACCCAGGCAGGAGTGGGCAGCCATGGACCATCCCATGGCCAGGCAGGCTCATTTTTGGGGGGGGGTCTCAATTTACCCCTGGGGCCTCGTGCATCGCACTGTCCTTGCACTGATGCTCTGGGTGTTGAAAAGTGAGGGATTGAAGCTCTGTGTGTGCAGAGCCAGGGCCATGCAGGGATCTGGGGGTGAGGCTTCAGTTCTGAGAGGTTCAAATCCCATAATGCACTTGCAGCCTCTGTGCTACCAGCCAAGGCCACCACACTCATCCAGTTCCCCAATCCCAGGGAAGGGAGGACTCCTGGCCCAAGCTCAACCAAACTCCCATTCAGCTGGCCACGTGCTCTCTGTCAGGGCCCTTACCTGGCTCACCAGCAAGGGCCCCGTCACGTTGGTCGCGTACACCTGGGCCATGTCCTCTGGTGTCTCTGACTCCAGCGTGTTCAACTTCAGTATCCCAGCGTTGTTTATCAGCAGATTGAGCCCCGAGCCTTTCAGGTGTGTCTCAACTCTGGCTGCCGCCGCCTTGATGCTGGCTGGGTCGGTGACATCTACAGCGACAGAGCAGGGGGTCAAGGACATGATTCCCCCTCTCCGATGTCACCCCCACCAGAGCACGGCCCCCTGGGCCAGAGGGCTTCTTCCATTGGGCTCAGAGGTGATAGAGGGGGTGGGGAAAGGGAGCTGGGAGGAAGGGACAGCTGCTGGGTCCAGGCACGGGGACGTATGTGTGGTGCTGATGTCACTTACAGAAAGGCAGTGGGTGATTTAAAACTGTTTGTGATGCATTGTAGGTGAGAGAATTCCCCAGCTGGACAGATGGGGCTTCATCCCAGAGATGGGAATTTTGGACAGAGCTGCCCATGTGTGACTCTCACAGGTGGGGCCTGCCACAGGGTGCCCCTGGGGCTTTCCAGCCTCTCCAGAGCCAACCTACACCTCTGGATTCTCCACTCTCACCTGCCTCCTCTGGGTCTGGGTAAGGTCAAATGGCTTTCTGCGATTACCGAGTCTGGTCCTGTTCTCTGCACTGGGATCAGAAGGTCCTGGGGGTGGGATGTGGAGGGGAATAGGAACGTGCTGCAGGGAGAGGGAACCTCAGCTCTGGGCTTGGGGCCGCGCACCCACCGAGTGCAACGATCACCAGGTTCAGATGTTTGGCCGCCAGGTTCTGCAACTCCTGAAAAGGAACAAAGTTAATGATTATAGCCATTGGGACCATGCCCAGGGCCAGGCTGGGCAGAGTCCAAAACCCCGCTGCCCCTTGGCACCGAGGCAACGTCTTATTTCTTTCCTTCTCATGCATCTTCCTGCCCTGGGGTTCTGGGGCCAGAGAAGGCTTCTAATGGCCACTGAGCATTTACAATGCTATCATCTAACTCAGTGCGGTGGAGTCAGGGATGCAAATCACTTCCCAATCACAAGCACACCTGCATTTCCTCGGTGCCCTCTGCAAATCTGTGTCCCAGGGTGGGCCAGGCACAGAGACTGTGTGGAACAGCTGAGACATTGGGAATGGGGATGCTGGGGAGGAGCAGGGCATGGGGGAGCAGCAGGCAGGGCAAGGAACTGGACAGGAATGTGGAGGCAGGAGGGAGACTGATGGGGAGTGGGAGGAAGGTGTTGGAGGCAGTTTCCCCAGGGGTGGCTTGGGGAGTCCCCTCCCAGGAGCCAGGGATTGGCAGTGTGCCAAGCTCTCATGAGCTGGTTGTGAGTGGGGATTTTGTCAGCTGTGGAAGGAGCTGGTGCCATGACCCAGAAGTTACTCAGAGCCTGCAGTTCCCTAGGCTGGGGGTGGGAGCAGAGCTGAGAAGACAGAGATCCTGAGGTGGCAGCAGACAAGGGAGGGGTTGGACTGAAGATCTGGGCTCTCTGGAGGCTGGCACGACTGGGGATAGATTTGCTGTAGTCACTATGTACCGATGCTGGGCGAGCTGGTCCACAGCCCCTGGGTAGTTAACCCAGGCGCAGCCGCTGCTGCCATGTCCTCGCTGCTCTGGGACTCGAGCTGCCAGGTGTAAAGGTAGTTTGGGTGCAGCTCTGCACTATCCAGCTGGAGCAGCGTCTGCAGTCATAGACTGATCCAGTGTGTGTGTCTTGGCACCGAGTGCTCGGCGCCTGGAAGCTCTTTGGGCAGGTTCTTCTTCTCCCTCCGGCTACTGCTAACTCCATCCCCCTCGCCCCGTTCTCACCTGCATTCGCTCTCCTGCTGGGTCCTGACAGGTGGCAAAGACCCACTCCGGTGGGTTGGAGATCTCCAGAAGCTGCTTGACGAATCCCAAGCCGATTCCTTGATTGGCCCCGGTCACCAGAACACTGCGGAGATTCAAGCCAGCCATGGTCGCTCCCTGCCTCTGCTCGGTGAGAGCTGCACTAGTCAGAGCCCTGAGTTCCCTTCCCACCCACAGCTGGGGTAATATAACTATACCTCCAGGGAAATAGCTCTGCTGCTATCAGGTGACTACGCAGGAAGAGCTGGAATGAGCCAGACCTTTTCTGTCTATTAGTTACCCCTCCTCTCTGGGTGAGCGAGTAGACTTGTTTGGTTACTACTTACTCACATTTTGATGCAGGGCCAATCAATTTTTGGCTGCTTTACTGTGCAGGAGGGCAACATTCCTGTACTGGTTGTGCCCTGAGGAGCGAGGAGCCACTGCAATCATGATCCCCACTCCACAGCTGTCAGGGGTGCAGAACACAGAGGAGGGAGAAAGAGGGAGTGGGTGAAAGTCTGGAGAAGTGTGTGGTTGGAGGTCAGGATTGTTAATTTTAGCTCCAAAACGGAGACCAAGACCCTGCATGGTGGAGGACGTAGATGTGTGTTTGTAGACGTCATGACAATGGGTCAGGTGCCTGTATCCAGCCCTGGAAGAGCTGTAGAAGACCTAGCACTGTTGCAAGAGGTGGGGTTGAGTTCTCGGCAAGGGGCTGCTTCCACAGTCCAAGGCAGCCTTTCCTCGAGCATGACCATATTTCCTTTTGCTGAATACGGGAGACCTGTACAATGACTTAAGGTTGAGCAAGTTCAGTTGGATCCCAGCAGAACGCAGCCTGCAGGGTCACACGCCCGCCCCCGATTGCTGTCGGGGTTCCCATCAGAATGGGCCCAGCAGCAGTTTTTGTAATCTGTGTGGGAGGAAAGGGACAGGAGCTGCTTCCAGCCACAGCAGGTGGGGTGGGCGGGAGGGACGACTCGGCCCATGTCTTTGCAGAGCTCTTCTTTTCTCCCAACCCTCCTCTTGTCTTGCTGATGGGTTGACTTTTTGACCCCGCTCTGTTGCCACCCATCTACCCCGAAGCATCCTGGGAAAGTGGAGGACCAGGAGAGGGACTGTCACAAGCTCTCCGAGACGTGTCAACGCAGCCTGAATATGAGAGGCTCCTTGGGGGTCTCTCAAGGACTCACTCAAGAGCTGCCACCATCTGTATTCTGTGCTGTTCTCATGTGGCATGGCTGCTTCCCCACTCTAGCAAGGCAAATGCAGAAGTGGGGGCCAGCAAAAGTATCCCCAAAACCTTATCTACCAGGTTTTGGTGTAAACTTCCACTCCCCCCCTCCAAAATGCTAAAAAAACCTTAGATTTTGGGGATAAAATTTGCTGCCACCACGTAAGTAATAATAAGGAAACCAGGGAGAGACTCCTTGGGAAATCTCAGCCCCAAAAGTGAAAACCAGGACACAAACATTAACCAATACCAGGTTAATAAAAAGGAAAAAGAGAGAACTTTTATTATTACAACAATATTTGTGTTGCAAGTCTCATGACTAGATGGAAGAGTCACAAAGTAAAACACATGGGCCGCGTCTACACGTGCCGGCTACTTCGAAGTAGCGGCGCCAACTTCGAAATAGCGCCCGTCACGGCTACACGTGTTGGGCGCTATTTCGAAGTTGAAATCGACGTTAGGCGGCGAGACGTCGAAGTCGCTAACCCCATGAGGGGATGGGAATAGCGCCCTACTTCGAAGTTGAACGTCGAAGTAGGGCATGTGTAGACGATCCGCGTCCCGCAACATCGAAATAGCAGGGTCCTCCATGGTGGCCATCAGCTGAGGGGTTGAGAGACGCTCTCTCTCCAGCCCCTGCAGGGCTCTATGGTCACCGTGTGCAGCAGCCCTTAGCCCAGGGCTTCTGGCTGCTGCTGCGGCAGCTGGGGATCCATGCTGCAGGCACAGGGTCTGCAACCAGTTGTCGGCTCTGTGTATCTTGTGTTGTTTAGTGCAACTGTGTCTGGGAGGGGCCCTTTAAAGGAGCGGCTTGCTGTTGAGTCCGCCCTGGGACCCTGTCTGCAGCTGTGCCTGGCACCCTTATTTCGATGTGTGCTACTTTGGCGTGTAGACGTTCCCTCGCAGCGCCTATTTCGATGTGGTGCTGCTCAACGTCGAAGTTGAACGTCGACGTTGCCAGCCCTGGAGGGTTACGTCTACACGTGAACCCTACATCGAAGTAGCCTATTTCGATGTGGCGACATCGAAATAGGCTATTTCGATGAATAATGTCTACACGTCCTCCAGGGCTGGCAACGTCGATGTTCAACATCGACGTTGCGCAACACCACATCGAAATAGGCCCTGCGAGGGAATCTCTACACACCAAAGTAGCACACATCGAAATAAGGGTGCCAGGCACAGCTGCAGACAGGGTCACAGGGCGGACTCAACAGCAAGTCGCTCCCTTAAAGGGCCCCTCCCAGACACACTTTCATTAAACAGTGCAAGATACACAGAGCCGACAACTGGTTGCAGACCCTGTGCATGCAGCATGGATCCCCAGCTGCCGCAGCAGCAGCCAGAAGCCCTGGCCTACGGGCTGCTGCACACGGTGACCACAGAGCCCCACAAGGGCTGGAGAGAGAGTATCTCTCAACCCCCCAGCTGATGGCCACCATGGAGGACCCCGCTATTTCGATGTTGCGGGACGCGGATCGTCTACACGTTCCCTACTTCGATGTTGAACGTCGAAGTAGGGCGCTATTCCCATCCCCTCATGGGGTTAGCGACTTCGACGTCTCGCCGCCTAACATCGATTTCAACTTCGAAATAGCGCCCAACATGTGTAGCCGTGACGGGCGCTATTTCGAAGTTGGCGCCGCTACTTCGAAATAGCGTGCATGTGTAGACACAGCTGAGGACGTGTAGACGTTATTCATCGAAATAGACTATATTTAAGCTATTTCGATGTAGCGTGCACATGTAGATGTAGCCATGGGGTGTCTCCACCAAGAGCCTAGAACTTAGTTACAGGGACAGAAAAAAAACATTTCTAAAAAGTGCACAGATATCAGATCCCACTTCCCAAACCAGAAAACAATAAAGCCTCACGGACTTATCTAAACTTTACCCGACTTACAGAAGATTGGAGGGCCTGTTCTTGGAGGGAGATATTCTGTGTCTCTCTCCCTCGTGGCTGCAAAAAAGAAGAAGGAACAGAAGACAGAAAAGGGAGAAGCCAAGAAATTTCTTCGTCCCAGTTTGAAATTTTTACCTACATTCCTTTTGGCCAACCCCACCTGGCGAAGGAGGTTAACCCTTTTGCTCCCAGGCTGCTGGCTAACCCTCATGATCATGGCATCACCAATACACAGACAACTGGGAGATTGCCTCAATGACTGAAGCTTTCTGGCTCCCCAGTTCCAGCTGTTACTCAGCCCTAGGGACTGCCCTTCTCCCTGCCAGTCCTGCTCCCAAGGGTGGCTGCTCGGACAGAAGAAGACAGTCTGGTTTGTCATATCACACTGTATCCCAGGGAGTGTGTGTACTCTGGGATTTCCCCAATAGGTGCGTGAGAGAATGAGGGAGTTGAGCTGAGAGCAGTGTTCAGAGAAGAAAGTCGCCTCTTGCACGTGTTGAGGAGCACAGTCTGAACAGCATCATTTCTGGGGGCGCCTGACAGAACAGAAAGGGGATGTGCAAAGAAAGAGATGAAGAGTTTCCGTCCGCTTTCAACCGGGGGCCGTTTTGCATGCCTGGCCAACACGAGAGCCCAGTGAGCTACCGAATCTGCACTGGCTTCTGCTTGGGAGGCACTTGCCCTGACACATGCAGAGACTTCAAGCTGCCCTTCGACACCTCAGCTGGTAGAGCAGAGGCCTGTAGGAAAGGTTCAGCATGTTTCCCTTAGGGGGCCAGTTCAACTCTGGCTTGAAGGAAAGTGTCCGTTTTCCTCCCCTTTCCCAAACAAGAGATGAAAGGAAACACACAGTGACACGGCAAGAGAGCAGACTACGCCATTCCAGGGAAAGGCAGCTGTGCTCTCCTGAAAGCAGCCCAATAACTGCTTCACCCCAGTTCGAAAGGCTCCTGCCCAAGACCGGGATTGGGCCCGAGACCTTTAGAGCTTCAGCACAACGTTCTCCCTAGCGAGCTACGTTGACAACTTCTCTGCAGCCCCTGCCACAGCCGCTTCTCTAGCTCGGCAGTAGTGCACACAAAAGAAGCTCTTCCCTGTGGAAGTTGCCTGCTTCCTTCAGCCTCACCCCCTTTTTTGCCCCATTCCTACCTCACTTCCCGGGTTGACCCAGTGGGCAAAGAAGGAGCATGTGGTAGGACAGAAGGCAACCACAGGCCCATTTTCGGTCACGGCTCCTTTTGCATGCGAAGCACATGCCAAAAGCCACTCTACTGGTGGGGTCTTTCACCCTGGCTCTGAAATGCCAGTTCTTTGCATGGCAGTTGTCCCGACACGTGGCCGTGGTGCCCTGCTGGAAAGTCAAAGGCTGATGTGCCAGCGGTCAGAGCCCCCTGTCTCTTTTGCCAGCCAGAAGCATCAGTGAGTCCTGGTCCCCATTTCCTGCCCACAAAGGTGGGCGTGCGACTGCTGAGGAACACACGAGCAACGCTCTTGGGATTATCCTCAATCTGATAGCTTTCTTTGATAGGATAACAAGCCTTGTGGAGAAGGGAGAAGCGGTGGATGTGGAAAACCTCAACTTTAGTAAGGCATTTGATACAGTCCTGTGTGATTTTCTTATCAGTAAAGGAGGTGACTGCAACTTAGATGGGGCTACTATAAGGTGGGTGCAAAACTGGCTGGATAACCACACTCAGGCTGCGTCTACATGTGCACGCTACTTCGAAGTAGCGGCAGTAACTTCGAAATAGCGCCCGTCACGTCTACACGTGTTGGGCGCTATTTCGAAGTTGAAATCGACGTTAGGCGGCGAGACGTCGAAGTCGCTAACCCCATGAGCGGATGGGAATAGCGCCCTACTTCGACGTTCAACATCGAAGTAGGGACGTGTAGACGATCCGCGTCCCGCAACATCGAAATAGTGGGGTCCTCCATGGCGGCCATCAGCTGGGGGGTTGAGAGATACTCTCTCTCCAGCCCTTGCGGGGCTCTGTGGTCACCGTGGGCAGCAGCCCTTAGCCCAGGGCTTCTGGCTGCTGCTGCTGCAGCTGGGGGTCCGTGCTGCATATACAGGGTCTGCAACTAGTTGTTGGCTCTGTGTATCTTGCACTGTTTAATGAAAGTGTGTCTGGGAGGGGCCCTTTAAGGGAGCGGCTTGCTGTTGAGTCCGCCCCGTGACCCTGTCTGCAGCTGTGCCTGGCTCCCTTATTTCGATGTGTGCTACTTTGGCGTGTAGACGTTCCCTCGCTGTGCCTATTTCGATGTTGGGCTGAGCAACGTCGAAGTTGAACATCGACGTTGCCAGCCCTGGAGGACGTGTAGACGTTATTCATCGAAATAGCCTATTTCGATGTCGCAACATCGAAATAAGCTATTTCGAAGTTGGGTGCACGTGTAGACGTAGCCTCAGAGAGTAGTTCTTAATGGTTGTCCATCCCGTGGAAAGGTATCAGAAGTGGGGCTCCGCAGGGGTCTGTTTTGGGATCGGTTCTGTTCAACATCTGCCCTAACAGATCGGCTTAGAGAGTTCACTTCTCACATTTGCAGCTGATCCCAAGCTGGGAGGGGTTGCGACTGCTTTGGAGAATGGGGTCAGATGAGCCAGCACATCTGGGCCCCTGTAGGAGGGCATCGAAGACTGTGCTGTTTACCTGCTGTTCAGTGCCCTGTGTGCTCTGAGGCACCTTAGAGGGGAGGCAAAAGCTGGTCTGTGCGGGGGGAGATTTTGCCTGGCTACACCCCTCCAGCTTCACACTGTTGTGGCCAGTGTTATGGGCATTATTGTGCTGGCGAACGTGCAGAGACTGAGCAGTCATGAAAGTGACGAAGAATCTGAGGAGGACCTGGGTGCCCATGACTGAGACGCTGAAGAGGAGGAATGGGGAACTCCTGGTATGCTTTGTACCAGTTGCGATGAGGTGAAATGATCTTAGGGTGCTGGGACCTCCTTCCTCTGCTGGTGTGGGACGATCAGCAAAACCTGCTGAATGACTTTGGGTTGCAACCTTTCCTCAAGATGTGAGACTGTCTCTTCCCCCCCCCGACACTTCCTTCCGTCCCCTTGGGGCGTTGGGCCTTGAGAGCTCTGCTTGCTCAGCTTTAAGCTTCTGGATGCGGAAGAGAGGGGCCAGGCCAGTGGGTTGCTGAGCCAGGGGACAGGCCAGGCCAGCAGGAACAGGTGGAGTGACAACAAAGTCCACAACCAGCTGTATTTTCTTCCAGCCAACTAAGCCCAGTGCAGGTTTGTGGTGGCTGCTGCTGGGGGAAGATGGTGGAGCTTAGGAGGGGCCCCGTGCCCCTAGTAAAACAGTGCCTGGCTCAATGGGAGGAGATGGCAGGAGGACTCCACCCACTGCAGCGACCTCCCTTAGAGCAACTCAGGTGACCACAGCAGCAAGGCCCCTTTGGCTTCCTGAATGGGGAGGGCTTTGTACCAGTGGGGGGTACAGGCGAATTCCTGAGAGGATCGACAAAAGGTGAGATACTGAAGGAGGAACGCCGGCGGGCCCCATTCATCCAGCAGGAGGAAAAAGCCCTCACTCAGCTGCACCTGTGGATAACTAAGACCAGCCTGTACAGACAGAGATTTACAGCAAACCCTGACACTACCAGGAGGTCCCATGTTGACTTGAACTGAGATAGAAAGATTCAGAGTTCTGAATACTGCCCATTACACCCTGAGACCTGTGGTTGAAACTTTTCTGGGCACCTGCGACTCTTGGTAGACTGGCGCCCTGCACTCCTTGGCTAGCCAGATTGTCATCCGCACATTCCTTCTGAGACAGGTAGAATTATCTCCACAGAGTAACACAACTCTTACCATTTTCCACTGGCAAAGAGGGGCAGAGCTCAGAGGTGGAGGATTTCATAGAATCATAGAATAGTAGGGACCTCGAGAGGCCATCGAGTCCAGCCCGCTGCCCTCATGGCAGGACCAAGCACTTTCTAGACCATCCCTGAAAGCCACCTATCCAACCTCTTCTTAAATAGCTCCAGTGATGGAGATTCCACCACCTCCCTTGGCAACTCGTTCCAGTGTTTGATCACCCTGACGGTTAGGAACTTTTTCCTAATGTCCAACCTGAACCTCCCCTGCTGCAGTTTAAGCCCATTGCCTCTGGTTCTACCTCAGAGGCAAGGACAAGTTCCCTCCCTCTGCCTTTTGACACCCTTTTAGACACCTGAAAACTGCTGTCATGTCCCCCCTCAATCTTCTCTTTTCCAAACTAAACACGCCCAGTTCTTTCAGCCTTTCTTCATATATTTGGCTGCAGCTGAAGACGGGCTCCATTTCAGGTGGTTTTCTTTAGGAAAATATATTTTCATTTTCATCTCCAGCACATGTGGGGTTTGCCCTGGATGCCTGAAATGGACTTCAACACTTAACATGTTCCTCTGCAAATGCACCGGCATTGAGCAAACCTGTCCCGCAGCTGAGATCAATTCCCAGCCTGCAAGGCTCAGGGTTCTGTTCCCATCAAAGCCAAAAGGGTACAGTATGTCACAGAAGTACAGGACCCTGCTCCCAGTGGTCTGTGCTGGTCAGGAGTACCAGACCCACATCCAGGAGACTCAGAAATCTGACACACAAAGGCCCATTGAGGCAGGCTGAGCTCAAGGCATTTTGGCTCCATCACCAGCAGCATTAGGACCCACCCCAGGCACAGAACAAGCCCAGGGCTCTGATCAGGAAATATTCACCAGGCAGGGGGCAGAGCGTCAAGGAGCCCCAGAAAAGAACCAAGCCCAGTCCTGTGAAGATCCCTACCAGCGTGGGGGCTGCTGAAAGGCCCAACACAGCAGAGAAAATTCCCTGACAGATCCCAGCTCCAGAGACCCACGCAACCAAACACTGAGAGCCACAAAACACACGCGGAGACCAGAACAAGTCCTCAGAATGAACCAAACCCTATGGTAACTGTGCCACCCAACCCAGGCTTGTGAGGGTTAAGGTGGCCAGCTTGGAAAAATCACTGCCCAGGCTGCACCTGGAGGAAGATGCAGGGAGCAGACACAGTGCCAGCCGGAGCAGATGGGGCTATAAACCAGGGGCTTCGGGGAACGGGAAGTCACTTGTAGGGCTGAGGGTTCGTGGCCAGTACAGCTAAATGAAGGGGGAGTTGTAGGGAGCAGTCCAGGGAGGAGCAGTGGGAGCTGGGAAGGGAAAGGCCAGAAGTGCCGGGTGCAGTGTCCCTGCTGGCCTGGAACCAGACGGTGGGTGGGCCTGGGTGTCCCAAAAGCCACTAAGGGAGTGGTACAGGCAGGGCCTGTAGCAGGGAACAAGACGACTGCCTGGGTCACTGTGGGAGTGACAGAGGATTGAGGGGCCTTTAGCCCAGAAAAGGGGAAATGCCAAGTTATCCAGGTGAAGGCTGGGTCAGAACCAGGTTTGAACAAACCGCCAGCTCTGCTAAGTACTGCACCTAACTTCACCTTTCCAAGGTCATTTCCAGGCTCTCTTCACAGCCCTGAAGCGAGAAACTAACTTCACGCTCTGGACAGTTCAGAGACCACGCTGTGTGGGGAGAAAAACATTGGGAACACAAAGTCAGGGAGCGCCAGCACCAGGACACACACCTAAGGCCAGCGCTGCCCCCTGCAGAAAAGGGTGGCTATCGCCCTATGGAAGCTGGCCACCCCAGACAGTTGCCAATCTGTCGGCCACCATTTCGGGGTGGGCAAAGTCAGGGCCGTCCTCATTGAGGTGAGCCATGCCCAGCTCACACCTAGACTGCATGCAGGGGGCCGCCTGGCTATGGGCAACATCAGGAGAAGGGTGGGCACCCCGGGGACAGGGGCAGGGATGGGGACAGGCACGGGCGGGCAAGCTGCACCCCACCCCACGCTCACGAGCACACCCCCTTATGCCCTGCTGGTCATCTGGGCAATGAACAAGGTGCTCCTGAGGCAGCTGGTGCCTGTCGGGGACCTGGATGACGCCATCCGGGGAATTCCAGCAGCTGGGCTTCCCCAACTGCTTTGGGGCCCCGGGTGGCACCCACGTCACCATCCGAGCCCCGGAGCAGAGCCACGGGGCCTACGTGAACCTCAAGGGCTACCACTCGGTGGTCCTGCAGGCCCTGGTCAATGCCAACAGCCGGTTCCAGGATATCTATGTGAGCGGGTCAGGCCACGCTCATGATGTGAGGGTCTTCAGAAACTCAGGGCTGGAACATCGTATGGCCGAGGGGACCTTCATCCCCCGGTGGGAGCTCCTTATCGGGGACACAATGATGCCACCCTGCATTGCTGCGGACGCTGCCTATCCCCTGCAGGCCTGGCTGATGTGACCGTAAACCAGGTACACCCAGCCGAGCCAGGACCTTTTCAACAAGCAGCTGAACTGCACCTGGAACACCGTTGAGCGGGCATTCAGCCGCCTCAAGGAGCGTTTCAGGTGCCTCTGCACCGGGCTGGAGGTGGGCGTCCTCAACACCCCGGTGGTGGACGGGGCCTGCTGCACCCTTCATAACCTGGTGGAGGTGAAATGCGAGCCCTATATGCAGAGGCGGGCCGCCGAGGCGGGGCATGGGTGTGAAGAGAACCCTGATGCCCCATGCCACCAGGCCCAGCAGGACGGGGTGTGTGTAAGGGAGGCCCTGTGCCAGGCCTTTGAGTTGGTGGGGGCCATGGTAACTCCCCCCCGACCCTGCACACCCCCCCACCCACACACACACACACCAGCACCCATGCACAGGGGACACAGGGTAACCCATGAAAATAAACCATTTATAAGGGAAAACTGTGCCCTTTATTATTCGGGGGGCAACTATATACATGTGTGGGCGGGGGGAGGATGAACGGGGAGAACTATATACATGGGGGGGAGCTATTTACACAGGAGTGGGGAAGGTGAATGGGGGGAATTATTTACACGGCAGCATGGGGGGTGGCCGGGGGGCTGGGGTGGGGGGGGCCTCACCCCTACTCAATGGCCAGAAGCCCCATCGACCACACCCACCCCTTCCTCCCCGGGTCCCAGCGGCACAGGGAGGTAGGGGGCACGGCTCGGGCGCGGTCCCCGCACCTGCGCCGGGCCTGGCACGGTGGGGGGCTCGGCTTCCACCCGGCCAGCCCTGGCCAGCAGGCTGTGGGCCAGGTGGATGAGTCTGACTGGGGGTGGGGGAGATGGGGTGGGATCAGGGCCTCCAGGTCAGCCTTCTCGGAGGGGGGCATTGTGGGGGGGGGCAGGGGGCTGTGGGATTGGGGTGGGGGGGGACTGCTGGGAGGGAGGGATGCACGGGCGAGGGGGGCATGGGGGACGGTGGGGGGGGGGTGCGGGACTGACCTGTGATGGCGCAGGGGCCAGGGGGCTGACCACGGCCTCGGTGAGGGCAATCCCATGCCTGCGACTCCATGCAAGCCACTCCCACCCGACGCCCGTCAGCTCCCTCAGGGCGGCCGTCTGGGCCGTGTCCCCTGCCTCCTCCTCCCCAGCCTGGGGGTGCTGGCGGAGGGACCGGCGGAGGGACCAGTGGTGGACCCGCTCCCTCCTCGCCCTCTGTCGTGGGGCTCCCTGGGCCAGTAGCGGGGCTGGTCTGGCTGCTGCATCGATGACGAGGGCCCCCTTGTTCAAGCTCTCGTCATCGCTGGTGTCCTGGATCCTTGGGCGCTCCTGTGGGTGGCCAGTGGTCCGGGCCGGTCCTCCCCCTCAGTCCCCGTCCCTGTGTCCTCTGGCTCGGTCGCAGGGTGGGGTGGGCAGCGTTGACACACATGGCTGGGGGGTGGGTCCTGCCTCCTTGCGCCCAAAGCGGAAGTCCAGTTCTTGATGATCGGGGCAGAGGGTGGGCACTGCCCCCGACCGCCCAGCCGTGTCCCGAGCCCAGCAGTACGTCTGCCAGAGCTCCTTGACCTTGGATCTCACCTGGTCCGGGATTCGTGTGGGGTGACCCCAGCTGGAGAAGCCCTTGGTCAGGAGCTCGAAAGGGCTTCTGGAAGCCACTGCCTGCCAGCTGATTGCGGCCCTGGAGGACGCGCTCTTTCGAAAGCCTGGGCTGCGGAGCGTCTGCAATCGCTCTCTTTCGAAATTACCTTAGCACGTCACACTGAGCGCAGGGCTCCATGCGCCTGCTGACGGGATCACCAGCGGCACTTTGGCCAACAGCTGAACCCTACTGACCTCTTCATTGGCCGTTAGAGTGACACAGGACAGCTCTTTGGGGCAGAGCTGTCCACACTGGGCTTGTGGTGGTGGAGGAGCACAGGAAAGGGGCTGTGAAGGGTGCAGCATGCTCTGACTGTGCTGAGGGCCGGGCGTCAACACATCACACCCACACCCAGCCCTCAGCCCAGGGACAGGCCGGTCTGCTCCCTGCCGGGGCTGGGGGGCCCAAGTGAGCAGGGACCCGCACCCACCAATCTGCCCCCAGCCGCTGGGGCCGAGAAATGAAAAAGGAGCAAGCCCATGAGAATTGTCTTTCCAGCTTTACTTGTGGCAAACCCCCCGAGGGAGGGAAGAGGGGCTGGGACGTCCCTTCCAGAACCAGAGCGGATTTGGGAATAGGGTTGTTGTACATGGCACTGAAACGGCAACAAAGTCGAGGAGCTCCCAAGTGAACCTCACTGTGGGCAACGTGTTAGAACCCCGTTCCTCGTGCACGGGGCCGTGCTCAGGCGTACGCGGCTCTTCGGGGACCACTGAATTTGGGCACCGCTGTTTTGCCCTTTGCTACCTGTGCCTAGGGGTGGGGTGACGACAAGACAGGGGCAGTGTTGGCTCCGGCAGCCCCCACCTACACCCACCCACGGGCTCAACAATGGGGCTCCAGCAGAGCCCAGCCCCACTCACAGGCCAGAGGACTCCAGAGGAGCAGGCGGTGGCCGTGCAGCTGGTGGCCGGAGGCAAGTGGTAGTTTCCCTGTCAAAGCCCAGCTTCTCTCCCCCCCACCCCCAAGCTCCTGTGGCTTCTGCCCTTGCAACCCCCACCCCACCCCTGGAGCAGCCCCTTCCCCACAGGGTGTGTGTGCTGGGCTGGGCTGGGCTGGGCTGTGTCGGGCATCAGAACTCCAGCCCCATGTCTCCAGCCATCATTTCCTGGCCCTTCATATTTCTCTGTCTCTCCCCCTCTCCCTGTGGTGTCTGGTCCCAGAACATCCCCTCCTGCTCTCCGGTCTGCCCTGGATTTATCCCTCCCCTCTCCCTGACGCTGGCTGCGTCTCCTGGCCGCGTTTTCCAGCTGCTTTCTCCCTTTCTCCAGGACAGTCTGGTGAGTCGGTTTTACACGACCTTTTGTTCTCCCTCCATTTCCTCCCCGGCTGTCCCTCTGACTCCGGCGGTGTCGCCAGCCCCAGCCGTCACAAATCAGGAGCCAGAACCAAAACCCACCCCGAAAAGTGGAGTTTCCCAGCAACACCTTGTGACCCGCTGCATCTTGTGACGCTCGACCTGCCCCTGCCCGGCCCCGGCTGTGACAATCACAGTGGTACCCGCTCCCCAGGGGTGACGGGGAAGGGGACTTTGGCTCCTGCACTGGAGCTGTGGCTGGGAGACCCGGTGAGATCAGAGGACACAGATCAATACAAAAAGCTCCCACTGCTGCAAAGCTTCCAGCCTCTCCGCCTCCCAGCCCCCATTGATTAATGCTGTGCCCTGCCCCCCCACCTCTGCCTGTCCCCAGCCCAGCTGTTAGCTCTGCCTCTGCCCAGACCCGCATTGGCCCCTCCTGCAGCTCCCGGGGTCTCTCTCCTTCCCCCCATCCTGGGGCTGCAGGGAGCGCGGGAAGGAGCTTCCAGGGTTCATAGAGCGGAGCCAGGGCCTGGGCAGATGGGCTTCTCCAAGGTCATACAGACTGAGGCTGGAGAGGCTGGTTTCAGGGACACAGTTGGAGCCGGGATTCCCACCCCAGCCACAGCCAGGGCCGGATTCTCTCCCCAGGGAGGGAGCCCGGCGGGAAAGTGAAGATCGGGGCCTCGGCCCCAGCATCGATAAACGTCACCTGCCCCCGGTCACAGTCCAGACACACCCGGACCCTGCAGGGGGCCTGGCTCAGGGGCAGGAGGGTCTCAGGGGAGGTGAGAGCATAGAACTGGTCCCCCAACTGCTGCACAGCCCAGATCCCCCCCTCGGGGCTGAGGCTGATCCCTCCCTTCCTGCCCACCGACTCTCTGGCCACCCCCACGGCCCAGACCTGCCCGTCCCCCACCTCCACCTTCCAGCAGTGTCTCCCCGAGGTGAACCCCCCATGGCCCAGCACGCAGGCCCACGTGCTGAATCTCTCCGGGCTGTCGGGCAGCTCCTGCCGTGTATGTTCCCACCTCACGCTCCTCCCACCCTCCGACAGGACGAGGTGGGGATGAGCCGAGTCTGGATCCAGAGTCACCGTCGCTGCAGGGGAGAGAGAATCAGAGCGTGAGGGGCAGAGCTCAGCCCTGGGGAGGGTTTGATGGGGCCAGTGACTGAGAGAAGAGACGCTCCCAGTTCTGACCACAGGAGCTCCCAGGGGTGTATGATCAAGGCTCTAAACCTCTGATTGAAAATGGAAAAAGGGACACCCACAGACATGGTCCCGGCTCACCCTGTCGTGGTCAGGTCACTACAGAGCTACTGGCTTCTTCAAAGGGGAAAAGATAAACGGATGTTGGAGACAGTCCGGGGCATAGACTGATTAGTCACTGCCCTTGGACTAGCAACTGTGGAGGTACATGTCCCACTGTTGATGGACAATGAGCGGCAGCTGCTATCACAAATGTGCTGAGCGCAGAGTACGTGTGAGCAGTGCAGGGCAGGAAGAGTAGTACGATATGATATGGATTCATTGTAGTGTGGTAGGACACAGGCACAAACCCTGCCTGACCATGTGCTGCGGCGAAATGCAGGGTGCTGGGGAGGTCTGCTCTCAACTGTCAGATCTACTCCCTCATTCGAGGACAAAGAGATGCATTGCCTCCTGGAAACTGGTCTTTGGACATCACTAAAGTAGGATCTTTACTTACCTTCTTCAATAGGTGCCACGGATCTCCTCCACCCTAAAAACATTAAAGATGAGAGCAACTCCTAACAGCAATTTCAAGATTTAATATTGTACAAACTAATACCCCAAGGCCCTGTCTCCACTACAGAGATCTTCCGACAGAAGCCTTTCCAGAAGAGCTCTTTCAAAAGAGTGCGTCCACACACGAAAAAAGCAGATCAAAAGATTGAGCCACTTGTTCGAAAGAGAGCCTCCGAACAGCCCCCGTTCTTTCAAAAGAATGGGTCAGGGGTCTTAAAATCTGGTGGCATGAGGACTGGTTTTTTTTGCAAAAAGGGTGTGTGGAGTGTCTACGCATGTTTTCCTTCAAAAGAAGCTTTTCAAAGAAGGTGTTCGTCCTGAAACAGGAGTGGAAGAGCGCTTTCAAAAAGAGCACTGCTTTCTTTCGATTGAATTTGAAATAAAAGCTTTTTATGTGTAGACACCGCTGGACATTTCACAAGAGCCCCTTCTTTAGAAAAAATGTGTTGAAAGAACTTGCTAGTGTAGGCATGGCCCAAGAGAAAATAAAGTTAGACATTCATCAGCCCTTCTAACGGGTTGCTTGTGTGTCACTCTCCCAGTACAGATCTTCCCTTCAGAATTAAACCAGGATCTTACCTGGCTGTTACGTAGTCTGTTTATTGCACAAGCACAAAGATTGTGACTGAGTTTTAATGGTGCTTTATATCTAGACTAGCTGGTAAGACTGGGTGTAGTCTATAGCCCAGGTATCACTTTAATGAAGGTTGGTTATTTACCCGCTTTGTAGTGTGGAATGAGGACAATCATCTCAAAGGCTGATAGTCCTTCCCACAGTTCATAGAATCATAAGACTGGAAGGGACCTTGAGAGGTTGTCAAGTCCAGTTCCCCCACCACCACATGGCAGGACTAGCACCATTTGGACTATCTCTGGTAAATGTCTATCTAACCTGCTCTTAAAAATGTCCAGTAATGGAGATTCCACAACCTCTCTAGGCAATTTATTCCAGTGCTTAACAACCCTGACAGTTACGAAGGTTTTCCTAATGTCCAACCTAAACCTGCCATACTGCAATCCAAGCCCTTTCCCTCTTGTCCTGTTCTCAGAGATTAAAGAGAATATTTTTCTCCCTCGTCCTTACAATAATCCTTTAGGTACCTTGGTATCATGTCCCCACTCAACCTTCTCTTCTCCAGATTACACAAACCAGTCCTTTCAATCTTTCCAGATAGAGTGTGGTTTTTTAGACTTCTAATCATTTTTATTTCTCTTTGCTCGACCTTCTCCAATCTATCCACATCTCTTGTGAAATGTGACACCCAGAACTGGACACAATACTCCAGTTGCGGCCCAATCAGCATGGAGCAGAGTGGAAGAATTACTTCTTGTATCTTGCCTACTACTTTCCTGCCAATACTTCTCATTCCCAGAGTGATGTTTGGGGTTGTTTTTGCAACACAGTCCCACGTGTTGACACATATTTAGCCTGTGGTCCAATATGACCCTTTCCAGAGGGCGTTTCCCAAGGCAATAATTTCTTATTTTGCATACGTGTACCTAATTGTTCCTTCCTAAGTGGAGTACAGGTTGAACCTCTCAAGTCTGGCACATTTCCACTCCAACTTCTACCAACACTTCCACTGCTACTGGGCTCTTAGAAGACATTTAGGGATAAATTACAGCTAATTAACGGCACAGAACACTGAAAGCCAGGACTGGTGGCTGGAAACAAACTTTATGGGACCATAGGAAACATGATAAATGGTTGTCTGGCTAAATAAAATGATGCCAGATTACCGAGTTTGCCAGTTGCGAGTGCCAGATTAGAGATGCTCAGCCTGTATTTGGTATTTGTTCTTATTGAATTTCATCTTATTTGCCTCAAACCATTTCTGTCCAGGTCATTTTGAATCGTAATCCCATCAACCAAAGCACTTGCAAACCTCCCAGTTTAGTATAATTTGCAAATGAAATCATTGATGAAGATTGAACAGACCAGACTCAGAAATGATCCCTGTGGAACACCACTCATTATGCTCTTCCATCATAGAATCGTAGAATCATAGAACACTAGGACCAGAAGGGGCCTCGAGAGGCCATCGAGTCCAGCCCCCTGCCCCGACGGCAGGACCGACCACTATCTACACCATCCCTGATAGACATCTATCCAATCTGTTCTTAAATATCTCCAGCGAGGGAGATTCCACAACCTCCCTTGGCAACTTATTCCAGTACTTGACCACCCTGACAGTTAGGAACTTTTTCCTAATGTCCAACCTAAACTTCCCTTGCTGCAGCTTCCGTCCATTGCCTCTTGTTCCCTCCTCAGAGGCCAAGAAGAACAAGTTTTCTCCCTCCTCCTTACGACACCCTTTAAGATATCTGAAAACCGCTATCATGTCCCCCCTCAATCTTCTTTTTTCCAAGCTAAACAAGCCCAATTCTTTCAGCCTTTCTTCATGAGTCATGTTCTCCAGACCTTTTATCATTCTAGTCGCTCTTCTCTGGACCTTCTCTAATTTCTCCACATCTTTCTTGAATTGGGGTGCCCAGAACTGGACACAATATTCCAGCTGAGGCCTAACCAGCGCAGAGTAGAGCGGTAGAATGATTTCTCGTGTCTTGTTCACAACACACCTGCTAATGCATCCCAGAATCATGTTTGCTTTTTTTTGCAACAGCATCACACTGTTGACTCATATTTAACTTGTGATCTACTAGAACCCCTAGATCCCTTTCTGCTGTACTCCTTCCTCGACAGTCTTTTCCCATTCTGTACGTGCGAAACAGATTATTCCTTCCTAAGTGCAGCACCTTACATTGATCTTTATTAAACTTCATCCTGTTTACTTCAGACCATTTCTCCAATTTATCTAGATCATTCTGAATTATGACCCGATCCTCCAAGGTAGTTGCAACCCCTCCCAGCTTGGTATCATCTGCAAACTTAATAAGCGTACTTTCTATGCCAATATCCAAATCATTCATGAAGATATTGAACAGAACTGGTCCCAAAACAGACCCCTGCGGAACCCCACTTGTTATGCTTTTCCAGCAGGATTGAGCACCATTAACAACTACTCTCTGGGTACGATTAGCCAGCCAGTTATGCACCCACCTTATTGCAGCCCCATTTAAGTTGGACTTGCCTAGTTTGTCGATAAAAATATTATGCGAGACCGTATCAAATGCTTTACTAAAGTCTAGGTATACCACATCCACTGCTTCTCCCTTATCTACGAGTCTCGTTA
Organism: Carettochelys insculpta; assembly: GCF_033958435.1. Classification (NCBI taxonomy): domain Eukaryota; kingdom Metazoa; phylum Chordata; order Testudines; family Carettochelyidae; genus Carettochelys; species Carettochelys insculpta. Next base: position 1,334,105 of record NW_027439072.1, read on the forward strand.
TCGTGTCAAAAAAAGCTATCAGGTTGGTTTGACATGATTTGTTTTTTTACAAAACCATGCTGGCTGTTAACCTGTGACTGTGACTGTGAACCTTTGATATCTACTCTCTGGGAATATTTATCCAACCAGTTATCAACCAAGGTATATTAGCTCCATCTGGGTTGTATTTCTCTAGCTTCTTAAAGAGAAAGTCATGCACAACTGTAATCAAAAGCCTTACTGAAGCCTAAATATACCACATCTACCGCTTTTCACATATCCGCAAGTCTTACTGCCCTGTCAAAAAAGCTGTTAGGTTGATCTGACATGATTTGTTCTTGATAAATCCACACTGCCTATTACTTTGCACCATGTTATCATCTAGATATTTGCAAATACATTCCTTAACTACTTTTTCATGATCTTGCCTTGTATGGAAGTTAAGCTGACTGGTCTATGATTTCCTGGGTTGTTCTTATTGCCTTTTCCAGTTTTATAGAATCTCCCCTCTCTTCCATATTTCCAAAGATAATATCTAATGGCTCAGACATCTCCTCAGTCAGTTCCCCTTGGACCATTTTTCTTGCCCACTATTGACTCAACTACAATATTACTTTTCAGTTTTTCAAATTAACTTTTGGTGTGAAATTCATCCAGTCTAGTCATTCACTGTGTTTTATAAAGTTGCACGTACAAACGGACTCAAAAGAAATTATGGTAATATTAGAAAACAAGCATAAAATATAAGATTTCCTATTGCAACATATTTAAAATTTAATTTAAAACCAAACAACTTATTAAATGCCCACATGAGACCGCAAATTGATATAAAAAGTAAGTCAGAGAAAGGATGATGACACTTACTTATTTCGTTATCTCGTTTCTCTAAAAATTAAAGAGAAATAAATACATATTTTGGTTAGGCCCTTCCTTATTCTCATGTTTGTTTCTGTTTATTGTCCATATCACAGTGAAGGATGAGCGAAATCCACCTCCTCTTCCAGCCATCAGATGAGAAGATCCATTTGTCCCTTCTAGTCTTAAACTCTGTAACTCTACTGCTTCTCCGGTTTTTGAATTAGCTTTTGGTATGAGATCTAGCCAATTTAGTGTTTCCTCACACTTTATACAATTATGCCGACCCCTCCACGGGGGATAAATAGAATGATAGAAACAAGCAAATTAACAAACAAGCAATCAAAACCAGATTAATTATTCCAACAAAACTGTACAACTTTCATCCAACACCAAACAACTCAACAACATTTAAACCAACTCCCACATGGGGATCCAATTGCCAAAAAACACAACACACAGCCCACCCGTGTCAGAGGAAGGATAATGACACTTACCAATTTCTCTGTCTCGTTTGCCTGAAGATCAAACAGAAGAACACACATAGTTTGTCAGGAGTTCCCCTTTTCTTATGTTTTATTTCTCTTCATCACCACGACAACCATTAAAATAGACAGATCACATCTCCTCAATCTCTTCTTCAGGAGCTCAGAGTAACCCAGTGCCGCCCAAGGTTTGCCAGTCACCCCCTGCCAATAAGTGACTCTGTCTGTACCCCCCTCTGGCCTCCACGTGGCACTGTTGGCTCAGCAGAGCACTTTGGGCTGAAAGTGGAGCTGGGTCTAGAGGCAGAGCTGACCTGGATCACAGAAGCCGCGTCTACACGTGCCGGCTACTTCGAAGTAGCAGCGCCAACTTCGAAATAGCGCCCGTCACGGCTACACGTGTTGGGCGCTATTTCGAAGTTGAAATCGACGTTAGGCGGCGAGACGTCGAAGCCGCTAACCCCATGAGGGGATGGGAATAGCGCCCTACTTCGAAGTTGAACGTCGAAGTAGGGGACGTGTAGTCGTTGCGCGTCCCGCAACTTCGAAATAGCGGGGTCCTCCATGGCGGCCATCAGCTGAGGGGTTGAGAGACACTCTCTCTCCAGCCCTTGCGGGGCTCTATGGTCACCGTGTGCAGCAACCCGTAGGCCAGGGCTTCTGGCTGCTGCTGCTGCAGCTGGGGATCCATGCTGCATGCACAGGGTCTGCAACCAGTTGTTGGCTCTGTGTATCTTGCGCTGTTTAGTGAAAGTGTGTCTGGGAGGGGCCCTTTAAGGGAGCGACTTGCTGTTGAGTCCGCCCTGTGACCCTGTCTGCAGCTGTTCCCGGCACCCTTATTTCGATGTGTGCTACTTTGGCATGTAGACGTTCCCCCGCAGCGCCTATTTCAATGTGGTGCTGCTCAATGTCGAAGTTGAACATCGACGTTGCCAGCCCTGGAGGACGTGTAGACGTTATTCATCGAAATAGCCTATTTCGATGTGGCGACATCGAAATAGGCTACTTCAATGTAGGGTTCACGTGTAGACGTAGCCAGAGAGAGCTGGGCTGCAGGCAGAGAGGGAGTGAGAGGTTCTCCCCTCTCCACAGAAACTGACCTGACTCTGATGAACATTCCCTCCTGTACCACATTTTAGGAACCTTCTGGCCTTACACACTGGTAGTTGCCGATCAGTTTTTCAGCTCAGCTTTTGCTGTGAAATTCATCTAGTTACATCGTATTATACAATGTTGTATTACAAACCACAACCCCCACCCCACAAAAGAACAATAACAATAAAATCAACAGCAACAAACAAACAGAAATGCCATCAGAGAATCTAATTTTGGTACAATAACTTCTTAGAGGAAGGGTAGCGACAGTTACTTAGTTCTTTATCTCTTAGATCAAAAAATGATATAGAAATAAAGCATATTTTGTTAGGCATTTCCCTTTTCTTATGTTTCATTTCTATTTCTGTTCAATATGGCAGACTACAGGATCCCATGGGCCCCTCCATCTCAAACTCTGTGACTTTATGACTTTATTGATTATAAAATTCTCAGATTAGCTCTTTGTGGAAGAGAAGATTAAGAATATCGCCACAGAGAAAGACCTAGATAAGAGAGTAACAGGGATGGCCATTGCTATAGAAGAGGCAATTGAGCAGACTGTTCCAGAAGAAGAAAAGATCAATAAGAAGTGGATTACCCAGAAAACACTGAAGTTGGTTCAAGAGAAGAGACCGTTGGAGATCAGAAGAGATCTTTCTGAGATGGCAAAACAGCAATATAGGATGAAATGCAATGCGGTAAGAAAAGCAGCCAGAAAGGATAAGGAGAAATGGTTAGAGGAGCAATCTGAAGATATTGAGAGGTATTACGGCGAATGTAAGACCAGGGAAGTGTATAAGACAATTAGGAATATTAATAGAAAATGGCAACTGAAGCAGATGGCGATCAAAGATGAGAACGAAGAAGTGCTCATGAACAAGGAGAAGATTGTGCAGCAATGGACGAGATATGACACTGATCTATACAAAGCACAGTTGGACCCCAAGTGTCTCAGAGAGACTGATTGAACAACTGAAAGCGATATCTCCCCCCGAGCATCGAGAGTGAGACCGACATTTCAAAGGAGGAAGTAGAAAAAGCAGTGAAACGACTAAAGAACAACAGGAGCCCCAGAAATGATAAGATCATGGGAGAGATGATCAAATACGGCAAAGAAAGAATGATTCAGGAAATACACCAACTATGTAATATAGCATGGAAAGACGGGAAGGCACCTAAGGAATGGACAAGATCTGTGCTAAGGACAATACCGAAGAAAGGAAGTACATTGGCGTGCAAGAACTACAGAACGATTACCCTAACGAGTCATCTAGGTAAGGTGCTGATGATGATACCGACTGATCTGTTAAGATAGCAGATGGAAGAACACATAGCAGACGAGTAAGCAGGCTTCAGAAAAGATAGAAGTACCATACAGAAGACATTGTCACTAAGGCTGATAGCGAAGAAAGCTCAATGAAAGAACAAAAACATGTACACTTGCTTTGTTGATTTTCAAAAGGCATTTGACAGTTTAGATCAGAAAGTGACTTGGGCGGTGTTGGAGTTGTACGGAGTGGATAGTTAGACAGATACAGTTGTTGAAGGATATCAATGATAATGCGGAGGCAGTGGTGAGAACATGCGGGGGGTTGGGAAGTTGGTTTAAAACAAGTAGAGGTACGAGACAAGGAGATCCAATATCACCAACTATATTCATCGCACATCTGGAGAGAGCAATGGACAAGATCAAGGAAGAGGTAGAAGGGATATCTGTGCATGCGAAAAGAGTTAACAACTTGAGGTTTGCAGCAGAACGGCAAGTAATGAACAGCGGAGGGGCCACCTCCAGGGAGCCACCAGCTCAAGGTACCCAAGCAGGAGAGGAGACTTCACCTGATCAGAGACTTGAACCCTCGGTCCTCAGATTAAAATTCTGGTGCACTACTAACTGAGCTAGTCAGGCTCAATAAGAAGTCCTGGGCCACCTTATGGATTAACAGCATTTTGCAGGAGAAGCCTTTGAGGACACAGACCCAGTCGTCAAATACAGGACTAACATTTACCAAGTGTCTGAAATTAAAGCAATTCCAGACAAAATACATGACTGCATTGGCTGGGAATCGAACCCAGGTCAACTGCTTGGAAGGCAGCTATGCTCACCACTATACCACCAATGCTACTTGAGAGCTTTAGATGATACAGCTATTGTTCAGAAACATGAGACGTTAGTGACGATACAGGTGTTAAACAAAGAAGGGAAGTGGTACGGACTGATTATGAACATCGATAAAACAAAAACAATGGCATTTGGAGATAAGGAAATAGGAAGGAAGATCAGTGTGGATGGTACTGAAGTAGAAAATGCAGAGAAGTTCACATATCTGGGGAGCAACGTAACGTAGGATCTAGACAGTAAGAAGGAAATAGCGACTGGAATAGCGAAAGCAAGAGCGAGTTTGAAGGCGACGGATAAGATCTGGAAAAGCAAAGCAATTAGCTTAAGAACGAAGCTGGGCACCTTGAAAACGTGTGTATTCAGCAGCATGTTGTATGGATGTGAGACATGGGTGATATTGAAAGATTCGAAAATAAGAATATTGGCGTTCGAAAGGAGTTATAGAAAGATTCTGAGAATAGGATGGATGCAGAAGGTCACCCATGAGGAATTATATTGGAAGATACAGCTGAAAGAGAACCTGCTGCAGAAGGTTATAAAACGGAAGCTACAACTATTTGAACATATTTGCAGAATGAACGATGAACAAAAAATCAAGAGCCTGGTATTCGGCATAATGGACGGTTCGAATAGGAGAGGCCGACCCCACAGACAATGGATAGATGATGTAGTAGATTGGTGCAGAGCTAGTCTACAGAAACTAAGCCGCTCTGCACTGGATATGGAAAGATGGAAGGAAATAGTGAGAGAAGCATCAGACACAATTGGGCGCTGAGCCCACGGTTATTGATGATGATGATGAAAAGGAATAATAAGAAAGAGCAGGTAAACAAAGGAAAGAGACTTAATATTGCACCAATATTTCACCAGTTCAACTTAAAAGTGAAAAGCTCCACAAGAATTGAACAGGCTGTCATGTGAGGATCCCATTTGTTATAAAAACTGTCCTATCGGTAACAGAGAGGAAGCCGTGCTCGTCTATAAACTATCAAAACAAAAAGCAGTCAAGTAGCACTTTAAAGTCTAGCAAAATGGTTTATTAGGTGAGCTTTCGTGGGACAGACCCACTTCTTCAGACCACAGCCAGACCAGAACAAACTCAATATTTAAGGCACAGAGAACCAAAAACAGTAAGCAAGGAGGACAAATCAGAAAAAAATGATCAAGGTGAGCAAATCAGAGAGTGGAGGGGTGTGGGGAGGTCAAGAATTAGATTAAGCCAAGTATGCAGACGAGCCCCTATAGTGACTCAGAAAATTCCCATCCCGGTTCAAACCACATGTTAATGTGCCAAATTTGAATATAAAAGCCAGCTCGGCTGTTTCTCTTTGAATAGCAGTCCAAAAATCTACTGAAAAAAATTTTTCGCACCAATATTCAAAGAGAAACACCCAAGCTAGCTTTATATTCAAATTCAGCACATTAACATGTGGTTCAAACCAGGATGGGAATTTTCTGAGTCACTATAGGGGCTCGTCTGCATACTTGGCTTAATCTAATTCTTGACCTTTCACCCCCACACCTCCATTCTCTGATTTGCTCACCTTGATCATTTTTTTCTGATTTGTCCTCCTTGCTTACTGTTTTTGGTTGTCTGTCCCTTAAATATTGAGTCTGTTCTGTTCTGGTCTGGCTCTGGTCTGAAGAAGTGGGTCTGTCCCACGAAAGCTCACCTAATAAATTATTTTGCTAGTCTTTAAAGTGCTACTTGACTGTTTTTTGTCCTATCAGAGGAAGGATAATGACACTTACCAATTTCAGTATCTCTTTTGCCTAAATGGAAACAAAAGCAGTGTTTGTTAGCAGTTTCCCTTATGTTTTATTTCCATTTATCATCACTACAATAGCTAAAGCTGTGCCTTATTTCTATGCAACATCCTCCCAAGAGAAATCAGAAGAGTTAACCCTTCTCTTCTTATCTATTTTTCAAAATAGCTTTTTGTGTGAAATTCACACAGTTTAATCTTGCCCCACATTTCATAAAGTTCATTACAGAACAAATTTGTGTAAATCCCACAGAGAAAGAAAATAATAATGAAAGTGTGAGCAAAGAAACAAACAATAAAGGCTTCCGACTTCAAAAAATTTAAAGACTTAAATTAAAAACAGAACTCCACCAAAATTGCATAAACATCCACATGGGAATCTAATTTGGCAACAAAAAATTCTTGTCAAAGGAAGAATAACAACACTTACTGATTTCTTTATTTTGTTTGTCTGAAATTAAAGAGAAATCAATCAAATCAATAAATGAATAACTGTTAGGTATTTCCCTTTTCTTAGATTTAATTTCCCTTTATCATCCATACGACTGTGAAGGCTGAGAGAAATTAACATCTCAGCCACTAGGCAACCTAACCTACCAAAGGCTATGCTATGCACCCCTGACAATCCAATTGCATGCAGAATGGTTTTCCTCCCAGGAAAGACATTACACTTAGAATTTCTAGATCTCTTTTCCCAAAAGCATAAACAGAACTATACACAGAGTATTTAATGGACTAAAGGGGGGAGGTTCGTCCACTAATCCAGGAAGTCTGTTAAATCCAAGGATTAACTACCCACCCCCACTAGGCTCCCCCACCCCCAGTCCCTGTTCACCCACTCCCACCCAAAAAAGCCGGGGACTCCCCCGACTGCAGCCTCTGGAGACGGCGGGAGGAGCCGCTGTTGGTGCAGCCTTGCACGGATTTTACAGATCCCAGCAGACTTTGGGGACAGTTGTCAGTTGTTTCTGAAGTCTGCTAAATTGGGGTCTGTAAAATCAAGGGTTTACTGGGAACGTTTTTACGGCCTTTCCTTCCCTTATGTCTTATTTCTCTTCGTCATCAACAGAAAATGAAGGCTGCTGATTACCTGTATTTAACTTCTTTTTTCTCCTTCTTCCACCCCATCCCAAATGGCACTTGTTTAATTTAGAATTACTGCAATTTTCCTGACAGTAGATTATCCCATCCTGAGGTGGGGCACACCCACATCCCAGTCAGGAAAAGTAAAAAAAAAACTCCTCTGGGCTCAGCTGGCGTTAAAGAGAGACCCTGAAAGTCCTCTTCCACTTGAAGAAAATAATTTGGAAGGGGAGAGTTTGTCATGGGGGGGATGGCTGTAATTCACAGGGGCGGATTCTTGCTAGTACTTCTGAGAGGAAGGCAATATCAGACGTTCCTTTCAAAGCAGGTACAAGATGACTGCAGCAGGGAGCAGCTGGAGATATACCTCTCTTTGTTCTTAACGGTCTGTTGTGGATTCACTTGATGGGTGCTACACCCCCAGCATGGCAGGAGCCTTTAGACTCCTCAGACTGCCAGCCCCTGGGAGCGTCTCTCGCCAGACATTTCTGTCAGAAGGGATTTTCCAACAAAGCATCTGTCAACAGAGTGTGGCCACACACTAAAACCCACAGCTGTGTCTACACTACAGAGTTTTGTCTGCAAAACTCATGGGCTATGGTTACACTGACCCAAACTGCCAGCAGGAGTATGCAAACGGGAGGTTTTGAAAATGCAGATGGCTACTCATTTGCATATTCAGTCCCCAGCAGAGGCTGATGCTGAAGGAAAAAGAAAGCAGTCTAAACACGGTTCCACCGAAGACACCGGGCCTTTGCTGGCAGCCTCTTATGCCCGATTTTTTTCCAGGCATAAGAAGCTGCCAACAAACGGTGGGGTGAGGGTGCAGTTCACTAGCAGGACCATGTTTACACTGCTCTTTTTTCTCTCAGCAGCAGCCACGGTTGGCAAGTGAGTATGCAAATGAGCATCTATTTGCATTTTTGAGCCTGCTTATTTGCATACTGCTGTGGGCAGTTTGGGTCATTGCAAGCATAGCCATGGAGCGCCCACTCGTCAAATGTATTCTGTCAAGAAACTGTCGACAGAATGCATTAGTTTTCTCGGGAGAATTAAGTCACCCCTGTATGAGGCATAACGACTCTGTCAACAGATCCTGTCGATAAAACAGTGTAGATGCTCTGGGGGCCCTCTGTCGACAGAGGGGGCTTCTGGTTCATCAGGCTTTCGTTAGCAAAACTCACTAGTGTAGCCTAACCTTGGTGTATGAGTCGCTTGGACGCAGCATGGGAAGTCCTTAGGTTACCATAGAGAACTGAAGGTTAAAGCATAGACCATTCAGGGCAGCCCAGAGCCCAGCCAGGCTGTACTGAACTGCACTGCTCAAGCTTTCTCTGTCTCTCCATCCAGCCTCCTTGGTCAGACTCCAGGTGACAGCCTGGGTTCCTTCTAGGAGCCGGATCCTACCACCCACCTCACACCCCTCCAGTGCTTTGTTCTTGAGCTGGGAATGTTACTCTATTTCCCTACCCTGAAGTGGGGAAATCCACTTTGCTCTGGAGCTTTAGTTCCTAGATGTTTATGTCCTGGTGGTTTCGTCATTGTCTTCTCAGATACTGCATCGATATTGAGACGAAGGCCCAGACACCTCCGCAACACCCATACTTAGGTCTCTGCACCTACGCTGACAGCTGGCTGACCCCCCTTGGTTAACAGTGTTGCGTGAAAGGCAAATTGAGGCATGCATAGGAATCATAAGCCTATCATAGAAGGGTCCCACTTCCCCACATCACCCTTAACAAGCTAGACCGCTACAGATACTTTTGAATGACTCTGAGACTCTGCACCGAAAACTCACGCCTGAGACACATAGCTGTGCTGACCTGGTCCCCTAATTGGAAGGACTTTCAAGGGGGAACATGTCACTGGAAACATCCAGGTGGGCCCTAAAATGGCTCAACTTATGGCACGCACCAGCTCCCACTCACCAAACTGTAGGATGGAGATTCCTGAGGCAGGTTATGGTATTCTGCTAAAGACCCCCTATTTGAATCCTAAAGGCTGGAGTAGGCCTATAATCCTAGAATTCAGAAACCCAATTAGCATGAGTGGAAGGTCACCCCCGCTTGCCCCCCGCATCTCACTCACAAGACCCAGGGAAGGTTGGCCCAACTCAGACAGGGCCTTTAGTTTGGAGGGAGGGATATTTGCCCCAGCAACCACATTCCAAGAAGAGGCAATACAAGTGAGAAGCAGGATATAGCACCATCCCATTTGCTATTCCAGGCTGGTACCCAAAACAAAGGTGCCATTGCTCTCTGCTGTTACTGTCTCTTTTGCTTCAGTCTTCTAGATTTCTTGCAATGTTCACTGAGCCTAACAAGAAAAGTGGCGCTCCATGAGCGCTGTGTGTAATTAACCCCCCTGCTTGCTTCGTACATGGTGTCCAGCCTTTGTTCCAACAAACCAAACCCACAGAAATATAAATAGATCAGATAAACCAGTAAACCTGGTGACAGCTGTGTAACTTGGTCAAACACTGGATTTGTGCAAACAGCGAATTTGAAACTTACCCACTTCCTTAGTAAGTGTCCCTGAAAAGTACACAAACCAAAGTCAGTGATTATGATCTCCTTGCTCCACTTTACAGTGTTAAAAGCCTACATCCTACAACTACAAAATTGGTTTAATGGGAAATGCAGCGGTCTTTCCAGACAGTGTTCCCGTCTGCATGGACTGCTGTGTCTGAGTTCTGTGACACCTGCTATGTTTTTCTTTTTATTTCCTAACCGAGGTACAAATGTGGTTATTTACTGATTTACTGCAGGGTCGTGTCTCTACAGCCTCTCGCTGTATTGTTGAGATGCACTCCACTTTATTAGCACTAGACTTCGCAGAACCTTGTCTCGAATGGCAGTAGAACCACAGAGGTGAGCCTCTGAGAGGGGAAGGGAAGATGGAGGACTGAGCAAAGCACAGCACAGATGTATCTGCTACGACCAGATTCTCTGGTTCATTTCTATTGTTTGAGAGTCTCTCTCTTGCCTTTTACCTACCCCCCACATCTGGGTTCCATCCCCCCCACCATATCTCCAGCAATAAGTTATTCTTCTTTATATAGAATAAACGCAGCTGATCATGGCTGTGTCTACACTATCCTAAAACTTTGAAATGGCCATTCTGAAGATTACTGACGAGGTGCTGAAATACACGTTCAGCACCTCATTAGAATGCTGGTGGCCGCAGCACTTCGAAATTGCCGTGGCTCGCTGCCACACGGCTCGTCTAGACGGGGCTCCTTTTCGAAAGCACCCCACCAACTTTGAAATCCCCTTATTCCTATCAGCAGATGGGAATAAGGGGATTTCGAAGTTGGTGGGGTCCTTTCAAAAAGGAGCCCCATCTGGACAAGCCGCATGGCGGCAAGCTGCATCAATTTCGAAGTGCCGCGGCCGCCCTCATGCTAATGAGGCGCTGAATATGTATTTCAGCACTTCGTTAGTAAATTTCGAAATGGCCATTTGCATGGCCATTTCGAAGTTTGGGGCGAGTGTAGACACAGCCATTGACCAATTAGACTAAAACCTTTATTCACAGAATATTTCTTCCTCTGACCTTTACCTTTCATTTTAAACAAATAAGCAGTGACGCCAATTAAACCAACCAAAACTACCAGGATTACACTCAGAGCTGCCATCCAGGGTGTCACCTTGAGGAAAAAGGAATCTGAAAAACAAAACACACAACAAAAAAGGCAATCCTGTAGCACCTTAAAGACGAACAATATTATGTATTAGGTGATGAGCTTACATGGAGTACACCCACTTCTTCCGCAGGGGTGGGAGAAAAGGAAGGAGGGAAAAAAGGAGGTTGTCAGTCATTAATAGGACCTGTAGATGAAGCAATTTCCTCTCCCTGCTATATAAACCCTGGAATCTAATTGTCGACTCCTAAATCTGAGGAAGTGTTTCTTACCCATTAAAGGAAACGACCTAATACATGTGTTACTCTTTAAGGGCTATAAAACTGCTCATTATTTCTAAACCTTTATAGCTCACTCTGAAACTTTTAGGAGTGTTCAGCCAAACTAGTGGTATCAATTAACTAACTAATCAATTACTGCAAATTTTTGTGTAAAAAAGGGTAAAATGAGTCCGTTTGTTGATCCAGAGCAAAGTGACTTATGGAGCACAAGTCCCACTGAGCATCAGTAGCACCAACATCACATGACTTAGGTGACACGTCAAACAAGTAATGAAGACTGAGTTGGTGCAGGGACTAGATCACAAAATTTGCAAAAAATGCAAAATTTGCCACGTTCAAAAAAATCCGCTAAGATGAATTAAAGCTTGCAGGTACGTAGAGTAGCCAGTGCTGAAGACAGAACTGCTGGGGCCCTTGGCAAAGTGGGGTCTGGTTCTTAGAATCATAGATCATAGAACATGAGAACTGGGAGGGAACTCGAGAGGTCATTGAGTCCGGAGGCAGGACTAAATATTTTCTAGACATCAATATAACCTGCTCTTCCATATCCCCAGTGATGGAGACTCCACAACTTCCCTAGGAAATTTATTCCAGTGTTTAACCGTCCTCACAATTAGGAAGTTTTTCCTAACATCCGACCTAACTCTCCCTTGCTGCAGTTCGAGCCCATTGCTTCTTCTCCTATCCTCTGCGGCCAAGAAGAACAATTTTTCCTCCCTCTTTGGAATGCCCTTTTAGGTAGTTGAAAACAGCTATCATGTCCCGTCTCAGTCTTCTCTTTTCTAACCTAAACAAGCCTTGTTCTTTCATTCTTCCCTCATAGCTCACCTAGGCTAGGCCTTTAATCATTCTCGTTGACCTTCTCTGGACCTTCTCCAATTTCTCAACATCCCTCTTGAGATGTGGTGCCTGAAACAGGACAAAATACTCCAAAGGAGGCCTAATCAGGGCAGTGTAGAGCAGAAGTATGTCTTTTTGTGTCTTGCTCGCAACACTTCTGTTAGTGCATCCCAGAACCATGTTTGCATTTTTGGCAATAGTTTCACACTATTGGCTCGTATTTAGTTTGTGGTCCACTATGACCTCTAGATCCCTTTCTACAGTATTCGTTGCTAGACAGTCACTTCCCATTCTACATGTGTAAAATTGATTATTCCTTCCTAAGTGCATTTATCCTCATTAAACTTCATCCTGTTTACCTCAGACCATTTCTCCAGTTTCTCCAGATCATTTTGAATTATGAACCTACTCTCAAAAGCAGTTGCAACCCCTCCCAGCTTGGTATCATCTGCAAACATAATAAGCGCGCTCTCTATGCCCATATCTAAATCATTGATGAAGATACTAAAGAGGACTGCTCCCAAAACAGACCTCTGTGGAACCCCACTTGTTATGTCCTTCCAGCATGACAGCAAACAATTAATAATTATGCTCTGAGAACAGTTATCCGGCCAGTTATAAACCCACCTTATAGTAGCCCCATTGTAGTTGTATTTGCCCAGTTTATTGGCAAAAAATCATGCGAGACCATAACAAATGCCTTACCAAGTTCTAGGTATATCACATCCACTGCCACTGCCCTACCCACAAGGCTCATTATCCTATCAAAGAAAGTTATCAGCCCGATTTAGCATGATTTGTTCTTTACAAATCCATGCTGGCTGCTGCTCATCACCTTATTTTCTTCCAGATGTTTGCAGATGAATTCCTTAATTACTTGCTACCTTCTCTTTCCTGGCACAGAAGTTAAACTGACTGGTCTGTAGTTTCCTGGGCTGTTCTTTTTTCCCTTTATATAGACGGACAGTATGTGTGCCCTTCTCCAGTCTTCTGAAATCTCCCCAGAGCAGGACTTTTCAAAGATAACAGCTAAAAGATTTGATACACCCTCTACCAGTTCCTGAGTATTCCAGGATGCATTTCATCAGGCCCTGGTGATTTGCAGACATCTAACTTTTCTGAGTAACTTTTAACTTTTTTTTTTATATTATCTTATAAACCTAACTCCTCACTGCTAGCATTCACTGTGCTAGGCATTCTTTCACCAGATTTATTGGCGAAGACCGAAACAAAGAAGTCATCGAGCACTCCTGTCATTTCTAAATTTCCTGGTATTGTTTCTTCCTCCTCACAGAGCAGCAGGCGTACCCTGTGCTGGGTCTTCCTGTTGCTTCTAATATATTTGTAGAATGTCGTCTTGTTTCCCTTTATGTCTCTAGCTAGTCTGAGCTCATTTTGTGCCTTTGTCTTTCTGATCTTCCCCTGAATATCTGCATTGTTTGCTTATATTCATCCTTTGTAATTTGTCCTAGTTTCCATTTTTATAGGGCTTCTTTTTTATTTTGAGATGCAAGATCTCCTGGTTAAGCCTAACTGGTCTTTTACAATACTTTCTGTCTTTCCTATGCAGTGGTATAGCTTGCTTTTGAGCCTTCAATAACGTCCTTTGAAATATTGCCAACTCTCTTCAATTGTTTTTCTCTTAGTCTTTCTTCCCATGAGACCTTATCTACCAGCTCTCTGAGTTTAGCAATATCTGCCTTCCTGAAAGCCATTGTCTCTGTTTTGCTGTTTTCCCTTCTACCACGTCCTAGAATCATGAACTCTATGATTTCATGGTTACTTTCTCCCAGGCTGCCTTCTTCTTTCAAATTCTCAATGAGTTACTCCCTATTGGTTAAAATCAAATCTAGAACCGCTGCCCCCAGTAGCATTTTTCACCTTTTCGAATAAAAAATTGTCATCCATGCAGTCCAAGAACTTTCTGGACGGTTTGTGCCTCGCTGTGTTAGTTTCCCAGCATATATCTGGATAGTTGAAGTCCCCTAACACCACCAAATCCTGTGCTTTGGATGATGTTGGTTGCTTAGAAAAAGCCTCATCCTTCTCTTCCACCTGAGGAGGTGGTCTGCAGTGGATCCTACTATGACATCACCCTTTTTTAACCTCTTTTAATCTAACCCTGAGACTTGCATTGTGTCTGTCTCCTGCATCCATCTCCGCCTCTGTCCAGACGTGCACATTTTTAATCTACAAGGCAACACCTCCCCTCTGTTTACCCTAACTATCTCTCCCAAGTAAGCTGTACCCTTCTATACTAGGGCCCTCTGTGATGGAGTGGGGGGAGTGCAAATGCGAGACTCAGGCTGGATGTCAGAGACAAGCAGAACAGCTCCCAGTGGCTAAGGATGACCCTGGGGCTACAACTGGCAGGTAACACCTCTGCCCTGAACAAAGAGGAGGGAGGAGCCGAGCTGGTTGTTTGAATCGGGGGCGGCAGTTAGAGGCTGGGGGAAGAGAGAGCTGGAAGGCAGCCAGCCTGAGGAGGGGGAAAGCTACACCCCAGAGGGGCTCCCCTCGGGGTCTTCTCCCCAGGACGGGTTGGAAGGACTGTCTCTGGCTGCTGTACTGTCGCTTCTGTGAGAAACTGGGCATCTGTTGCCTAATAAACCTCCTGTTGTACCTGCTGAGTGAGAGTCTCTCCTGCCAGCGGGCGGGGTGCAGAGCAGGGGGACCCCTGAACCCCATCACACCCTCCCACAATGGGTTGATCTTGGAGGGAAAGTCTGTGGAGTAGCCTTCCCCTGGCAGTCCTTCTGCATTGCCTGGACTGCACTGCCAGGGGCACGCTCAGCGATTTAACACTGGGAGCCCTGGGCCCTTTTAAATTGCTGGGGCCTGGGCAGCTGCTCCCTTTGGCCCCCTCCACCTCTTGGTGGCCTTGACACATAAGCAGATTGAATTAAATTTTTATAAAAGTGTTGAAATTTTGTGCCTGTGTCTATTCACTAGCGTATCGGCAAAGTCAGAGTTAACGTTAAATGTAAAAGTTGGAGAGTCTGAATTCCAACAGGTAGGAGAATCAAACTGTCTGACCCATGAGCTAGCAGCCTCTCGTAGCCTGTGTTTGTATCCGGACTGCGAAACAGCCACCTCTGATTTTTCAGTTATTTTCTCCCTGGCTACATCTACACAACGTGTCTACACGCAAACTGTGCTTTGGAGACAGTGGCTGCGTCTACACGTGCACGCTACTTCGAAGTAGCGGCACCAACTTCGACATAGCGCCCGTCACGTCTACACGCGTCGGGCGCTATTTCGAAGTTAACTTCGACGTTAGGCGGCGAGACGTCGAAGCCGCTAACCTCATGAGGAGATAGGAATAGCGCCCTACTTCGACGTTCGACGTCGAAGTAGGGACCGTGTAGACGATCCGCGTCCCGCAACGTCGAAATTGCTGGGTCCTCCATGGCGGCCATCAGCTGGGGGGTTGAGAGATGCTCTCTCTCCAGCCCCTGCGGGGCTCTATGGTCACCGTGGGCAGCAGCCCTTAGCCCAGGGCTTCTGGCTGCTTCTGCGGCAGCTGGGGATCTATGCTGCAGGCACAGGGTCTGCAACCAGTTGTCAGCTCTGTGTATCTTGTGTTGTTTAGTGCAACTGTGTCTGGGAGGGGCCCTTTAAGGGAGCGGCTTGCTGTTGAGTCCGCCCTGTGACCCTGTCTGCAGCTGTGCCTGGCATCCCTATTTCGATGTGTGCTACTTTGACGTGTAGACGTTCCCTCGCTGCGCCTATTTCGATGTTGGGCTGAGCAACGTCGAAGTTGAACATCAACGTTGCCGGCCCTGGAGGACGTGTAGACGTTATTCATCGAAATAGACTATTTCGATGTTGGCTGCACGTGTAGACGTAGCCAGTGTGTTGACAGAATGCAACACACCCACCAGCAGCAATATACTGGTAGCTCCCCACTCAGGTCTAATGACTCTCTTGACAGAGGTCTGTTGAGAAAACAGCATATAGATGCTCCAGGTCCCTTTTGTTAACAGACAGGGCTGCCCGTTCCTTGGCAGCCCTGTTTGCAGAGCTTCTGCTCTGACACTCTGGCTACGTCTACACGTGAAGCCTACATCGAAATAGCTCATTTCGATGTAGCAACATCGAAATAGGCTATTTCGATGAATAACGTCTACACGTCCTCCAGGGCTGGCAACGTCGATGTTCAACTTCGACATTGCGCCGCACCACATCGAAATAGGCGCTGCGAGGGAACGTCTACACGCCAAAGTAGCACACATCGAAATAAGGGTGCCAGGCACAGCTGCAGACAGGGTCACAGGGCGGACTCAACAGCAAGCCGCTCCCTTAAAGGGCCCCTCCCAGACACAGTTGCACTAAACAACACAAGATCCACAGAGCCGACAACTGGTTGCAGACCCTGTGCCTGCAGCATGGATCCCCAGCTGCTGCAGCAGCAGCCAGAAGCCCTGGGCTAAGGGCTGCTGCCCACGGTGACCATAGAGCCCCGCACGGGCTGGAGAGAGAGCATCTCTCAACCCCCCAGCTGATGGCTGCCATGGAGGACCCGGCAATTTCGAAGTTGCGGGACGCGGATCGTCTACACGGTCCCTACTTCGACGTTGAACGCCAAAGTAGGGCGCTATTCCGATCCCCTCATGAGGTTAGGGACTTCGACGTCTCGCCGCCTAACGCTGAAGTTAACTTCGAAATAGCGCCCGACGCGTGTAGCCGCGACGGGCGCTATTTCGAAGTTAGTGCCGCTACTTCGAAGTAGCGTGCACATGTAGACACAGCTTCTGTTGAGAGAGGGCTGGGCTTTTATGTGTGGACGCAATCGGTCGACAGAAGCTTTGCTGTGAAATCCCTTCTGATGGTCATTTCAGTCAACAGATGTTTCTCTGTGTAGATGTAGCCCCTATGTTTTGTTCCTAGTGGTGATGTATTCAGCATGGGATTTGGTAACTGACCTGCTACATAAATAGCTGCTTCCTTTTCTTCATTGAGAACAGTGTTCCTGATGCAGCAGGACAGGTTTTGGCTTGAATGCTTTTTCATAACGAGAGTAGTTTGTGTTTCAAACAGGCCGTCATCTCCTCGGGATGTTGTTTCAGACCGTGTTTGTAAATGTCGCCCGCTGAGATCTTTCCACAGCACCTCAGGCTCTGGGTACCAACCAGCTGATCGACAAACCACCAGGATTCCTCCATCCTGATGACCCTCAATAGAGATGAGGGGAGAAGAACCCAAAGCTAAGGGGAAAATACATAAAGATGTTAATTCAATGAATCTATGATATATTTGAGAATTTGTCTGGCTGTCTGTTTGTTCAAGAACTCCTCCCAAATGGTAAAAGCCACAATCACCAAACTTGGTAGACAGTTTCTTCTTATCATAACATAAAATCCAGTAAGGCTTTGGTCGTGCCAGGAAAAGGGGATGTGCCCGGAATGGAATAGCTTCTAATTCAATAGAAAGGGAGGGCTCTGCTAGATAATTACCACATGGCAGCAGCAGGAGACATGGGATGGGAAGCAGGGATGGTTACACTGTATAATGACGATGGGGGAAGCAAGGGGACAGAAATGGGGACCAGGACCACTGTAATCCACGGGGGCAGGGGTGGAGAAAAGGACAGCTAGCTACTGTATATTTGAGATACTGTATATTTAAGGACCCGAGCAACACCAGCTCAATCTTCCAGTTAATTTACAAAGCAGAAGGGATGAGGGACACTCAAAGATTCACTAATTCATGTGGGTAATCAACAGAAAAGAGATCTTGTACTGGAATGTCTGAGATCCCAGTACTCATAGACGCAAAACAATGTGAACACATTGTGATGGAGTGGGGGATACCTGTGTGTATGTGAGTGGCTCACAGAGGGTGTGGGGCTCCTGCTGAGGGTAACCTTGATGACCAGGTAACACCTTTGTACTGCAGACAAAGGAGGAGGTGGAGCCTGAGGGGTTTGAATTGGAACTGGGAGTTGGGAAGCAGTGAGTCTGGGCTGAGGGAGAGAAAGACAAAGGAGGGGGCAAGGCCCCAGCTCTGGGGGCCCCTCGGGGCCTCCTCTCCTCAACATGGATTGAACTGGCTGTCTCTGCCAGCTGCACTGACTCCTCTGTACAATGCTGTGTCCTGTCGGCTAATAAACCCGCTGTTCTCCTGCTAAGTGAGAGACTCTCCTGCCTACGGCCGGGGTGCAGAGCTTGGGGGACCCCAAAACCCCATCACACTGGTGTCAGAAGTGGGATGTTCTGCACCCTGAGGATGGAGCATCCAGCAGTAAGTGACCGGGGCCCTGGAAGAAGTGGGGCCTGCGAGACCCAGGTGTGCTGAAGGGCAGTGAGGTGCAGCTCCCCAAGGCGGAGGGGCCTGCGGCCGAACCCAAGCAACTGCGGTCGTGGTTCTCGAGAGGGGGTGTCACACCCGAGGAGGGGTTACTCCTGGGAATCTGTTGGAGTCGGTCCCAGAAGGTGGAGGGGCCGAGAGCCCAACCCCCAGAAAACAAGTGACCCACAAGGAGGCTGATGCTGAATGAGTTCTTCCCAAGACAGTGTGCTCATGGTCCCTGAGAGCGGGTGTCACACTGAAGAAGGGGTTCCTCTGAGAGTCTGTTGGAGTCGGTCCCAGAGGGCAGAGGGGCCTACGGCCTAACCCCAGGGAGCTTGTGACCCACAAGGAGCCTGGCACACTGAAGGGATTCTTCCAGGAATCGTGGGGTGCAGAGGGCATCAGCCTGAGAGCCTGCAACCACGCTGAGCAACTCCGCTGTGAAGTGGCAGCACCTGGAAACCGAATCAAGATTAAAGGAGCTGGACAAGGCAGCGTGGATGTGCAGTGGCAGAGCTGAGGGTTAAGGAAAATCCTGCAGAGGTGAGCCCGGATCGGGGCAGGGAACCCTGGACTGCCTGGAGCTCTGAACCGAGTGGCCTGCCGCAGCTCAAGGAGGGAAGGAGCGATTCCAACCCATCATCTACTAGTGGCCAAGACAGACCTGCGAAGAGTTTTCCAGGCCTGGGCCGAGGAAGGTGCCTGTGTGTCTGTGCAGGAAAGCAGCTTGTCCACTGGGAATGGCAAGTTGTCTGTGAGAGAAGCTGCTTCACCTTCTGTGTGTGTGTGGAGACCAGCCGGGGGGCTGGGACAAAGGAGAGAGTGTCTCCCATTGTCTGTCTGTGTTGAACAGCAGCAGCAGCCTGGGGAGAGAGCAGAGCCTGCGTTTGGAAAAGGTGCCAATGAGGAAACTAGCCCATTGTCTGAGGAAGATTCCCCAGCCTGGGGTGGCTGGAGAAGGATCCACCAGAAAAGAGCATTCCAGGTGTGTCTCTGAATCCAGCCATGGGGGCTGGAGCAGAGGGAATGGCTCTGGGATGGGCAGTGGTGTCCCTGATAAGGACACTGGTCCTTGGTGCAAGAAAAGTGCTTCTGCTTCTGGGGAAGTGAATCCTTTGCCTGAGCCTGTGGGGGCTCGAGATGGAGCCAAGATCCCAGAGCTGGATCTGAGGGCAGCTGAAGCCCAGGTGGGAAGTGGGCCTACCTCTGTGTCTCTCAGGGGGGATGATGCTTTAACTTGGTCTAATCCAGTTAGGATCATCAGGGAATCCCAGAGACCAGACGATTCTGGTACTTGTTCTTTGCCTGATGCTGAGGTGTTATTGGGAGGGGGTGAGAGGACTCTGTCCTACCAGAGTCATCCTCTCGCCAGGACACAAGAACAGACGGGCAATGGAGTTACGCTGACTGATGAAGATAAAGGAGCTGGTAGCAGAAGGGAGGAAAGGGATCCTAACCTTCTGTCCGGTGGTACTGGCTGTCTGCCTGGAGGGGGATTACGTGGGAATCTGCCTGATGGGCCAGATGTGATCCTGGGTGTAGGTGAAACCCAGGAGCTGGTTGTGGCTCAAGGGAGCAGTGCCCCTGTGGAGCCAGATAGGGGTGAGTTATTGTTTGGGGGAGCTCTTGAGGAAGAGAATTTCCCTGAAACTTTTCCTGACCCGTCTGTGGGGACGGCAGAAAATGGGAGTGAGGTGAAGGAGAGTGAACAGGAAAGGTGCTTGTCTGTAAGAGCCAGAGCAACCCTTTGCCTGGGGAGAAGTTTGTTTCAGCTCCTGATGGCCAGGACCTGCCTGAGTGTGAAACCACTGGCTGTGCTCTGCAAGGGTCCAAAGCAGGCAGTGTAAAAGTTTCTCAGAAATTGGAAGCTGGTGCAAGTAAAGTAAAAACTATCAGGGAATGTGAGCAGCCCTGTGAGAACCAAGTAAAACAGCTGCACAGCCAATCTCTGTAGGATGCAGGAGAGGTTCAGCAATTCCCCATCTCCAGATGCTAGAAACACTTATATTCTCACACTGGACTCCAATTCTGATTCCACGGGGAGGCAGAAGTTGGAGGTAAAAGGACAAAGGAGCTGTGGGCCTGGTGGGCCAGTAAGGGATAAACAGGGATTCCTTCATGTGGATTCTGCGTCTGGGACTCACAAAACAACTCTCAGAAAGCAGTTTGGTTTGCAAATTTCCAGACTGGCTGGAAGGGGGCCGTCTCCCTGAGCTCATCAATGGCCCAGCTCTTGTTAGAAGGGAGGGCACAGCCAGAGAGATCAGATTTCCACCCCAGGGGGCAAGAGAGAAGATTAGAACTTGATGGTGCTAAGAAAGGCCTCAGCCATTTATCCCCAAAATACCAGATTCTCAAGGAGGTTACACAAAAGTTGTGGTCTACCAAAGAGCAACGTAAATGTACAGTTGCAATGGGTTTGTTCTGTTACTCACGCTGACTGCTGTAACCAAGGGGTGCTGCTACCAAAAGCTGTAGAATTGTACCATGCACTGAATGTTTGAAAAGAGCCATGTGACATGATGACATTGATGTAGAAGCATGAATTGTATGTTAAAGGAGTCTGTAACTCTGAAATGTCACCATTGTTCCCTGTAACTAGTCTTGCAACCTCTGACATGAGAAGGAACATTCCAAACCTATTGTGTGGCATGAAAGGGGAAACTGAGGCACACAGCCATTGTGGTGGTCTGGCTAAATGCCAAGGATGGAAGCATTTGTACCTTCCGTTACTGGACTGTAACTGAATTCCAGACATTGGCTGGAGCAGCTGTATGGACTGGTGGTCAGATGGGGCAGGGCCCAGACACAAAAGACCTGTTTGATCTGTTGGTGCTGCAGCATCTGTATGGGCTCTGCCTGCCCGACTTGAGAACGTGGCTGACGGACCGGGGCCGAAGCAGCGAGACCGACCAACCCAAGGGAACTAAAGGGACTTGCCCGGCTGCATCACATGAAAAGGGCCAAGACCAAGCTCCTGACTTGGAGCCTCCCCCAGCAGGACTATGATGTGGAGGTGGTGCACATCGAGGGGAGAACAGAGGGTACAGCCAATGCCCTGTCACAAGGGGAGAGCCCCGAACTTCCCCAGGTCACCAGTTGAGTGACCCTGCTCAGTTCGGTCTGGAAGGGGGGAGAGATGTGATGGAGTGGGGGATACCTGTGTGTATGTGAGTGGCTCACAGAGGGTGTGGGGCTCCTGCTGAGGGTAACCTTGATGACCAGGTAACACCTTTGTACTGCAGACAAAGGAGGAGGTGGAGCCTGAGGGGTTTGAATTGGAACTGGGAGTTGGAAGCAGTTAGTCTGGGCTGAGGGAGAGAAAGACAAAGGAGGGGGCAAGGCCCCAGCTCTGGGGGCCCCTCGGGGCCTCCTCTCCTCAACATGGATTGGACTGGCTGTCTCTGCCAGCTGCACTGACTCCTCTGTACAATGCTGTGTCCTGTCGGCTAATAAACCCGCTGTTCTCCTGCTAAGTGAGAGACTCTCCTGCCTACGGCCGGGGTGCAGAGCTTGGGGGACCCCAAAACCCCATCACACACATCTTCACAATATGTTCACTGAGTCAGTGGGAGATATTGTCCTCCCAACCCAGGAGCAATGGAGCACCTCTGGACCATTTCATTCAGATACCTGAATTAGACTTGAAAATCTGATCATTAGTTCATTGGCTACTAGGCTCTAACCGGCATCAGAGAAGCTGGGGAGAAATGTTTAGGGCACATCTATACTTACCTGAAGATGGACACTCCAGAAGTCGCTACTCTGAGATTCAGTTTAGCACATCTAGCAGAGACGTGTTACATCAAATGTGGAGGGTGTTACCTGCCACTCCAGCGCACCTCGCAAGTGCAAGGAATAAGGGAGTAGACAGGAGCAGTTCTCCCATTGACCTCCCACTGTGGGAATGGAACTAAAGTTTGAATCAGGGTACTCCAGCTACGCAATAAACATAGCTGGAATTACGTATCTTCATTTAGTCTTATCCTCTAGTCTAAACCTGGCCTCAGTCTTGTCTAAGAGTGGTGAATGCATAATTTACCCATGCCACCCCCGCCACGGCCACCACTACCACCACATAGCCTCAGCAACTAAGAGGCTGCATTAGTTTGTTACCTAAATAACAACCGTGAACCAGTAAGAACCCATAAAAATCTGGCAATTGCACCATAGCCGCAGATCCTGGAAATGGTGCACAGCATCTGGATGGCCATGTGTGTCCAGAAGTTCTTTCCCGCTTAGCTTAAGACCCCTTTTGAAGTTAATCAAGAATTTCTGTGTGTCCAAAAATGCCTTGTCCCTCCTGATAATGTTTGTAACCAATGTTGGGAAAGTTTCCAGCATATTTTCCCAAGTAAGAAAATGGCTGTTTGGTGAAATGGAGATGCACTCTCTTTTTGTAAAATATTTCACAAGCAGGAACTCACAGCTGCCGTATTAGGAAAGAACAAAGCCTGCAGACAACACAAAGCTAAAACTGACACAGCTACTGACCTGTGACCCGTAGTTCCAATATAGCTTCTTCATAAAAAGTATCATCTTGAACAAAGCAATGGTATTGTCCTTCATCAGAGAGGGCGACATTAATAATCTTCAGGGGAATGTTTCCTTCCATGAGTCCAGCTGCCAAAAGCTGTGTCCTTCTACTATACTCTGGCATCTGCTCTTCATACTGATCCATCCCATCATGATATAGGTGCACATAAGGTAATAATTGAGATCGATACCATCTCACTTCCACGTCTGCAGCGCTCGTTGAGGGAGACAGGTGACAAGGTAACACAACTTCCTGACCCAGGGTGGCAATGACAGGGTCACGGGGGCCAATCACAGTGAACTTTGCTGGAAAACGCATAAGGAGAACAACAACAACAGCAGCACTCAGAGGAAGCTGAGAATTTGATAGGAAGGACACAACCAATAGGATCCATTTGATACAAACTGCCCAAAGCGGTTAGCCTGTGGCAGCCACTCAGCATGGAGCATTCCAGCCTGGAAGTGTGGGAGACAGCAGTTTGGGGCGTTGTTATAAGGACACTCAGCCTGGGTGCAAGGCGCACTGCACAGCACTGGGCTGAGGTGCGGAGCTGAGAAGGTGGGCGCACACAGAGTCGACGTCACACTGGACGTGGTGGGGAGCTGGGAACTGATAGGTCCAAGGCATGGCCCAGGCACTGAACACAGGACATAGAGGGGAGCTGAGAACAAGCAGGGTCACTGCATGGCTAATACTCAACCATTCATTTTTCTAAGTGCTCTCAGACTGACGTGCCCGCAGACAGGGCGATGGATTTGATGGGGCTCACCAAGAACAGGGAGAGGGATGGTGGGCCATAGTTGGTGTTCTCTCACCAAGGCGCTTCTGAGACATAGCCCTCTTGCTAGAGCCAATTGTTGGACTAGTGCGTTCAACTCTTCACGTGCTCAAGAGGCCAAATGGCCAAACTCAGCTGAATTTATTGCCTAAAGATAAGACAATGCACTACAGAAAGGAGCCTATGTGCCCAGGCAGCGGTTCTTCTCTCTCAGCGTAACCATCTTGCCCAGAAGCACGGCTTTAAAAATACTCCCCAAACCTACGTATACCATAGTAACAGAGAGGGGGCCGTGTTAGTCACGGTTGTTGACAAGTGAAAAGCACTTCATACGTCACCTACGATCCAACCCACCAGCGTCTTAACGGCTTGTTCTGCATCTGCCTTAACCTGGTGCTGGATACCATGCTCCGAACCAGGTGTACGCTAACTTACATCCCAAACCGTGCTAGGACACACGAGGGATGCTTTGATAGACATCCTACTGGCTACTGTGACCACTGACTCCAGATTTGGAAAGTGTGATGGAATATTAGATATTGGTGAACAGAACTGTGGGAAGAACATAATACATTCAGTTCAGGTCTCAGCTCTGTCTCTCATGTATATGAAAGGACTCCCATGCCCATAGTGCCTAATAATACAGTGTGTACTTATACCTAACTTCTCTGAAAGCAAAAAGCAGTCAAGTAGCACTTTAAAAGACTAGCAAAATGGTTTATTAGGTGATGAGCTTTGGTGGGACAGACCCACTTCTTCAGACCACAGCCAGACCAGAACAGACTCAATATTTAAGGCACAGAGAACCAAAAACAGTAAGCAAGGAGGACAAATCAGAAAAAGATAATCAAGGTGAGCAAATCAGAGAGTGGAGGGGGGGGGGGAAGGTCAAGAATTAGATTCGGCACATTAACACATGGTTTAAATCGTGATGGGAACTTTCTGAGTCACTATAGGGGCTTGTCTGCATGCTTGGCTCAGTCTAATTCTTGACCTCCCCCGCCACCCCTCCACTCTCTGATTTGCTCACCTTGATTATCTTTTTCTGATTTGTCCTCCTTGCTCACTGGTTTTGGTTCTCTGTGCCTTAAATATTGAGTCTGTTCTGGTCTGAAGAAGTGGGTCTGTCCCACGAAAGCTCACCTAATAAACCATTTTGCTAGTCTTTAAAGTGCTACTTGACTGCTTTTTGCTTTGATAGCGTATAGACCAGCACGGCTTCCTCTGTTACTAACTTCTTCGGAGTAGCTAACAGGCCCAATGAAAAGGTCACATGACATCCATATATTCGGATGGCTTTGCGCACAGTGGTCTCAGATTATGGCTCTGATCTCTTTTACATCTGAAAGCCACCGAGTCACTTGATTTTATTCTGTATTATTGCTGTCAGTAAGTTCTTCAGTAAGTGTCTACCCAGTGCTTTGGGCACCTTTGAAAGTCTTTTAAGAACATTCTTCTGAAGAAACTGACCTGTGGACTGTCCCAGGAGCAAATCAAACAACACAACAATAAGTCTGTCTGAGGAGGACTGGGGTCTGGGACAACCCCCGTACTGCACTGCAGGCCCTATTCCAACCCCTGCACCATGCTCCCAGCCCACTGCGCCCCCTCTTCTCTGCAGCAGCAGGAAACAGGGCCTCATGGCCACAGTACTTGCTTCCCACTGCTTCAGAAAACCAGAGCGCAGCTGGCTGACGAGGTGGGGCAGTGGCGCAGTGGAGGCTGCTGAGCTCCTGCTGCCCACATTTCGGGGTCACAGCGCCAGGCCCCCCACAAACTCAGGTCTCTTTTGTCCACAGGTTGGTTCTGGCAGCTGCTAAAGAGACACTAAAAGTGCAGGGCTGCCCCCACGTCAGTCTGTGGATGGGGCAGCCCTGCCAGCAGACCCACCAGCAGAGCAAAGACTGAACACCGCAGGTGCTGATCTTGCTGCCTGATTAAGTGTACAGTTTGCGAGTGGTTTCACTGACTTGGAGTGACGTATGTTGTTAAGATGCTTCAGGGGCCTAAATGAACCCTCTAAGAAACGGCCAGAGTGCGGAGTCCTACCTGATTCAGAGTTGTGAACATAAGAAGTAAGGAAGAAAACAAGAACACCAGGGAGAGGGGAGCTCGCTCTGGAGCTCTGGCAGAGAGAGCGAATCTTCTTCATCCTCTCTGGAACTTGGTCTGGAAAACAGAAGGGAGGAAGACAGCTTATCACTGGCTAACATAGGCTACGTCTACACGTGCACACGACATCGAGGTAGCCTATTTTGATGAATAACGTCTACACATCCTCCAGGGCTGGCAACGTCGACGTTCAACATCGATGTTGCGCAGCACCACATCGAAATAGGCGCTGCGAGGGAACGTCTACATGCCAAAGTAGCACACATCGAAATAAGGGTGCCAGGCACAGCTGCAGACAGGGTCACAGGGAGGACTCAACAGCAAGCCGCTCCCTTACAGGGCCCCTCCCAGACACAGTTGCACTAAACAACACAAGATCCACAGAGCCGACAACTGGTTGCAGACCCTGTGCATGCAGCATGGATCCCCAGCTGCCGCAGCAGCAGCCAGAAGCCCTGGGCTAAGGGCTGCTGCCCACGGTGACCATAGAGCCCCGCAGGGGCTGGAGAGAGAGCGTCTCTCAACCCCCCAGCTGATGGCCGCCCTGGAGGACCCCGCTATTTCGAAGTTGCGGAACGCGCAACGACTACACGTCCCCTACTTCGACGTTCAACTTCGAAGTAGGGCGCTATTCCCATCCCCTCATGGGGTTAGCGACTTCGACGTCTCGCCGCCTAACGTCGATGTTAACATCGAAATAGCGCCCAACACGTGTAGCCGTGACGGGCGCTATTTCGAAGTTAGTGCCGCTACTCCGAAGTAGCGTGCACGTGTAGACGCGGCTATAGATCATTAATTCAAACGTTAAACAGGAGACTGACTAAAAAGGGACAAATACCTTGTTAAGTGAACTCCTGTATATTATTGAGTTAGAACAGCCATCGAAGCAAAGGTGAAAATGTTTTTCCTTTGTGAGTCTGATTTTGTCCCACCCTTTCAAAATCCACATTAAAAAGTTAGATCAACATAAAAGTTGTTAGCAATTCCATCAATAGAGAAAAAGATGTTAAGGAAGAATATAGAATGTGACAGAAAGAAAGATTCTTGGGGGGGTTTTTAACCTATTTCTTTTCTTTCAGCATATAAAAAGCAAAAGATTCAGTTCACACAAACAGTTATTAAGTAACAGAGACAACAGAGAAAGACCCTTCCAAAAAACTTGGATTTGCATGAGTTGGTAACTTTCTTTACAATACAGTGAGGTACAATAAGCAACTGCAATGGGGTTCAGGGGTCCCCATGCACTGCACCCCGTCCGCAGGCAGGAGTGACTCTCACTCAGCAGGTAGAATAGGAAGTTTATTAGGCGACAGAGGCCCAGTTTCTCACGGAAGAGTCAGTGCAGCAATCAGAGACAGTCCTTCCAACCCGTCCTGGGGAGAGGAACCCGAGGGGAGCCCCTCTGGGGTGTAGCTTCCCTCTCGCCCGGCTGCCTGTCTTCCATCTCCCTCTCCCCTCCAGCTTCTAACTGCCCCCTCCAATTCAAACCCCGCTCGGCTCCTCCCTCCTCTTTGTACAGGGCAGAGGTGTTACCTGCCAGCCTAGGTTATAGCCCCAGGGTCATCCTTAGCCGCTGGGAGCTGCGCTGCTTGTCTCACACACATCAGATGCCTGAGTCTCACACATGCATTCCCCCGACTCCATCACAGCAACAATGCCTCTGAATTAATTAACAGCAGGATCAGGACCAGTTTTCATCAATAAAATGTAAGGACAAAAATAAATTCTTAAATTAAAGAAGATGGACGATTAGTTCAGATGTCCTCTTGAATATATAGTTCAAAAGCAAAGTTTGTATTGAAAGTAAGACACATTTATCCTGGATGACTGGATCATTTTGCTGTTCGTGATTCATGCAGGGAATAAATGTCTAGTAGGAGGTATCAAAGAGCAATAGAGATGGCGTACCTGGTACATCCTGGAGATATGCCTTGGAACAGGTCTGAGCTCTCTCTGGAGTTCCCAGGTTTTCACAGATCCTCATTCATTCTAGCGATGGTTAGTTTACATTGCCAGTGACTATTTCAGTGCCACAATCGCAACAATGAATTCTTCCTAAGAAAGTGCAAATCCAAGTCTTTCTGACAAATTTGTGTTAATTTTTTGCTCGACGCTGAAGTGACGTGACTCTCTTGCTGCCTTCAGCAAGCTATGAAGTGAAAGCAGAAAAGGAGCTGGAATGCTAGAGCAATTTCAGTCCCTATCATGCCCTCGTTGAAGTTTGGAGATAACGATGTGCTGCAACAGAAGCCCTCCTGGCATGGCACAAGACTCAGAAATCCAAGTGCCCCAATCTGGCTGAAGTCAATGAGAATTTTAAGGCGGCTCAGCTTCCTGGTCCTCAAGAACAGCAAGATACTGTCTCAAAAATCTTAGTTTTTCATGTTGTGCTCAAAACAGAAACTTCCCTTTGAATTACTTCAGTAACAAACAACCTCTGCACTGCTACACTGCTACAGCCAGTGTGTTTATTGCTGTAAGATCAAAGTTTGAAGCCCAGCCCATCTCTGTTCTCAGGTGTGGCTCAAACAGGGGTCAAACTGCATTTGTTAATTAATTCCAAGTTCTGATTGGTCAGTGGCGGGAGTGCTCGTCTTGTGAGGGGATCCCCTGGGTACAACCTGGGTTTGGGGTGGATGCAGCTGTCCACTCTGGGCTGCATCTCACAAGGCTTTGCCAGTAGCTAGAAGTAAATCCTTTCTGGAGCAGTAACAGAGAGGAAGCCGTGCTGGTCTATACACGATCAAAACAAAAAGCAGTCAAGTAGCACTTTAAAGACTAGCAAAATAGTTTATTAGGTGAGCTTTCGTGGGACAGACCCACTTCTTCAGACCATATCCCGACCAGGACAGACTCAATATTTAAGACACAGAGAACCAAAAACAGTAAGCAAGGAGGACAAATCAGAAAAAGATAATCAAGGTGAGCAAATCAGAGAGTGGAGGGGTGGGGGGGGGGAAGATCAAGAATTAGATTGAGCCAAGTATGCAAATGAGCCCCTATAGTGACTCAGAAAGTTCCCATCCCGGTTTAAACCATGTGTTAATGTGCCGAATTTGAATAGAAATGTCAGTTCCTCCACTTCTCTTTCTACAAAGGAGCGATAATTTCTCTTCAGTAACACACGTACCTTGCGGTCATTGACAGAATGCCCCATTCCATTAAAATGTTGAGTAACTGGTTTGTGGATCTGGAGCGTTTTGATGTCTGTTTTGTGCCCGTTGACCCTTTGTCTAAGGGAGTTAGAAGCCTGCCCAATATCCAAAGCATCTGGGCATTGTTGGCACACGATGGCGTATATAATGTTGGTAGAGGAGCATGAGAAAGTGCCCGTGATTCTGTGAGTAACCCGGTTAGGTCCAGTGATGGCATTTCCAGAGAAGATACGTGGACAAAGCTGGCAGCGGGCTATAACAGCACAGTCACATGTGGCGCTCCACCCCACCTAGCTCTCGTGGAGCCACTTAACAAAGCACCCAAAAGAGACACCATCCAATCTCCCCCAAGCTCCATAACCCTGGTCAGAACCCAACGCTCCCCTCCCTCTGGCTACATCGACGCTACAGTGACCTTCCGAAAAAAGAGCTCTTCCAAAAAACTCCTTTCAAAAGAGCACGTCCACGCACAAAAATGGGGCTCGAAACAAGTTCTTCCTCCTTTCGGCTGGGGGATGGGACATTTTGCTCTCGCATGTAAAATGGCCAGCGGCACCTCCAGAACAGGCTCGGCCGCACTCGGCTCCCACCGCCCCTGTGGCCGTTATCGTCAGTGATTGCGGCGAAAGGTTCCTGTTTTCCAAGTTAGAGCTACCTGTTATTAACGGCTGCTCAGACAGTTCTGGGCAGCTCCTCCCCGGCCTCCCAGCTCCAGACAGTTTCCTGTGCACTGAAAGCCGCCTCTTCCCCACCAGAGAGCCGTTTAACTAGACCAAGCACCAGGGCTGCACCTGTGCACGGAGAAGCTGTAACTTCAGAGGGAGGATTCTCCAGGGGCCGGGAGAGGGAACTGAGGCTGCAGACCTGAGCTATAGTTTCTGCTCTTCCCGTCTCTCTACGTGGCCTCAGGCGAGTCATTTCGTTTCTCCGGGCCTTGACCCCAGCTGTGAAAAGGTCGGGGGGGCATTTCCCTATTGCCCAGGGCTGCTGTCAGAATAAAGACCCTGAGGGTTTTTATATCACTCTTACCCAGTGATCCTGGAGGCTACGAAGGAACTTAAGGTAGGTGAAGAGGAAATTCACCTGCAGAGACACCTGCCCTGCTGTGCTCACTTTGGGGCCGGCGGGTTCCTACAATCACCCCTCAGCAGCGCCTCTCAAGCTGCTTCTTCTGCCTTAGCCCAGGATTTCCTGAAGGACAGCACCCCAGGGATGGGAAACCAGAACCGCCACCCCCCACTCTGCTGCCCAAACACAACAAGGCAAATGAACCCAACAAGACAAAGATACACGTTTTGATTGGATTAAACACTAAGGCTACGTCTACACTAGCACACTACGTCGAAGTAGCCTGTTTCAAAGCAAGTACATCAAAACAGGCTACATCAACGCGCATTCTCTACGCATCCTCCAGGGCTGGTGCCGTTGACGTTCAAGGTGGAAGTAGCGACGGGGAACGTCGAAAGGAGCCGCCCCAGAAGGAAATGTGGAGCGTCCACACACACACACACAAGCGCTCCCTGGCGAAATAAGGGGCCAGCAAAGACTGCGGACGGGGTCATAGGCTGGACTAGCCCTTCTGGGCAACAGCAAAGGGCCCCTCCCAGACACACACGGCCTGCACAGCACGGGGTCTGCAGAGCGCTAGCCACTCTCTCGCAGACCGACGCGCAGCAGCCATGGACCCCCAGCGGCAGCCATGGGACAGCAGTTTGGAGTGGGAAAGGCCACAGTCGGGGCCATCATCATGGAGGTAAGGAGGCCTCGGCATGCACCCACTGGGGGGGCGGGGGGTCCGGGGAGGGAGGGGCTGGGTGTGTGGGGGGGTACCCGGAGAGGTGCCCCGGAAGGGGGATCTGGGGCACCCTGCACACCCTCATGGGCACTTGCATTCCCTCCCCACAGGTGGTCCGTGCGCTCAATGCCATGCAGCTGCAGAGGGTCAATCCAAGTCGGGGACCTGGACTCAGCCATTGCTGGATTTGCCGCCATGGGGCTCCCGAATTGCGTCAGGGCCCTGGATGGGACCCACATCCCCATCCACGCCCCAGACCACAGCAGGGGAAGATACATCAACCAGAGGGACGACCACTCTGTGGTCCTGCAGGCCGTGGTGGACAGCCAGGGCCGCCTCCAGGATGTCTACGGGGGCTGGCCTGGATGCACACATGATGCCCGCGTATGCCGGAACTCAGGCCTGTGCCGCCGGCTGGAGGCAGGGACCTACATCCCCCAGAGCGATCTCCCTCTGGGAGTCACCACCATGACCCTCTGCCTCATGGCAGACACCGCCTACCCCCTCCAGCCCTGGCTCATGTGTCCGTACACCTCAATGCCAGCCGGGAGCGGTTCAACGGTCGCCTGAACCACACCAGCTAGGAGGTGGAAAGGACCTTCGGCCGCTTGAAGGGCCGGTGGCGGTGCTTCTTTGCCCGCCTGGACGTCAGCCTCCAGAACGTCCCCCAGGTTGTGGGCAACATTGTGGAGAGCAAAGGGGAGGCCTTCATCCAGGGGTAGGCAGTTGATGCCAGCACGGGCTTCCCCCAGCTGGCTGCCGCACCCAGTCGCCCTGCCCATTTTGATCAGGGAGACCCCTGAGCACCACCCTGGCCTTCCCTGGAGGGCCCCCCATGCACCGCCCGCACACCATCCCTCCAACAAGCACACGTCTCGGGTTCTTTGGAAGATAAAACTGTGGATTACTGAAGACTGCTAAACTGTCTTATGTGCACAGCAGAAACTGGAACCCATATACAAAGGAGGACAACTATATACAAGGGGAACAATTATATACAAGGGAGACAACTATATACAAATGCGGGGCCAGCGGATGGCTCGGCGGTCGGCCCATCAGTCTGGGGTGGGTGTACAGGGGCACGACCCCCAGTGGGTATGGATCACAACCCCCCCCCTTTTTCCGCGGTCCCCGGCGTGGCCACCTGGGGGCCAGGAGGACTGGCAAGTATGGCTGGGATGCCTCCACCAGCTGGTCTTAACACCCAGTGGGCTCCGGTCCTGGGGGGCTGGCGGGCAGCATGGCAGGTGGCAAGGCAGGTGGGGTGGCGGGGGGGGCATCCGTTGAAGCAGTGGGGAGGGAGGCAGGGGGGTGGGAGCCAGGCAGCAGCCTCCCAGATCAACCCGGCTATGTCCCGGAATATGCCCATGAACTCCCGCCACACCACTTAGTGCTCCTGGTTGAACCTCAGCCTCTCCTTGGACACCTCCATCTGCTGCCAGAGAGCTGCCAGGAGCTGGGGGTCCACACGGGCCATCCCTGGGTCTGGCAGTGGCATGACCATCCCACTGGCCTTGGGGGTGTCCCCAGGTGCCAGCGGTGGCTGACCTCCGGCGGGCTCTCGGGCACCACGGAGGATGCCTGGCTGCCTGGGGCTTCAGATGGTGCAGCTGCGGAGAGGGAGAGAGGGAGGGGAATCTGTTAGTACTGTGCCCTGGCCTGTGGCCCGTTCCCCCCACCCTTCCTGGGTGCTGGGTCTCCATCCCCATTGGTGGGTGTGGTGTCCCTGTTGGGTGTCCCCATTGAATGGTCCCCCTGCCTCTGGGGTTAGGGCAGAGTGCTGTCCATGGGTGTGGGTGCTGACGGGCGCTGATGGCCATGCCACCATCTTGGGACCATGCTGTGGCTGGGCAGTTGCGGGTCAGGGTCTGCTGGGGGTGTGTGGGGCTCTTGGTCATGTCTGGTGCCCCCACTCCTTGGCCCAGGGGTGTGTGCCCTGTGGGGTATGTACCTGACCGTCCACTGCAGAGGTCGGGGGAACCCCAATGGGCAGACTCCCAGCTGGTGCTCTGGGAGGTGAGGTCTATTTGGAGCCCCCCCACCAACTGCTGGAGCCCTCCTCTGCCATCCCAAGGGATGGCTCCTTGGGTGGGCCCCAGGGTGCAGGGCTGGCCTCCGGGCTGGACTCCGGCTCCAAGGCCTGCTGGGGCTCGTCAACTGTAGTGTCAAGGCTGGCCGTCGAGGGGGCAGGAGGTGTTCTGGTGGCCCAGGATGGCTCTGAGCTCCCTGTATTAGGGGCAAGCGGCGGGGGCCCCAGACCGGCCGGCCGAGTCCCAGACCCGGGCATAACCCTGCCGCAAGTCCTTCACCTTGCTCCGGACATGATCTGGAGCGCGGGCAGGATGACCCCGGGTGGCCAGGCCCACGGCCAGTCAGGCGAGCACTTCCACATTGTGAAGCTTGCTCCGCACCATGTGGAGCACGTCCTCCTCACCCCAGAGCCCCAGCAGGTCTCGGAGCTCGGCCTCCGACCAGGAGGGGCCTCGCCTCTTTTTGGCCCCCCTGTTTAGCTGCCGGGGGTGCTTGGGTCTCCTCAGGGGGAGTCCTGGGGGGTGCTCTGGGGGCTGGCTGGATGCCATGCCACTGGGTGGACGGTTCGGGGCCTCTGGAGGGTAGGTGCCTGCACACTCTCAGCTTCCTGCCACAGGAAATCTGGGTCCATGGAACTTTAAGGGCTACTGAATGTGGGGACCATAGAGCCCCGCAGGGGTTGGACAGAGCATCTCAACCCCTCAGCTGATTGCCTCCAGGGAGGACCGCGCTATTTCGAAGTAGCGGGATGCAGATCGTCTTCACGCACCTTACTTGGACGTTCAACATCGAAGTAAGGGCGCTATTCCCATCTTCGGACAGGAACAGCGATCTCGACGTCTCGCTGCCTAACGCCAATTTCAACATCAGAATAGCGCACGGCGCATGTAGACACGACGCGTGCTATTTCGACGTTGTGCTGGCTACTTCGAAGTAGCCAGCTAGCGTGAACACACCCTAAGTGGCGGGGGAATAATTACCAACCAAGCACACCTGCTTAATTGGCTTCCTCCAGTTCCTCCCTCAGTGATGGGGTGGGGAAGGGCAAAGGTGAGGGGGCAGGAGAAGGAGTTTGATTATGAAAAGTGGGAAGTTCGCACAGAAACAAACGTCCCTAAAATCATTTTTCTTCAAGTTCTTTTGAAAAGTTACAATTGCTCTGAACCCCGGGGTGCTTCTCACCTCCTAACTGGCCTCCCGTTGTGTGCCCGAGCCGCTCCTGGCTCAGGCTGGGGCCATGGCTCGGGGGAGTAGGACGCACAGGACAGTGTGTGGCTCAGGCTGAAGTGGTAGGGTCTCACTCGCACATTGCAAATGCCCCAGCCAGTCTGGTGCCAGAGCCCTGGCTGGGCTGAGTCATTTCTCTGTGAGGCTGGGCTGGTTGGACCCTGCCTAATGTATGTGCGGGGGGAGGATGCTGCTACTGAGGGGCATTTCCTGGCTTCTCCCATTCCCTAGTGACAAGGGTCGGCGAAAGGGTCTGAGTCCCACATGCTTTACCCAGAGGCCTCCCTGACCTGGAGGACTCCCCTTCCACTCTCCAGCGTGGCAGAGTCTTTGACCCCCAACAGGGCTGCGCCCAGGATTCCTGGGGCAGAGCTGGTCCGGGAGTGTGGGGCGGGGGGTGAGCTGGGTTGCCCAAAAGCCCTGCAATGCCCATGCTCACGGACCACCAATTGGCTGGGACCGGCCCTGTCCTGGGGGACTCGACCTCCGGCCTTGAGGTCGCATAGGGCAGGAGCTGGGGTGTCCCCGGTCTGGTCTGCGCTCTCCACACTGCACACGTCCCTGACCCACTGGTGCTCACATACAGCTCAAAGCAAACACCTTTCCCTGGACAGAATCGACTTTAAGAAGAACAAGGAAGAAATGGAAAAGTGTCAATGGAAACACGTCACGCGCTCTGTGCACGGGGGCCTGACGGACAGCGTCTCTGGGATGCGAGGGGAAGTCACGGTCTGTTCCCCGTAAGGTCCCAGGCTGTGCTGCAGGGATGCTGCAGGTCAGATGCTCGCTCTGGGTGGCAAGACATGTCGCCCCAGTGTCAGCCCCCTACCCACCCTACCCGGCAAGGCCTTGAAGTTGACAGAGTCGCCTAGCCTAGGCCTATACCCAGGGTCCTCCTTCACTCTCTTCCGCTGCTCAATGCACCCAGCTCCAGCCTGTCCTCTCCCCAGTTTGTGGCTGTGTGTTTAGGGGCACTGGGCAGAGCGGGGGGCGGTGTCAGAAAGGAGGCGAAGGAGTTTGAGCTGTGTGGATGCGAGTCAAACCCGCCCCCACCCAAAGAGGCAATGTCCCCAAAGAGCTAAATCTGTGCTCAAGTTCAGGGTCTGGGGTCCCCTCCCGCTGCTTTAGGGTCACACATAGGATTCGAACAGAATTCGGTGTCTGAAGGGTTAATTTGCGCCGCGGCGGGGGAGGGGAAGAGAATTAGCGCCCCCGCAATCAATGGAATAAAACACCCGGTGCCGGGAACAGGGACGTCCCGGCTGGGGCAGGAAGCCCCAGCCCCAGCCCTGTGCCCCTGCACGCCCCATACGCTCAGCCCCCGGCTGGAGAGCCCGGACCTCGGGGAGCGCCGGGTGGCGTCCGTCAGGGCGGCGGGCGCTCAGGACCTGCGGCCATTGGACGGCGGGGAGCCCTCGGGGGGCACTGAGGAGTCCCTGGGCGGTGGGAGCGGAGGGAGGCAGCGGCTGGGCGGCGCTGGCAGGGGTGCGGATGGGGCGTGAGGGGGCAGACGGGCGGGTGGGGGGACGATCTCCTCCTTCCCCTCCCTTGGCGGGGAGCAGCCGGCCGGCGCTGGGCAGCGCGACGCCCGCACTGGCTCTGCCCTGGGCCAGACGGCGCTGCTGGTGCGGGGGTGGGGGCAGTGCCGGACAGGCACCCTGGGACGTCCGTCCGTC